>NC_136068.1:1472644542-1473952042 GCF_964261635.1 Lissotriton helveticus | reverse complement strand
ACCGGGGCCCGGGGAGGCTCTCCCCAGCCTGGCTAGGGTTCGGAAGGTGGGACCGGACCCGGGGCTTGAACTCCATCTGGCCAGGCCCCGAGGGTGCTGGTACCCCTCCGTCCTGCAATCCGGCCGGGGATCCGGGGTGCCCGGGACGTAGGGTCCACCGGGGCCCGGGGAGGCTCTCCCCAGCCTGGCTAGGGTTCGGAAGGTGGGACCGGACCCGGGGCTTGAACTCCATCTGGCCAGGCCCCGAGGGTGCTGGAGCCCCCTGTCCCGCAGGCCACCAGTGGGTCCGGGCGCTGGGGACGGGGCCCCACCGGGGCCCGGGGAGGCTCTCCCCAGCCTGGCTAGGGTTCGGAAGGTGGGACCGGACCCGGGGCTTGAACTCCATCTGGCCAGGCCCCGAGGGTGCTGGAGCCCCCTGTCCCGCAGGCCACCAGTGGGTCAGGGCGCTGGGGACGGGGCCCCACCGGGGCCCGGGGAGGCTCTCCCCAGCCTGGCTAGGGTTCGGAAGGTGGGACCGGACCCGGGGCTTGAACTCCATCTGGCCAGGCCCCGAGGGTGCTGGAGCCCCCTGTCCCGCAGGCCACCAGTGGGTCCGTGCGCTGGGGACGGGGCTCCACCGGGGCCCGGGGAGGCTCTCCCCAGCCTGGCTAGGGTTCGGAAGGTGGGACCGGACCCGGGGCGTGAACTCCATCTGGCCAGGCCCCGAGGGTGCTGGAGCCCCCTGTCCCGCAGGCCACCAGTGGGTCCGTGCGCTGGGGACGGGGCTCCACCGGTTCCCGGGGAGGCTCTCCCCAGCCTGGCTAGGGTTCGGAAGGTGGGACCGGACCCGGGGCTTGAATTCCATCTGGCCAGGCCCCGAGGGTGCTGGAGCCCCCTGTCCCGCAGGCCACCAGTGGGTCCGTGCGCTGGGGACGGGGCTCCACCGGTTCCCGGGGAGGCTCTCCCCAGCCTGGCTAGGGTTCGGAAGGTGGGACCGGACCCGGGGTTTGAACTCCATCTGGCCAGGCCCCGAGGGTGCTGGTACCCCTCCGTCCAGCAATCCGGCCGGGGGTCCGGGGCGCCCGGGACGGAGGGTCCACCGGGGGCCCAGGGGAGGCTCTCCCCGGCCCGGCATAGGGTTTGGAAAGCCGGGACTGGGGCCGGGGACCGGGCCCGGGGCTTGAGCCCCGTCCGGCAGGGCCCAGTGGTGTGGGAATCCCCCCTCCGTCCTGCAAGCCGGCCGGGGGTCGGAGGTACCCGGGACGGAGGGTCCATCAGGGCCCGGGGAGGCCTGAAGCCCCGGAGCCCTGCAGCCCCAGAGACCTGCAGCTCTGCAGCCCCCGGAACCCTGCAGCCCCAGAGCCCTGCAGCTCCGGGGCAGGCAGATTGGCGTCCTTTTGGTCCCGGCCATCTGGTCGCCCCTCTCGCCTCGGCCATCTGGTCGCCCTGGAAGTCATGATGAGGTGCCATTCGCCTCCCGGATCCCAGCGAGGGCTCCAGGAGGTCGGGTACTTTCGCGCCTTGGGTCCCCTCTGTCACCTTGTGTGCACAGATTGCAAGAAAGTCAGGTAATTTCCCTCCGGATTACTAGGGGGCAGGGTATGCCCGGACACCCCTCCAAGGCTGGTGGTTCTCTGCTAGGGGGACCAGATGGGCTATGCCTGGGTAACACCTCCCTAGGCCACCCGGGGCTTCCTTCCTCCAGGCCAACGGCTTGTCAAATTGCCCAGGACGGGCTCCATGGCTCTTGGGCAGTCGTCCCCCGGGTCTCCAGGCCGATGGCATGTCAAAGTGCCCAGGACGGGCTCCATGCGTCCCGGGCAGTCGTCCCCCGGATCTCCAGGCCGACGGCATGTCAAAGTGCCCAGGACGGGCTCCATGCGTCCCGGGCAGTCGTCCCCCGGGTCTCCAGGCCGACGGCATGTCAAAGTGCCCAGGACGGGCTCCATGCGTCCCGGGCAGTCGTCCCCCGGGTCTCCAGGCCGACGGCATGTCAAAGTGCCCAGGACGGGCTCCATGCGTCCCGGGCAGTCGTCCCCCGGGTCTCCAGGCCGACGGCATGTCAAAATGTCCAGGACGGGCTCCATGCGTCCCGGGCAGTCGTCCCCCGGGTCTCCAGGCCGACGGCATGTCAAAGTGCCCAGGTTGGGCTCCATGCGTCCCGGGCAGTTGTCCCCCGGGTCTCCAGGCCGATGGCATGTCAAAGTGCCCAGGACGGGCTCCATGCGTCCCGGGCAGTCGTCCCCCCGGGCATCCGCCGCTCCCTTCTCCGGGCCGACGGCAGGTCAGATTGCCCAGGACGGGCTCCATGGGTCCCGGGCAGTCCTCCCCTGGGTGTCCGGCGCTCCCTTCTCCGGGCCGACGGCATGTCAAAGTGCCCAGGACGGGCTCCATGCGTCCCGGGCAGTCGTCCCCCGGGTCTCCAGGCCGACGGCATGTCAAAATGTCCAGGACGGGCTCCATGCGTCCCGGGCAGTCGTCCCCCGGGTCTCCAGGCCGACGGCATGTCAAAGTGCCCAGGTTGGGCTCCATGCGTCCCGGGCAGTCGTCCCACGGGTCTCCGGGCCGACGGCATGTCAAAGTGCCCAGGACGGGCTCCATGCGTCCCGGGCATTCCTCCCCCCGGGCATCCGCCGCTCCCTTCCCTGGGCCGACGGCAGGTCAGATTGCCCAGGACGGGCTCCATGGGTCCCGGGCAGCCCTTCCCTGGGTGTTCGGCGCTCCCTGCTCCGGGCCGACGGCATGTCAAAGTGCCCAGGACGGGCTCCATGCGTCCCGGGCAGTCGTCCCCCGGGTCTCCAGGCCGACGGCATGTCAAAGTGCCCAGGACGGGCTCCATGCGTCCCGGGCAGTCGTCCCCCGGGTCTCCAGGCCGACGGCATGTCAAAATGTCCAGGACGGGCTCCATGCGTCCCAGGCAGTCGTCCCCCGGGTCTCCAGGCCGACGGCATGTCAAAGTGCCCAGGACGGGCTCCATGCGTCCCGGGCAGTCGTCCCCCGGGTCTCCAGGCCGATGGCATGTCAAAATGTCCAGGACGGGCTCCATGCGTCCCAGGCAGTCGTCCCCCGGGTCTCCAGGCCGACGGCATGTCAAAGTGCCCAGGACGGGCTCCATGCGTCCCGGGCAGTCGTCGTCCCGGGCGTCCGGGCCTGGGAGCTCCGGTGGTCCTCACCGTGCCTGAGGCCCAGCCGGGGTCCCCGAGCCCTGCCCGGCGTGGGCAGGCAGCAGCCCTACCACGAAGGCTCGGGGTGGGAAGCAGGGAGTCCTTTCGTTCCCGGCCACCTGGTTGCACCTTTCCCCTCGGCCATCTGGTCGCACGCAATGCTATCCAAAAGGGCGACCAGATGGCCAAACCTCCCTGGAAGTCCCTATGAGGTGCCATTTGCCTCCCCGATCCCAGCGAGGGCTCCAGGAGGTCGGGTACTTTTACGCCTTGGGTCCCCTCTGTCAACTCGTGTGCACAGATTACAAGAAAGGGGGGTAATTTTCCTCCGGATTACTAGGGGTAAGGGTATGCCCGGACACCCCTGCAAGGCTGGTGGTTCTCTGCCAGGGGGACCAGATGGGCTATGCCTGGGTAACAACACCCGGGGCTTCCCTCCTCCAGGCCAACGGCATGTCAAAGTGCCCAGGACAGGCTCCATGCGTCCCGGGCAGTCGTCCCCCGGGTCTCCAGGCCAACAGCATGAGCGAGTGCCCAGGTCGGGCTCCATGCGCCCCGGGCAGTCGTCCCCCGGGTCTCCAGGCCAACGGCATGAGCGAGTGCCCAGGTCTTGGCTCCATGCTTCCCGGGCAGTCGTCCCCCGGGTCTCAAGGCCGATGGCATGTCAAAGTGCCCAGGATGGGCTCCATGCGTCCCGGGCATTCCTCCCCCCGGGCGTCCGTCGCTCCCTTCTCCGGGCCGACGGCAGGTCAGATTGCCCAGGACGGGCTCCATGGGTCCCGGGCATTCCTCCGCTGGGTGTCCGGCTCTCCCTTCCCCGGGCCAACGGCTTGTCAGAGTGCCCAGGATGGGCTCCACGGGCCCCGGACGTCCGGGGCTCCCTTCCCCGGGCCAACGGCATGCCAGAATGCCCAGGACGGGCTCCACGAGTCCCGGGCGTCCGGGGCTCCCTTCCCTGGGACAACGGCTGTCAGAGTGCCCAGGACGGGCTCCACGGGTCCCGGGCATCTTGGGCTCCCTTCCCCGGGCCAACGGCATGCCAGAGTGCCCAGGACGGGCTCCACGAGTCCCCGGCGTCCGGGGCTCCCTTCCCCGGGACAACGGCTTGTCAGAGTGCCCAGGACGGGCTCCACGGGTCCCGGGCATCTGGGGCTCCCTTCCCCGTGCCAACGGCATGCCAGAGTGCCCAGGACGGGCTCCACGAGTCCCCGGCGTCCGGGGCTCCCTTCCCCGGGACACCGGCTTGTCAGAGTGCCCATGACGGGCTCCACGGGTCCCGGGTATCTGGGACTCCCTTCCCTGGGCCAACGGCATGCCGGAGTTCCCAGGACAGGCTCCACGGGTCCCGGGCGTCCGGGGCTCCCTTCCCCGTTCCGACGGCTTGTCAGAGTGCCCAGGACGGGCTCCACGGCTCCCGGGCGTCCGGGGTTCCCTTCCCCGGGTCAGCGGCATGTCAGAGTGCCCAGGACGAGTTCCACGGGTCCCGGGCAGTCCTCCCCCGGGCGTCCGGGGCTCCCTTCCCCGGGCCGTCGGCAGGTCAGAGTGCCCAGGACGGGCTCCATGGGTCCCGGGTAGTCCTCCCCCCGGGCGTCCGGGGCTCCCTTCCCCGGGCAGACGGCAGGTCAGAGTGCCCAGGACGGGCTCCACGGGTCCCGGGCAGTCCTCCCCCCGGGCGTCCGGCGCTCCCTTCTCCAGGCCGATGGCAGGTCAGAGTGACCAGGACGGGCTCCACGGGTCCCGGGCAGTCCTCTCCCGGGCGTACGTGGTTGTCCGACAGATTCGGGCAGATGTGCTTTTACGAACCGGATCGGAGTCGGCCCAAATAATAATAATAATAATAATAATCCACATTTGTAAGGCGCACAATCGCCCGTAAGGGTCTCTAGGCGCTAGGGGCCGTTGGGAAGATTAAGCAAGCTATTGCCCAGAGTCACATGGTGCTGGGCTAATCTGCCGCCGGTGCCGGGGATCGAACCGTGATCCCCAGATTCCGGAGTCAGCCGCCCTAGCCGCGGCGCCAGCTATTGCCCAGAGTCACATGGTGCTGGGCTAATCTGCGGCCGGTGCCGGGGATCGAACCCTGATCTCTGGGATGCTCGAGGGTTACTACGCGCTCTACAAAAACCTTAAATAAAAAAATCTCCAGATTCCGGAGTCAGCCGCCCTAGCCGCGGCGCCAGCTATTTCCCAGAGTCACCTGGTGCTGGGCTAATCTGCCGCCGGTGCCGGGGATCGAACCGTGATCTCCAGATTCCGGAGTCAGCCTCCCTAGCCGCGGCGCCAGCTATTTCCCAGAGTCACGTGGTGCTGGGCTAATCTGCGGCCGGTGCCGGGGATCGAACCCTGATCTCTGGGATGCTCGAGGGTTACTACGCGCTCTACAAAAACCTTAAATAAAAAAATCTCCAGATTCCGGAGTCAGCCGCCCTAGCCGCGGCGCCAGCTATTTCCCAGAGTCACCTGGTGCTGGGCTAATCTGCCGCCGGTGCCGGGGATCGAACCGTGATCCCCAGATGGGGATATCCCAAAAATCTGGCATGGATACGGCCCGCCAGGACAGGTTTGGGCACCCCTGCCCTAAGGTAACACTATCTGCGCTGTGCCATTGCTGTCAGTGGTTGAGCTCATGTTAATTTAGTCACTGGGGGTTCTCCCCCAAATAACACAGTTTCTTACCATTTATTTGTAGAAATTGTAACACTGGTGAGTAAAATGTGTGCATGGTTACACCTAAGAAAGCGCCGGCCCGAGAGTCTACCAAAGTTGTTTGTTGGACATCCCTCAAAATGTTTATGCTTTGTCAAGATTTTGGAAAGAAATAGTTTGTCATTACATGCTCATGTACTTTTCTACATGCTGTAAGTTATGGAACCTTTCCTATGTTATGCACATTTGCACAATTTTCGTTTTGATTAACATTCTATAATGCTATATCATAGTTATTTTTTGTGAAAGGATGGTTTCACTAGTCAGGAATGTGGATGAGCCGTCCCGTCATGTATTTTAAATTATTATTTAGATACATAGGATACATAGGGTGACTCATCATCTACGCAATGCCAAATGCTCCATAGAAGGCGGTCTTCCTTAACACACTAAGAGTTGTGGCCGTGTTGTAAAGTTTATATTGATTTATGCTTTCTGTAAATCAACTCGTTGCTCTTCTTTCAGTGTGAAATGCATCTTTTTTGTAAGAAAAGTGTCAATTTCATTGTGGCGCATTTGCAGGCGACATATTTCATATCTGTAGAAAAATGTCGCGTCCTGGGAGGTGGTTGTGACGTGAGTATTTCCGATATGTATGTGCCACCCAAAGCAAAAGAAATATGTTTTAGTGTGGAAAATCATTGATTGCTTGAAATAAAGTGAAGATACTTTTAAACTGTAATATTTTTATATTTTATATTCAGCATAGGACATAGTAAGTGGTGTGGCCTAATGGCTAGGGCCGTGGACCTCAGAGCCAGGGAACTGGGTTCGAGTCTCGGCATGGACGCTCAACATTCTGTGATTCTGGCAAATCTCTTAATCTCCCCGTGCCTAATAAAAAAAAGCATTAAAAACTAAAAAGGTCTCGCCTTTTATTAAGCTAAATCCATTTGCTTTGCTATACAATACCATTAGCAAAGCAAATGACTTTAACTTAATCAAAGGCGAGACCTATTGCATTTTCAATGCTTGTTTCTACAGCAGTTTTTTTCTCTAGAGGATTCATTCTTGGTGTTTAGCCTGTTTTGACCACACCCAATTTCGCCAGGTGAGAAACCTAAAATTCTGAGTAACAGAGTAACTAAGCGATATTGTCAGGATCATGTACGGAAGTTAAGTGGAGTAACTGCAATGAAACTGAACTAGAGTTCTAATATATACGATAAATATATGTCTGTGTGTATATCTTTATATTTTCTATCTCAAACTATAAATAAACAAACAGATCGCAGAGGAGCTTGTTCCATGCTTTTGATGCAAGAAATAAATTGGCTCTGCCACCCTTTTTACGTGCTTAATGTGGGTATACCCACTGGCATAGGAATTGCGGTGCGGTGGGTGCGGGCCACCCCAGGTGTCATCATTGAGGGGGGTGACAAAATGGCCAAAATATGTGTTTTAAATACATATTTTTGCCATTTTGTCAAGCCGGGGGTGACAAGAAATATTCCGCACCAGGTACCACCTGACCTTGCTACGCCACTGGGTAAACAGCCAGCAATACAGCAGATGCAGCGCGCAGGACTCTTGAGGGACAATAGGACACAAATCTCCTCACAAGGTAGCCTGGCCTGGCTTCAAACCTTGTCCTATGAACCAAAACAAGGGATCTAAATAAGATCCGCTTCCTGACAGGCGTACAGTGTAAGCAATTGAGAGCAGAACTGGGCAAGAGCAAAACGACCTTGATAGCAACTCTTTACCACATAATTATGGATTTACCTCATGATTTACAGATTTCACCAAAAATTATGCTTACAGTTCAAATGGACAAAATAATACTGCCAAACAATGTTATGTTAAATGTTATGTTATGTTAAATGAGGCTTGTTGAGCGCACTAACACCCGAAGGTTTCTTGGCGCTGACTGGAGGGACATGTGAATGAACGGAGAAAAATTTATTCAGGAAGGGTGAACAGAAAAGTCTTAAGGAGTTTTCTGAACTGAAAAAGGGAGTTGCTGGATTTAATAGTCAGAGGGAGGGAGTTCCAAAACTTGGGGGCAAGGAAAGCAAAACGACGGCCTCCAAATTTATGAAGTTTAAATTTGGGGGTGACAACCAAGTGATGGGAAGCTGAACGAAGAGAGCGGGCAGGTTGATACAGGGTAATCCGAGATTTCAGGAAAGCAGGACAAGGACAGTGAAGGGATTTGAATACCAGGCAGCCCATCTTAAAGGCCGCTCTCTCCTTCACTGGCAACCAATGGAGCCTGCGAAGCAGAGGCCTCGCCGATTGCCACTTAGGGATCTTGAATATGAGGCGGGCTGCCTGGTTTTGGACCACCTGAAGACGGTGTAAAAGGAAGCGTGGGAGTGCATGATAAAGGGAATTGGAAAAATCCAGGCGCGATATGACAAGGGACATGACGACCTGACACAGGGCCGCGTGTGGAAGTAGGTGCCTGATCTTCCGGATTTTTCGGAGTTGGAACATACACGAAGAAATCGTGGCACCCACTTGGGCCTTGAGTGACAGTTCGGCGTCGATTGTCACCCCCAGACTCCTGACGAACTTGAGAGGTGTCGGGGGGGAGCCCAAGTCGGGAGGCCAAAACTGCGGACCCCAAAAAGCGGCACTGGAACCAGGAAGGAGTAGCTCAGTCTTTCCAGGATTGAGTTTCAATTGATTCTGATTCATCCATTGATGGATATGGATCATAGCGGCGTGGAAGTTGTTAGTCGCCTGAAGAGAATCAAGTGGGAAGACGAGCTGCAAATCGTCAGCATAATTAAAGACGCTGACGTCCCAGTTATGAAGGGAAAAAATTAAAGGACGCAAGTAGAGATTAAATAATAACGGGGAGAGTGAAGAGCCCTGGGGAACACCACAAGTGATAGGGGATTTGGTTGCGGTGAAGGGACCAAGGCGCACGGCTTGTGATCTTCCCGTCAGGAATGACTCCACCCACTTGAGGGCCATGCCCCGAATGCCAGCTTGTTCGACACGGTGGAGAAGGATGTCATGATCCACCGTGTCGAACGCGGCAGACAAGTCCAAGAGAACCAGAGCCTGCGGTCTCTTGGCATCTGCGTTCTCTCTCAGGGTATCCATGACTGCCAAGATGACTGCTTCGGTGGAGTGGGCCGGCCTAAAGCCGGCATGGTTGGGCTCAAGGAAGCCCGAGCTCTCGATGAAATTAGAGAGACACCAGGTGACATGGGCCTCAAGGAGTTTTGACAGGTAGGGCAGCAAAGATATTGGGCGATAGTTGGAAGGTTCAGCCGCATCAGCCCCTGGCTTTTTCAGGAGAGGCAAGAGAATGGCCTCCTTGAAGGTTCCAGGGACTGTGCCAGAGGTGAGGGAGGCATTCAGAAAGGGAAGTATACACTCCGGTAGTTTTAGACAAACCTCACGCAGTACCGCGGGAGGGCAATGATCCTCCGGCGAGCCCGATTTTACACGATTGGCTAGCTTCGCCAGGGAGGGGGGATCCAGAATGGGAATTGAAGTGAAAGAGGATAGATTGCCCGGGGGGGTGTCCGAAGATAGTGACGGCTGAGGGGTAAAGGTGATAGAATTTTTTATTTTAATGATTTTTTCAGCAAAAAAGAGGTTAAGAGCATCACAGGTCTCTTTAGAAGGAGTTTGAGCTGGGAGAGTCCTATCATCCGTGGTCAGTTCGTTCATAATCCTGAACACCTCCCGAGATTTGTTGGTGGCAGTGAGGATTCTGTTAGAGATGTGCTCCGATTTGGCTGATAAGATAGCCAATTTATATTCCCTCCGAGCAGTAACAAACATCTGTCTGGAAGACAAGGAATAATCCCGCCTCCAGATACGTTCCCATTGGCAACAATGTCATGCCTATTGTAATAAAGATGAAAGGTAGGAACTCCATGTTGTGTTTATTAATAAAGTTCTTTCCTCTAATGTATTGCTCTCGTGCCATGTCTCTGCATGAGCGACCTGCCGGTGCATTGTGACGTCAGTATGTCTAACTGACCACCGGCAGGTTGACAGTTGATTGTCAGTTACTAGGTTATGGTGGCAGCGAACAGATGTGCCCTGGTGTCAGGTTAAGATAATAAAGACCTTACACTTACCTGCTGTGTAAGTCGTCTTTACAACTTGGCGACGAGGCTCCTGACACCACGAAGAACCCACAGGGAGGCCATCGGACCGGTTTGTGTTGGGTGCATCTGGCGCAGTGGTGTCCACCTGTTTATCGTTTTCCGCACTCCGCGGAATTTCCAGGATGCAGCTTTTCTATACATGCACGTTGAGCATGTGGAAGTGAGTCGGGGATCGGCGAACGGCTTTGCAGTTTTGTGTTCATTCCTGGAACACGCCTGGAAGAAAAGAAGGTCTGGAGGTCTTGCTGAACGCCATTAAACAGGGTGAGTCAGTGTTTCCCAGCCTTCGGTGCCAGCGCTGTGAGCGTTGAATGTTTGAGGAAGATTCCGCATTTGTGACCTTCGGTCAGAAGTTGAAAAACGGTCCTTCTCCCGCATCCTTGTGCTGTTGGTTATCTGTTGCGCATAGGAGTGCACTTGTGAGGGAAGACCTATAGTACAACTACGTGTGGATAGTTGGGGAGAGCGAGTCAAGCCTCTGGCGTGTGAGAAGCGCTGGAAGATTTCACCTCAGCGGTTGTGTTCTGCGCAGGCACGGTAACCTGAGGAGAGATTCCTGTTAGCCGACAGCGTGACGTCAGTGGAACGCAACGCAGGACGACGTTGGGCGGCCATTTTATGCGTGTCTGTCATCCGGCAAAGGAGTTTCAGTCAGTTTCACGGAGGAAAATAAAAAAAAAGAGAGAGGAGGCGTTTTTATTAAGCAAATAACACGCCGTTTTCAAGGAATGTTCTAATTGCGTGTTACTAACAGCGGTGACACGCACACCATTGAAAGTTATTCTTGGTATAGACTATGTGAACAGGGAACACATAAGTTTGTGATAAATAGTAAAACGTTGGAAAAATAAACGAAGAACTACTATCCTCATTTAATAGAGTTAGTGTTCTCCAGCTTAAAGTTAGAATTGGAAAATAAATACTTACCGCCTAAGGTTAGGTATTGACCATGGCTTCAGGAAATGTTTGGAATCTATCTCCACCTTTACCTTTCATACCGTCTACTGGGGATGACGCCCTAAAATGGGAAGAATGGAGGGAGTATTTTGAAAACTATTTATCCACCTTTGAGGGAGATGAAGAATTGACTCCTGAAAAGAAAAAAAAGATTCTTCTTCATTGTTTGGGGGCAAAGGCTATGAAAATCTACAATCGCATAAACAAAAGAGCAAGACCAGGAGATGTTTATACTATTGCTTTGGAAGATTTAACGATGTATTTTAAACCTACTATTTCCATTTCTGTGAATAGATTCAAATTTTTTCAACGCAGACAAACACAGGAAGAGTCTGTGGAGGATTATGTTGCTGCGCTGAAGAGTTTGGCATTGACATGCAGGTTTGGGGCATTACATGACGAGCTGGTTCGTGACCAGGTTGTTATGAGATCCTCAAATAAACATGTTCAAGAGAAACTGTGGGCGAAGGGAGAATTACCATTGGAAGAGGTTGTGGAAATAGTTAAATGTACAGAATTAACTGGAAGGTGTGCCAAAGCTGTTTTACAAGAGGAAAAATCCTCTACTGAGGATAAGTCCATGGTAGCAAAAGTGATTAGTTCTAAAAAGTCCAGTAGTATGCCGGGTTCAAGGTATGCACAACGTAGGGATTCTAGCAATAAGCGTAAACTCTCAGATGACAGGAGGTGTTACAGATGTGGCAGTAGATACCATTTGGCGAATGACAGGTCGTGTCCAGCAGTGAGACAAAAGTGTTCAAATTGTAGTATGGTGGGGCATTTTGGTGCTATGTGTCCAAAGAAAGAAAAAGGAGGGAGAAATGTAAAAGCTGTAATTTATGAGGAAGAAGAAGATTGTACATCCTCAGATGAAGATGACATGAATTTGTTTGTGTTAAATGTTGAAGACAGTGTTACTAAGAAGAAAAAACCTATTTGCGACATGAACATTGGCGGGGTTGACATGTCAATTGTGGCGGATTCAGGCTCGCCGTATACTATTGTAAATGAAAAAGTGTGGTTAGAGAAATTTGTTCCAACCATTGGAACAAGATTGAAGAAACCTGATATTTTCCCTAAGTCTTTTAATTACGAACCAATTGAAATGCTAGGTTACAGGGAACTGGAGTTCATATTTAAATCACGCCAAGCTATGGGCAAGCTTTATGTATCCAAGGTCGGTCCATCAGTGTTGGGATGGATGGACCAAGGGGAACTAGGTATAATACTTGATCCGAACAGTCCTGACCCAGTTCTCATATTACAAACTGAGGAAGATTGTAACAATTTCTTTAAAAAAAGGTATCCTAAGGTGTTTACAGAATGCATAGGGAAACTAAAAGGGTTTGTACATGAAATCAAGCTTAAGAAAAATGCCATACCTTGCATACACAAGTCTAGGAACATACCGTTCTCTATAATTAGTGAGGTGGAGGATGAGTTGAAGAGATTACAGAGGGAGGGCATTATTGAGCCAGTTGAATCGGCTGAGTGGGTTTCACCTTTAGTTATCGCGAAGAAACCTAACGGCAAGCTCAGGCTATGCATTGATCTTCGCGATCTAAATAAAAACATATTGGTGGATCAATTTCCCTTGCCAAAGATTAATGAGATGCTGTCCCTTACTAATGGTGCTAAGTGGTTTTCAACTATCGATCTTAGCTCTGCTTACCACCAGGTGGCTTTGCATCCCAAGAGCAGAAGCCTGACTACATTTGTAACCCCACTGGGGTGTTTTAGGTTTAAAAGAGTACCTTTTGGACTGGCCTCTGCTGCGGCCATGTTTCAGAGGTTAATGAGTGAAATATTCAAGAAGGAGAAAAATCTATTAATTTTCCAAGATGACATCATGATCACGGGCAAAAGTAGAGGTGAACATGATGCTAAATTAAACAGAGTCCTAGGGTTGCTAGAGCATCATGGACTTACAGCCGATCTGCGCAAGTGCAGGTTTGCAACTAATAAAGTCACATATTTGGGACACGAGATTGATGGGAATGGCATTAAACCAAAAGAAGAACTACTGTCAGCCATCAGGGAAGCTCCCTCACCTAAGAATAAGGAGGAAGTTAGAGCATTCCTAGGTTTATCAGAGTTTTATGCAAAATTCGTTAAGAATTTCTCATCTAAGACCTTACACCTCAGAGAACTAATAAAACAGAAAAACAAGTTTGAGTGGAATGTTGTGTGCGAAGAGGCATTCAAGAAGATTAAAGAGGATATTTGTGAGGCCCCACCCCTTCAAGGGTTTAACCCCTCTCTAAAAAGCATAGTGACAACTGATGCAAGTAACAAGGGTTTGGGTGCAGTCCTGTCACAAATTGATGTAAACGGCAAAGAGGTCACTGTTGCTTTTGCTTCTCGTTCTATCACTACCACAGAGGAAAAATATTCTGTGATTGAGAGAGAAGCACTAGCCTGTGCTTGGGCTTTGAACTATTTCAGGCAATACATTTGGGGGTACAAAATCACCCTTAGAAGTGATCATAAGCCTTTGGTGAAAGTGCTTTCTACCAAGGGTCTTCAGGTTGCTTCTCCTCGCTTGTCCAGAATTTCAATGAAATTGTTAGAATACAACTACGAAGTTGAATACCTTCCGGGTGTGAGAAACAAGGTGGCGGACTGTCTAAGCCATCTACCTCTTCCAATCAGAGATGACCAGATTCAGGACATTGACACCTTCTGTGTAGCTAATATCACGGAAGAAGTACCATGTATCTCGGGGGCAGAGTGGAGTGAACAGATGGGAAAAGATGTCATTCTAATGGAAGTGAAGGAGAAAATAAGAACAGGGTGGCCAGAAAAGAAAAAATTGTCTCCCCTTTTGCGTCCATTTTGGGAAGTAAGAGATGAGTTATCTGTAGAGGGGGATCTTATCTTGAGAAATGGAAGAGTAGTTCCACCTAAGAAATTACGTAAAAAACTGTTAGAAATTTGCCATGAGGGACATCTTGGCATTGGAAAAACCAAGAGCAGGGTCAGAAATTCTTACTGGTGGCCTGGGTATGACTTGGAAATCGAAAGGGGTGTCAGAGAGTGTACAGCTTGTGAAAACTCGGACAAGACAAAATACACGTTGAGACCACCCCTTCAACCGTTGTCATGTCCTGATATGCCTTGGACAAGATTGGGAATTGACATTTGTGGGCCTATTCATGAACATGGTGAGATGCTGTACCTAATAGTGTTAGTAGACCATTTCTCAAAGTGGCCAGAGGTGGAGGTGGTGAAGGAAGCTGATGCTAAAAGTGTTGTAGGATTTTTGAGGAAGCTATTCCTTAGAGAAGGCCTTCCCAATTGCATGGTGTCAGATAATGGTCCACAATTCAAATCTAAAATTTTTAAAGAGTTCCTGAGAAACCAGGGAATAGAACATAAAACCACGTCTGTGTATCACCCGGCAGGGAACGGAGCTGTAGAGAGGTTTAACCGGGTGATCAAAGGCACAATTCAATTGGCTAATCAGAATGACATGTCATGGAGGAAGCAACTTATGAAAAACCTTTGGTCATTCCGAGTTACGCCATGTGTGTCTACTGGTACTAGTCCTTTTGTGATTCTGAGAGGGAGGACCCCCATTACAAAAGATAATGTAGGATGGGTTACTCCTAAAAGAGAAATGTGGTCTCCAGAGGAGATAAAGGAGAATGTAAGAAAATGTCAAACCATAGGAAAAAAATACTATGACAAAAAACATTCATGTAAAGAGGTTAACATTAAAGCAGGAGACTATGTGAGGGTGAGGAATAACAAAAGTGGCATCAATGGGAGACACCACTACTCACAACCGTTGCAAGTTAAGGAAGTGTTTTGTAATTCCGCCCTTTTGAGTGATGGGAAAACTTGGCATTTTTCTGCTTTATCATTATGCAAAGAAGGGAAAGGAATGATTGACTTTCAATCCATTTCTGATGAGGAAGGGGCTTCCGGTTCTCAAGACTATGAGTGGATTCTAGACCGAGAGGATGGGGAAGGTTCTCAACCGAGTGGTACCAATATTGTATCTCTGGGTATGAATGAAGTACCTTCGGGTAGTGAGAATTATTCGGATGCTTCTCGGGTAGAAGACAGTGGTAGTAGTCTGAGTAAGGAGGCAAGTGAAGAATATAGGTACCAGACCAACAGTGAAGCAGATTCTGATTCCGATGACTCAATTTATGAAGATGTTATGGCGCAAGACACAAGTGGTCAGGATGAACCTTCTGTGAGCAGGTATGGAAGGGTGGTGAAACCACCAGCTAAATTACAAGATTACATTCGTGATTAGCAGTGGTCATTCCCCCCTTTCTCATGTTCCACCAGGACATCCTCTTTCTGACAAGTTGCTCTGGGAAGGGAGATGTGTTGTGTTTATTAATAAAGTTCTTTCCTCTAATGTATTGCTCTCGTGCCATGTCTCTGCACGAGCGACCTGCCGGTGCATTGTGACGTCAGTATGTCTAACTGACCACCGGCAGGTTGACAGTTGATTGTCAGTTACTAGGTTATGGTGGCAGCGAACAGATGTGCCCTGGTGTCAGGTTAAGATAATAAAGACCTTACACTTACCTGCTGTGTAAGTCGTCTTTACACTCCAGACGTAGTCATGAGGTAAGTTTCATGTAGAGGTTTATATAAGCTGAGATGGAAGATGGTATATTCAAGTTTAATTCAAGGCCCCACCAGGAGCAGGTTCTTTGCTGCTCAGCCCCCAGTCTCCAACTGTCTTTTCTCTCACAACCACGCACACCAACATTCTGCTCTCACATCAACATTCTAACATTCCAGTACACATTTATACAGGCTGAGCAGCAAGAAAAGAAGATCAAAGTACAACACCTATTTTGCTTTTTCACACATAATTTAAAGAACCCAGTTGCATAATTCGGTCCTCCATTACAATGGAAAAGACCTGCAGAAGGGTTTTAGGGCTGTCATTATGATGACACTCGTATTTTACAGGGTGCCATGGACTATTTCCTAACCCCTGTCTCTTCAGTGAGGGTTCCTTTAGGGTCCCCTGTCTAATTTTAGATACTCAATTGAATCTAAAGAAACAAATTGCTAATATTACTAAGACCTTTTTGCACCAGATTAGTGCCCTTAAACAAATCTTCCCTTCCCTTTCCTTTAGACGCAGAAAAACGGTGGCTGCTGCTTTCATCCAGTCTTAAATTGACTATGGAAATTGTGCATATAAAAT
Organism: Lissotriton helveticus; assembly: GCF_964261635.1. Lineage (NCBI taxonomy): Eukaryota > Metazoa > Chordata > Amphibia > Caudata > Salamandridae > Lissotriton > Lissotriton helveticus. The sequence goes on along the minus strand of NC_136068.1, from coordinate 1,473,935,975 downwards.
ACAAAATGTTTTAGAGCCTTATTTCGAGTTTGGCGGTCCAACCGCCGAAGGACTGCAGCTGAGGCTATGACAAGAACGCAGCGCTGCTAGTATTTCGACCACTGTATTATGAGTTAAATGTGGAGCCTGATGTGTGGCTGCAGTGGTCTTGCGACAGTGGGCAATGGTTTTCCATATATATTGAGGCCTGTGTGTACATTTCAACAACATATGTGTTGAATGCACACATATGCATGATAAATGTGGAAAAATACCACCTACCCATTGCTGGAGTCTAACCCATATGTGGGCAGTCCCGGCAATATGTCTATGGTATAAAGAACACTTACCTATGCATCACTGCAGACTGGGTCACATTCTTCGGAGTGGAGATACTCCAGTGTAGGTGGGTCCTGTGGAAAGGGATCCAAGTCGACATTTGCTGGGAAGAACTGGAAAGGAGTGAGTATGCACCCCAAATTCTTCATTTCCACCAAACTTTAGACTGCGGTACGACTGCTGCAGTCGGCTTGCAAAAGAGCTAACTCGTAATATGGATGGCAGTGTTGCCCCTCTGTACCACCCTATAGAGGCTCGCCTACACAGACCACAGTCCACGGCGGTGTGCTGGTGGTGCCGGCAGTCCAGCCCCAGTCTCTGCACAGGCAACTCTCCCACCTCGTAATACAGCGGATGGACTGCCGAGCTTGCAGCGGTCGGACCGTCACCGCCAGTACAGGGTCCACAGACCACCAAACTCGTAATAAGGACCTTAGTCAGAACTGTTCTTATCCTGTAATAAGCCGATTAGGTCTCCATCCATCTATGCTAACTTCAAGAAGCATATTATTTTCAAGACTTCATGTATTATGTATAAAATCTTCCACGAAATGGCTACAAAGTTTCTAACAAACTCTGTCTCTTAACCCCTCCCACCCAAAAATACAAGGGGCCCAATTGTGGAACAAACATTGACCGGGATCCAACAATGAACCATCCTTTCCAACAGGGCCGGACTGGCTACCGGGCAGTTGTGTGTGCTGCCGAGCAGGGGGATGATTTCGTTGATGGGGACCTGCGTGTGAAAAACGAAATTCGTTTTGCTTTTTTTATTTCAAAGCGCACCCAGGTCCCCATCAACGAAATAAGCCCACACCACAGAGAAATTAGCCCCCAGCTCGGCAGCACACACAACTGCCCGGTAGCCAGTCCGGCCCTGCTTTCCAAATTCATGCAAACCTTGAAAACATGGCTATTATTAAACTACAAAATATGCTATGAAACCAACCTCAGTCCTGTTCTAACCTTTAGTGCCCCAATAATCCTCCCAGAATATAAATATATGTATGTATGTATGTACGTATGTATACATGTATGCATTTATAATGTGTGTGTGTGTATGAGTGTAGCCTAATATTTCAAGCAAGAATTCTAGTAAATATCTATTCACATATATAGTACTACACTCGAAAGGTCAAATGTCACAGTATTCTACAGTACACTTTAACTTACCTGCAGAGACACTATCAGGGCCGGACTGGGAACCAAAACCGGCCCTGGCAAAGTGCTCGGCCGCCTCCCCCCAGGGGGGGTTGGGGTGCCGTCGAGCTCTTTGCCAGGGACGGTTTTCGGCCGATTTTGTTACAGGGCCGATTTTGCAGCTATGCTGCAAAAACGGCCCTGTAACAAAATCGGCCTCCAGGGGCCCAAAACCGGCCCCCACCCTTGCGGCGCACCTGGGGATTGCCCGGTGCCCGCTACGGCCAGTCCGGGCCTGGACACTATTTGCTTTCTCACAGAATGCAGGTTGTAACTTCTTGAGACCTATTCAGTGAGATTTTCTCTAAATGAGTTTATTTAACCCCTTTTTATTATGGGTAAATACCTTTGCTTATAACTACTAAACCGGGAAAATCAGCATGGCATAAACTGTACTGGCAGATCCGCAGAGAAAAATACATTGGGCCTCATTCATGAAAAAGTAAAGCAGCACGGTGCTGCAAGCCATTTGGCTGCACTGTTCTGTGTTACTTGTAAAGTGCAGGGATGTCTCATGTTTACTACAATATGCTGGATCCCTGTACTCTCCTCTGTGCTGTAGCACAATTGTCTGCCATGCGCCAAGGGTGCCTGTGTTGCGGGGATCATTGTTTTTGTGCAAGAAGAGACAGTTTCCTGCACAAAAAAAAATCATGAGGTGTTTTCCTCTTTCAATGTGTGCTGCATAGAACCCCCATAGAACGCCTATTTCGTGCAAAGTGCAACATGAAAAGGGGACGTATTTACAAAGACACCAAAAGTCACGCAGGGTGGCTTTACATGTCCTTGTACATATGGTGCACCAAATTGCGCCGCTGGTGCATCACAAAAGCCCACTGCGGGGCGCAAGAGGCTTGTAAATATGCCCACCATTTATAAACATTGTTCAGGAAGTGGAGAGGAATCATGACTCAATCAAGGCATGTGTATAACACCCATGGGGAAGTATACCCTACTCCCACTCCCCAATTTTAGTGTGAGGAGAGTGGGGGACAAGGGACTGATTTGCCAGACAAGGTTCACTGAGTCTACTTAAGCTGCACCTCAACAAGGAAAATTTGGGCTTCTGCCTCCGTAAGGTCCCTGCCTCAAAACAGTCTGATAGTGGTCACTGTGGGACTTATTGACAAGCCCATTGCGTCGCCGGTGCATCACTTTTTTTGATGCACTAGCAGTGCAATTGGCTTGCCCATAATTACAAAGCCACGCAAAGTCGCCCTGCATGAACTAACATGACCTTGTAAATATGGGCCCCTTTCACGCATTACTCTGCGTGAAAGGGGCGTTCCATGGTTGTTTCTGTGGGCGTTTTCACACAACATCCATGGATCCTGAACATTCCCAGATATACACCAGAACAAAAAAGAGGACATTCTCCATGATAATCGCCTCTTTGAGAAACTGCTTCTCTAGCAAAAGAATATTTGAAGCATTATGGCCAGAGCTGCCAAGTGCTTAATTTGAGCCGGTAGTTTCTGCTGCTCAGCACCTAATTGTCAACACTGGCACTCGTGATAGTCTGCCACAAGGTAGTGCTGTCTGGGTAATTTGGAGATGACCATAAAAACTGTCAATTATTAAATCAACATACATCAAAAATGACTATTACCTGCCGCCAAGCCGTTCTAACAGATTTGGGGGCCTGAAATAGTCCAATTTGTCACACTTGCAGGAGTGTGATGGTTAGTAGTTGTGTTGGTACTATCATTGACAGCATGGTAGGGGCAATGTGTGGGGCAAGCTGCAGTGGCATCCTGAGCAGAGCCCTGGCACTTATTTTTTTTTATTACAAATTAAGTACAGCTCAGCTACCAACTTTAGAAATGGGGTACCAGGTTTGAGTCTCAGGCAGCATCAGCACATCCAGTGATTCTGGGCAAATCACTTAACCTCCGTTTACCCAAAATAATGAATGTGACCTTGTGTTATGTAACTGGTGCTCATGTAATGCGCTCCAATACCCCTGGGTCGAGTTCACGTTATAAAACTGTGAAAACATTATGGCAAATATTTACAGTGCCAAAAAAAACACGTTTTATAATGCAATCTCAGATTTTCGAGGAGGGTGAATTAACCCAGTGTGCAGTGACAATGCTTTAATTGGGGAACGGCCACCTGGTAAAAAATAAAAAAAGCACAGGAGCCTCCAGGTCAATGAACCTGCACTAGCCCCAAACTGGCGAGACCTGATGGAAAGAAAAGCATGAAAAGGAAGGTGAAGGAAACATTTTGGCATAGAGTTTTAAGTGTCACAAAGTCCGCGCACTAAAATAGTGAGTGAAACTCGCATCCACACAACTTGGAAAACAGATGAAATGACAAACCTAGTAGTGAGCATTTCTATCATTATTTATTATGTATAGTAAGTTTCAAACTAAATATACTCTGCTCGTGAAGCTAGGCTTAACGGGAAGAGTATATTTTACTGTTTCCTGCCCAGCTTCAATGAGGCCTATTTATGGTTAAGCAATTCGTTTGACAAATGCACTGTAAATGCACCATTTGCCATATATTTTTCAAAAAAGCCTAAGGTGCCTCTTGAGAATGGTTGGCTTAATCACTTCCCTCGCTTGCTCCGCGTAAAGAGACAGGTAGTGACGCCTCACCATGTATAAAAGTCACCAGCCACCACTGCACCCAGCTGAGTTCAGGTCAGGGAGGATTCCAGGAGCTCACATTTTTTTCTCACAAGTTTAGCACCAGCCTGCCCAGGTTGGGATCCGCCTTGGTGGCCCACCAAAGCAGAGAACCAGCATTAGCTGGACCACAGTGCAATTATCATCCAGGGCACTCAAGGACATCACCAGAAGGCGCAAGTCGGGAATCCCAGGGGCTCTCAGGGGCATATTACCAAGCAATAGCGATAATTATCGCTATTGCTTGGTTAGAGACAAAATTTTACCACTGTGCTGCGGCGATTTTTATCGTAGATAAACCTTGGTATTACCAAGGTTTATCGCAAATGCGATAAAGAACGGCCGCAATGCATGAATATCGCTGAAAAGTCAGCGATATTCATGCATTACCGAGCTAATGCTCTTAGCCATGTTATCCAACTCCCATTGGATAACATGGCTAAGAACTGCTCAGGGCAGGTGTTAGCTTTTGGAGATATTCGCGCTTAGCGCGAATATCTCCAAAAGTTGGTAATAGGAGATAGCGAGTCGCTAACATCTTGGCACGCCCACTTTGCATGTCATTAGTGATAAATATCATTGACATGCAAAGTGGGGCCCAAGATGGTCGCTATCTCCTACTAGCTGTCGCTAACTGGTGTTAGCGACAGCTAGGTAATAGGGAGATAATTTTATCTCCGCTTTCTTGTCTTTTAAAGCCAAAAAAGCGGAGATAAACCCCCTTGATAATATGCCCCTCAGTATCCAGAAACAGTCCATGCAAGACAGTAGGCAGCTGTAACCCATTCACAGCAGCGTGGAGGGTGAAAGCAGAAGTTAATTGGCATTACAGGCCTCCAGCGTTGTGAGCCTCTCCTAGCAACAGATCCTAGTTGTGTGATCTTCCCATGCCGCCCAGCAGTGCATTCTCAGTTCTAGCAGTTTGATCTTCTTCCGGAAAGGCTGACAGGACCCCATTTCAGAGAGTTTCATCTATCCGCACGCTAGAGGGCTCCAACAGTGTTAACAACTTCCATGAATGCTTATTCAGTAGGTTAGAATCGCCAAGGCCTGCCAACATGTCTTAGCAGTACAACTTCAGTACTACCTAAGCAGCATGACCTGCTAGAGTGCCTTCTCAGGAGTCCCCTGCTAAAAACCCACCCTCCCTTGGATCCATCCAATAATGCCTTCTCAGTACCATCAGCTTTTCCCAGGGAAGCCTCCTCAGTGCCAGAGTACATATTTGCAGGCCATTACTATTTCGCACAGTTTTCTTTTCTTTTACTATTGAACTTGAGAATTCTGTGATTCTCCCTGTCTGCCCAATTGTATATGGCTTTAATGGTTTAGTAGTAAGGCCAGTGGTAAGTTGAGCTACGGTGGTACGTATGTTTTGAAACAGTCTCTGTCCACCCTAGAATTTTGAGTTTCCCTGTCCCCATGATTGGAGGATTTGCCTACTGGTGCCATGGCTCTCGTCATATTTAGCACCTGACTACTTTAACCCTGCAGCTACCCCTCGTTGTTTCTGACCTGTTTCCTCACAGTTCTGTTATTATTTGCGTGCTTGTAGTATTTTCTTGGGATGCTGTGAGGCCTGGAGGTATTCATCCTCTCTCTTTACCAACAGATTTTTACACATATCTGAAAAACAAATAGGTATTTGTTACTGAGACTTTACCTTTACACTGACGCCACCCTGCGGTTCATTGAAATACAGCACTGCTGCTACTTGCTGCGCTATTTTGCCTCGATAGTTGCTGTCTCTAATACATGGTTTCGGTTCGCTGTCAGATGTTGACGTTATCTCTTGCACCATTCCGCACGCACATCTGCGGATTGGTGCAAGTAGGCCATGTTGCACGGTGTATATTTCTATAAATAAAGTGAGTTGCAACGAACCTCTCTAATACTTCTCTAGCATCATATTCTAATGAGATATGCAGTCCCAACTAGTTTGAGAGGGAGAGAAGGTCCCCACAATGACTAGGTCACCGATATCGCCAGAATTTTTTGGGTCTACCGCGCTTGTTTTTTGATGAAGCCCCAGGGTGGCTTGCATATTTTTATAAACATAATGGAGGCAGGGGTGCACGTGGCCCCCATCCAAAGGCATTTGTATGCCCCGGGGACCAACACCTTTCCGACCCTACTTATATACGGGGGCACACCGACTCCCCTCCCTCCCAGGGGTCCACCACCTCCCTTGGGCTTTTGTAAAAAAAAGAACGGGGACAGCACAGACGCCTCACCACATGGCTTTTAGAAGCTAAATTAAACAATATGGAGGGGGTCGGGGCAGCCCCCCGGGGACCACCCCCTTTCCCGTGGCCAAATCAAAAATTTAAACATGGAGGGCTAGCCCTGTGCAAAACAAAGGCGGAGGGCTGTGCGGCACCCCTCTTGTAGCCAATTATGGCCTTGGGGACCACCACTCCCAACGGCCTGCTCCTGCTATGTCCCAGGGTGCCCAACCCCAGTATAAAGCAGTTTGCTTTCACTTGGAGGGAGCTGACAGCTCCAGCCAAACAAGAGCAAACATAACTTTTCTTTCAGCAAGCAGGAGTTGTCAAACCACTCCTGCTTGCTGGAAGCAGAGTTTACATCTGTTTCCCTGCCTGCTGTCATGAGGGCAGGGAAACAGATAAAATGATTGCTCCTGCACACAGGGAGCAGCACTTTTAGAAGCTCCCTGTGTGAGGGAGGAATGCCAGCTCTTGCAGAAGGCGGGCAGCTGGCTTGGACCACGGGGGACTTGAGGCTCCCCCGCAGTCCCCATCTTTGCATGTGTGCCCTTGTTGGGCTCCAGGGCACAGAGGGAGATATGACTGGACCCTGGGGGATGGGGTTCCTGGGGATAAAATCTGCCTGGTGAGGGGGCCGGTGCAGCCATCTTCCCCAATTGAATTTCAGTAGGCCCCAGTAGATGGGGCAGAAAAATGCGTGGAAAAGGCAACATGGAGGCCAGAAAAACAATTATGAAAGGTAAAACAAAGGCCTAAAAACAACCAGGAAAGGCAAAACAGAGGGCAGAAAAAAGAGCAGAAAAGGGCAAAATAAAGGGCAGAAAAACGAGCTGAAACGCAAAACAGAGAGCAGAAAAGGCAAAACAGAGGGCAGAAAAACTAGCAGAAAAAGGCAAACAAAGCAGAAGAGGGCAAAACAGAGAGCACTCAGACACTCACTAATAGACCTGCTCAGAGACTCATGCTCCCACTCACAGACACACTGAGACACTCCAACACACACTGACAGACCCCATCAGACACATGCACCCACTCACATACCCACCCCGACACTCACACACCCACTCACAGACCAACTCAGACACTCACTCACCCACTGACAGACCCACTCAGAGACTCACACACCCACTCACAGACCCAGCCAGACACTTACATATCCACGGACAGATCCACTTAGACACTCAGATACCCACTCAGGAAATCACCCACCCACCCAAAGACCCACTCAGACACTCACTTACCCACTGACAGACCCACTCAGACTCACGCACCTTCTCACAGGCCCACTCAGAGACTCATGCACTCACCTACCCACTCAGAGACTCACACACCCAGTGTCACACACCTACTCAGAGACTCACATGCCCATTCACAGACCCAATCAGACTCATGCACCCACTCACAGACCCACTCAGAAAATCATGTGCCCAGTCATAGACCCACAGACCCACTCACAGACTCATGTACCCATTGACCGACTGACTCAAACACTCACACACCCACTGACAGACCCACTCAAAAACTCACAAAAACCAGAAAGAGACTCACCCAGAGACTCATGCACTCACTCATAGACCCACTCAGACTCATGTACTCACTCACAACCCACTCAGAGACTTGCACACCCACTCCCAGACCCACTCAGAGACTCACGTGCCCTCTCACAGACCCAGAGACTCACGCACCCGCTCACAGACCCATGCACTATCACAGACCCACTCACAGACTCATGCAACCATAAACAGACAACCCCAGACACTCACCCATTGAAAAACCCACTCAGACTCACACACCCCTTCACAGACCCACTCAGAGACTCATGCAGCCAATTACAGACCTCCTCAGAGACTCGTGCACTCACTGACCCACTCGGAGACGTGTGTACTCGCTCACAGACCCACTCAGAGTTACACACCCACTCACCGACTCACAAACCCACTTACAGACCCACTCAGACACTTAAGCACTCACTCAAAGACTCACACACTCTTGGAGGCACTCACAGACCAACTCAGACACTTGCATACCCAATCACAGAACCATTCAAACACTCACACACCCAGTTAGACACTTATATGGAGACTCCCAGACCCACTCAGACACTCACACACCCATTGAGACACTCATGCACTCACTCAGACACCCTTTGAGACACTCATGCACTCACTCACACTCTCTCAAAGGTTACAGTAAGGAAATAAAAAAAATAAAGCTTAGAAATTCACTTAAAAAACAAAGGTTACAGGGATGTTATAGTCTGCAAATAACATTAGAAACACCATAGAAATTAGAAGAAAAAACAAAAGGTTACAGGGAATTTAGATTTAGGAAATAAAATTAAAAGAAACCTAGGAAATTCACTGTAAGAAACCAAATATTACAGGGGCGTTAGAATTAGGCTCAGATTTCACTTGTGCAAAACCATTGAAATTCAGCAGTTATAGTTACCTGGGCTAACTATAACTTAGGTCACTGCAATGCACCACTTATGACCCCACATATTACATCACTTATGACTTGGTTAGTGACATCACTGATGACATCTCAAATGACATCACTGATTACATCATCCACAGACCCACTCACACCCGTGTAGAACCTCTATTTCACCCACTTTCACATGCACACAACCACTCACATACCGATTCACAGACCCATACAAGTACTCACACAACCACTCACTCATCTATAGAGTCACTTGCATACCCACTTACTCACTCATGCAGCCACTCACACAACCACTCACTCACCCATACAGCTACTCATACAAGCACTTACTCACCCAAAAGCCCCTCACACAATGACACACTTACCCACACAACTACTCACACACACTTATTCACCTATACAGTCACTCCCACACCCACTCACTCATCCATTTAGCCTTTCAACACATCCACGCACTCACCCATACAAGCACTCACATGCGCACTCACACACCCACACAACCACGGACATACCCATTCGCACAACCATACAAGCACCACCACATCTTCTCACTCACCCACACAGTCATTCAAACATTCACTCTCCAATACAGCCACTCACAAACCCAACTCACATCACCAAACAACCACTCAAACAGCCAATCACTCACCCATACACTCACTTACACACCCAGTCACTCACTCATATAGCCATTCAGATACCCACTCACTCACCCATACTGTCACTCATACACCTACTCACCCACCCACTCAGAGACTTGCACAGCCAATCACTCACCAATACAGCCACTCACATATCCATATAGCCACTCACATACCCACTCACAGATAGATACAGACAGTGACGCCACCACACAGGTCACACATGTTAGAAATAGTAACACTCATTAGTAGAACAGAAAGAATAGTAATTTAACTTATGCAGTACCCTAGTACACATCTTTAAGTCTCATTAATGTTTACAAAATACTTACACTCACTGGATGATGTCATCAGTGATGTCATTTGAGATGCCAAGAGTGATGTTATCAGTGGTGTCACTGACCATGTTATGAGCTATGTAACATGTGAGGTCATAAGCAGTGCATTGCAGGAGTGTAAGTTATAATTACTATAACTGCTGAATTTCAATGGCTTAGTACGGGTGAAATCTGAGCCTAACTATAACTTCCCTGTAACCTTTGGTCTTTCAGTGACTATATATCGTCATCAAGGGCAAACGTGCCTGAAACGCGTAGCTGGTCTCTGTAAGGTTGAAATAAAACAACTTATGCTGATTCGTGGTGGTCCATCTCCCTCGTTTGCTGGCGTGCGCAGCTGTGGCTTGAGACGCTAAGAGAGTCGAGGAGGAGCTTCATTTGTATATATATATATATATCAACCAAGTTGACTCATTTGTTTAAACGCTGGCGCTCTGATGTACACGGGTGCCTTTCCTTTCGGCAGGAGTCCAGCCGATCGTAAATCCACAACCCAACACCGGTTATCTGCTGTTCTAGACTGATTCTTTTCGGTCTCTCACATGGGTATAGTATCAGAGATAATGCCTCACAGTTCCAGTTCTATGTCATTGTTATCGCAAGGAGGGAGATTTGCAGAGAATGGAAGTCCGAGGCCCCCCCAAGATTTGCTGACTGTTTAAAGAATATTATGGCTATCAGTCAATCAGATATGATGTTTGTTGGAGAGGGCGCCATTAAGGTCTGGTCAAGACTAAAAGAATGGTCGGAAAAATAACATGTCCAATGATTATGCCAGAGGTTTGTGGTCCGGTCCTCCCGGGGTATTAGGTATAAGAACGCTAACGGGAGTTGGACAAGGAGACAGCCTACCTCTGGGTGACCTTTGTAGGCCGAGCACTTACTCCAGGGGCGGAATCTAAGACGGTTAGTGCCAGTGGCCCAGAGCGATCCCATCTAGAGTCGATATCTTCTGGTGGCGTATATGAGAAAAAAAAAAAAGTAAATCCACAACAATTTCAATCCTTCATTGAAAACAAGTAGGAAAGCACACTCTCGAGTGATTTTCAAGATTACAGCGACTTTATTTCACGCTTGCCAATAGCCCAACGTGTTTCACCTTATCACAAGGCTTGTTCACGGGTACTGAGCCTTAGCAGACAAACTTTTTGTTATATTTTCATCATGAGGTCACTTCCTCTTTTTCCAAAACGAATTTACAGGTGCATTATGGGGTTAGTAGTTTGTAAGTTACATTTTACATGGTTTGTGCTCAGTGATTATTTAACAAAAAAAAGGGTTTAAAACTTTTACACATTTAGGCAAATGTTCCTGTGGCATTTTATTCAAAAACTGTTCGTTTTGTCTTTCTTATTGCTCATTGGTGAGCATTTAATCTTCTCAGTGTGGAGCATTTTCAAAATGATGTCATTTTGTATGTTTATTCGTTTTTTTGTTTGTTTATTTCATTGCTCCCTGGTGAGCCATTTTGCAAGTTTTCAGTTCATTATTTTCCTTGGGGTCATTTATGGAACCCTTTCGGATTTTACTCTCTGGTGAGTTTTTGCTTCAGTTTCTTTTATTTTGGTGTTTATAGATGAACATTTTGATTCAATCCTCTCGGATCCAGGGTTCTAAAGGTGAGGATGTGTTTTGATTTGCATTGTCGGAGACTTTTGATTCGATCTCTTCCTCTTTCAGATATTGGTACTTGTTCCAATTTACAGTATTTCAGAGTTTCCCAATTATCTTGGTGGAATTGCTCCATATGTTTTGCGACAGCATTTGAGCGATCCTTATGGACTGTGGCACGAACATGTTCCAGTATTCGTTTCTTTGCCTCGAAGATGGTACTCCCTATGTACTTTTTCGAGCAAGGACACTCTATCATGTAGATCACATATGAACTCCTACATGTAAGGTGTTGGTGTATCTTCCATGTTTTGCCTTTTCCAATTGGTATCTCTTTTGTCGCCACTGCAATCTTGCACACTTTGCAGTTTTTGCACGGCCAAAAGCCCTCTCTTTGTAGCCATGTTTTATTAGGAGTTTCCGTGAAGTGACTGTGGACTAGTTGGTCTCCTATATTTTTGGCTCTCCGAAATGTCATGTTCGGATATTCTCCTACTATTTCCGCCACGGACCCGCTCATCTGCAGGGGGGTGTCTTCGTGACCAGAGCAGGCCGCTATACATACCAATCGAGGAGCTCCAAAATGAAGGCACCACACGCGGCGTGTGTTCAAATCTTTATTTGCAAGGCAGCATTCAGGTAGTATTGTAAAGCTTTCAATCCATCCCAGTGATGAATACTTGTGTATAAGGAGGATACATCTAAGGAGATTAGTAAGTATCCAGGTTGGCATATAACGCCCGCTAATTTCTTTAGTTAGTCCCCTGTATCAAGGACAAAAGATGGCAATTTTTTAACGTGGTCCTAGAGAAAAAAATCCACATACTTGCTTACTTTCTCCATGATGCTGTTACAGGCCAAAATGATTATATATATATATATATCTCCGAAAGAAAACAACAAGGGACTCAGCGGGCGGTGCTTCAGGTAGGTTTAATGCAGTAGTTCTTGTGTGGCATGACGCGTTTCGGGAAGTCGTCTCTCTTCAGATGCCTTCACTCGCCTGTACTGGCGCGATATGCAGTCCTGCTCTTGAAGTAAAATACCCCCTTCTCATTGGAGGACACTACCAGACTGCATGTCCCAGCATCCCATTCGGTGGATGCCCGAAAAAGCTGCAGTAATGTTGAAAAATTCCTCAGGGGCTGTAAACGCCTTCTTGCACCACCCAACGCCTTCTGCAGCCTCCAGTGTGTGCGTAATCCATGAGGAGCCGTGGCAATACTCCGGGCCTCCCTTTGCAGGTCTGAAGTCCGAACACTCGTGGCATGCAGCAATCCAAGCCCCCTATCGATACCTCGATCTGCCTCCAAAAAGTTCTACATGAGACCTTGGATTGTCAGGGAGGGTTACCTCTCTTGCGCTGTGGCTCCGCAAATATATCAAAACAGGTTGCCTCGGAAAGAAAACAACGAGGGACTCAGTGGGCGGTGCTTCAGGTAGGTTTAATGCAGTAGTTCTTGTGTGGCATGACGCGTTTCGGGAAGTCGTCCCTCTTCTGATGCCTTCACTCCCTGTACTGGCGCGATATGCGCTCTTGAAGTATATATATATATCTATCTATCTATCTATATATATATATATATATATATATATATATATATATATATATATATATATATATATATATATATATATATGTATATATGAAGAAGAAATCCCAACCCGTCAATGGACGACAGGCTACGGCAGGGTGCAAACCTCAGAACGCCACATCAAACGGCCAGAAAAGCTCACAAACGATCCAACTCAAGTGAGTATGCAGGAAAAACGTTTATTACACAATGACGCGTTTCGCTCCGCAGGGGAGCTTGTTCACATACAAACACTCAGAAAAAAATAAATGAAGGTATTTATACACAACACAGGGAGGGGCTTAATTGGGGGAACACGCCCAAACAAGAGAAATAGAAGAATAGTGCAAAAAATACTATTTTTAAAATTGCAACGGCATGACAGTGAAATACGAACATGAGAGATGAAAGTGGCAAAATAAACAATTGATAACAATATGTAAATAGGTATAAATACAGAAATCTGACATGTAGTAGTAAAAAAACATTGAAATAAATAACATTGGCAAAAATAGCTCAAAACAGACTAGTAAATAATCAAATGCTGGAATAAAAGCACCACAACAAGCAACAAGCAAGTATAATGGCATAGTGCCAGAATCTGTGTTGAGTGCCAAAAAAAAAGACCAGAAGGAGCAGATATAAGCCAACAACATTGAATGAACCACACGTGTCAGAAACATCAAGACATAGTGCCTGAATGAAAGTAACCACATTACTGTTAAGAAATAGAGGACTGCCACATCAGCTAGAAGAAACAACAATAATATGAGTCATGTGATGCAAAAGAAGTGCTAAACATAAGATACATGTATAACAAAAATAATCCTAAAGTGGATATGGAAAAATAGAAATGAAAACAAAGGGCCCAACCGAAAAATATGTTAAGTGATAAAAAGAAGTCCAGAGAAAAACAAGGGAAATTTACTACGAGGCGAAAGGATAGGTACTGAAAGGAGCAAGGGTTAAATTGACACCGATGCTAAGTAAGAAAATTCCATAGATCCGATGCGAAAAGCATCAGAGCAGATAAACACAAATAGACCAAGACCACTAGATGCCGCAGTTTCTTGAACAAGAATAAATGAAAAAAACAATGTAATCACAGTCTAGGAAAGGGGCAGATAACAACCAAGACCAGAACCAAATACAGAACAAAATTAGAGGAAACTTTTCAAATCTTCCGTCAGATTTAAACCGTTTGGGGCCTTAGTGTCGAGTGACATGATAAGCTGGGATTCACGTTGTCTCAGTAGTTTTTCGCGGTCACCGCCGCGGCTCGGTTGGGGTACCGAACATAGAACAGTATATTGTAGGTCTTTCAATTTTTTCTCATGAATTGCCTCAAAATGTCTGGCCACAGGGTAATTACTGTCACTGTTAACAATGGCTCTAATATGTTGGAGTATTCTTTGATGAACAGGCAGCTTAGTGCTACCTATGTACTCCAAGTTGCATGTACATTTGAGCTTGTAAACAACAAACTCAGATCTGCAAGTTAGATATTCGTTAATCAGGATGGGTACATCGCTGAACGCAGTGACATAATGAGTGGTGTTAGTGGCAAAATTGCAGGCACGACAAGATGTGCATTTAAAAAAGCCCATTTTGTTAATTTTACTGATTTTAGGTGGATTTTCAGGTGCTGCTCTATCCAGAGCATCACGCATGGAAGGCGCACGTCTGAATGTAATTGTGGGTGTTTCAGGTAACAATGGGCCAAGAATAGAGTCAGTCAGAATAATAGGCCATTCAGTACCAATGATGCGCCTAATCTTACGCTCTTGTGAGCAAAAAGTAGTGATCAATCTGACTGTACAGTGAGTGGTATCCTGTGTGTTGTTAGTGCTAGCAGTGATGGAGTCGCTAGATGTGAGAAGTGAAACACGATCCACTGATAAAGCTTTAACTAAAGCTTGATCAAGAATGGTTCTGGAATAGCCTCTTTTTATGAAGCGCTGTCTGGATTCCTCAAGGCATGTGGTTAAAGAGTCATGATCACTGCAGATTCTGTGAATTCTGATGAATTCGCCATAGGGAATGCTGCGAATGGTATGTGTCGGGTGAGAACTGCGCGCATGTAAGATAGCATTGCCTGCAGTGCTCTTACGATGCAGTTTGGTCTCGAGTTCGTTGTCTTTAACAAATAGATGCACATCAAGGAATTCTGCTTCATTAACACTTACATTGGCAGTGAATTTCAGATTGAGAGAGTTGGTGTTACAGTCAGATACAAATGAAAGGGCTTCCTCCTGTGTACCTTTCCAAATGATGCAGATGTCATCAATGTAGCGCCAATATTGCGCGATGTGAGATGACCAGTGTGCGTGTGTGGTTCTGAGCTCGCGTTCCTCCCACCAACCCACATGAAGACATGAGTAGCTGGGGGAAAAACACGAGCCCATCGCCACACCACGCAATTGATGATAGGTGTTATTCTGGAAACGAAAAAAATTGGAGGTTAGGCACAATCTGATCATTGCAATAAGCATAGAGTTGTGTTCTCTGAAGCATATAGCACGTGTATTCAGATAGTATTGACATGCATTGATACCATGGTGATGATTGATAGAGGTGTAAAGTGATTCAATGTCCATGATTAAAAACAAAAAATCGCTGCACCAGTGAACAGTTAGGATCTTGGTTAAAAAATCTGTTGTGTCTTTCAAGTAAGAGGGGAGACTTGCAACATGGGGCTGAAGAAAAAAGTCCACATACTTGGAGATATTCTCTGTCAAACTCCCAATAGCCGATATGATTGGACGACCTGGGGTAGGGGTAACAAGTTTATGAACTTTAGGCAAGAAGTATAAACAAGGTGTTACAGGATGGTCTTTGGTTAGATAATTACATTCCTCTTTAGTTATAAGATTGAGTCTTTTCCAAGTGTTCAATTGCTTACGTATCTGGTTTTGACTTTGAACCATAGTGAATTGTGATGACAAAATGTAGCATGATGAATCAGATAAGTGTCTCTGAGCTTCCTCGATATAGTCAGACGTCTTCCATAAGACAGTATTGCCGCCCTTATCGGCACTCTTTACAATCACATTGTGGTTGGATTTGAGTTTGTTGATTAACAGGTTATATTGCTGGTCATTGTGTTTGAGTTGTCTGTGCTTATCCAAGGTCGATCTGTTCAGGGCTTTGAGTTCAATGATGACCCGATCACTGAATATATCCACAGCATCGCGAGGCATGAGTGGAAAAAATGTCGATTTAGGTTTAAAGGGTGTCGGCACTGTTCGATTCACATTGACCACCTGGCTGACAGTAGGAACAGGTTGAGAGGAGTCACCAAAGGCTAGGTCATACAGATTTTGCAATCCAGTATTGTCTTGTACTTGGAGCTGAGGTGCCATATTGGTAGGAATGTCACTTGCCACACCTTGTTTACGCCTAGCCTCGAGTTTAAAGTACTTAATTAATTTGATCTTCCTAACGAATTTGTACAGATCTATCCGAGTTTGATTGTGGGAAAATCTATTGGGTGGACAGTATGAGAGGCCAAGAGATAGTAGCTGTTCTTCAGCCTTGGAGAGAACAGTATCAGTGAGGTTAATGACGGTATTGTCAACAGTGTTGATTATTTGCGCCAGTTCCTGTTTGTTCTTGCTTGCGAAGTATTTCTTTTTGTGGATCCTCCGCCTTGTGCGCCTGCGCTGGCTGACTGATTGCCGGCCTGGTTTTGAGGATTCCGGGAGCGCAGGGAATAGCGCCGGTCCTCGTTCACAAAACCCAATTCCTCCACCACCGTGTAATTCTTGCCTATGCTGGGGATGGCGGATGTTGAGGCTCCTTCGTCTTCACTGTTGGAGGTTAATGAGTTGATTGACAAAATATCGCTGTTGTCAATAGGTAAACCTGAGACTTGATTAGTGGCGGTAATTTCACCGCCTGCTGGCTTTCCGCTGTTAGATAGTGCTTTGCGCTTTAAATTGTCGTACTTCCTTGAGAAGGTAAAGATTCTGCCAGTAGCATAATCATTTTTGTCCCTGGCAAACTTAGTGACTTTCAGATCAATTATGGTGTCCTCCAGTTTTTTAATGCGGATATCGATCTCTGATTTACTTTTGGCTATGAAATCAGTTTCTCCAGTAGCCTCCAATAATGCTTGTACTCTGTCAATTTCTACCAGTAGTTTATCACGATCAGACTCGGCGTATTTAATCAAAATATTGACCATATTCATGGAGCCCTGTAAACTGTTGTCCGCCCATTCTTGTAACATCAAAGGGTCAGGGTTCTCGTAGGTCGGGACAGGGAGATTTCTTAATCCCCTGGGAACCCTATTGGCATCTCGGTACTTCTCAAGTGATTTTTTCTCCCACCACTTGGCAAGCTCGCTTCGAAGTAGTTTTTCGAGATTCTTGATCAAGGTCTTTGCGTCATTGTTTGTGGTAATTGGTATAGCCTCATTAGCGACCGGGATACTCGCAGAGAGGCTTTCAAATCGTGCCTCAGCAGTTGCTTCCCTGGTTCTGAGTGCGTCACTTGATAGCATAATAATAGTTAAATACACAGTCACGTTTATTTATGGGATGAGTGTAATTCCCAATCCTGCGAATATGAAGAGAGCAAGCCGTTTGGCAGTAACAGGCGAATCCCACACCCCGCTAAGCGTGGAACAGTTGCTGGACAGATATATAGCCACAGAGGGGGGAGTGTCCCACAGGAATCGGTGCCCGGTAGTTCTACCGAAAAAACAATCGGCCAAACACCCGTTCACCACGCCTTAACGGACGCACTCACCTCCCACGAAGCCGACAACAGAGCTGCCACAGAGATATGATCCAGCGGGGGGCACAGCAAAGCAGATTCTAAAAATCCAAGTAGCGATGCGTTTGAACCAAACGCAGATAGCTGCGCCGACGCTGTGCCTCAGGTCAGCGGGAGGGTCCACAAGCCGGAAGCAGCTGATCCCGGCAAACAGATGAAGAAGAAATCCCAACCCGTCAATGGACGACAGGCTACGGCAGGGTGCAAACCTCAGAACGCCACATCAAACGGCCAGAAAAGCTCACAAACGATCCAACTCAAGTGAGTATGCAGGAAAAACGTTTATTACACAATGACGCGTTTCGCTCCGCAGGGGAGCTTGTTCACATACAAACACTCAGAAAAAAATGAAGGTATTTATACACAACACAGGGAGGGGCTTAATTGGGGGAACACGCCCAAACAAGAGAAATAGAAGAATAGTGCAAAAAATACTATTTTTAAAATTGCAACGGCATGACAGTGAAATACGAACATGAAAGATGAAAGTGGCAAAATAAACAATTGATAACAATATGTAAATAGGTATAAATACAGAAATCTGACACGTAGTAGTAAAAAAACATTGAAATAAATAACATTGGCAAAAATAGCTCAAAACAGACTAGTAAATAATCAAATGCTGGAATAAAAGCACCACAACAAGCAACAAGCAAGTATAATGGCATAGTGCCAGAATCTGTGATGAGTGCCAAAAAAAAGACCAGAAGGAGCAGATATAAGCCAACAACATTGAATGAACCACACGTGTCAGAAACATCAAGACATAGTGCCTGAATGAAAGTAACCACATTACTGTTAAGAAATAGAGGACTGCCACATCAGCTAGAGGAAACAACAATAATATGAGTCATGTGATGCAAAAGAAGTGCTAAACATAAGATACATGTATAACAAAAATAATCCTAAAGTGGATATGGAAAAATAGAAATGAAAACAAAGGGCCCAACCGAAAAATATGTTAAGTGATAAAAAGAAGTCCAGAGAAAAACAAGGGAAATTTACTACGAGGCAAAAGGATAGGTACTGAAAGGAGCAAGGGTTAAATTGACACCGATGCTAAGTAAGAAAATTCCATAGATCCGATGCGAAAAGCATCAGAGCAGATAAACACAAATAGACCAAGACCACTAGATGCCGCAGTTTCTTGAACAAGAATAAATGAAAAAAACAATGTAATCACAGTCTAGGAAAGGGGCAGATAACAACCAAGACCAGAACCAAATACAGAACAAAATTAGAGGAAACTTTTCAAATCTTCCGTCAGATTTAAACCGTTTGGGGCCTTAGTGTCGAGTGACATGATAAGCTGGGATTCACGTTGTCTCAGTAGTTTTTCGCGGTCACCGCCGCGGCTCGGTTGGGGTACCGAACATAGAACAGTATATTGTAGGTCTTTCAATTTTTTCTCATGAATTGCCTCAAAATGTCTGGCCACAGGGTAATTACTGTCACTGTTAACAATGGCTCTAATATGTTGGAGTATTCTTTGATGAACAGGCAGCTTAGTGCTACCTATGTACTCCAAGTTGCATGTACATTTGAGCTTGTAAACAACAAACTCAGATCTGCAAGTTAGATATTCGTTAATCAGGATGGGTACATCGCTGAACGCAGTGACATAATGAGTGGTGTTAGTGGCAAAATTGCAGGCACGACAAGATGTGCATTTAAAAAAGCCCATTTTGTTAATTTTACTGATTTTAGGTGGATTTTCAGGTGCTGCTCTATCCAGAGCATCACGCATGGAAGGCGCACGTCTGAATGTAATTGTGGGTGTTTCAGGTAACAATGGGCCAAGAATAGAGTCAGTCAGAATAATAGGCCATTCAGTACCAATGATGCGCCTAATCTTACGCTCTTGTGAGCAAAAAGTAGTGATCAATCTGACTGTACAGTGAGTGGTATCCTGTGTGTTGTTAGTGCTAGCAGTGATGGAGTCGCTAGATGTGAGAAGTGAAACACGATCCACTGATAAAGCTTTAACTAAAGCTTGATCAAGAATGGTTCTGGAATAGCCTCTTTTTATGAAGCGCTGTCTGGATTCCTCAAGGCATGTGGTTAAAGAGTCATGAACACTGCAGATTCTGTGAATTCTGATGAATTCGCCATAGGGAATGCTGCGAATGGTATGTGTCGGGTGAGAACTGAGCGCATGTAAGATAGCATTGCCTGCAGTGCTCTTACGATGCAGTTTGGTCTCGAGTTCGTTGTCTTTAACAAATAGATGCACATCAAGGAATTCTGCTACATTAACACTTACATTGGCAGTGAATTTCAGATTGAGAGAGTTGGTGTTACAGTCAGATACAAATGAAAGGGCTTCCTCCGGTGTACCTTTCCAAATGATGCAGATGTCATCAATGTAGCGCCAATAATGCGCGATGTGAGATGACCAGTGTGCGTGTGTGGTTCTGAGCTCGCGTTCCTCCCACCAACCCACATGAAGACATGAGTAGCTGGGGGAAAAACACGAGCCCATTGCCACACCACGCAATTGATGATAGGTGTTATTCTGGAAACGAAAAAAATTGGAGGTTAGGCACAATCTGATCATTGCAATAAGCATAGAGTTGTGTTCTCTGAAGCATATAGCACGTGTATTCAGATAGTATTGACATGCATTGATACCATGGTGATGATTGATAGAGGTGTAAAGTGATTCAATGTCCATGATTAAAAACAAAAAATCGCTGCACCAGTGAACAGTTAGGATCTTGGTTAAAAAATCTGTTGTGTCTTTCAAGTAAGAGGGTAGACTTGCAACATGGGGCTGAAGAAAAAAGTCCACATACTTGGAGATATTCTCTGTCATACTCCCAATGGCCGATATGATTGGACGACCTGGGGTAGGGGTAACAAGTTTATGAACTTTAGGCAAGAAGTATAAACAAGGTGTTACAGGATGGTCTTTGGTTAGATAATTACATTCCTCTTTAGTTATAAGATTGAGTCTTTTCCAAGTGTTCAATTGCTTACGTATCTGGTTTTGACTTTGAACCATAGTGAATTGTGATGACAAAATGTAGCATGATGAATCAGATAAGTGTCTCTGAGCTTCCTCGATATAGTCAGACGTCTTCTATAAGACAGTGTTGCCGCCCTTATCGGCACTCTTTACAATCACATTGTGGTTGGATTTGAGTTTGTTGATTAACAGGTTATATTGCTGGTCATTGTGTTTGAGTTGTCTGTGCTTACCCAAGGTCGATCTGTTCAGGGCTTTGAGTTCAATGATGACCCGATCACTGAATATATCCACAGCATCGCGAGGCATGAGTGGAAAAAATGTCGATTTAGGTTTAAAGGGTGTCGGCACTGTTCGATTCACATTGACCACCTGGCTGACAGTAGGAACAGGTTGAGAGGAGTCATCAAAGGCTAGGTCATACAGATTTTGCAAGCCAGTATTGTCTTGTACGTGGAGCTGAGGTGCCATATTGGTAGGAATGTCACTTGCCACACCTTGTTTACGCCTAGCCTCGAGTTTAAAGTACTTAATTAATTTGATCTTCCTAACGAATTTGTACAGATCTATCCGAGTTTGATTGTAGGAAAATCTATTGGGTGGACAGTATGAGAGGCCAAGAGATAGTAGCTGTTCTTCAGCCTTGGAGAGAACAGTATCAGTGAGGTTAATGACGGTATTGTCAACAGTGTTGATTATTTGCGCCAGTTCCTGTTTGTTCTTGCTTGCGAAGTATTTCTTTTTGTGGATCCTCCGCCTTGTGCGCCTGCGCTGGCTGACTGATTGCCGGCCTGGTTTTGAGGATTCCGGGAGCGCAGGGAATAGCGCCGGTCCTCGTTCACAAAACCCAATTCCTCCACCACCGTGTAATTCTTGCCTATGCTGGGGATGGCGGATGTTGAGGCTCCTTCGTCTTCACTGTTGGAGGTTAATGAGTTGATTGACAAAATATCGCTGTTGTCAATAGGTAAACCTGAGACTTGATTAGTGGCGGTAATTTGACCGCCTGCTGGCTTTCCGCTGTTAGATAGTGCTTTGCGCTTTAAATTGTCGTACTTCCTTGAGAAGGTAAAGATTCTGCCAGTAGCATAATCATTTTTGTCCCTGGCAAACTTAGTGACTTTCCGATCCGATAAACATATATATATATATATATATAAACACATATATATATATATATATATATTTATATATATATATATATATCCGAATAGCTGCTCAAAGAAACCGCTACCCACGCATGCGGGCAACGCGCAAGCAGACTCGAACCCAAGATTCGTGCAAAATAGTAGTGCGTTTATTTGTCGGCCATAACGCGTTTCACCACCGGAGTGGCTTGATCACATGATATATATATATATATATCCAACGAAAGGGTTGTCCCATTTTAAAGAGCCAGCATTCAGGTAGGTTCTGTAATTTTCGTTTTTATTATCAAGAAAACAGCGTAGTAAGATGCAAACAGAGTCCATGCAATTTACAAGCCTGACGCGTTTCATGCTCCCCTGAGCACTTCCTCAGAGGCTTCTGTAAACTCTGTGTGGAGCCAGTAGGTAGTTATAGTTAGGATTGTTTTCCATAGGAAATCTGCAACATTCTATTGGGAATAACTTTGGCGCCGGTGGACGAATCTTCACGAATTTCTCAAAGACGATGGCCCGCTCCGCTCAGCTCCTTCCCTGAATGTTTCGGGGGGATTCGTCAAGCGGGGGCCAAGATAAAAAGGGGGTCCCAAAACGTGTTTTCCCCATGTTAATTTCCATAGGGCGTTGGACTCACTTTTAGCCCGAACGGCTGAATGAATTTCCACCAAACTTGGCAAAATTGTAGGGACTGGTAGCCCGATGTGCCTTTGCTATGTCTGAAGATATGTGGTCCAGTGGATTTTGGGTAATTTAGGTTAAAAAAATATATATATATCTATAAGCGCGCCCCGGTACGCGCACAGGGGAGCGCACCCGGTGCGTAACGCGAGTTCGCGAGCGGAAAACTGATTGGCTCTCGGGTGTCTGTCAACATTCCAAACAGTCCGGAGTGGCCGCCATCTTGTGTCTCGGTAGGATTGAGACACAAGAGGTGGCAAAAACAAAGGGGGAAATGACCAAAAGGGGACAGGGTAGACCCCCCCTGACCCCCTTGGTTTGATGTGGGGGCCATAAAAGGGCCCCGCGGGGCAAAAGATATGTGGTCCAGTGGATTTTGGGTAATTTAGGTTAAAAAAATATATATATATCTATAAGCGCACCCCGGTACGCGCACCGGGGAGCGCACCCGGTGCGTAACGCGAGTGGAAAACTGATTGGCTCTCGGGTGTCTGTCAACATTCCAAACAGTCCGGAGTGGCCGCCATCGTGTGTCTCGGTAGGATTGAGACACAAGAGGTGGCAAAAACAAAGGGGGAAATGACCAAAAGGGGACAGGGTAGACCCCCCTGACCCCCTTGGTTTGATGTGGGGGCCATAAAAGGGCCCCGCGGGGCAAAACATTTTTTTTTTCGATTTTTGCGGGCGGAGCGCCCGGTACGCACACCGGGGAGCGTACCATGGGGACAACCAAGTGAAACAGTAACATAATAATTTAAAGTGCTTAGAGGTAGGGTAGCTCTGAATAGAGTTGTTGTGTTGTGTGGGTGATTTAAGTACCAACATGTAGGTACCAATGCAGAGTCTTAAATTCAATGTACACCTTTTTTTCTGTAGATATCTTGCATGTTGTTACAGAAGTTATTGTGGTATATGGAATCCATACCATAGTCTGTCAGGAAAGCAGAAACAGATCCTTTAAGGACTCCCTGAGAAGGCCTAGGGGATCATGGGTAGTCTACCCTGCTCCCTTATGATGTTTTAAAATTGCACAGTATACTGTAAGTCTCACTTTATATTATAATCATTTTGGTACTACTTCATGAATTACATATAAAAATGAATAATATCTCAAACAATTTTTAATTATTAAATAAACATTTATTGGTTAGAATTTTCATAGTTTAATAAAACTTCCAGCATCAGATGATCTGGAATCTCCTCAAAATTGCATGATTCAATTTCTTGTAAACAGTCAATAAATTGTTGGTCCAGAGACTCATCCATAAAATAATTGTCAACAAAATCTTCTTGAACAATCTCCTCATCGGTAATTTCGAAAGAAATATTGATGATTTCTTGTTCTCCTTCCATTTTCTTGCTGTAAATTGCATAAAAAATAACTATATCAGTAGAGTTAGGGCACTGTTGGGTTTAAGTTCAGAGAGGTACTTCTGAGTTTTTAACTGTGAAGTTATCTTTGGGCAGTGTATGGTATCAGGCAGGAAGTAGAAATATAAAAAAGTGTATGTGAGGAACCTAAGTAAATTCATAATTATACCAGAGAAGCCTAACTTAATCTATAACTATAACAGATAAGCCTATCTTAATCTATAACTATAATAGAGGGACAGTAAATAACTATCAGAAAACGTTTTTACAAATTTACAAAAAAAATGCGCCCCGGTACGCGTACCGGCAGCACAACGGGAGTTCTCCATCTTGTGTTTCAGTAGATTTGAGACACAAGATGGAGGACAAACAACGTTGGGAATGGGTAAAAGGGGGCACGGTAGATACCCCCTGAACCCCTAGGTTTTCTGAGGGGGGCTTAGGAGGCCCATATAGGCGAACATTTTTTTGTTTTAATTTTCACGGGGGGAGCGCCCGGTACGCATACCGGGGAGCGTACCGGGGAGCGTACTTTGGTGAAAAACAGTGAAAAATGTTAGAGTAAAGTAATCATTTTGAGTGATGAGCGGTAGGGTAGCCCTGAAAAGAGCTTTTGGGTTCTGTGGCTGATTTAGGTACCTACAAGTAGGTTCCAATGCACAGTCTTAAATTCAGGAGGAATATTCTATTCCCCTCATCTGAGAAGTGCACACCATCTCCTCTGTAGATATCTTGCATGTTATAACGCAAGTTATTGTTGTATATTGAACCCATTCCATAGTCTCTCATGTAAGCAGAAACAGATTTATTCACATGTTTCCGTGCTTTCTCAACCTGTGGACAAAATTGGTTGGACCACTTCCATTTCTGTCCTTGGCATATATTGGAGTATACCAAGGCAGTTTGTGGAAAAAGTGTCATCAATTGCCCAAAGGTGTCCTTTAAAAGCCTTTCCAGACCTACCCCAGTCAAAGTGCCTAGGTCATTTCCACCACAGTGCAAAATTATGAGGTCAGGGTGTGGCAGATGGTAAAAGGTTTTCACCAATGGTATCAATTGATGACATCTCAATCCTCTTTGGCCAATCCACTTGATGTCTACATTTGGTAAATCAAGGTTGTGAAAATTTCTGATAGCGGCATACCTTTGAGCCCAGTGGATGTAGCTATGTCCAATAATCCAGACAGAATACATGGTGAGAGGAGGTTCTGGTGCAGTCAGATGAAGTGTGGGAATGAAATGGCAGTTGGAACAGTAGGAGTTTGCACAAAAAAACTGTGGAGTTTCAGTTTCAAGCAATTATTGGTGGATTCAGATAGTTGAAAACTGAAAGTTAGGGTGCATGGTTCTGTTCTGTGAAAGAAGTAATTTGAATGGTTAAGAAAAAGTCATTTAAAGAAACATTGCACCGGATAAACTGGTGTATTGAGAGGTCAAACATCCTTGCTGAGTTCATTTGCAACATTGTAGAATAAACTTTTAAACCTAAGAGCTAAGTGAGGAGGGAGTTGCTATGGTAACAGGTAGAAAGGGCTGAGGGGGGTAAGGGGGTTTGGTTTGAAATTAGAGAGGGAAGAGTTTTGATTGGTTAACATGAGGGATATGTGTGTAGAATTAGAGATTTTCTGTGCCATTCATGGTTGCAGTGCCTGGAGTACATACCTTTTGCTCTGCTAAAGAAATATTGGTGTGTGTATCTGACACTGTTCTCAATCTCCCAAAGCATTTGTAAAGGTGAGTAATGATTCATTTAATATAGATAGAGACTTGTATACTCTATGGAGAAGATTTGGAAGCAAATTGTGGTTTTTTAATGTGAGTTTTATTCATGTTTTTTGAACATGCTTGATAAAAAGTTGTTGCTGGAAAGAGGAATTGTATTTTGTAAAAATGTGAAGTTTCAGTAGTGACTTGGAATGCTTGTACATGTGACCTGCGCTTTGTTTCTAAAATGTTATTTAAAAAACGATTTGGGGGCAAATGAATGGCTTTTACATTTTTGAGAAGGAATAAATAGTGTCTGCATGATTAAATAAATATATTTGAACATTTCACAATGATGTCACCTGTGTTACCTCAGATTAGGAAGCACATTGAGCTTCTTTGCTGTTGGTTTGTGTCATGTCTTT
The DNA here is from genome assembly GCF_964261635.1 of Lissotriton helveticus. NCBI lineage: Eukaryota > Metazoa > Chordata > Amphibia > Caudata > Salamandridae > Lissotriton > Lissotriton helveticus. The sequence goes on along the minus strand of NC_136068.1, from coordinate 1,473,909,911 downwards.
TGATAATGCTTGGTATCAACATTTGCAAGTTAGAGGATTTGTATTTTGTGAAATAGTGAGGTTTCAGTAGTGAAATTGAATGCTTGTACATAGGACCTGCGCTCTGTTTCTAAAATGTTATTGGAAAAACGATTTTGGGGCAAATGAATGGCTTTTACATTTTTGAGAAGGAATAAATAGTGTCTGCATGATTAAATAAATATATTTGAACATTTCACAATGATATCACCTGTGTTACCTCAGATTAGGAAGCACATTGAGCTTCTTTGCTGTTGGTTTGTGTCATGTTTTTTGATAATGCTTGGTATCAACATTTGCAAGTTAGAGGATTTGTATTTTGTGAAATAGTGAGGTTTCAGTAGTGAAGTTGAATGCTTGTACATAGGACCTGCACTCTGTTTCTAAAATGTTATTGGAAAAACGATTTTGGGGCAAATCAATGGCTTTTACATTTTTGAGAAGGAATACATAGTGTCTGCATGATTAAATAAATATATTTGAACATTTCACAATGATGTCACCTGTGTTACCTCAGATTAGAAAGCACATTGAGCTTCTTTGCTGTTGGTTCGTGTCATGTTTTTTGATAATGCTTGGTATCAACATTTGCAAGTTAGAGGATTTGTATTTTGTGAAATAGTGAGGTTTCAGTAGTGAAGTTGAATGCTTGTACATAGGACCTGCGCTCTGTTTCTAAAATGTTATTAGAAAAACGATTTTGGGGCAAATCAATGGCTTTTACATTTTTGAGAAGGAATTCATAGTGTCTGGATGATTAAATAAATATATTTGAACCTTTCACAATGATGTCACTTGTGGTACCTCAGATTAGGAAGCACATTGAGCTTCTTTGCTGTTGGTTTGTGTAATGTTTTTTGATAATGCTTGGTATGAACATTTGCAAGATAGAGGATTTGTATTTTGTGAAATAGTGAGGTTTCAGTAGTGAAATTGAATACTTGTACATAGGACCTGCGCTCTGTTTCTAAAATGTTATTCAAAAAACGATTTTGGGGCAAATCAATGGCTTTTACATTTTTGAGAAGGAATAAATAGTGTCTGCATGATTAAAGAAATATACTTGAACCTTTCACAATGATGTCACCCTTGTTATCCCAAATTAGGAAGCAGATTGAGCATTTTTCTTGTTGAATTGTGTCATGGTTTTCGATAATGCTTGGTAGCAATGTTTGGAAGAAAGAGGATTTGTATTTTGTGAAATAGTGAGGTTTCAGTAGTGAAACTGAATGCTTGTACATAGGACCTGCACTCTGTTTCTAAAATGTTATTCAAAAAACGAGTTTGGGGCAAATCAATGGCTTTTACATTTTTGAGAAGGAATAAATAGTGTCTGCATGATTAAAGAAATATACTTGAACCTTTCACAATGATGTCACCTCGGTTATCCCAAATTAGGAAGCAGATTGAGCATTTTTCTTGTCGAATTGTGTCATGGTTTTCGATAATGCTTGGTAGCAATGTTTGCAAGAGAGAGGAAATGTATTTTGTAAAATAGTGAGGTTTCAGTAGTGAAATGGAATGCTTGTACATAGGACATGCGCTCTGTTTCTAAAATCTTATTCGAAAAACAATTTTGGGGCAAATCAATGGCTTTTACATTTTTGAAAAGGAATACATAGTGTCTGGATGATTAAATAAATATATTTGAACCTTTCACAATGATGTCACCTGTGTTACCTGAGATTAGGAAGCACATTGAGCTTCTTTGGTGTTGGTTTCTGTCATGTTTTTTGATAATGCTTGGTATGAACATTTGCAAGATAGAGGATTTGTATTTTGTGAAATAGTGAGGTTTCAGTAGTGAAATTGAATGCTTGTACATAGGACCTGCGCTCTGTTTCTAAAATGTTATTTAAAAAACGATTTTGGGGCAAATCAATGGTTTTTACATTTTTGAAAAGGAATAAATAGTGTCTGCATGATTAAAGAAATATACTTGAACCTTTCACAATGATGTCACCTCTGTTATCCCAAATTAGGAAGCAGATTGAGCATTTTTCTTGTTGAATTGTGTCATGGTTTTCGATAATGCTTGGTAGCAATGTTTGCAAGAGAGAGGAAATGTATTTTGTAAAATAGTGAGGTTTCAGTAGTGAAATGGAATGCTTGTACATAGGACATGCGCTCTGTTTCTAAAATCTTATTTGAAAAACGATTTTTGGGCAAATGAATAGCTTTTACATTTTTGATGAGGAATAAATAGTGTGTGCGTGATTAAATAAATATATTTGCAGTTTTCACAATCATGTCACTTGTGTTACTCTAGATTAGGGAGCAGATTCAGCTTTTTTCTTGCTGCATTTTGTTAAGTTTAATGATAATGTTTGGTATCAACATTTCCTAGATAGAAGAATTGTATTTTGAAAAATAGTGAGGTTTCAGTAGTGAAATGGAATGCTTGTACATAGGACATGCTCTCTGTTTCATAAATGTTATTTAAAAAACGATTTTGCAGCTAATGAATGGCTTCTATATTTTTGAGAAGGAATAAATAGTGTCTGCAAGATTAAATAAATACATTTGAACCTTTTACAATTATGTCACCTGTGTTTCCTCAGATTAGGAAGTTGATTGTGCACATGAGGTGAGGCATGTCCAGGGGTGCAAAGGAGTTGAGGCCTGTGTCCATGAGTGCAGTGGAGAGGACTCACCTCCTCTGACCCTTGGACAAGCCTTACCTCATCTGTGCCCCTTGGACAGGACTCAATATATTGGGTATAATTGATGGTAACAGGGTGTAGATGAGATGAGGCGTGTCCAGGGGTGTAGATGAGCTGAGGCCTGTCTAGGGGTGGAGATGAGTTGAGGTGTATTCAGGGTTGCAGATGAGGTGAGGATTGTCCAGGGGTGCAGAGGAGGTGATGCCTGTGTTTATTTTATTTTATTTATTTATTTTATATTCTTCTATAGCGCCTGAATAGACCCCCGAAGGGGTATCTCCGCGCTTTGCCAGTAAGAATATCCTCAGATGAATATGGGTAGTACATATAAACAGAGAGGGATCAATTGCTGGGGAATAGGTACGTTTTTAAGACCTTACGGAAGGTCAGATGGTTGGTAAGTATTCTCATCTCAGAAGGTAGGGAGTTCCAGAGCTTTGGTCCAAGATGGGCCAGAGCTCGCCCTCCTTGTCTGGACCTTTTTATTCTGGGCACCTGCAGAAGCTGCTGGTTACCGGAACGAAGGGTACGTCCAGGGGCATAGGGCAGGAAGATGTTGGCCAGATATTTTGGGCCTTTGCCTATCATGCTTTTGTGGATAGTGCATAGGGTCTTAAAATGTACTCGTGCCCTCACTGGCAGCCAGTGGAGCCTAATCAGCAGAGGGAGGGAGGGAGTCCTAGGGGGGGCATTGAGGACTACCCTTGCTGCCGTGTTTTGAATCACTTGCAACTTTTTGAGCTGCCCTTCGTTTGCTCCTAAAAGGAGGCCGTTGCAGTAATCCACTCTGCTGATGACTAATGCCTGCACAAGTGTTTTCCTATGGCAGTCTGGCAGATAGGGGAACACTCTTCTTAACATTCCAATAGCTTGGAAGCAGGTGCTAGCCACCTGGTTTACATGGTCCTTGTAAGTGAGTGTCTGGTCTAATAACACTCCAAGGTTTCTCACCATGCTTTTAGGGCTGGGAACAGGGCCCAATTCCAGGGGCCACCAATCCGGTGTCCAGTGTGTTGCTGCTTGCCCAAACAACATTACCTCAGTTTTTCCGATATTACATTGGAGGCAATTTAATGACATCCATGTAGATATTGCTTTCATTCCCTCTGCAAAAGATCTTTGTATTGCAGGTGTTAGATCTTTAAAGGGAAAGAGGAGTTGGGTGTCGTCAGCATACGACACCGGTGTAAACCCAAATGATCTTGCTAGAGTGGCCAAGGGGGCCACATACACGTTGAAGAGTGTAGGACTTAAGCAAGAACCCTGTGGCACTCCCTTGTTGAGCTCCCTGTAGATGGATTTGTGGGAGCCCAGCCTGACCTCTTGAGAACGGCCTGACAGGAAGCTTTCCATCCATGTCAGTGCCACTCCCTCCAATCCTACGCCCTTTAGTCGCTCAAGAAGCACTTTGTGAGACACCGTATCGAAAGCGGCGGAGAGATCCAACAGCACCAGAATCATAGAGCTACCTCCATCCAGTGCCATTCTGATGTTATTGGTCACTGTTTGGAGGGCTGATTCGGTGCTGTGGTTCGGCCTGAAACCAGATTGGGAATAGTCCAGGCCCTCCGTCGCTTCGAGATGTTGTGACAGATAGGTGTTCACATGCTTCTCAGCTATTTTGCTGATGTATGGCAGGAGCGAGATGGGGCGCAAGTTGGAGAGGTCGGTCCATGGGGATGCAGCTTTCTTGCGTATTGGGTTTACCACCGCCCTTTTCCACTCTACCGGGACGTGTCCTTTAGTAAGAGAGATGTTAATAACATTTTGTATAAAGGGGCCCAGGAGAGGGATCAGGGGAGGAACCATCTTGGCAGGGAGGAGGTCATTTGGAGATCCTGATTTAATGTGAGTAATGAGATGAGGAAGATCTGTACTTTCAATAAGGGGGAAAAATGATAATGGGTGTGGGTTATCTTTAGGCGGGGTTAGAGGTGTAATCTTATTGGTATCGCTCATGCTGTTATTGGCAGCCACTATTTTCTCATATATGTTGTTTATTTTACTCTCAAAAAACGATGATATGTCGTCGCATAAAATCTGTGAGAACTCCTCAGGGCTCTCACATGCGGCGGGTTTGATGAAGTTTTGAAGGATTTTAAAAAGCTCCTTAGGGCAATTAACAGCTTCTTCTAGCTGTTGCAGAAGACGATTTTTACGGGCCGTTCTGATGTTTTTGTAATAAATGGATTGAGCAAGACGGAAGACCGCTCTAATCTCCTCAGTCTTATGCTTCCTCCATTTTTTTCCGGCTTGCCTACATTTCTGTTTTTGCTCCCTTAGCTCCTGAGTATACCAACTTTCTTGTTTAGAGGAGGGATACTCTTTGTATAGTTTTAAAGGGGCCAGGGTGTCAATGGCTTGCTTAATTGAGCCTGTGAATTTTTCCAGTGCTGTGTCTGCTGTGTCTTCTGCTAATATGGTGGGTTCTACCCAAATTTCCCGTAGGTTACTTAAGGAGATTTTGTGCCATTGGCGGCGCCAAGTCTGAGGAAAGGGTCCTTTGTTAGTGGGTTTTTTGGGGATTGAAAATGAGAATTGTAGAAGAAAATGGTCTGTCCATAGGATCTCTCTTGCTGGAAGGCAGTTGATCTTTGAACAGTTGGAGAGGACAAGGTCTAACGTGTGGCCACCACTGTGCGTGGGTCCGGTGTTTTTTTATCTCTAGACCTAGATTTAACAGGTCGGTGATAAGGGAGTAAGATTCAGGTAGAGTTGGTTGATCTACATGAATGTTGAAGTCCCCTAGAAGGATAAAATCTTCGTTGGATTTGAGTTGGGGCGCTAGCAACTCTTGGAGGAGGAGCGGGAAGTCTGGGTTTGATCCTGGGGGACGATAAGCCAGAGCTCCTTTCCAGAATATGTGGCTTTTAAGATCAATTTTAAAAAACATGATTTCAAGTAGTGGGCTTTGATATTGCGAAAATACAGTGACCTTTAAATCATCCTTGTGTATGATTGCTAGGCCACCGCCAGTCTTCCCTTCTCTATCTAGGTGTTTAAGTTTATATCCGATTGGGATCCCCATTGTTACAGCAGTGATGGTGTGGGGCTTCATCCAGGTTTCAGTGATGAAACATATGTCTGGCTGGATAGAGTGTATCAGATCCCATACCTCGTGCTGGTGTTTGGGCAGGGATCTTACGTTAAGAAGGAAAGACTTCAACCTTATTGCGGGAGCTTCTACTTCAGGTGGACTGTAATTACAGAGCAATCGATGATGACATTCTAAACATGAAAAGGCTCCCTCCACAGTATGCCATGGTATTTTAGTGCTGCATGCGGACAGCGGTTTTAGGGCTTTTAAGGATTGAGTAGAGTAGGTGATAAAGTGTGGATTCATACCTGATCGTGATAATATAGAAGGCGCAATGGCTGTGGCCCCTGGCCCCGTCCTGTCGCGGACGGGCGCAGACGGGCAGCTCTTTGGCGGGTCTTCGGCGGTTGAAGAGTGTAGTGCAAGAGAGGTCTGTCCAGGGGTGCAAAGGAGGTGAGGGTTTTGTCTAAGAGTGCAGTGGGGATAGGCTTCATGAAGTCCAGTCCAGTGCACTCTTAGACACAGGCGTCACCACCTATGCTCCCCAGGAGAGGCCTCTCTCCCACTACAGTCTTAAACACAGGTGTCACCTCCTCTGTACCTCTGGACAATCCTTAACTCATCTGCAACCCTAAATCGTTTTTTAAAGAGGCCTAAAGGTGACATCATTGTGAAAGGTTCAAAAATATTTATTTAATCATGCAGAAACTATTTATTCCTTCTAAAAAATGTAAAAGACATTCATTTGCTCTTTAATCGTTTTTATATTAACATTAAGAAAACTGAGTACAGGTTATATGTACAAGCATTCCATTTCAGTACTGACACCTCAGTTTTTTACAAAATTCAATAACTGTATGCAGCAGAAAATTTTAACAAGCATTAAGAAAAAAAATAACAGAAAGCAACAATAAAAAAACACAATGTGATTCCTAATATGAGGAAACACACCTGACATGATTGCAAAAGGTGCAGAGGAGGTGAGGAAAGTCAAAATGGCTTTCATGATTGTGAAATTTGCTGAGGAGATGAGGCCTGTGTCTAAGAGTGCAGTGGGGGAGAGGCTTTATGAAGTCCTGTCCACTGCACTCTTGGACACAGGCCTCACCTTCTGTGCTCCCCTGGACAGGCATCACCTTATCTGCACTCCTGGTTAGGCCTCACCTTATCTGCATCCTGTTACCATCAATTATACCCAATACATTGAGGCCTGTCTAGGGTGCACGGAGGAGGTGAGGCTTGTTCAAGGGTCAGAGGAGGTGAGTCCTGTCCAATGCACTCTTCGACACAGGCCTTACCTCCTCTGCACCCCTGGACAGGCCTCACCTCATGTGGTGCACAATGTACTTCCTAATCTGAGAAAACACAGGTGACATGATTATGAAATGTGCTAATATATTTTTTAAGAAAAACAGAAACAATGCTGGCCCTCAAGGTGATTTTACCTCGTAATTTATGAGAATACAAACAAGGGAAAAACCTTTTGTTTGTATGGGTTATTTTATTTAAACCCTTTCTATCAATTTTTAATCATTTTGAAAAACATTTTTATGGGTGAGAAAAAACACTAGTGACAAACATTTACAATATTTACAACTATCATACATACAAATATCATACAACAATCAAAAAATGACATATATACAAATGAATCCACAATTATATACAAGCTTCTTTAACAAGAGAAAACAACAATTCGACCGTCACAAATAATTAATCTTTGCGAAGATTCAAATCATTAGAAATCCCCACCAGGGTCAAAAAACAGAAACAGGCAACAGTAAATTAAATTGAAGCTCTTCAATCGGTTAAGGTTGACAAATAACTCAAGACTTTACTACATCAAAAATTGCCTATTTGCCGTTTTGCCGACGCGTTTCGAATCTGGATGCAATCTCAGATTCTCTTCAGGGCTCTGTCAATGTGGTATTCTACAAAAAGAAAGGAAGCTTGCTTTAACCACCATTTTAAAATTGAGTCCCCCATTAGGGCAGAAAGTCACAGGGTTTTACCTTTTCGTGTGGATAACGCGATCCCGCGGTCCAATTATTCAAATGAGATAGGGCTTTTGGTTAGGCAGAAATTCTGTTAAAAGAATATGTGAATAGGAATCGGTTACCAGGCCATTCAGAGACACACCAATAGCGTGGTTCCACAACTGTAAAGCGCACAAGTCATACCTTTGAGCTGTAAAACACGGGGACGCTATTGTTTCCTTTCGCAATGTAAATCCTCCGCTGACAAATCAGTAGCGCTGCCGCCTGGAATGCAACAGACAAGGGCTGTACTTAACACAAGTAGCTTTACTATACAGACTGTTTACGGGGTTAGAATTACTTGCAATCGGGCATACCTGGAGGTCTAAGTGCGGAGCAAAAGACGGTTGATGCGCCGGTCCCAAGGATCCTTAGCTATCGGGCGGGGAACAGGCTGGCGTTGCCTCCGCGGCGTGTCACAGGGCGTGCTTCAATCGCGGTAGTTTCTAAAGGAATTACCTTAAGTTATTTAGCGCGAAAACGCCATGGTTTCTTTACCAAAGTCTAAGGACACGCTTACACCCACCTTGCTTTCCAACTGATGGACCAGGGAATGCGAACTCATTGGTGGAAACCCACCATGTGAGGTTCCTACATCATAACAAACCCGCCGCTCGGCATTGTGGTCTATGTAGTTTCTCAGGCATGCAGAGGGGTATTACAGGCGAGAAATCTCAGACAGAGAGTTAAGCCCCGTTTGGGTACTGTTGAATTTGAGTATCAAATATGCTTCTTTCTTTAATAGCATTTGGTCATTATTTACACCCAAAGTAGGTGAAGTCAGATTAAACAGCACAGTCCACTTGAACTCGTTTTCCCCATGGCTATGATCAACGAAATGTTGAACAAGGGGCGCTGTGAACACTTTGTTCTTAATGCGTGACCTATGTTGCGTCATGCGAGTGTTGACTTGTTGATTTGTCTTGCCTATATAGATTTTAGGACAAGGACAAATGATGGCATAAACCACATTTTTGGTTCTGCAGTTGGTGAAATTCGAGTGGGTCCACATTCTGGTAGTGTGGCGGAAAATTTTCCCTTCAATGGTTGTATCACACGCGACACAATTCCCACATCTGTGGTGACCTTCAATTGGTTTGAGACCCCATTTAGATAATAGGTTGCTTTTCGGTTTTGATGTTCTGATGTCTGCGCGCACTAGTTGCTGGCCAATATTCTGGTTTTTTCTAAAAGCGAATATTGGACGGGGGAACGGTATTCCTAGATCATCTAGCAAATGCCAGTGTTTAAGAACCATCTGTCTTATTTTATGGGTTTCTGCACAGAATGTAGTGACGCAAACTAAACTCTCAAGTTCACGTTTATTTTTTGTCACAAAGAGACATTCTCTAGGTGTATAACGCGCCCTCTTGAAAGAATGTTTCAGTAATTTCTTGGGGTAACCCCGTTGCACCAGTTCGTCACAGAAATTTTGGCCATGTTGCTCAAACTGTTCAACTTCTGAGCAATTTCTCCGAATCCGGAGGAGTTGCCCATATGGCAAGTTCGCCCTCAAATTTCTCGGATGCGAACTGCCATAATGAAGGATGGTGTTTTTATCCGTTGTCTTCTTGAATAATGATGATTTCAAAGTCCCTCCCACATTACTTATCTGTACATCAAGAAAAGTCATTTTGACATTACTAGAATCAAGTGAGAATTGTATGTCATGATGTCTTAAATTTAGCCATTGGTGAAAGTTACTCAAGTCGGAGTGGCTCCCCTGCCACAGGAGCCACACGTCGTCGATGTAACGATACCAATGCAGTATGTTTTGTGAATAAGGGTTATTTGTCTCTATGAACTTTTTTTCATATTCAGCCATAAAAAGTACGGCCATCTCCGGAGCATAAGGGCACCCCATCGCGGTGCCCTTAACCTGCATGAAGAAATCGTCATTGAAGCGGAAATAATTCTTTTTCAGAGTTATTTCAGCCAGTCTTAGTATGAAGGATGTGGGGACTTTGTGAGGTCTCTCTCTGGAGTCAAGGTAAAGTTCGATCACCTCTAACGCTTCTTCCTGCGGAATTTGCGTGTAGAGGGACGTCACATCCATTGTCACCATTAGTTGTGATGTATCGTCAAACAAAGTGCCCTCTACTTTTGACAGAAAATCCGTGGTGTCCTGTAGGTAAGCCTTAACTTTAGTCACAAACGGCTTCAAAAAGAAATCCACAAATTTGGACAAAGGTTCAAGGCACGACTCACACCCCGAAACGATTGGTCGTCCGGGGGGATCGGACAGGTTTTTGTGGATCTTAGGCAAAAAATATGCCACCGGAGTTCTGGGGAATTTTTTAATTAAAAAATCCGTTTCCTTAGGGCCCAAGAAACCACTATCTTTGCCATTTTGTACAACATCAGCGATCAGGGATTGAATTTGTTGTAAAGGGTCTTCCGTCAATTTGCGGTACCATTCCTGATTATTAACATGTGAACATCCTTCAGCTAAATATTTGTCCCTTGGCCAAATGACAACGGCACCGCCCTTGTCGGCCTGCTTTATTACCAATGAGGGATCTTCCTTGAGATTTTTTAAAGCTGTCCGTTGTCCCTTAGTGATATTAGGTTTAACAAATTTCTGCTGATGTTCTAGCCTATTGATGGATGACAAAAGAATTTGTTCGAATGCAAGTACTTGCTTAGGTATGTTCTGAGTAGGTACAAAAGTGGATTTATTCCTGAGGCCCGTAGTCTCCATGTTATTAGTTGGAGGCTGGTTGGCAAAAAAGACTTTGAGTCGAATCTTGCGACAGAATTCTAACGTTTCTAGCTTTATTTTAGTGAAGTCTGTACGTCTAGTGGGAACAAATTTTAGCCCCAAATTCAATACTGACTCTTCGTCTTTTGACAATGTCCGAGCTGATAGATTAACTACGGTGGACGGGTTTTCTACGACTTGTAGAAGTTCCTCCGGGTTCGCATTTCCCATTGTGGTTTGAATCTTACTTTTTGCTGCTGGCCTTTCTCTAAAAAAGAAGTTTGTTTTTTACTATTCCCACCTCTTGAGTCCGAGCCAGATGACTCAGAGGACGAGGTTTCTGAAAAAGTTTTATACCTGTTTCTTGATCTTCCTTGAAAGTTGGAAAGTGCTCCTCGAGATTCTGGTTGGGAGTAGAAATCGTCTTTAAGGAAGGGTTAAGCCCTTTCTAAAGTGAAGGATTTAGAGTCCCTTTCGTACTGTGCTGACTTGCTAGTGATTGTATTATCTTTGAAAGATTGTATCTCTTTGTCAATTTTCTCTAAAAGTGCTTTAGAGTCTGTAACCACTTGGCTGTCTCTGATGGCCGTAGTGAGTTCTTCAATTTCTTCTAGTTCCTTAGCACATAGTCTCTGGGCAGTTTCTATCGTATGGACCATGAGGTCCCTGCTGCACTTAGTATTTATACAACTAAAGCCCAAGTCGTAGAAAACCCGTCCACCGTAGTTAATCTATCAGCTCGGACATTGTCAAAAGACGAAGAGTCAGTATTGAATTTGGGGCTAAAATTTGTTCCCACTAGACGTACAGACTTCACTAAAATAAAGCTAGAAACGTTAGAATTCTGTCGCAAGATTCGACTCAAAGTCTTTTTTGCCAACCAGCCTCCAACTAATAACATGGAGACTACGGGCCTCAGGAATAAATCCACTTTTGTACCTACTCAGAACATACCTAAGCAAGTACTTGCATTCGAACAAATTCTTTTGTCATCCATCAAAAGGCTAGAACATCAGCAGAAATTTGTTAAACCTAATATCACTAAGGGACAACGGACAGCTTTAAAAAATCTCAAGGAAGATCCCTCATTGGTAATAAAGCAGGCCGACAAGGGCGGTGCCGTTGTCATTTGGCCAAGGGACAAATATTTAGCTGAAGGATGTTCACATGTTAATAATCAGGAATGGTACCGCAAATTGACGGAAGACCCTTTACAACAAATTCAATCCCTGATCGCTGATGTTGTACAAAATGGCAAAGATAGTGGTTTCTTGGGCCCTAAGGAAACGGATTTTTTAATAAAAAAATTCCCCAGAACTCCGGTGGCATATTTTTTGCCTAAGATCCACAAAAACCTGTCCGATCCCCCCGGACGACCAATCGTTTCGGGGTGTGAGTCGTGCCTTGAACCTTTGTCCAAATTTGTGGATTTCTTTTTGAAGACGTTTGTGACTAAAGTTAAGGCTTACCTACGGGACACCACGGATTTTCTGTCAAAAGTAGAGGGCACTTTGTTTGACGATACATCACAACTAATGGTGACAATGGATGTGACGTCCCTCTACACGCAAATTCCACAGGAAGAAGCGTTAGAGGTGATCGAACTTTACCTTGACTCCAGAGAGAGACCTCACAAAGTCCCCACATCCTTCATACTAAGACTGGCTGAAATAACTCTGAAAAAGAATTATTTCCGCTTCAATGACGATTTCTTCATGCAGGTTAAGGGCACCGCGATGGGGTGCCCTTATGCTCCGGAGATGGCCGTACTTTTTATGGCTGAATATGAAAAAAAGTTCATAGAGACAAATAACCCTTATTCACAAAACATACTGCATTGGTATCGTTACATCGACGACGTGTGGCTCCTGTGGCAGGGGAGCCACTCCGACTTGAGTAACTTTCACCAATGGCTAAATTTAAGACATCATGACATACAATTCTCACTTGATTCTAGTAATGTCAAAATGACTTTTCTTGATGTACAGATAAGTAATGTGGGAGGGACTTTGAAATCATCATTATTCAAGAAGACAACGGATAAAAACACCATCCTTCATTATGGCAGTTCGCATCCGAGAAATTTGAGGGCGAACTTGCCATATGGGCAACTCCTCCGGATTCGGAGAAATTGCTCAGAAGTTGAACAGTTTGAGCAACATGGCCAAAATTTCTGTGACGAACTGGTGCAATGGGGTTACCCCAAGAAATTACTGAAACATTCTTTCAAGAGGGCGCGTTATACACCTAGAGAATGTCTCTTTGAGACAAAAAAAAAACGTGAACTTGAGAGTTTAGTTTGCGTCACTACATTCTGTGCAGAAACCCATAAAATAAGACAGATGGTTCTTAAACACTGGCATTTGCTAGATGATCTAGGAATACCGTTCCCCCGTCCAATATTCGCTTTTAGAAAAAACCAGAATATTGGCCAGCAACTAGTGCGTGCAGACATCAGAACATCAAAACCGAAAAGCGACCTATTATCTAAATGGGGTCTCAAACCAATTGAAGGTCACCACAGATGTGGGAATTGTGTCGCGTGTGATACAACCATTGAAGGGAAAATTTTCCGCCACACTACCAGAATGTGGACCCACTCGAATTTCACCAACTGCAGAACCAAAAATGTGGTTTATGCCATCATTTGTCCTTGTCCTAAAATCTATATAGGCAAGACAAATCAACAAGTCAACACTCGCATGACGCAACATAGGTCACGCATTAAGAACAAAGTGTTCACAGCGCCCCTTGTTCAACATTTCGTTGATCATAGCCATGGGGAAAACGAGTTCAAGTGGACTGTGCTGTTTAATCTGACTTCACCTACTTTGGGTGTAAATAATGACCAAATGCTATTAAAGAAAGAAGCATATTTGATACTCAAATTCAACAGTACCCAAACGGGGCTTAACTCTCTGTCTGAGATTTCTCGCCTGTAATACCCCTCTGCATGCCTGAGAAACTACATAGACCACAATGCCGAGCGGCGGGTTTGTTATGATGTAGGAACCTCACATGGTGGGTTTCCACCAATGAGTTCGCATTTCCTGGTCCATCAGTTGGAAAGCAAGGTGGGTGTAAGCGTGTCCTTAGACTTTGGTAAAGAAACCATGGCGTTTTTGCGCTAAATAACTTAAGGTAATTCCTTTAGAAACTACCGCGATTGAAGCACGCCCTGTGACACGCCGCGGAGGCAACGCCAGCCTGTTCCCCGCCCGATAGCTAAGGATCCTTGGGACCGGCGCATCAACCGTCTTTTGCTCCGCACTTAGACCTCCAGGTATGCCCGATTGCAAGTAATTCTAACCCCGTAAACAGTCTGTATAGTAAAGCTACTTGTGTTAAGTACAGCCCTTGTCTGTTGCATTCCAGGCGGCAGCGCTACTGATTTGTCAGCGGAGGATTTACATTACGAAAGGAAACAATAGCGTCCCCGTGTTTTACAGCTCAAAGGTATGACTTGTGCGCTTTACAGTTGTGGAACCACGCTATTGGTGTGTCTCTGAATGGCCTGGTAACCGATTCCTATTCACATATTCTTTTAACAGAATTTCTGCCTAACCAAAAGCCCTATCTCATTTGAATAATTGGACCGCGGGATCGCGTTATCCACACGAAAAGGTAAAACCCTGTGACTTTCTGCCCTAATGGGGGACTCAATTTTAAAATGGTGGTTAAAGCAAGCTTCCTTTCTTTTTGTAGAATACCACATTGACAGAGCCCTGAAGAGAATCTGAGATTGCATCCAGATTCGAAACGCGTCGGCAAAACGGCAAATAGGCAATTTTTGATGTAGTAAAGTCTTGAGTTATTTGTCAACCTTAACCGATTGAAGAGCTTCAATTTAATTTACTGTTGCCTGTTTCTGTTTTTTGACCCTGGTGGGGCATTCTAATGATTTGAATCTTCGCAAAGATTAATTATTTGTGACGGTCGAATTGTTGTTTTCTCTTGTTAAAGAAGCTTGTATATAATTGTGGATTCATTTGTATATATGTCATTTTTTGATTGTTGTATGATATTTGTATGTATGATAGTTGTAAATATTGTAAATGTTTGTCACTAGTGTTTTTTCTCACCCATAAAAATGTTTTTCAAAATGATTAAAAATTGATAGAAAGGGTTTAAATAAAATAACCCATACAAACAAAAGGTTTTTCCCTTGTTTGTATTCTCATAAATTACGAGGTAAAATCACCTTGAGGGCCAGCATTGTTTCTGTTTTTCTGTATTATAAGGTCCAGCTGACCCTCTGTCCCAGGACCAAACTCCGCTTGTTCACAAATATATTTTTTAAATCATGTAGATACTATCTAATCCTTGTCAATAATGTAAAACTATTTCATGTGCCCAAAATCTTTTTTTAGAATAACATTTAAAAAACAGAGAAAAGGTCATTTGTATAAGCATTTCATTACACTACTGAACGTCGCTCATTTATAAAATACAATTCTTTTATGCACCAAGGTTCCTTTACCAAGTATTGTCAAGAATGTATAAGTCTCTCTTATATTCTCTTCCTGACCTACTCAATTTTTCCATCAGACCCTTTCTAACACCCTCTCTCTGACTCATTCCTTTTTACATCCTTACTCTGTGTTACACTCTCTTACACTTTCTCTTGACTTACTTTCCCTTACACCATGTCTCTGATTTATCCCCTCTCTCTCATTACTCCTTGTTACATCCTCTCTCTGATTTACTTCCTCTTACACCCTCTCTCAAACTTACTCTCTCTCTCTACCTTTTACAGCCTCTCTTTGTTTTAGTGTCTTTTACATTCTCTCATCTTCTAACACCCTCTCTCTGTTTTACATCGTTTTACACCCTCTCTCTGTCTTACACGCTGTTACATCCTTTTTCTGACTTACTCCCTTTGTCCCTTTCTTTGACTGACTCCCTCTCCCTATTACATCCTTTTTATGTCTTACAACATATTATACACTCTTTCTGTCTTACTCCTTCTCTTTGTTTTACTCACTTTACCTGTTTTTTTGTCTGACTCTCTCTGTCTTTTTGTGTTAGTTCCTGTAGCTCTTTTTCTCTGTCTTACTCCTAGTTACATAGTTGCTGTGATATAAAAGTAGATATGTTGTAAACTAGTGTTTATATCGTTTGCTTATTGTGATTGCTTTGTTGTTTGGTAATAGTGGTCTAAAATGTGTTATCTTTTTTCTTTAACACAGATTGAAATCAAGATTTCAATAGTAAGGAAATATGCCCTCAAGGCAGAGGAGAAGAAAAGATGCCAAGCGGAAAAAATCAAAAACAGCAACGGAATTAAAGCACTCTACAACAAATACTTCAAAAAACAGGAAAAAATCTCCGGGTAAGACAACATGCGGCCTGATTCATGAAGCGAAATTGCGCTCGCAATAGCTGCGAAAAAGCTATTGTGAACGCAATTCACAAAATCGGCATTCATCACAGATTTAGCGCATTCGCTAAAAGATTCGGAGAATTCCGGAAGGAAAGCATGAGCGATTCGGAATAAAATAGCGATTGCGCAATCCATTCGCAATCGGTATTCATGAAAAATCGCTATTAGAGAAATAGGCCAAAATCGCTAATTGCGAGGCGCAAATTAAGGACAACTCAAAGCAGGTGGTAACCATCAAAGTCATGGGAATTTTTTTTTTGAAAAACCGTTGCCCAATCAGAAACAGATGCAGGCCTGACCAATCACACATAAGGAGAGGCAGCAGCAGCATTAGGAGTTTCACAATGCCAGGACTGTACATGGTGGTCAGGCGGCGAAGGCTACAGCGAGCAGCATGGAGGAGATGCCGAATCCAGGAGAGGATATTCCGCCAGCGGGTCACCCTGCTGGGCCAAACCAGAGAGCAGATATATGCCAAGTACCGCCTGGATGGGGCTATGATTATCAAGCTAATACAGGACCTTGACCCCCTGATGCAGCACCCAACAAGGCGGACAAATGCCGTGCCTACACATGTGCAGGTATTGTGTAGTCTGCACCTCCTGGCCTCTGGGAGTTTCCAGGGGATAGTTGCGGCTGCTGGGGGGGTATCCCAGCCCACCATGTCACGCTGCCTACACAGTTTCCTTGACGCAATGCTGACCCAGCTACACCAGCACATCAAATTTCCCACCAGCCAACAGGATTTGGATTTGACCAAGCAGCAATTCTACAGTGTTGCCCAGTTCCCACATGTGATAGGCTGCATTGACTGTACTCACGTCCACATATGCCCACCAGCTGCAACTGAGTACATGTACCGTAATCGCAAGTCCTACCACTCCCTCAACATACAGATGGTCTGCAATGCCAAGTCAATTATCACGGACATTGTAGCCCAGTACCCGGGGAGTACACATGACTCCTTTATTTTCCGCCACAGCGGCCGCCACACACGACTGGCCAGGGGAGACTTTGGTGAAGGACACCTACTTGGTAAGTACACTTGCCCCACAATGTCACACTGTGATGTAGTATCTGCGCTGCACAGGCACTCACCCTCTGCTCTTCTCATGCAGGTGACAGTGGCTACGCCCTCCGCAAATACCTCCTCACACCATACCTCAACCCTGCGACACCACAGCAAAGGCGTTATAATGTAGCGCACATACGCACAAGGAATTGCATAGAGCGGACATTTGGGCTACTTAAAAGCAGATTCCGCATACTGCACAAGACTGGTGGGGCCATGTACTACAGTCCTGATGTGTGCTGCCGCATTGTGGCTGTGTGCGCAATATTACACAACATTGCAACCAAGCGCCGGATACCTGTAGAGATCTCTGGCAGTAAGTCGGAAGGGGACGACCGGCCACCAGCACATGTGCGTCATGCACGCGGGGAGAACCCAGCTGAAGGACACAGACGCCGCAACCACATCACTATGAACAGTTTCTAGAGCCCCCACTCCCCTCACCCAACAAATCACAATTGCATGCCAATGTAAATAATGACAGGAGGCCCATGTATGATGCATCAATAAATATTATTGTTAAATGCACAATAATAATGTTATGTCTACATTCATCAAATGCTAGTAGTATTGCGCCATACTGCTCCTAACTAGACACTGGACATGCTTGTATCAGCAGCATTTTCCAGGAAATGTACATGAAACTCAATTGCGCCTCCGGCGCACAGCACCCAAACGCCTCTCTGGCTCTTCCCCCGGGACGGCACGTGTCCCTGTAGTGGGCCTGGTGCTGCGGCGTAACATGCCAACCACTGAGGCAGACAGGCTGCTGACACTGGAGGTGCCCTCACTGGTGTCGTCCCCCCCCACATTGCCTGTACCAGTAGGATGGAGTGCCAGCACGGCAGTGGTGACCTGCTCCAACACTCGTCCAACATCCTCAACGCATTGGATCAACTGCTGCTGCTGCGCCAGGGACCGTCGTGAGAGCTGGGAGGTGGCATTCACCATTATATAGTTAGAGCGGGTGTAGGCTGACAGGCGCGTAAGGAGCTGCCGGTGGCGGCGGCGAGCGGAGTTGCGCTGGGATATGAGCGCAGCAGTGTTGGCCTCCATGGCTGTCGTCATGCGCTCAATCCTCTCACCCACATTGGCCACATTGCGGCCCATGTTGTTTAGCTGCAGTTGAATAGCCCCTTGCCGTCGTGCCTGCTGTTGGTGTATGCGTAGCATCCGTCGCTCAATGCTCAGGCCTGGCATGCGCACAGCCATCCCCCTCCTGCCGCTGCGTGATGTGTTCTGCTGGCGAGCCCTGACATGCCTGCTCTGCTGGCTGCCCACAGTGGGTGTGTGCACTGTCACCACAGTAGCTGCACCAGATGTAGATGGTTCAGCTGGTGGTAGAGTTGTGGTTGTCAAAGGTTCAGCGCCGTATGGTGCTGGCGCTGTTGGTCTTGCCCTGCCTGCAGGGTTAGGTGCTGTGCCTGATGGTGCTGGCGCTGTTGGTCTTGCCCTGCCTGCAGGGTTAGGTGCTGCGCCTGATGGTGCTGGCGCTGTTGGTCTTGCCCTGCCTGCAGGGTTAGGTGCCGCGCCTGATGGTGCTGGCACAGTTGGTCTTGCCCTGGCTACGGGGAGAGGTGCTGCGCCTGATGGTGCTGGCACAGTTGGTGTTGCCCTGGCTGCGGGGAGAGGTGCTACGCCTGATGGTGCAGGAAGTGTCGGTGTTGGCACCTCCTCGGCATCCTCTCGTGCCTCATCAATAAGCAGCATGTCGCTGTCGCTGCTGTTGTCGGCGCCACCTGTGAGGGGAATTGGACGTACATTAATTGCATGTATCTGTCACACGTGCAGTTGCTACATGCATGCTGGTTGACATTCCCTGCCTGGCTTTGGCATTGCTTATTTTGGGACATGTGAGGCTGCATTGGGGTACTTTTACATTATGGGCAGACTACATGTCCCACAATGCTTTTGGGCATGACCTAATGTGCATTGTTTGCATGACTTGGGATGAAAATGGGAGGCTATAGGGCCATGACCATTGTTAGGGGACAGGGTCGCAGTCGCATGCCACTTACCTTGGCTGTCTTGGCTGGGTCGGGATGAGTCCAGTTTGACGACACCTATGCACGCCTCTGGCTCCAGGGTGTCCTCCACGCGGTCCTCCATGGGGGTATTGGGAGGGACAGTAGGTTCTCCGCCCCCAGTAGCGTGTGTCTCGCCCAGCCTCTCTGCCACCCTCTCCTTGGCACGACCTCGGAGGTCGTACCACCTCTTTTTGAGCTCATCCAGTGACCTGTGTGTCACGCCCACAGCGTTCACTTTAGCAGATATCCCAAGCCAGATTCGACGTCTCTCCATCTCCGGCACCCTCCTGGAGTCCTTCCCAAATAGTTTGGAGTGGTTATCAACCACTCCCTCAATGAGGCGCTCCAACTCCTGCTCAGAGAACTTGAGCTTCCTCTTGCGCCCGGTGTCACTGGGCCCTGGTGCAGGCTCCTCTGACATTGCTGCTGTCACAAATGGGTTACTTTAGCAACTTTGGAGGTGTCCTGGAAGGAGCTCTGTTCAGCTGCAGCCTCGAGATCAGCCTCACAGTTCTGAATGGGGGTGGGAACTGCCTGCTTCTTGGTTGTGATGTCATCACTGTGCTCGAAAAGCGACTTCCCGTTTTTGCGATCTCGCTACTAGCGAGATTTCGCTAATGGGGATTTGCGATGGCGCTAAATAGAGACGGATTATCTGGGTAATAGCGATTTTTCGGCGATTTTCTTTTGTCGTTATCGATTTTTGCGGCCGTGTGCGATTCGCTTTATTTTATCGCTAACTATGATGAATTCCGATCTGCGACTTTCGATTTCCGATTCGCGGTGAATCGCAAATTGAGAGTCGCAGATTTCCTTTTTCATGAATCAGGCCGTAAGTCTTTCTTTCGGAACATATGTAGATAAAAAAAAAATGTTGATGAAAATGTGAATAAACAGAAGGAGAGAGCAAATTTGAAAAGGAAGGAGAGGCCCCCCAAAAATGTTACTGCTGGAGCAGGAGAGAATAATATGTATAGGAATAGAAAGCAAAACCAATTTAGGGACATTCGTAAACGAATGTTTCGCAATAGGGTGGTTTTAAATTTGTTGAAAAATATTAAAAAAGGTAAACAGAGAGCTGCTTTTTATAAGAAAAAGAAAACTGTAGAGAAGATTGTTGATCAGGCTTTTGAACTTAAAAAAAAATTATTTATTTTAGTAATCAATAGAATTAGGACACTTAACAAGACAATTGATGTTTTCAAATCAAAGAGGAGATGCAAAAGAGTAATTAATCGGACTCATTTTTGTAAAGTTTTTTCTGGAGAATGGATGCATAGTTCAAGTTGTGAGCCATTTTTTAATGAGGAATGTTACTTCCAGGAGAATGATTTGGTGCATGCAGTTGACACCAGTGGTCGAGCATATGAGGTGAAAGACGGTTGTCCGATTGAAAAAGAGAAACTTGTGCCTAGAAAGGCAGAAGAGGTGTTAACTGATGAAGGTTTAGGGAGACGTACTAAGGGTCCAGTGTACACTTGGAAGTGTAGTAGTATTTGTAGTGTGCGACAGGAATCAATCGATTTGCTTCGTAATTTCTTACGTACATATAGTAAGAAAAGTCTAAAACAGAAAATGAAGATGTTGCAAGACTTAGATCCTTGCAGAGTGAGAGAAAACACAGGTTTGCAAGGGCATTCACTGGCTTGTCTTTCTAGAAAAGTATGTCAGAGTGTTTTTCATCATTTTAGGATGTTAGCAGTGCATCATAACAAAATGAGGAAATTAGTGAGAAGGTTGTATTATGCAAAAAGTTCAGCACTTAAGCTTAAACAATTAAACAGTGCTCTTTTGCATTGAACTGAATTAGATGTGAAGATTTGTGAAGAAATTGAGATTTGTTATTTTGGTGAAAAAGAGGACAGTGTAGAAATTGACACAGTAATAGAAGGTAATGTGTAAGACAATGTACAGATTTCAAGTACAGAAAAGTTTGACCAGGAAATTACCAAGTTTAAGGTGAAATCAAGTGAAAGGCCTAATTTTACTTGTGTGTGTTGTCGACGGACTCATTATAAGATTCAGACTAGGTTAGTTGATTTATATGCAGAAAGTGAAATGGAAAATAATAGTGAATGGAAGAATTTTGCAACTTTTTTGTTGGTGGAGAATTCTTTTGATTTGACGTCTGATCAGCGTATTTGTAAATATTGTTATAATAAATTAAATGAAAACAGAATGCCTGCTAGAGCTGTTCATAATAATCTTGAGTTGGTAGACATTCCTCCTGAATTGATGGATTAAATACATATGAATCTATTTTGATTCAATGTGTCCATCCTTTTCAGGCTATTGTTCGCATGGAGCCTAAGATAGGGAAATTGCCTCCTTCAGATTTACAGAGAGGATTAAAAGGAAGAGTTGTTTATTTGCCTCTAGATTTCAAGAAAAATATTGATACAATTGGTGTAGAGAAAGTGGAAGAGGAACCTCTGGTTATTCTAGTTAATGGGGTTCCGACAAAGAGTAAGAAAATCTGGCAAGATTTAGTGGATGTTAGGAAAGTCAAAAAGGCAACATTGTATTTGGTCAAAAACAATGAGTACTACAAAGATGTATGTGTTGGAGCAGAGGAAACAGCTGCAGAAGAAGACAGTGATTGTTCAGCCGGCCAAATTGAAAAAGTTGATGTGTCTAGAAGTGAAGAAATATATGAACATTATACTGTTCATCCTTCCAAAGAAGTAATGGGGAAGTAATGGGGAATGCAATTGACTTGTTTCAAATGAAATCAGCAAAAGGAAGTCCCATTAGTGTATGGGAAGAAAGTTTGGAAGCTCGTTGTTTTCCACATTTATTTCCAACAGGTTGAGGTGGACGTATGACGATCGATCACTTCAAATTCCTGCATCTGAATACCGGACTTTAAGATTATATGCTGAAGATCCAAGGTTTCGTCAATGCATCCGATATTTGTTTCATCTACTGTATGAAAGTGACTTGTCTGGGCTTTCTTATGCAGTAAACCATATACTGAAAAGTGGAGCACATCTGCAAAATGTTTCGGCGAGGGACTTTATGGAGAAAGTCAATCTGCAAGACAATATTTAGGAATCTCATCTAATCAATCTCATGGCGTGTCAGCGTGGTACAAACGAGTATTGGTACCGTCGTCATGGGGAATTGAAATTTATGCTAAGAAACTTAGGAACTCCTACATGGTTCCTCACTCTTAGCTGTGCCGAGTATGCATGGGACGACTTACTTCAATTTCTACGAGAGGCAAATGCAAACATACAAAATATAGAATTCAAAACACCTGGAGAACTGTGTTCTTTGGATCCAGTGAATGTATGCAGATATTTCATTCATATATTTGAAGCTATGATGTCTTTCATTACCAACAAAAAAAATCCTCCCCTTGGAGAGGTTTTGGATTTCTTTTGGAGAAAGGAGTATCAAGCGAGAGGTGCTCCTCACATACATATGTTGTTATGGATTAAAGATGCACCCAAATTTGGAACAGATTCGGATGAAACAGTGATGAGTTTCATTGAAGAGTATTCAACATGTGTTGCTCCGAAAACAACCGAAGAAAACAGTTTAAGGCAACAGGTTTTACGCTTTCAATCCCATCGTTGTGGAAAGTACTGTCGTCGAAAATTCAGAAACAAGGAAAAGTTCTACACAAAATGTCGTTTCGGGTTTCCACGACCAGTGATTTCTAAAGGAAGAGTAAATAATTTGATGTCTTCTCTACGACATACTGTGACGAGAAAATCACCAAAAAATACATACAATTTAAAAAGAAACGAAGAGTCCAAGTACATCAACGACTACAACCCAGTGATTTTGTCCATGTGGAATGCTAACATGGATATTCAATTAGTGGAGCATATGAATGTTCTGATCGGTTATCATCAGCAAGTCTCAACGCCAAGTCTAGAACAATTATTTGGGTGATTATAGGTCTTGCTGCAACACGAAACCGAGTTTTGAAATCTGTACAAGGAAATTGAGTATTTGGCAGAGAAAGAACCAAACAGTACAGATATTTTGAAGACAAACATGTTGGATACATACTATCCAAATAGAAGTAGTCACCTTGAGAACAGTTGTTTGTATGAAGTTCTGCAAAACTATATTTATAAGAGGACCATCAGAGAAGATATCAATAATGGAATATATGCTATCATTGGGTGTGAAGGATGTCTAGTGAAGCAGAGAAAATGCCATTTGATTAATCATCGAAAATTGAGTTGCGAAAATCCAGAGAAAAGGGAATTTTACTATTTAGCTCTTTTGCAACTCTTTAAGCCATGGCGTACAGAAGAGGAACTACTTGGAGATTTTCTCTGTTACGAAGATTCTTTTAATGCAACCAAGGATACCATAGAATGTCCTGATTTTCCAAATTATCTGCAAATGTTGAACGAAGAAATTGAGCAAGAAGCCACAATTGCTGTAGAGATTGCTAGAGACAGTTCTCAAGACAGTCAGAGTTCTGCTTCATTGAGTCAACCGTTTGTTTCGCCTTCAGACAGGAATTGAAGACCTGGCTCTTCTCCCAATAATATTCTGTCGGCCCTCGGTGATTTGCTTAGTTGTGTACTTCTTTCCAGTTCTCTTTGCCAAATCGCCGGGACACTCCCTGGAGTAGCCGTGCGCTATAAAAGAGACCCCTATAACATAACATAACATAACTAGGAGGACCAATTATCCAAAATGAAGCTGCCACTGCCATGGATGAGGTGGAAAGAGCTATGGAACAAGCTCAAGATGATGTAGTTAACTTAGAAGATTTGGTGAAACAACTAAACCTTGAGCAGAAACAGATATATGACGAAGTCACAGAACAGGTTGAACATGGATCAAGTCATGAGAAAAAAGAGTGCTCATGTACATCATTTAAGCCTGTCCGACTGTATGTGAGTGGAGAAGCGGGAACTGGAAAAAGTTTTCTGATTAAAGCAATTGCAACTTATCTGCAGAAAAGGACTGAATCACCGCTGTCTTGTGTTGTTACTGCTCCAACTGGGCTTGCAACACATAACATTAAAGGGATTACTTTACATCGTTTACTGATGCTACCAGTTGAGCATGATAACAAATTACAATACCACAAGCTATCTGGAGATGCTTGTTCTGAAGTTTCCAGAGTCCTGAAGAAAATGAAACTACTTATCATTGATGAGGTAAGCATGGTCTCAAATCTAATGCTTGCTTTTGTGCATTTGAGAATGCAAGAAATTCTTAGAACAGACTATGATGTCTTATTCGGAGGAAAACACATTATTGTTTTTGGAGATCTACTGCAGTTGACTCCAGTGAAAGGACAACCAGTGTTTAAAATGCTCACACATGAAGATACCAGGAAGTGCCTAGGAAGCATTGGAAACGTTAATATATGGTTACATTTCAAATATGCAGAACTGCTTCAAAATATGCGACAGGCAAAGGATGAAGATTATAAAAATATTCTACAAGATGTAAGAATCGGAAAAGTAAGTGAGCATGGGAAAGATTGCACAATTAATTTCAAATTTGTATCCCAATGAAAACATTCTTCCAGAGAATATTTTTAAGAAAATTACTGAGAACAAATCTGGGATATGTTTGATGCCAACTCTGCAAGAATGTTCCATCTTCAACCACAAAATGTTAAAGTTAGAAAATGAAGAGATTGTGAAACTGGAAGCTATAGATAAAATAGAGCATATGGGAGCAACAATTATTTTGTCTGAAAATTTGAAATCAAAAAATGGATTCATTAGAGAAGAGTATATCTAAAACTGCTGGTTTTGAAAAGACTCTGAATGTGTGTTTAAATTGTCGTATCATCTTGAGGAATTTAAATGTTGAAAGAGGTCTGGTAAATGGAGCAATGGGTCATGTTGTTGATTTTGTGAATTACAAAAATAGAGATGGAATTGAAATTTTAAAAATTAAATTTGATGGCATTGACGAAATAGAACAAATTTGTCGTTGTTCAGCTAGATTTTTGCTTGTGAAAGACTTATATGTTCGCCGAAAACAGTTTCCTGTTTGTTTGGCATATGCGGTGACAATTCATAAATCTCAAGGTTTAAGTGTAGATAGTGCTTTGGTGAACATTGGAAGTTCTGTGTTTAAAGATGGTATGGCATATGTGGCATTATAACGAGTCAGAACTTTATCAGGATTGTACTTGATTGAGTGTGATAAAACAAAGATTTGTGCAGATCTAGATTGTGTTAAAGAATACAATAGGTTAAGAAGAGAGTATGCTCCACATTTGCCTCAATATCCTCTGTTTGAAAAACGTGTGGTAGGCCGAAAAAGAAGAAATGACAACAATTGCAGTGAGGTAGTAGCAAAAAGACAAAAAGTAGATGAAACTGTAATTGTAAGCAGAAAGAAAAAGGATTCTGTTGAAGATGTTGTTGGATTTCAGTTTGAAAACAGTTCTGGTGTCAACTGCTATGCTAATGTAGTGCTTAATGTTGTTTTTTTTCTTCAAAATTTACAAGAACAGATTGTTGAAAATCGGGATCAAACATTCTGCTGTTTATTGAATTCTGTGTTTGAGAAATGTAGCAGTGATAGAGCAAAAATAGAAAGTGTTTCAGAAATTCGAAATCTTCTAGACATATGTTCTGGTCAAAATCAATTTTCACAGAATATTCAGCAGGATTGTCAGGAATTTTAAATGTATATGTTTGATGTATTGGAAGATGAAGGTGTAGATATAAAAAATCTTTTTAGCCTTTCTTATCAATGGCAGCATGACTGCGACAACTGTAGTTTATCAAGTAGTACTAGAATAGGAGGTACAATAGGAGTACTATATAGGGACCATTTTCACTGCCATACTGTTGCTATCACTGATCCTAAGGACAGCTTTCAAGCTCTCTCCTTTTCTATAAAAAGTGGCCACAGAGCCCTCCTAAATGGAATTTTGGTATATCGCCCTCCAGGCCTACGAACTGATTTTGGGCAACGGTTGCTCCAAGCCCTAGAACCCTTCTTTGGCCAAAAAGAATTCACGATTCTAGGAGACTTTAATTTCCATTTAGAAAAGCATGACAACAAGGACACCATCTCTCTGCTGGATAGCATGTCAGCCTGTGGTTTTAACTAGCGGGTTAAAGGGGCTACTCACCGAGCTGGGCATACGGTCGATGGAATTTTTTCTAATGATGAGAGGTTGTCGATTGAGGATTCCATCCCTCTATCATGGTCTGACCATCTGGCTGTCCCATTTCAGCTTAGCTGTCCGCGCATATCTGCGCTCGCAAATATTCCCAGCAAACAAGAACTCCGTAGAAACTATAAGGATATTTCAAACAGTTCCCTCTCCCCGTGGGCATCCAACTTGTGCCCACCTCAGGAAGAAAGTGTTTCCACAGCTGCTACGCAGTTTGAAAGAACCATGACTGAAGCCTTAGATCAATTAGCCCCGTTCCAACCATGCCGACGTGCCAGGAAAAGGCCTTCAGCCCCTTGGTTCTCAGAACATCTTAGACTCCTGAGACAGGAGGTAAGGAGACAGGAGCGCCTCTGGCATACAGGATGGGACCAAAAAGATAAGGAAGCTCATAAGATCTTGCTCAGGAAATATAAGGCTGAAATTATAAAAGCCAAACAAGAGCACTTCACGACCTTGACAACCTCATTGTCTTCTCCTAAAGAGCTTTTCAGGGTTGTAGATTCACTTATAACCCTTCAAACACCAGATCCCGTAGTGGCGTCCCAAGAGCTTTGTAATAACATCGCCTCTTTTTTCCAGACAAAAATATCAGACATCTACTCTGCCTTGGAGCTACAAAAATCGCTTATGAGTGGGCCCCCTGCTTTAGGGGCTGTAGATTCCGCCTTGGTTGAAAAATCCTCCTTGGGAACCCTAGATTCCTTTCCCCCCCTCTCTGTGGAGATGTTAGATAACCTCCTTAATAAAACTAAATCAGGCTCTCCGCTGGATGTGTGCCCCCTTAGGATTCTTAAACAGTGCAGGGAAACTCTCCTGCCTTTTCTGGTGGATATTATGAATAGAGCCATGAGAGACGGATTCTTTCCCACCCAATGGAAAAGTGCGGTGGTAAAACCTCTTTTAAAAAAGTCCTCCCTGGATCCGTCGGTCTTAAAAAACTTCCGGCCTATTTCATTACTCCCAGCCCCAGCAAAGATGCTAGAGGCGCATCTCAATGTGCACCTTGCCGCTTTTGTTGAGAGCTCGGAATGTCTCGATTCCCCTCAACATGGTTTCAGGAGGGAACACAGCACTGAGTCAGCCCTCACCATAGTGTTGGATAATATCCGCACTCGCGTTGATGAGGGCCAGACCACCCTCCTGATCCTCTTAGATCTGACAGCGGCCTTTGATACCCTTTCTCCCTCAGTATTAACATCACGGCTGAGGGAGATTGGGGTGCGAGGTGCAGCCCTGGACCTACTCACGTCTTTCCTCACCCACTGAGTTCAAAGAGTGAAGCTGGGGGAGTTCCTATCTCCATCCCTTCCTGTGCAATGTGGGGTCCCCCAGGGGTCGGCCCTCAGTCCGACCCTATTTAACATCTACGTGACCCCACTTGCCAGCCTTATTAGGTCTTATGGGATGGAGATAGTTTCCTATGTGGACGACACCCAGATCCTTGTCTCTCTCTCCCAGGCTAGCGCCCGACTGCCTCCAATTTTAGATCTTGTATGGAGGCAGTCGGTCAATGGATGATCCTAAACTCGCTTAAATTAAACGGAGAGAAGACGGAGGTGATGGTGTTCGGAGGGAAAGAGGACATATGGTCATCCTGTTGGTGGCCAGACTCATTAGGAGCCTGTCCCACCCCTACCTCCTCCGTAAAAAATCTGGGGGTTGTGATTGACCCTTCCCTTGATATGGGTAAGCAGGTCAGCCGAACCATCTCCACCTGTTGGGGCATTATCCATGTCCTGAGGAGGATTAGACATTATCCATCCTTACAGGCAAGGAAACAGCTTGCTGTTGCCCTTATCGGCTAAGGATGGATTACTGTAATGCGCTGTATGCGGGCATGAATAGGAGCCTACTGCAGCGCTTACAGGTAGTCCAGAATGCCGCTGCTAGGTTTGTTTTGGATCTTCCCAGGCGCACCTCAGCCACAGCGGCCAGAAAGCTGCTGCATTGGCTTCCTGTCGAGTCTCGCATTCACTTCAAGACCCTATGCATGACATATAGGGCTTTGGCCAGAAACAGTCCCACTGGTGTAGGATCTATCTTGTCCCGCTACATTCCCGCTAGGGATCTGCGGTCCTCGGGCAGACTCCTGCTATCTGCCCCCCGTTTCAGGAGAGTGAAATGGGGTGGCAGGGCCTTCTCCACTCTTGCGCCCAAGTGGTGGAATGCTCTCCCTCTGGAAATAAGATCCCTACCTACTCTTCAGGCTTTCAAAAGGGCTTTAAAAACATACCTTTTTGTGCAAGCGTATCTGCAGTGATGTAGCGATTTCTTTTTTGATCTGTTTTGTTAGGCGCCTTGATGCCTTCGGGTTATTGTTTGCGCGGTATAAATTTTATTCAATTCAATTCAATTCACAATAGACACTGAAAGATTTATATATTTGACTTTACCAGACTGCAACTCAGTGCCTTTTAATAATCTAGTTAAAGCAGCGGATCACAATATGGTGTGTACCCAATGTAAGTCTGCAATGCTGTCCAAATTTTTTATACAAAATTATGGTCAGTATGTCATTTTAATGTAGACCTGATGGAACTAAATTGACAACTTCTATTAAAAATTTCGTGGCTTCTCAGTTATCAATTTCAGGAAGAACTTTTGCAACTGTAGCTATTATTTATCATGACGGTCCTTCAACAACATCAGGGCATTACACATGCTATTTAAAATGTCGAAAAGGTTGGACTAACTGTAATGATACTCATTTGACTTTCAAACAACGTTTGCCTTTTGACTTAAAAAATTCATACCTAGTGTTTTTACAACCAAAATTTAAGTAAAGGTAATTGGCCTATGAAGACGGGAGCAGTTAATAAAAGTTAGTTTGCTGTTTAAAATTATATTGTGAGTAAAAGTGATGAAGATAATATAAAAATTATAGTTCTCATAAAGGTACGGTAAGTGGATCGCATAGTAAGTGATATCAGTATTATAGGAAATGTTCAACATGAGAGAGCCAGAGATGGAATTATGAATATTTAAATATTGTGAAAATGTTGTTTGAGCCTTTCTTTCAGAACGTCGGGAAAACAGTAATTTTAGAGTTTGTTTTAAGTAATTTGAAAATATACTGATACATCTGACACTATTTGGCCTTAAGGAAAGGTGAAGGAATGAGCAAAGAGTCATGACTGAACAGAAGGAGTATAGGAAAACATTGAAACATATTTCAGATGTTCTTGGAGCTTTTCTTCTAGAGAGTCGATGAAATGGAATTTTTAGAGAACAGCAGAGTACCTTCCAACGAAAAGGACCTTCATGATGTACTATTTGGCCTAAAGGAAAAGTAAGTGAATCAAAGATTAGTGTACATGTGTGATTTGTAAGTTTATATGGTTTTTTTAAACACAATCTTTTTGATTGTGGTTTTTTTCCCGCTGTCATATGATGAATAGTTTGAACTCACTGTTTTTAGTGAAATTCAATATGTTCTGAGAACAGCAAAAATAAACTATCTAACATGTTGTACAAATTATTCTATAGTTTGTATTGTGTAATTTATATTGTATTCCCATTGTCTCACACTCACTTTCCTTTTTCCTCTCTCTTTCAGCTCTCTTTACTCACTCACACTGCCTTTCTCTCACTCTGTTTCACACCCATTCGTTTACTCCACTTCTTTCACAACCCCTCATTTCCATTTCAACTGTCTGCATCCCCTCTCTCCCTTGCACCACTTTTCAGCTTTCAGTCTCTCTGTTTTACTTCCCTTTTCCGTCTTTTCCTCCTTTGCTCTTTTAGTAATTCCTCTTTACTCACTCACCAGTATTGTTGCACTTTATCACTATAACTCACCCACTCTCCCTCGCTTATCTTTGTTTGCTCCTTTTTTTACCTCTTCTCTCTATTTTCCGTTCACTACCTCTATGTCCTCAGTCCCTCACTCTCCTTGTGTTATGTTCACTTGTGTTTATCTACCTTCTATCATTTCTCTTACAACAACTTCACTGCTCCTCTCTCATTCTTCTTCACCCCATTTCTTTTAGTCCGGTTCCATTACTACCCCTCATTTCCTATCTTTCAATATTCTTCTCTTTACTTTCATCACCGAATCACTCTCTCTCAGTACCACTGCTTTAGTCCTCTTCTCCTCTCTTTCCTTCTTTTGTTCCCTTACTCATGTTCCTTTCCTCACTCATTGTACTCCACTTCACTCAGTCCTTCCCTTAGTCTCTCTGTCTACTAACTTCCTCACTCCTTTTCCCTCAATTCTTCTATATTATCCTCTCTCCCTTCATCCCTTCACTCCATGACTCTCCTTCACTTACTCTCAGTTATCTTCCATTCCTCATTCTTCTAAATGCATCCTTAATTAGACTCCTTTCCCTCTCAGTCATTGTCTTTTTACTTACTCCTGTTTCCTGATTTAGTTTTGCTAACTCACATTCTTTTAGTATCTTTCTTACCTTCAGTTCATTTCTCTCTTCTTCTCTTCCTCTCTGTCAGTGAATCTATATGCCTTACTCTTAGTAATTTGCTCTCCATCTATTTCTTTTACCCTCTTTTTGTCCTTCTACATTACTTTATTTCCCTTTCTGTGTCTTTCACTCGTACTTTATTTCTTAATACACTGTTATGATTTTTAACCTCTTTTATTTTAAAATATATATTTTACTAATTATAACTTATTTTTTCTTCTCTCTTTCACAGATACAAAGTGTAGTAAAAAATGTAATTAAAGTTACATTAATTATATGGTAAGTGTGACTAAAAAAATGTAGTTTGTCATCACCCTTTGCTTTAACCTCACTATTATTCTCTCACCCTACCTCACTCCTGTTTCCTTACTCTGCTTCCTACACTTATTCTTATCCTCCATGTTTACTCCCCTTTCCCAAATTCCCCTCCCACATTCAACTTCTTTCAGTCCCCCTGCTTTACTTCCCTTACCCTCTGTTCCCTTCCTTTGCTCCCTCACTCATTCCCTTTCCCTTAATCATTTACTTCACTCCTGTCACTCCGTCTGTCCTCACAGTTCCTCACTTCCGTTCCCTCACTCTGTCTCTCTTACCGTCGCTGTCTCTGTCCCCTCATTCTGTCAATACTCTTTCGTCATGCTCACTCCCTACAACTCACCCACACTCCATCACTTACCTTTCTTTGCTGCTTCAGTCACTCCCTTTCAGTCACTCCTTCCTTTACTCTCTCTCTCCTTTCTCTCTGTTACTCCCCATGTCTTACCCTTATTCACTTTTATCCACCCTCTTTCACCCCTCTTTACTTACAGTCACTGCTCTTTTCTAATCCTCCCTCACTGCATTTGTGGTTATCACCAGCAAGATTGATGAGTGTAATGCTTTGCTCACCATAACAAATTGTTTTGCCACAATATATACAAACAATTTTGTATCCCCCGAACATTGTTTGTATATTTGGAATCATCTGACTTGCCTCTGGACCCGATGGAGTGGATTCTTTGGTTGTTGAGGTTCTGGAAGATGATTGGGGTAGGTTTCTGCAGAGTTCTCTCACCTCTGCTGCAGAATAGTTATTAGGGTGCAAACGCTGCATGTGCCGAATCATTGTATGATTCCCAAAAGAATATTTTTTTGCAGGGTTCCCCCTGGATAGCACAGCACCACAGATGAGACAGGTCACCTTTGCAGCGTTTACTTTTTTGGAACCCCTTGGGATTTTATAAAACTCCCATATGAAGTGCTCCCTAGGTTTGTATGGGGGATTGTCTTCAGGCAGGAACTGCCTTCTCTCTTCCTCCTCTTCCTCCTCCTCCTCCTCTTCTTCTTGACCACCAATGTGATGTTCTGGTGGTCCTTGTGGTGGTGGTGGTGGGACAGATGCTCCAGCTGCTGATAGTACTGTAGCCATATCTGTAAGAAAAAAGCAGGTCTTCCTCACTCAAAGAACAAAGTGAGAATGAGGAAAAAAAGGTGGGGGCTTTCATCATTTGGAAAACAAAACTGTTCTGAACCAATGAAAGTGTTATTTTCAAGTCACATGATCCGGGCTTTCATCATTTGGAAACCAAAACTGATCTGAACCAATGAAAAGTGTTATTTTCAGGTCACATGACCCGACGCGCTTACGCTACGCGGTCCGGTGCACTCCCGGGGCGCTTACGTTGCACGATCGTATGCGCTCGGGCGCTTCCGGGTGCGCTTACGCCGTGCGTCATAAGACGCATCACACGGCTACGCAATACGTCACGATGTTGTTTTCGTTCGTGGCAATAGCGCTAACAGGACGCTCACCGGTACGCGCAACGGGACGCGGCATTGCTGCGCTTACCGGTGAGCGCATCGGTACGCGCCCCGGGAGCGCTCCGGGGCAAAAAAATAAAAAAATAAAATAAAATAAACATAAAAAAATACTATTACATAATTATACAATATAAAATTCGTTATAAAAAATATTACTATTCATACCTATAGAGATTTGCTATTAAAAAACCTTTGAAATTCACTGAAAAAACCATAGGTTTCACAGCAGTTATAGTTAGGAATTAGCATTTAAAAAACCTATTAAATTCACTGAAAAAACCATAGGTTTTACACCAGTTATAGTTAGCTGGAAATTTTACTCGCATAAAACCAATTAAATTCCCATGTTATAGTTAGTTGGACTCACTATAACTTGCGCGTGCAATGCACTGCTGATGACGTCACATAATACATCACTCATGACATGGTCAGTGACATCACTCATGACATCACTGATGGCACCATCCTTGTGACAGAGTGACAGACCTCCTTTCACTGTAATGTAACCCTTGAAACACATATTTAAAAATAGAAACTAAAATTTTCAAAAAAATGGAGATACCCATACCAGTTACAACAACCAATTCAATAATTCCACCATCTATATACACATCCACTCATTGACCAACAGTTCTATATAGTCACTCAAACATATACTCACTCATCATGTGGAGTGATACACCTATATATCCTGTTACACACCGACAGTCATCCAAAAAATACTCTCACACATACTCACACATGCAAATAAACTATTGAACATCCATTTATTTGCATATACAGCTATACACACACTACCACCTTACTTCTAAGGAAACTTACACATACTTACTCTCTTAAACAATCACTTATAGAAACACATACTTATTTAAACAGGAACTTTTACAATCTCTTACTCTCACATATACTCACTTATATACATCAATATTCACATATATTAGATTAAAACATATGTAGTTACTGATAAAGACACTAGTGAGACAGTCATTCACTCACTAACACACACATATACACACTCATCCACCCATACAGTCCTGCACATATGCTGTCTTCAAAACACATACAAACAGAGAGTCAGTCACTCATGCATCTATGTTCTAAGTAATACCCCCACCAAACATATAGACACTCATATTGATATTAAAAAAAACATCTAATAACCCATATACATACACATGTAGCTACTCACCAACCCATGCAGCCACTTATACACAAAGTGAAACACTAATCCATATATTTAAATATTTAAACATTACTCACTAATATATGTATTCGCTAAGATGCACTTAATAAGCCAGTTAACCAATCAATTTTTTTTTTTAAAACATCCATGTAAACACTTATTTAAACATTTATTCTTCCATCAACTTTTACATATACATATATAACACATATTTTTTTTTTAAATACACACATTCACTGGATGGTGTCATGAGTGATGTCATGAGTGATTTCACTGACCATGTCATGAGTGATGTAATATATGACGTCATCAGCAGTGCATTGCACGCGCAAGTTATAGTGAGTCCAACTAACTATAACGTGGGAATTTCATTGGTTTTATGCGAGTAAAATTTCCAGCTAACTATAACTGGTGTCAAACCTATGATTTTTTCAGTAAATAAATATATATATATATATATATATATATATATATATATATATATATATATATACATATATATATATATACATATAAACCAACGAGTGCCCGTAAGCTTTGGAAGGGCATACGGCTGTCAGCCAACCATCCGGTTTTCACTATTCACTCCCCTTGGCATCTGGACAGGTAAATATCGTCGCCTGACGCGTTTCAATGTTAACACATCTTACTCATAGGCTTGTTTGCACAAACTTTGGCAGATGACTCTCTTTTTATTTCATTCACACTCGCTCAATTACATTAATTTGCCTCAGTGGGCTTCCGCTGAGTGCATACTTGTTCAATGGCATGATGGGACCTGTAGTCCCTTCTGCAGCAACAATCCTACCTGAGTGGGTCTCTGCACACAATCCAATTTTAAAAGCATTTTTCATCCTTAGTAGGAAGCAGGACGACTTGGCGAGTCCATTTACATAAGGCTGGAAAGGTTTCCAAACCACAGCCTCTCTTTTAATTCCACAAGATGGTGCTCCTTCCCACGGCGCGGGTATTGAAGAAAAGAAAAGTTGCAAAAGCTTCACGAAAACAATGTCAATAAAATAGAGTTGAATTTCCCCTATGTAATACTCTGTTGGAAAATGTAACTAGGGATTAAAGAGCTATATCATTGGTACACACCAGGTTATGGCTGTACTGATGTAGGCCATTAAGCAGAGTACACCAAATGTGAAAGGTAAGCTTTTAATTTGCTGAGCTATGTTGCTGCTTAACTTACTGAGCCACCTTGCGGCTTAACTCACTGTCTGGACTGCAGTTGTTCTCTGATTATGGCAGAAACATTTGTAGCGGTCTTAAGTATTTGCAAAAGATTTATCTAAGGCACAAAGATTTTCAGAGCCAGCAAAACAGATTTTGTCACACCAGTGCTCCATTTCATCTAATAAAAGTGCTCTCTCCTATTTTTTTAAATGTAGCTCCCTCTTGTGGGCTTCGCAGATGGGCCAGTTAGTCAGCTGTTTACAGTGTAGTAATTAGAGCCCTTGTCTTGCTAGCTTGTGACAACCATGTAGGGTTACTACCTGGCATGTATGTTACCGAAATGGTCAATACTTCCATGTGAAGCACAGAAAAAAAATGAGAACTGGGGTAAAGCTGGTATTATGTCCCAGTGAAATCTAAATTTAAACCAGTAATTAGAAGAAGCAATCACTGCAAAAGTAGTTTAGTATTAGTATTGTCTAACTATACCTAAAAGGCAGCAAAGCTATGTTAAAAGAAGAAACAGAAGAGTTTCCAAACCTTAAAAGTAACTTCTCCTGGTTCTTGCTGAGTCTCAAAACTTGAAAGATAATTTAAACTAAAGATGGTGGCAACTCTACTGCATAGAGCATAAGCATCCTGAAAATGGCGGGTCCCATATAATATGCATTAAAATGTATGTAAAGTGACACCCTACCCATGCATTTGCATAGAATCACAGGCTGCAACTGGCTCATCCTGATAATTTCTCTGTGCACTTTGCAGAGAGGCCGCGGATTGGGTGACCACATATTCTGAACATGACAGAAACTCGCACTACTTTGAGCCACAACTTATTTGTGCCCTGTTATAAACATTTGGATACGACTTAATTTATATTATGTACTAGACACGAGTAATATATTACCTGACAACATAGTGAAACTAGCCAAAAGACAATAAAGCGCTATACAGTCTCAAAGGCAATGGGACAGTTAATGAGTTATTGGAAAGATCGCGGGTGTCTTCAGCTGCATATAAGAAACAGATCGCTGGTGTCTTCAGCTGTATATAAGAGACAGCTCTATGTTTAGGTAGTTAAAAATATACTTTATGAACTTTGTTGAGAATTGTAAGTAAGTGTACTACTGTTCGAAAACTTATTCTATACAAGGTTTAGTGAATCAAAAGCTATTTGTAGAGGTGCATATTTTCTAACATAGGTTTTGAGAGGTAGAGTTCAGAATGCAGAGATATCATCAAGTATTAGACATTGTGTTATAAAATTAAATGTTCAATCTGTAGTTGTAAGTAAAAAAGGCAGTGTTTCAGAAATTAGAAAACAAAGAATCTGCAATCTAATAAAACGAGGCCTAGTGTTTTTAAGCAACCTTACTGTGAACCCCTATGAGATGTTTGAGGGAGATATTGCTATTTCTAGAGTAAAACACTGTGCTTACTGTTAGGAAAGGAGTGTCTAGAGGAATGTGCTACTTTAAGAACTGTTATGGCATCATATTTGATGGCATGTTATACTTTAAGCTTAAACAAATGCACTGGCTAAGGGTGTTGAATTCTTTCGTTAGTGGTACAGTACATGTAACTAGGTGTTTCTGGGTGAAAAATCTTTTTGGGAAAACTTTGGACAATAAAGTGATGTATCACTGTTATCAATTATTGATCAGTATGTAGTTTTCAATTTTATTACTATCTTGTCTTTTTTGAGGTGAAAAATAGAAAAGAGAAGTTTTGCAGAAGTATAATGTCACAGTAACTGTGTGGAAAGTCAGGGAAGAAATTAATTGAACAACCGATGTTGTTGTTACTGCCTACGGTGACATTTGTACCTCTGCGAAGATTGTTCTGTGTAGCTTTACTTGTTTTTGATGACAAAACGATCTGCATACTTAAATACCAAAAAAGTGCTTAACTTATAAAAGGAGGGTTGTTATCTGGGTGAGCAAGTTTAGATTCCTGTAAATGTATGAAACACATTAGTTGTTTTTAACTCCATTTTGGAAATGTTATTTTATTTGAAGTGACTCTTTTGCAACCTAGCCTGCCTGAAAAAGACTATTAAAGCAGATATTGTTTTGCAGGCTAAGGTGGCTGAAACAAAGGAAAAGAAGATCTACGTATTTCAAAATCCAGTAGGCAAATGAAGCAAAAGGGAGTTGTTGGTACGCGGTGAGCGGAGGGAACAAAAAATTAAAAAAATTTATAAAGTTCATTGTTGTATTGTTTTACAGCTTTTATTGTAGTTTGTTAATGTTTGTAATGATGTTTAAAGTTACTACAGATTTCTTTCCTTATTAGATTCTAAAGATTTTAATATTATTAGAGTCCTACAATGTTGAATTAAGTGGCAGTTCCATCTTAGCACATAGCGTGAAAGAGAGAGCAATGAGTGTTGCAGTGGGTGTTTTGCCGCAACACACAGTGCTTTTTGACACAGCCCCCTATTTATAAGAGTGATGTAAATAAGAGGCCTGGTGCCTACCCTAAATCTATGTTTCACTGCCAGTTTTTTGACACATACTAAATTTACAAATCCCTTTTAAAGCCCTATATTATTACAAAAAACGTTTACTGGGACCAAATCTACCTGGGTCCTCAGAATATCCTAATTTCAAGGTCCTGTATAGGGTCAGAGATTGCTTACACAAGATGTTATGGGGGAACATAAGAGTTTCCACTTGGCTGCCCTGATGGGGTCAGTATTTCTTTCTCTTAGCTTGCTCCGAACCTCTATCTATTCAAATGCCGACGCAATTCGACCTTATATAGGTGGGACCATACACTCCATGTTTAAAAGTTCTTCTTCAGGGCTGTGCTTTATTTCTGATAGGATGTCTTTTATACCTAAAGGGTAATGAAGTTGTTTTAACCCCTTCGACGCTCATGACGAGCTGGGCTCGTCATGAGGTAGCCTCCTGCTACGCTCATGACGAGCCCAGCTCGTCATGAAACATGGGAATGAGTAAATCCCAGCGTACGGGCGGAATTCCGCCCGCACGCATGCGGTTAATGTGTGTCTTTTTTAAAAAAAAATTCATTGAAATCAGACATATTGCATTTGAGTACATCAAAACAAAGTATAAGATTATACAGTTAAATAATGGGTATGTTAGATACGATAAACATAAAAAAAATCTATTTCTTCACCCTACTCCTTGTCTGCTTCGTTCCTCCATCGAGACAATAAGTGGTTTCCAGAAATTCATACCTTTTTTCCTGGTTTTTGAGACTTTGCATTTATATAGAGCAATTTCTTGTTTCCCAAAGCATATTTATCGTTTTAACCACTGATAATAAGTTGGTGGTTCAGAATCCTTCCTTGCTGTGGCAATCAAGAGATGTGTGTCTTTTGTTTTACCATAACTGTACATTCACATTTATCAAGTTGTGTACTCACGTATCAAAAAGACGCTTCAATGCACCCAATCCACTGTTTTTTGCCTGTTAAAGGCGAAAATACACAAAAGGGGTAAGTTCCCTTCCACCAGCACGGTTGGTCTACGTTCTAAAGACCTACCAGGCTCCTTCAGGTTTTATCCTTCCATTATTTCTGTTAATGGAAGATGTCCTCTGGTGGTAAAGAGGCAGGTGAACTCTATATTTTTTGGGTTCATATTTCTTTTGGAGCTTGCGTTCCCTATAGGGAAATGACCATGTTTAAGTAATTAAAGTCAAGTAAAATCTTGTCTTTGTGATTATTATCAATAAAGTTGATTTGTGCCATTACGTTGAATTTTCTAAGTGTACAGGCGGCACCCCTTCACCAATGCAGCGCATTATTTATCAGGACATGTATCTGAGATTTTCCATGACCGGTGCATGTGTTCCTCTCTTGTGGGCTGTCTCTGTTATCATCCCAGCGAGTTTACCAAGTATCTTTCTGTGCGCAGGGCCTGCCAAGCGGTGTTTATCAATATCGTATTTTTGTTTTGCCAAAGTGACTGCGCTCATTTCTTGGTAAACGATCGACTTAACATTAACACTGTTGTGCCCCTAGTCTATATTCAGTTGTTCAGAGGGGGTCAAATATCATCTGTGAGTGTATCTCCCTCATACCTTTGTTTTCTTTGCTTCGTTTCCAGTCTGCAGCGCTCCTTTCTCCTTTTGCCTCGATTCCTCAGCTCTCTCGCGGTCCGTCGGGACAGACGGAAATTACGTCAGACGCCATTCTCCGCTTTGTTTATGTATTTATTGGTTGCCATTGAAGTGTCACATGATATAGTAGATCACAAGCCTTTCGGTTTCTATTTTTTGTTTAATACTTTTTTATTACACCTTCAAACGATGTGTTGACGAGCTCAGGGAATAAACTACTCGATCTGTTTTTGTTTGCATATTCATGAAAATCCGTATCACGTCCCCGATAACACTTTGTGTAATCAATCTCCGACCCTATACAGGACCTTGAGAATAGGATTTTCTGAGGACCTAGGTAGATTTGGTCCCAGTAAACGCTTTTCGTAATAATATAGGACTTTAAAGGGGATTTGTAAATTTAGTATGTGTCAAAAGACTGGCAGTGAAACATAGATGTCCAGTGAGTTAAATATTGTGTAAATATTTATTGTCTAATCATCTTTTGGTGTGTGTTTAAATGTAATATTGATGTATATGTTGTACATATAAGTGTATTTGTATATAAATATTTTCATGTACTGAAATGATAAAAGGAGATATATAAATATCCTTGATGTAAGAAACGCCAAACAAAACAATAAAAAGGTTTGAAGTAAATAAACTTAAAAAAATGTTGTTGCCCAAAGTTAATAAAAAAGGACTGTTTGAGACAAAAAGGGTATAGTGTGATCTGTGGTTTTAAGAGGTACTCTTGTTTATGAATGTATTAGTATATGATTCCAGCCTCTAAATTTCCTAAATTGAATCACCCCCTTGTTATATACTCAAGTTTAGGGTGGGCACCAGGCCTACAAGGGAACAGTTAGGATTGTTTCCTTAAAGAGATTAGAAATCTCTAGACACTGAGATAGGCTCACCTCAGTGAAATACTGTTTATTTGTTTGAGCGTCCCTTGCACTGCAGATTAATAATGCACCTGTGGAAAATTAGTGCGTTTTGGTGAACATTATCTGCGCCATCTTGCCTCTTTCCCTGATGCCACACTTTTGTCGTGCGCGCCCGCCATTTTTAAGATGCCCCGATCAGAACAAACCCTTTTGCATGCCGCTGGCCCCTGACATAACCCTTCGCCTTCACTAAGCTTGCACGCTATCCACCCCCTGCTTGCACCTGCCTTGAGTCATAAACCCCTCTTCGGCGCTGCTCTGCCCCAGGCCCTCATCCTGTTCCCAGCGCGACACCTCCCTGCTTCCCTTTCATGATCTCCGGCCCTTAGATGCAAACCCCCTTCTTCCCCGTGTGCCCGTTTTGTCCTCCCCGTTCCCAAGCCGACACCCAGCTCTGCCGATACCATCCTTGCCCCTCCCCGTACAATAGAAAGCTTCCCCCATCAAAGAATCCCCGGGTTGATCAAAGCCCCCACCCCATGAGATCCGATCAAACTCCCCACATTCCGTGAATCGGCGGATTATCCAGCTGCGCGATGCTCATCACCCGTTATGACTAGGGCGGGGATTTCAACTGTAAATGTGTGTGGGAACGGGCCCCAAAGGGGGGATTCCGGGTATGTCTTCCGTATATCAAAGCTTTGTCACATGTATGTAAACTGTAATAAAAACCATAAACACTGTATATAAGGGGCCAGGCCTCAAACGTAAGTTAGAGCACCTCAGAACGATACCTTCTGTCCGTTTCGTTGTGTTCTCCTCCGGAGAGAATAAAAAACCTTGTTTCCTGCTTTCCAGTCTCCAGCGCCTGCCTCTTCATTGATTTAAATAACTAGAGGGTCACAGAGGCAATACCGCCGGGCAAATATCGATTGTCCCCGACCCGATTGAACTGTTTTTACACACCAGTCCCAGCTTTAAATGATCTTACATATCCAAAATCATCCCACGTTGACCTAATACAAGCTCCATCAATGTCTGAGCCAAAAACCTTAAGTATACGCGAAGAAGATATAGAAGAACTTCTTAAATGCCCATCCACCCTTAACCCAGGAAATATCTCAACCAATCCCGGTCAACAATCAGACTTGGAAAAAATTACACGTCTCAAGAAAAAACAAATTCGAACAGCCCTTCAAGGAGAAGTTTTACTAGAACATCTAAGAGCAGGCACATCCCAGCTGGCCTCCAAGTAATAAATGTCCCTGTAATATTTACTGATCAACCAGAATACTTGGATGGTTTTAGTCATATAGGCACTAAATGTTCACGGGACTGGATATCCCATTCCATAAAAACAGCCGAAAAATTAAGCTTGCAAGATTTAGAACTCATTAAAGAACTAGAAGTCGCATTACAGAGTAACACAGCGGTGGAGAACGCCCGAACCCTTTTGACAAAAGTAGAAAAGGAAAACAAAGTTTTAAAAAAAAACACAGAAGACATCAAAAGACAAAAATTACAAAAGGATATCCTCGGGTTCTCTGAAAAAAAGTGTTACCCTTACTCAGAGAAGGAATACTACAAACAATCACAAAACACAGGTGCCTTAAGGACTTACGGAGGAAGAAGCAGGAGACAGTTTCTCACCTTCTCTGATGCATCATCAACATCGGAAAGCTCAAGTGACGCAGAACCATCTACAAGCAACAGAAGTAATCAACCCCATCAATTCTATCAACCGGCACCTTTTTTGGACAGAGGATCCGGCAGACCCAGGGGCCGCTCACGAGGAAATCGTTGGTTCAACCGTCAACCCAACCAATTTCAAGGGGAAATAACGACGAGGAGGAACGTCTACCGATTGTGAAGAACAATAAGAATCCCATATATAATTTGTCAGACCATACTCTATCCTTAAGTGAAACCAGAGTTTTAGAAAAAGGCCTTTCGTTCATACCAACTGTGAAACCAGATTTGAGTCAGACAAAGCTGGAAATCATACAACTTTTTAGAAAAATGCTTCTTTCAAGAACAAGTGGACATGACCGCACAGAACCTCTCAGGCCTAAAGAATCCCTCAACATTTTTTCCAAACAGGATTAATATGCCTATTGAACTCTTGACTTTTGAAAAGAATGTACCACGGGACCTTGACACCCTAGATAACAAAAAAATATTCACCAAATGGAATCTACCAAAGAACGAAAAACAGGCTCTAGATCAACTTGCAGAAAATAAAAATCAGATATTCAAGCCCGCCGATAAGGGCGTAGGTATAATTCTCCTACCACGAGATATATATGAAGCAGAGGTCTCAGGACAACTGTCAGATGAAAGATACTACCGTAAGACAAATAAAGACTGGAACAAAAATATAAAACCAAAATTGATGACCCTGACAGCTTATGGAGAAAAGAAGGGATGGCATTCAAGGAAGGAAGCAGCGTACCTGATAAATGAGCACCACAGGACTCCAATTATGTATGTCCTCCCAAAGATACATAAAGATCTTAGCAATACACCGGGAAGACCAATAATATCAGGTGTTAATTCAATACGAGAACGCCCAGTCAAATATGTAGACGTTTTCTTAAAACCACTAATACGGGGAACTGCAAGTTACATACGAGACACCATGGAAGCAATTACCTTCCTGGAAGATCAGCCATTTGATGAAGAAAATGAAATCCTAGTGACATTGGACATAGTCAGCCTATAATCAAATATACAACAAGAGGCAGGCCTTAAGGCTATTGAAACCTTTTTGGGAAAACGAGAGCGACCACATAATGTCCCGTCAGAATTTTTGTTACAACTAGCAGAATTATGCTTGAGGAACAATATTTTTACCTTCAATGACACCCAATTTTTACAAACAATGGGAACAGCGATTGGATGTCCTTTCGGACCGGAGATGGCCATAATGTTCATGGCGCTCTATGAAGAAAAATCGATATATAATAACAATCCATACGAAGGACATATTAAAATTTGGCGTCAATATATCGATGATGTTTTCCTATTGTGGAGAGGACAAGAGGAGCAACGTAATGAATTTGTAATTTGGCTTAACAACAGGAAACCAGACATCCAGTTTACATCGAATAAAAGTAAAATGGAAATGAATTTCTTAGACCTCCTCATAAAACATGAAGAAGGCCACCTTTACACCACCTTGTATATGAATAAAACTGATCAGAATACCTATTTACACTTCTCAAGCTTCCACCAGCGAAACCTTTGAGAAAATTTCCCCCTTATTCAGTTTCTTAAAATAAGGAAAAACTGCTAAAAGAAGGAGGACTATTTTGACAATGCGACTGAACTAACAAAAAAACTCTTGGAGAGGCACTATCCAAAGAAGCTACTCAAACGGGCCATGAAGAGGGCGTGGTATACCCCTCATGACTCATTGTTGAGTTCCAGAACAAAGAAAGAAAAAACACCTCTTGTGTGGGTCACCACTTTTTCTGGAATAACCAATGAAGTACAAAAAATTATCAGAAAGAACTGGAACACGGTCAAAGGTTTAAAACCTTTCACAAAGACTCCCATTTTCACATTGAAAAAGAACAAAAGCATAAGAGACAAACTTGTCAGGTAAATACCACAATCCAAAAACAGGATAGATCTCTAAGAACAATGCTGGCCTTGCCACCTATAAAAGGACACAGAAAATGCGGGAACTGCGTGTTCTGCGAAAGTACACTGGAAAGTACTATCTTCACAAATGGCAAAAAATACCTGAAACACGAAGACTTCACGAATTGCAACACACATAACGTAATTTACTGCATTATCTGCCCGTGCGAAAAAGCATACGCCGGAAAAACAAGCCAACCTGTTAAGAAACGTATTTTAGAACACCGATCTCGAATCAAATGCAAAACACCCAATGCACCAATGGTAGCGCACTACGTAGAGAAGGGGCACGGTCCAAGCTAAATGAAATGGACAATATTACACCATGTAACAGGAAACAACATCGACAATGCACTGGCCAGAATAGAGAAAAGGACCATCATGTTCCTGGGGACAAGCGAAAACGGCCTAAATGAAATGTCAGAATTAGAGAACTGCGGTTAAAATACCCATCGAAAATATCTGGTCAATGAGAAAACAATGAGAGACCACGAAAGCAGAAGGAATCAAGAAAAATTCTACATGGACTGAAGCCATAAAGGAAACTCGGAGAAAAACACTTGGTAACCTTCGCGAGTAGATACTCACGCCTCACCTACCAGACACCCTAAAAATCAAGAACATGAGCATGTCATCATGTAGTATTACAGCCCAAGTTCGCATTTTCCAAAGACAAATCTTAAAATGCTCCAATCAGAGTGACAATTTTCGAGGAGACACAACACTTGAAAGGCATCCTTGAAACAACACTACAAACAAGACATACCATCAAGGTCTCGCTGTACGGGATTTGTCAATAACGTTTTTTGAAAATCTTGCCAGAAAAACTGTGAAACCGGAGTTTCCGGCATAAGACGAGAAATAATCTATCATCACTTAGAGGCAAAAATTTGGAAAGGCTTCATTGCAAGAATTGTCATGTCAAAGAGACAGAAGCAAACGTCGAGGCATTTTACCTCTGTAATGGATGGAAGCACCCCGGCACATAGAGGACTGTGCCATAACCATGGCAACATGTATACAAGGAACAATTAGCCTGCAGGCATTCGGGACGTGATACGGGTTTTCATGAAAATACAAACAAAAACAGACCGAGTATTGTATTCCCTGAGCTCGTCAACACAACACTTGAAGGTGTAATGAAAAAGTATAAACAAAAAATAAAAACCGAAAGGCTTGTGATCTACTATATCACGTGACCTTCCATGGCAACCAATAAATACATAAACAAACCGGATAATGGCGTCTGACGTCATTTCCCTCTTTCCCGAAGGACCGAGAGAGAGCTGAGGAATCGAGCAACAGGAGAAAGGAGCGCCGCAGACTCGAAACAAAGCAAAGAAAACGAAGGTATGAGGGAGATACACTCACAGATGATATTTGACCCCCTCTGAACAATCGAATATAGACTAGGGGCACAACAGCATTAATGTTAAGTCGATTTTTCACCGAGAAGGGAGCGCAGGCACTATGGAAAAACAAAAATATGATATTGATAAACACCGCTTGGCAGGCCCTGCGCACAGAAGATACTTGATAAACTCGCTGTGATGATAACAGAGA
Source organism: Lissotriton helveticus (assembly GCF_964261635.1). Taxonomy (NCBI): domain Eukaryota; kingdom Metazoa; phylum Chordata; class Amphibia; order Caudata; family Salamandridae; genus Lissotriton; species Lissotriton helveticus. The sequence goes on along the minus strand of NC_136068.1, from coordinate 1,473,865,093 downwards.
CAGCCCACAAGAGAGGAACACATGCACCGGTCATGGAAAATCTCAGATACATGTCCTGATAAATAAAGCGCTGCATTGGTGAAGGGGTGCCGCCTGTTCATTTAGAAAATTCAACGTAATGGCACAAATCAACTTTTTTGATAATAATCATAACGTCAAGGTTTTACTTGACTCTAATTACTAAAATATGGTCATTTCCCTATAGGAAGCGCAAGCTCCAAAAGAAATACGAACCTAAACTATAGAGTTCACCTGCCTCTTTACCACCAGAGGACATCTTCCATAAACAGAAATAATGAAAGGATAAGAACTGAAGGAGCCTGGTAGGTCTTTAGAACTTAGACCAACCGTTAGAGTAAATATGCAAGATGCTGGTGTAAGGGAACTTACCCCCGTTGTGTTTTTTCGCTTTTAACAGGCAAAAAACAGTGGATTGGGTGCATTGAAGCGTCTTTTTGATACGTGAGTACACAACTTGATAAATGTGAATGTACAGTTATGGTAATAGAAAAGACACACATTAAAACAACTTCATCACCCTTATAGGTATAAAGACGTACTATCAGAAATAAAGCACAGCCCTGAAGAAGACCTTTTAAACATGGAGTGTATGGTCCCACCTATATAAGGTTGAAACGCATCGACATTTGAATAGATAGAGGCTCGGAGCAAGCTAAGAGGAAGAAATACTGACCCCATCAGGGCAGCCAAGTGGAAACTCCTATGTTCCCCTATCACATCTTGTGTAATCAATCTCCAACCCTATACAGGACCTTGAGATTAGGATATTCTGAGGACCTAGGTAGATTTGGTCCCAGTAAACGCTTTTTGTAATAATATAGGACTTTAAAAGGGATTTGTAAATTTAGTATGTGTCAAAAGACTGGCAGTGAAACATAGATGTCCAGTGAGTTTTGTTAAATATTGTGTAAATATTTTTTGTCTAATCATCTTTTGGTGTGTGCTTAAATGTAATATTGATGTATATGTTGTATATATAAGTGTATTTGTATATAAATATTTTCATGTACTAAAATGATAAAAGGAGATATATAAATATTCTTGATGTAAGAAACGCCAAACAAAACAATAAAAAGGTTTGAAGTAAATAAACTTAAAAAAATGTTGTTGCCCAAAGTTAATAAAAAATGACTGTTTGAGGCAAAAAGGGTATAGTGTGATCTGTGGTTTTCAGAGGTACTCTTGTTTATGAATGTATTAGTATATGATTCCAGCCTCTACATTTCCTAAATTGAATCACCTCCTTGTTATATACTCAAGTTTAGGGTGGGCACCAGGCCTACAAGGGAACAGTTAGTATTGTTTCCTTAAAGAGATTAGAAATCTCCAGACACTGAGATAGGCTCACCTCAGTGAAATACTGTTTATTTGTTTGAGCGTCCCTTGCACTATAGATTAATAATGCACCAGTCCCAGCTTTAAATGATCTTACATATCCAAAATCATCCTACGTTGACCTAATACAAACTCCATCAATGTCTGAGCCAAAAACCTTAAGTATACGCGAAGAAGATATAGAAGAACTTCTCAAATGCCCAACCACCCTTAACCCAGGAAATTTCTCAACCAATCCCGGTCAACAATCAGACATGGAAAAAATTACCCGTCTCAAGAAAAAACAAATTCGAACAGCCCTTCATGGAGAAGTTTTACTAGAACATCTAAGAGCAGGAACAATCCCAGCTGGCCTCCATGTAAAAAACGTCCCTGTAATATTTACTGATCAACCGGAATACTTGGATGGTTTTAGTCATATAGGCACTAAATGTTCACAGGATTGGATGTTCCATTCCATAAAAACAGCTGAAAAATTACACTTGCAAGAATTAGAACTCATTAAAGAACTAGAAGAAGCATTACTGAGTAACACAGCGGTGGAGAACGCCCAAACCCTTCTGACAAAACTAGAAAAAGAAAACAAAGTTTTAAAAAACAACACAGAAGACATCAAAAGACAAAAATTACAAAAGGATATCCTCGGGTTCTCTGAAAAAAAGTGTTACCCTTACTTAGAGAAGGAATACTACAAACAATCACAAAACACAGGTGCCTTAAGGACTTACGGAGGAAGAAGCAGGAGACAGTTTCTCACCTTCTCTGATGCATCATCAACATCGGAAAGCTCAAGTGACGCAGAAACATCTACAAGCAACAGAAGAAATCAACCCCATCAATTCTATCAACCGGCACCTTTTTTGGACAGAGGATCCGGCAGACCCAGGGGCAGCTCAGAAGGAAATCGTTGGTTCAACCGTCAACCCAACCAATTCCAAGGGGAAATAACGACGAGGAGGAACGTCTACCGATGGTGAAGAAGAATAAGAATCCCATATATAATTTGCCAGACCATACTCTATCCTTAAGTGAAACCAGAGTTTTAGAAAAAGGCCTTTCCTTCATACCAACTGTGAAACCAGATTTGAGTCAGACAAAGCTGGAAATCATACAACTTTTTAGAAAAATGCGCCCAAAAAGCTTCTTTCAAGAACAAGTAGACATGACCGCACAGAACTTCTCAGGCCTAAAGAATCCCTCAACATTGTTTCCAAATAGGATTAATATGCCTATTGAACTCTTGACTTTTTAAAAGAATGTACTGCAGGACCTTGACACTCTGGATAACAAAGAAATTCACCAAATGGAACCTACCAAAGAACGAAAAACAGGCTCTAGATCAACTTGCAGAAAATAAGAATCTGATATTCAAGCCCGCCGATAAGGGCAGAGGTATAGTTCTCCTACCACGAGATAAATATGAAGCAGAGGTATCAAGACAAATATCAGATGAAAGATACTACCGTAAGACAAATGAAGACTGGAACAAAAAGATAAAAACAAAATTGATGACCTTGACAGCTTATGGAAAAAAGGAGGGATGGCTTTCAATGAAGGAAGCAGCGTACATGATAAATGAGCACCCCAGGACTCCAATTATATACTTCCTCTCAAAGATACATAAAGTTCTTAGCAATCCACCGGGAAGACCAATAATATCCGGTATTAATTCAATACTACAACGTCCAGCCAAATATGTAGATGTTTTCTTAAAACCACTAATACGGGGAACTGCAAGTTACATAAGAGACACCATGGAAGCAATTACCTTCCTGGAAGATCAAGCATTTGATCTTCCTAGTGATCCGAGGACATAGTCAGCCTATACTCAAATATACAATAAGAGGCAGGCCTTGAGGCTATTGAAATCTTTTTGGAAAAACGAGAGAGACCACATAAATGTCCCGTCAGAATTTTTGCTGCAACTAGCAGAATTATGCTTGAGGAACAATTTTTACACCTTCAATAACACCCAATTGTTACCAACAATGGGGACAGCGATGCGATGTCCTTTCGCACCGGAGATGGCCATAATTTTCATGGCGCTCAATGAAGAAAAATAGATATATAATAACAATCCATACGAAGGACATATTAAAATTTGGCGCCGATATATCGATGATTTTTTACTATTGTGGAGAGGACAAGAGAAACAACTTAATGAATACGTAATTTGGCTTAACAACAGGAACCCAGACATTCAGTTTACATTGAATAGAAGTAAAATAGAAATGAATTTCTAAGACCTCCTCATAAAACATGAAGAAGGCTACCTTTACATCACCTTGTATACGAAAAAAACTGATCGGAATACCTTTTTACACTTCTCAAGCTTCCACCACCGAAACCTTCGAGAAAATTTACCCCTTAGTCAGTTCCTTAGAATAAGGAGAAACTGCTCAAAGAAGGAGGACTATTTTGACAATGCAACTGAACTAACAAAAAAACTTTTGGAGCGGCACTATCCAAAGAAGCTTCTCAAACGGGCCATGAAGAGGGCGTGGTATACCCCTCGTGACTCATTGTTGAGTCCCAGAACAAAGAAAGAAGAAACACCCCTTGTGTGTGTCACCACTTTTTCTGGAATAACTAATGAAGTACAAAAAATTATCAGAAAGAACTGGAACACGGTCATAGGTTTAAAACATTTCACAAAGACTCCCATTTTCGCATTGAAAAAGAACAACAGCATAAGAGACAAACTTGTCAGGGCAAATACCACAATCCAAAAACAGGATAGATCTCTAAGAACAATGCTGGCCTTGCCACCTATAAAAGGACACAGAAAATGTGGGAACTGAGTGTTCTGCGAAAGTATACTGCAGGGTACTATCTTCATATATGGCAAAAAAATACCTGAAACACGAAGACTTCACGAATTGCAACATTCATAACGTGATTTACTGCATTATCTGCCCGCGCGAAAAGCATACGTCGGAAAAACAAGCCAACCTGTTAAGAAACGTATTTGGCAATACCGATCTCGAATCAAATGCAAAACACCCAATGCACCAATGGTAGCGCAATACGTAGAGAAGGGACACGGTCCAAACGAAATGAAATGGACAATATTAGGCCATATAACAGGAAACAATATCGACAATGCACTGGCCAGAATAGAGGCAAGGACCATCATGTTCCTGGGGACAACCGAAAACGGCCTAAATGAAATGTCAGAATTAGAGAACTGCGGTTAAAATACCCATGGAAAACATCTGGTCAATGAGAAAACAATGAGAGACCACGAAAGCAGAAGGAATCAAGAAACATTCTACATGGACTGAAGCCATAAATTAAACTCGGAGAAAAACACTTGGTAACCTTCGCGAGTAGATACTCATGCCTCACCTATCAGACACCCTAAAAATCAAGAAAATTAGCATTTCATCATTTAGCCTGACAGCCCAAGTTCACATTTTCCAAAGACAAATCTTAAAATGCTTCAATCAGAGTGACAATGTTCGAGGAGACACAACACTTCAAAGGCATTCTTGAAACGACACTACAAACAAGACATACTGTCAAGGTCTCGCTGTACGGGATTTGTCAAAAAAGTTTCTTGAAAATCTTGCCAGAAAGACTGTGAAACCGGTGTTTACGGCATAAGACGAGAAAGAATCTATCATCACTTAGAGGCAAAAAGTTTGGAATGGCTTCATTGCAAGAATTGTCATGTCAAAGAGTCAGAAGCAAATGTTGAGGCATTTTTCCTCTGTAATGGATGGAAGAACCCGGGCACATAGAGGACGGAGCCATAACCACGGCAACATGTATACAAGGAACACAAAGCCTGCAGGCATTCTGGATGTGATACGGGTTTTCATGAATATGCAAACAAAAACAGACTGAGTAGTTTATTCCCTGAGCTCGTCAACACAACGTTTGAAGGTGTAATGAAAAAGTATAAAACAAAGAATAAAAACCGAAAGGCTTGTGATCTACTCTATCACGTGACCCTTCCATGGCAACCAATAAATACATAAACAAACCGGAGAATGGCGTCTGACATCATTTCCGTCTTTCCCAAACAACCGAGAGAGAGCTGAGGAATCGAGGCAACAGGAGAAAGGAGCGACGCAGACTCGAAACGCAGCAACGAAAACGAAGGTATGAGGGAGATACACTCACAGATGATATTTGACCTCCTCTGAACAACCGAATATAGACTGGGGGCACAACAGCGTTAATGTTAAGTCGATTGTTTACCGAGAAGGGAGCGCAGGCACTATGGCAAAACAAAAATACGATATTGATAAATACCGCTTGGCAGGCCCTGCGCACAGAAACATACTTTATAAACTCGCTGTGATGATAACAGAGACAGCCCACAAGTGAGGAACACATGCACCGGTCATGGAAAATCTCAGATACATGTCCTGATAAATAAAGCGCTGCATTGGTGAAGGGGTGCCGCCTGTTCACTTAGAAAATTCAACATAATGGCACAAATCAACTTTATTGATAATAATCACATCGACAAGGTTTTACTTGACTTTAATTACTAGAACATGGTCATTTCCCTATAGGAAGCGCAAGCTCCAAAAGAAATACGAATCTAAACTATAGAGTTCACCTGCCTCTTTACCACCAGAGTCCATCTTCCATAAACAGAAATAATGGAAGGATAAAACCTGAAGGAGCCTGGTAGGTCTTTAGAACTTAGTGCAACCGTTAGAGTAAATATGCAAGATGCTGGTGTAAGGGAACTTACCCCTTTTGTGTATTTTCGCTTTTAACAGGCAAAAAACAGTGGATTGGGCGCATTGAAGCGTCTTTTTGATACGTGAGTACACAACTTGATAAATGTGAATGTACAGTTATGGTAATAGAAAAGACACACATTAAAACAACTTCATTACCCTTATAGGTATAAAAGACATCCCATCAGAAATAAAGCACAGCCCTGAAGAAGTGCTTTTAAATATGGATTGTATGGTCCCACCTAGATAAGGTCGAAACGCGTCGGCATTTGAATAGATAGAGACTCGGAGCAAGCTAAGAGAAAGAAATACTGACCCCATCTGGGCAGCCAAGTGGAAACTCTTATGTTCCCCCATAACATCTTGTGTAATCAATCTCCGAACCTATACAGGACCTTGAGATTCGGATATTCTGAGGACCCAGGTAGATTTGGTCCCAGTAAACGTTTTTTGTAATAATATAGGACTTTAAAAGGGATTTGTAAATTTAGTATGTGTCAAAAACTGGCAGTCAAACATAGATGTCCAGTGAGTCTTGTTGAATATTGTGTAAATTTTTGTCTAATCATCTTCTGGTGTGTGTTTAAATGTAATATTGATGTATATGTTGTACATATAAGTGTATTGGTATATAAATGTTTTCATGTACTAAAATGATAAAAGGAGATATATAAATATCCTTGATGTAAGAAATGACAAACAAAACAAAAAAAAGTTTTGAAGTAAATAAACTTAGAAAGATGTTGCCCAAAGTCAATAAAAAAGGACTGTTTGAGGCGAAAAAGATATAGTGTGATCTATGGTATTCAGAGGTACTCTGAATGTAAATAGGAGGCAGCACCAAAAATAAGACCAGGGAAAAGCTGGTCATAACCTGGCGAAACGTGGTGAAATGATTAATTTCTCCTCGTTTTTGCAGTTTCTACAGCACAGATAGAAACAGCAAATCACCACTAGTGATAGTTCATGTGCAGAAAGATGTTCCTTGCTGGACATAAACAATCTTTAAAAAAAGGCACATGAACAATCATTCCCCACAACACAGGCCCCCTTGCACTATGATGCAAGGGTGCCAGCATTGGTGCTAGGCAGCTAAATTTAATGTTGGCGCTAGGGGAAATGCAGGGGGGCGTTGCATTCGTGTACAAATGGAGAATCCCTGAATTTTCAGAATGGCGGAGGACAGCGTTAGCAATTTAGGCTTTACGCTGCACTCTGCCATTTTCTTGGAAGTATGTCCCTAGTTATCTTCTTGCAAGATCTTAGAGGAGAGACCAGTGCGTATAAATTATACCTAATGCAACAGGATATGTTCAGTGAAAATGCAAATTCCATTTTAAAAGGACAATCTCAGAAGAAGAGTCAATCACCCTATGTATGAGAGCATCATGGCTCTTGCGAATGTCTTGCGAGAGTCATCAAGAAGAAAAAAAGGGTAACAGTACAAAAACGTACATAATGAAACTAAAGGGTAACTCTGAAAATAACTTTTTTAATTAACATTTTTTAACAACTGCATTTTTTGTGTTTTTAAAAATGAGTAACTTTTATTTCAAAGGTACAACAAAAACAAGAAATTGGGAGCAAACAACAAAATAACATCTCCTTCAAAACAAAGATAAGAAAAAATTAGGAATTAAAAAAAATAAAAATACTACTGCCTAGATGGGCATTTATGATCCTGGGCAAAACTGTCCCATTCAGTTCTGCTTGCCTCAGAAGAAAAAACTGTCTACTTCCATAAGCAGCAAAAAAGGGCTTTGTTCAGAAAAGCAGAGTTGTTATATGCTTCATCAGTGAGTACCTGGGCAGGCAAAGTTTCACTAGCTTGAAAAGATGTGGACGCCCCTGATGAATTATCAAGCTCTGCAGCACGGCTAACTCTTCATGAGCAAGGTGTTGAGGGTGCATAGCCCTCAAATGTCGCCACATCCCAGTGATACGCATACTGTATTGCATGTTCCTACTGCCCCTGCTGAACTTATTTTTGCATATTTTACATATGACATGTTTAACTGATACTTTTTTCCCACCAGGCCTCATTTAAAAAAACTGCCACACCAAGGACTCATTGGGTGGCTGCAGTGGCTGAGATGCAGGAACAGGAGTAGGCTTCTCATCTGAGTTTGATGATGACATTCTGGTACAGAAAATCTGCAACAATACTGGTCTAACCACAGAAAAACCCATTAGGTAAACACAGCAACAAGAAAGGTATCTTTCTTTTCTAAATAAAGACATAAATTTGAACCAATTACGATCCTTCCTTGGTTTGCCTTTCCTCTCCCAGGCGTCTCACGGGTGTATCGTAAGAATCCCACAAGATCGTAAAAACAGAGAACTATCTCAAATGCAATAATACATAAACTTTTTTTTACTTAAAGCAACACTTCTCATGTCTTACTATCTTCAAAATGAGAAACATATACTGTTATAAACTTAATTTTAAATGTACGATCCCGTAAGCAGATCATGAAAGCCGGACGGGAAGTACAGCATCCTCGAAATCCATGCAGGGGTTTCTGTGTTAAACTGCTATGATTGTCTCACGAGAGCCACACGTTTGTAAACAAAATAATTCATACAATATGCATACTGTACTGACTTTATTATTAAAGATTAGCATTCAATAATAACTCCTCACATACAAAAGATCTCTGTACAAAAGAATAGAATGAAATGTATAACTAAGATCCAATGAGCCATCTTCGAGCCACCCGCGACCTACCCGCGAGAGTCGTTCACATACCTTAACAAGCATTGGCATAGCCAATAGGTCTCGCCATTGGGACCTTAGAAGTATTTAGTTATGCAGCACAATATCCTTGGTGCAACAACATCAACTGTTGCAGGGCTAAACACTTATAAGGTCCCAAAAGCGAGACCTTTTGGCTATGCCAATGCTTGTTCTTTGTAGTATTACGTTATGTGTGAATTAAATAAAGAACATTTTATTTTTTCAAAATAAAAGCACTTCTGGACATCGATGTATTGCATTACTCTGTGTCTTGTGGAGTTCTAAGTATCTATCTCATAACACCTCCTTGAGTAAGCCGCGGTTTGCTCGTCTTGGTTTCCTGAGGGTCAATTACTAAATGTGTGCACTTGGTGCACACTTTGCTTCCAGTAGTTGCCGCCATAACAAAAGTACTAAAAGATGCTAAGTGTCCCAAGTGAAACCCAGTACCTACTAATTACCCTGGTTTCTCTCACACTTGTAAACCAAGGTGAGCAAAGGGGGGCAGTGGCAGCTTCCTCCCGCGCTCGCTTGGTGGCTGAGGTGATTGCTACACTCGATCACTGATTAATGCAATTTTAAAACTGTAAAAATTTGAAGGCATTTTAATGTAACTTTTAACGTGTGCATTTGCGGTGAGTTCTACTGTATTTGCGCTCCTTAGCGCTCGCTTTACCTGAAGGGGTTGCCTGTACTCAGTGACCTTTCCCACCAGCCCCGGTCCGACGCAGTAACTAGTACCGTTGCGCGGAGGGCGTGGTGCGTAGAGTCAGGCACTTCCGGTTTGGTGGGTCAGCGTTCTAGCTGCAGAAGGAGACTCAGCCATAAATATCGCTTGGTCCTGCGGTGGCGCTGTGAGCAAAGGGGGTCGGTGGCAGCTTCCTCCCGCGCTCGCTTGGTGGCTGAGGTGATTGCTACACTCGATCACTGATTAATGCAATTTTAAAACTGTAAATTTGAAGGCATTTTAATGTAACTTTTTACGTGTGCATTTGCGGTGACTTCTACTGTATTTGCGCTCCTTAGCGCTCGCTTTACCTGAAGGGGTTGCCTGTACTCAGTGACCTTTCCCACCCGCCCCGGTCCGACGTGGTAACTAGTACCGTTGCGCGGAGGGCGTGGTGGGTAGAGTCAGGCACTTCCGGTTTGGTGGGTCAGCGTTCTAGCTGCAGAGGGAGACTCGGCCATAAATATCGCTTGGTCCTGCGGCGGCGCTGTGAGCAAAGGGGGTCGGTGGCAGCTTCCTCCCGCGCTCGCTTGGTGGCTGAGGTGATTGCTACACTCGATCACTGATTAATGCAATTTTAAAACTGTAAATTTGAAGGCATTTTAATGTAACTTTTAACGTGTGCATTTGCGGTGACTTCTACTGTATTTGCGCTCCTTAGCGCTCGCTTTACCTGAAGGGGTTGCCTGTACTCAGTGACCTATCCCACCCGCCCCGGTCCGACGCAGTAACTAGTACCGTTGCGCGGAGGGCGTGGTGGGTAGAGTCAGGCACTTCCGGTTTGGTGGGTCAGCGTTCTAGCTGCAGAGGGAGACTCGGCCATAAATTTCACATGCCCCAGCGTCAGCGCAGCGGACGCGCCGGCGGCGCGCCGAAGACGCGCCAAAGACAAGCCCGTCTGCGGCCGTCCGCGGCCGGCTGGGGCCTGGGGCCAGAACCCCTGCACGATATCAGGTAGACCTTTGTTACTCTCGCCAGGCGCTACTTGATCTGCGAATGTGTACCGAGTGCAGTTGTTTGCCTGTTAGGGACTGTGGCATGGATGGCCCCGGGAACACCTGCAGTCGCTGTGGTTACTCATTCAGCCACTGGAAGGCTTGTAAAGGATTCAATAGAAAGCTTAGTTGCGCATTAATTAACTGTAGGTCCCTCAGGAAGCACAGAATGGAAGTGCGGGATCTACATGAGGATAGTAAATTAGATATCCTTTTCGTCACCGAAACTTTGCTGGACGAGGATTTGTCCACCGAGGTGCTGGAAGCGCTCCCTCCAGATTATGGCATTTGTAGGTTAGACAGACCATGCGGGAGGGGCGGAGGGATTGCGGGTATTCATAAGCACTGGATTGAATGTACTTTGGAGACCATTTCGATATCTGATAGTGAGGCGGGGACCTTTTCTATATCTGTTTCCAATAGCTATATAATTAAAGGCCTCCTAGTATACAGACCCCCTGGAAGTAATAGTCAGTTTGCTGCCAGTTTAATACAGAATATACTATCCCCAGCTTTGCGCTATGAGAAATTCCTGTTGTTAGGTGATTTTAATCTTCATTGTAACGATGCCTTGAGCATCTCAGCCGAAGAGGTCCGTAATGATTTATTAACATTGCAATTAGTTCTTAAATCGGAACTACCCACACACCGACTTGGACATACGTTAGACCCTATTTTTTGTAACTGGGACTCCCTTACAGTTGATCCCCCAGAACCAATGGTCTGGACTGTTCAGTTTTTGGTGCCATTTCAGATCAATCACTCCCCGGGAATTATCCAAGGGAAAGGGGATGGTATTCTTAAGATACATAGGCGATGGGCTAGGTTTTCCCCTGCAGATTTTAAGGCCCGTATGGAGCAGGGGGGACCACCGGAAGGTCTGGGCCTAACAATTGACGGGGCTTGTGAAACACTCGATCGACGCATCCATGCTGCTTTGGATGCAACAGCCCCATGGTCTAATAGGGGACCCATGTGGAGAAGTGTGGCTCAGGGGTTAGAGGCAGCAGACCCGGAAGCTGAGATCGGTCCCGGACCAGGGTTCAATTCCCCGCCTCGGCGGGTCTTGGGCTAAAAATTCCATGGACTCGATAATTCTCGCCCCGGTGCCTCCTCGACTCACGGGTTCACACTCTGCGACTCTGGGCAACAGCTTGCTTAATCTCCACAACGGCCCCTCGCGGCGGGATGCCTGACTTTCACCTTGTGGATACCCTGCTATCTCACAGGGGAATACCAGGAAGGGTTCCCTAAGCAAGCGCCGGGAAACCCACTGCGGGTAGCTGTGCGCTATATAAGCTCAACTACATACATACATACATACATGCGGCGAACCAAATCCGCTGCATTGTTCAATGAGGATCTAAAAAGAGCTAAAACCATCTGCAAACGGTATGAAAGAACTTGGAGACAGGGGTACTCGTCAGACCATGAGAGGGCATATAAGTTGAATCTTAGAAAATATCATGCTCTGATAAGGAAAACCCGTGCAGGTTACTACACTGATAGGATTACTAAGGCTGACTGTTCCTCCAAAGAACTCTTTACAGTATATAAGGAGTTATCCTCTTTGGCTAGTCTGGAGGAAAGAGTGGCGACCTCTGTGCAATCTTGCAATCAGATAGCTGACTACTTTCACAATAAGGTGCAGGATATCTATGCCACCTTTCCCAACATGGCTAGAGTCTGTTCAAGTGATCAAACTCCGCTGGATGAGGGACTTTCGGCCACAGATAAGCTGCGTGCTTTCTTAGCTCCGGACATTGACGAGCTAAAAAAGGTGGCCGGAAGTGTAAAATCAGGCTCTCCTAGAGATCCGGCCCCAGCCAAAATTCTGAGAGGCAATATGGAGACATTAGCACCGTATGTCAGGCATCTCCTGACACTGTTGTTTGATTCTGGTAGGGTTCGAACGGTGTGGAAACAGGCAGTGGTACTCCCACTTAAGAAGAAACCACAGATTAGCATTGCTCAAATGAGCAACCTACGGCCCATCTCACTTCTCCCCTATATCGCCAAAATAGCGGAAAAATTGGCTAACCAACAACTCTCGGCTTACATTGAAACCCAACAACTTTACCATCCCACTCAGGCTGGCTTCCGCGCTCTCCATTCCACGGAGTCTGCCCTACTCTACTCCACGGAGATGCTATGGAAGCTTTTGGATGAAGGTCAAACTGCGGCACTGATTCTTTTAGACCTCAGTGCCGCGTTTGACACGGTGGCACATCACACTCTGCTTCAGAGAGAGGGGGGAGTCGTTGGCAAAGCGTGGCAATGGCTGAAGTCCTTTCTCCTTGGTCGCAGTTTCTGCGTGGAGCAGGGGCCCCATAGGTCCAGGGCTATCGCCCTGAACCAGGGAGTCCCGCAAGGCTCCAGCCAGAGCCCCACCTTATTCAACCTCTATGTTGCTCCAGTGGCATTAATCACGGAGAAACATGGGGTTGCTGTGGTGACTTACGCTGACGATACTCAGCTGGTTGTGGCTCTTTCACAGCCAGCTGAGCAGGCAGCTTGTCAGTTTACATCCTGCCTCCAGGACCTGACCAGTTGGATGTCGAATAACTGTCTCAGATTAAACGGAGACAAGACGGAGGTGCTTATTGTGGGCAAGTCTCCGTCTGTTTGGACATCCGCATGGTGGCCCCAGACTCTGGGCCCTTTACCCCAACCTAAAGATCAGGTCAAGAACTTGGGTATTTGGATGGACTCAAAACTATCCTTCGAGTATCAAACTAGACGTGTAGCCGGTACTTGCTATGGCATTCTCCGTTGTTTGAGAAAGACGCTCGATCTGCTCCCGGTGTCAGCAAGGAGGGCCCTGGTCCATGCCCTGGTTACTTCCAGGCTGGACTACGGGAATGCCTTATATTTGGGAGCTAACGCAAGATGTCTCCAACGTTTGCAATGTATCCAAAATGCTGATGCACGCCTAGTACTGACGCTGCCGAAAAGACCTTCCTCCAAAAAGGCCTTGGGGACGCTACATTGGTTGCCAATTAAAGAGCGTGTCCAGTTTAAAATCCTGTGTATAGGCCATCGGATCGCTCACGGGAAGGGCCCCAGCTTCCTGCGGAATCGGCTTACACTGTATAAACCCACTAGGCTGCTCTGGTCGGAGGGCACTGGGTTAATGTGTATCCCGAAGACCAGCAGGGCCAGGATGGGCGGCAGATCCTTCCGCCTTCTGGCGGCCCAGAGTTGGAACACTCTCCCTCTCAGACTCCGGATGGAGCCGTCCGAAAAAGTTTTTCGTAAGGAACTTAAAACACACTTGTTCCCTAAATATTAAACTGCACTTTTTGCGTGAGCTGTATTAGGGATCACTTGGGCCACTGAATAGCATGGGGACACACTGGCTAGTGTAACCAGGCGCTCTATAAACTCAGTATAAATAAAATAAAATAAATAAATTCCCACACGGACTGCAATGGGGTTCATTGTTACTGCCTCAGAAGAAACCAGCCCTGCTACTGCCAATCTCCCAGAGTGCCACCTGCTCTGAGACCACAAATGTTAACAGCTGCAGTGGCAATATTCAGTGGATAAATAGCCTTAAAATGTCGGGTCGTTTCTGCCGGTATACAGCCTTTACAACGAAACTTTTACAACGAACTACCATTACAACGCAACTTTTACAACGCAAACTATTACAACGCATAGCGCTTGGGGGCGCTCTAGGATAGGGAATAGGTTAATTTACTATCCAATAACCTTCCCTACTATCCACGGGGACTGGAGTTGGAATAGTAAATTAAACTATTCACTATCCAGCGCCCAAAAGCATTATGCGTTGTAATGGTATGCGTTGTAAAAACTGCGATGTAAAGGTAGGCGTTGTAAAAGTATGCGTTGTAACGTCATACATTCGTTTCTGCCAACAGCAGCAAGGCCTGTGTGGCATGACACACTGGATTCCCCACCTATGTTTGTTTATGTAAAGCGGCTATGCCACTCTATAATACATCACCTTCAGTACATGTGCAGTATAGTAATCCGCTGTGTGGGTAAATCATGCTATCAAGTTCACTGGCTTCACTAACCCACTGTGCTCACAAGGGCAGGTAGAGTGCTTTAGGGATGGTAAAACCTGGGTAGCTCAGTTGCTAGAAATTGCTGCAGAGCTGTTTGCATGAGGCTGGAGGACATCCCTGAGCAAAGGGGGCGAATGGCTGTGAGCAGTTAGGCGTCCTGCTACTGGAGCAAGTACTTGGTGACACCAGTAAATTCAATCGGGTGTGTACTTGATGTGCTGCTCAACTGTTCTATGTGTGGTTGATGGGTGGTGGTGGACTGCCAGCAGTCACGGGCAATGGTTCTTGAAAATAAGGAAATTACCAGCTTGAGTTATTAATGCCCCATGCCCCTAGGCCATCTCCATATGGAAAGCAAAGCATCTTTGCTCACGGGTGGTGGTAGAGGACTTAACCTAGGAGCAATTGCTGCAGCGTTCTCCCAAGAGTAAGACTCGCCCATATTTAAATAAGCACACAGAATGTTTAAACAATTGCTACCCTAGGGGAACTGTTAAAGCACTTTTGTTGAAAAAAGCAATACCTTACCAATACTGCCAGCACTCACACCCATCACAGAAAAATGGTAATACACTAACAAAGCCTCTCACACCACTCACATTGTGAATCTGCCACTACTGATGGCACTCAAAACATTGCAGGATGCACACTTGCCCTTCACATTCAGTTTCACACTTCAGACTGTTCTGTCTCACCGAGGCCAGCGGTCACGTCTCCAAATGCAGTCACAGACTAGCAGTAACAAGCTACCAGAAGCACCATATCCTCAGTGACTGTGGATGGGAAGTACAAACAGCTCCCACACAGGAATGAGGTATAGTGGTTTAATCAGCATTATGGGAAGGCATCAACATTGCTACACAAGGCTCTGAAGGAGCAACCTAGGGACTTATGTATAGTACAAAGGTGCAGAGCGGAATATAATGCCTTAGTACAGAACAGGAGTAAGGAACTGCAAAATCTATCTTGGGGAAAACTGGTTAGGGCTCGTCATCTGAAGGACGCTAGGGATTTCTGGAAGTTGGCACATAAAATCAGGTATATATGTGCCAAGCCCAACTCTGTTAAACACTACCCTCAGTCTGGAAGGCTGGGTAGACCATTTTAAAGATGTTTACGGGCTGAACGCCTCTGACCATTCTGAAGAGGAGGAGGTGGTCTTCCCATTAGCCCTAGAATTTACTTATGATTAAGTTTTGGAGGCAATTAAAAGTCCATCCAATTGGGCCCTGGGCCGAGACTGTGTCCCTGTGGACCTAAATAAATCATCACTGGCTCTGTGGCCCCCCTCTTATGTAATTGCTTTAATGCTGTCTGTAGAGTGGGTTTCCCACAGACTTAACACTAATTGTGTCAATTTCTAAGAAGGAAAGGCAGCAATCCCCTGGATGTTATCGTCCAATATCTCTTTTTGAATTCATATGTGAAGCTGGCGGGCAGAGCTGTCCTAGAGAGCCTCCTAACCTGGGTTAAAGCAATGGTTACACTGTCAGAAGTGCAATATGGGTTCCATAAGGGTCTATGCACGATGGAGTAATGCCCAAATTTACATCTATTGGTCATTGCTTATACTGTTGAAAAGCAGGGCATTGTTTGCTTGGCCTTCATGGATCTTTCTTGCGCTTTTAACAGCGTGGTCAGGTCGACATTATGGGCGATCTTATCTGGTGTAGGGGTGTTAGAATGTCTGAAGCAGACAGCCTTACTTTATCACTTGTCCGAATCGTTGATGTTTTGGGCTGTCAGGCGAACAGAAAAATCGTTTTAAGCTAGCGTGAGGGTTGTGACAGAGCTACGGGGTATATTACCAACAACTAGTGATAATTATCGCTAAGTTAGCTTAGCGGGAATATTTATATCGCCGCCCTTCACCTGTTTTTATCGCTGAGATACCTTGCTATTAGCAAGGTTTATCTCAGGAGCGATAAAAAACAGGTGAAATGCGTGAATTTCGCTGTCAATACAGCGATATTCAGGCATTACCGTGACAATGCTATTAGCCATGTTATCCACCTCTCATTGGATAACATGGCTAAGAACTGGTCAGGGCAGTCGTTAGCTTTTGGAGATATTCGCGCTTAGCGCGAATATTTCCAAAACTACGCCTGTGTTGATCATAGGCGATAGCGATTGCAGCGACTGTTTTCAGTCGCTGACATTTTGGCACGCCCACTTTGCATGTCATTAGCGAAAATTATCGCTGACATGCAAAGTGGGCCCCTAAATGCCCGCTATCGCCTACAAGCTGTCGCTAACTGGTGTTAGCAACAGCATGGTAATAGGGCGATAAAATTAGCGCCGCATTAGCGGGAAAAAGTCCTGCTAAAGCGGCGATAATGGCCCTTGGTAATATGCCCCTACGTTCTGTCTCACATATTGCTCCCTCTAGATCAGTGGCCTTGGTGCAGGCCTTACGAATACAGTTTCACACCCCCCTCAATTGACAAAAAAAGACCCCAGTTTTTTTACACTCAAACAATGAGGTTCTATTATCTAGACCCCCAAATGGTCTTAATGTCGTGTTCCTCTGTTACTACATCCGCGGTCAACTTTAGGACATGCATGCAGACAGTCGTGGAGTGGATGATCCAAAACTCCCTAAAGTTGAACGGCGATAAAACAGAGGTCCTGGTCTTTGGCAAAGACCAGGATATTTGGTCTAGCGAGTGGTGGCCTCCTTCCTTGGGTACCTGCCCCACTCCCTCCCAATCGGCCAGGAATCTCGGCGTTATATTTGACACCTCGCTGTCCATGACCCTCCAGGTCAACAGAACGGTGGCCACTTGCTGGGGGGTCATCAAGATCCTTAAAAGAATCCTTCACTATCTGTCCCCCCAGGCACGTAAGCAGATTGTGGTGGCATTGGTGGGTTCCAGGTTGGACTACTGAAATGTACTTTATGCAGATTCTAACAAGGGCCTCATCCAGCGCCTTCAGGTTGTGCAGAACGCGGCCGCGAGATTCGTTCTGGCACTACCTAATGCATCCTCTGCTACAATGGCTAGGAAGAGCCTGCATTGGCTTCCCATACAACAGAGGATCTCATTTAAGCTCTTGTGCCTGGCCGATAGAGCTCTCTCGGCTGGTCCCTTGGATCCCTTGGGTTCCCTTTTAACCCGCTATGTCCCTAGTAGGGCTCTCCGTTCCTTTGAGAGGAATCTGCTTGTAGTTCCCCGCGTGAGGAAGGCCAGATGGGGTAGTAGAGCATTTTCCATCGTTGCCCCTCGGTTATGGAATGACCTCCCCTTGGAGATTAAGGCCCAACCGTCCCTGGCCCTTTTTAAAAAAGCGCTCAAAACTTGGTGCTTCATCAAGGCCTACCAGTAAGGATTCATATCTGTTCCATCTAACATTCTTTTTTGGTTAGGCGCCTTGACGCCCATTGGGCTTAGTAGCGCGCTATAAATCGGATTTCATTCATTCATTCTTTCCTATAATGTGCATCTTTTAAGGGTACACTGGTCCGGGTTTCAAATCAAACAAATAATTTTATTATGGTGCGCAAGCCTAGATACTACAAGATGCGGGGTATCTTTTTACAGGGGCATTCTGTTGCCCAGACCGAGGATTTCTCAGATTTGGGAGTAGTTATGGATGCTAGGAGTAATTTGTGGCCATGCATCGTCAAGGTGAGGCAGACATTTTTAAGTTCAGTGGGATAAATTTTTAATCTGCCTAAACAAATCGGGGATGGGAGGGTGTACCTGTTGCCCCCTCCTGGTGGTCTACAAGAAAAAGTTTCCCCCGGTCCTTACATATAGCTCAGGAATCTGGGGATGCTCAAACACAAGCCTCCTCTAAGTGGAGCAAAGAAGGATGCTAAGGTGACTTTTGGGTGTTCCACCTGCATACTCTGCCTGTATCATAATCCAGGGGCTTGGGTTGGAGTATGTTGAAGATGCCATTAAGCTGCCCCCCTGCGTTTGTGGTGTTCTATCTGGGCTACATGCTACATTGAATGGAGATAATAAATGACTGCCTCACATGTGAGAGAGGCATGAACATTCCTCGGTTCAACTACATAAAACCTGAATTGTCAAACCTTAGTAGGCCAACCCTTTTTACCAACCCTTTTTCACTATAACACAAGCACTGGCAAAGGCAATAGTCTCGCCTTTGCTTTATGTTCATGCTGTACAGAACGGGCATTGCCGACTTTGGCAATGATTTCTGCCATGATGTATTGCAGCATAGCTAAAGATATTAATAAAAAAAGACTATAACACGTCTAGTGCTAATCCACGTAAAAAAAAACTCATTACCCCTGGTTGCATAATAGCGCCTTTTAAAATTAGTTTTAGCCAGACTGCAGAGTATCCACATTGCAGTACAGCATGGCTACAAAACAGCTCCAATAGCTCTCATAATCTAGAGCAATTGTCTTTGCAAATTATTTTTTTATTTGTATTCATGATTTTCAGCTGAACAAGTATTTTCACACAGCATGTATTAGAGGAATTGCCTATTACCTAAAGCCTATCCATACATTTTACTGGAAAGGAGGACAATTAATGAAGTATTAAGTATGGGGAGATTGTAGCTTAGCTTTTGCAGGAACGGTAAATTCTCGCAATCCTAATGTTTGCTAACAGTGTGGCTTGTTTCACTGAGAGTTGGAAAGGTTCTCGCCTCCAAGTGCATACCCTGACTGCATAATGCTATTATGGGATTGAGTAGAATTGTCTCAATTGGCTGCAGGCTTTTTAAGCACTTAATTCCAGCTATTAAATTCAGGGCCAGAGCAGATACAGAATGATTTATGGGGACATAATCTTGAAGGCGAGTTTGGTTTCTGGGGCTCTAACCTGGTGATTTTACATTTGTGGTGAGTTGTGATGTGTGGAGTACAATTACTAACTTTGGAGACTTTCAGGAAGTTTGGTGTCACGGCTGTCCCTTTTTAGGGACTTTCCGTCACCTAATTGCCACTTAAATTCTCGTTTCCTTTTCAGTTAAATAGTGCTTTTAAATTAGCTTTTAAATTAGCTCGGCATAATATTGCCAGAAAGAGAAGTATTCAAAAGCATGACAAATGGATCATTTAATGTATACAGCCATTAGACACCGTGTATTAGCATGCACCTTTAAGAAGGAAACTGAAATAGTATTGATCTTTTAGCAGCAAAATAATTCCAAGAGGACCTCGTTTATTCTTAAAATTGGGCAGCAGTTACATCATCCAGAGCTAGGGATGTTGTGCCACCTTGTGGCTATTAACAGCAACTGGCCCAAACCACAAGTGTCTGTAAAACCACCCGAATGAACTGTCGGTCACCCAAGCGCCATCTTTCAATGTTGTTGTTGTTGTATAGCTTTATTTCGAAATATTTTTCATTTCATAAAAGCATTACAGTAAAAACAGATACAAGAATAAAAACAGTTATACAGTTTGGCCATCAAGACAAACAGATCGCTAAAAGACAATATAAAATATACAACAATGGTGGAAAGCATCCATCTAAAAACATTTATACAGACACGTAATTAATCATCCTTAAGGAAGGAAGAGGGACACAGCAATAAACAGCGGAGCCAATGAAGTGAGGATTGGTACCCTTACTGGAGGATCATTATCCTCGCGGATCTTATCCTCCAAGCCCACCCCAAATATTTTGCCAGGCCACACGCGAGCAGGGGGTGAGGGTCTGATCTTAGCAACTTTAAGGCCTCTAAGTATGACCGAGTGCCCAGCCTCAAACAGAGCGGTTTCAACCATCTGCGGCGAGGAGCAGCATATGCTGGACATTCAAACATTAGATGGGGAATGGATTCATCCCTATTCGTACAAAAAGGGCAAGTTGCTATAGTTTGCCAAGGTGGTTTCCA
The DNA here is from genome assembly GCF_964261635.1 of Lissotriton helveticus. Taxonomy (NCBI): domain Eukaryota; kingdom Metazoa; phylum Chordata; class Amphibia; order Caudata; family Salamandridae; genus Lissotriton; species Lissotriton helveticus. The sequence goes on along the minus strand of NC_136068.1, from coordinate 1,473,844,718 downwards.
ATTTGCTGTCCTTGTACCAAGGGGCAGAACACCGACCCTGAATTTAAAATACAACGCCCTGTCTGTTGGGTTGGAGATCACGTCGAGGTAGGGTTCTCTGGAAGGGCGGCATTTAATAACCAAAAACTCCACAGCAGATCTACATAAATTGGAGTGGTTCGCTCTCTCATTATCCACCCACGACCAGAATATTTTCTTCAACAACTGCTTGGGTGGTGATGATCTATTGGCCCAAGCGTCATTCCGACATCAGTTCACAAAGAAGGCGCTTTACTTCCAAGAGCCAACCGATCTTACACCAACCGGGGGTTGAGAGAAGTTCGCGTAGTGCATCCGCGTAACTTGAAAGTTCAGGAACATTCCATATGCGGGCCCACAAAAGAAGGGGACGTAGCTTGACCTGCTCAGCTATAGATCGTGTACCTGTATCAAGTAAGAGAGGGAGAGTGGGAGAGCTATAGGGGAGCCTCATTAAGTCTTTGTGGAATTTGTTCTCAAGATGGGATAGAGCGTCAAATTTCTGGGTACCCCACAACTCAGCCCCATACAGTGCCGCACTCACAGCTTTTGCCCTATAAATATCTAATATCACCCCGATAGGTTTGAGGGATGAGGCACGATGTTCTTTTAATAGGGCGCCCGTGACCCTCCTATGAGTCAGGATGATTTTTTGGTGGTGCGCCTTCCAACCCATGGAGTCACAGAGTCGGATTCCTAAGTAATCGAATTCCCTAACCCTTTCTAATGGCACTGAGTCCAGGGATGGTGGGTGGACTGTCTTCCTGGGGGGATTCAACACCAGGAACTTGGTTTTACTGATGTTGATAGCCAAGCCCCTGGCGTCACAAAAGCCCTGGAACCTCGTTAGCAGGGTTTTGAGGCCCATCGGGGATTTCGAGATTAACAGGGTATCATCTGCAAACAGGAGAGTTGGTATCTTCCTGCCCGCCAGGGAGGGAGCATCTGCTGGTAGTTGGAGAAGGTGCTCTACCACTCCGTTTAGATATAATGAAAACAGAGTGGGGGCTAGCACACACCCCTGGCGGACGCCCCTGTCTACAGGGATGCGAGATGTTTTTTGGCCCTGCGCACCCCATCTAATTTGGGCAAAGTTACTTTCATGGAATTTAATGGTTAGTGCCAACAGATACGAGGGCATGCCCAGACCCTCAAGTACAGCCCACAGTTGGTTGCGTGGGACTAGGTCAAAGGCAGTCCGCAGATCAATAAAGGCGAGATACAGACTGCCTTTGCCCAGTTTGACCACTTTCCAATAAAGCATTAGGAAACGAAATGTCTGCTCAATCGTGCCAGTTCCTGGTCTGAAACCGGCCTGAAAGTCAGACAAAACCTGCATTTTCTCAGCCCACTGCAGGATCCTCCCTAAAACTACCTTCCCTGCTACCTTCTGGGTGGAATCAAGCAGACTTATAGGTCGGTAGTTGGCAGGGTCGTCCCTACACCCTTTTTTAAAAATAGGGACGACTTCCGCACCCCTCCATGAATCCGGGAAGCCACCGCCCTCCAAGGCCTCGTTCAGGAGTTTGGCAATGAATAAACTCCACACCTCTATATTACTCCGGAGCAAGTCACCAGGGACTCCATCTGGGCCTGCCGCCTTATTGGGCACGATACACCTGATCGCTATTTCAACCTCCTTAGGTAAAAAGGTGGGGTCTGGGTGTGGGCTATTGTCCGGTACTATATAACTGGGACCCCTACTCTGGCCCAAGGCCCCCAGGGAGTTGGAATAAAGTTTTGAAAAATGGGCCAACCAGGCATCCCCTGTAATGTTGCATGTCAGCAGTGAATCGGCAGGCCTGTCCCTACCTCTAAGCAAGGCCCAGAAGGCCCTTGAATCCTTTCTGGAGCCAGCATCCATTAGTTCGCTCCAGAAATTGGTTTCGTGCGTGTCCCTTGCCACAGCTTGGGCTTTTTTATATTTTTTCCTGGCTAATGAGATCAGAGCCGGGTCTTTCATACTAACCGCCCGGATAAGATCGCTTTTAGCCAGGCGGCAGGCGGGGGAGTACCATTGGTCTCTACCCTTGGTCACAGTTCTCAGCTTAGCTCTGCCCCTCCCCTGAGAAACTAAGAACAGGTTGCTAAGTGATGCGATGGTCTCCGTAAATGTCGTGAGAACGGCATTATCGGAATCCAGCGCACCCAAGCGACACTTAGCTTCCATCATTATGGTCCTTGCTTGGGCCAATCTTGATTCGTCTGACGCAACCTTAGCCCATTTCAAGCGCCTCCCGCAATTAGATGGAATAACTTCATGGGATGATTTCCAAATGGACCGGGGTGATACTGGATCCCCTGTCTCCCACGGGGGGGCAAGTGATAGGACCAAGGGATTATGGTCACTATCCGATGTTTGTTGGACATCCATGTCGAGAAGGTACTCCCACAGGTTGTGATTTAGCAATATATAATCAATTCTCGAGGTGTGGCCCACCCTATTAAAGGTGTGCGCACCCCTAGTGTCTGACTTGGAACGGCCATTTGTGGCTCTGAGGGCATATTCCAAGCAGAGAGAATTGATGTCAATGGCATTCTGTGTCCATTTTTTGATGGGGTCAAGAGCGAGCAAGGGGATGCCTCTCTTAACATCATCCTCCCAGATGTCCAAGATGTCTTCGCTGGCCAGCGGTTCGAAACAGCAATTAAAATCCCCAGCCAAGACAATGAGGGAGTCAATATTGCAACCACTAAGCTCCTCCTCAACTCCAGTTGAAGACAGGGGAGAGGGGTTCCCCACCCTGGCCCCCCTGAGGTACAGATTGAAAAGTTCTAAGATCCTGCCCCCCGGACACTGGATAGTGAGTCTCAAAAGATCTGGGGATTGGGTAATTATGTGTTTTATAGTGAACCCCAGAGAAATACTGACCCAAATAAGAAGGCCCCCAGAAGGGCGGCCTTTACTGCCTTTGGGCCTGGAGGCTGGCACAGAGTACGTCGTGAAACCAACCCTGTGCAAAGGCTCCAAGCACCAGGTTTCTTGTAGGAGGCAAATCCCGAAGGGCTCCACAAAGAAATTCCAGTCTGGCTTATCGAAATTTCGAGCAAGCCCTGCCACATTCCAGCTTAGGATCTTGAGCTGGGAATTGCCTGCCGAGGTTTCGCAGGACTGGGGGGCGTGAGTGCCGCCAAGCCAGATAGACCGGGGAGAAGCTATAGGGGGCGACAAATCCGGAGCTATCATGCTTACGACTGTGGGAGTGCTGGTGGTACGTTCAGGTGTGGGAGAGTGCAACAGGCCCTGTACAGGGAAGACCTGGGTTATAGGCTGGATCGTAGGGGCAGTACTAATCACGCCCAAGGTAGTCAGCAGAGGGGAGATCTCAGCTTCCAGCGAAGAGATATTAGATTTAATTAGTGATACTGGTGCTGGAGACATTAGGAGTCAGTCAACATCCTCAAGGCTGCCAAACCTATTTGAAGTTGTGATACCGAGCCAGCCTCTAGTTGGATTATGCTCCTTTAAAGGGTACCCCCAACTAGGCTGTTGGGGGACCAAAGACCAATTGCCCCCCTGTGGGCATGCAGCACGAGGTGGATAGAAGAATGACAAAGGCCTCGGGACAATAGAAGAGCCCCCATCTTGGCTCACCCAGGCACAGATAAAATTGGCCGTGTAGACATCGTCAAAGGTTACGACTATGCAGTCGCCGGGGGTCAGTTTCCTTGTGGTTCCCACCCACGGAACTCTACGTACCATTGTAACTCTGCTCCTCCTACCATTGGGAATAGGTCGGTAGGTATGGAGCCAATGCATGACCTTGTTGTGTAGTGAATGCTGGTGTTCGTATTGGCCATTCTCGATTTCCGGGACACCCGTCAAAACCACCACATAATCATTGGCTTCAGGAGGAAGATCAATATATCCTCCTCGGAAATTACTCTTGGTACGAAGACCCCCAGAAGAACGAGTAGGGAATTTGTTCTGAGAGACCTGGGCAGGGCGAAGGCTAGAGCTGATGGGATTCTGTGCTCTCGGGGCAGCCAAGCTGGTACGCATATGTGGTTGAACGGTGGGAGCGCTTAAGGTAGAGGCCCTAGGCTGGGATGCCGGATTTGTGGTAACAACTCTCTTGGTGCGAGGTTTAGGGATGGGCTGGGTGGAACAAGGCACAGTAGGGTTAGGCGGCAAGCCAGGCATAACTGTGGGAGGGGGGGTAGGAACCTGGGGAGCCATGTTATTATCTATCAAACCCTGGTGTTCAAGGCCTCTCAGGCCAAGAGTGGCCAGAGCAATAATGCTTTTCTCCATCTCTAGGAGGTTGTTCTCTATTCGAGAGAGCCTTAAATCCAGGGGAGATAGAAGACTTTTTAGGGTGTCCCAAACCACTCCTATGAATTCCCTTTCCCTCCCTTCCTGGTCATTCAAGACAGGGTCTGTTCTCTCAGTTGATAAAGTGCTTCCAGATACCACAGGGGCTATCCCCACGTTATTATCACACCAAGGGGCCAGAGGGGAAATGTAGGACATTCCAGGGCTACCATCAGCTATTGTGTTGCCTGCAATGGACAAGTTACCCCCCTGGGTTATGGTCTTTTTCTGTGGAGAGGTTGTACTGGGGAAAGGCTTTCTCTTATTGGGATTAACCGGAATACTATCTAGTCCACCGTAGGAAGTGGAAGCAAGAGAAATATCTAAGGAGTGTGAAATAGAAATGGGGGGATCGGGAGGGCTACCTACAGTAATGGGTAGGCCCTCAGGCAGAACGAGTGAACACAGAGGTGTGGAGGGGATGAGCGAAGCTGGGATATCGTGAACATCAGCCAACGTTAGAACTCCCTCAGAATTGCAAACACGATTAGGGGTAGTAGCAGATGCTATATGACCAAGGGAGGATTTCTTACGAGTAGCAAATTCGAGTGACAGCTTCCTAGCGGCTTCCAAGTCAAGGGACACTCTAGTTTGCAGTTTGTTGATTTTCTGGTCTATGGCAATGTTCGTCCGTGTGATGAAATCATCCATAGTCCCGTTTTGGACCAGCCCCCCCTTGGCCGCCCTATTGCGAGTTACACGAGTGCACATGTGGGCAAACGAAAGCTAGCAGCCGGGGCAACAAAAATGAACAGTCGCAAATACCAGATTGCCGGGAAAGGGCGCAGGAGGGGGGGCCCAGACCAGACCGCTCAGACCTCGAACGGCCTCAAACGGCCCAGTCTTTGCCCTGTCTTCGCCCGGGCTGCGTCCCGCGCTGCGGGAGGCGGAAGTAGTAATATAGGGGGCGTGGGGGGCGGGCCAGCAGGGAGAGCGGACCGGAAGCTCTCCGTCGGTCTAGCAGGGACTTCTGGGAAATGAAGTCCCTGCACGCTCGCAGCCCCGCTGACGCCTCGCGCCCACAGCCGCCTTACCGCCACAAGAAGTACCCCGCTGAGCTGGTGTCCAGCGCTCGTGTCGAAGCGGCACCCGCGGAGCGGGTGCGGCGAGGGGTGGGCTTGGAGCGCTGGTATGAAGGTGAGCAAAGTGCCGCTGTGCCTGTGTAGCAGAGACTGCCGCTGAGTTCTGGAGTCAGTGTCTCACACGTTGGAGGTCAGGAATGCCTCTTAAGCTCCTCGTGGGGGGGGGCGAGGGGCGGGCCAGCAGGGAGAGCGGACCGGAAGCTCTCCGTCTGTCTAGCAGGGACTTCTGGGAAATGAAGTCCCTGCACGCTCGCAGCCCCGCTGACGCCTCGCGCCCACAGCCGCCTTACCGCCACAAGAAGTACCCCGCTGAGCTGGTGTCCAGCGCTCGCGTCGAAGCGGCACCCGCGGAGCGGGTGCGGCGAGGGGTGGGCTTGGAGCGCTGGTATGCAGGTGAGCAAAGTGCCGCTGTGCCTGTGTAGCAGAGACTGCCGCTGAGTTCTGGAGTCAGTGTCCCACACGTTGGAGGTCAGGAATGCCTCTTAAGCTCCTCGTGGGGGGTTGCGGGGGGCGGGCCAGCAGGGAGAGCGGACCGGAAGCTCTCCGTCGGTCTAGCAGGGACTTCTGGGAAATGAAGTCCCTGCACGCTCGCAGCCCCACTGACGCCTCGCGCCCACAGCTGCCTTACCGCCACAAGAAGTACCCCGCTGAGCTGGTGTCCAGCGCTCGCGTCGAAGCGGCACCCGCGGAGCGGGTGCGGCGAGGGGTGGGCTTGGAGCGCTGGTATGCAGGTGAGCAAAGTGCCGCTGTGCCTGTGTAGCAGAGACTGCCGCTGAGTTCTGGAGTCAGTGTCCCACACGTTGGAGGTCAGGAATGCCTCTTAAGCTCCTCGTGGGGGGGGGGCGGGGGGCGGGCCAGCAGGGAGAGCGGACCGGAAGCTCTCCGTCGGTCTAGCAGGGACTTCTGGAAAATGAATTCCCTGCATTCTCGCAGCCCCGCTGACGCCTCGCGCCCACAGCCGCCTTACCGCCACAAGAAGTACCCCGCTGAGCTGGTGTCCAGCGCTCGCGTCGAAGCGGCACCCGCGGAGCGGGTGCGGCGAGGGGTGGGCTTGGAGCGCTGGTATGCAGGTGAGCAAAGTGCCGCTGTGCCTGTGTAGCAGAGACTGCCGCTGAGTTCTGGAGTCTTTCAATGTATTTAATACCCGCCGACTAGTACATTTGTACGTGTCTGAGCTGTGGAGCTCCGAGAGGGGCGTGGTGAATGGAGCTGGTTTAGGAGTCAGATTACAAAAGTCGCCACAACCGAGGAACATGAGTATTGAGTTTCTGTTATTGTTAACCGGCATTGGTATTCGTTCATTTGTTAGGTGAGTCAAACAGGGATTGCGTGCAGACTTAATTCTAAACACCGGGAACTAGAGTAAAAAGGAATAAATAAGTAGAATAACACCGGGAACTAGAGTAACAAGCCGGTAATGTTTGTGTAAACAAAACATGCTGGCGCGAACGGGAGTTGTGTGTGCGCGCGCACGAAAGAGATCAGCAGGCTAGTGGCCGCCTTTTGTAGCACTTTAAAAACCCGCTCACTAAATTTCTCGACAGACAAGCGCATGCGCTGGCTCCAGCGAGACCTAAAAATGGATGTACATAGAGAAAACACATAGTTCACAGTATAGAAAAACGGACCAGAGTCTTTTTGAAATATAAATATGAAGTTTATGTAAGAATGCATACAAAGAGTATGAAAACTAAGCTGGGAATATTCCTGTATATGTGAGTTAAAAAACTAAGAAATTTAACATTCTCACCACAAACATTGCTGGAGTAATTAGTTTCTATGTATTTTTAAATATATTTTACAATTTTTTTTAAACTCTTCAAACGGATTGAAAAAAAAAAGGTTAAAGTAACGTTATAGTTAGATGTAATAGAACTATGTGTTTTCGATTTAAAAAAAACGTAAACGTAGAGATTCACTGTAAAAAAACAAATGTTAAAGTAATGTGAAGTAGTGTGGCTCACTGGTTAGAGGCGGCAGACCCGAGAGCAGAGGACGGCCCGGGACCAGGGTTCGATTCCCGGCGCGGCAGGTTTCTGGACCAGGGTCAGCGGACTCGATAATTCTCTCGCCTCGGTGCCCACTCTGATCAGCGTTCACACTCGGCAACTCTGGGCATTAGCTTGCCTCATCTTCACTAACGGCCCCACCAGACCGCCGGGGATGCCTGGTCTCACCCTGGAGATACCCATTAAGGGACCATCTCTCAGGGAAGCCAGGAAGGGTTTCGCAGCGGTCGAAGCGCCTTGGGACCCTACGGGTAAGTAGTGCGCTATATAAATGCCTATACATACATACATACATACATACATATCCGGACTGGTGGCCTTCAGACCTGGTTCTAGCCCCGGTTCCTAAACCAGTTGTTAAAAACCTTCGAGTCCGTCTGGACCAACCTCTCTCCATGACAACACAAACCTCAGCTATTACAGTTTCCTGCTTTTATATGCTGCGGTTACTGAGAAGGGTATTTCCCCTATCCTCCCTCTACTCAAGAAAAACTCTTGTCCAGGCGCTTGTCATTAGCCGTCTGGAATATGGAAACTCACTCTTGGCTTCCATTAACGAGAAGCTACTTTCCAAACTTTAGGTAGTCCAGAACATTGCCGCTCGTCTGGTCTGTAAAATCGGGCTCAGAACTGCCCCTCTTCTCCAGTCCCTACATTGGTTACTGGTGAGAAAGAGAATATTTTTCAAGATTGCTGCTTAACCCATAGCGCCCTCCATGGATATGGACCCACATATCTAGCCTCCAAGCTTGTGCCTGACCCCCCCCCCCCCGACTTCTAAGATCCCATGACAAGGCCTTGCTCAAAGTCCCTAGGATTAGAAAGGCCAGGTGAGGCTTCAAATCGTTCTCTACGCACCTGTGAAAATCACGCTCATTTCAGGAAAGCGCTAAAGACCCATTTTTTTAAAGAATTGCCTTCTTTGCCTGCTGTCCGTCGTCCGGGCCCCACACCGAGATTCCCCTCTGGGAGTGATTAGAGTGTGTAATAAATTAAAATAACATAGCATTTAATTCGGAAAATTAGCGTTGTCAGTGACAACGCTAATATTTCAAAGTTTAAAAGACAGAAATTCAGCAATCATCAATGATGTCATCTGAGATGTCATCAGTGATGTCATAAATGATGTCACAAAACATGTCACCAGTCATGTCATATGTGAGGTCATAAGCAGTGCATAGAGGGCGCAAAGTATAGGTTTGTTACTAAGATTTCTGCAATACAAATCTGAGCAAAAGTGTGATGTGTTGATCAATTAGATAAAAATTGTGCAGCGCCATTTATATACCTTGCTGCATATGCCTATGATGTCATTAGCCACGCAGAGCCAAATAATACTGTGCTCACATGCTACAATATGATTTAGCACTGGACTGTGGTGCAGAGACTACCCAAAGTATTTAGTGTGACTTTTGTACTCATAGTATACTCTTGAGTCCAACTGTCTTCATGCAGCTGATCGCCCAGTTGCAAATTGAGTAACCTGTATACTTCCCGGGATTATTACAGTATTATGTATTCGAAAATCACACATTTTCGTCCATTCTAACATTTACCCATTGTTTCCAGAGTCGCTTGAAGTAAGTTAGTGGAGAGGGGAGGGGGTGGGGTACTGCATCACCCCCAAAATAACCATGCTGGTGTGCCGAAGGTGAGCAAATAATAAAGACTACTTAACATTTTGTTTTTATCTTTTCATATTTGTTGTGTGTTCCAAGACAGTGGACAAAAGTCAGTCCAGCCTTCTGAGAAACTGCTGCTTATTCTTTTAACATGGAGACTGGTGTTTATTGTTTTTCCACTTACTGCAAATTGGGAGGACATTGTAAACTGAACTATGTGAAAATATTGCTGGTGTGAAAGGAAATCGTTTTCTCTGCCACAACAATATTTAAATACCTGTAAATGAACTGTACATATATTTCAAAATAAACAAAAAATTGGAAAACAGAAATGAAGTACTTTTTTCTAATTCTAAAGTGTGTTATAAACAACGGTAGGATCAAAGCAAATCAAGACACTTTACTTGGTGATGCGCAAATGACAAATATTCGCTGAAACCCAATTTTCACACATTATCATTTGTGCGCTAAATATAGTTTATCAGTAAAACTGCATGTCTGTGCAAATACAAAGGTCATTTCAAAGGAAAATTTCCTGTCTGTAAATTGAGAGGCTCATTTACAAGCCCCTTGCAGCACTAGAGTACCACTTTTAATACAGGAAAAAGTGTCTTACCAGTGGTTTCTGGATACTAACATTTTTTTAAATGATTACTGATTTCCATTCGAAACTCTCTGCAGGCCTTGCAGAGTCGATGTTTAGGCCAAATTTTGGAAAATTGCGCTTTAATATGCAATACGCATTCAGTCCTGAAAAGATTCTTGATAAAGTGTACCTTTCTGTATGTATCAAGTTCGCCTAGATAGTAATCCTGCACGTCTCACAGAAAGAATGCCTGTCTTCCTGTTTCAGGCAGACTATTGTTGTAGCTCAATAGTTAAATGCCTATGGGCCAGATGTAGGTAATTTCTATTTACCGATTCCTAAATACTGAATTTTACCTATTCGGTATTTAAGAATCGGTAAACAGTATGTAGGTAAAAAAATGGTAATTTTTACTGATTCAGTAATATTCGTTATTACCGATTCGGTATTTACCAAATCGGTAATAAGGAATACCTTCCCATTCATTCCTATCGGCCTGGAGGCCTATAGGAATGAATGGGAAGCCATTCACTATTACCGATTCGGTCAATACCGAATCGGTAATAGGGGGAGCATATTCACGGGTGGCAGGGTGTCACATTGACGCCCTGTTGCACCCCTGAATCGTGCATGTGTGCACATGTGGCGCACATACATGCCCTTAGGGCATGTATGTCTGCCACATGGCACTTTTAAAAAAGCACAAAATTGCTTTTTTAAAGGTATTCGATATTTACCACCAACTTGTAGTTGGTGGTAAATAACGAATCCTTAAATTCAAAATGCACTCACTTGAGTGCTCCCTACATAGGATTTAAGGATTCGGTAATTTACCGATTCTGTATTTTAAGGATTCGGTAATTTACCGATTCCTTAAATTACTGAATCGGTAAATTACTGAATCCTTAAATCCAGCCACCTACATTAGAAAAAGCGAAATACCGGTCGGTAACGGCTAATTTACCGAATTTTGGCCGTTACCGACCTGTATTTGGCTACCTACATATGGCCCTATGTTTTTTCTATTTGCTACTTTAGAAAATGCCCCTTGTTTTAACGAAAACCTCTGCCCTCACCTTCTCGCGTTCCCCTGCGCGAGTGTTCCGAGAGGTTGCCATATATTACGCCGTGTGAAAGGGCTCCTTGAATATTCGCTTGAACTTGACTCTCCTGGCTCACGGGTACCAGGCGTCTAAGTGTTTGTATGTGATTTGGGGTCTGCGGGGGCCCTCTGTTCTGTTGAGTATCCCCAGACATCCAGTGTTAAGTAGGAAGCACAAGCATTTTGTAGAGAAATGGAGGTTTAATCTCACAAAAGGAAGCACCACCGACTACAGCTCTTCCAGCACCGGCAGGCTCCAGGCAACTGACAATCTTGGCTCACAGACCCAATTAGATGCTCTATTCTAGAACATCGTGATCGAGCCATGAGCCAAGGGATTCAAAGGAAAACACAAGGCAAAAGCGTGCATGCAAGCACGAGGAAAAACATAAGATGCATATGCAACACACCTTCCCCCAGAAATAGGGAAAAAAATAACCTTATTTAACAAGTTTGTTTCTGATAAGGGAAACAAAATCAGACATGCAACCAGGTTTTTTTCTGTGAGCGTTTCCCAAGTTCTTCAGTACATACAACATTGTTGGGAACATTGTCAATACAGGGAATAGAAACAGAACTCTCAACCAGGTTTTAGTCGTTTAAGCTATCTAAATAGCTCGGTTCCTTACCACTATGTTTGTACGTGAAATTGTTAGTGTTAAGATACACCTCTTTGTTAGTCTTGAGAACAGCAATTCTGCTTAAATTCCAGACCTTCTTATTGGTTAGTCTCACAGAGTTTTTAAGGACTTCTTTCATTTCAAATGGGCCCATGAACTGGCTCTCACCTTTTTTAACATTCCAAGGTTTCTTTACTTCAACAAGCATACCAACCTTGACAATGGGATCTTGTTTAGAATCTTTTTTTTGTCAAAACATTCCTTATTGGTGGCATGAGTCTGAGCAATTTTTTCCTTGATAGCTACCAAATCTAGGTTGTAAAAGGTAGAAGGAGCTAACCATGCAGGATTACATTTAGTTCTAGGTAACCTCAAAAGGAGAGCAATCAGTCATGACATTGGTAGTGGTCCTGTACATCCAAACAGTTTTTAAAATTTGCAATTCCGAATTGTTGTTGTCCACTCCAGCTAATTGTATGCCGCCTTTGAGGACTCTGTTAAACCTCTCAATGACACCATTACCACTAGGATTGTATAAGGAAGTGGTGCAATGGGTTATACCGACTCTCATGGAATATGCCTTGGCTTTATTGGACAAAAACTGGATACCATTGTCTGTGATGAGATGTACAGGAAGCCCTTCCTCAGTGAAGGCTTCGTCCCAAAAAGTCAAAACCATTGTCTGTGTCAACCTTTTCTACAATTTTAATAACAGAGTAATCCACCAATTAAGATTTCCCCCCCAAAAAATTTAACTTTGAAATTAGACGTTGTCAGAACTTTGAGAATAAAACAAAGCAATGCGATGACAACTCGTAGTCTGTAGGAAGAAATTGAAAAGCCATGAAATTCCAAAAATCCGAAAGAAGCACAAAACAATTCACGCTTAGAGTTTGTGAATGTGGTGCTTCCTCCAACTTGTCGCCAAATTGTTAAGTAGGAGGCGCAAGCATTTTGTAGAGAAATAGAGGTTTAATCTCAAGAAAGGAAGGACCACCGGCTATAACTCTTCCAGCACCGGCAGGCTCCAGGAAACTGACAATCTCGGCACACATACCCGATTTGGGGCTAGATGTAGGTAATTCTTATTTACCACTTCTTAAATACCGAATTTTACCAATTTGGTATTTAAGAAGTGGTCAAATAGAGGGGGGGGGGATGTAGGTATTTCAGAATCGGTAAATACCGAATCGTTAAGATTCGGTATTTACCGATTCTGTAAATACCGATTGAGTAATGCCCATTGATTCCTATGGGCCTTGATGGTTTAATCAGCATTATAGGAAGGCATCAACATTGCTACACAAGGCCCTGAAGGAGCAACCTAGGGACTTATGTATAGTACAAAGGTGCAGAGCGGAATATAATGCCTTAGTACAGAACAGGAGTAAGGAACTGCAAAATCTATCTTGGGGAAAACTGGTTAGGGCTCGTCATCTGAAGGACGCTAGGGATTTCTGGAAGTTGGCACATAAAATCAGGTATATGTGTGCCAAGCCCAACTCTGTTAAACACTACCCTCAGTCTGGAAGGCTGGGTAGACCATTTTAAAGATGTTTATGGGCTGAACGCCTCTGACCATTCTGAAGAGGAGGAGGTGGTCTTCCCATTAGCCCTAGAATTTACTTATGATTACGTTTTGGAGGCAATTAAAAGTCCATCCAATTGGGCCCTGGGCCGAGACTGTGTCCCTGTGGACCTAAATAAATCATCACTGGCTCTGTGGCCCCCCCTCTTATGTAATTGCTTTAATGCTGTCTGTAGAGTGGGTTTCCCACAGACTTAACACTAATTGTGTCAATTTCTAAGAAGGAAAGGCAGCAATCCCCTGGATGTTATCGTCCAATATCTCTTTTTGAATTCATATGTGAAGCTGGCGGGCAGAGCTGTCCTAGAGAACCTCCTAACCTGGGTTAAAGCAATGGTTACACTGTCAGAAGTGCAATATGGGTTCCATAAGGGTCTATGCACGATGGAGTAATGCCCAAATTTACATCTATTGGTCATTGCTTATACTGTTGAAAAGCAGGGCATTGTTTGCTTGGCCTTCATGGATCTTTCTTGTGCTTTTAACAGCGTGGTCAGGTCGACATTATGGGAGATCTTATCTGGTGTAGGGGTGTTAGACTGTCTGAAGCAGACAGCCTTACTTTATCACTTGTCCGAATCGTTGATGTTTTGGGCTGTCAGGCGAACAGAAAAATCGTTTTAAGCTAGCGTGAGGGTTGTGACAGAGCTACGGGGTATATTACCAACAACTAGTGATAATTATCGCTAAGTTAGCTTAGCGGGAATATTTATATCGCCGCCCTTCACCTGTTTTTATCGCTGAGATACCTTGCTATTAGCAAGGTTTATCTCAGGAGCGATAAAAAACAGGTGAAATGCGTGAATTTCGCTGTCAATACAGCGATATTCAGGCATTACCGTGACAATGCTATTAGCCATGTTATCCACCTCTCATTGGATAACATGGCTAAGAACTGGTCAGGGCAGACGTTAGCTTTTGGAGATATTCGCGCTTAGCGCGAATATTTCCAAAACTACGCCTGTGTTGATCATAGGCGATAGCGATTGCAGCGACTGTTTTCAGTCGCTGACATTTTGGCACGCCCACTTTGCATGTCATTAGCGAAAATTATCGCTGACATGCAAAGTGGGCCCCTAAATGCCCGCTATCGCCTACAAGCTGTCGCTAACTGGTGTTAGCAACAGTATGGTAATAGGGCGATAAAATTAGCGCCGCATTAGCGGGAAAAAGTCCTGCTAAAGCGGCGATAATGGCCCTTGGTAATATGCCCCTACGTTCTGTCTCACATATTGCTCCCTCTAGATCAGTGGCCTTGGTGCAGGCCTTACGAATACAGTTTCACACCCCCCTCAATTGACAAAAAAAGGCCCCAGTTTTTTTACACTCAAACAATGAGGTTCTATTATCTAGACCCCCAAATGGTCTTAATGTCGTGTTCCTCTGTTACTACATCCGCGGTCAACTTTAGGACATGCATGCAGACAGTCGTGGAGTAGATGATCCAAAACTCCCTAAAGTTGAACGGCGATAAAACAGAGGTCCTGGTCTTTGGCAAAGACCAGGATATTTGGTCTAGCGAGTGGTGGCCTCCTTCCTTGGGTACCTGCCCCACTCCCTCCCAATCGGCCAGGAATCTCGGCGTTATATTTGACACCTCGCTTTCCATGACCCTCCAGGTCAACAGAACGGTGGCCACTTGCTGGGGGGTCATCAAGATCCTTAAAAGAATCCTTCACTATCTGTCCCCCCAGGCACGTAAGCAGATTGTGGTGGCATTGGTGGGTTCCAGGTTGGACTACTGCAATGTACTTTATGTAGATTCTAACAAGGGCCTCATCCAGCGCCTTCAGGTTGTGCAGAACGCGGCCGCGAGATTCGTTCTGGCACTACCTAATGCATCCTCTGCTACAATGGCTAGGAAGAGCCTGCATTGGCTTCCCATACAACAGAGGATCTCATTTAAGCTCTTGTGCCTGGCCTATAGAGCTCTCTCGGCTGGTCCCTTGGATCCCTTGGGTTCCCTTTTAACCCGATATGTCCCTAGTAGGGCTTTCCGTTCCTTTGAGAGGAATCTGCTTGTAGTTCCCCGCGTGAGGAAGGCCAGATGGGGTAGTAGAGCATTTTCCATCGTTGCCCCTCGGTTATGGAATGACCTCCCCTTGGAGATTAAGGCCCAACCGTCCCTGGCCCTTTTTAAAAAAGCGCTCAAAACTTGGTGCTTCATCAAGGCCTACCAGTAAGGATTCATATCTGTTCCATCTAGCATTCTTTTTTGGTTAGGCGCCTTGACGCCCATTGGGCTTAGTAGCGCGCTATAAATCGGATTTCATTCATTCATTCTTTCCTATAATGTGCATCTTTTAAGGGTACACTGGTCCGGGTTTCAAATCAAACCAATAATTTTATTATGGTGCGCAAGCCTAGATACTACAAGATGCGGGGTATCTTTTTACAGGGGCATTCTGTTGCCCAGACCGAGGATTTCTCAGATTTGGGAGTAGTTATGGATGCTAGGAGTAATTTGTGGCCATGCATCGTCAAGGTGAGGCAGACATTTTTAAGTTCAGTGGGATACATTTTTAATCTGCCTAAACAAATCGGGGATGGGAGGGTGTACCTGTTGCCCCCTCCTGGTGGTCTACAAGAAAAAGTTTCCCCCGGTCCTTACATATAGCTCAGGAATCTGGGGATGCTCAAACACAAGCCTCCTCTAAGTGGAGCAAAGAAGGATGCTAAGGTGACTTTTGGGTGTTCCACCTGCATACTCTGCCTGTATCATAATCCAGGGGCTTGGGTTGGAGTATGTTGAAGATGCCATTAAGCTGCCCCCCTGCGTTTGTGGTGTTCTATCTGGGCTACATGCTACATTGAATGGAGATAATAAATGACTGCCTCACATGTGAGAGAGGCATGAACATTCCTCGGTTCAACTACATAAAACCTGAATTGTCAAACCTTAGTAGGCCAACCCTTTTTACCAACCCTTTTTCACTATAACACAAGCACTGGCAAAGGCAATAGTCTCGCCTTTGCTTTATGTTCATGCTGTACAGAACGGGCATTGCCGACTTTGGCAATGATTTCTGCCATGATGTATTGCAGCATAGCTAAAGATATTAATAAAAAAAGACTATAACACGTCTAGTGCTAATCCACGTAAAAAAAAACTCATTACCCCTGGTTGCATAATAGCGCCTTTTAAAATTAGTTTTAGCCAGACTGCAGAGTATCCACATTGCAGTACAGCATGGCTACAAAACAGCTCCAATAGCTCTCATAATCTAGAGCAATTGTCTTTGCAAATTATTTTTTTATTTGTATTCATGATTTTCAGCTGAACAAGTATTTTCACACAGCATGTATTACAGGAATTGCCTATTACCTAAAGCCTATCCATACATTTTACTGGAAAGGAGGACAATTAATGAAGTATTAGGTATGGGGAGATTGTAGCTTAGCTTTTGCAGGAACGGTAAATTCTCGCAATCCTAATGTTTGCTAACAGTGTGGCTTGTTTCACTGAGAGTTGGAAAGGTTCTCGCCTCCAAGTGCATACCCTGACTGCATAATGCTATTATGGGATTGAGTAGAATTGTCTCAATTGGCTGCAGGCTTTTTAAGCACTTAATTCCAGCTATTAAATTCAGGGCCAGAGCAGATACAGAATGATTTATGGGGACATAATCTTGAAGGCGAGTTTGGTTTCTGGGGCTCTAACCTGGTGATTTTACATTTGTGGTGAGTTGTGATGTGTGGAGTACAATTACTAACTTTGGAGACTTTCAGGAAGTTTGGTGTCACGGCTGTCCCTTTTTAGGGACTTTCCGTCACCTAATTGCCACTTAAATTCTCGTTTCCTTTTCAGTTAAATAGTGCTTTTAAATTAGCTTTTAAATTAGCTCGGCATAATATTGCCAGAAAGAGAATTATTCAAAAGCATGACAAATGGATCATTTAATGTATACAGCCATTAGACACTGTGTATTAGCATGCACCTTTAAGAAGGAAACTGAAATAGTATTGATCTTTTAGCAGCAAAATAATTCCAAGAGGACCTCGTTTATTCTTAAAATTGGGCAGCAGTTACATCATCCAGAGCTAGGGATGTTGTGCCACCTTGTGGCTATTAACAGCAACTGGCCCAAACTACAAGTGTCTGTAAAACCACCCGAATGAACTGTCGGTCACCCAAGCGCCATCTTTCAATGTATTTAATACCCGCCGACTAGTACATTTGTACGTGTCTGAGCTGTGGAGCTCCGAGAGGGGCGTGGTGAATGGAGCTGGTTTAGGAGTCAGATTACAAAAGTCGCCACAACCGAGGAACATGAGTATTGAGTTTCTGTTATTGTTAACCGGCATTGGTATTCGTTCATTTGTTAGGTGAGTCAAACAGGGATTGCGTGCAGACTTAATTCTAAACACCGGGAACTAGAGTAAAAAGGAATAAATAAGTAGAATAACACCGGGAACTAGAGTAACAAGCCGGTAATGTTTGTGTAAACAAAACATGCTGGCGCGAACGGGAGTTGTGTGTGCGCGCGCACGAAAGAGATCATCAGGCTAGTGGCCGCCTTTTGTAGCACTTTAAAAACCCGCTTACTAAATTTCTCGACAGACAAGCGCATGCGCTGGCTCCAGCGAGACCTAAAAATGGATGTACATAGAGAAAACACATAGTTCACAGTATAGAAAAACGGACCAGAGTCTTTTTGAAATATAAATATGAAGTTTATGTAAGAATGCATACAAAGAGTATGAAAACTAAGCTGGGAATATTCCTGTATATGTGAGTTAAAAAAGTAAGAAATTTAACATTCTCACCACAAACATTGCTGGAGTAATTAGTTTCTATGTATTTTTAAATATATTTTACAATTTTTTTTAAACTCTTCAAACGGATTGAAAAAAAAAAAGGTTAAAGTAACGTTATAGTTAGATGTAATAGAACTATGTGTTTTCGATTTTAAAAAAACGTAAACGTAGAGATTCACTGTAAAAAAACAAATGTTAAAGTAATGTTATATCCGGACTGGTGGCCTTCAGACCTGGTTCTAGCCCCGGTTCCTAAACCAGTTGTTAAAAACCTTGGAGTCCGTCTGGACCAACCTCTCTCCATGACAACACAAACCTCAGCTATTACAGTTTCCTGCTTTTATATGCTGCGGTTACTGAGAAGGGTATTTCCCCTATCCTCCCTCTACTCAAGAAAAACTCTTGTCCAGGCGCTTGTCATTAGCCGTCTGGAATATGGAAACTCACTCTTGGCTTCCATTAACGAGAAGCTACTTTCCAAACTTTAGGTAGTCCAGAACATTGCCGCTCGTCTGGTCTGTAAAATCGGGCTCAGAACTGCCCCTCTTCTCCAGTCCCTACATTGGTTACTGGTGAGAAAGAGAATATTTTTCAAGATTGCTGCTTAACCCATAGCGCCCTCCATGGACATGGACCCACATATCTAGCCTCCAAGCTTGTGCCTGACCCCCCCCCCCGACTTCTAAGATCCCATGACAAGGCCTTGCTCAAAGTCCCTAGGATTAGAAAGGCCAGGTGAGGCTTCAAATCGTTCTCTACGCACCTGTGAAAATCACGCTCATTTCAGGAAAGCGCTAAAGACCCATTTTTTTAAAGAATTGCCTTCTTTGCCTGCTGTCCGTCGTCCGGGCCCCACACCGAGATTCCCCTCTGGGAGTGATTAGAGTGTGTAATAAATTAAAATAACATAGCATTTAATTCGGAAAATTAGCGTTGTCAGTGACAACGCTAATATTTCAAAGTTTAAAAGACAGAAATTCAGCAATCATCAATGATGTCATCTGAGATGTCATCAGTGATGTCATAAATGATGTCACAAAACATGTCACCAGTCATGTCATATGTGAGGTCAATAAGCAGTGCATAGAGGGCGCAAAGTATAGGTTTGATACTAAGATTTCTGCAATACAAATCTGAGCAAAAGTGTGATGTGTTGATCAATTAGATAAAAATTGTGCAGCGCCATTTATATAACTTGCTGCATATGCCTATGATGTCATTAGCCACGCAGAGCCAAATAATACTGTGCTCACATGCTACAATATGATTTAGCACTGGACTGTGGTGCAGAGACTACCCAAAGTATTTAGTGTGACTTTTGTACTCATAGTATACTCTTGAGTCCAACTGTCTTCATGCAGCTGATCGCCCAGTTGCAAATTGAGTAACCTGTATACTTCCCGGGATTATTACAATATTATGTATTCGAAAATCACACATTTTCGTCCATTCTAACATTTACCCATTGTTTCCAGAGTCGCTTGAAGTAAGTTAGTGGAGAGGGGAGGTGGTGGGGTGCTGCATCACCCCCAAAATAACCATGCTGGTGTGCCGAAGGTGAGCAAATAATAAAGACTACTTAACATTTTGTTTTTATCTTTTCATATTTGTTGTGTGTTCCAAGACAGTGGACAAAAGTCAGTCCAGCCTTCTGAGAAACTGCTGCCTATTCTTTTAACATGGAGACTGGTGTTTATTGTTTTTCCACTTACTGCAAATTGGGAGGACATTGTAAACTGAACTATGTGAAAATATTGCTGGTGTGAAAGGAAATCGTTTTCTCTGCCACAACAATATTTAAATACCTGTAAATGAACTGTACATATATTTCAAAATAAACACTTTTAATACAGGAAAAAGTGTCTTACCAGTGGTTTCTGGATACTAACATTTTTTTAAATGATTACTGATTTCCATTCGAAACTCTCTGCAGGCCTTGCAGAGTCGATGTTTAGGCCAAATTTTGGAAAATTGCGCTTTAATATGCAATACGCATTCAGTCCTGAAAAGATTCTTGATAAAGTGTACCTTTCTGTATGTATCAAGTTCGCCTAGATAGTAATCCTGCACGTCTCACAGAAAGAATGCCTGTCTTCCTGTTTCAGGCAGACTATTGTTGTAGCTCAATAGTTAAATGCCTATGGGCCAGATGTAGGTAATTTCTATTTACCGATTCCTAAATACTGAATTTTACCTATTCGGTATTTAAGAATCGGTAAACAGTATGTAGGTAAAAAAATGGTAATTTTTACTGATTCGGTAATATTCGTTATTACCGATTCGGTATTTACCAAATCGGTAATAAGGAATACCTTCCCATTCATTCCTATCGGCCTGGAGGCCTATAGGAATGAATGGGAAGCCATTCACTATTACCGATTCGGTCAATACCGAATCGGTAATAGGGGGAGCATATTCACGGGTGGCAGGGTGTCACATTGACGCCCTGTTGCACCCCTGAATCGTGCATGTGTGCACATGTGGCGCACATATCTGCCACATGGCACTTTTAAAAAAGCACAAAATTGCTTTTTTAAAGGTATTCGATATTTACCACCAACTTGTAGTTGGTGGTAAATAACGAATCCTTAAATTCAAAATGCACTCACTTGAGTGCTCCCTACATAGGATTTAAGGATTCGGTAATTTACCGATTCTGTATTTTAAGGATTCGGTAATTTACCGATTCCTTAAATTACTGAATCGGTAAATTACTGAATCCTTAAATCCAGCCACCTACATTAGAAAAAGCGAAATACCGGTCGGTAACGGCTAATTTACCGAATTTTGGCCGTTACCGACCTGTATTTGGCTACCTACATATGGCCCTATGTTTTTTCTATTTGCTACTTTAGAAAATGCCCCTTGTTTTAACGAAAACCTCTGCCCTCACCTTCTCGCGTTCCCCTGCGCGAGTGTTCCGAGAGGTTGCCATATATTACGCCGTGTGAAAGGGCTCCTTGAATATTCGCTTGAACTTGACTCTCCTGGCTCACGGGTACCAGGCGTCTAAGTGTTTGTATGTGATTTGGGGTCTGCGGGGGCCCTCTGTTCTGTTGAGTATCCCCAGACATCCAGTGTTAAGTAGGAAGCACAAGCATTTTGTAGAGAAATGGAGGTTTAATCTCACAAAAGGAAGCACCACCGACTACAGCTCTTCCAGCATCGGCAGGCTCCAGGCAACTGACAATCTTGGCTCACAGACCCAATTAGATGCTCTATTCTAGAACATCGTGATCGAGCCATGAGCCAAGGGATTCAAAGGAAAACACAAGGCAAAAGCGTGCATGCAAGCACGAGGAAAAACATAAGATGCATATGCAACACACCTTCCCCCAGAAATAGGGAAAAAAATAACCTTATTTAACAAGTTTGTTTCTGATAAGGGAAACAAAATCAGACATGCAACCAGGTTTTTTTCTGTGAGCGTTTCCCAAGTTCTTCAGTACATACAACATTGTTGGGAACATTGTCAATACAGGGAATAGAAACAGAACTCTCAACCAGGTTTTAATCGTTTAAGCTATCTAAATAGCTCGGTTCCTTACCACTATGTTTGTACGTGAAATTGTTAGTGTTAAGATACACCTCTTTGTTAGTCTTGAGAACAGCAATTCTGCTTAAATTCCAGACCTTCTTATTGGTTAGTCTCACAGAGTTTTTAAGGACTTCTTTCATTTCAAATGGGCCCATGAACTGGCTCTCACCTTTTTTAACATTCCAAGGTTTCTTTACTTCAACAAGCATACCAACCTTGACAATGGGATCTTGTTTAGAATCTTTTTTTTGTCAAAACATTCCTTATTGGTGGCATGAGTCTGAGCAATTTTTTCCTTGATAGCTACCAAATCTAGGTTGTAAAAGGTAGAAGGAGCTAACCATGCAGGATTACATTTAGTTCCAGGTAACCTAAAAAGGAGAGCAATCAGTCATGACATTGGTAGTGGTCCTGTACATCCAAACAGTTTTTAAAATTTGCAATTCCGAATTGTTGTTGTCCACTCCAGCTAATTGTATGCCGCCTTTGAGGACTCTGTTAAACCTCTCAATGACACCATTACCACTAGGATTGTATAAGGAAGTGGTGCAATGGGTTATACCGACTCTCATGGAATATGCCTTGGCTTTATTGGACAAAAACTGGATACCATTGTCTGTGATGAGACGTACAGGAAGCCCTTCCTCAGTGAAGGCTTCGTCCCAAAAAGTCAAAAACATTGTCTGTGTCAACCTTTTCTACAATTTTAATAACAGAGTAATCCACCAATTAAAATTTCCCCCCCAAAAAATTTAACTTTGAAATTAGACGTTGTCAGAACTTTGAGAATAAAACAAAGCAATGCGATGACAACTCGTAGTCTGTAGGAAGAAATTGAAAAGCCATGAAATTCCAAAAATCCGAAAGAAGCACAAAACAATTCACGCTTAGAGTTTGTGAATGTGGTGCTTCCTCCAACTTGTCGCCAAATTGTTAAGTAGGAGGCGCAAACATTTTGTAGAGAAATAGAGGTTTAATCTCAAGAAAGGAAGGACCACCGGCTATAACTCTTCCAGCACCGGCAGGCTCCAGGAAACTGACAATCTCGGCACACATACCCGATTTGGGGCTAGATGTAGGTAATTCTTATTTACCACTTCTTAAATACCGAATTTTACCAATTTGGTATTTAAGAAGTGGTAAAATAGAGGGGGGGGGGGGGATGTAGGTATTTCAGAATCGGTAAATACCGAATCGTTAAGATTCGGTATTTACCGATTCTGTAAATACCGATTCAGTAATGCCCATTGATTCCTATGGGCCTTGAAGCCCATAGGAATCAATGGGCATTACCGGATCGGTATTTACCGATTCGGTAAATACCGTTTCAAGCAAGGGTGCAGGGGGTGTCACTTTGACACCCTCTAGCACCCCAAATACAGGCATGTGCGCCATGTGGCACACAGACATGGACTAAGGGCATGTCTGTCTGTCACATGGCTAGGTGTGCATGCACACATGTGCATGCACACCTGGATTCGGTATTTTACCACCCAATTGGATTGGGTGGTAAAATACCGAATCTGTAAGGCCTTAGGGACTCTGAAGAGTCCCACCTACATCTGGCCGTTACCGAATCGGTAAAAATACCGATTCGGTATTTTACAGAATCGGTAAATTTACTGATTCGGTAAATTTACCGAATCTGTAAAAATGGCCCCCTACATATCAAATACCCATTTACCGGTCGGTAAATGGCCTCCTACATCTGGCCCTAGATACTCTATTCTAGGAGGAAATCGTGATCGTGCCATGAGCCAAGGGATTCAAAGGAAAACACAACAAGGCAAAAGCATGCATGCAAGCACGAGATAAAACAGAAGATGCATATGCAACATCCAGAAGCGTAGGATCCATACTCGATTCTCTCTGCATGTATGTCTCTTCCCAGGAGAATGTCCAATTGGTGCCCCTCAAAAATAGGGGCACGCTGCTATTGAGACAGGAGGGTGTGAGCGGACACTTTTTATGTGATTGCTGGTTCGGTTCTGCTGTTGATAGTCTTACTTCATCTCCTCGGCTCCTTTGCAACGTCTTCCGTTCATAGTAGTATCTAGGGGCCAGATGTAGGTAATTCTATTTTACCGACTCATAAATACCGAATTTACCGATTCGGTATTTATGAATCGGTAAAATAGAAGGAGGGAGATTTAGGTAAATTCGGTAATTGAATTACCGAATCTGTAAAAATCGTAATGCCCATTGATTCCTATGGGCCTTGAAGCCCATAGGAATCAATGGGCAATACCGAATCGGTATTTACCGATTTACCGAATCACTTTGACACCCTCTAGCACCCCGAATTCAGGCACGTGTGACATGTGGCACACAGACATGCCCTAAGGGCATGTCTGCCTGTCACATGGCATAGGTGTGCATGCACACCTGGATTCGGTATTTTACCACCCACTTGGATTGGGTGGTAAAATACCGAATCTGAAAGGCCTTTGGGACTCAGAAGAGTCCCACCTACATCTGCCTACATCTACTGATTCGGTATTTTACCGATTCGGTAAATTTACCGATTCGGTAAAATAGAGCCGCTACATGCCAATTCCTAAATACTGGTCGGTAACAGCCGAAATTGGCCTTTACCGACCGGTATTTGGGCTCCTACATCTGGCCCTAGGTCTTACGAGCCAGCGTGTGCTGGTTCAGGCGTGGGGGAAAGAGAGAAAGACGTGGTTCTGTAGTCCCCTGGAGATCAGAGACATTTTGAGGCATGGGCAAAGAGGGGTCCGGCACAGCCTTTTAGGGGGGGCCCTGTTAGATCTGGCTCTGTTCTCTGTGCAGTCCCACCCCGATGTCCTTGAATGACTCTTAAACATATATTGTTTTAAACACCACTTTCTTTTAGTTTATTTGTGGAAGTCTTTCACAGACATTATGCATAGAAATGTAGTGTTTATGTTTTTTAACACCACGCAGCATCCAAAAAATAAGTTCTTTTCAGATCGAAACAGGACCTTGCATATGAGAAATGGCAGTGGTTCACAAAGAATACATGCAATAATATGATTGAGCTGCTGCTGTATTGCAATATTGAAAACACACATCACTATCCCTTGATATTAGATAGAAATACATGTAGAATTTGGACTAGTGTCTGTGCAGTGGCAGTGACCTAGCCAAAGAGAAGTGTGGCTCAATGGTTAAAGCAGGCAGACCTTGATGCAGAGCTCTGGCCAGGGACCAGGGTTCAATTCCCGCCTCGGCGGGTCTCCGGCTCATTAATTCCCCTGACTGGATATTCTCGCCTCAGTGCCTGTTCTGATCAAGGGTCCCACGCTTCAACTCTGGGCAATAGCTTGCTTAGTCTCCACAATGGCCCCAAAAGCGCTGGGATGCCTGGTTGCACCTGGGGGTGCCCAGGAGTGGACATTTCCCAGGAAAGCCAGGAAGGGTTCCTAAGCGGTATACGGACAGCGCCGGGACACCTCCGGTGGAGGTAGCTGTGCGCTTTACAAATTCCGACATTTACATTTTTTATTTAAAGAGAACATCCAAAACGCTGAAATTGGGTCATAGTTTCAAAGGTGTTCAGAAAAGGGCCCCCAAAATATATTTGGCACAGGGCCCCAAAATCCTTAAGATGTCTGTTGAACATGGCGCTCTTGGGGATTTCCCTAAAATGGGTTGTTATTTTTCCTCCTGGTTTGTGCTGATTCTTTTTTCGTGGCCTTAGAACTCTGAGCACTTTCCCACAGTAATCAATCAATCATGACACTTATAAAGCGCACTACATACCCGTGAGAGTCTCAAGGCACTGGGGTGGGGGGGCCAGGGAGGTGCTGCTAGTGATGGAAGACCCAGGTCTTTAGGAGTCTTCTATTCTATTCTATTCTATAGTTTTGGTAGAGCGCAAACAGCTGCCCCAGCAATGAGGCGTCCCGGCGCTGAAAAAACCCAGATCCTAGCCTGAGCGGAGAACAAGGATGAAGGGAAATTTACGGAAGAGGGAATAGAAATGTTTTCACTGCTTTCCGGAATGCCGGTAGGCTTTCTATGGAGCGAATATGTTGCGGCAAGTCATTCCACAGCTTGGCTCCAAGGACCCTGAAGGAACGGCCGCCCATGCGGCAGAGTTTTATGCGTGGGACGCATAGAAGGTTTTGGTTAGAGGATCTTAGGTTCCGTGCCGGTGTGTAGGGAATGAGAAGTGGTTGAAGCAGAGGAGGGGTATTGAGTTTGAGGATTTTGAAGGACATAATGAGGGTCTTGAATTTGATTCTAGAGTCAACGGGTAACCAGTGTAGTTTTTTGATAGTCGCTCTGGCTGAGCATCTGCGGGGGAGGCCGACCAGAATTCTAGCCGCAGAGTTTTGCACTCGTTGGAGTCGTGCTTTCTCACTTTTGTTGGCGCCAAGAAGGAGTACATTGGCGTAGTCTAGTCGAGAAAGGATGGTGGCTTGGATAATAAGTTGGCGAGTTTTAGCGTCGAAAAAGCCTAATATGTGGCTGAGGCTCCTCAGCAGGCCAATACAGGTGCCGGCCACTTTTTTAGTATGGGCCTGAAAGTTGAGTGCGGCATCCATCCAAACGCCCAGATTTTTCACTAGGGTTTTGGGGAGGGGGATGGTGCCCAGGGAAGGCGGCCACCAGTGCTCATTCCAGAGGCTGATGTTTTTGCCAAGGAGTAGCACCTCTGTCTTACCAGCATTGAGTTGTAGACAATTCATTGTCATCCATTGGGCGACCGCAGAGAGTCCGTTTGTGAAGTTAAAGGATGAGTTGGAGGGACCTTCTGAGAGGGCGATGGCCAGCTGTGTATCATCGGCGTATGATACTAATGTCAAGCCCCACTCTTTGGCCACTGCCGCCAAAGGCTGGACGTAGAGATTAAAAAGGGAAGGGCTCAACGCAGAGCCCTGCGGCACTCCCTGTGTAATGGGGTGGGGTTTGGATAAGAAGGGAGGGGCAGAGACTCGAAAGGATCTGTTTTCGAGAAATGATCGGAACCAGTCCAAAGCATGGTCAGATACTCCAAAAGTCTCCAAACGATTGAGCAGGATGTCATAGGATACCGTGTCAAAGGCCGCGCTGAGATCCAAAAGAATCAGCGCAGCACTTTGACCGGCGTCTAAAATCGTTCGGAGGTGCTCTGTGGTGGCTAAGAGAGCGGACTCAGTACTATGGCCTGGTCTAAACCCATTTTGCGATGGGTCCAGGATGTTGTTTTTAACCATGTGCTGGGATAGAGTATTGTTGACATGCGCTTCAGCGAGTTTGGACAGCCATGGAAGCAGGGAGATTGGACGAAAGTTCTCCGGTTTTGATGGGTCTAGGGTGGGTTTCTTGATGATGGGCGAAACCCACGCTTGCTTCCAGGCAGATGGTACACACGCTGAAGTGAAGGAGAGGTTCAGGATAGCAGTAAGTGCTGGTAGGAAGAAGTTGAGTGACTCTAAGAATTGCGCCGGGCGCATAGGGTCCGCAGGGGAACCAGATTTGACCTTTTTACATAGTTTGATGAGAGTGTCATCAGATATTTCCGGAATGCAAGTCAAATTTGGGTAGTTGGGGGGAAAGGAGGGACTGCTGGTAGTGCTAGGGGAGTGCTGAGGAAAAGAAGTGTACATTTTCTGTACCTTGTCGACAAAGAACCTAGCGAGTTCTTCACATTGTTGCTCGGAGGAAATGCTAGGGAGAGGAGCTTTGCTGCTCTGAAGTTCTTGCACGAGCTTAAAGATTTCTTTAGCAGGGGTGGAACTAGATTCAATTTTTTCGGTGTAAAAAGCGGTTCGCGCAGCACGGATGGCTTTGTGGTACGCTTTTTGTAGAAGTAGGTAATTTGATTTATCCTCCTTGTTATATTCCCTTCGCCAGAGGCGCTCCGCCTTTTTGCACTCTTTGCGTAAGGTTTTAAGAGTATCGTTGTACCAGGGGTTGGATGGAGAGTTACGTCCTTTTGCCCATTTCGCTGGAATGAGGCTATCTAATCCGCCTGTGATCCACTCGTGAAACGCACTATAATTGGCGTTGATGTCAGAGTTGATGTCATGGTGGAATTCCCCTAGGTTGGTGTGGAGGTCATTACGAGATAATTTATGCCATGGTCTTTTTAAACGGCGGATCGGTGCCGTATTGTGCCTACTTTTATTGACCAGAATGGCCAATTTAATAAGGGAATGATCCGTCCAGCCCATCGGTAAGGGTGGCTCTGAGGTAAGTTTCTCTAGGTTTGAGAAAACTGGGTCTAGGATGTGACCAGCTAGGTGCGTTGGAGTGGAGATAAAGGAGTTAAGTTGAAGTGCGGAGAGATCTGCGAGGAAATTTTTGATCGTCGCGTCGTTTGACAGGTCAAAATGAAGATTGAGATCTCCTAAAATCGTAAAGTTTGAATTTTTAGTGATTAAAGAGGTTGTTGTCTCAAGGAGAGCCTCAATGAATTTTGACGCGGGGCCAGGTGGGCGGTAGATGTAGAGACCTGACACAGTGAAATTAGGATTTATGGCGATTTTGAAATGGGCACTTTCACAGTCTGGCAAGTCTTCCTTGGCAAATGAGCAAGAAAACATTTTTTTATAAATTATAGCGATACCGCCTCCTCTTCCATCTCTGTTAATGGTCGACATAAGATAGTCGTCTGGTAGCGTTAGGTTGGGAATGGTAGAGGTGCCATCCCGTAGCCATGTTTCACAGAGGAAGAGGATGTCTGGATTTTCATCCATAATGAGGGTATTAACCTCAAGGTGGTGTTTGGCTAGCGATCTCACGTTCAGGTGAAGGATCGTAATGGAGGTAGTTTTATCCGGTTCTTGTAGCTGTCGAATGGGATAAGGTTTAGCAGTAGTAAAATTGCAGGTTTGACATTGTAGGCAGGTGAGACCGGGCCTACCCGTAATGTTAGCGCAGGACAGACCAGGGTTCCAGGCAAGTAATTGCTCTTTGTCGTAATGGAGGGGTGGCGGCGGAGTAGGAGCAGGGGGACTGGCGAGAGGCGATGACTTGGCGAGGACGGGCGAAGACGGGCCCGCCTTAGGCGCGCCTTCGGCGCGCAAACGGCGCTCCCGCTGCGCTCGTCCGCTGCGCTTCCTCCAATGGCACATGTTATAGTGTGGGGAGGCAGGGGGCGTGGCCTCGTTACACGCCGTCGATGGCGGCGGCCAGAGGGTGTTTACACAGAAGTAAAGGAGACACTGCTCGTGATCAGCAGGCTCCTGGGCAATAAAAGTAACACAGGTAAATTCACTACACTCAAAAGATTAAAATTTTAAAAAGCAGCAAACAGGAAATGCAGCTCCCGGCTATCCGCCTCAGGAGTAGGGTTCTTTTTACAACAGCGCTCGAAATTCAGCGTTTTTGTACTCGGCGGGGGGCGTGGCCAGTGAGGGGGCGTGGCCTCGTTACACGCCGTCGATGGCGGCGGCCAGAGGGTGTTTACACAGAAGTAAAGGAGACACTGCTCGTGATCAGCAGGCTCCTGGGCAATAAAAGTAACACAGGTAAATTCACTACACTCAAAAGATTAAAATTTTAAAAAGCAGCAAACAGGAAATGCAGCTCCCGGCTATCCGCCTCAGGAGAAGGGTTCTTTTTACAACAGCGCTCGAAATTCAGCGTTTTTGTACTCGGCGGGGGGCGTGGCCAGTGAGGGGGCGTGGCCTCGTTACACGCCGTCGATGGCGGCGGCCAGAGGGTGTTTACACAGAAGTAAAGGAGACACTGCTCGTGATCAGCAGGCTCCTGGGCAATAAAAGTAACACAGGTAAATTCACTACACTCAAAAGATTAAAATTTTAAAAAGCAGCAAACAGGAAATGCAGCTCCCGGCTATCCGCCTCAGGAGTAGGGTTCTTTTAGAATAGAATAGAATAGGGGGTGTAGAAGTTGAGTCGAGTGTTGAGGTATGTTGGGCCGGTCTTGTGGAGAGCTTTGTGTGCGTGGATGAGGAGCTTGAAGGTTATCCTCTTGGTGACGGTGAGCCAGTGCAGGCCTCTCAGGTGGGATGTGATGTGGCTGCGGCAGGGGATGTCGGGGATCAGATGCGCTGACGCTTTCTGGATGCGTTGCAATACCCTCAGTTGCTTGACCAATGTTCCTGCGTAGAGGGCGTTTCCGTAGTCCAGCCTACTGGTGACGACGGCCTGGGTGACTGTTCTTCTTGTCTCGGTTGGGTTTCCACTTGAAGATCCTGCGGAGCATTCGGAGGGTGTTGAAGCAAGATGAGGAGACGGCGTTGACCTGCTTAGTCATGAAGAGGGTGGAGTCGAGGATGACCCCTAGGTTGCGTGAGTATTCGGTGGGTGTCGGGGCTGATCCTAGGGTTGCAGCCACCAGGAGTCATCCCAGGCTGAGGGGGTGGAGCTGAGGATGAGGACCTTAGTCTTGTCCGAGTTCAGCTTCAGTCGGCTGTTCCTCATCCATTCGGCGATGGCCTTCATCCCTTCGTGGAGGTTGGTCTTGGCGGTGTGAGGGTCTTTGGTGAGGGATATGATCAGCTGGGTGTCGTCGGCGTAGGAGATGACGTTGAAGTCATGCTGTCGGGCGACGTGGGTGAGGGGTGTCATGTAGATGTTGAACAGCGTGGGGCTGAGGGAAGAGCCCTGGGGTACGCCGCAGATAATTTCTGTGGCAGTGGAGCAGAAGAGGGGGAGGCGGATGCTCTGAGTTATGCCAGAGAGGAAGGATGTGGTGCAGTCCAGGGCCTTCTCTTGGATCCCGGCATCGTGTAGGCGTGTACGTAATGTGCGGTGGCAAACCGTGTCAAAGGCGGCTGACAAGTCCAGGAGGATGAGGGCTGCTGTTTCTCCGTTGTCAAGCAGGGTCCTGATGTCATCCGTGGCGGCAATAAGGGCCGTCTCGGTGCTGTGGCTGCTGCAGAGCCTGGACTGGGACGGGTCCAGGATGCTGTTCTTAAGGAAGTGGGTCAGTTGTTTGTTGATGATTTTCTTGGTGACCTTCGCCGGGAATGGGAACAGGGAGATGGGTCGGAAGTTCTTGAGGTCCTTGGGGTCCGCCTTGGGTTTCTTGAGTAAAGCGTTGATCTCGGCCTGCTTCCAGCTTTCTTGGAAGGTTGCTGTCTCGAAGGAGATGTTGATTACTTTCCGGAGATGGGGTGCAATGGCTGTGCTGGCTTTGTTGAAGATGTGGTGAGGGCGTGGGTCCAGCAGTGATCCAGAGTGGATGGTGTTCATGGTCTCGTTGGTTTCCTCGTCATTGACGCTGGTCCAGGAGAGCAGGCGGTTGGTGCAGGTGGTGGTCGTGGGGGCGGTGGTTGTCGGGCGATCGTGGCGTTGTAGCTGTCGAGGATGTCAGCAATCTTGCGGTGGAAGAAGGTGGCCAGTGATTCGCACAGGTCTTGCGAAGGTGGGATATCGTTGGTGTTGGAGCTGGGGTTGGAGAGTTCCTTCACGATGTTGAAGAGCTCTTTGCTGTTGTGTGCGTTGTTATCCAGGCAGTCTTTGAAGGAGACCCTCTTGGCGGCTCTGATGAGTTGATGGTGTCTGCGGGTGTCGTTCTTGTGGGCTGCGTAGCTGTCCGGTGTTTGTTCGCGGAGCCAGTTCTTCTCCAGTTTTCGGCACGTTCGTTTGGAGGCCTGGAGGTCTTCGGTGAACCAGGTGGCTTTCTTTCTGGTGAGGCTGTTGGAGGGTGTCTTGAGCGGGACGAGGGTGTTGGAGCAGTCGTTGATCCACTGTCTGAGGTTGCGGGTGGCGGTGTTGGGGTCGGCAGGTGGGCTCTGGGTGAGGGTGTTGGTTAGCTGGTCTGTGACCTTGCTCCAGAAGCTTCGAAGCATCTGTGGGTGCGGTGGTGCGTGGTGGGCTTCCAGAAGGTGAAGTGGATGCAGTGGTGGTCGGTCCAGTGGGATTCAGTGGTGTGGTCGAAGGAGACGTAGGCGCTTGTGCTGAAGATGGGGTCGAGCTGAGGTTCCGTGAATCCTGAACCCGTTTCATAAAGGTTATGGTTTCGTTACGAATTTCTTATTAGCGAACCGTAACCAGCTAGTACTACAAGTATGAGTGTTTTCGTCACAATACATCGATGGATTCACTACGTATTTAGGGATTCGTTCTGAACCCTCGGGTTCCATTTTGTGTATGGCAGCCATTTTGTGGTTGCCCTCACATAGGCCGATGACCACGGCCGAACAAGTCTTTTAGCACACGTACACTTTAGCTGACTTCTGAATGACCCGAGCGAAGGGACCCTCCTGCCTGAAGCCAAAACCTGTCAGGCCAGTTCTTTTCCCAGTAGCTGATCAAGATTAAGCATCAAGGCACAGGACATCATAAACCTTTATTGCATACAACTATGTCTTATCTTACTCACACCTGTCTCTGCTCCTTTCTTTATGGCCTGTTTACGAAGGGGATGTGCCCGTTTTTATTATGGGTTTGTTCAGCTTGTGTAAGAAGGAATGTTGTTTTTTTTGCATGCTTGCAAAAGCTAGGACTGCCCCTTACTTTTGTGCTGAGTCATGTAACCCTAAAACATATAAAAGGCCTCTGTCCTCTGTATTCCTCAGACTACCTCATTCAGTTGCTACGGCTTCTGTGTGATGTGGCCTCACTTATTAAAATTAATAAAGATGTCTTTTCATATTTCAGCTTCTGTGCCAAGTTCTTTTTTATTAGTAAGTATTCCCTGAGAATGAGAATTTCTTTTTCTTCAAATGGCGCCCAACGCGGGGCTCATCAGAGAAGTGGCTTTCTGTGGGAGTGATCTTGTCAGGAGACTGAAATCTACTGAGGAGGACAGAACAGGATTCTACTAAGAAGGTACTCTGTGCACAGGGATTCTGGAGATTCTTTGATTCTGCAGCCCAGTATATTTCTGATCTTCCTGATTTTGATCCTCCACATGATGTCACTCCTGACTGAGAACCTTTTTGGCGTGAGTATTCTTAAAAAGACCGTTAGGTCATGTAGAACTTGACAGTTAGAATTTGGATAACCTTTTGATTAGTAAAAGTAAGAGTTAAGTATAAGTGGGTCGCTCCCAGTCCTTTGTTCCTTGGTCCTTAGGTTGGTTCTTAGTTTGTTTTGTCCTTAGTTTTTATTTGAAGATTGCAATTTTCAAAACCCGAGGATCTTGTATATTTACGAGTGTATCGATAGAGATAGCCCCTTGAAGTTTGAAGCTAGATTAGTGAGCTATAAGATGCCTGATCTTAGCAAATCTGGAGCTTTGTGTTGGCCAACTTTGTATACGTTTGGATTAGCCGGCTTCCCCTAAAGGTAATATCTAAATAGGTTTAGATTTAAAAACATATTTCTTCCTTGGTGATTTTTTATCCCCAGGGAATTAAAATATGACATAAATACAAAACAAGGATCCTTTGTTCTGCGCAGTTTTATGAATGAAGATATGCAGAACGATTTTGTTTGGTGTTCTGCTAGCCAAAGCTTGTGAATTTAGTGTATTTTCGCTTCTTGGACATACATCAGTCTGTTGGGCTGTTTTTGCAGTCTTTTCAAACAGAATTGAGAAGCGTTTCTTGTAAATATGACTTACAACTAGTATTTGCAAATGGTTTGGTTTAAGTACAGTCTGTGGGCTGTCCTTTATTTCTGTCCTCAGTACTGATATGTGGGTTAAATGTGTGTTTAAATGTCTATGTGGTTTTCTCATTAGTGCAACTTTTTTTTAAGTGAATAGCGATGGCGCTATTCACGAAATGCATGGCGCGCAAAATGTCTAAATGTTTAAAATAATAAATTAAAAATTCACATACACTAGGAATAAAGAAGCCTCAAAAACGAAAATGGTGTGTTTTGTAGGAAAACAAGCTTATAGTATTTTTTTGCTTACAAATATTGCTTCAGATATTAACAGGCAAACACTCTTCAGCTGAAGTAAAGTCCTGCTGAACAATGAAGTAAATTATAGAACATGCATTTATGTGTTTTCGTTTGAAAAAGACTGCCATTTGTGCTCATGTTACAATGCTGAGAGACAAGCTAAATAAACAGGAGTATTTACTTAGACACAGGTGAATACTTGCATTTCAGAATCAAAAGGTTCCAAAACTAAGGTTAAGGCATTCCAATTAAGGGTTTTCTCTCTTTAAGCATTTTTGTAAGCATATTCTGGGGTCTGTTGCTAAATAAAATTGTCCTTTTTAAAAAAAAAAAAGATAAAAAGTGGCGCAAACATTTTGTCATGTTTCAGGTTAGGCGTCTGTGCTTAGGCTTGTGAATGAGTGCGTCTAAAATGATAGGCAAGGGATGCAGCTTGCTCTTATAAGTGGAATTATCAAAAATAATTGGTTATTTTTTTTTATTAATTATGAAAAATAATTATTAAAAATAAGTGCTACAAAATTCGTTTTTTACTATTCATGAAGCTTAATGCTCATACTATGACATCCTAGCAATAAAATATAATTTAAGTTGTGCTATACCGCATAATGAGAACATTAGCATATGAAATTTCACTTAGCGCAGGCGTAAAAAAACTCATTTTTCCAAGGATTTACATGAGATATGACTAATGACTAATATCTGTAATGTCTAAAGAACATTCTGAGGATGATTAATATGTAAAACAATTATAGGATATTTATTTTTAAGTGCCCCTAATATTAACGTCGAATTTGGGTAAAATAGACCATTTAAAACAGCATTCTTGCCATTTACAATAGCTTTAAAGTGCTTTAGGCTTCAGTAAATGCATACATTTAGGTATAATACAAATTTGCAGGTTGTCCCCATTTGGGTTTACTTTTAAATGGCCCAGTGAGATCCAATCAAAGTTGCTGAAATGAGTACCATTGCAACAAGCATTTGTTCTAAAAACTGGTATGTGTGTTATTAGGTTCTGTGAATCATTCACAGTAAATGTAGTAGGCCTTCTGTCTTTGTCAGCCTCTGAATGAGCAGAAACTGTGGGCTAGGAGAACAGGCTGCTCAAGTTGCGCTAAGATGCTATTTTTAGTTTTCCTGTAAACAATGGAGGAGGCTGTCATGTTGACATTTGTGACCTTTTAAATTCGAGCCTTGTCTCTGTGGAATGCAGAATAACCTTGCTAAACAGGCCTCTGAAAGGTGGAATTTCTGGTTTCTCCATAAGAACATCAATAAAATTAAAGAACTTAATTCCAAATGGAAATATAAAAAAGGTTTCTTTAAAAATCCCAACATCGGGGGGCGTGGCTTCGCGGGCGAAGATGGCGGTCGCAGCCTTGTAGAGCTCCCGCCGGCCCGGACCTAATTTGAACATTTATCCTGACCTCCGAGCCCACTGTCGGTGCCCCGTGATTGCTTTTGATTCGAGGGAGCCTCCGGTCTACTTTGGTGTGCTGATCCTGTCATTTCCTACCTTCCGGCGGTCGGAGGGAGGCGGCGGCGGCGTGCGGCCTGGTGGCCGGCCGGAGACCGGGGACCTCGAGTTTCGTGACGCCGGGTGGCGGCTGCGACCTGGCGGGTGCGGGAGACGTCCGCTACGCCGCCCCTGGCTTATCTCCTTGTCTGCGACCACCTGGAGGTCGGGCCGGCGCCAACAACTTTTACCCCTCGTCTCACCCTCTGGAAGACCAACAAGCGGTGGCGGTGTGGCGTGGTCCCACGGCGGTCTGGAGACCGGGGCCGGGGCTCCTTGTGCCCCGAGGCGGCCGAGGATAGATTAGTGGCCGGTGGGGCAGCTGATCCGCCTCTCCTGGCTTGGCCCACTGGATACGCCTGCCCACTGACGGCGGACCCGCGGACTTTTCCAATTGTGCCCTGGACAGCGGCCTGTGGGGTCGAGTGTGGATGCGGCCTGTCCTACCGGGGTGACGCCGGGACCTCGATTTCCGCGACATCCGATCGCGGCAGCCGGCCCGCATCCGTCCCTCCCTGGGGCCTCATCCGGGCCGTCCCGCTCAAGGTTGGTGGCAGTGCCCAAAGGTTCGGGGGTGGTGCCCGCCTTGCCCAACGCTTATCATGACCAGGGACAAGGGAGGTGGCCCGCCTAAACATGGCCCCATCGATAAATTCACCGGGCCGAGTGGTGGCGCCGGGGCGGCCGGTGGTGGCGGCGGCCCCGGGCCAGACACTGCAGCTATCCTAACGGCCATCACCCAGTCCCGAGACGCACTTGATGCCAAGATTGGAGCGGTTGGGGCGGATGTCGCGCTCCTGCGCCAAGACCTTCGCAGCGCGGTGGAGAGGATCGCTGGGGCCGAGACCCGTATCACGGAGACAGAGGCGGACGTTAGTGGTCTAAAGAAGCGACTGGCGGAGGTGGAAAGCATCCAAAAGACACTGGCAGCCCGCGTGGAAGATGCAGAAGGGCGCGCGCGGCGCAACAACCTCCGCTTCATTGGTTTTCCGGAGCGGTGCGAGAAGGACAACATGGAGCGGTTCCTGACCGGGTGGCTGGAGAGCTGGCTCCCCGAAGGGGCACTGTCTACGTGCTTCGTCATTGAGAGAGCCCACAGGGCTCTGACCCAGCGGCCACCGGAGGGTGAGCGCCCACGGCCAGTTATTGCTCGCCTACTGAACTACCACGACCGGGATGTTATCCTCCGGGAGGCGAGGAACAAGGGCTCCCTCGCCTTCGAGAATCATACCATCATGATTTTCCCGGATTACACGAAAATGGTGCAGCAGAAAAGGCAATCCTTCATGGACGCTAAGGCTAAACTTCGGGGCCTCAAGCTCCAATACTCGCTCCTGTATCCGGCTCGCCTGCGAGTAATCTATCAGTCTCGGACCCACTTCTTCGAGTCGCCGGAGGAGGTGTTCCGCTGGACCGACGAGACGGTGCGACTCCGGCCCCATGCCCAACCGGGGCTAGACCCGGGCGGGTCTCAGAGATCGTCGCCGGAGCGGACGGATCGCCCGCCCAGAAGGGGCCGCCATCGGGGGTCTCGTTCCAAGAAAAGATCGGCCTCCGCCAGTGCATCGCAATCGGGTGGTGCCAGGGACTCGGAACTCTCCGATGCGGGCAGCTGAACACTCCTGGGCCTACATACACTTTGTATGCTGCATACTGAATTGCTCTGCTTCGGCTGGTGAGACTGTTTCATTTTGTCCTTGATGTGCCAGTCGGCTCCCGTGTGCAGACTTTAGTCATTGTCATGGGGGCGCTGTGGGGTTCGGAGGGTACCATACGTGGGCCTCAGACCCTCACCGATGTGAGTGTTGTTGGGGGGGTGGTGTGTGTGTGTCATTGTGGGGTTGTGGGGATCCATTGGTGTGGCGGGCCCTGGGTCCTCTGTTATGGGCCCGGGTCTCTCCACACCGCGACAGATACTTCACTGTTTTCTGAGGTATTGGGGTGGTGGGTGTGGGGTTTGGAAGGGTGTTCTAGTGTTGTACTTGTTGGGGGGGTTCTGGGTGGGGTTGGGGGCGCTGAGTTTGCGGGCTGGGGGGGTGGGTCCACACATGTCTGAGGCTGTAGTTCTTGTCGGGTTGCGGGTTGCACCTGGGTGGGAGGGAGGGCCGGATTTTGGACTGTATATTGACAATGGCTGATGCTGCGCTTCTGTCTCCTTCGAAGACCCTGCGGGTGGTAACATGGAATGTGCGGGGTATCCTAGATAAGATCAAGCGTGGGGCTGTGCTGCGATGGGGGAAGAGGGAGATGGTGGATGTACTCCTGCTTCAGGAAACTCACATGCTGGGCTCTAAGGCCCTTAGCCTCCAGAGGTTCGGTTACCACCAGGTCTATCATGCTGGCTTTACGAGGGGATCACGGGGGGTGGCCATTTTGATACATCGTAGGGTGGCCTATGTTCATGAGAAGCAATGGATTGACCCTCAGGGAAGGTTTGCCTTTGTTAAGGGCCTACTGGGCTCCGAGCCGGTGGTCTTTGGCAGTGTTTACGCCCCTCCCCCCTTGCAATGGGCACTATCTGAGCGGCTGTTTGCGCTGTGAGACGAAATCCCGGAGGTCCTGACTGTGGTGGGGGGTGATTGGAATGCAGTCATGGATGTGGGCCTGGACCGCCTGAGGCGAGCGTGTGGAGTGTCTGACCCCCCCCCCCCCCCGCGGCTGCCCCCACCCGGTTGTGTGCGACTGTGCGTAGTCTGGGCTGGATCGATGTGTGGCGGCATTTTCATCCCGCAGTGCAGGCCTTCACGTATGTATCGGCGGTACATGGGTCATTCTCGAGACTCGATTATTTGTTTGTACCGGGTGCCTATCTGAACCGTGTCAGGGACGCCACGATACTCCCCAGAGGCCTCTCGGATCATTCCCCTGTTCTAGCCACCGTGACCCTCCTGTCTAAACGACAACCCTTTCGTTGGCGGATGTCCGCCTGGCAGTTGCAGCGGCCGGAGTATGTGGCGCACTTACGCAAAGAGATCGACCATTTCTGGCGCGAGAACTTGGTTGGGGATGTCGATGCCATTGTTGTGTGGGAGGCGCTGAAGCCCACGATCCGGGGCATTGATATAGCTTGGTGTGCAGCCGCTCGGCGGGAACACCGGGAGGCCATTGTGACTGCCGCGGCCCGCGTGGAGGAGCTGGAGCAGCGTAGTCGACTCGGGGGTGACGATGGCGTCGTGCGACAGCTCCTGCAGGCCCAGCAGACATATTCCTCGGTCCTCTATGAGGAGGCCCGGCAGGCGTGGCTTGCCACGCGTAGCAGGGTGTATCATTGGGGTGATAAGTCCTGCACCATGCTACATAGGCTTTGCCAGGCGACCTTCCAGCCCCTTGAGCTACCCGGCATTACGGCGGAGGATGGCTCGGTTATGACTGACCCGGATCGGTTGGCGGCTAGCTTCGCCCGCTATTACGAGGCACAATACGCTCCTCGTGACCCATTGATGGAGGGCGAGATTGCCTCTTACTTGGACGACCTGCTCCCGCAGGCAGTTCCGGAGGAGACTAGGACGGCCTTGGAGGCCCCGCTAACGTCCGAGGAACTTGGGGAGGCCCTTGGCCAATTGAATACTGGGAAAGCGCCCGGCCCGAGCGGTTATCCCGCCGAATTCTATAAAAAGTTCCATGTCCAGCTGGGACCCCACTTTCGCAGCGCCCTGGAGGCGGCGCGGTCTAGAGGCGAGTTGCCACCTGACTGGCGCCATGCCGAGATTGTGGTCTTTTTGAAGCCTGGCAGGGCGCCGGACCGACACGACTCTTACAGGCCAATCTCCCTCATCAACATCGAGGCCAAGATCTTGGCGAAAGCCCTGGCGAACCACCTCCTGCCCCACATCGCCGACCTGGTCCACCCTGACCAGGCCGGGTTCATGCCGCACAGGGCCACCAGGCATAATATCCGGCGGGCGCAGGCAGCGATTGACGCCATGGGGGCTAGAGATGAACGGGCCGCACTGCTCCTCGCGGACATGGACCGGGCCTTTGACTCGGTGAGTTGGGCATATTTGTTCACCTTGTTGGCCCGCCTCAATCTAGGGCCTGTCTTCTTGTCCTATATCCGTCTCCTATATACTAATGTTACGGCGTCGGTCCGGGTAGCCGGTGCGGTCTCGGGACGTTTCCGGATAGGCCGTGGTACTCGGCAGGGCTGCCCACTGTCCCCCTATCTAT
Organism: Lissotriton helveticus; assembly: GCF_964261635.1. NCBI lineage: Eukaryota > Metazoa > Chordata > Amphibia > Caudata > Salamandridae > Lissotriton > Lissotriton helveticus. The sequence goes on along the minus strand of NC_136068.1, from coordinate 1,473,806,053 downwards.
TCGCCCTGGCCATGGAGCCCCTGGCGTCGCGGATACGATTGGATGCCCATCTGCGTGGCTTTGTCTGGAATGATACCCTAACGGATAGGATTGCGCTTTACGCAGACGACGTCCTCCTGTTCCTTACCGACCTGCGGCGCTCGGGCCCTCGGGTATTGGAGATCATGCGGGGGTTTGGCGAAGTCTCAGGGCTCCGCCTTAACTTGTCTAAGTCGACCCTGTGGGTTCTACGTGGCGGAACGGTTACCGACCCTTGGGCCGCCGACCTGCGCGTGGCGACGGACGGCCTGAGATATTTGGGTGTTTTCCTTTCGACTTCGCGAGCCGTGGTCTGGACGCGCAGTGTCTTGCCGGTGTGGGAACGGGTTCAGGCTGATGTCAAGACGTGGTCCAGAATGCCCCTTACGATCTTTGGGAGGTCGGCCATTTTTAAGATGGTGGCGCTGCCGAGACTGCTGTACCAACTCCAGCATTTCCCGCACCCCATTGGCATGGAGTGGTTCCGTCAGGTGAACTCTGTGCTGAGCCGCTTCCTGTGGGATGGCGGTGCAGCCAGGGTGGCCCTAAGGACATGCTTTCTGTCCACTTACTGTGGTGGTCTGGCCACATCCGACCTCCTCTCCTACTACCAGGCGTCACATCTTCTTGTCCTCAATGAATGGTGGTACGGGGACAGGAGTGACCCGGCCTATGCCCTGGAGAGGCATCTGATGGGTGACCATACGCTCCACACCGTTCTCTACTCGGCCCGTATACGCCGCGGGCTGCCGTCAGTAACAAAAGTGGTCTTTGCAGTGTGGCGGCAGTCTTTGCGCCGCATGGGTTGGTGGGGCAAATTAACGGCCGAAACGCCGCTGTGGCACAACAGTCTACTCCCAGAACTGGCGGCCCTAGCCGGGTTCGAGGGTTGGGAGGCTACTGGAATTACACAACTGGGCCAGGTCATGTCAGGCGCCACCCTCAAATCCTTTGAGGAACTCCGAGTAGAGTTCCAGATGCCCCAGTCCCAGTTCTTCCGTTACCTCCAGCTGAGGCATGCCCTCGCCCCAAGCATTGCCGGCCTCGACTCCCTGCCGGAGTTCAACCCAATTGAGGCGAAAGTGTTTATGGGAGACATGGGAGACAAGAAGGTCTCTGGGATTTATCGGTCCCTTGTTATTCACTGCTCGTCCACTCTTCGCTCCCTTCGGGACGCATGGGAGGTAGACGTGGGCGCCTTGGATGAGGACGACTGGAGGGAGGCGCTGGAGTCCCCGCGCGGCACCGCAATTGCGGTCCGGCTTCGCCTGATACAATTCAAATACCTGCACCGTGCCTACTACACACGTGACCGACTGTGGAAGGCTGGGTTGATTGCGTCATCGGAGTGCCTGCGCTGTGGGGAAGTGCCTGGCTCCCTAATGCATACGGTGTGGTCGTGTGGTCGCCTGGCTGGATTCTGGAGGGGCGTATGGAGTTGCCTGGCTGAGGTCCTGGGCTGGGATCTTCCTCGAACTCACAGGCTCGGCCTGCTGCACATTATGGAAGGGGTTGGGGGCAACATATACAAGCGCCACTTGCTGCTACTGGGCCTGGTGGTTGCTAAGCGCGACCTAGCTCGGGCCTGGAAATCTGTGAGGGCCCCCCCCCTGTCTGCGTGGAAGGCTGGGCTGGACTACTTTATGGGTCTTGAGAAACCAATCTTTGAGGCGCGGGGCTGCCCACGCAAACACTACAAGATCTGGAGGCGGTGGGCCGACTACCGTGACCTGACCTTGGAACCCCCGGCGGAGCAGGAGGAGGACATTTGATCGCAGTGACTTTTCTGGCCCAAATGGCACGACCCGGGTTGCGTTACACCTGCATCCTCTATGTGAATCGTTTTTGTGTTGCCTCTGTACATGTGTGGTGGGGGGGGGGTGGGTGGGTACGGGTTGGGGTGTTGTTGGGGTTGGGGAGGGTTGTTAGGGCATTTTTAAAGCTGAGCTTCATTGACACTAGCTTTGTGAATCTTATGTATGTCACCTCTATATTGATACTGTTGTGGTGATCTTGGTGTGTGAAGATGCCACATCCTTGATACTTTTACGCTCAATAAACTTGGTTGTGAAAAAAAAAAATCCCAACATCGGGGGGAGGAGCCAAGCTCGCGACCGCGATGGCCGCGTTGTAGCTCGGCTCCGTCGAACTTCCTGCTTGCACTATCTATCCTGCACCTTATCCTGCCCCGAGAAGTCTTATTTTATGGAATATGGAATTATGACGTTTTGCTGGCACTTACCGTCTGCTCCGGATGATCCTAGGTGCCGCGGATCTTGAGCTGTGCCCTTGTTCGCCTCGGAGCCTCCGGGGCGGGCGGGCCTGGACTCGCCTGCAGCGCCGGGGCGGGGCGGAGCGCCGGGGCCGACCCCTTGGTGGAGGAGTGGGGTCGGCCGGAGCGGCCACTGTGCGGTTGGACCGGTGGCGACTGACCGGGCCTGGTCTGGCTGTCCGGGGACCTGGTGGTGGAGCGCTGCCTTCCGCGGACGGGGGTTGACCGCATGGACGACTCGTCTCCCCTTTGTTCTCCTGTCCGGCCATCTTGAAACCCTCCGCCCGGTCTTGGCGGGCGGCGCCTGTGGTCCGGAGGCGCCGGCGGCCTCAATATTCTGGTGGCCCGCCTTTCTGCCCTGGAGGTTCCATTGCCTGTCGCCGGCTGGATTTTATCGAGCCCCACCGGTGGCCAGATTGGGGTCGGAGATTGCCGAGGCCTCGCCGGGCTGACAAGATGGCGGCCTGCGCTCTGTATCTACGCCCAGTTGGAGATGGCGACATCGGCTGGCCGCACAGCTTGTTTGCTGAATACCGTAAAGGTGAGCCTACAGTTGGCGACGTCTTTGCCGCCTTGTGTTCCTGGCGTGCTTCCATGACTGTGCCCGTCGCTGGGCCGGATGGTGGTCTTGGTACCGGGCTCATTGGGCCGTCCCCTGCGTATGCGGTTTCACCGCTTCAGTGTGCTGCGGGGTCCTTCCTGGAAATTGATGACACCGGGGCCACCACTTGTTTGGACGTGCAGATGCCTGCTGCCTTGTATCGTCAGGAGTTCTTCCCTGTGGTGGATGTACTGGAGGGCCTCCAGCTGAGATCCGTCCGGGTCCGTCTAGCTGGGTCTCCCGGTGTTTGTTTGCCACGACCTGCCGAGCGGAGATCCTGTAACTGTTTCACCGGGGCGACTTTTTCCCCTTGGCCGGCGGAGCTGCGCTTGAGTTGCTTGCTACTGTTGCTGTCCTTTCTTGCTCATCCGGTCCGAAGCCGTTATGACTTGTGTGGTGTATCGACGATTGGAATCCCTGCTTTTTACCTCTGGCCCATCATGTTCTGGTTCTTTGTGCACTCTGTGCCTATGGCACTGGACAGACGAGGACAGGGGTGAGTTGCACTTGTGCCGCCGGACTATTACTTCGTGGCATGGCCGATGACCATCTTGCAGCTGTACGTGTATAATCGATTCCTCTTCCTGTTCCTGGTGCCTGTTTTTTTAAATGACTTCATCTTCTCGTGGGTTTTACAATGTGTTCGAGCGGGGGGGGTGGGAGCTGATAGTTTTGATTATGTGTCTCCTCTCCCACTGGAGAATTTTTCCTCGACGACACGCTTTTGATCTCCAAGACTCCGCAAGGTCTCCAAAAACTGCTAACCCGTTTTCAGGATTTTTGTGCTTCCAAGGGCCTAGTAATTAACGTGGACAAAACAAAATATTTAGTCCTAAATCCCCCACGGAAATTGGGCCGTCCTCCCACGCTCAATTCTGTTGCCTTGGAGAAAGTATCCGAATTCGATTACCTTGGAATTCGGATAACAGACAAAATGTCCTGGGCGCCTCACATTGATAAGATGGTTCTCAACCACAAAAGGGTAGGAGGAGCCCTGTTGAGGGAATTTCGGGCCTCTCCCAGGAGATCGCTTACCCCAGTAATTGAAATCTACAAAGCCAAGGTAGTAACATCGGCCTTGTATGGCGCAGAATTGTGGGGTCATTGCCGCTTGGAGGCCTTGGCCACAGTGGAAAGTAAGCTGCTAAAAACCATTATTGCCATCCCTCCGAGCACTCCGACCATACCCGTGTTGTTGGACACAGGTTGTAAAAACATCAAAGACCAGGCCCAACTCCGTCCCCTCCTATTATGGACAAGAATTTGGAGGGGTGAAGAACTGAAATCATATGCTGATGGACTGGCTGAAATAATGAGTCTGGGTGGTTGGGCAAAAATAAGATGGCTGAGAGACACTAAAATGCTCCTGGAGAAAATCGGACTGGGGGACTGTTGGACAACTCGCACAGCCCCACCAAAAGAGGTTGTGAAGAGTCTTTATTGGAAATGGTCCGCGGAACATTTAGTTACAAACCCGAACCACTGCAAGTCTACTGCTGCCTTTTTAGTGGTAAAAGATGTGGTGGCATTTGAGCCTTATTTGGACCTCATTACCCTCCCTTTTGATCGAGCACTATATTTTAAATTTAGAGTTGGCTCTCTCCCGCTTGGGGCTGTGGTATCAAAATGGAAATCAGCTCCTCACATGTCTCCCAACTGTGCATGTTGTCCGAGCAGGATTGAGTCCATTACGCACATCCTGTTTGAATGTCCGGACTATGCAAAGCCCAGGAGCACTTGGCTTAAACCTCTTTGCCGGAACATGGGTACACGTAGTTACCTAGTAGCTTTGCGTATTTTAATGACGGACACATCCCCCCCAATTATATGTGGAATAGCTAAATTTTTAAAGCAGTTTTGGCTTATTCGTTGCAAGAGATTGTCAGTAGCAGTTTAATTCTCTTTTTAGATAATTTATTTTGGGCATTTTGATGTCCTTTTTATCCCTTTTAAATGAGTTTACTACTGACTTATATGTATTGATTTTGTACATTTTTATATGGTTGTATTGTATTGTGCTTATAAGATATCTTGCATATCGAATAAAAGCTATGACTGACTGACTGACTGACTGATTATGTGTCTCCTCTCCCACTGGAGAATTTTTCCTTTCTTTTTCCCTCCTTTCCCCTTCCTCTCTTTTTGCCTATGTGGTTTCTTCCTTACTTTTTGATTCTTCTATATTTCGGGTTCCTGTTAGGGCGACAGGCACGCTGCTGGGGGTAGGCCGTAGCCTTCTGCTGGGGTGCAGGGTGGGGTGGGTGGGGGGGTGTCTGTATTTTTGTTTTTTCTTTGTTCTTGGTTCTATGGCTCTTATGTATCCCTTTTTCTGGACGCTGCGTCTACATGTGGGCCTCTTGGGGTGTTTTTGCCAGCGTGGGCCTAATGATCTCCCTGCCACCGATGTTCATTGTGCATCCACTACTCCTATTTCCTTCGGTTCCATAGGCTGGCCTTTCTTTTGTATGCTTCGCTTCCCCGGGGGCGCATGATGTGGTGCCGCGTTCTCTCTTCCCTGTTTTTTCTATCCCTTTTCTTGATGTCCTTTTCCCCCTTTTTTTCCCCTTCTTTTTCCCTTTCTTTGGGTTGATGTAGCGGATGGCTCTTTGTATTGCAATCCTGACTTCCTTTTTATATATTGTTGCGTATTTACGTAGTAACGGGTGGGCGTCGGGCAGTGGTTAGACTTGCTTGCAGATGTGGGACTTACGTTTTGCTCTGGTTATAATATAGCTGTTCTTTTTTAAATTCGCTGTGTATTGCTTTACTGCTTGCTGACAGCCCGCCATGGACTTTTGGACCCTAATAACTGCGTTATTCCTGCTATTCACCCTATTCATGTTGGTTTCCTTGTGGCTTCTGCCTTGCCTTATTGTATCTGTTGTGTCGGAGACCCGCTGGAGCTTCTTTCCTGGCCTACGTGCTCATACAGTGTTGTGGCCGGCCCGATGGGTTGTAGGCCCGTATTTGTACGCTACATCTGCACAATAAAGGTTTTCAAAAAAAAAAAAAAAAATCCCAACATCATGACATTTGTATTTCTGCTCTAAAAAATAATGTCTGCTAGTCGCTTTTATTTGACAGAAAACGAAGTGTTGCATTAAGTCTTAGACAAAAAAATAAGATGCAGCCTTTTACTAAAATTTTGAAGCCTACATGAATAAGTAAAAACGATTTGCCAATTAAGAATTCTTTTATCGTGGAGACTGTGGCACAAGGCTAACATGGAGTGTCAGGGAAAGGATTTTACTTTCGAAAAGTTAAAAGGGCTTCATGTTGCAAGGTGACTGACAAGATGGTAACAGTTAAGTAATGGAAATGTATTTTTGTGTTTCTTAATGTGTATCATGTTTTGTCTTCTGATTAAAAGTTATAATTGATATTTGTTTGTTATCAGAAATGTCTCTCTCTTGTGTCTTGTGTATGTTTTTTTTTGCTTCTGCCTACAGACCATTCATGGATTGTTCTGGGTGATTTAAAGCAGACAAGACACGTGAGTTTGGTTGATTGAAAGGAGATGTGTTTTTGCGTAACTCCTTTGGTAAGAAATGTTCATGTGTTTTTTATGTTTGTGTAGTTGGTCCTATCATGAATTGTTCTTGCTGGTCCTGTGTGTTAGAAAGTTGTATTTGACAGCAGATATCCACTAACTGGTGATGTACTGTCAAAAGGAGGGTGAGGATTTTAAGCCTGACAAATTAAGCAGGCCTGAATATTCTTGACCGGTGGCGACTGACCGGGCCTGGTCTGGCTGTGCGGGGACCTGGTGGTGGAGCGCTGCCTTCCGCGGACGGGGGTTGACCGCATGGACGACTCGTCTCCCCTTTGTTCTCCTGTCCGGCCATCTTGAAACCCTCCGCCCGGTCTTGGCGGGCGGCGCCTGTGGTCCGGAGGCGCCGGCGGCCTCAATATTCTGGTGGCCCGCCTTTCTGCCCTGGAGGTTCCATTGCCTGTCGCCGGCTGGATTTTATCGAGCCCCACCGGTGGCCAGATTGGGGTCGGAGATTGCCGAGGCCTCGCCGGGCTGACAAGATGGCGGCCTGCGCTCTGTATCTACGCCCAGTTGGAGATGGCGACATCGGCTGGCCGCACAGCTTGTTTGCTGAATACCGTAAAGGTGAGCCTACAGTTGGCGACGTCTTTGCCGCCTTGTGTTCCTGGCGTGCTTCCATGACTGTGCCCGTCGCTGGGCCGGATGGTGGTCTTGGTACCGGGCTCATTGGGCCGTCCCCTGCGTATGCGGTTTCACCGCTTCAGTGTGCTGCGGGGTCCTTCCTGGAAATTGATGACACCGGGGCCACCACTTGTTTGGACGTGCAGATGCCTGCTGCCTTGTATCGTCAGGAGTTCTTCCCTGTGGTGGATGTACTGGAGGGCCTCCAGCTGAGATCCGTCCGGGTCCGTCTAGCTGGGTCTCCCGGTGTTTGTTTGCCACGACCTGCCGAGCGGAGATCCTGTAACTGTTTCACCGGGGCGACTTTTTCCCCTTGGCCGGCGGAGCTGCGCTTGAGTTGCTTGCTACTGTTGCTGTCCTTTCTTGCTCATCCGGTCCGAAGCCGTTATGACTTGTGTGGTGTATCGACGATTGGAATCCCTGCTTTTTACCTCTGGCCCATCATGTTCTGGTTCTTTGTGCACTCTGTGCCTATGGCACTGGACAGACGAGGACAGGGGTGAGTTGCACTTGTGCCGCCGGACTATTACTTCGTGGCATGGCCGATGACCATCTTGCAGCTGTACGTGTATAATCGATTCCTCTTCCTGTTCCTGGTGCCTGTTTTTTTAAATGACTTCATCTTCTCGTGGGTTTTACAATGTGTTCGAGCGGGGGGGGTGGGAGCTGATAGTTTTGATTATGTGTCTCCTCTCCCACTGGAGAATTTTTCCTCGACGACACGCTTTTGATCTCCAAGACTCCGCAAGGTCTCCAAAAACTGCTAACCCGTTTTCAGGATTTTTGTGCTTCCAAGGGCCTAGTAATTAACGTGGACAAAACAAAATATTTAGTCCTAAATCCCCCACGGAAATTGGGCCGTCCTCCCACGCTCAATTCTGTTGCCTTGGAGAAAGTATCCGAATTCGATTACCTTGGAATTCGGATAACAGACAAAATGTCCTGGGCGCCTCACATTGATAAGATGGTTCTCAACCACAAAAGGGTAGGAGGAGCCCTGTTGAGGGAATTTCGGGCCTCTCCCAGGAGATCGCTTACCCCAGTAATTGAAATCTACAAAGCCAAGGTAGTAACATCGGCCTTGTATGGCGCAGAATTGTGGGGTCATTGCCGCTTGGAGGCCTTGGCCACAGTGGAAAGTAAGCTGCTAAAAACCATTATTGCCATCCCTCCGAGCACTCCGACCATACCCGTGTTGTTGGACACAGGTTGTAAAAACATCAAAGACCAGGCCCAACTCCGTCCCCTCCTATTATGGACAAGAATTTGGAGGGGTGAAGAACTGAAATCATATGCTGATGGACTGGCTGAAATAATGAGTCTGGGTGGTTGGGCAAAAATAAGATGGCTGAGAGACACTAAAATGCTCCTGGAGAAAATCGGACTGGGGGACTGTTGGACAACTCGCACAGCCCCACCAAAAGAGGTTGTGAAGAGTCTTTATTGGAAATGGTCCGCGGAACATTTAGTTACAAACCCGAACCACTGCAAGTCTACTGCTGCCTTTTTAGTGGTAAAAGATGTGGTGGCATTTGAGCCTTATTTGGACCTCATTACCCTCCCTTTTGATCGAGCACTATATTTTAAATTTAGAGTTGGCTCTCTCCCGCTTGGGGCTGTGGTATCAAAATGGAAATCAGCTCCTCACATGTCTCCCAACTGCGCATGTTGTCCGAGCAGGATTGAGTCCATTACGCACATCCTGTTTGAATGTCCGGACTATGCAAAGCCCAGGAGCACTTGGCTTAAACCTCTTTGCCGGAACATGGGTACACGTAGTTACCTAGTAGCTTTGCGTATTTTAATGACGGACACATCCCCCCCAATTATATGTGGAATAGCTAAATTTTTAAAGCAGTTTTGGCTTATTCGTTGCAAGAGATTGTCAGTAGCAGTTTAATTCTCTTTTTAGATAATTTATTTTGGGCATTTTGATGTCCTTTTTATCCCTTTTAAATGAGTTTACTACTGACTTATATGTATTGATTTTGTACATTTTTATATGGTTGTATTGTATTGTGCTTATAAGATATCTTGCATATCGAATAAAAGCTATGACTGACTGACTGACTGACTGATTATGTGTCTCCTCTCCCACTGGAGAATTTTTCCTTTCTTTTTCCCTCCTTTCCCCTTCCTCTCTTTTTGCCTATGTGGTTTCTTCCTTACTTTTTGATTCTTCTATATTTCGGGTTCCTGTTAGGGCGACAGGCACGCTGCTGGGGGTAGGCCGTAGCCTTCTGCTGGGGTGCAGGGTGGGGTGGGTGGGGGGGTGTCTGTATTTTTGTTTTTTCTTTGTTCTTGGTTCTATGGCTCTTATGTATCCCTTTTTCTGGACGCTGCGTCTACATGTGGGCCTCTTGGGGTGTTTTTGCCAGCGTGGGCCTAATGATCTCCCTGCCACCGATGTTCATTGTGCATCCACTACTCCTATTTCCTTCGGTTCCATAGGCTGGCCTTTCTTTTGTATGCTTCGCTTCCCCGGGGGCGCATGATGTGGTGCCGCGTTCTCTCTTCCCTGTTTTTTCTATCCCTTTTCTTGATGTCCTTTTCCCCCTTTTTTTCCCCTTCTTTTTCCCTTTCTTTGGGTTGATGTAGCGGATGGCTCTTTGTATTGCAATCCTGACTTCCTTTTTATATATTGTTGCGTATTTACGTAGTAACGGGTGGGCGTCGGGCAGTGGTTAGACTTGCTTGCAGATGTGGGACTTACGTTTTGCTCTGGTTATAATATAGCTGTTCTTTTTTAAATTCGCTGTGTATTGCTTTACTGCTTGCTGACAGCCCGCCATGGACTTTTGGACCCTAATAACTGCGTTATTCCTGCTATTCACCCTATTGTATTCTAAAATTAACCTTCAATTTTCCTATTCATGTTGGTTTCCTTGTGGCTTCTGCCTTGCCTTATTGTATCTGTTGTGTCGGAGACCCGCTGGAGCTTCTTTCCTGGCCTACGTGCTCATACAGTGTTGTGGCCGGCCCGATGGGTTGTAGGCCCGTATTTGTACGCTACATCTGCACAATAAAGGTTTTCAAAAAAAAAAAAAAATCCCAACATCATGACATTTGTATTTCTGCTCTAAAAAATAATGTCTGCTAGTCGCTTTTATTTGACAGAAAACGAAGTGTTGCATTAAGTCTTAGACAAAAAAATAAGATGCAGCCTTTTACTAAAATTTTGAAGCCTACATGAATAAGTAAAAACGATTTGCCAATTAAGAATTATTTTATCGTGGAGACTGTGGCACAAGGCTAACATGGAGTGTCAGGGAAAGGATTTTACTTTCGAAAAGTTAAAAGGGCTTCATGTTGCAAGGTGACTGACAAGATGGTAACAGTTAAGTAATGGAAATGTATTTTTGTGTTTCTTAATGTGTATCATGTTTTGTCTTCTGATTAAAAGTTATAATTGATATTTGTTTGTTATCAGAAATGTCTCTCTCTTGTGTCTTGTGTATGTTTTTTTTTGCTTCTGCCTACAGACCATTCATGGATTGTTCTGGGTGATTTAAAGCAGACAAGACACGTGAGTTTGGTTGATTGAAAGGAGATGTGTTTTTGCGTAACTCCTTTGGTAAGAAATGTTCATGTGTTTTTTATGTTTGTGTAGTTGGTCCTATCATGAATTGTTCTTGCTGGTCCTGTGTGTTAGAAAGTTGTATTTGACAGCAGATATCCACTAACTGGTGATGTACTGTCAAAAGGAGGGTGAGGATTTTAAGCCTGACAAATTAAGCAGGCCTGAATATTCTATTTTGGGCTGCAGGTTCACATTGCATAAAGTACAGGACGTGCTTGATATACAGCAAGTATATCTGATGGCTTGACATGTGCGTTCTGTACGTTTTTTTGCGTGTTTTATGTTTCATGTTGATGCTTATGATACTATTACAAGTTTACCTGTGTTGTAAAGGGATATACATGACGATGTGTATCCTGCAAACAGCTGGGTAGATTTGCTTTGACACTAAATTTCACAGAAAGACAGACAACACTTCATCAGTGTATGTCAAATTTGGCTTTAATGGTATTTGAAGGAAAATAAAAAAGATATACAGGAAACAAGGTTTCACCTACAGTCACATTACTGCCCCTTTCCTGTAAGGAACAGGCAGCCCTAAATGTATATATCCTGATTGGACGAAAGGATAAATTATAGATCTGTGACTCTTGTACATGGTGACCTAATTTCTATATTACATTAGTCAGTTTTATTCTGCTTCTTAAGTAGTATATGGCTTTGTACCATAAAAGAAACCAGGTTTCATTTTTCCCTGAAGAAGGAACTGGAACATTAGCTGAGATTACCGTATATGGTGTAGCGGGCAGCGGTAGAGTCGAATTTGTAAACTATTGTGATTTTTTTTGTGTATCACCCATACTCTTGGTATTGTGTCACATGCCTGACTATCACCCAAGCGCATCGTGCCTAGTTATTGGGGATTTTAGCTGTGTCCTAGTCCCATTTCTCTTTCCGTATTCCTTTAACCAGTCAGCTTTTTTTAAATTATTAGTGTATTGCTCAGGTTCACACTTTCAGATTGCAGTAATGTACCATGGACCCCCATCTTATGTATAATCCCCTTTTGCATAACTAGACTGATTTCTAAGAATTTTCTTTAGGCCTATTCTGATGTTTTTCCAGTCTGACTGTTAGGGTAGTGATGGACTGAGTAACTGACTCAATACTATAGTAAGATAAGCTTTCCACCTCAATAGGAGACATCTTACGTTTTTTTTTTAATATGACAAATTCAATGCCTATTCTAATTTGGTTTTTAGTTCCTTTTTCTGCTGCTTTAATTTTTGATGGACCAGATGTATTTTAAATAATTGAAATACCAGGACTCTCTAGTTCTTGTCTTTTGTTTCCACATCTTGATCATTAGCTTTTGTATTGCATAGTCCACCTGATGCACAATTATTAAAGGAAGGTATCTACATGTCCCTGATAATATGTATTATGTGATCTCTCTTTTGAGATGTTCTAGATGAGGAATTTAGGAACACCTATATGTATTCATTGAGATAAAATGTGTTTACCCCATTAGACGATGCCACTATGTGTGAGGACATCCATTCAGATAGAATTCCCATGTCGCTATCTACCCTTAGATGGTGAAGGATATGCTCTCACACGGAAACCCAATTGAAGAGCCTAGAGGCACTGTTTTGCCTACTGCCTTTGTTTTTATATTGCCTTTGAGAATGACAGTGTATTTCAACGCAGAATTATCCCATGGCGTATGGCCACTCCTTTGAAGATTGCAGGCCACCTGTTTTCAGTCCTTTTGTAATACAATGAACTGTTTAAAGCATCGCACTTGCTTCATCAGAAGGCGTTCAACATCAAAAAAAAAAAGGAGGAGCTGGTTTTGCCACAGAACCAGAATTTCAGTGCAAGAGCGCCTGTCATGTGCTGGTTAACCTCTGACAGTGTGCAGTCCCTTGAGCCCCTTGGCCTCAGTTTTGGCCACGCCCCCCCTTTTTCCTTTGCTCCAACGGAAGTGCAGTGCACCGGAGGATCCAAGATTGGCAAAAGGCACTACATTCTGGTGCCCATGAAAGAGCAGCCTGAGCGTCCTCTGACACTGAATGATGAGTGTTGGAGCCTGAGAATGGTCCCGGTCTGCACGAGATGATCTGTGCCCATGACCAATGAAGAGCACAATATCTGTAGTGTCTGCCGCAGAGGAGAGATACTGGTGCACTGCCTTGAGACATTGAGACTTTTGAATGAGCATTGAGTGTTTGCCAGGAGGGCACTCCAACGGATACTGAGAAGCACCATTTGCATAAAAGACTTGAATGAAGAGGCCTATGCAACAACAAAAGAAGATTTGATGGACAATAGAAGCCTGCCAGAGAGGCTTTTTGAACGGACTCTGGGCATAGTTGGTTTCACAAGTGGTTTCCGTGCGATTGCATATAATAGGTGTTTGGAGGCTGATTGTTTTGCTGGCATTGTTTTAAAGTACTATTCTGTTTAGTAAAAGCAGAATAAAGTCCATTCTCTGTGGAAGAGTATCCCCTTTTCACCTCAGAGCATTAATGAGGGTCACCACTGTTTCACTTGAACATACAATAAACTACTGAAATGCATAGGAAGCCCTAAAAATGTTACTAGATAACTTTAGGGTTTGCTTTTTTTTTTGCTTAGGGTTGTGAAAAATTATAATTTCGTTTGTAATAGTGGTCACTACTTTCTCCTGTTGTCTATATGTTCTTAATAACGTGTTTTCTAGTGTTTTTTTAAACATGACGTTGTCTTTTATGGGTGGGATTGTTTTTTTCTACTCAATTGACATCTGTACCCACCTCCCAACCTATGTCTACTACTACTACTACTTCTTTGCATTCTTTCCATATTTTACCTGATCATGGACTAGTTAGGAGGTCAGAGTTTACTGATAATTCCTTTTGTACAGTTTCTGCATCAACACCAGTTAGTAGTGAACATCACTAATTGTTGGGTGTGTGGTCTTATACCACATACTACAGATAGAGGTATTCCCTATTTGGTCCTGCCATATATGGCCTTTGTGCTACTATGTGTGTAAGGATACCTGTCCCGAGAGAGTTGCTAAGTAATAGGATTATGCTTCAGCAACATCTTGATGATTTGATGAATATAGACCTGGACTCAGATTGACGTGAGTGTAGGTTATTGCCTATGTAAGGGCAAAAGGAGGGTCTGAGGTTCCGTGAATCCAGAACCTGTTTCATAAAGGTCATGGTTTCGTTACGAATTTGATATTAGCGAACCGTAACCAGCTAGTACGACAAGTATGAGTGTTTTCGTCACATTACACCGATGGATTCACTACGTATTTAGGGATTCGTTCTGAACCCTCGGGTTCCATTTTGTGTATGGCAGCCATTTTGCGGTTGCCCTCCCATAGGCCGATGACCACGGCCGAACAAGTCTTTTAGCACACGTACACTTTAGCTGACTTCTGAATGACCCGAGCAAAGGGGACCTCCTGCCTGAAGCCAAAACCTGTTAGGCCAGTTCTTTTCCCAGTAGCTGATCAAGATTAAGCATCAAGGCACAGGACATCATAAACCTTTATTGCATACAACTATGTCTTATCTTACTCACACCTGTCTCTGCTCCTTTCTTTATGGCCTGTTTACGATGGGGATGTGCCCGTTTTTATTATGGGTTTGTTCAGCTTGTGTAAGAAGGGATGTTGGGTTTTTTGCATGCTTGCAAAAGCTAGGACTGCCCCTTACTTTTGTGCTGAGTCATGTAACCCTAAAACATATAAAAGGCCTCTGTCCTCTGTATTCCTCAGACTACCTCATTCAGTTGCTACGGCTTCTGTGTGACGTGGCCTCACTTATTAAAATTAATAAAGATGTCTTTTCATATTTCAGCTTCTGTGCCAAGTTCTTTTTTATTAGTAAGTATTCCCTGAGAATGAGAATTTCTTTTTCTTAAGAGCGTGTGGCCGGCGGCATGGGTTTGTGTTGTCGCGGGCTGTCTATGTCCAAGTTTGGCGAGGTTGTCGATCAGGGTGGTGGAGTTGGTGTTGTTGTTGTTCTCGAGGTGGAAGTTCAGGTCCCCGAGGAGGATTTAGTCCGTGGAGGCGAGAGCGTGTTTGCTGATGAAGTCGGCGATGGAGTCGCTGAACTGTGGTCAGGGTCCGGGGGTCTGTAGCTGAGTGTTCCTCTGAGGGTGGGGTTGGGGTCGGTGTGGATCTGGAAGTGCATGTGTTCGGCGGTGCTGAGGATGTCGTTGCTGTTGGTCGAGACTCTGAGGGTGTTTCTGTGGACGATGGTGATTCCTCCTCCAATGCCGTTGGTACAGTCCCTGCGGGTGATCTTGTAGTCTTCAGGGATGGCTATCTCAATGTCGGGGGCTGAGGAGGGTTTCAGCCAGGTCTCCATCAGGAAGGCGACGTCTGGGAAGGTAGAGTCGAGAAGGTCCCAGAGTTCGATGGCGTGTTTGCGGGCGGAGCGGGTGTTGAGGAGGATGCATCTGAGGTAGTTGGGTTCTTTTGTTGGAGGTTTGATGGGCCGGATGCTGGTGATGCCGCAGATCCGGCAGGTGAAGGGTACTTGGGTGCTCTTCGGGGTGGCCCGGTAGCAGGTGTGTTTTCGTCCGGGGTTGAATGCGTGGAGGGTGTTGGCATCGTAGCAGAGTCGGGCGTCATGGTGTTCGTGGGGGCCAGGGGTTGTGGCTCTGGGCATGGTCCAGGCACGGACGGGCGCAGATGGGCTTGCCTTAGGAACGCCTATGGCATGCCAGCTGCGTGCACCCACGCAGCGGCCGCCATATATGAAGAGGTGGGAGGGAGGTGCAGCTGGGAGGTGGGAGCGGGCTGGCCAATGGGGCACGAGGGGGCGGGGCCGCAGGGGACGCAGCGGCGGGAACCGGGGATGGGTGGGGGCGGCGAGGGAGAGCAGAAGGAAAAAAGGGGGGACAGTGGGGAACAAAATCACACTACAACATGGATGAACTAAACACCCACACAATTATACAGGACAATTATACAGTACAGTACGAATCACCAATACCAAAACGACGAGCAGAGCCTAAGCGGGCTTCGAACCCTGTACACAGCGGCAGGAGCTGGCTGGGAGCACTGGCGCAGAACAGGTGGAGCTGCGCGGTGCGTGGAACAACCTGCCTGGAGGCAGGGTTATGGTCGCTCTCACTGCAGCGCAGTGGCCGCCATAAATGGAGAGGTGGGAGGGAGGTACACAGCGGCGGGAACTGGGGGCAGCGAGGGAGAGCAGAAAGCAAAAAGGGGGGGCAGTGGGGGAGCAAAATCACGCTACAACGTGGATGAACTAAACACCCACACAATTATACAGGACAATTATACAGTACAGTACGAATCACCAATACCAAAACGACGAGCAGAGCCTAAGCGGGCTTCGAACCCTGTACACAGAGGCAGGAGCGGGCTGGGAGCACTGGCGCAGAACAGGTGGAGCTGCGCGGTGCGTCAAGCGACCTGCCTGGAGGCAGGGTAATGCAGTGTGAAAGCGCACGTGCCCTTCCTAACATGCTAGGAAGTGGTGCATACTTGATTGGTTCAGATGTTGTATCTGTGAGTGCCCTGTAAAAAGGTACACCTTATACCCTGGGCAGGTACAGCGGCACTAATTGTGCCACCCACCAGAATAGCCTTTCAAAATGTTAGCAAGCCTTCCATGGCGGGCCTGGGGTGCTCAGTTGCAATTATTCTCAGGTTAACAATTCTAACTAATTAGACAACATTGAGTGGGACTTCCACTACCACTAGAACACCCCTAGGTTAAGCCATGAGGGTTGGAGCAAGTGGTAGGCAAAAGGTAGGGCATGTACATGTGACTGTTACCTGCCCAGGTAGTGAAGAACCCCCATGTGTGTTTTCCCTACCTAGGAGGTCGCCTCTTCCCATGGGACAACACCAGGGTTTTGCTGATTCTCTTTTAGTGGTCTTAGGACTCTGGGCAATTTTTCATAGTAAATTCAGTGTGAAAGTGTGCATGCCCTATTTACACGTTAGGAAATGGTGCTTACCTGATGTTTTTAAACATGTCTCAAGCCTGCCATTGCAGGCATGTGTGTGCGCACTTGCACTTATGGTCAGGTTGGCCTTTCTAAACCTCTGCCCACTCCTGAGGGGACCTTTCACTACAACTAGAGCCTCCCTGAGGTAAATCTTGAGATGTGAAGCAAGTGGTAATGTTAAAGGCAGGGCAGGTACCCATGTGTGTTCTAGAAGGTTAGCTCATCCAATAGGATAACATGGGGGAATGGTTTAAATTACTTTAAGCTGCAATAGTGGCTTGCAGTGGTCCAGCCTCATAATGTTCCTATCATTGGTTGCACAATGGCAACCCCTCTCCTGTGGTAAAGATGGATTTGTCATGAATATCTTAGAATTGCCACTTCTAGAAAGTGGGCATTTCTCTGCTCTAAAACTCTGTATTTGTCTCTTAGTTTGAGGCGAGTCCATGCTGGAAGCTGGGGGAGCACATTTGTGCATTCCCCACCCACAGCCATAAAAAATTGGCATGCAACTGGATTGACAGACCTCTGCCATTTGAGAGCTTGGCTGGATAGATTGGAGGGAATTTTTGGACATTTGGCCTTTGTGAAGCCAGGTCATGGCCCCACTAAAGACTAATATCTGCATTTCAGAACATCATGACAGACAGGACTGAAATTTAGGGGTGAAATGTGTGGTTCAAAGGGAGCCCTCTGAACCCCTCCTTCAAAGGCACACTACAGTATAACTACTGGTGCCATACTTCAGTAGGCAGAGATACACTTGTGGGGTCGTGGGACCGGATATCATGAAACACAATGGTGCACACTGCCAGAGGAATCTGTTGAGCACAAGGAGGATTGCTGCCATTGTAAGGGACCATGCACCGTTCCTGAATAGTGGCTGGCCTGGGCTGACTATCTGCTGCTGGGGGGGACCCTGAAGTGTTATCTTCAAGGGCTTGCTGGCTTGCTCCCTGTTCTGTTGTGGAGGTCTCAGGGACATCAAAGACCTCCCACGAGGGATTCATACTGTCTACGTGTGTCACCTGGTGAGCGGTGCCCTCTTAAGCGCCAACATCATTTGCTGGATCTCAACTACTAGTGCGGTGTGGAACTAGGTATTGTGTCTGGAGACCTGATTTCCTTGTGCGGAGCCCCAAAAGTATTGCCCGCATCTAAGGAGTGTAGCCCCTGCATCATGGGTATCTCAACATGAATAAGCTTCTTTTTGGTGGTGAGCGGATTCACCAGTTGCAGGACTCCGCATAGCCTGCTTCGACGATTGTGCCTCATCTTCCTTGTGTGACACGCCGACTGTATGTTCATTGCTTGCAGTGTCTGATTCACAGGTTGGGAATCTTGGATGGAGGGCATACCCATAGAAGCGCCTCATACTACCTCGTATAGTACTGCTAATTATGAGTCTGTGTGTGTGACTGGAATAGTCTGGTGCGACCTGTATCAATACTTTGATTGAACGACTATCGCCCTTAGCCCGCTTCTGCTCCGCATACCATGGATGAACTTCCCGAGTGGTGGCCAAAACCCATTTGGCACCTGCTGCCTAATAAGCCATGCTACCTACTCCCACCTTCTTACTTAGGATCCTGACTAAGTGTGACTCCTGCCGCAATTCTATTATCAAGGGGAGGATTTGTTATCTCCAACCCGTGGGCATAGGGTAGTCAAAGTCAGATAGAAGGTGGAGGAGGGCTTGGCTCATGGGGTTCACATTTGCATTATCAACTGCCCTGCCGGATATCAGTTACACCACATTACGGTGCTGTGTGCGTGTGTGTGCAAGTGCGCTCCATATATACCTTGTTGATATCTGTTGCACCACGTACCGGTGCTAAGTGAGTGTCTGGGAGTGACTGTATGAAGACTGCCGGTTATTAATTACACTGCTCAGTGGTGTTGCTTTACATGTTGATTCCTTGCCAAAAGAATATTACATTTGACACTGGATTTTACCCATGCTGCCTTAGCCCATGGTACTGTTTAAAAGTGTTGTAATGATCTGTGTGTACACATTTCTGATATTATTGTGATCTGGGGTGCACCCAAAGACTGTGTGGTATTAGATTGTAATAATTGCCAAGAGTGGGCCTAGTTCTGACAACGTTTTGCACTGCATACGGGTGCTGGGGGGAAGTAGGATCTTTATCAAGTGTGCATACTACTGATGTCATTTTAACTCGGTTGGACCTAGTATAGCTAATAATATTTCCAAATGTGATTTATACCCAGAAATACATGAATTTCATGCTATGTTAATGAATGTGTGTGTTGAATATAAACTTTATTTACATCCACCACGTGTGAAGTCTCTTTTGTGATGCTCAGTGTATTTATTATGTGAGAGTGCTGTGCCAATGCTTTTCACATCGCTTCTGTGATAAGCCTGACAGCTTAGAGCCAAGCTATTCAAGGGTGAGCGCAGGTTATACAGTGAGTGCAATCGCCTAACCCTGATAGGAGTGGTAGATTGTGCCTAGCTATGGCACCGCCTTAGCCAAGCAGAAAGTGTCAGTTCAAACAATGTCCCTGCTGGAGACCTCATTTTCATGACATTCTTTCAGGGGAAAAAATATGGTTTGAGCATTACCTGCAGGTTTTATTCCACTTTCTGCACTTTGAATTTACTTTAAATGTACATGCCATTAATCCTGGAGATACAAAATAACACCATGTTAGCACGAGCCATATACGCCTACCTTCACCGCTTAACACTCCCTCGCCCTGTTCCCCATTGTGTGGTGTTGCAACATCAATCATCCCTTGTCAAAGCGTGGGTCACAAGTCTTCCTAAGTCAGAGCTGCCAAATACAATATCACCAAAATTAATACAAAGCAAACAAAGCCTGCTGTCACAACAAAAAAACTGTCAGATTCTCTGTATGCATTTCTCGGTTCGCAGACTGCTTATATTCAACATCTAACCTCTTAATATGCATCAGGCAAGAGGGCAGTGTTAGTATTACTTTTTTGTTCCCATTCAGGACCATGTAGCTTTGTGTCTGTAATGATAATATGAAAACTACAAGTACCACAATGCAGCCGATGCCTGTGACTTTTCCTATCAGGCATAAAAAATATATTTTTCTTGATACCTTTGCCACCCAAATGAATCAATTACCTCAGAGGCCAACAAAGTTTGCCGTTGATGTGCTAGACTGTGAAATTGTATTGTAAGGTGAGGATTCTTGGGAACATAGTTGCTGGAAAGGAGCTGAGCAGTGGCGGCTGCAGACCTTGTTGTGTTCCCCAAGGCTGTAACAAATGCAGTACTCATGTCTACACTGTCTTGAGTGTGTATGTTAGAATTGGCCACAAGAATAGGAAAATGGGAAAGCCATAGAAGATTAGCCTAGGGCTGCCAACACTCAAATGCACCAGCAAGTCCTGTCAGCTCAGGTTGCTGGGCAGGAGCCTAGTAAAGAGAGCAGGCAAGATCTGACAAGGAGCCATCCTAGGAGAGCTACAAACTAAGGTTATGTATCCCAGTGCATAGTCCTAAGCTTATGGACAATGCTATGAAGGCAGTGTTAGAGGACAGCACTGTGGAGACTGTGGAAGAGGCAGAAAGTCTCTTTTCCAGTAAGCATAAATCCGAAATAACCTACAATAATTAAACAATTTGTATAGCACATGACTATTTCGGCAGACGTGTCCCAGGGCTGAAAGGGTCTAGCTACCAAAAAGAGACGCAAAAAGCCTGAAGGAAACTTGGGAACTAGCTTAAAAATTATTTTTTTTCGATTTTTCCAGAATAAAAGCTGTCTCAGATTGTCTGAGGTGAAGCAGAAGAGAGTTTCATAGCTTGGGAGACAGAAAGTTAAAAGAACTGTCCCCAGTATGAACTTTCTTAACTGGGTGGGCTACAGCCAAAAGAGCCCCTGAAGACCTCAGGCACCGTGGGGGAAGTTAGGGTTTGATGAAGCAGTAAAAATAGCTGCCATCTGATTTGTTACAGGCCTTGTAACAATAGCAGAGAGCCTTCAAGGACACGCGCTTCTTCATCGGAAGCCAGTACAATTTTTGCAGAGCAGAGCCCGTCGAAGCCGGTCTGGAGAGGTTCAGCAGTACCCGAGCCGCAGAGATCTTTGCGTGTTGGAGCATCATCAGCCGAAATTATGAGACTCTCAGATATAGGCTGTTACAGTACTCCAGCCATGAGATGACTAAGGCCTAGATTACTGTTTTCCTAGAAGCTTCAGGCAGAAGCCCAATTTGATTTGATTTGAGATTTATAAAGCACGAACAATCACCTTAAGGTGTCTCAGCTCTAAAGTAACCAGGACAAAAACAATCTCAGTTAGGGTTAGTAAAGATCTTTTAGTAGCGTGTGAAAGCTCCAAATAGGGGGAGCAGAGTTTATCTCTAAGGTAAGGTGATTGGGGGTTTTAGTCGCGCAAAGCATAAAGCTCCTGCCTCCCCAGGAGGCAAGCTTGAAGGGTGGCATAATCAAATTCTGAGCTGAACAGGACCTTATAGTCCTGTTGGGATGTTCCTTCTGACTTTTTCTTCGAAGAAGGTGGGACCTTGCTCCAGAAGCGCTTTATAAGCGATACAAAGCATTTTTAAATGAATCCTTTGGTGCACAGGTAACCATTGAAGGCTCACCAAGGCATGTGTGGCCAATTGAAACCTCTGAATTTTCATCAGCAGCCTCACCGCTGTATTTTGTAAGGTCTACAGCTTTTTCAAGGGAGCTTAAGGTAAATTGCCGTATAGTCCATTGCAGTAGTCCAACTTGGACATTACAAGGCAAAGGACCACTGTTTTCAACAGGCTTGTGGTTAGAAACGGTGCAATCTTTCTGATCGTCTGAGGCATAAAAAAAGCTCATAAAAAAAGCTGTGTAAGTTACTTTATTGACTTGTTTTTTATATGTCAATATATCGTCAAACGAGGGGAGGAGCCAAGCTCGCGACCGTGATGGCCGCGTTGTAGCTCGGCTCCGTCGACCTTCCTGCTTGCACTATCTATCCTGCACCTTATCCTGCCCCGAGAAGTCTTATTTTATGGAATATGGAATTATGACGTTTTGCTGGCACTTACCGTCTGCTCCGGATGATCCTAGGTGCCGCGGATCTTGAGCTGTGCCCTTGTTCGCCTCGGAGCCTCCGGGGCGGGCGGGCCTGGACTCGCCTGCAGCGCCTAGGCGGGGCGGAGCGCCGGGGCCGACCCCTTGGTGGAGGAGTGGGGTCGGCCGGAGCGGCCACTGTGCGGTTGGACCGGTGGCGACTGACCGGGCCTGGTCTGGCTGTCCGGGGACCTGGTGGTGGAGCGCTGCCTTCCGCGGACGGGGGTTGACCGCATGGACGACTCATCTCCCCTTTGTTCTCCTGTCCGGCCATCTTGAAACCCTCCGCCCGGTCTTGGCGGGCGGCGCCTGTGGTCCGGAGGCGCCGGCGGCCTCAATATTCTGGTGGCCCGCCTTTCTGCCCTGGAGGTTCCATTGCCTGTCGCCGGCTGGATTTTATCGAGCCCCACCGGTGGCCGGATTGGGGTCGGAGATTGCCGAGGCCTCGCCGGGCTGACAAGATGGCGGCCTGCGCTCTGTATCTACGCCCAGTTGGAGATGGCGACATCGGCTGGCCGCACGGCACGTTTGCTGAATACCGTAAAGGTGAGCCTACAGTTGGCGACGTCTTCGCCGCCTTGTGTTCCTGGCGTGCTTCCATGACTGTGCCCGTCGCTGGGCCGGATGGTGGTCTTGGTACCGGGCTCATTGGGCCGTCCCCTGCGTATGCGGTTTCACCGCTTCAGTGTGCTGCGGGGTCCTTCCTGGAAATTGATGACACCGGGGCCACCACTTGTTTGGACGTGCAGATGCCTGCTGCCTTGTATCGTCAGGAGTTCTTCCCTGTGGTGGATGTACTGGAGGGCCTCCAGCTGAGATCCGTCCGGGTCCGTCTAGCTGGGTCTCCCGGTGTTTGTTTGCCACGACCTGCCGAGCGGAGATCCTGTAACTGTTTCACCGGGGCGACTTTTTCCCCTTGGCTGGCGGAGCTGCGCTTGAGTTGCTTGCTACTGTTGCTGTCCTTTCTTGCTCATCCGGTCCGAAGCCGTTATGACTTGTGTGGTGTATCGACGATTGAAATCCCTGCTTTTTACCTCTGGCCCATCATGTTCTGGTTCTTTGTGCACTCTGTGCCTATGGCACTGGACAGACGAGGACAGGGGTGAGTTGCACTTGTGCCGCCGGACTATTACTTCGTGGCATGGCCGATGACCATCTTGCAGCTGTACGTGTATGATCGATTCCTCTTCCTGTTCCTGGTGCCTGTTTTTTTAAATGACTTCATCTTCTCGTGGGTTTTACAATGTGTTCGAGCGGGGGGGTGGGAGCTGATAGTTTTGATTATGTGTCTCCTCTCCCACTGGAGAATTTTTCCTTTCTTTTTCCCTCCTTTCCCCTTCCTCTCTTTTTGCCTATGTGGTTTCTTCCTTACTTTTTGATTCTTCTATATTTCGGGTTCCTGTTAGGGCGACAGGCACGCTGCTGGGGGGTAGGCCGTAGCCTTCTGCAGGGGTGCAGGGTGGGGTGGGTGGGGGGGGTCTGTATTTTTGTTTTTTCTTTGTTCTTGGTTCGATGGCTCTTGTGTATCCCTTTTTCTGGACGCTGCGTCTACATGTGGGCCTCTTGGGGTGTTTTTGCCAGCGTGGGCCTAATGATCTCCCTGCCACCGATGTTCATTGTGCATCCACTACTCCTATTTCCTTCGGTTCCATAGGCTGGCCTTTCTTTTGTATGCTTTGCTTCCCCGGGGGCGCATGATGTGGTGCCGCGTTCTCTCTTCCCTGTTTTTTCTATCCCTTTTCTTGATGTCCTTTTCCCCCTTTTTTTTCCCCTTCTTTTTCCCTTTCTTTGGGTTGATGTAGCGGATGGCTCTTTGTATTGCAATCCTGACTTCCTTTTTATGTATTGTTGCGTATTTACGTAGTAACGGGTGGGCGTCGGGCAGTGGTTAGACTTGCTTGCAGATGTGGGACTTACGTTTTGCTCTGGTTATAATATAGCTGTTCTTTTTTAAATTCGCTGTGTATTGCTGTACTGCTTGCTGACAGCCCGCCATGGACTTTTGGACCCTAATAACTGCATTATTCCTGCTATTCACCCTATTGTATTATAAAATTAACCTTCAATTTTCCTATTCATGGTGGTTTCCTTGTGGCTTCTGCCTTGCCTTATTGTATCTGTTGTGCCGGAGACCCGCTGGAGCTTCTTTCCTGGCCTACGTGCTCATACAGTGTTGTGGCCGGCCCGATAGGTTGTAGGCCCGTATTTGTACGCAACATCTGCACAATAAAGGTTTTCAAAAAAATATATATATCGTCAAACAGGATACCCAGGTTTTTCACCTTTTTCACTGGAACCTGGAGCTAACCCAATTTATCCAGCCACCATATGAGATTCCAAATGGAGGTATTTTTTTCCAAATAAGATAGCCTCTGCTTTTGCAGAGTTCAGTCTAAGACAATTTGCATCCATCCAAGCAGCAACCTCCTGCATGCAATTCTGGAAAGACTCATTTAAGTCGTGACCCTTCCTAGAAAGGGAGACAACAATGTGTGTGTCTTCCATATATAAGATGATTGATAAACCAAATGATTTTACTAGTGTGGCCAGCGGGGTAACATAGATATTGAAAACAATTGGGCTCACTGAGGAGCCCGGTGGAACGCCACATGGGAAGGAAAATGGTTTAGATGTGAAATCGCCTATGGATATAGTTTGACTTCAATCTGTAAGAAAGGATCTAAAAAGGACGAAAGCTACCCCTTATATACCCAAATCCTCAAGCCAATTCAAGAAAAGGTCATGATTGACCGTGTCAAAGGCCACAGTAAGGTCAAGAAGAATGAGGGCAGCATGGCCCCCACTATCCACTGTAGCTCTAACCTGCTCTGTAGTTGTAATGAGAGCAGTGTCAGTAGAATGCCTTTTGCGGAACCCATATTGGGAATCATCCAATAGCTGATTGATGTCCAGAAAAGCTGAAAATTGACAGTTAATTTCTTTCTCCAGTATTTTAGCTGGAAAGGGCAGCCTAAAGATTGTCCGAGAGCATTCAGATTGGCTTTCTTAAGCAGCTGAAGAATTGATGAAGCTTTCCAATCTTTAGGAAAGAGAACGGTTCTAAAAACAGCATTAAAGATGGAGGTCAGTTAGGCAACAATTTGGTCAGGAACAAGCTGTACAATTTTAGAAGGGCAAGGATCATGTGGTGAGCCAAATCTGGTGGAAAGAACCAGCTGTCTAACTTGTTCGTATGATCCAATAATCCTTTTGAGGGATTTTAAAAACCCAAAGCACTTGCCTGCTAAAGCAGTGATCTGGCTAACGAACGTGAAGCATGCGTCAAACAGGATGCCCAGGTTCTTGACCTTGGGCTTTGGTACAGGGAGGGGACCAAGCGATGGTGGTCAGCAGTCGGGTCAAAATAGAGACCTGCCCCACCAGGATGAGGACCTCAGTCTTGTCTGCATTTAATTTGAGGCTAAGGTCTAGACAGAGTGCCACATTAGACAGGCAATTCCTCAGAGAAGCCACGGCTGTAGCCAAGGTCTGCGACATGGTGACAATGATCTGAGTATCATCGGAGTACAATATGTCAAACCTGTGCCGCAAGCTTCAGGCAGTAATGCATTCAGCAGTGACATTGGAGAAACATTGGTGGGGTGCAGTATGCTTTCTCAATTAAGGTAACTTTGGTACAGGTTAGTTGTGAAGTTCTGTCCTCGACATTGCGTGGGTTCCATTTCTGGCATGCATTGAGGTAATTGTTTGGCAGGATTCTAGCCCTGGCAGTTGCTGGGGGACTTGGACAATGAGGGTTGTGTGAGGCTAAATAAAGGTACTGTGCAACCATCTTTGGTGTATCTTCTTTTTACTTGTCCATGCCTTTTGGATGGTCCTGTGTGCCCTGTTGGTCTTAGTGAGCTGCAATGGCTGCACTTCGCTTCATTCAAATTCAAGCATCATGTGTTCTGGGCTTATGCATCACTCATAAGTCGTTAACTGTTCTTTTGAGAGGCAAAACCTCTGTCTGCATCACTAGAGTGGTGTATGCTGGGTTACAAGCAAAGAGCCCTCATGAGCACATAAGGCTTGCCTGAGTTTGATGGGGACTCCTTAAGAGCGGTGGTTAAATGTATTCTGGGTATTTTATAGTGACCAGAGGAGGTAGTGCGGCACCATGTTCTAGAAGATTGATAAAAGTCTAATGATAACGTGCAGTACCCGTAATTGGGGACTTTCCTCTTTGGTACAACTAAGTCAGTACTAGAAGAACAGAATGTGGTGCTTGAGGTCACAGCAGTGCACCTTGCTTGGTAGAAAGCCTCACAAATGTTTTGCACTCCATACAGGGGTGTGGCTTCAGTGGGAGGTGTTTGGGGTGCTACACCCCCAACATATGTACTTTCTGAAAAATAGTTGAGTACAGGTGTTTTTCAGAAGGGTATGCTGAGATGTCTGTCATATTTCACATACACTCAGACAAAAATTCATACACACTCTTTCTCCTTCTCTGTTTTGAAAGACCTCAAAAATGATGGATTTTGAAAAATATTGTGTTTTCTCCCTTAGTACTGCTCCCAACCCGCATTACTCTCCCTTTCCACTGCCCCTAGGCCTCTTTCATGAACCCTGATAGGTGTGTAATGCATTTTAACATTATATGCCGGCCTGATAGTTGGAAAATCTGAAACTCGCCTCCACCAATCTTACTGACCAAGCTATGTCCCTTATTCCAGATTTGCATGCCAGAGTGGAGGCACTGGCTATGCAGACTTTGTCATTAAGAAGGAGGGTAGTAAAATAGTGTTTGATTGAGACAGGTCTGCAGAGGTTGCGGAAAGCCTCCTGTTTTCTTAGAAAGAGAAGTAGAACTATATCCAAGGACATGGAAATATAAATGAGACTGTCTTGAGAGTTTTTATTGTGTCCCAAATTCATGGGTAGTGAAAATAGTGCATGCCTGGCATTTAATGGCAGAGAACAGATAACCAGGTATTTAATCTGTGGCATTTCTGGATTTTCAGAATAGCCATATTATGCAATGCCTTGGTTCCAGCTAACTGGGGAGCTCACAAAGCTGTGAAATATTGTTCAGAAATGTGTTAGTTTGTGATTCTTACATTTGACATATTCCATACACATCTTGTTTAAACACAAATAAATACCCTTATATGCATCACACTGAAAAAGTACAATCATTGTATTGATACATTTTAAACAATGAAATTCACCATGATGACTATAGGAAAAATACAGGTATGTAATCTAGCATAATTCAGTAATCCCAAAAACAATCACCTAACAACGTGGGTCACTTAATAAATCTCTTTGGTTTTATAGCCAATTCATCAGTGGAAATCACAAGAATAGAATTTAAATCAATTCCACTATCTTCTTTTCGCAGGTTTACTTCACCACCCCTTGACTGATCTTCCATTTGTCTACCCCTCTGTGTTATTTTGTTGTTCACAACACTCTCTTGGTGCTCTGTAGTCACAATATCTTCTTCCAGATTGTGCATTCAGATTGTGCATCCTACCATTTTGTTTCTCTGGCATTTCTACTCTGCACTGTTCAGAGCACACAGCAACTCTCTTTCAATTCCATCCCTTACAATCTTCTAATCTGACTGCATTATTTAACACTTGGTTAATGCGGTTAGGTTCCAAGTAAGAACTAACTTCCTTGGGAACTATGCCTGGTTTCTTAATTTTACCCTACTTTCGAACCTTCAAATTGCTGTGTTTTCCCCATATTTCCTGTCGCAGTATTTTTTGTATTCTTCTCGTTTATTATTTTTTCTCTGACCTTTCCCAAAGACCGTGTCACACTCTTAGGAATGGATAACCATGCTGGATTGAACTTTGATCTAGGTTTCCTTCCTCTCATCAATTGAAATGCGTGAAAACCGTGTGCATGCCACTTCTGCTGATCTATATGACTAAAGAGTTTAATATGCTTGCGTTACCGAACAAGAATTGTTTTTTAATGCTAACTGAATGGCCCCCTTAAGAACTCGATTAAAGAGTTCGACCATTCCATTTTCACTTGGCTTGTAAAGGGATGTTGTCCTGTGACAAACCCACATTTTCTAAAATAATCCTTAGCTTTCTCTGAGTTAAACTGTATACCATTGTCACTAAAATGCTGGGTATCCCTTCACTCTGGAAACCTTGTCTATGAAACTTAGTATTGTATCATCATTTATTTTGGCAACAATTTTGATGTTAGGACCCCGAGAAAATAAATATACCAAATCTACAATATATATTTGATTATTCCCAATTGGCCCCATAAATTCAACTGCCACTTTTTCCCAAGGGGTTTTCATGCCCTTGTATGTACTGCTCATAGGAGGTCTCAATGTCTTCAAAGATTTATTAGCTGAAATGCATGCATGGTATTCTCTGACTTTACTTTCTACCTCGTTATCAGTACCTGGCCACCAATGTAAACTTTTTATTGCCAATTTACATTTTATCAAACCTAGTTGCCGCTTGTGGTACACAGAATTTTTTTTTCCCTCAAAGCAAAATAAGGAATTCTCTTTTCCCCTTTAACCTCATGGCTGCTGGAGCGATTCCCCTGCAGTGATGGACTGTAATAAAAACGGGTGTGGTCATGACGAGCTCAGCTGACGAGCTCAGCTCGTCCTGAGCACCGAAGGGGTTAACTAAGAACCCTTCCACAGCAGATCAATTTTATGCGGCCATACCTTCTTCACAAAGTCTATACATATCTTTTTTGAATCTTGGTCTTTCTCACTCCCTGCTTGTCATTCCTCCAGATTTATCACTTTCACTTTCCAACGAATCCTCCTGATTTTCAAGTAATGTAGTGGGGATCCTAGATAACAAATTTGCTACTGCATTTTTCTTTCCGGGCAAACAAGCTCATGGATACCCGGGCTAACCTAGTTGATACTCTTGGCATTCCTAATGTGGTCAAAATTCTCCCTAATGGTTTATGGTCACATCTAACAATCCCCTCTTTTCCCCATACAAACGAGCAGAAATGTTTCAGTGCCTAGACGCAGGATAGTGCTTCTCTCCCTATAACTGCATAGTTCTCTTCAGAAGGTGATAATGCTTGTGCAGCAAACGCAATAATGACTTAAACTCCTGCATTATTTCTTTGAGACAAAACTGCCGTCAGACCTTTGCTACTGGCATCTGTAGTCACTAAGCTAGTATACAGGGAATCAAACCCTTGTAGAGCAGGTGCAGAATAAATTGCCACCTTGATATTATCAAATTCTTGCCTACATTCATCTGACCACAGAGACTTTACATTTGTTTCTAGCATCTTCCTCACATGGAAAGTTTATATGGAAAAATCCTTACAAATTCAAAAAGAATTTCAACTAATCGCAAAAATGACCATAAGTCCTCTTTATTCTGTGGGTACAGAGATTCTCTACTAGCTAATAACAAGCCATTCTTAGGTTTGTCTTCACATCTGCTAATCTCATGCCCTAAGTAAGTTACGTGTTTTTTAGCAAATTTACAATAGGCATATTCAACTATAAGGCCTTGAATTTCTAGAACTTCCAGTACTTGTTCTAGTTTTTTGTCATGGTCCTCTTTGTCTCATCCCATAACTAGTATGTCCCCTTGGAAAAATTAAAATCCCTGTTCTTTTTTCCCAACAGATTGAACATAAGGTGCTGGAACACTGCCGCTAAGCTGAACATCATTCTTTTAAACTGGAAGCACCCTACATGAGTATGGATCACCGTGTATTTCATGCTTTCTTTATAAGGAGGTATTTGGTGGTAAGCGGCAGAGAGATCCAGGGTAGAAAATACTTCCATACATGTCATAGTCAGCATTTCAATGACCCTGGGTAAACGGAACTGATCTACAACAATGTTATCATTTAGATCACATAGACCAATTACAGCTCACTTTACCAGTGGCTTTGCAATCAACCACTAATAGGGCTAACCACTCCACTGCTTCTACTGACCTAATGATTCCAGCATTAACTAATCATGTTAACTCCTCATTGACTTCCTCCCTGACTGCCATTGGTACATTCCTTTCTTTGTGGGCTTTAAGAATAGCTTTGTCTTTGAGAATAATGTTGTGCTCAAAATGTTTCAACCTTCCAATTGTTCTATTGAACACATTGGGAAATGTCTTCAATATTTCCTTTCCCATTACTTCTCCTTCATCCACAGTTAAAACCTGTTCCTTAATATTGGGGTATAATATTATAATAAATCATTCTGATCCAACCACCAAAAGACTGATGGACCCTTCCTTGCTACAAAAAGCACACTGGCAATGTGGACTCCAAACGGCGCACTGGTGTGTAATTAATACCAATTCTGTTTCCTCCAATGCTCTACTTTTGTGACCCCATTGCCAAGAGGCCACCCCAACACAAGGTCAAGAAATAACAAATGTAAAGGAGTGTTCAATTCTATACAGGATTATCTCTTACAAAATCAACAGATGGTTAAACTGTCCTCCAGCAATAGATCAAGTAGATTTGTTATTTGTACTGAGCCACGCCACTTACCACGGACCTCTTCAGAATCAGCCTGCTGCACCGCTGCTGCTCGCCGGACCCGCTGCGCGGGTCCCGCTTCGCGGTGTGAGCGGCTGTTTGCATCTCTGCAAGGGCTTTCAGCTGGTGACCGGCAGGGCTGCGAGGAAACTGCGGGTGGACTCCACGGACCAGGAGTCCCCGCGCGCCCGTTTCCAGCTGGGCTCCTCTCCCTGCCGGCCCCGCCCCCATCCACCGCATCTATTTAGGAGCTCTCTGCCCTTCCCTCGGCGGATTTGTTATTTGTACCGAGCCACGCCACTTACCACGGACCTCTTCAGAATCAGCCTGCTGCACCGCTGCTGCTCGCCGGACCCGCTGCGTGGGTCCCGCTTCGCGGTGTGAGCGGCTGTTTGCATCTCTGCAAGGGCTTTCAGCTGGTGACCGGCAGGGCTGCGAGGAAACTGCGGGTGGACTCCACGGACCAGGAGTCCCCGCGCGCCCGTTTCCAGCTGGGCTCCTCTCCCTGCCGGCCCCGCCCCCATCCACCGCATCTATTTAGGAGCTCTCTGCCCTTCCCTCGGCGGATTTGTTATTTGTACCGAGCCACGCCACTTACCACGGACCTCTTCAGAATCAGCCTGCTGCACCGCTGCTGCTCGCCGGACCCGCTGCGCGGGTCCCGCTTCGCGGTGTGAGCGGTTGTTTGCATCTCTGCAAGGGCTTTCAGCTGGTGACCGGCAGGGCTGCGAGGAAACTGCGGGTGGACTCCACGGACCAGGAGTCCCCGCGCGCCCGTTTCCAGCTGGGCTCCTCTCCCTGCCGGCCCCGCCCCCTTGGTATCTAGTGGTCATTATTAAGAGGTGTGGACATACCCGCGGCGCGGGAGCGCGCGGGAGCGCCGGAAGAAGGCCGGGACAAGGGCGGGACCGTCTGTGGCCGTCCGGGGCCGTAGGAGGCCGGGCTGGGCCAGGTTATTGACATTTTGTATTGTATTAATTGCTAGCCTATTGTATTGTGTTTTTAAATAACTGTTGAAGGGTTCTGTCATGAGTCAGTCTGCCCCCCCTGGTGTAGGGAACTCGGTTCTCGGTCCACTCGATAAATTTTTTTAAAAATCTACGAAGGAACTTGATATGGATTTACTCCTAGCCGAACGAAGAGCCGAGCGCCGTCGCTCAATTGAGCATCTGAAGAGAAATTCAATGCAGTCCCTAACAGTCTCGAATTTCACCCATGATATGGTTGGGGATGGGCAGAGTTCAATTGACGCTGATGTCACTGACATCAATCAAAGCCCGAGTATATTTAGATTTCCAACTATCTCTCCGCTCTGTGTTAATGCAACTAGTGGCGACCGGTTAGGTTGCCCGCCGGTTGACCACTCTAGCTTTGTGGAGTCTAACATCCCCTCTACCAATCTTATTGACTTGGATTTTTGCTCCACGCTGCCCTCCCCTCCACAGTTTGGTTTGGCACCAGGTGATGGTATACCCCCCAAGAGTGGATGCAACAGTAGGGCCAAACCTGTTGTGGCCAAAAGGACTGCGCAATCACCACCTAGAAAAAGAAGGAGGAAGGGGGGAGTTAAAAGAAAAGGATATAGTGGTCGACCTCCAACTCTAGCACCACCACCATCACAACGGGCAGTAGAATCGGCCCCTCCATCTATCATAGAGCCTAAGGCCTTAGACACACAGGGATTGGAGTCCAATGAACTATGTAGTGAAGGGGTTCAGGAGGTGTCTCTTGCCAACCTAGAGAAGCTTATTAAATCGTATATGCTTCCTGTGTTGGAGCGTGTTAGGATACTGGGGGACAAACTGGATCGCTTCCTGGCGACAGTCGAACCCACCCACGCTACTAGTGGAGACAAGGTAAAGGGACCCTCCAAGTCAACTCAGGGTATCACGCAGGTTGCTGCTAACGTGACTACCTCTTCCAATAGAGCTATTAAACATGCCTCTACCAATGAGAAAGCTTCTGCAAATAGCAAAGCATTGGTCCCAGCAGATAAACAACCCCCTGTAGTTAGTTCTGCTATAACACACGCTAGGGTGGGTGTTAATAACAAACCCCCTGAGAAGGTGGGTGTATCTCAGCAAAGGACTGGGGCGTTTAAATCCGCCATTCCCACTAGCAAAATTAGTAGACCCCTCCCACATAAGAAAAATGTTGACCTGCCCCCGGACTCTACGAATTATGTTATCGTTTTGACGGGTGTGCCCCCACTTGCGGAAGGGGATAGGGAAAACTATGCTAGTTTAAAAAATAAAGTCATCTTCTGGCTGAAAACAAATAGGCCCCTTCCTTCACATCTAAATGGGGACATTGTTACAGTCAGAAGATGCCGGTGGGTAGGGGTACGCCCCAAGGATATAGAGGGGGATATAGTTATTATTAACTTTAGGGACCACAAAGTCGTATCCCATCTCTCAGACTGGTATGTAGGTAACAATGAGGGTGGGATCTCAACTAGGAACCTTACCTATTTCTACCCTGAGACTTTGCTTAAACCCCCAGATCATCCACCAGTAATTAATAGCAATAAAACTAATAATCTCCTTAAATGGACCAATTTCACCCCAAATTTCCACGGCTTTCAGTTTAATCCGGAGGTGCAGTATCGATCTTATATCCAATCAAATTACAATTGCCCTGACCAGACGCCGGGTTGGGCTAAGATCAATACCCAGTTTAAGGGCCCTCCAGTTTTACCCGACTCTTTATTCCCCATTAGGCCTCAGAATCCACCTGTCTCCAGTGCATTTGTTCCTATTCAGACCCCGCAGTACCCAAGTTTTTTCCCAACACATTCCTCTTCAAATATGTCTACTCAGCCTAAGGAGTCTTGGAAGATCCCTCTGAGAAACCTTTACGAACCATTATCCTGGCTGGCGACCAATGATTGACCAGTACCCCCATTTGGGGGTGTTGTCTCTAACTTGGAGTGTGGGGGGGGGGTAGAAGCTTTGGGTACTTCTTCCTATGCTATTGAGAAAAGGGTGTCTAATGAGGTCTCTTCATTTGTTGAATTTTCCCTGCAACCCTGTGATCAACTCCCCAAGGTTACAACAGCCCAGTGTGCTCAAGCTTGTGCAAAGGGTACTACTTTGGGATGTTGGAATGTGGCGGGTATAGAATCCTGTTTATGTATACCTGACTGGGCTGACTTCATCAGTAATGGTGATATTTGGTCTTTTCAGGAGACTTGGTCAACCCATCCAGTTTATTTTCAAGGATTTCTGTGCTTTAACAAACCCGCAGTCAGAGGCCAAAGAGGTAGAGCAATGGGGGGCCTCACCGTTTGGGTTCGCCAATCTACAGGGGTTTCTGTGAAGGAAATTTATATTGACTGTTCTGATATCCTTATAGTTAATTTGAAATTTAATAGTGGGTTGGATATCTTGCTGATTAATGTTTATGCCAGAGGAACCGCGGGTGGTCGTGTATCTTCCACCCTAACTCGTCTAGATGAATTCCTTGGTTCTACAAATTTAGTGGGTCATGTGGTTGTAATGGGTGATTTTAATATTTGTTTTGAACCTTTAAGTGGAGAAGACGGGATGTTAACTGAGGACGAAGATTTGATGTGGGGTATTCCCCAACTTGAGCTTCCTCCTATTGCTAAGTGGTCCCAATGTGCTACCTTTGTCAAAGGTTTATGTCTGAATTGGGGGTTGCGCGCTCTAAACGGTCGCACCAGATCGGACAGATTGGGCAGCCCAACATTTTTCAACGGCAGGCATAGTAGTCGAATTGATTATATTTTAGTTGATTTGTCCCTGTGGCCCCTGGTGACGGACATGGCAATTAGACCACGTCCTGAAAGTGATCATGAACCACTTATCGCTGAACTGAAGGACTTTAGTCTTGCTGGGCCTATTGTGCGACACTCTAATCCCGTCCAAGGGGCCGTCGCATTAACTAATGATATGAGGAGGGTTCGTTTGCCAAGGGTTGCCGTTGATGGGAGTGCACGTAGTAAAATAAGAACACTGGTGTCAAGCTCGCTAAGGGAACTAGAGATGTGTGCTGATTCGAATCAGACATATCCTAATATTTTAGACGTTCATGCAAGCCTGTTTGCATCCCTAAAGAAACTATTCGTCAAAATTGTAGCTAAAAAGGGCTTAGGTAAGACGAGGAAGCCTGTGAACTGGTTTGATGATAATTGTGCCAATTCCCACTCAATCTTGTTTAAGGCATTAAAATCTAGGAATCCAGCCCTTATTAAATCCAGCAGGAAGGCTTATAACCAAGCTAAACGGAGGGCTAAAGCCGCATGGGATGATGAGCGCTGGGCTCTCCTTGTTGATGCCTGCGGCTCTAGGAACCTCACGCAATTTTGGCACCTCCTCAAGTGGGGACAGTCCCAGGACGATCGTCCTAGTCCTGCTTCTGTTGACCCTTGTGCTTGGGTGTCATATTTCGAGGAACAGTTTAGGTGTGTTAGGGTGGGGGTTGCTCCCATTGGCTGGCCACTGACTAGTGACATCCTTGTGTTTTCTGCTAATGAGGTTGTAAACGTTTTGAATGCCATCCCTAGGGGCAAAGCGCCCGGCCCAGACTGCATCCCAGCAGATATTTTTCAAGAGGATCGGGACCTATGGGTTCCTTATCTTCTGTATTTGGCTAACTCTTTGGCTAGGGGTGCAAAGGTTCCTGATTCTTGGGCTGGTGCTGAGATTCTGCCCATCTTCAAGAAGGGTGATCGGTCGGTTCCTTCCAACTACCGACCGATCAGCCTTATTGATGCGGTACAGAAGATTGTTTCTCGCCTTGTCTTATCTAGGGTCCAGGCATGGATTGAGGAATTTAATGTACTCACTCCTCTCCAAGCTGGGTTTAGACCACACGTAAGCACCCTGGACCAGGCTTTTCGTTTCATGCTTTTACACTGGAAGACGGTCACCCTGGGCAAAGGAAACTTATTTGCGGCATTCGTAGACCTACGGTCTGCGTTTGACCTTGTCCCGAGGGCTGGGCTCTGGAATAGCCTCCTAGAAATGGGTATGCCTCCCTCTTTGGTCCGCATTATAGTTAATCTCCACACAGAGACCTATGCCTTTGTAAGATGGGGCAAACCTGGTGAGGTGACTAAGAAATTCCCTGTGTCGAAAGGTGTCAGACAGGGATGCGTTTTGGCACCAACCTTGTTTTCTCTATACATTAATAGAGTTACCAAGTACTTCGACGGATTTCCCACTGATGCTCCGAGTTTGGCTGGCATGAAAATCCCCCTGCTCATGTTCGCTGACGACACTCTCCTGATTTCACGAACCCGACAGGGCCTCCAGCTTGCACTGTCGAGGTTTGAGAGTTTCTGCAGCGAACATGAGCTTGAGGTGAACGTAGCCAAAACCAAATTCATGGTGATGAGGGGGTACAAGCAGGTCAACGCTAGGGTTGTTATGGGGGACACCCCCCTGGAGCAGACCAAGAACTTCACCTATCTGGGTGTTACTTTCAGTGACACCCTTAGTTGGTCTCATCAGATTGAGCTCATGACCCTGAAACATCAGCAGTTGGGCGGAGCCTTGATTAAGGAACACAAGGGGTCATTTACGAAGCCTATGTCACCGCTGATGAAGATCTATGGAGGGAAGGTACTGTCAGCGGTGTTATATGGAGCAGAGCTCTGGGGTGGAAGTAATCTGGATTCCCTGAAACATGCCCAAAATAGGTTTATAAGGATGGCAACAGGTCTGCCCCAGTCAACTCCTTTACTCCCTTTGTTATTTGATTTGGGCTGCCACTCGGTGGTTGACTATGCTAAATATCGGCCCTTATCATTCTGGCGACGCCTGTGGACAACGCCTGATTTACACCACTACGCTGAAGCTTGCCTGGAGGTAAAAAATAGTCCTGGAGCCTCCAAAATTGGTTGGTTTAAAGATCTTAGGGCCAGCTTACTATCTTTGGGCCTTAACGAGTTGTGGTTTTCGCCCGAGACAGCTAAATTCCCATCAAAAAATGAGCTCAAAAAATGCTATTGGGAATGGGTGACGCACAACATATTCTTAATTACGAGTACGAGTAGTCTTTCTGGCCAATTTATGGTTCATAAAGATTCTCCAAGGTTAGAAAGGTATTGGGAAATCATCACCAAACCATTGGACCGCAAACTTTTTTTTCAATTCAGATGTGGTACTCTCCCTTTGGGGGATTTCACTAAAAAGTGGGGAACGGGCAGTCTGGGGCTCTGTGCTAACTGTCAGGGCACAGGGGAAAGTCTTTCTCACCTTTTGTATGTGTGCCCCCTATACACAGCCCCTAGAACTAAGTGGCTTATACCAATATGTAGACTGCTAGGTACTAGATCAGCTGCTGAAGCCTTGAGACTGTTAAAAACTAATCTGGATCCAGTTATTGTTGTGGGGGTTGCTAAGTTTCTTGGGTGGGCATGGGCGATTAGATGCAGGTTTATTAAACACAATACAGCGGAGACTGCTTAAATCTTTTATATGTATTGTGATAATATGGTATACATGTCAATATTTTAAATTTTTGTATAGTTCTGTATGAAGTCAACTCGATGCTGATAATTTAATACTGGTTTTATATGTTTTTGTGTAATTGTATTTATGTCTTTTATGATGAATCAATCGAATAAAGACTTCTTGAACACGAACTACACTACATGTTAAAGACACACATAAAAAGGGGGGCGCTAGGTGGCGCTTGTCCTGAATGGCCGCCATTCAGTAGAGCTCTCGCCCGGCCGGCAGTCTACCCACACTTAATCCTCATCCAGCCTTCCATGTGAGCACCCTAACCTGTATCAAAACTCAGCGGAATACCCTCTGCTGGCGGGGGGTGAATTCCAGCCCGTTGGCTGCAACGACTATCCTGCATTTGGCTGGCGAACACTCTGGGGCCGCTCGGACGTGCAGGGCTGGAGCGCGAGGGCGGCCCGCAAATCTACGCGAGACCGAGGTCGCATGGGCCGGAGGTGTACGGGGCTCTTCACGCGGCGGACCCTCGGCAACCGGGCGTGCCGCCCCTGGACCTGACGGGCACTGCGGCTGGCCTGGCGGTAAGGCGACCGCCACTACATACTGCAGAGGGGAGCGTGGAGGAGACAGCGCGGCGGAGTGACAGCACGGCCCTTGGCGGAGGGGAGTCGCGGCCGCCATTTTGTGGATGGCGAGCCGGGCAGACTGAGAACTTGCTGCACGCTGCCCGCTTCTATGCCTCAGAGGAGCTAGCCACGCACTGGCAAAGTGGCCGGACCCGGAGATACATGAGGAGATACCCCTGATAACGGCGAAATCTGGGGAGTCTTGCAGCCCCTCCTGCCCCACGCAGTCACATTTCTTCGGTCTGTCCGCGAGGTGAGAAACCACTGTAGTGCTGCTGCGGGGGGGCAATCTGCCCTGGAAGCTGGTTGTGGGGCGCACAGATCGGGATCGGCTCCCTCCACACGAGACACCTGCCCCCCTGACCCTGGTACTCCTGAACCGCCGATTGGTGCTGGGCCGGCGCGCCATTACATCCCGGGTCCGCCTTGGAGAGCACCCAGAGACGAGCAGAGATGGGCAAACCGGAGCAGAGGCAGTCTAAACTTCCATTTGATACACGCCGGACGCCAGGGGCGACCTCCAGCACTCAGGGCACAACTGACTCTCCTGAACCACGCGATGACAGCTGGAAGGCCCTTCTGGTCAGTATGCAGCAAAGCCTCACGTCCATAGACTCGAAAATAGATTCCATGACCCTCCGCCTGGATAACGTGGTGGCGAAGCTGGATGGCCACGAGGAACGTATTAAGGGAGCAGAGCAGAGAGTGTCGGATTTGGAGGACGGGGCAACAACTAGCAGACGACACATGGCGCACATGGACAAACTCCTAAAAGTCATAGCGGAACGTAATGAGGATTTGGAATCTCGTTCCCGCCTAAATAATGTACGCATGTTAGGCCTGGCCGAAACTACCAATACAGGGCGCTTGGAGGACTACATGGAACGTTTGCTGATTGATCTTTTTGGCCGCGACGCCTTTTCGGCGCATCTTGTTATCGAGCGCGCGCACCGCTCCCTGGCGGCGAAGCCCCCTCTGGGAGCATCGCCGCGCCCGATCATTATGAAATTCCTAAACTACAGGGACAGGGACACGCTTCTTCACCTGGCAAGAGAAAAAGGAGAAGTGCGCCATGAGAACACTATCTTGTCATTTTACCCGGATTTCACTCAAATGGTGCAGGACGCTCGTCGAAAGTTCCAAGCGGTGAAAAAACAGCTACAATCCCGCAGCATTCAGTATGCAATGCTCTATCCGGCGCGACTACGGATCCATCATAGAGGCCGACAACATATTTTTTCAATGCCCCAGCAGGCGGAAGAATTCCTGAAGCATGACAGGCGCTCAGCATCTAGAGACACAGCTGTGAGGCGGAGATCTCGCTCTCATTCGCCTTTATCGGAACCCTCTTGAGACTTGCCGCCTACCCTGCTGGGTCTGCGGGCAGGAGAACCTTCAGGCTGAACATCGGGAGGGTGTAGTATACCACCATTATTGACTTGAAGGCATGATATGACTCTTGGCCGCCCACCCCCGCCCCGTCGAAGCGACCCCTGTAGCCCAGGTGGTTGTAGATGGGTGAAATAGGGAGGTGTGACGAGACTGGCGGGAGCTCCTAGTGGCCCCCACTGAGGGCATTACCCTTTATTTGGTTAACGCTACTGGGTCTTATTTAGGTAATTGCAAACACAACAGTGATGGACAGAATGTGGATCAATGTCACACATTCACCCCAGTCCAAAGATCTGGGCCCAAATCCATCGTTTTTCCACTCCACACCACCCTGGGTTAGACAATGGCGATATGCAAATCAGCGCTGACCCTGTGCCCCATGGGAACAGTCCAGTCCAAACTACAAAAGCCATGTCCTTCCCAGAACGGAATCAAGCATCCGAGGACCGGCCCGGTCTTATTTAGGCACGGTCCTTTGGTCCTTCTGGGTGTATGTTGACATCTGGGACATGTGTTTGGTTACGGAGGGAGGGGGTATTATACTCTGGCAGGTTGGGGCAGCCGGTGTGGGAGGGCAGGGGAGGGTGGGGGAGGAGGGACACAGTTTAAAGCGGGATGTTACATTCAAGGAGGGACATGGCTGGGTTGGAAATCTAAAGGGACGTATGAGTCGAGTGTTTGATTGCTGCGTGTGGAAGGGAGTCCTCAGCGGGAGATCGACTGTTTCCTTTTTCTGTGAATGCAGGATAAGCAGGTAGACACTGCTCCAGGCGTTGGCGTGATGTCATGGAATGTGAGAGGGCTTAATGACCCCCGAAAACGGAGGCACGTGCTTGGTTATCTGGATAGACATCATGTCAATATTGCTTTCCTGCAGGAAACGCACTTGGCACGTGGCTCCACCCCGATATTTGCCTCCAGGTGGGCTTCGCACAGTTGTTTTGCATCCTATTCCTCCTATGCAAGAGGGGTGGCCATCTTGGTTAAACGCGGGTTGCGTTTTGTGGAGAGGGGGAGAGAAGAAGATCAAGATGGAAGGTACTGCTTGTTGTGGGGCTCTCTGCAGGCGCACGACATTGCTCTGGTGAACTACTATGGGCCTAATGTGGATGACCCCCACTACTTGCAGCTGTTGATTGGCAAGGTGAAAACGCTGGGGTGTAAGTACCTCATTTGGGGTGGGGATTTCAATACGGTAGTAGGTCCGACATGGGACAGGACACAGGCCGCACCGGCACATTATACCACCTCTCAACGTGCATTACGAGACATAGTCAAAGAGGAGGGAATGATCGATGCATGGCGTTTCTTACATCAGTCACACCGGGAGGGCACACACCACTCCTCTGTCCATAATACCTGGGCTAGGCTGGATTATGTGTTTTTGGCGAAGGGAATGGCGCACTGGGTCCAAAGGGCGATGCATAAGGCCAGGACTTTCTCGGATCATTCCCCTGTGTACATTTCCCTACAAATACCTGTAGATACTGCTCCTTATCTTGGCTGGCGGTTGAACCCCTCACACCTGCATGATACTGCTTTTCGGTCTAAACTGGAGCAAGAGATAGTTGACTTCTTTCCTAGGAACACAGGCTCAGTTGCTAGTCTTACTACTGTCTGGGAAGCCTTCAAGGTGACTGTCAGAGGGTGGTGCATCGCTAAGGGAGGAGGCATTTTGAAGGCATTACGCTGTACCCTACGCACTTTGGAGACTGAGCTGAGGGCAATGGAGCGGGAGGCTAGGGGCGCTGCGGATCCATCCCCTATACAAGCGCGTATTAAGGAGAAACTGTTAGAATACACCGAAGAGGCTGAGCGAGAATGCAAGTTTCGGGGTAAGCCGGGTGAAGCGAGGAGATATGGGGAGGGGGAAAGGCCGGGTCGGTCATTGGCTGGGGCAGTTCGACCTCCGCGCTTTCAAAACTTTGTTACTGAACTTCAGGATGGCCAGGGAGGAACGAGTAGATCGTTACCCGGGCAGTTGAAAATACTGACTGAGTACTATGAAACACTTTACACCTCACAACACAGTACCACAGTGTCCTTAGAGAGCTACTTCGAGGACGTGGCGCTTGCGTGGCTAGGCCCAGGGCAGCAAAAATTCTTGGCGGCCGATCTTGAAGTGGACGAAATTAAAGACGCAATAATGGGCATGGCCTCTGGCAAATGCCCAGGATCGGATGGGCTCCCCATCGACTTTTATAAATCCTATGTCCACATCCTGGCTCCCATCCTTAAGGCAGTATTTTATGAAGCGCTGGAAGAGGGCGTACTCCCAGACACTATGCGAGAAGCGCACATACTGTCCTTACTTAAGCCGGGTAAAACCCCCGATCAATGCGACTCCTATCGGCCCTGTCCTTGTTGAATAGTGACACAAAAATATTAGCGAAAGTGATTGCCACCAGATTAAATCTTCTGCTTGAAAAACTGGTCTTGCCTGATCAGGCGGGCTTTGTACCCAATCGAGCCACTTCGCACTATTTACGTACACTGCTTGCGATCATCCAGGATATCACCCCTAAATGCGAGGCGGTAGCCGTCTTCCTAGACGCTACCAAAGCGTTTGATTACCTGGAATGGGATTATATGTTTGGGACTCTGGCCTACATGGGAATGCCGGGGCAGTTTCTTAGATGGATTAAACTCCTGTATGAAGCGCCGCTGGCTAGAGTGCTGCTTAATGGGGCGCGCTCTGACCCCTTTCGGATCAACAGGGGGACGAACAGGGGTGCCCCCTGTCGCCCGTTCTGTTTGCCATTGCAATTGAACCCTTAGCAGCCAAATTGTGTCAGCATCATAATCATAGGGGGCTCAACTACCCATTCCGTCATGTGCTCGTCTCCCTCTATGCAGACGATATTACCCTCTACATTTGCAATCCTGGGGATAACCTCAACCCCGTGCTGTGGGAAATTACGAAATTTGGAGCGTATGCGGGAGTACAAATGAACTGGGGTAAATCAGCTGTGTTCCCGCTGACTGACCGTACTGTCCCCATGCCCCTAGATTTCCCCCTAAAATGGGAAGCTCTGATTTTCGCTACCTGGGGATCTATATTTCCAGAGATAAAGACACACTGATGAGGTCAAACTATGGCAGGGTCATTACCAAGGTAACGGACAACATCACCTCCTGGCTTAAGCTCCCATTATCGATGGCAGGGCGCATATCGCTCATCAAAATGGTGATAGTGCCTAAATTCCTTTACCTGTTCATAAACATCCCTTACTACCCCGGGGCGCACTTCTTTGCCACTCTTAAAACGCAACTTGTGCGGCTAATTTGGGGAGGGAAGCAGGCCCGCCTGAAGCTAGACACTATGATGCTGCCTTATAAATTTGGCGGGTTTGACGTACCGGATTTCGAACGGTATTATCACATTGCGCAGGCGCATTTCGCGGCCTATTGGTTCCGCCCCCCCTCCATGCCCCATTTGGCGGTGGAAGACGGCCACATGACGCCAGTTCCCCCGGCGGGGTATGTATTTGCCCCTTACAAGCCAGGTAATCGGGACCCCACTACGGTGGACTGCACTGAGAAGGCAATTTACTGGCTAGCGAAGGCTGAGGGCATAACGCGTCTCTATTCCCCTAAATTGCCACTACAAGCGTGCCCGTTATTGAAGGTTACCGACGAGAAAATCTGTCAAAACATGCTTGTTCGCCTAGGCTATCACACATGCGGAGACCTATTCCTCGATAGAAAATTTCATAGTAGGGATCAATTTTTTGGGGTAGATCCCCCCACGTTCATGGATCTGTTTCTCTACACGAGGCTGAAACAGTGTGTGAAGGAAATTTGTCCTGACTTCCCGATGGAGCCGGAGACATTTCAATCTCTCCATTTGATGCTGCAGGGTGAGACGTTGAAACATGCCATATCTATTTTATATGCTAGAAGCAGATCGGTTCCTCCCCAGGAGCCGGCTAGGGCTAGAGCGGCCTGGGATAAGGATCTGACTGTACCCCTCACGGACGAGCAGTGGGAGATTGCATACACACAGACAGAACGCATCTCCGGCAGTACCAGGCTCAGGATACTACATTTTAAGTTTCTGCATAGACTGTATCACACACCGGAGCGCCTACATAGGCTAGGGCTACGACAGGACGATAGATGCCATCGGTGCCACCAGGGCCCGGCGGATTTTTTACATCTAGCTTGGAGCTGCCCTAGAGTGGCGGAGTACTGGGAGGAAGTTCTAGCAGGGCTGGCTGATATGCTGGGGATCACCATTGAAACATCATAGGCGACCGCTCTCCTGGGCCTCACCACACACATTCCCACCCCACACAGGAAGTTACTATAGCTAGGTCTGCTGCTGGCGAAGCGACAGGTGGCATGGCGCTGGGGGAGGGGCAGGGCGCCCAAGTTTAAAGGGTGGATACGGGATATGGTATTGTAGCAGGAGAATTTACTTGCATATGCAGAACTAATGCCCCTACATTCCAAGCCTAAAGACATTTGGGGCCCATTCCTAGCGTATCTCAGGAAGCAACAGGAGGGGGATGTGGAAGAAGTTGGTGAGAGGGGAGCAGACTTGTAAGCTCCTACTTATCGCATGTGTGCTGACGCCTGTATGGACTGTACGCTTTGTAATTTCACGTATTATGTCTGCCATGAAACTCCTGTAATGGTTGTGTCATTTACTCTCTCCTGCTGTTGACAACTCTGATAACTATCCTTATTGGATCTTAATTGTGGTATCAGGCCTGACTCGTGTATCCATTGTACCCAGCATTTGAATTAGAATTTGTACTATGGACAGTTG
This sequence comes from Lissotriton helveticus, assembly GCF_964261635.1. NCBI lineage: Eukaryota > Metazoa > Chordata > Amphibia > Caudata > Salamandridae > Lissotriton > Lissotriton helveticus. The sequence continues at coordinate 1,473,762,723 of NC_136068.1, read as the reverse complement.
GAGTAAGATGTTAACTCGTAGTCATAATTATCTTCCTACTGTGGGGGGGAGGGGGAGTGTTAATGGTTCTATGTAACTTAATTACTGGAATGATGACATTTACATGCTGTGACTATAACGTGTATTACTGAATAAGCATGCTAAATAAACGTACAAATTTTTTTTTTTTTTAAACGCACACAAAAAGACATTGGAGATTCAAATTGTTGTTACCAGCATCGGATTGGAGGATAACTAGTCTTAGTAGAACACTGGGTTTCCTCTCTGGTCCGGCGGACCTGTGATTGGCTGGAAGAAGAGTTAGAGATCATGTGACAGGATATCCTACGGAGTGCTCCGCCTTTAGGAGACTTAAAGACACACACAATAAAAGACACTTGAGGTTCAAATTGTTGATGTTGGCATCGGATTGAAGGATAGATAGTCCTAGCATAATGCAGGGTTTCCTCTCTAGTCCGGCGTGGCAGTAATTGGCCAGAATGAAGATCTGTGCATAAATATGGGTGGTAGACACTCTTTTATATATCCAAGGATTTTGGCTTTGTGTTGTGATTGGTACATCCATATAATGGACCAGAGAGGGAACAGGTTTCTAAGAAGGTTGTGATTGGTTAAGAAACTGGTATACATAAAGTGGCTTAGATAATCTCAAAGCTAGGTGTGAACTCATAGGACATTCAAACCAGGAAGAAGAAAGGATGAAGGTCAGTACTGGGAATGATATCGCCCCAGGTAGATTGCCTAGGCTATTGATGGGAGGATACTTGTGTGGTGTTCTTAAACCAATGGTTTGGTGAAAGTGAGGTCCAATAGAGCTTGAGGCTCAATTGTAATGTGGCTACTAGATTACTCTTTTTAGAAAATAATTTATGTAATAGACTAATGGAAATGTATGTCTTTTTTGTTATAATTTATTTTCTCTCTAATTGAGGGTTGCCTAGAAAGATATGGGGGTCCTTAAATTAATATATTTGTTTGATGAAGAGAATTTTGTCATTGAGGGTATTAAATAGGATACTGAACTAAATCCTTTTGTTATAGATTAGATGGGAGTGCAGCAAGCCATCTAGTGGTACAAAATTGTATCTATGAGGATTTATGAGATAACAGGAGCCAACACTGGGCGGCTGATAACATTGGGATATTGATCAAGTAAGTGATACAATTTTTGGGCTGGCGATATTTACCTGAGAAGAAGGCGGACAATATAGATTATATTTATCCTTAAAAATATTTTTTTTAAACAGTGTGTTCTGAAATTGGGAGAGAGGGTTTTGCAATGATATCATGATATTACCCAATCTCCACACACAGGCCAAATGTCTCCTAATAATGAGAACTTTATGGGATGTAAGGCCACTGTCATCTGATTTCTATACACAGGCTAAATGTCTCCTAATGATGGGAACTTTGTGGGATGTTAGGCCACTGATGGAATTATCTAATGAATTTGTGAATGTAATTATTACGCGTTTGTAACCTGATCTTGATATAGAGGGCAAATGTCTGAATAATGGATCACTGGGGCGGTTAGACCATTGGTACAACTTGGGTGATGAATTCAAGAATGAAATGGTTCTTAAAGTGCATAAATAGTGATGGTATATGGACTGTGACTCACACTGGGATGGTGGAAACACCCAGTGAATGGATTATATTAGTCTGTATATAGGTAGGGAGTCCTGCTGGGGTGTGTTTTAATGTTTTTTGTGGGAAAAGGGTTAACGGGTGAATGGGTAATGTAGTACAATTTATATGTATAAAACATCATTGGTGATATGTATGTTTTAAATGTTAGACCCTGATGAAGTCCCACAAGGACTAAACGCATTAGCTGGGCCGAAGGGATTGCTTCTGTCAAATTGACATTTTTTGAATAAAATTGGAATCAAAGCAACTCCCAAGACTCCTGAATAACTTTTATTAGTAACATAATGACTGCTTGATCTATTGCTGGAGAACAGTTTAACCATCTGTTGATTTTGTAACAGATAATCCTGTATAGAATTGAACGCTCCACTTCATTTGTCCTTCCTTGCTACATATAATTTGCCACAAACCTTCCTATTCATGAATCTGAAAATCAATGTCCTGTATCCAATCATGTCAATAGTCTCACCCATGTAACTTTCTGGTGCAATATCAGAATTCTTCAGAAAAAATCCTAATTTCTTTTCAATGTTATTCTTCCATATTTTGTTGTCAACATAGTGCAGGGTGAACCCAAATCTGCTGCAATATGTATACCCACAACCACCAACTTCATTAGACATATAGATTTATTTCTACTGATTTCATCTCAGGTATTTAGTACAACTTTTTCTCTAACATTCAAGACGCTCTCACTTTCCTCTTCACTAGACGTACTAGTACCCTCCATTCTAGTACCTTCCATCTCAACACATTTTATCAAATGTTTATTTTTTTGTCTTGCAAACACGCACATAATGGCCAATTTTTCCACATCTACTACATTTTTGTTTCAGTACATGGAGTTTGTACTATTTCTTAAATAAGGCATACTGTCAAATGTGTAGCATTTAAGTTTTGTATGAACTACCTGAGATCTGTCCCCATTTTTTTATATGACGTGTTTACCAGTTTTGTCAATGGTAACTCTGGCTACTACCTCAGCCTCACGTTCAGTAGTTTTCTTTATTGCTTCAGCACACCTGCCTGATATTTCTGCCTTACATACTGTAACCAATACACCTTTTTAACTCTGCATCACAATTAATCCCCAACCTCTCCTGTATTGATGAATCATACACATGCATTACTGCTTGAACTCATATCAGTTCTTCAAGTGGACCTCCAAACATGCAATCTAATGATAATTTTCACAATGTCATGATGTATTCATCTATAGTTTCTTCCATTTGTTGTTTCCTGTAAAATAATTTGTATCTGCTGACCCCTAAACACACTTTAGAAGAAAGATTTTTGTCCAATTGCATTATGGCTTCAACAAACACATGACCATCCCCCACCATAATTTCCCTATAAAGTTGTCCATATATGCATTAGCTTTCAGAAACTAATTGTTGGAAGTGGGGGTCCTTATCCCTCACCGTCGCCACCAAATGCTGGAGGCGGGAGTTCCTGTCCCACTACCCTGTCGCCAGGTGCGAGATCCGGACCCCTCGTTTCAACATTAGGCTAAGTAAGGACACCGCCTGAGATAGCCCTGCTCACCCCATTAGTAGCTTGGCACGAGCAGCCAGGCTTATCTCCAAGGCATGAGTGTACAGTATGTGCAAACACTCACATCAACCCAATGATGTCACCATAAATAGATTCCACACAAGTTTTTATAAAACAAGTATAATATTTATATAGGAAGATGTATGATTTGACCACACGATGCAGAACCAACATATAATAAGGGGTAGTATTCCTTGCGGTGGATTGGTAGGTTCTAATCCCAACCACAGATTCTAACCAACAGTTAACCTTACTTCTAGCCCTTTCCAAAAGGTTAGGGATGTCGTATTGCTAGAATCACACATGTTGCAAAAGAAAAGAAATACTGCAATGCTTAACGAAATACTCCTGTACTGGGCAATAGAGAAACAATGCCATACGCAGCGCCACAGTCATATAATTTGCAATAGAAAGAATAATGCAATGCGTATCACTCCCAGCATGCCCTGTGCAAGGAAGAAACAAAGCAATGCATCACGCTACAATCATGTACTGTGCAATGAAGACATAATGCAATGCGCCACGTTATAATCATGTTCTGTGCGATGAAGAAATAATGCAATGTGCCACATTACAATCATGTACTTTGCAAGGGAAAAATAATGCAGTACATAGCTTACCACACATGTAGTTCGTCAGGCACAAATAGGGTCAGGCGCCATACGACAGTTCAATAGTTCGTTAGCAGCAATAATGTAAAGTTTAATATGACAGTTTAGGTGCTCCATTAACAGTTACCTCCAACATGGATCAATGATGACAAAAAAATACCGCATCTCACACCGGCCCCAGTACAGCCCCTCAATGGGCCAGAATGGGCCTCGATCCAAGCCGAAGCAACAGGCTCGTGTAGCTGACAGAAGCGAGAGGCCTAGATAGTGTCCCTCCGGGCCCGCACCCCATCCCAGGTGGTGATCCATGTTACCTGGGGGGTGCGACCCCACTCTCCTCTCCTCCTTCAGCGACTTGGGCCTTGATCCACAACTCCATCAATTGGGCCGCAGCTCAGATCCTACGGGGCTGCCGGTCCGGGCCGCTACTGTTTCACTCCGAGGGCCCAATGACCTGGCCCTCCTTCCGGCGGTCTCAGTGGACACCGAGACCCGCACTCAGCACTGTGGAGACTTACTTCAATTTCGGTGCACACACTCCCCAGGCAATCCTCACCAACACCTCTGGTTGCACCTCAACATGCACTCTGCACGTCCGAGACTTGCCTCTTCTCTGGTGCACACGAGGACTAAGCTCTTTTCACCAACGCCTCACTTGCACCGCGACACGCAAACCTCAACACGCGCGCCCGAGTCTCACTTTTTCTTTCGGTGCACACAACGTCCAGTCGCTCCTCATCAACGCCTTGGCTTGCACCACGACATGCACCCTGCACGTCGGAGACTCCATTTAATCCGGTGTGCCCACAATCACAAGGCACAACTTCTGAGGGTCTCAAGCTGCAAAAGCACGCGCACACCGCATTGCTTGGAACTTCTCCGGAAACTTTTATGTTCCTATGTTTCCAAACAGGGAGCCAGTTCACCTTGGGCACTTGGGGTTCAGGACACAGCACAAAGCACAGTCCTGTTCAAGAAGGGGGGGACGCCACCCACTGCAATGTCCCATAGTCTCTTCCTTAGTAAAAGCTACAAACTGCAGACAAGCCCCAGATCATGAAGCAAGGGTCAGTCCTATCCAGCAGTCTATTCAACTTATTCCTTGGTAGAGGTTCTTCTTGACCACGAAAGAGGTCAAAGCCTTTGCAGACTCAACCTATCCATTTTGCCATTCAAAACGACACCAAATTCTAGGGGTTTCAGTTCTCTTAATTATACCCCTTCATGTCTTTGAAGTTCTTTGTGCTTAGTGGTCCCTGCCCCCTCCATAAATCAGTTCTGGGTGTCTCCCTCCCAGTGTCACCTTTTTCCCTTTGATACTGGGGGCCTCGATCCTTAATCACTCAGCAGGAGATGGGTCAATTGGTTTATAGCACCAGCCCAGGCCTTTTTCCTGCTGGTATTCTCCTCCTCCTACTCTCCAGGTGCAGGGCAGCCTGGTGCCATCTCAACCCCTCCCTGGGTCAAGACCTCTCCCAGCTCCTCTCGCCTCTCAAATCCAGACAGTCAATCCACATTCAGCAGAGACACACAGAAATGCTTAAAAAATAAAACTCAGCCACTTTCTAAGAGTGGTTTCTGAACACAGTGACAAAACCACTTTCACAGAAAGATGTGTTATGACACTGTGAGTTCATACATGCTAAACATCACCTCTCCATTATAAATGTACAGGAAACTAGGCTACCAAAACACCATAACCAGCCACCCCCATTCTGTCCTATAGGCAGTATGGCCTTTCAGCAGTGAAAAACGAAATGGAGTGTTTTTCAATGTCAGGACATAACACACACCTTAGTATATGTCTTACCTTTTACTTACACTGCACCCTGCCCAGGGGTTACCCAGGACCTACCACAGGCATGCCCAATGTGTATGAAAAAGGGAAACTAAGGCCTGACAAGTGGTTGCACTTGTCAGGACAACAAGCTAACTCAGCAAACTGGGCGCAGGCCCTACACTGCAGGCCTGAGTTCCCTTCTCCACGCGCCTTTGCATTACTAGCCCTGGCACACACAGTGCACATCACTAGACACTTTACTAGAAAGGCAAACATACCAATCAGGGCCAACCAACTACCATTACACTTTACACAGGGAACATTTGTACTTTGACACTGATCAGCAGTGGCAAAGTTCCCAAATCATCTAAATTGGCAACTCTCTGTCAGGAAAACGGTCTAGGAGGAAAGCAAAAAGTTTAGGGAATTTAGCCAAAAATACCAAGTCCTACACTAATCAATATAGTAATAAACTTTTTTTCCTTTCAGATAGCAATTGGTCCTTGAACTCAATAGTCTCTTAATAGTTTAAAAAACACTTTTCCCATTGTAGCCATGGTATAGGAGGTTCACCTGGACTGCACACAAATTCTCCAGGAGGGCTTACTGTAATATTTGCCATGTTAGAAGTGGAGTCGGGCTTTGACTTCCTTCACCACTTCAAGGTACCAATGTAAGCATAATACAGCACTTAGTTTGGAACAAACACTCCACCAGTAGAAAATTAATATAATAGTAGCTTACTTAATTTCTTTCAATTATGCAGTTTAACTTGACTTATGATGTGCAGCTTTTCACTGGGACCTTTACTCAAATATTGTTACAAATTATTAACAATAAATGTATTAACAATAATAGTTTAAAATCATTGGCTATAATGTGTGTGAATCACTGCAATCATTGTGTGTTCTCCTCATTGGATGCTTAAGGTAGTTAGTTATGCTTTAAGGTGTGCGAATCACCGAGGGTACTCTGCACAGCACACTTAAAATCATTAGTTATGCATGAAGGTGTACGAATCACTGAGTGTTTTCCAGACCAAATACTCAGGGTGATTGGATCACTACTCGGTATACTGCCGCTGCCCGTGTCCTACGCAGGGGGACATCGGCGAGGCAGCCCCTTAGTGGCCATTCGGCATAGCTCCCCGCCGGGATCGGGGGGCGTTGAGGGGAGGCATGCATGGCTCCTTGCCCCTCCCCGTGCGATCGCCAAGCTCGCGGCCAGGGGAGGCGTACCTGATATTTAAGCCCCAACGGCCCCTGGTTTGGCATCTTTTTCTGCTGTCCGCTAGATCGAGCGCTGCACTGCACCCGCGTCGTGTTTGTCGTGTCGTCCTTCATATCACAGGTATGTGCTGCACTCTGGCCTCCCTCCCCAGCCCCGTCCCTGGGCATGACCAGGTTGCACAGGGCCCCAATGGTGGAATACCATGGGGGGGGAAGAGGCGGCCGTGCGAGTCGTGGTTTTGAGGGAACGCTGTTGAATGATCGCGGGTTCGGGACGGGTGAGGTCAATCAATCAATCAATCAAGAATTTATATAGCGCACTACTCACCCGGAGGGTCTCAAGGCGCTAGGGGAGGGGGGGTCCGCTACTGCTCGAACAGCCAGGTCTTGAGCTGCTTCCTGAAGGCAAGGTGGTCCTGGGTCAGTCGGAGGTGGGTCGGGAGGGAGTTCCAAGTCTTGGCGGCCAGGTAGGAGAAGGACCTTCCTCCTGTGGTGGCTCTTCGGATGCGGGGGGCGAGGGCGTGGCCGGTCGATCGAAGCTGGCGTGTGGGGGCGTAGAAGTTGAGACGGCTGTTGAGGTATCCTGGGCCTTGGTTGTGTAGGGCTTTGTGTGCGTGGGTGAGGAGACGGAAGGTGATTCTCTTGTTGACCGGGAGCCAGTGCAGATCTCTCAGGTGTCCGGAGATGTGGCTGCGTCGGGGGTTGTCCAGGATGAGTCGTGCAGAGGCGTTCTGAATACGCTGGAGTCTCTTCTGGAGTTTGGCGGTGGTTCCGGCGTAGAGGGAGTTGCCGTAGTCCAGACGGCTGGTGACGAGGGCCTGGGTGACCGTCTTCCTGGTCTCGGTGGGGATCCACCGGAAGATCTTACGTAGCATGCGCAGGATGTTGAAGCACGACGAGGAGACGGCGTTGACTTGTCTGGTCATGGAGAGGGAGGAGTCCAGGATGAAGCCCAGGTTGCGTGCGTGGTCTGTTGGTTTGGGTGCGCTGCCCAGGGCGGGGGGCCACCAGGAGTCGTCCCAGGCGGAGGGTGAAGATCCCAGGATGAGGACTTCCGTCTTGTCCGAATTCAGTTTCAGGCGGCTGTTCATCATCCATTTGGCTACGTCTGTCATCCCTTCGTGTAGGTTGGCTCTGGCGGTGGCGGGGTCGTTGGTGAGGGAGAGGATCAGCTGGGTGTCGTCGGCATAGGAGATGATGTTGAGGTTGTGTTGGCGTGCGATGGCTGCGAGGGGGCTCATGTAGACGTTGAAGAGGGTTGGGCTGAGCGAGGAGCCTTGGGGAACGCCGCAGATGACTTCGGTGGCTTCTGATCTAAACGGGGGGAGGCGGACTCTCTGTGTCCTTCCGGCGAGGAACGAGATGATCCATTCCAGTGCTTTCTCCTGGATTCCGACGTTGCTGAGGCGCCGCACTAGGGTACGGTGGCAGACAGTGTCGAAGGCCGCGGAGAGGTCTAGGAGGATGAGGGCCGCTGTATCTCCGTTGTCGAGCAGGGCTCGGATGTCATCGGTGGCTGCGATCAGGGCGGTCTTGGTGCTGTGGTTGGCCCGGAAGCCAGACTGCGAGAGGTCAAGGGATCCGTTCATCTCGAGGAAGGCGACCAGCTGCTTGTTGACGGTCTTCTCGATGACTTTAGCAGGAAACGGGAGCAGCGAGATGGGGCGGTTGTTCTTGAGGTCGGTGGGGTCGGCTGATGGCTTCTTTAGTAGAGCGCTGAGTTCGGCGTGCTTCCAGCTCTCTGGAAAGGTAGCGGTGTTGAAGGAGGTGTTGATGATGTCCCGCAGGTGGGGTGCGATGACAGCGTCGGCCTTGTTGAAGACGTGGTGAGGGCAGGGGTCGGTCGGAGATCCGGAGTGGATGGAGTTCATCGTGCGGATGGTGTCTTCAGTGCTGATCGGGGTCCATGCGCGGAGGGTGGTGGTGGGGGGCGGTGGTTCAGTCGTGGCGTGCGTCGGTTGAATGCTGAAGCTGTTGTGTATGTCCGCGATCTTGTTGTGGAAGTAGGAGGCGAGGGAGTTGCAGAGGTCTTGCGAAGGGGTGATGTCGTTGTTTCCGGCGTTGGGGTTGGAGAGCTCTTTAACGATGTTGAAGAGTTCCTTGCTGTTGTGTGCGTTGTTGTCCAGTCGTTCCTTGAAAGCAGTTTTCTTGGTGGCGTGGATCAGTTGGTGGTGTTTTCGGGTGGCGAGCTTGACGGCAGTCATGTTGTTCAGTGTTGGGTCTCTGCGCCAGGCTTTCTCGAGTGCTCGGCAGCTCTTCTTTGAGCTCTTGAGTTCGTCGGTGAACCATGGTGCTTTCTTGCTGCCGGGTCTGCTAGGCGGGGATTTCAGAGGGACGAGGTCGTCTGCGCAGTTGCTGATCCACTTCGTGAGGTTGGTGGCCGCCTGGCTTGGGTTAGTTGCGCTGGTGGGAGGGTTCATACTCAGGGAGGTCGCGAGCTGGTCGGCTGTGATCTTGTTCCAGCTTCTGCGTGCAACCTGTTGTTGGTGGTGGTGGATCGTGGTCCTTCTGAAGCTGAAGGGGATGCAGCTGTGGTCCGTCCAGTGGAGTCCGGTGGCGTGGCTGAAGGTGATGTCCTTGCTGGATGAGAACACGGGGTCGAGTGTGTGTCCGGCGTAGTGGGTGGGGGTGGTCACCAGCTGATTGAGACCGAGGTTGGCGAGGTTGTCCAGCAGGGTCGTGGTGTTGCGGTCGTTGTTGTTCTCCAGGTGGAAGTTGAGGTCCGCGAGGAGGATGTAGTCAGCGGAGAGGAGGGCGTGCGGGCTGATGAAGTCGGCGATGTCTTCGCTGAATTGTGTGCGTGGTCCTGGGGGTCTGTATATGAGGGTGCCTCTGAGGGTGGTCTTGGGGTTGATGTGAATCTGGAAGTGCAGGTGTTCGGCGGGTGCGAGGGTGTCGTCGGTGTTGGTCGTGATGCGGATGGTGTTCCTGTGGATGATGGCGATGCCTCCTCCTGTCTGGTTGACGCGGTCCCTCCGGATGATCTTGTAGCCGTGCGGGATGGCGATGGCGATGTCGGGCGCTGAGGATTAGTTCATCCAGGTTTCCGTGAGGAAGGCGACGTCTGGGGCTGTGGTGTCGAGCAGGTTCCAGAGCTCGACGGCGTGTCTGTGGATGGAGCGGGTGTTGAGCAGGATGCACTTGAGGTGGTTGCTGCTGGTGCTCGGCTTGGTCGGTGTTGGTGTAGTGCAGGTCCGGATGCAGGTGAACTTGCAGGAGTGGCAGCAGGAGGGTCCGTGGGTGCGTCTCGGGGTGGCTCGATAGCAGCCCGGGATTCGGCCGGCGTTGAGTGCGTAGAGTTCGGTGGCGTCGTAGGTCCGGCGGGTGGGCTGGTGTCTGCGGGAGACAGGGGTCCTGGCACTGGGCGCGGTCCAGGCGCGGACGGGCGCAGACGGGCTTACCTTTGGAGCACCTTCGGCGCTCATTCGGTGCTCCCGCTGCGCGCGTCCGCTGCGCGGTCGCTCAGGGGGCGTCATAAGTAGGGGGACGGGAGGGCGGGTCAGCTGGGTTGGCGGGAGCGGGGCGGCCAATGGGCTGGTGGTGGGCGGGGCCGCAGGGGGTCAGCGGCGGGAAAAACTGGCGGCCGTGCGGCTCAGCTGGGCTGGGTCGCTCGGGTGCAGGGAGGGCAGCGGCGGCAGGAGCAGGCGGGCGGGAGTCCCAGCAGGATCGGCAGGAGCAGGTAGCGGCTGGAACAAGGGGGGTGACCCGGCCTACTGAAAGGCGCAGTGGTCACTCCCGAGCACACCCGACGATCCCTTAAGTAGGGGGACGGGAGGGCGGGTCAGCTAGGTTGGCGGGAGCGGGGCGGCCAATGGGCTGGTGGTGGGCCGGGCCGCAGGGGGTCAGCGGCGGGAAAAACTGGCGGCCGTGCGGCTCAGCTGGGCTGGGTCGCTCGGGTGCAGGGAGGGCAGCGGCAGCAGGAGCAGGCGGGCGGGAGTCCCAGCAGGATCGGCAGGAGCAGGTAGCGGCTGGAACAAGGGGGGTGACCCGGCCTACTGAAAGGCGCAGAGGTATGTGTAAGCGCCTGGAACAGGCATTTTGAGGTAGTTGGGTCCAGTAGGTCCGATGCAGTACTACTCCCGGCAATAGCGACGGACCTGGTCGTGGGTGCTCTAGAGCAACGGCCCTGCATGTTCAGTGACCAGATGCAGCGGGCTACCCTTCAATGGGCGAGGCTAGTTAGCGAGAGGAGATGTCGCGCCTGTGCATGTTTAATGGCCCAATGCAGCGGAGCACCCTCCAAGGGGTTTTAAGCTGGTTCTTGAGCGTATCGTCGCACGTGTGCAGCAATTGCACCGCACCGCGACGCGCCTGCTGACCTTGCCCCACGTGGCCGGGGTTTTTTTTTTCCGTACAGGCTCAGTGTGCAGGCAAGCGGCCCGATGAAGCGGCACCCTCCAAGGGGTTTTAAGCTGGTTATGGGCTCATCGGCGCGCGTGGGCCACAATTGTTCTACACCACGACGTGCCTGCTGACCTGGCCCCACGAGGTCGGAGTTTGTTATGGCCAGTACGAATCACTGAGTGTTTTCCAGACCAAATACTCAGGGTGATTGGATCACTACTCGGTATACTGCTACTCACCCTGCTGCTCCCACTACTTCCAATCTGGTGGTCAATTCCGCACAGCATTTGCACCCGCAACTTCCAATAGGCAGTTGGTTCATTTCAGAGCACAGCGTGTGCACTCACCACAGTTCCCTGTCTTGGCACAAGACAGTACATCTGCACATCGCGAAAATCACTCACTGCAGAAAAACGGCCCATCACAACACTAAAACTCCTCCAAACCTCCTCTGTGCTCCCCGCTCCAAAACATCTCAATGTAAAGACCGCCTAAGGAGCAAGCACCTTCTGATAGCTCAAGGCAGTGGTTTCTGGGAAAGGGTGGCATGCAGAATGCATGTGCACTGTGCTGACCAGCGCACAAGCCGAGTAGCTCCCAAGCATCTTCCCTCGAAAACTCCCGTGAGGTTCGGTGGGAAACACCGGCTGGGCATACAATGGTTCGTGAATAAGGTTTGGCGCAACTCATCGCCAATTTTGTGTAGTAACACACTACACAAATGGAAGTTAAATAAGCTCCTTTATTATGTGAGCAAGCACTCTGCATCTGCCAAGCGAAGGATTTCTCCAACTGTCAATTCTCACATTCTAACTTCAACATTTCACGTTCTACTGATGTCAATAATTCCAATACATCACCTTTAAAACCACTCTTGAAAGGAGAATATCTTGTATAAAAAAAAAGCTCTATCATGTGTGGCTTTTTCAAAAGTAAATCAAGCAGATTAGTGCATCTAGTTATCCAATCCTACAGAGTCATTATCAGCCATGTTTGGAACAATTGCAAAATTAGTTTTTACATCCCATGTTGAGGAATAGCAGAGTTTGGATTGTGGAATATATGATGCATATCAGCAATTTACAGACTGAAGGATGTTTCTCTATCCGATTGACCTAAAAACCTCAGTGCCAGCAGATAGCTGATTTGTAGTTATTAAGTCTTGAAAGACTTGTCTTGAGGTGCCAGGGAGGCAAGGGAATTCAGAACTGAATTGGAATTTACGAAAATTAGGTAGTGATTCCTTTCCACACAACAACCAACTCAATGTTACCCAGGGACCTGAAAGATTTTATATGGCTAGTAAATGGTGCGTTGCTGACCAAATATACTTGAAAGTTTCAAAGTTATAATCTGTAGATTAGTGGATAGGTTCATATTGTGCCTCTTGTTGTGGGACTTTTAGAGGAGATGGGGGGTGAAATAGAAGCCATACAGGAATATCTATTACCATTTTGAGGAGCGGATGGAAGAAGGTCCCGGTCATCCCGAACTGGAAAATTAAATCACCAAGGCCTCTTGCCTAAGAATCTGAGCCAGGCATCTGGAAATCATGATACATGGAGAAAAAGCATAAATGTGACCAATGTTATAAGGACATATCTATAACAAGAGGATGCTCTAAAAGTGGGGCAAGTGTGAGCTCAAAAAGGCAACAAAGACCTATACCTATTGGCAGCAGGTTCCCATTAATGATTCAGTGTTTCAAAAACTCCTGATTGAGGTCTCCTGTATTGAAGGTATCTGCAGTGCTGTGCTGCTACCAAGTAAACATGACATGATTTTTATGATGGGGACAGAACTCTCAAAACGCATCTGCCACCCTAACAGGGGCATAGGTTTGGTTTCTCCTAGATGCTTTATGTATTGGACTGTACAAATGATGCCCACCTGCAAAGGTTATGCAAAATGTATCATGTCCCTGGTGAAATTGAATGGCAAAGGAGCCTTCAAAAGGTCTAAACATTTGAAATGCATTGACAATCCTTTTACAAGTCATGTCCCACCAGCAGTACTGAAAACGCCAAGGATGACTGCTCCACAGAATGACATGCGGCTAAGACTAGATACGGTGATATGGCGAAGACAGTGCAAGCAGGCCAAGCAAAATAAATGGTATTGGCACCATGTTGTGGCCCCATTACTGGGTTCAGGGACTCTGTCCCTGCATCCTGAAAATTAAAAATAATTAAGGTATAAGAGAGTAGGATAGGATATACGCAGACTGATTAGCCCTTGTGTCCATGATCCGCCTGGGGTCTAATTTGAAGAAAAACAATTCTGGACCCCTGTGCTCCTGAGAAGGTTTTCTGAGAGAACAGGTGGACAAGCTGACTACAGAGTAACTCTCATAAGAGTCCTGCGGAATTAAGAAACCAATTAAAAACAAAAAAGAATCGTACATGATGGGGGGTTGACCATCCTCAGGGAATAGGGCACAAGGCATGGCCACAACCCCACGACACGCACCGCCAGAGTATCTTGTATTTTAACCACAACTACAGTAGAAGTCAAGAGTGTTTTTATGGCTGGTTCGGTGTCGTTGCATTTCCACAATTTTGTGCACAACACGTTTTATAGCCTTTACTGTCTGTCTGGGAGCTTTTTGAGGAGATCTGTGTAAATTATTCTGCAGTACTCCAAATGCCCCATTACTAAGCCCTGATTAGGATGGAGGGCGGAAGCACCCTATCAGACAACAGGACTGCCCCTCCAAGGCGGTCGCACTGCGGATCTCCTGTATTACAGTAACAAACTACAGGAGGATCCCATAAACCTAGTTGAGACCTGGATGGATAGTATATAGCGTACAACAATGTCTCAAAAGGTATAAAGAAGGATGCACATAACATGTCTCAAGGAAGAGGGAGAAAAAGGAGAAGGGAGACAAGAAACCAGGAAACAATGAATGCAAAAAATCTTTTTCATATATTTGATCAAAAAGTCAAAGCAAAAGCACTATGTTATATTAAATGTCGTATATCCTGTACAAAACTGTCCGCAAGTGCACGTGAAGAAGGTGAACGGCGCGAGTGACATGTGAAGAGATACATACAGAGGGAGACGGCACAGAAAAAAACTATAATATGTACAGTGAACTCTTATTGATACCCATACATTATTACAATAACTCGTTCCGTGCTCCTGACAGCTCCTGGCTGTCATGAGTAACGGTAGGCGTGTGCTCATGACGGCCGGGAGCCGGCCGAGCGTTGCCACTCAGCACACATGCAATTAATTCCCCGTCTGTGCGGGTGAATTAATTAGTGGGCGGAATTCGGACAGCTCCCGGCCGTCATGAGCACACACCTACTGTGACTCATGATGGCCGGGAGCTCCGTCCTGAGTACCCGAGCGCCATGAACACCCCCGCCACTGCAAAATTAGCACTGCGGCGAAGGGGTTAATAAACACATAGAGTTTTTTTGGGGACCACAAGGGTGATAGTTCAAATTGCGCTGCAAAGTCAACAGCATTTCAGCCTGTTCAGATTTTAGGCCATTATCAGGACCAGGTTACTAAGTTTACACACGTGCTATATAGAAAAAGTATCATTCGAATGAAGAGTGGACCGTGAAAATAAAAAATAGGAGACAGCATGGTCTCAAGGCAGAAATGATAGAATAAGGGGATGACTCATCAAGAGACAGAGGTGTCTCGAAGACAGGAGTAAAGCAAAATGTGTTAAATCATGCTGCACTCTAACAAGATGGGAGTACATGAGGAGCGAATGTCTAAGTTGCCTTGCCTCAAACAGTGGAAAACAAATATTCTTGTTAGAGGGGTGTAAAAGTGACTGAAATAGGAGTGCTCATAATTGGTAGGAATAGTAATTGACCTTGCTTGAAGGCGTATGTAAGTACAATAAGCAGTGTGTAGCATTGCAATGGTACTAGAGCAGGGGTCTTCAATCTTTTCTGTAATAATAGCTACTTATGTTCAATGAAACTTATTGAGAGCTACTAACATTATTAGCATGCTAATAGGGACCATCCTATGCAAGGTTTCTTGCAGGTTACTACCAGAGATCACCTCAGGGCACCAGGCATGGTTGTCAGCAGTAATGTAAAAAAGACTTTGTCAGTATGAAATGCCTCTACATGTGGGTAAGACATAACAGGCAGAACTGCAATGCCCCTATTACCAAGCAAATACAATTTGTGAAAAAAAGGCTCCTCAATGCTCCTCAAGGCTCCGAAATGCTGGATGCCAACGGTAGATCGCCGTGATCCCCCAGAACTCCGTACTATCCAATGTGTCGGAAAAGCCGCATAGCAACAGCAGAAAGTCACCTACTTGGTGACAATGAGTTGATAAGTCCACGAGGAAGGGATAGAGTACAAGCGATGAACGGAGCACTGAGCGGGTGAAGCCTTGGGGAGCATTGCACAACGGAGAGGAGCCTCGATGCCGCCAGCATTAACGGGTGAGCCGAGACGCCTCAGGGGGCTTGGATACTGGGAGGCCAAGGGATTGCAGGATTGAGGCCCCCCGTAGACATTAGTTATATTGTGAAGCCCCCCTCGCAGTCTGCCTGACTTTAAAATGGCAGCCGCCGGGACAAAGGCATGGTTTCCATGAACCAACGAGTTCCAGAGGCAGCGATGAGATGCGAAGCAGACGGGATGATGGAGGGAAGGAGCAATTAATGGATCTGGGCCAAGCAGCTAAACAAAGGCAGTTCGAACCCCTCACTTAGGGTAAAATAGTAGTGGTTCACCACATCAGTGAGGGTAAACAAGGGAAGGCGTTGTACGGCCTCAGTGATTATAACCCATGTACGGGTTCCCAGCTGACTATAACGCAGAGGGGAGAACATGGGCAGCCAATATTCAGTCCCTTCCTGAGAGATAAAAGTAAAAGCGAACTGACTTACCTGGTACAAGGGGAGCAACCTGAGTTGGTAGTTAGACTGTTGTGGCTTCTCGGGTCATGTCAGCTGTGGGCTTCGCCAGTCAAGTGAAAAGGGGCAAGGAAAACGACCGCTGGGAGGGGGGAAAGCTCCTGTCTCGACCTGCCTGACTTCAAAATGGCGGCCAGTACCCCCTAACAAGAGATCACGCAGGTGGCACCCCCGCAGCAGGGGGGGAGACTGGAGAGAGTCATTGAAGCACCTTGACAGGGCTTAAGACGAGGAACTGATGGCCCAGGCACAGTTAGATACGGAAACACCCAGCACATGCCTGACCCTAAGATGGCCGCTATAAGTCATCTCGAGGAGACCCACCATTTCAGGGGCTTAGAAGGACCTGGGCACATATCAGGGACAACTCTCTACGGACGCGCCCTTTCCCCGCAACACAAACAAGGGCCCCCAGAGATAAGAGGGGCCCAGCCACAGTGGTCCCTACCACGTCGTAGAAAAAACAGACATCGGCCAGTCCTCGAACACATCCCCCATCTGGCCTACCCAGAATACGGAATCTGTGAACCTTCCTCTGACCGTGGAGACCTACCTTTTTGACTGATGCCCGGTGGAGCTACTTGATAGCTAAAGAGGAAATGGGCTGTGGACTACCTCTTTAGCCGTCACCTACCCAGCCGGACTTTGGGCAGACTCTCCTTCGTCTCTCTATCCTATCTACCTCCTACCCCTTTACCCTACCCCCTTACCCTTCTAAGCTCCATTTATTTCTTCTTCTACACTCTTGAAATGTTTTTCTAGTAACTGATGACGTGTAACTGATGTCATTTTGCAATTTCTGTGGAACCTTATTCAAAGCGCTCTGATACCTCCAGGTCTAGCCAGCGCTATATAAAACTCTCAAAATAAAATAAAAAATAAAATAATGTCACATGATTTATCATTCAAATATCAGCGTTAAATACATTTTGGAAATTCAGCTATTTTCCTTAACCCCATCCATGCTGGGCCGATTCTGCTCCTGTGCTGCAGATTTCAGAACAGGGTGCGGTCATGACGGCCCCCAGCCATCATCAGCACACGAGCACTGTAGTGCATGACAGCTGGGGGCCGTCATCAGCATGGAAGGGGTTAAAATATCAGCTAATGAGTTCTGAAAATAAAAACATTTGCATCTCAAAGGCCAAGCAATAGCTTCTAATTTAGTAGGGTTGGCTACACACAGGAGAGCTACTTCCAGGTAGCTGAAGGGCTATCAGTAGCTCACGAGCTACTCGTTGGAGAAGCCTGTACGAGAGACTGGAAAAAGGGAATCCAATTACTCTGAGGCAAACAGTACAGTATGAATGTGCTAAGTAAGAAAAAAAGGGGGAAAACTTAGTTAGTAGCGACCCAGGGAGGGTCAGAGGTAATGAAGAGTAAGCCTCGCAAGGCAAGGATTCAGAACTGAGAAGGACAGGAACAGAAAGGTTTATTATAATCAAGGAACCAGACCGGTGGCATTGAGTAAGTTAAAGTCACAGCCATGTAAAAGGAAACATTTACATGAGGTGTGGTGCACGCTGAGGCTGCCGAGGTCAGAGAAGGTATTTCGCACCCGGTATAAATATGCAATCTGCGAGGGGACAGAGAAGACGGAAGCGTTATTGAAGTAGGGGCCAGAAAGCCTCAGGCGGTCTTGAGCGAAAAACCATGAAGCGGTCTTGGTAGCAGGGAAGGAGAGACTTACTATCACAGCGGTGTGATTTCAAAATTTCAGGAATAGATCCTTGCTGGCAAGGCTCGATAGCGGGTCAGTAATCCATGCGGCGCCGCCGTGAGTCCGGGGATGGCATGCTGGCTGGTTGGCTCTGGGCAGTTAAATGCAGAAGACAATTTGGGGCGGTGCGTGACACGGTGTCGTCACTGCGGAGAAAGGAGATGGCAGGCAAGGAAAGACTGAAAGGAGGAGACCCACTGTTTTTAAAAAAAAAAATGAAAAAGACAGTGCATGGAGCTTTTGCAATAGAACTATAATGGCAGCATAAGTAAAGAAAGCATTTTAGACATAATTCTATTAATGATATTGACATCAAGTGTTGGAGAAACAAGAAGGTAAATTACAATAAAAGTAATTACAAAAGTATTCACAACACAATTCTAGTAATGAATAATATTGACAATTAGGGGCCAATTCCGATTTGATAAAATCCCTTACAAATAGCAGTGCGGAGCATATTTCCTGTACAAATCGTCCCGTAAAGGTTCTCGTACGTACGATGAAGTACGATTTGTATCCAAAGCAGATCTCCATACGAATCGTACTAAACAGCGTACAACAAAAAAATACGTGCGAATTGTATCCGGAACACGCAGTACGCGACGTCCATACGAAAATAAGCAACAGTTTCCGGCCCAGCAAGTACGATTCATCTCTGCGACACTCCGTATGACCCTTTTTCTACGGGAGCTTAAAACGTCCGTAAAAGCAGAGTCCAACCCGAACCGTATCCCCGGTACGCGACATACACGCCATGAACCCCATCGTCCGTGTCATCCCAGTCCTGTACGCCTACAATCTGGTGCACAGAAACCGACGATGGCGCATACGGTGAGAACAATGCACCGCAACAACGGAAGTGTACTTGTACGGTGCACATCCCTAACCTGTGACTATAATGATAGTGCCATAGCAATACATCACTTACAGCAGTATCCCACTCCCTGGAGGATGGATTACTTGCACACACTGCATGACACACCACATGTGGGTGTGATGTCAAATTCCACATGCATACCCACCCATGGAGGCTGCAGGCTAAAACTACATACCCTACCATCATGACACAATAGTGTATAGTGATGTTACAGCCTACCAAACAAAGAGAGCGAAAGGGAACACACACTGTCACGCACATCCCAGGACTGATATGAATGTCCAGGTGGTGGTCAGACCAACAAGATGTAGTCTCTCATGGAAGGAATAGGGTTGAAACCCCTTAGATACAATGAACAAAATTGTGAGTCATGTGCCCAAATACCCTGCATAACAATTCCCAACATAGGGGTAGGCTGTGATTACACACATGCATAGTGGTGAAAAGGGTGAATGTGTCCCTGAAGACATTTGTACATACTCAAAACACAGGTACAGTGAGTTGCAAGGATGGCACAGACGAATGAGCAGTAGACATCTGTGAGCAGGCATGGCCATTGTTGAAGGGAACTGTCACCAAAAAAGGGAATGTGCACACATGTCAGCACAACAATTGTGCAACTGTCTGCAGTGAAGATGTCAGGTGCCACAGAGGAAGGAACACTCCTTGGGCCAATGTCCCTAGCCAAACTGAACACACAAAACCAATGATTAATTGCAGAGACATTGTGATGGCACACAGATACCATGGTCCACCTCATGACCATCAACAAAAACATCTTTCAGAACCCTAAAACATTACCAGGACACCAACTCCAGTCCCCTCA
The DNA here is from genome assembly GCF_964261635.1 of Lissotriton helveticus. Classification (NCBI taxonomy): domain Eukaryota; kingdom Metazoa; phylum Chordata; class Amphibia; order Caudata; family Salamandridae; genus Lissotriton; species Lissotriton helveticus. The sequence goes on along the minus strand of NC_136068.1, from coordinate 1,473,743,229 downwards.
TCACCAACATCAAGTACCTGAAATGCAATATTGTTGAACGTAAAATAAAAGGCTTTATTCAGCTGGAAAAAAATAAGATGTGCAAAAATGAGTCTGTGCTCAAATAAGGCCAATGACCAGTCCACACAAATGTCCTTGGAGGAGGACGTTGGGTAGGCCGTCTACCCCTAACTTGCCTGCACATGGAGTAGCTAATGGGATGTTGACCCTTGGGGGCATCATCGGGGGCAGGACCAGGCACCGCAGGGACAGGAGTGGAAAGGGTAGGTGTGGTGGGTGCAGGGGTGGACGTATCCTCCTCAGTGGCTTGTGCAGCGCCAAAGGAAGACAGATACTCTGCGCCGCACACTGCTGCCAGTTATCCAGCCAAACCCCTGCACCCGAGGACACTATTGGAGTGGAGGGAGAGGGCTGTGAGGAGTGCGGACTGTGACTCTGGCTGCGTGTATGCGGTCTAACCCCAGCCCCTGTGGGTGTGCCTGTAGCCCCCTGAGTGTGCGTGCGATGCGGTGTGCGCTTTGTCATATGTGGGGGGTGCTGCTTGTGTCTCTTGAGCTGCGTGATGGTGTCTTTTTGCGTGTGCATGGGACAGGTATGGGAGAGGGGAGTGTGGATGGGTCCGAAGGAGGGGGGGACGGACCGCTGCAGGAGGGAAACTGCTGCCGTCAGAGATGAGTCCATGGACTGCATAATCCGACGTTGGTCAGACATCGTTGCTGACATGCCCTCCATGAAAGACAGCAACTGTGTCAGGATTTGAGTGTGGGCATGGAGGACATTCAGCATCGATGTCTGACCAACCTGTAACTGTAAGTCCACAGACTCCTCACTGAGGGCAGCAGGGGTGACAGGGGCAGGGGCAGCGGTGCCGGGACTGAAGGAGAAATGGGGGGCTGTAGGGACAGAAGGGATGGGAGCAACTGGGATGGTGAAGATGGTGCTGGAGGGGGCGGGTACAGACTCGGTGCTGCTGCCCAATGTTGCTGCAAATTCCCCCTCCTCATGGGAGTCAGAATCAGATCCATCAGCGTGGTAAGATGTGTCGCCTTCCAACAGGTCCACGGACTGACTCCCCTCACCCTCCGTGCCACTGGCTCCCTAGGACTCCTCCACGCTGTGGCACTGTAGCTGGGTCCCTCCTCCTGGTCTGCGTAGCTGTCTCCTCCAGTTTCGGGTGATGACGATGTGGGCATAGAGAAGAAACAGAAATGCATCAGTCAACTATACACATCTGACACATGATTACAAAATCAGTAGGTCACACTGCAAATCATGCCATGCATCATGAGTAACAGCCAGATAACTCTGCACATATTTGAGCCTTGTACTGGCCAGTTGGTATAGACACAATGCTACTTGGACACAAGGATCCAAAAAACACACCAGGCCACAACTTGAATGAGAAATACACAGAGAAGCTAGTGTTTGTTTACAGGAGAGCAGATCAATACAATGAAGTGATGCCACCTCAAGTTCACAAAGAAAGAAACAGTAGTGGTGCCCCTCATGGCTAACTAACCCACCTCACTCCCCAAGGTGTCACCACACTCAGAGCCCTGTAAGTACATTGGGCAAAAAATAATTTTAAATAAATGTTGGTACCTTGGGACTCACGATACTTTACACAATCGACATGTATTGAATGTGCTAAATTTTGTGATAAGAACACTTATGTGCCTGAATGAAAGATGTCTCACAAGGAAATGCGCACTAAAAACACGTTTTCACATTCATTGAAAAAGCTGGCACCCTTCAAAATAAAACACTGTTAGAAACAAATGGCGTTGCAGATTGTCCATATACATGGTGCAACGGAGGTCCTGATGTCTTGACAGTCATTAGTTTGTATAATTGACAACAAATGAGTTTCAAGACCTCTAGACCACTGTGGGGACATGTATATGGAGATCAAGGCACACCATTAATCGCTAACACTGGCCTCTTTGAAAAGGTGCCTGCTTCTTACATGAAAGTGGAAATGTAATTTTGTGTGCACTACCTTGTGAGACATCTATCATGCAGGCACATAAGTGTCATTTACACGATTCGTCATTTTAACACATTCTAAACATGAACAACTTTTAACAAGTGTTGTGAGTGCCAAGGTACAATCATTTATGTGACACAACTTGAAATATGTCAGTCCTCACATGTGCATCCATTCCCTGATGACACAGTTGCTTGCACATAAAACCTACTGGCTGTCATGTGGATTGGCACACATGTCCCAACTCTGGACAATGCTTAAGCTAATAGGCCTTGTTAGAACTGGCTATTTCTGGTAGGCTAAGGCTGACGCCAAAGCCAGGCAGAAACCACCATTCTAGTCAGGGCAAGGGAGTCTCACACCAAGATAACCCCTGCTCACCACCTTGGTAGCTTGGCACGAGCAGTAAGGCTAAACTCGGAGGCAATGTGTGAAGCATTTGCGCCAGCACACAACAGCAACAACATCCTAGGCACACCACAAAAGGAACTCCACACAAGGTTATATAAAAATAACTTCTGTATTGTCAAAATCACATCAGATAGAAATCACACATGTACATTGTGCCAACTGGCACGGGCAATATTCACACGGGATTATGTACAGGACAGGACCACATAGGCCACTGTCAGAATCAACACTTTTAGAAATACTGTCAGAAATTAGAATAAAAGGATATAAAATCACTGTAGCACAAATTAGCAAGAATAGCACACAACCAGTAACTACTGGTAACAGGTAAGGAGTATTTTCTGTCCTGTAACTCCAGTTCTGTAGTAGAGTATCTCTGTTATAGTCATAATCTAGTGAATAGTCCCGCCCATGTGCGAGGACCCCGGCAATCAAAAATAATCTCTTAAATTGTCAGAAAATTGCAGAACTGCAAGACACTTAAGAGAGAATTTAAAGACAAATAATGCAGCCTATATCCACAGGCTGCACTGTCCAGTACTTCAACTAGAAATTCCACCAAAAATCCGCAAACAGCAAAGCCTGTCCAGATTTCCCTTGCTTTAACAGCAAAAAAAACCTCTGGAATGATAGAGAGGAAGGTATGGACAGACAAGCCCCATAGGCTGCCATTATGTGGCTTAAATAGGATACTGTGCCTTTAAGAGAACTTTCCAGAACTTCTCCCAGTACCCCAGAATGCACAGCAGGTCCCTCTTACTTTCAGTTATTTTTGAAGGCGTAACACGCCAGACCTGTAGCATTCCTTTCATGAACATCTCTCTCTCTCCACCGGGGAGGCGGGAGGGCGCTTATGACTATAACAGAGATACCCCTACAACAGAACTGGAGTTACAGGACAGAAACTACTCCTTCTGTAGTAGGGGATCTCTGTGTATAGTCATAATCTAGTGAATAGAATGGCAAGCCCATCCCCACAGCAAAGCGGCGGTGGAGAAACGAGGAATAACACCACTATTGTGCGAACAGATTTCGCAGCGAAGCCTGCCCAACCTGAGCGTCTGCCCTGGCATCAGTGTCCAGGCAGTAATGCTTAGCAAAGGTATGGACCGACTTCCAAGTGGCCGCCTTGCAGATTTCTGCAATTGGAACATTACGGAGCAGAGCTGTCGTGGCAGCTTTGCCCCTGGTGGAATGAGCCTTAGGTTTACCCCCTAAGGTCTTATTAGCTTTATGGTAACACAATTGTATGCAGGACACAATCCACCTAGAGATAGACTGCTTAGAGGTCGCAAGACCCGTCCTGACCGATCCATAATTGATAAACAATTGGTCTGACCTATGAATATCTTTGGTTTTATCCAGATAAAATTTCAACACCCTCCTAACATCCAGGGAATGCCACGACCTTTCCGCTGGAGATGAAGGGTTCTGAAAAAACGTAGGCAAAGTTATGGTCTGGTTGACATGAAAATCAGAAATAACCTTGGGAAGAAATTTAGGGTGAGTACGCATAACAACCTTAGCAGCATGAAATACAGTATAAGGTTCTTGGCAACACAACGCCGGAATTTCACTCACCCTGCGGGCCGATGTAATGGCCACGAGGAACGCCGCCTTCCAGGACAGGTGCTGCAACGAAGCCTTATGAATAGGTTCAAAAGGCTCCTTCATCAATCTGGACAGCACCACATTCAATTCCCATGAAGGCGAAGGAAGCCTGACAGGAGGGAACACTTTCTTCAAGCCTTCCAGAAAGTCTTTGATCACAGGGATCTGGAAAAAGGAAGTCTGTGAAGGGCATTTCCTGTAGGCAGTCAATGCAGCGAGATGAACCTTAATGGAGTGGACATTAAGGCCAGACTGCGCCAAATGTAGCAGATAAGGAAGAATGACCATGTAATCTTCGGGCAGATTCAAATGGCCATATTGTACTATCTCAGGAGCCATGCCGCCAAACTCAAAGACGAGAGGTTGGGGTGCAACATCTGTCCCCCGAACTTCGTGAGAAGGTCCGGCCTGCACGGCAGCCGTATGTGCGTAAGGAGAGACCGGTGAAGCAGGTCCGTGAACCACCACTGTCTGGGCCATTCCGGGGGAATCAGTATCATCCGTGCCCTGGACTGGGACAGCTTGATGAGAACCGTCGGAATCAGGGGAATGGGTGGAAAAGCGTACAGAAAGCTGTTCGACCAATTGATCCATAACGCATTCCCCAGTGTCCCCGGCTGGTAGTACCTGGAGGCGAAGTCTTGGCATTTGCTGTTTTCGGCGGTGGCGAACAGATCTACGTCTAGAGTCCCCCACCTTGCGAAGACTTCTCGTAGTACTTCGTCGTTTATGACCCATTCGTGGTTTTCCTGAATCAGTCTGCTCAGTGCGTCTGCCTGAACATTCTGCACACCTGGTAGATGGGTAGCCGTTATCGTCAGTCCTCTGGCCAGAAGCCAGTGCCAGAGCGCCTGCGCCTCCTGCGACAGGGTGCGTGATCTCGACCCCCCTGCTTGTTGAGGTAATACATCGTGGTCGTATTGTCCGTCTGTACAAGCAGAGAGTTGGTCTGGAAGGATGGAAGAAAGGCCTTCAGCGCCAAGTGAACAGCTCTGAGTTCCAGGAAATTGATGTGGTACGTGGACTCCGTCTGTGACCACGTCCCCTGAATCTGTAAGTCTCCGGAGTGCGCCCCCCAACCGTGGAGAGATGCATCCGTCACGATAGTCTGTGTGGGAATGTCCTTGTGGAAGGGAACCCCTCTCAGGACATTCTCCGCCGAACACCACCACTTCAGAGACTGAAGAGCCTGCAGAGACAGTCGTATCTTGTCGTCCCAAGACCCTTTCCTCTGATCCCACTGGTCATCCAAGCACTCTTGCAGCGGTCTCATGTGCAGCCGTGCATGAGGCGTCAGGAAGATACACGAGGCCATCGATCCCAGAAGCGAAGACACCGTCCTCACTGTTGTAGATGGAGTGGTCATAAGAGCCTGAGCCTTCCGAAGCAGTGATAACCGTCGCTCCTCCGAAGGAGACACGCTTGCTGACAGCGTATTGATGGAGGCTCCCAAGTACTGAATGCACTGGACTGGAGTCGGGACCGACTTGGACATGTTGATGTGCAACCCCAGCTTGTTCAGTAGAACGCACATCTTCTGGAAGTGAGCTTGCGCTTCCGAGAATGAGGAGGCCTTGATCAACCAGTCGTCCAGGTACGAATAGACAAACACCTTGTTCTTTCTCAGGTGCGCCGCTACCACCGCCATGCACTTTGAGAATGTTCTCGGCGCAGACTTCAGTCCGAATGGCAGTACTGTGTATTGATAATGATTGGCGCCGACTTGGAACCGCAGGAACATCCTGTGTTTGTGTGCAATGGGCACATGGAAGTATGCATCCTGGAGGTCTATGGCACACAGCCAGTCTCCCCGTTGCAGCTGAGGATAAATCTGATGCAACGACAGCATGCGGAACTTTTCTCTGCGAATCCACTTGCTTGCTTGTCGCAAATCCAGAATGGGCCTGAACTCGTTCTTGTCCATTTTTCGAACCAGAAAGAACCGGAACTACAGACCTCTTCCTCTTTGAGACCGAGGTACGTCTTCTATGGCCCTTTTCCTTAACAGGATATCTGCCTCCGCCTGGAGCTCGTGCAGCTGAAACTGCGAGCTGACCGGCGGGATTGATGGAGGCGGGCTGGTGAACCGAAGACTGTATCCATTGCAAACAATATTCAGCACCCACTTGTCCTGAGTAATTTTTCTCCACTCTGCCAGAAAAAATTGAATGTTTCCCCCTACCGGAGTGGGTAACATTTGCAGGGGAAGTAAGCGCTCAGGGCCTAGACCCGGCCTGGCCTTTAGTCGCTGTTGCCGACTGGTGGCCGCCTCTACCTCTCTGGCGCTTCAGGAACGGTCTTCTGAACTGCTGCTGTTGTTGTTGCTGCTGTTGTCCTGAAGACTGGCCACGCCCTCTGCCTTGGCCACCGAACCGCCGTTGGAACGGGCGGTATGACTTCTTGGTCTCCGTGGGCTTTTCCAAACCCACCACCGTGAGTGTTTCGGCCTCCGCCTTCATGCGGGCCATTTCATCATCCGCGTGTTTTCCGAATAGGGTTTCGCCAGAGAATGGTAGATTGGCAACCCTTTGTTGTGCGTCCGGTTTTAGGGACGTGAGGTGGAGCCAGGCGTGTCTTCGCTGGTTAATCCCATGGCAGTAACCATGCGCCCCCAACAGGGAAGAATAATTTCAAAAGGGGGTGGTGATGGACAGAGTATCTGAGTTAATCAGAACACTCCTACCCAGTCAACAGATCAGGGCTTGATCCATCACCGTTTTTTAGCTCACTGCACCATCCCAGTTCAGAACCTGGCTACATGCAAATTAGTCTGTCCCTGGCCCAGTACATCATGGGAACAGGGCAGACCAAACTACCAAGCCAATTCTTTACTGGAAAGGAAACAAGCTTCCGGGGACCGGTTTCTGGCATTACAGCCGTCTTCGGCCCGGCTTGCTTGAATCCTGATGGTGCAGTGAGCAAGGGACTCACTTCTGAGCATACCCTTCCACACTTATGGTGGCCAAAATAATTTCAAAAGGGGGTGGTGATGGACACCCCTCACCACCCCTTGTTGTAAATATTTTTGTCCACCCTAAGCGTGGAAGGGTATACTCAGACATCAGTCCCTTGCTCATTGCACCATCAGGATTCAAGCAAGCCGGGCCGAAGACGGCTGTAATGCCAGAAACCGGTCCCCGGAAGCTGGTTTCCTTCCCAGTGTAAGAATTGCCTTTTGTAGTTTGGTTTGCCCTGTTCCCATCATGCACTGGGACAGGAACAGACTAATTTGCATACAGCCAGGTTCTGAAACTGGGATGGTGCAGTGAGCTAAAAAACGGTGTTGGATCTAGCCCTGATCTCTTGACAGGGTGAGAGTATTCTGCTTAATTCAGAGACTCTGTCCCTCACCACCCCTTGTTGTAAATATTTTTGTCCACCCTAAGCGTGGAAGGGTATACTCAGACATGAGTCCCTTGCTCATTGCACCATCAGGATTCAAGCAAGCCGGGCCGAAGACGGCTGTAATGCCAGAAACCGGTCCCCGGAAGCTTGTTTCCTTCCCAGTGTAAGAATTGGCTTTTGTAGTTTGGTTTGCCCTGTTCCCATCATGCACTGGGACAGGAACAGACTAATTTGCATACAGCCAGGTTCTGAAACTGGAATGGTGCAGTGAGCTAAAAAACGGTGTTGGATCTAGCCCTGATCTCTTGACAGGGTGAGAGTATTCTGCTTAATTCAGAGACTCTGTCCCTCACCACCCCTTGTTGTAAATATCCCAACAGGGAAGAGTTGGCTGCAGCACTGATGACCTGATTTGCCACCAACATCCCCTCATTCAACACCTCTTGGAAGTCTTCTCGCTTGTTACGCGGCAGATGTTCCACAAACTGTTGTAGGGAGTCCCAGAGGGCTCGATCATACCGTCCCAACAAGGCCGTGGCACTAGCGGCCTTCATGGAAGTCGCTGACGTCCCACAAACCTTTCTCCCAGACGAATCCAGCCACCTAAATTCCTTATCTGGCGAAACTGTGGAGGATGGAGTGGTGGCATGCTGTTTACGAGCTGCCGTCACAATCACCGAATTTGGAGGGGGCTCCACCCTTAGAAAGGCCGGATCCGAGTCCGGAGCCCAGTATTTTTTCTGCAGTCTCGAGGGTGCCGCCTTAGTCACCGCTGGGGTGAGAAAAAGGTCCATGGCCGGTTCTTCCAGGCCCGGCACCAGTGGTAGTAACGGCCGAGACAAATGCTTCTGGTGCAGCGTCTCGAAGATTACCGATGTCTTGGGCGTGGGCACCGTCAAAGCAATGCCCAATTTCGCTGCACCTCGTAAGAGTACGTCCTGGAAAGACACCACATCATCAATTGGTGAAACCCTCGTTTCTGGCGAATCCGACAAGGTCGGAGAATAGCCCCTGGTCCCTGAAGACCTTGTCCGGGAACGAGACCTGTGCCACCTGTGGCGCTGTCTCGACCGTGTGGATGACCTGTTGCGCGATCGTTCCCTCCTCCTGGAACGGGAGCGCGATCTCCCAGTACGTGGGCGCTCCACCGGTTTCCGTGGAGGCGTCTTCCGTGGCCTATCCTGGGGTTTAGGTTTTGGAGTCCTCTTAGGCGGTGTAGGAAGCGGAGGCAGTGACACCGATCTCGGTGGTAGGACAGGAGGTACTTCCAGCCGAGGAGCGGGCCCGTGAGGTGGGACCGGTGGCGGAGGTTGCCCCACAGGAGGAAGTGGAGGAAGTGGGGGTAGCGGCGGATTGGTGGGAGGAGCCTCCTTAGGTAGGGGAGGAGGCGTGGCAGGCCGAGGTGGTGTATAGACCACCGAGTACACCGAGCCCGGTGACTTCTTCGGGGGAGGAGACTGCGACCCAGACCCTCCAGAGTGTGAGCGACGTCTCCACGCGTCCTTCCCCAGATCCAGCGTGACTTTTTGCGCCAGAATCATTTCTCCGCCGCTTAGGCGGAAATCCTCAGGGACTCCTATCTGTTACTGCTCGGCGGCGAGCGTCGTTTTTCAGGCGTCGAACGTCGACCCCTCGACTCCGGCGTCGAACGCCGTCTTCTCGACGTCGAGTGCTTCTTCCTCGACGTCGACCGTCGCCACCTCGACGACGAACGGTCAGTCCTCGACGACGAGCGTCGACTTTTCCTCCGCGTCGACCGTTTCCTCTTGGTCCTCGACGTCGAGGATCCCCTCGACGGCGACCGTCTGCTCGACGGCGACCGGCGGTGTCGCTTCGACGGCGAGCGCTGGTGCCTTCTTCGACGTCGATGGCTCGACGTCGACGACGCCGAAGATGCCGCCGGCGGTGACTTTGACGGCGGCCTACCCAGGCCTCTCGACGTCAACCGTCCACGCTGTCTAGACCCGGAGCCCCGGGGAGAAGGGGAACACACCGTCGTCATACCTCTCGACGTCGCCGTCGATGCGATCGACGGAGACGGAGACCGGGATCTTTTGCTGGGCTTCCTGCCTCTGGGGAGCCCCCCAGAGGCCTCAGCAGGGGCAGAGGGAGCCTTCCCAGCCTGCCCAGACCCACCTGCAGCCTGCAGTCGCCTCTCTTCCAGGCCTTGAAGCCTAATCCTCAGCCTGTCCCTCAGGGTACTTGTAGAAAAGGTCTGGCAGATGTCACAATCTTCAGGGACATGTGCTTCAGGGAGGCAGAGTATGCAGACGTCGTGTGGATCAGTCTTGGCCTTCTTCCTTCCACATGATGGGCACTTGTCGAAGAGAGCAGGCATTTTAGAGCCCTAAAAAGCCTGAACAAATACTCAGAAGTGAAGGGAAACACCAAGTACACAATTGAAACACTTTTACAGCTAAAAGTGCACAAAACTCCAATAAACCCTTGAAAAAGGGAGAGCTCAATGAACCAGGGTCTTGTTAGCAGGAGCTGGAAAAAAGAACTGAGGGACCTGCTGTGCATTCTGGGATACTGGGAGAAGTTCTGGAAAGTTCTCTTAAAGGCACAGTATCCTATTTAAGCCACATAATGGCAGCCTATGGGGCTTGTCTGTCCATACCTTCCTCTCTATCATTCCAGAGGTTTTTTTTGCTGTTAAAGCAAGGGAAATCTGGACAGGCTTTGCTGTTTGTGGATTTTTGGTGGAATTTCTAGTTGAAGTACTGGACAGTGTAGCCTGTGGATATAGGCTGCATTATTTGTCTTTAAATTCTCTCTTAAGTGTCTTGCAGTTCTGCAATTTTCTGACAACTTAAGAGATTATTTTTGATTGCCGGGGTCCTCGCACATGGGCGGGACTATTCACTAGATTATGACTATACACAGAGATCCCCTACTACAGAAGTACCACCTATGCAACCCTAACCACCTTAGGAGAATGTCACGCAGGGGACCAGGACCTCACTAGGACCACCTGTACTAGAAAGAACAACCACCTAAGAATAAAATACATTTAGGGGTGTAAGCAAGAACACATTACACATGATGCATCAAGAACACATTCAGAGGTGCAGGGAAGGAAAAACACATGATGCATAAACCAACACATTCAGAGGTGTAAAATCAAGGAAGACACATGATGCATAAAAACATTCAGAGGTGCCAGACCATAACTCAATAGCGCAAAAACACATGATGCCCAAAAACATTCAGAGGTGTGGTCTGGGCACCACCCTTCTCCGCGGAAATGCCGCCGCTAGAGGTGGGGGTTCCTCAGGGGTCTATCCTGAGCCCCACCCTCTTTAATATCTATGTGGCCCCTCTGGCGGCGGTGGCGGAGTCCTTCGGTGCCCGGATCATATCCTATGCTGATGACACCCAGCTCCTTTTTACTTTTAAGAAGGGAGAGGCTTTTGATGGTGGTCTGATCAGGGAATGCCTGGGTGCGGTCTTCGACTGGTTTCGGAGGAATAGCCTGAAATGCAACTCCGATAAGTCGGAGTTGCTCTTTTTCGGATGTCCGCCGGTTCCCAGTTGGAAGACCTGGTGGCCTCAGGACATGTTTCCGCCTGATGTGCCTTCGTTGAAAGCCAAAAACCTTGGTGTGCAGTGTGATGACGGCCTCTCTTTCGGACCCCAAATCATCGGTCTGACAGGGAAATGTTTTGGCATTTTGAAAATGCTTCGGAAGTTTCTTCCTTTGCTGTCTTTGCAACAGAAAAAAATCATTGTGCAGTCTCTAATTGGCTCGCGACTTGACTACGCGAATGCCCTGTATCTCGGGCTGCCTAAATATCTGCTGGCCCGTTTGCAGATTGTACAGAACTCGGCTGCAAGAGCCATTTTTGGTCTCCCACGCAGGGCAAGAGCCCGGGAACTTCTAAAGAGACTGCACTGGTTGCCCATTGCTCAAAGAATCACTTTCAAGGTTTTGACCCTGGCTTTCAAGGCCCTCCATTCGATTGGCCCTAAGTATTTGGGGAAGCGCCTGGCTTTCTATGTCCCGAGGAGGACTTTGCGGTCTGCCTTGTTGGCCAAAGCCGTGGTTCCTTCTATTAAACTCGCCCAGATCGGAGGGCGTTCCTTTCGCTACTTGGTTCCGCGTTGCTGAAATGAGCTACCTGTTTCCTTAAGAAAGTCAAATAGTCTTCTCTCTTTTAGGAAAGAGCTGAAAACTTGGCTCTTCTCAGTATGATTTCTTCCCATGGCCTCCGCGAGCAGTTGTGTTGTGTTCTCCGCTGCAGATTCTCTTTGCCAAAGCGCCGGGACACCCCTCCGGGTAGCCGTGCGCTATAGAATTGACCTAAACATAACATAACATAACATAACATAACATAACAGAGGTGTAAGATCAAGGTGCGTAATCATATTAAATGCATTACATTTCCTAGCACCACATCACATTGCGCAAAACTCATATTAGGCAATTACCATCACATAGATAATCACATTGCGCCTAAATAAAATCACATACGAGCCCCCATCTAAAGGGACTAAAGAGCCCTGTGTCCAGAATGTCAGGGCCAGTCAGGGGTGCGCCACCGGCGCAAAACCTAAACGTTGCAGGTGCCCACTACTTGCTGGGCACCTGGGAACAATCCCAATACCTAAACGGTGCAGCTGCCCACTAATTGCTGGGCAGCTGGGAAATAAAACTGCGACAGGGTCCTCACTGACCCTAGGACAGAACTGCGCTCAATCGTTGGAGCCACACAGGCTCTTACACCATACTGCGCAGAACGTTGGAGCCACACAGGCTCTTAAAACACTGGTGTCCCCCAAGACCACGGACTCTGTGCAACGCTGGGGCGGCCCACTGCCACCCGGGACCGCCCTATCTCCCACCAACATCTTGGGCTTCGCACTGGCACGGCTCCTCATGGAGCCCTCGAGGCTCTGAAAGTACCTCTTGACCCCTTCGTGGGCTAAACATAGCCAAATGCCCCCACGAGCCTCAGAGACTCGTCAACGCGGTGGGACGGCCCACTGCCATCCGGGGCCGCCCTGACTCAGTGCCTCAAACCGGCACCAAAACAATCCTTAGGCTCCCTCGTGGAGCGGAAACAGAACTGCCCACAGGAGCCTCTCGGGGCTCTAAAACAATTGTGGGCTTGGAGCCTCGCTGGGCTCGGAAACAACGATATGCCGCCTGAGCCTCTCGTGCTCTAACTAAAGAAATGCCCCTCTCATTGGAGTCCCTCGTGGGGGACTCAGGAACAGAGACCGATGCCCCAAGAGCCTCAACCGGCTCTACACACTGGAGGGGAGGGGCGGGCACCGGCAATGTGCCCCGACGCCCTCCTCCCCGATTCAGCACTTCGGGCCGCACTCACCGGCTTCACAGATGCTGGGGCGGCTCTCCTCTGGGCAGCGCGGCTCTCCTCTGGGCAGGCAGGGCTCTCCTCTGGGCAGGCGGGGCTCTCTTTCACCCGGTCCCCCGTCTCGGGACCGGGACTCAGTGCGGAGCAGCAGGGCTCCCGGCGGCAGTCTCCTCACTCTTCTTCCGACGCGGTGGGGGCCAGGCACCGGCAATGTGCCTCGCGGCCCCCTCCGCAGGACGAGAGGCCGCGCTGCTTCCCCCGGGCCCCCCTCCTCGGGACCCGGGACTCTGTCACTCTGCTCCGGGAGGCGGGGTTGGCTCCCGACCTCCCGTGTCGTCCATCTCGGGGCTCCCTCTCGCCCACGGGAGCCCCGCACCGACCGCACGCCTTCTCCTTCTCTTGCTGCAGGGCTCCCTCAGCTCACGGGAGCCCTGTAGACCAGCCGCCATGCTTCTTCTCTTCTCCCTCGGCGCAGCATCTCCGGTCTCCCTCTCCTCACAGGAGACCGGACGGGCACCCCATGGCTTCCCCCAGGCAGGGGGAAGCGGAAACAACGTCCTCCTGGCCCCGCCCACAACCAGGTGGCGGCCATCTTGAGGCGGCTCGGGCCGCGGCGGTGATCCCGGGAGCAAAACGAGGGGTGGGCACCCTCGAGATTAAAATAAAATAGAGAAGCGAGGTGGGCACTCGCAAAATAATAAAATAAATGGGCAAAGTCGCAGGGTAGGCACCTGCCAAACCTCACGCAAAATGCGTGATGGCGACACGCTCGCTATGGGTCCAAATAAAGCGCTCTCCCAGCGCTATAAGCACTAAAGCAGCCCCCATGAGTGAAGGGGGCAGGAGAGCCAGGCAAAGGGGTCCCCAAAAGTCCTGGGCAGCAAAGTCCAGCAAAAAGTCCTTCAGGGGTCCAGGACAAGTCCTTCAGGGGTCCAGGACAAGTCCATCAGGTATCCAGGGGCTGGGCAGGGCACAGGGAGGCAAGCCTTCCCCTGAGCCCAAGCAGCAGCACGCCCCTGGCAGGATTCAAGTCAGAAACAAGAACATTTTTAGAGTGTCACAGCACCCTTTTTATACCCAAAAAATCCTTTGTCTAAAGGGTGCAGGCAGTGTGAGAACCAGCTAGAACTGGTTATAGGGAATTCCTTTCACTGGCCAGGCTAGGGACATCAGACGCACCCCAGGGGGTGGAGCCAGCATTGTGTGGGGAAAACCCAGCCTCACTCAGGACCCTCAAACCAGACGGTCAATCCACAAGCAGGCCCAGGCTCACTCCTCCCCTCACATCCGCATGCTAAACACTCCATTCACCACCGGGGCAGACCCTCCCAGACTCTTGGAGCCAGGCTCACCAGCCAGCCTCAGCCAATCACACGCCAGACACAAATTACACAAATATGCCAACTTCTAAAAGTGGCACTTCTACACTAGACACAATCATGCCACATACATCATTACGCAGCATTCAATCTCACGAGTTCCCACATATCAAACTCGACCCTGCACTCCCCACACATCAGGAACTACCATGGGCATACATATTCCCCATTCATTCCTATGGGAGGGCAGGTCACTCACCACACATACACAGAGAGCTCACGCACTTTACACTGTACCACAGTGAAAAAGTGAGCAAAGGCCTAAAATCACCAACACCGGGTTCCAGAAACAGGCTAGGAAAAAGCAAAAAGTTTCGGGGTGAACCTGCCAGAAGGGCCAGGTCCAACAGGCCTGCAATTGTGATGAACAAAATCATTGCTGCATTGTGGACACACCGTTATCCCCAAGCAAAATGTCAACACAGAAGTGTGCACACTAAGACAAAACAGCATTGCATCTTAACTACATATATGTGACAAAAATGTTTGATCCTGTCTGGAACAAAATGACATAGGCTGCCAAGCCCCAACTGAAATCACTGGCCACCATCACAGGGGCAGTGCATGGTGAATCATTGTTCAGCCAATTCTTACCCACAGGTCAGACCTGGCAAGGCTAAATCAAGCAGGCCCATGTAGACCTCTCCCGCACAACACCCCCATACCTCAGTCAATGTGATTGATACAGCTCAAGAAGTGAGACCTCTGAATAGGGGGTAACAAAAAATGTGCAGCAACAATTCCAAAACTAACCCAACCTCACCTTGTGGGGCTGGCAATACATATTTGTGACAAAACATCCATCAACAGATTGTTGTGAATAGGCACACAGGCACTGCCCAGTGTGAGTACGCACAAGCCAAATGTTGTATCCCTGTCCAGTGGACACATGTAGCAGACACAGGAAAAATACAAACTATGCCAGGGACCAATGCCACAGAGGCAGACCCATGCTGAACCCACATAGAATGGGCACAGTTTTGGATGAAACACATGATTAGGAGGCCAGGGTGTCTCAGGGGACTGTAGTGGGCACACTGATCCGTGGGTCTGGAATGAGCTGACTGTACCATGAGCAACCGTCATGGCGTTATGCATATCTTCCACTGATGTACATCATGTCTGAGGAAACAACATAGGTCATGCATGCTGCAAGAGTGTGCAGTTGAAACCTCACACTCCTATGTTGAGCATCATCATCAGTGCCAACAAATATGAAGCCCAAACACAGTACACAGGTCATGGAACATGCAAGGTCCCAACACATGTCACAGACCACCCTCCCACATGATGCGTAAATCAATGTGCAGTGTGAATTTCTTGCACCCTAGATGAACATGTGCAAATGTGATTACACAAAGACAAGGGGACACATGTTAAGGAGGGGAAGGGATGAAAATGAGCACCAGGTGACTACGGGGAGCCGAAAAGGCACTGCACATATAACCTGTCTGAGCTGACACCCCAACTGTGGGAGTGTAGCCAGGCTTCAGAGCACTTCAAAAAGCAGGTGACACACAACAAACAGCCATGTACCTACCCCCTTCTTGCTGCTGTCTCTCCTGCAACTGCCCATCGAGGTCTGGGAACATAACCACCAGGACACGGAGCATGTGGGGGGTCAGGTGACGGCATCCACCATGCCGGCGTGGAGGTGACAACTTCAGCTGGACCCGGGCTATACGCCGGGTCCAATACCGGATATCCTGCCACCTCTTCTGCACGTTGCGTAGGCGCCGGCGAGGGCCCCCTGCAGACCTGATGGCCCTGACGATGTCCCGCCAGATTTCCCCCTTCTCGTATGGTGTTACCTGTCAGGAAGACACAGTGAGACAATATCACTACACCTACTGTATGCCCCAGAGACACACACTTGCACATCTTTGATAATGTGAACAGGGCATAGGATGCTGACAGGACTTGCATCATTGTCCATGTGAATTTGGCCGGTGTGCAAGCCCCAATGCACTACATGGCATTGAAGGCCAACAGATGGCGTAAGGGGTGCAACCCACTCACTGATAATGGCACACACTGGGCAGCACATGCAACTTCAGGGTGTGGGACAGCACGTGCCAAGCAGTCACATATCCCACTCCACTAAAGAACCCTCAGCAGACCATACAGACACACCCTGGCACAGATCACTCGCCTGCCATTGACAACAGCGGATACAATCCTCATTTTACACATGTGCCACTTGCTTGTGGGGTGTCACAGGTGTCGTGCTAGCTTTGCAAGTCGCGCACACAGCACTGCTTACTTGTCACATCAGATGGGGAGAGCTGCTGCATAAGCCATGCAGCAGTGGTGCCACACATCACATACACACTCACCCACATGACAAGGCACATTCACACACACCAATGTCCATGAGGTTGTACACATCACTTGGACAATCTCACCACAGGTCCCCTCAACTCATAAACATCTGTGAGTACAGTCACCTGTCACTCCGGGGGACCACTGTTCCTCTTCAGGACATTTGGAAATGAAGACACCAAGGCAGCCATGGCCAGTAGTGGGAGTACCTGCTGGGCGGTGACATGGGGAGGGAGAGGGGCAGGGTAGGGGGTAGTAATGTATGGATTACGGACCTTAACAGGTAAGTAAACATATACATAAATAAAACAAATGATGCAGTGCGCGCAACGTAATTCGTTTTATTTATTTATATGCTTACTTACCTGTTAAGGTCCGTAATCCATACATTACTACCCCCCCACACTGCCCCTCCCCACCCCACGTCACCGCCCGACAGGTACTCCCACTACCGGCCGTGAATGCACCAAGATCTGGCACGGCTGAATGTGTCATTCACTATGCAGTGAATGTCACAGTAAGCACAATGCAACTGAGGACTGTACACACATGCACTACATCATGCTCTGCATGAGAGACATCAGCATGTACACCCGCTGGGACTCACTCCAAACCACATTGCATGTCTGTCCCACCTGGACACAATGCCTGTTGTGACACACACACACAACAGGTGCACAGTCAAAGGTAGTGGAGTCAGCACTCACCTGCTCCTCTGGTCTTCCATACAGCTTCGGGTACTGTGGGAGTAGGCTGTCCAGCAGGGCCTGGTTCTCCTCCTCAGTGAATGATGGGGCCCTCTCCACAGTACGTGCCATTGCAGGAGACAGAGGATGCAGAGACAGCAGCAGTGTGGTCCACTCCAATGTTGTGCAGGCAAGTGCCCTCTCAGGGGTTCATGCTGCCTTAAATCAGTGCTGCTCAGGGGCATTCAGTACGCGGAGTACAGAGTAATAGGTCAGATTCATTTCCATCATACGTTTCCTCCAATCCCTTCAAACATACGGCTCTGGCAACATTCGCATTGTTCAAAATTCGAGCTTCAGCTAAACAATCATTTTGCAACATTGTATTTTATGGGCCAACTGACTTTTGCAGGTCACCTGTTGGACACATAGCTACTCAAAACTCAGTATCCATGACACCCAGGATGCATTCAGGACCTACTACTCGTCCCCTATGTGTCCCCTTATTGATTTTGAGAACCACACACGTGTACGGTGCGTTTCACGCGCTCATGTAAGGCACCATTACAATAGTGATACGATGTGCACACACGCCCGGAAAGTAGGGGTACGGTGCGTTTCACGCGCTGATGCGAATGCAGGGGTACGGTGCGTTTCACACGCTGATGTGAATGCAGGGGTACGGTGCATTTCACACCCTGATGCGAATGCAGGGGTATGGTGCGTTTCACACGCTGATGTGAATGCAGGGGTGCAGTGCATTTCACACGGTGCGTTTCACAAGCTGATGTGAATGCAGGGGTACGGTGCGTTTCACACGCTGATGAGAATGCAGGGGTACGGTGCGTTTCACACGCTGATGTGAATGCAGGGGTACGGTGTGTTTCACACGCTGATGTGAATGCAGGGGTACGGTGCGTTTCACTTGGTGCGTTTCACACGCTGATGTGAATGCAGGGGTACGGTGCGTTTCACACACTGATGTGAATGCAGGGGTATGGTGCATTTCACACGCTGATGTGAATGCCGGGGTACGGTGCGTTTCTCACGGTGCGTTTCACATGCTGATGTGAATGCAGGGGTACGGAGCGTTTCACACGCTGATGTGAATGCAGGCGTACGGTGCATTTCACATGCTGATGCGAATGAAGGGGTACGGTGTGTTTCACACGGTGCGTTATACACGCTGATGTGAATGCAGGGGTACGGTGCGTTTCACACGGTGTGTTTCACACGCTGATGTGAATGCAGGGGTACGGTGCATTTCACACGCTGATGTGAATGCAGGGGTATGGTGCGTTTCACACGCTGATGAGAATGCAGGGGTACGGTGCGTTTCACACACTCATGTATGGCACCATTACAATAGTGATACGAGGCGTACACACAGCAGGGATGTAGGGGTACGGTTCTCACAGGATGTCTATCAAGTACTTTTCATTGCATACTTTCAAGTGCAGGCCCTCGGTGTGGCAGCCAGTGATATAGCACAGGGCATCTAATCTTGTTGTACAATAGATGTGTGATGACCTGTGGACACATGTCATGTGTGATGGGGCACTATGTGGCACACATCACCTTAACACTTGTCCCATGTGTTTCATTAGGCAGATTTTGTCATGCACAGCAACACTGGGATGGCACAGTCATCACTACCGGCACCTGTCTCCTGATGCCAGGGACTGGGGCACTTTGTCAACTGACATGTCACTCTCAGCATGACCCTATGTGACTACGTCAGGTGTGTGTCATGTGTTAAATTGAGCTTGCTGTTTGTGTTCCGTAAACCCGATCTGCTGTTGGTGCATCTAACATGGGTCTGTGTTGAGATGGGATTGGTTTGGTTTCACATCTACACACACCATGCCACATGTGGATTCCCACGGCTGTTGGGTCTGTGTGCATCAGACATAATATTTCCCAGGCATACATGTCTGCATCGTGACAATGGCTGTGCTGTTTTATTGTCACATGTACACCTTAATCGCAATGTGTTTGATATGTACATTTGACATTCCATGTGACCTGTGTGTGCCTTGCAGTCAGCTGTCTGGATGGGATGACAACCTTCCACTGCAGGTATAGTGAAGTGTGTCACTCCGGTGATATCTCGGCTGTTCACTCAGACCGGCCCAGCAGCTCATTTCAGGGCATGTCATGTCAATTTGTCAATCAACAGGCGTATCTGGCTTGTCGTAGGAGTGCCAGTAAGCTGGCATATGTGTCCTGGATGTATTGCACACGCCAGACTCCATAGTGACTTGATGTCTAGTAGCAGTTTTTCATGTGCTATGTACATTGCCATTGATGTTGGCTGACTGTCAATCTCCATTATTCCCAAATATGTCCTGCAGGGCACCGCCTCTACCAAGGCCATTCCCAGACTTGGCTACCATGAGGGAAAATGCCTGCATCCGACGTTACAGATTCACTCAACAGTTGCTTCAGGAGTTGAAGAACAAGCTGGCACCACATCTCCAACCACAACACAGGTATCCTACTGCGCTGACCCCCAAGATAAAGGTGATGGCAGCCCTACATTTCTTTGCTACAGGTATGTTTCAATTAACCATAGCTGATGTTGGTGGGATGTCACAGACGATGTTCAGCCGTGTCCTGCGTGATGTTTTGGCAGCCATGTTGGAGCACATTGATGAATTCATAAAATTTCCTGTTACTAAAGAGTTGAGAGATGTCAAGGGTGATTTCTATGCCCTGGTGGGGATGCCACATGTCATTGGGTCCATTGATGGGACACATGTGGCTTTGGTGCCACCACAGGCACAGGAGCAGGCTTACCGCAAACATAAACATTACCATTCAATAAATGCCCTTGTGGTGTGTCTTGCTAACATGCTGACATCCCACGTTTGTGCACGTTTTCCAGGATCGGCACACGATGCATTCATCATGAGGCATAGCAGGGTGCCACAAATGAGGCTGCGGCTGCGCAACGAGCGGGCATGTCTTGTTGGTGAGTAAACTCTGTTTGTCCTGTGTGTTTCAGTATCGATTGCTCTTACGGCATCTCCTGACCCACTTATTTACATGATGTATCTATGTAGGTGACTCAGGATATCCCAACATGCCTGGCTAATGACACCTCTCCGCAACCCAAGAACAGCTGCAGATCAGCTGTACAATAATGCACATGGGCAGACCAGGCGAGTGAGAGGACGTTTGGCCTCCTGAAGAGCCGATTCCGGTGCCTCAATAAGACCGGCGGAACCCTCCCATATGCACCGGACAAGGTCTGTAAGATCTTCCTCGTGTGCTGCATGCTGCACAACATGGCAGTTGAAAAGGCAGTGCCACTCATCCTGGATCCTGAGGAGCAGGAACATCCACCCGTTGAGGATCAAGGGCTTGGTTACGATGCAAGTGATGAGGAGGAGGAGGATGATATACGGAGTCAGCTCATATGCAACTTCTTCTCATAATTGTGAGTCACTGGGAATGAGTGAGCAAGCTTGTAGCATTGAGTGGCATGTGTTGCAATGTGTGTGTCCAGCTGACTGTATGCAAAGTGACTTTGATGTGTGTTCTGATGTGTCACGCGAATGTTGATGTGACCTGACCTGACCTTGGTCTTTGCCGGTCGCTCCACATGCCGCGCGGCTCCCCCTGAGTGCGCCCGGTCTCCCTGCCTGCCTCCGCTTGTTCGCCGCTGCCCTGTGGCAAAGGTTTCTTTTTTGTACTTTTGCTCCCTGTGCTTGGTATTTGTTCTGTTTGTTGGTGCCCCTGATTCTGTGTCCGATCGCCCTTTCCCCTTCGGGACCGCTTTCCCGCCTCGGTCCCCCTCCCCGCACCCTGCCGCTGCTCCCCTGTGGCCCGCCCCCTTTTCTTTTCTGTATCCTTATCCCCTTCCCAGCGCCACCCCGCTCCCGCCTCCCAGCTGCTCCTCCCTCCCACCGGCTATTTAGGGACTGCCCGCGCGACGGTGAGCGGTGACCTGACCTGACCTTGGTCTGTGCCAGTCGCTCCACGCGCCACGCGGCTCCCCCTGAGTGCGCCCGGTCTCCCTGCCTGCCTCTGCTTGTTCGCCGCTGCCCCTGTGGCAAAGGTTTATTTTTTGTACTTTTGCTCCCTGTGCTTGGTTTTTGTTCTGTTTGTTGGTGCCCCTGATTCTGTGTCCGATCGCCCTTTCCCCCTCGGGACCGCTTTCCCGCCTCGGTCCCCCTCCCCGCTCCCTGCCGCTGCTCCCCTGCGGCCCTGCCCCCTTTTCTTTCCTGTATCCTTATCCCCTTCCCTGCGCCACCCCGCTCCCGCCTCCCAGCTGCTCCTCCCTCCCACTGCTCCACCTATGGCGGAGTCCACGCGTACGCGCAGCGGTCACGTGCAGCAGGCGCGCCGATTGCGCGCCGAAGACGTGCCAAAGGCAAGCCCGTCTACGCCCGTCCACGCCTGGACCGCGCCCAGCGCCAGAACCCCTGGACCTCGCCGGAGCCAGCCAACCCGACAGAGATACGACGCCGCCACCATCCACGCACTCAACACCAGCCGACAGCCAGCCTGCTACCAAGCCACCCCGAAACGCACGCACGGAGCCTTCACCTGCCACGCCTGCAGCTTCACCTGCACCCAACCCTGCACCGCACCCCCTAAACCAGGCTCCAGCAACGATCACATCAAGTGCATCCTGCTCAACACCCACTCCGTCCACAGGCACACCGTCGAACTCTGGAACCTCCTCGACACAACTTCACCAGACGTTGCCTTTCTCACAGAAACATGGATGAACGCCTCCTCAGCTCCCGACAACGCCATAGCCATAACGGATGGCTACAAGATCGCCCGGAAGGACCGCGCAAACCAACATGGAGGAGGCATCGCCATCATCCACAGAAACACTATCGCATCACGACCAACTCCGATGACACCCTCACCGCCGCCGAACACCTCCACTTCCAGATACACACCGACCCCAAGACCACCCTCCGAGGCACCCTCGTCTACAGACCCCCGGGACCACGCACACAATTCAGCGAAGCCGTCGCAGACTTCATCAGCCCACACGCCCTCACCTCCTCAGACTACATCCTCCTAGGAGACCTCAACTTCCACCTGGAGAACAACAATGACAGCAACACCGCCGCCATGCTGGACAACCTCGCCAACCTCGGACTCAAGCAACTGGTGAACACCCCCACCCACTACGCCGGCCACACGCGAGACCCCATCTTTTCCTCCAGCAAGCACATTTTCTTCAGCCACTCCACCGGACTACACTTGACAGACCACAGCTGCGTCCACTTCAACTTCAGGAGAACCACAACCCACCACCACCCTCAACCGGTTCCCCATAGAAGCTGGGGCAAGATCACCGCCGACCAACTCACCACCACCCTCAGCCAGAACCCTCCTACCCACACTACGGACCCCAACGAAGCAGCCCTCAACCTCACTCAGTGGCTCACCAACTGCGCCGATGCCCTCGCACCACTGAAGAACCCCCCCCAGCAGACACGGCAGCAAGAAAGCCCCTTGGTTCACCAATGACCTCAAAAACTCCAAGAAAACCTGCTGCACCCTCAAGAAAGCCTGGCGCCATGACCAGACAACAGAAAACATGACAGCCCTCAAGAACGCCACCCGCGAACACCACCATCTGATCCGCACCACCAAAAGGACCACATTCAAAGAACGACTGGACAACAACTCCCACAACAGCAAGGAACTCTTCAACATCGTCAAAGAGCTCTCCAGCCCCAGTGCCTGCAACAACGACATCACTCCCTCGCAGGACCTCTGCGACTCACTCGCCTCGTTCTTTCACCGCAAGATCGTCGACATACACAACAGCTTCGGCACACAGACCACACACCCTACCACCGATCCGGCGCCCCCCACCACCACCCTCCGCACCTGGACGACGGTCAGCACTGAAGATACCACCCGCACGATGAACACCATCCACTCCGGCTCCCCTACCGACCCCTGCCCACACCACATCTTCAACAAAGCCGACACCATCATCGCACCCCAACTCTGGGACATCATTAACAGCTCCTTCGCCTCCGTCACCTTCCCTGAGAGCTGGAAACACGCCTAGCTCAAGGGGCTCCTGAAGAAACCCACTGCGGACCCCACAGACCTCAAGAACTTCCGCCCCATATCACTCCTCCCATTTCCAGCCAAAGTCATCGAGAAGACCGTCAACAGACAACTCTCCGCCTTCCTCGATATCAACGGATCCCTCGACCCCTTGCAATCTGGCTTCCGAGCAAACCACAGCCCCGAGACCGCCCTCATCGCAGTCACCGACGACATCAGGTCCCTGCTCGACAACGGGGAAACAGTGGCCCTCATCCTCCTGGACCTGTCGGCAGCCTTCGACACCGTATGCCACCGCACCCTAATACAGCGCCTCAGCAACATCGGAATCCAAGGAAAGGCCTTGGAGTGGACAGCCTCGCTCTTCACCGGTAGAACCCAGAGAGTCCGCCTCCCCCCGTTCCGATCAGCGGCCACCGAAGTCATCGTTGGCGTCCCACAAGGATCCTCGCTCAGCCCCACCCTCTTCAACATCTACATGAGCCCCCTCGCAGCTGTCGCACGCCAACACAACCTTAACATCATCTCCTACGCCGACGACACCCAGCTGATCCTCTCCCTCACCAACGACCCCGCCACCGCCAGAGCCAACCTCTGGGAAGGAATGAAAGACGTCGCGGAATGGATGAAGCTCAACCCGCTGAAACTGAACTCTGATAAGACGGAAGTCCTCATCCTGGGAACATCCCCCTCCGCCTGGGATGACTCCTGGTGGCCCCCTGCCCTGGGCTCCGCACCCAATCCAACGGACCATGCACGCAACCTGGGCTTCATCCTGGACTCCTCCCTCACGATGACCAAGCAAGTCAACGCCGTCATGTCAGCCTGCTTTAACACACTGCGCATGCTCCGAAAGATCTTCCGGTGGATCCCCACCGACACCAGGAAGACGGTCACCCAGGCCCTCGTCACCAGCCGACTGGACTACGGAAACACCCTCTACGCTGGAACCACAGCCAAACTTCAGCAAAGACTCCAGCGCATAGAGAACGCCTCAGCACGACTCATCCTGGACACCCCCCGCTTCAGCCACATCACTCCCCAGCTGAGAGACCTGCACTGGCTCCCCATCAGCAAGAGGATCACGTTCAGACTCCTCACCCACGCACACAAGGCTCTCCACAACGTGGGACCCACATACCTCAACAACCGCCTTACATTCTACACACCCACCCGCCAGCTCCGCTCCGCCAGCCTCGCGCTCGCCACCATCCCACGAATCTGCAAGACCACCGCCGGAGGAAGATCCTTCTCCTACCTGGCGGCCAAGACATTGAACTCCCTGCCCACCCACCTACGACTTACCCAGAAACATCTCTCCTTCAGGAAACAGCTCAAGACCTGGCTCTTCGAGCAATAGCGGACCACCCCCCCCCCCAGCGCCTTGAGACCCTATGGGTGAGTAGCGCGCTTTACAAATTCCGTGATTGATTGATTGATGTCATGCCACACAGTAATGTACAATGACTTTCCTCGAAATTTGCATGTGTCCAACATTGTTCCTGTTTCGTAACTGCCCATGTCTTTTGCAAAGATTTTTAACAGTGACCTCTTGTGTGTCTGTCATTCCTAGGTTGCTGTGCCTATTGTCTGTTCGTGTCATCCTTGTCCTCATGCTATCCTCATGATGATTGCAACTTGGGCTAAATCAGCGTTCCATGCACGGACATGTGTAAATGTCAGTTCGGGTAAAAGATCCAAACAGGCTTTTTGGTGTGGTATGGTTTGGGAATGTGTAGGAACTGTTTCTGTGCATGTTGTAGTACCATGCATACGTCTCATCACCATGGATAAAATTACATGTTGCACCACTCCCATGACATGACAGGCACCCTTCTTGACAGTCATCTGTAGTGGAGTGTGGACTCTGGTGAAGGCATCAATGTGTGTAAACCTTGCCCCTGACACATTGCAGATGCCACGGGTTGACGTTGTGTGTGACATCACAACAACAGGCTCTATGGGGAATTGCAGCCTCTCTGTGTGCAGCAGGGTGCGTTTGGCTCAACCACCTAATCTTGTGTGCCAGTACATTTGGATTTCCAACAACCATGTTGTGAAGGTGGGGGCCAGCGTATGCCCCACATGTTCTGTCAACTGTCCTGTGAGTCTGTTCGTATGGATGCATTGCCCTTTGTGCCAGTATGTCATGTCACTGTCACGTCGCTTCCTCAGGGCCAGGTGGAGAACACTGCTTTGCAAGCCTTCTCGGTAAGTGGATGAGAAATTTCATTTGCCATGAAGCCAAGAACGTGGCGCTGATGACATCACAAAGTTGCGCTGCAGCAAATGTAAATGCTTCCGTGGCACCAGTCGGGTGCCATTAATGCCAGGATCCTCTTGTGGTGTGCTACATATCCTGGTCACGGTAGGGGTGCTTTTGCGCCATCGCTCCTCATTACTCTCTGTTGAGTTTCGGCCCAGCAGCTTGTTCTGTTTGGCATTTCAAACCCCAGTTGCACGAGCCGATGACTGGCTCTTGCGGGGCTTCCTTGTGTTTACCTAATTCCCTCCCTCGTTGGATGAGCTTCTTAAGGCTCTTGCGGGGGCTGTGTAATTTCCCTTCTTGACCCTCACTGATTCCCTGGGGTAACTACAGATTGTTGGCTTTGTGTGAGACGCGCAGCAGCGCATTTGAATTTCTGTTCATTGGACTTTATTCATACACTGTTATTTTCTGGATTACCGCATGGCTTTAATTGCCTTGAAGCAGCCTGCACAGCGCTATACCCCCTTCATATCGCTGCAATACTCTGCTACTTTTTATGTGTCTTCGGTGACCCCTGTGCTAGTTGCACAATACTTGGAATAGGATCATAATATTGGCCATTTCTTTTGCAACTCGTACAACATAATCTTTGGTGTGTTATGGTGTTTCATCACCTTTACATGTGCTATGAATTCATGTAGATTGTTCATCTCTGTTTTCACAGCAGGGGCTGTTGATAACTGCTGGATAAATACATGGAAACGTATGGCACAGCCTTCTTTCTAAGTGTGTAGTAATGTCCTTGTTCGATTCTCAGATCTAGTAGCACTTTCATTAGTGTGATCCCAACTAGAATACATTGGCTGTTGTTTTCCTTTACAGGTGTTACTGTTACAGTATAGGTCCTGAGATATTCTGTGATTCAGTGACAAGAGGTGTTGAATCCTTATGCTTGTTTACCTTTGTTTCAGATCTCCCTCCCTGCTGTTCCCTTCCCTCGCCTGATCACCCTTTTGAGTCTGTCATTTCTACTCAGACCAAGGGGCTATCGGGAGATGGACAACTTTGAGCATCGCATGTTTCTGGGGATTCAAGGCCCTGACAGTCACAGGCAGTCCTGTGCACATTATTTCACCAGCAGTACAGGTAGACTCATTACATGTCTGTTATTTTCTGCAGAGCAATGGCACTGCCCATGGACATTGGCTCATGCAGCATGGCCTCAACACATACTTGATCCGTTTGTGTAGTAAATGTGTTCACCACAGTACAATGTGCCTCATCTCTGTCACCGCAGATCTCTTGCCACTTTGCATGCGTCATCTATGGCATAATTGTCAAAGATTGTGCATATGGGAGTATGTGTACTTTGGCAACATGCATGCAGTTCTTCATGGCTAATGATCCCTATTGTGCATGAAGTACTTGGTTGTGTATGTCTTTGTGCAGGTTGCTACCCACAACGGGCAGGCAACACCTGCTGACGCTGTGTGTCCTGGACGCAGCTTGGCCTTTTGGAGCCTGATCCTGTGGCCGTCATTTTTGGTGATTGTTCATCCATTTTCTTTGAGTGACCCATGAGTAACCAGACACTCCTTCCTTTCCAAACATCTGTTACACTGTGCCTTTCTAACCTCCTTGTCTTTGTGTGCTAGTTTTTGCCTAGTTTCTCACCCCTTCCGCCATCAGGTGTTCACTAATTCCTGCTGCTGCCTACCCTGCGGCACCGCCCCACCGAGTGCCATGATTCTGCAACACACACGCCTTCCAGATGCTCCTCCCTCCCTCCACCCATTCTTAATGGAGGCAGCAGCTTGACTGTGCCACAGTGGCGCCACCTCCGTGCCAAAGGCAGGACCGTCAGCGCCCGCCAGCGCCTGCAACGTGCACAGTGCAAGACCCTCTGGTCCTTGCATGACCCATGTAACACAACAGACTAATGCTCCAGCCACCCTCCAAGCAAAGAACACCAGACAATCAACCACCTGCTAACTGGCAACCCCTAAGCGCACACATGACAGCTTCCCATGCTGTGTGTGCGACTCCTACTGCCTAACCGCGCTGCCTTGCCTAACAGACCATGTCCGTACAACCAGGTCATGTGCCTCCTACTGCACACCTGCTCTGTCCACCAGCACGCCATTGGACTCTGTTACCTCCTCAACACAACAGCCCCACACATCGCCTTCATTACAGTAACCTGGTTGAACGCATCCTCAGCACACAACTTCAATCACAGACGGGACTGCACCATCAATCCAGGAGGATGAATTGCAATTCATTCAGAAGTTCACCCTCAGAGTCATATACAACACCAAGGACACACTCAGCATTGTCAAGCACCTGCACTTCAGGTTTCACACCAACCCCCTGACCACCCTCAGTCTAACACTCATCTACAGATCTCCAGGCCTGTAACCACAATTTTGCTAAGCCATCAACAACTACATCAGCACGCAGGCCCTCACCTCCACAGACTATATGTGGCCGGGGGACAGCATCTTCTGGCTGGAGGACAACCACACCACCATCCTTCATTGGTACATCAAAAGTTGCATCCAGTTCTCCAACAAGCAACACACTACCCCACAGATCCCCCAAAGATGCTTGATCTAATTCACCACAGACAAGCTGTGTGGCACCCTCGCCCAGGACACTCCAACCAACGCCACCGCCACACCCTGCAGCCTCACACACTGGAGCAGCGACTGATCCAACACTCTTGCCACATTGGCGTACTTTCCTGTGAAGCACAACAACAGTTAAGCCACCTGGGACAAGGCAGACCTACTGGACTCATACAGGTCTAGCCGGACTCTCGTGCAAACCTTGCGAAACAAACAACCATCATTTACCTTTCAGCCCTGAAACCCGCCACACACAGACATCACCATATCATCCGCACGGACAAGAGGACATCCTTCAGGTAGGGCATAGGCACCAACACACACAACATCAAGGAGCTCATCAGCATCGTGAGTGAACAATCTAACCCCAGCTCTCCATTGAAAAGACACCCCACCCTTGCAAGGCCAAGGGAATCCCTCGCAACATTCTACCACTGCAAGCTTGTGGATGTACAAGACAGCCTTGCCACACAGAGGCAGACAGCGCTATTATCCACAGGAAATACCCCCCCACCCCCTCAGGTCCTGGACTCCCGTCAGCAGCAAAGACACCACCCTGATCATGTACACCATCCACTCCGGCTCTCCATCTGGACCCCTCCCACACAACATCTCAATCACAGCATACCCCATCCTTGAAGCCCACCTTCGGCATGTCATGAATGTCTCCTTTGGTACGCCACATTCAATGGGAGCTGGAGGCATGCAGAGACCGAGGCCCTTCTTTAACAACGGAGGGCAACACCGAAAGGATCACCTGGAACATCACCCTGTTTCCCTACCAGGCAAATGTCATCAAGAAGACAGTCAACGAGCAACTGACCAACTCCCTCCAAGCAAACATCTCCAGGCAACCCGCCCCAGTCCCTCTTCCACAGTAATCACACCACTGCAACCGCTCTCATTGCCACCACCAACGACATCTTGGACCCTGCTCAACAATGGTGAGACCACCACCCTCACCCCATCGACCTCTCAATGGCATTCTACAGCATGTGCTACCACACTGTCAGATCACACATCTCCAAACCTGGGATCCAGAGGAGGGCCCCGGATTAAATCGCCAAGTACCTAACCAGCAAGGCCAAGGGAGTCCGCCTCACCCCTTCAGCACGTAGTACACTGGGGTCATCGGGCCCATGCCCCAGGGCTCATCTCTCAGCGTGACAATGTTCAATGTCTCCATGACCCCCCTTGTGGGAAGTTAACCTGGCATAAGATGTCCACTATTCTAGTGGACATCATATGCCAGGCTAAATTCTCACAATGGTGGCAGCGGATGGGATAAGAGCTTGCTGTTGTTTTACCATATAATCTTGAGATATCATTTGAAAGATCACGTTAAGGTACCTGTAGGTACATATAAATCAAGTTCTTATAATACATAAGTTATACTGAACTTAGCAGCTGTAGGTGGTAAGGGCCTAGCACACCCTGACTACAACTCCTAGAGAGGTTCTAGTAGGAAACCATTTAGTGTAGGTAGGTGTACACACCACACCTCACTAGAAAATGTCCTTGGAAGGAGGCCCTAGTGGACCTCTTCAATAAGAAACCCAGAGGGTGCCTTCTAAGTATGGCTCATTCACTTATCATGAGTTGAGAAGCCTGTGTGCAGTCAGAAAGTTGAGACAAGGACAGAGTCCAACCTTTAACCACCTGGTAGATATCTTAGTGGCTCATGATGTAGAGAATGCATCAGACCCAGGTAACCATTGGAGTGGAGAGGGGGGCCATCTTTCAGCAGAGGAAAATACCACTGGAGATGATCCATTGGTCTCTGATGAGGATGATGACCAGGATGCAGCTGATGTAGCTCCCCTGGGCACCCTAGGACTATCTGGAGGTGGAGAGGGCCAAGGGAGGCTCCCCTCCACTCAGCCCAGTAGGCCTAACACGGGAAACCGAAGGCACAGATCCCACTCCAGTGGTTCTGATCATTCTGATTCCTCAGTAGGGTCCAGTGCCTCTGCTGTAAGGAGGATGACTTCCCCTGAGAGGAGAGAGCACAAAGCTAGAATGAAGGAAGTCAAGCTTGGGATCAAGAGGCAATAAATTGCCCTTGCAAAAGAGACCCTGGCTCTTGAAAGAGAGAAAATGTTGTGTGGGTTAGAGCCCACTGGTGGCAGCATAGTACCTAGAGATAGGGAACGGTCTCATGACCATAGAGACCTGAAAAAGATTGTCCCTCCCTATCAGGTTGGGGATGACATCCACAAATGGATAACTGCTTTGGAAAGGGGCTGCAAAGTGCAAAAGGCCCCCAAGGAGCAGTGATCTTGTGGCTCTCCTTTGCAGACCTTTGGTTGACTCTGATCTGACCTCTCCCCAAGAATTGGGAAAGAAGGCAGACAAATGGGTCAGAACCAGGGTGAAGCAGAAGGTACAGAACCAAGGTGATGATCAGAAGAAGCAAGACCAAAAGGGTGGGGAGAAAGCAAAAGACCAGAAGTCTTCTCAAGGTCCCCAAAAAGCTTCTAATGGTGGGGGTTCCCAACCTGCAAAAAAGAAAGAAGGTCCTAAGAAATCATGGTGCAAAGTATGTAAGGTAAATACTCACTGGACCAGTGAATGCACCAAGAAGGAGGCAGCTCCAGCCACCGTTGCCCCTAAGGCAACTGTTCCCCCTAGTACAGCGAATAGTGGTGGTTGTCAACAGAAGGGTGTAGTAGGGTTAACCCTGGGAACTGAGATGGATTGTGGCCAAGTCAGAATACCAACTCAAGCTGTTCTTGTCTGTGATGTGGACATGGCTATGTCCTCTACTGTGAGCCCCAGTAACTTGGGCAAGTACAGAGAGACTCCTTTGATTAATAATAAAGTGGCTCAGGCCTACAGGGACACATGTGCTAGTGTCACAATGGTGACACCCAGCTTTGTGGACCCTGGACAGATAATACTAGGTGACAATTACCTAGTGACCAATGCAAGCAATGCCACTACCACCCATTGTATGGCAATTGTTAATTTCTCCTGGGGAGGGGTAACTGGCCTCAAAATAGTTGTTGTTGGTTCAGACCTCCCTGTAAAATGTTTGCTTGGCAATGACCTAGAATCTTCAGTCTGGTCTGAAGTGGAGTATAGGACTCATGCAGAGATGTTAGGAATATCAGCACATGTCCTTGCTGTGACCAGGTCACAGGTCAAAAATTGCAACACTGAACAAGCCCTGGATCCTGAAATAATGGACCAGTTGCCTACCAGGAGGAGAAGCAGTAGGGTTAAGGCAGTGCCTGCCCCCTTGCCTCAGGAAGAGAGTCAGCCTTCACAGGAAGCTGATTGTGAGACCCAGGAGGAAACTGTCCTAGTAGAGCTTGAGCCTGATCAGGTTGAGTTTTTTGGGACAGGGGGACCCTCCAGGGCAGATCTGAGGCAGGCGCAGTTAGACTGCCCTTCTCTTGAACCCCTCAGACAGCAAGCTACTGCTGAGGCTGCTGGGAATGCTAGTGGCACCCACAAAGGGATGATGGGCTCCTGTATTCAGAGGCTAGAGACCCCAAGCCTGGTGCTTCCAGGAGGTTGGTCATACCTTTGGCATTCTGGGGCTTCCTTCTCACACTAGCCCATGATGTTCCCTTAGCAGGACATCTTGGCCAGAACAAGTCTTGGGACAGGCTTGTCCCTCACTTTCACTGGCCCCACATATCAGAAGACACCAAGGAGTTTTGTCCCTTCTGTGTCACCTGCCTAGCCAGTGGCAAACCAGGTGGCACCACAAAGGCCCCCCTAATACCACTACAAAGGAGGTTCCGACCCTGTTTCTGAATTGGTTGCTACTCTAAGGTTCCCCATGCTGCTATCTTATGAGGCCGGACAAGTAATAGGAAGGAAGGGTATAAAGCTTCATTAGGACTATGAAGTCCGCTCGTTTTCTGTCTAGGAAGGAATTATACAAGGTTGCCTGAACAATAGTATTTGAACCAAAATCGCGGCACTCATTTTTATCAACGTATACAAAATAGATAAAAGGTTGAGAAGTCAATGGGAGTCAAATAAAAAAAACATACATTTTAGCAGTGAGTGGTTGCATCTTTGGTGCACCTAGCTTTGACCCAGTGCAGAATCCCTTTGTTGCCACATAGAAGAAAAACAAGCATTGAAAATGCAATAGGTCTCGCCTTTGATTAAGTTAAAGCCATTTGCTTTGCTAATGGTATTGTATAGCAAAGCAAATGGCTTTAACTTAATAAAAGGCAAGACCTGTTGCATTTTCAATGCTTGTTTATAGTCTGAATTTGGATTTAAGAAGGTTAACTGAATCCCATTGATCACCCGATGTGCAATGTGAGGGGCTTTGAAGGATATTCTTCTTGACACTGTTAACCAGCAGAGAGCTTAGTGAGTGGTGGCTATATGGTCCTGTCTGTTTAGATTGAGGACTCACCTAGCTTCTGCATATCGAATTAGTTGTATCCTTCAGATTAAGTTTCTAGAGGGTACAGATCAGTGGTTGATTTATAGCCACTCATATTTTAAATCGAATTTCAGTGACGCTTGTATCCTCAGTAATTGACCTAGGTAGGGTGAAGAATTGTGGATGTATTCTCTTAGTATATATTAAGTCCCAAGGCACTTTGCTTATTTGAAATTGAAATTAGTTTCAAATTTACTATAATCCTAAAATTACTCTTTTCGCTAAACGTCACAGGAGGCTGTCCCAGGCCCATAAACCTCAAGTATATAGAGTTATAGTTTAGGCAAGACCCACAGGTGAGGCATTTAGTTTGAGAGGGTTCTCTAGCATCCAATAATTCACGGCAACGAAACCTTTCCTCTAGTCCAAAGGTCATGCCTCAGAATTGTGTTCCAGTTTTAGGATGATCTGGGTATTGTTTGTATTGCTGTAGCATATGAGGCTCAGGGAGTTCACAAGGTCAGCAAGGGCATAAAGAGGTGCAAGGTGGACATTGAAGAGTAGGGATGCGATTATTGAGCCTTGTAGATACCTCCTCGCCAGGTATAAAGTTGGAATCTGAGCTGGCCAAAACTCTCTATGAAGTTACTCTTGCAAACAGAGTCAAATGAAAGTGAAATGTTACATGGATGCCTTCTCCAATAAAGAAATGATGTACTGTTATTTATGCAAGTACTGTTTAATCCATCTCTGTGAGAGAGACTTCAAAAAAACTGTCTCTATCCATTCATCTCCTTGTTATCATAAATGTGTTTTGTGTGGCATCTTTTGTTCATCCTGCAATGTCTTTCACCTTTTACAGGGTGTTGATTTCCTTTATTGACAGGTAAGTGCTTTACATTCTGGTTTTTCCCTCATTTCTTCTATTACTGGAGACCCAGTTCTCTATCAGTGACGTGTACAAAGTGGGTTTTAGTAGAGTATTCTCATGTTTGCTTTGTGATTATTTCTCATACTGGGATTTATTTTCTGCGTAGTAGATTTTCTTTTGTATCTGTAGAAATAGGAGTGTGTTCTGAGAACGAAAATATAATCGTAGTTGCTGATGCCTTTCAGAGGTGCCTGTTCTCCCCACCAGTGTAAGAATCAGTGCAGAGAATGGGTCGAGGACTAGTCATGCTCCTACACAAGTCTTCCTGATCTTCCCTCCAATGAGCGTCCCAGTCTTGTGTAGCCATGTCAGAGAAGGCTGAAGCAATTCTTCTATGGCAGAATCTAAGTCACCGGACAGTTGACTCTTTCAGAGAGGCGCCCCACTAGGCTGAGCAGAATGAATTTGTACACATAACCACCATGCAACATAACCACCTACACAAGTCTTCCTGATCTTCCCTCCAATGAGCGTCCCAGTCTTGTGTAGCCATGTCAGAGAAGGCTGATGCAATTCTTCTATGGCAGAATCTACGTCACCGGACAGTTGACTCTTTCAGAGAGGTGCCCCACAAGGCTGAGCAGAATGAATTTGTACACATAACCACCATGCAACCAGTCCTTGTCTCCAAAGCATTCAAATGTCTAGTGTCTTGGGTCCCAGTAACTCTGAAGTTGCACCCTCATGCTTATTAGTCTAAATGCTGAATTACACCACAAATGGCGGATTTCATCTATTGGTCACTAGAAGGCCTTTATAATGATTCTTTAACTGCGTCGGTTCCTCCACTAAGGAAGAGTGTCGCCCCACTGCTCTCAGAGGAGGGAAAATAAAATGATAGCGTTATTATCATTTTATTTTTGTAGGTTCGGGGTTGGGGTAGGCGGAGCAGGGCTGGTGACACAGGGGGGAGGAGTGGTGTTTGCACTCTCCAAGTGTGCATGGCTGTTAGATCTGCCGTCTTGGGCCGGCCAAATAGTCATGAGCACTTTGCATGTTCCCCACCAGGCTGTAATGCACAGCCTGGTGAGGGACATGCACAGGTTCCCATTCCCTGTCTGAGTGCTGAACCATGGCGCTCAGACCAATCATAACACTGCATTGCGGCGTTGTGATTGGCTTAGGGGAGTCTGTGTGCTTCCGGATTCTGGGACTCGCCGGAGAAGGAGACACGACCTTGAAGAGACGGTCACGGCGGTTATAAGGAGGTAAATGGTTTATTTTGGGGGGTATTTTCCCCGCCAACCCCTCCCAGCTCACCACCCCCGTTACCTGCCAGCTGCTACGATAGGAATTAGGACAGATTGTGCAGTAGAGAAAAGGAAAAAAGACAGCAAGAACTGAAGCAATTAAAAAGATGGAAATACAGACACACGGAAGAAGGATATATGAAGAAGAAAGAGATGAAGAACTCTATTCTGGAGGGCAGGGAGAAAGTGTGAGCTATGTAGTTGAATGATAGGAGGTAGGAGGAGGAGTGTGAAGAACAAAGGAGTGCAAGAAGGAGAAGACAGAGGAAATGGAAGAATGAAAAGGAAAGAGTAAAAAGTAGAAAGCAGAAGGAAATGAAAGATGGGGATATGAGATACGAGCCAGAAAGGAAATAAAACAAGGCAACAGGAGATGGGGAAATAAAAATAGGAAAAATAAAAGGTGATAAGAAGGAGAATTCAATATATAGATGTGAAATAGAATGGAAGTATAATAGAGAGGATCGCTAGATTAAAGTGTGGGATTGGGAGAGGGGAGTATGACGCTTAGATATAAGCAGAAAGAAATGGGATGATAGAGAAATTGAAAAGAGAAGAGATGGAATGGAATGAAAAATGTGAACGTGGGAGACAGACCGGATTAGGGACTAATTGCCGAGACTGAAAGGGAGAAAGATCGGGAGGCCGCTTTATCTCCTTCCTCGCAGCCAGAGCCTGGAACACCCTTTGCTCCACCTCGGACAGACATCATTGCTCTCCATCTTCTCAACAAACCTTAAAACCTGGCTCTTAGATGGACCCCTCCTTGGTGGACCGGAAGGATTAGTTACTTACCTGTAATCCTAGTTCTCATCCAGGGGTATAATCATCAAAGTCATAATCTATGAACAATCTCGGCCCATGTGCGGGATCCCGGAGCATATAGAAAATACATATATATGCATATGTGAAACATATAGCTGCAGCCTAAAATGTTTCCAACCTGGCAAAAAAAAAGCTGAAAATTACATAGGTTTGCATTGTAGACACCATACCTTCCAACTCATAAGGAAAAGCAGGAGCAGTAAACATTTGTCATACAACCAATGCTTTATTGCCATAGAGAAAATCTGTAATTGCAGGCATTTGCAGTAGGCTGCAGCAGAGTACTAAGAAACCAAGAAAAACTGGCACCTTGCCTTTAAGGCATTAGAGTAAGGGTACTGTGCCTTTAAGACCTGCAGGAGACCCCTTGCTCCCATGATGCACCACAGGTGACAGTTCTATTTGGAGGTGCCTATGCACCTGCGCAGATCCGTAATCACAAAAACACTTCTAAGTAATGCTAGTCCGGGGAGGTGGGTGGGTCGCCTATGACTTTGATGAGTATACCCCTGGATGAGGACTAGGTTTACAGGTAAGTACCTAATCCTTCTCATCCAGGGGATACTCATCAATAGTCATAATCTATGAATAGAGTAGCAAGCCCATACCCAAAGTCTCGCGGACGAGCAACCAAGTACACAGAAAACATGAATCAATATCACATTTAAAATGCAGTTATGCAAACAAATTCCTCAAAGAGGCCTGTCCCACTTGGGCATCGGCATCTGAATCCAGGCAGTAATGGCGGGTAAAGGTATGTACTGAGCGCCATGTAGCCGCCTTGCAAATCTCAGATATCGGAATGTGGCAAAGGAGAGCTATAGTAGAAGCTTTCCTTCAAGTGGAATGTGCACGTGGTCTGCCCTGTAAAGCTTTGTTAGCTAATTGGTAAGACAGAGCTATACAGGAGACGATCCATCTAGAGATAGACCTTTTTGAAGCTGCCAGACCAGTATTAGTTGAACCATATTTGACAAAGAGCAGGTCAGACTTCCTAAGTGGAAGAGTCTTAGCCAGGTAATATTTCAAGACCCTCCGGAGATCTAGGGAGTGTAAAGATCTCTCCGGGGGAGTGGTTGGTTGCGGACAGAAAGTAGGCAGTGTGATGGTCTGATTGATGTGGAAATCCGAGACCACCTTGAGCAGGAAGCTTGGATGAGTTTGCAGCACCACTCTATTGGCATGAAAGACCGTGTAAGGCTCCTTGCAGCACAGGGCCTGAATTTCAATCATCCTGCGGGCTGAGGTGATGGCTACCAAGAAATCAGCTTTCCAGGTCAAGTGCTGCAAAGATGCCTTATGAATAGGCTCGAAAGGAGCAGCCATCAATTTGGTAAGTACGATGTTAAGCTCCCAGGGAGGAGAGGTGGACCTCACTGTTGGAAACACCTTCTTAAGCCCCTCTAGGAAATCTTTGACCACAGACATTAGGAAGAATGGGGACTGGGAAGGAGACTTCCTATACACTGTGATAGCGGCTAAGTGAACCCTGGTGGAGGGGTACTTCAGGCCTGACCTTGCCAAGTGTGATAAGTATGGGAGAATCACCTGCTCCTGACCTTGAATCGGATCAAGAGGATTGTCCTTATACCAAATGTAAAACCTCTTCCACTTGAAAGCATAAGACTTTCTGGTGGAGGGCATCTTCGCCTCTCTAAGTATGTTCATACAGTCAGCCAAAAGGTCTAGGTGGCCATACTGGATGACCTGAGGAGCCATGCAGTCAATCGGAGGGAAGGGAGGTTGGGATGAAACATCCTCCCCTCGTCCTTGGTCAGTTAGTCCGGGCAGCATGGCAGCCTCCGGTGAGGGACCCCTGACAATTGGAGGAGATGCGGGTACCACCACTGTCGTGGCCACTCCGGCGCTATCAGGATCATTCTGATGTTGGTCCTGTAGAACTTCTGTATCACCGCCGGGATCAGAGGGAGTGGAGGAAAAGCGTACAGCAATGTCTGCGACCAGCTGATCAAAAGTGCATTCCCCCGTGATCCTTGCTGGGGGAATCTGGACGCGAAGACGGTGCATTTCGGGTTTGCCGCGTTTTCGAACAGATCGATGTCTGGCACTCCCCATTGCCGAAACACCTCCTGGGCGACGTCTTCGTTGAGCACCCAGTCATGCGCATCTACGAAGTCTCTGCTTAGACCGTTTGCCTGAACATTCAGCGTCCCTGGAAGGTGAACTGCAACGATGGAGAGACATCTTGCCAGAAGCCACCGCCAAATGGATTGAGCTTCCAGAGACAGAACTCGTGACCTGGTGCCTCCTTGTTTGTTTGGATAGAACATCGGTGTAGTGTTATCTGGCTGGACTGAAGAGACGGGTACAGGGACTTGAGCGCCAGAAAGACTGCCCGTAGCTCCAAGAAGTTGATATGATAGCTTCTTTCTGTCTCGGACCAGAGATCTTGTACCTGGAGCCGGTCCATATGAGTTCCCCAGCCTTGCATTGAGGCATCTGTGACCACTGTCTGCGTTGGAGACGACTGATGAAATGGAACCCCTTGCAGCAGGTGAGACGTTTCATCCACCATCTGATGGAGTCTCTGGCAACAAGGTGGAGAGAGACACGATCTTCCCAGTGAACTGACCTCTGAGACCATTGATCCTCGAGTGCGTGCTGCAGAGGCCGCATGTGAAGGCGTGCATTGGGCACAATGTAGATGCACAAGGCCATCGATCCCAGTAGTGACGACACTTGTCTGGCTGTAGGACTTTGGGTGTCGAGAAGGATGCGGCACTTCAGAAGCATTGATGACAACCTCTCCTCCGAAGGACACATGATTGCCTCCGCGGAGTCCAAGTAGGCGCCCATATAGTGTATTCATTGGGTGGGGTTGAGGACCAACTTTTTGTAGTTGACTTGCAAACCCAAGGAATGTATCAGGTTGAGGCAGTAGGTAAGATGGCTCTGAAGTCGAACAGGTGTGGAGCTTTTCAGGAGCCAGTCGTCTAGGTATGGGTAGACAAATATCTTCCGTCTGCGGAGGAAGGCAGCCACCACCGCCATGCACTTGGAGAATGTTCGTGGGGCGGGTTTGAGGCCGAACGGAAGCACTCAATACTGATAGTGGTGATGAGAGATCTGAAACCTGAGAAATGTTTGATGCTTCACTGAGACAGGTATATGAAAGTAGGCGTCCTGCAGGTCAATGGCACACATCCAGTCTCCCTGGTGAAGGTGCGGAAAGATCTGATGCCGGGCTAGCATACGAAATTTCTCCTTTCTGATAAACCTGTTCGGCAGGCGCAGGTCGAGGATAGGTCTGTACTCTTTTTCTGCTCCTCGCTTTTGGACTAGGAAGTAGCGGGAATATACCCCCTTATTTCTTTGGAGGGCCGGGACCTCCTCTATGGCCTTCTTGGCGAGAAGGATAGATACTTCGTCCTTTAACAGCTGACTTTGAATTTGAGGAAGGCGCTTGAATTGCGGGGGCACCTGCGGAGGAGGAGACTTGAACCTCAGCAAGTAACCACGCTGCACAATATTCAGCACCCATTTGTCTCTTGTTATGGTTTCCCACTCTTCCAGGTGAAAAACTATACTCCCTCCTACAGAAGTGGCGAACGGGTGTGGAGGAAGCAACGACTCACGGCTTGGGAGGCTGCTTAGAGGTGGACTGCTGTTTGTTATTGCCTCTTCCTCTTCCAGGGCGCCTTTGTTGGAACTGGGATCTCTCTTGGTTCTGGGAGGACCATTGAGGGGTGTTAACCCTCTGTTGAAAAGAACGTTTGTCGCCCTGACCGAAACGTTTCTTGAACTCCTTGCGCTTTTCCAGGCCAACAGCCTTGACAGTGTCCAGCTCTGCCGTCATTTTGTTCATCTCGTCGTCAGTGTGAGCCCCAAACAAAGATGAGCCATTAAATGGAAGTTTCAGAATCTTTTTCTGGGCATCAGGCTTGAGGCCTGTGAGGCGCTGCCAGGCTGAGCGCCGTGAACAGACTCCATGGGAGTAGCCATGAGCGGCGAGATCTGAAGCGTCCGCTGCAGCACTTATCACCTGATTGGCTACTAGCACCCCTTCTTGCAGAATTTCCGTGAAATCTTGCCGGTCCTCTTTGGGAAGCTTCTCGGTGAATCGCGCCAGGGAGTCCCAAAGAGATCTGTCATATCTCCCGAGAAGGGCTGAGGCACTTGCAACCTTCATTCATGACGCTGAAGTATTACAAATTTTCCTGCCATATGAGTCCATCTGTTTACTGTCCTTTTCAGGGGGGACAGAGGATGACGTAGAAGCTGAATGGGACTTCATGGCTGCAGCCACAATGACCGAGTCAGCTGGTGGGTCAGCCCTGAGAAACAAGGGGTCCTCTGCTGGAGCCCACCGTCACAGGGGTGAGGAAGGTGGCCATAGCCGGTTCCAAAAATCCTGGCGCCAGCGGTAGCAGCGGTCTAGGAGCTGTATGGTGATGTAAGGTCTCAAAGATGAAGGACGTGGGAACCACTGAGGTGTGCAAAGGGATGTTGCGTTTCTTCGCACCCCTGCCCAGAACATCTGTGAAAGTCGTGATGTCATCGATGGGAGACACCCGTGATGGAGGAGTTGAGGAGAAGGTTGTGGAGTATTCCCGGACCGAATATCTTGTAGAGGAAGACCATGTGGGTGTTCTTGTGCGCCTTCTCTTATGGGGTCCGTCGTGATGATGGCTGTGATGACCCCTGGACAGAGACCGACATGTAGAGGGTGATCTTGGTCTGGGAGGCGGTCTTGGTCTCCTAGGGGGAGACTTCGAGGGTCCAGCAGGAGCTCTTCTCCGAGGAGTGGTCCTGGATGGCGAATACGTGTGCGAGTAATCCGAGCCCGGACTACTGCGGTCAAGTGACCCGGCACCTTGCGGGCGGCGAGGCAACAGGCCATGGGCCCTCTCCTCTGCAGGTCTGGGGGATACCTCGGGTGATACCCCCACAATATGTAGTCCTGGAGATGACGACTGGTCTCCAGATGACGATCTGGACCTTGGAACCAACAGCGCCCGGGACTCCTCTGTGATTTCTGCAATCTTTTATCTCGATGTCGAAGAGGTCTGAATCACCATAGGCCTTGAGTGAGGTCTCGACGGTGGTCCTGACGTCGATCACCTACGGCGATGAGGGTACGGCGACCTTCGGCATTTTTTTGGAGATCTCAACATCGATCTGCCATGGCGTCGAGTCACGGCGAACTTTCATGACGTCGTGTCGACATCGATCTTCTTGACGTCGAGTGGTGGGAGCTCGACGACCCTCTTGACGACGGCATGTCCACTGGTGGCGAGATGTTCGCCGTCGCGACTCTCAACGCTGACCCCCTCGAGGGCGGCGGAGAGTGTCTCGACGTCGACGGAAGCCTCAACGTTGACTTAGGTCTCTCAGCACCCACAGCCTCCGAGCCCAAAGTGTGGTGCCTTGACGCCGACTTACTTGCATGCGGCGGAGACTCTCGACGTCGAGATGGTGTTCTGTCCCTCGACGCTAAGGAGTATCTGGGCCTCTTTGATGGTGACTTTGACGGGGATCTCCTGTTCCTTTCCTCTTTCTGGGGACAGCAGAGGTGGAATGTCACCGCTTCCGATGATGTTTGCTGGAAGATGGTGGTCCGAGGCCTCCATGGCCACCACCCTGATGGCTTTTGTCCTTTTCCAGCAGTGCATGGAGTTTTATGCGTTCCCTGTCGCGCAGAGTCCGCCTGGAGAACTTCTGGAAGTGGTGGCACTGGTCAGGATTGTGTGAGGATGGAAGACACACAATACACACCAAGTGTGGATC
Source organism: Lissotriton helveticus (assembly GCF_964261635.1). NCBI lineage: Eukaryota > Metazoa > Chordata > Amphibia > Caudata > Salamandridae > Lissotriton > Lissotriton helveticus. The sequence goes on along the minus strand of NC_136068.1, from coordinate 1,473,702,169 downwards.
TGCCAGTGCCATCTTCTTGTCACAGGAAGGACATTTCCTGAATTAAGCTGGCATTCTGACTGAAAAATATTTATGGAAGACCACAAAACCAGCAGAAGGAGCCTTTAGAAAGCAGAAAACGTTGAATTTTCTGAAAAGATCTCTTCAAAATCAGTTTTAGTCACAAAAACTGAAGAGCTCAAGCTCCAGGATCCTCTCAGAAGGAGCCGGAAAAAAGAACTGACCCAACTGTCACCTGTGGTGCATCATGGGAGCAAGGGGTCTCCTGCAGGTCTTAAAGGCACGGTACCCTTACTCTAATGCCTTAAAGGCAAGGTACCAGTTTTTCTTGGTTTCTTAGTACTCTGCTGCAGCCTACTGGCAAATGCCTGCAATTACATGTTTTCTCTATGGCAATAAAGCATTGGTTGTATGACAAATGTTTACTGCCCCTGCTTTTCTTTATGGATTGGGAAGGTATGGTGTCTACAATGCAAACCTATGTAATGTTCAGCTTTTGTTTGCCAGGTTGGAAACATTTTAGGCTGCAGTTATATGTTTCACATATGCATATATATATATATATATATATATATATGTATTTTCGATATACTCCGGGATCCCGCACATGGGCGTGGATTATTCATAGATTAGGACTATTGATGAGTATCCCCTGGATGAGAACCTGCGGTATACAACCTTAACAACGCAACTTTTACCACGCAGTGCCTTTACGACGCAACTTTTACAACGCAAACCATTACAACGCATTGCGCTGGGGGGCGCTCTAGGATAGCGAATAGGTTTAATTTACTGTCCAACACCTTCCCTACTATCCACGGGGACTGGAGTTGGAATAGTAAATTAAACTATTCACTATCCAGCGCCCCAAAGCACAATGCCTTGTAATTGTATGCGTTGTAAAACTCGCGTTGTAAAAGCATGCGATGTAAAAGCATGCGTTGTAATGTCATACATCCGAACCTGCACCCCCCACCCCCGTGAGACCCTTACAGGTGAGAAGTCACGCTTAACAAACCACTGATTGATTGATTGGAGAAATGAGATGCGAGATGGAGGGAAGTAGAGTGAAGAGACGAAGGTCAAACATGGAACTACGAGTATTGTAAATAGGGCCGTAGTCATTCTAAGTCCAGCAAGGACAGAGGCAGCAGTGCATGAATGTACGAGGGACCCACTACATCTCGACTACAGCTATATTTCATCAAATAAAGGCGAACTAAAAAGGAACCAAAGAAGCATGTATGTCTGAACAGTACTGTGCATTCTCATCTAACCACCCAAGAAAAAGAAAAACATACAAGAATGTCAACAACAGTGCAAACTGCAGCGCCTCTATGGCAATCATGTTTATACCACACTATAAACGGAACTTAACGGCAACTGCAGAAGCACTATAAAATTGCGAAAGAGGTCAGGGGCGGATAAGCACGTTTCCTGGAAAGTAGTGGAGAGGTGGTTTCCCGAAGACGGATGTGCATTGTGCACGTACGCCTAAAGGGTGCTACAGAGGATTGACCGCCGGAGGTCCTGTCGGGCTACCCCTTCTGATCTCAGTACCAAATGTAACCCAGATGCGCCGTGTAAAATGGGGTATGACAGGGCTAGCTCTCGGAGGTATTCATTCTCCAATTAGCTGCATTTTGGGTAAAAAAACAAAAAAAACTAATGAAATTTGCAGTTTCCAATGCAGAAAAAAAGAAAGATGCACTGGCTGTGCGTGAGGATGAGAAAGGATGGTGCAGGGGGCTAGTCGCTCCCCTTCCAAAATCGCTACCTAAAACGCGATGTAAGGTCACAGAGTAAAAGCACCAAATCGAGGATATTCAAGGCAACGGTCTCGAAGGAAAACCATCACCTCGAAAACCACCGGCTACAAAGCCCCTGGGAATGGGTTTCTGGTGTTTGGGTTCAGAGAGCTGTATCTAGGCGGGCAGGTACAACGTGGAGGTGCTTGGTGGCAAATGGGCAACTCTGGAAAAGTGCTTCGAGACTGTTGCAACTACTACACCAATTACAGAAACATATTTCCCCCGTAGATATTTTCAAATCAGTTTCAAGGATATTTTGCTATTATGAACACATTTCATAAAAATAAATACTCCTCTCACTATATGCATTTTTGAACTGTAGGGTCTAGCAAACAAACTGCTGTTGTGTGGTCTAGTTTTTTCCCCGTTCGAAGCCGTGGTGCCCATCAACGTGATCCCAAAAGGACGTACCAGTCCCGCCCCCTCGCCCAGTCCCACAAAGCGGCTCCACAGCCCCCACCCTTTTTCCATCCCTCCTCCGCCCACCAGCATACAATAGCGACTCACATGGGGGCCCAGGGGAGGGCTGCGTTTTTCGGCTCGAATGAGTAGGGGGAGTATGCTCTCCATGCTGGGTAGTCCGTGGCTTGCCGCAGTGTCACTGGGAATTGGGATACAGAGTGCGAAGAAGCAGTGGGTGAATAGCAACGTTCCAGGCTTTTGCCGTGGCCTTGTCGAGGCTGACGCTGATTGGCGGCACCCGAGGAGGCAGAGACTCAGATACCCACCCAGTTATTAATGTACCAGTGCCGTGATTCTGCCACACGCTCTCAGCCCGGCAGCCCAGCATGCTCACCCACAAGTGAGTTGAGGCGAAAGGATATATGGCACACACCTGACACATTTGTTATTCATGTCACTGGGACCACTTTTTATGCCTGATGCAGAGGTTTCTAGCAACATGCGCTAAATTCATTTTGATGTTAGACGTGCTCTACATAAACCCATGCAGAGGGCTGGATTGAGATAAAAAAATCGGCCTGGGCACGATAAAAACAAGGCCTCGCCAGACAGATACTTTTCTCTTTGTCGGAGGGCCCACTTGGACGGGTTCGTCTGACTTACTTCTGCTGTAAAAGGTTTCTAATCTTTATGGGGAAGTCGGACAAGCCCGTCCAAGTGGGCTGTCCGACAAAGAGAAAAGTGTACGTCAAGAACACCCCTTTCCCAATGGCTGGCAACCGTTTAGCATGAACGGTGACGCCGACCAATGGGAAAGAGAGGCGGGGCTTAAAGCCCGCTAGGGAAATCTCCCTGATAACACTAAATCTCACCAGCGAGACTGCGCATGTGCACAGTCTTACGCTAGGCTTCGACCTAAAAATGAGTAAACATTGGCATGCAACTAAGCCAACATGTAATGCATCAGTGGTGATGGTCACTGCAGATTGCTTGTTTGAACTTCCTGAATATTGTCGTGTTATCTATTGTCCAACGCTAACTCCTTTGCTCGTGACAACAACTTGATCTCCTCAATGCTCTGCCGGCTGTGGCTATTGACTCATAAGCTCCATATGAAGCATGGCAAAGGGGGTTAGGGGATGCACGATTCCATCATTTGTAAAAATCTTTCCCACAGTTCTCATTGTCTGTGATGTCCGGTAACGAGAAATTTTCCCCCATCAATGCAAGACGTTTGTTCCATTTAGGAATAGCCTTGGCTTTGTTCGAGTCTAGCTCTGCCCTAAGAAAAATGTCTCTTTGATGGGTGTGGGGGGATTTATCGATGTTCATTGAGAATCCTAATGGGTTTATTGTCACAGTGACTTCATTTGTGCTGTTCTGGCACACACGCCAATTGTCTCAGAAGGGTTAAACACGTTTCCCTGCCGCCTCAAGTGAGCTATGCCTACTACCAGTCATTTTGTGAACACTCTTTGACCTGAGAATCATTATTGCCAATTACAAAATTGTGTTCTTTGTTCCGGGAGAAATTGAATGAGGTGTCTTTCAGAGCCACAGGTGCCAAGTAGTCTACCTCTTTCTCCAGTGATATCACTTCCTTGTCATTTAAACTTTTTGCACCTTAACAAGCTTATTCGGGAACCTTAGGTCCATTATTGGCCTTGAAGCCATGAGTTTTGGGGGATTAAGAAGCATACAGAGTAAATTCCCTGGTTACACTACTCTTTAAAGATCTTGCACTTCCTGTTGTAGCAAGTTGAGGTGCTCTGCCTTGCGCCCTTGATATGTGATGGAATTCTGGGAGGCATACGTTTTCTATTCTAATGTCTAGGATTATTTTATGTAATTCCTGAGGGAAACCTTCTAGACTGCCCCCTACAATTGTTGAAAACTGAGACAGTCTGTGTACAAGTCATTGGTTAGATGGGCCTGATCCCCTAAAGAATGCTTTTTACCTAACTTGAAAGAAGTGTTTCCCTTCTGCAGGATGTTGCCATTGTGGACTTTCCCATATTAACCTGATCCCTAGTGTGAGACTGAAGCTGTGGGAAAGGGGAGCGTCATACAGGGAATCAGTCCCTTGGTGAGTCTCTTCTGAAAGAGCCTCCAGCCTGCAGTGCTCCTATTCCTCCTATAGTGTTATACTTTTTCATTTGTTGTAATGATTCATCCACTGCTGGCCCAAAGAGATTGTTTCCAGTGAAGTGCATGTTGCTTTCACTTTAGGTGTTGGGAGAAGAGTCTCCAGCAAGAATCAAGTTTTAGCTTGTTATTTATTCAGCTGCACACCAAAAGGGTCCACTGTCCTTTTCACTAAGGCATTGAATAGAGTGTGATCGTCTTGTGGTGAGGTTCTTGATGAGCAGGATTGTACCTCCTCCTATGGCGAGACAGTGTCCTGAGCCTGCCACATAGCCTCCTCCTCATGTGTGCCTTCTTTTAGTGAGGCCGGCACACCTTCATAAATTTCTTCCTCCAGCACTGCTTGCACTTCCTGAATTGCAGGGGAGCTTCAAAATACTAAATGTAAGGGAGTGTTTTCACTGGAACTCCTATCGTGCATCTTGGAAGGCTTTTAGAGCATCATCGTTTGGAGATATTCAGCCATTTTAGCCTCGAGCCAGTACTGCTTCCTTTCAAAGTCAAGTGTATGTTCTCTGGGCTCAATATCAATAGTTAAACTGCTCTTCCTGTTTGAAGATGGTGGTGAACCTCTCTCCTTATGGGGATCATTTTCCTTCCGCTGATCACGATCCCCTTTCAGTGTCGCAGTGTGAAAGTCTGCACCTACAGGAGTCTTTCGTTATTGATCTAGGGTCTCTTTGGTGTTAAATGCTGTTTTGATTGCCAGACTTCAACAGCTGTCTTTGAGTTTGTTTTTCTCAGCACAGATAACACACAACCACAAGGCATTGTGGATGTTTCACAGTATGTTCCCAATGTCAACTTGCACTGATGCTACCTCCTCAACATCAAATCCTTGCTAATCTTTCAGGGCAACTTAAGCCTCTTAAATATATTATGCCTTTTTTTCATTTGATAAAAGTCAGATCTTCCAGGCATACCCGCTTTGCATGGAACATCATGTAACGTGATCAAAGTAGTTTCACATCTTCAAAGTTCTTTGTAAAAAGGCATCACAACTCTCAGAGATTCTGGAAAGAATACATTACAAATCTTATTAATATTTTTTCCTGCCAACTTATGGTGACAGTTTTAGCAAACTCTAAAGGGGAGTATTTTCCTAACTCCTGACTGAAAAACTCAGAAGAGACCCGAGGATAATTGTCTACCCCTGACTACTTTCTTTGACATCCCCACTTATCGCCCCCCATGGTTAAAGCCCAAAAAGAACAATCTGCCTTCTTCATTTTCCAACACACGTCTCGTCCTTCCAGAGTATAGCTCCATAATTCTTCAATTTCGGGTTTTGCACTGAGTCTCACTGCCACATGCTCCACTGCTTCTTTAGAGGACATTTGACCCAGGGCTTGACTTTGCTTACAAACACAATGGCGACTACATACTGGGCTTTTGTTTTGTGTCATAGGGTGTTGGTAGAATTCCACCTCTGGCCAATGGCCTTAAGGAAGATAAAAGACTCGGATATATCAAAGTCCCAGGCCTAATCGCCAGATGGCAGAACAATGCACAGCATGTGAATCTAGAAGAAAATTCACGCTCCAAAAATGACATTCCATGAGTATATATATAGAAAGGTGTAGGAGCAGTTTGGGAGTTGCAAACAGGCAGAACTGTTATTTGAAATGTAAGGCAGGTAGGGGCTTCCCTCATCCATTTACAGAAGAACTTGTCTTAACTGGAGGCAAATAAGGATAAGTTACTTACCTGTAATCCTAGTTCTCTTCCAGGGGTATACTCACCAATAGTCATCAGCACTGATTTATCTCCGGCCATGTGCGGGAACCTGGAGCCTATATAAAAAAAATATATATGTGTATGTTTTAGAAAAGAAGTACATAGTACTAAATAAACACACACATATATATGTATAACATAAAAAATATGCAGCCCCATACATATCCAATAGGCTACGAAGCCAAGATTACATGTATTCTCTAGTATGAAAAAAACAACATATACATATAATGTAAGAGAAGGACATGCACAGTAATAGTATTCCCAAGTAATCTTTTATTTTCATAAAAGAAAACAGGTAATAGCAGGCAATTAGCCTAAAAAGGCTGCATAGATAAATAACATCCTTGTAGAGAAAGGAAAACTGGCACCTCGCCTTTAAGGCCTCAGAGACCCTGAGCACCTTGCCTTTAAGGCCTCCAGGAGCCCCGTGCTCCCATAATGTACAACAGGTGACAGTTAGGTCAGTTCTTTTGTACGGTATATGAAACCTGTAGGAACCTGCATGTAAGATGCAACAATACCGTATAAACTGTTAATGCTCGTCCAGGAAGGCGAGAGGGTTGCTTATGACTTTGATGAGTATATCCCTGGAAGAGAACTAGGATTACAGGTAAGTAACTTATTCTTCTCTTCCAGGGGATACTCATCAATAGTCATAAGCACTGAATAGAGTAGCAAGCCCATACCCACTTCTTCGCGGACGAGCAAAAAACAGCAAAGTTAACGTACACATGTTAAATGGTATTAGCAAACCAACTCTTGCAAGTTTCTCAGCGAGGCTTGGCCAACCCAAGCATCTGCCTGCGTGTCAGCATCTAAACAGTAGTGGCGAGTAAACGTATGAACTGATGGCCATGTAGCTGCTTTACAAATCCCTGCGATGGGGACATTCCTCAGGAGAGCCGTGGTAGAAGCTTTTCCTCTAGTGGAATGGGCCTTAGGTTTTCCTTGAAGGGATTTGTTGGCTAATTGGTATGACAATATAATACAAAAAACTATCCATCTCGAAATGGATCTTTTGGAGGCCGCAAAACCTGTATTAACAGGCAGCCACAGCCGGCAATGGGAGTACCTGCAGAGCGGTGACGTGGGGAGGGGCAGGGTGGGTGGTAGTAATGTATGGATTACGGAGTTTTACAGGTAAGTAAACATTTAAATAAATAAAACGAATTTCGTTGCGTGCACTGCATCCCCAAATGCGATCCAGTGTGCGCAACAAAATTTGTTTTATTTATTTAAATGTTTACTTACCTGTAAAACTCCGTAATCCATACATTACTACCCCCCACCCTGCCCCTCCCCATGTCACCACCCTGCAGGTACTGCCACTGACGGCCGCGGCTGTTAACAGGACCATTGTTAATAAACAAACATTCTGATTTCCTCAGTGTCTTTGTTTTGTCTAGGTAAAACTTTAGAACCCTCTTGAGATCTAGGTAGTGGAGAGTCCTTTCTGGAGGATTAGAAGGATTCAGGGAAAAAGTAGGTAAAGTGATAGTTTGGTTAATATGAAAGTCCGAGACAACTTTAGACAAAAACCTAGAATGTGTTCTGAGAACTACTCTGTTGGCGTGAAACACAGTGTAAGGTTCTTTACAACAGGGAGCCTGGATCTCACTCACCCTGCAAGCCGATGTAATAGCCACCAAGAAAGCGGCTTTCCATGTCAAATGCTGCAAAGAAGCTTTATGAATAGGCTTGAAAGGAGCTCCCATCAATTTTGTTAATGCAATGTTAATCTCCCATGGAGGAGAAGGAGACCTGACTGGTGGGTAAACCTTAGGAAAATCCTTTACCACAGGAATTCTAAAAAAATAAATCGGAATGGGACTTCCTAAAGGCTGTCATAGCTGCAAGGTGGAATTTGATAGAAGTGAACTGAAGACCAGATTTGGCCAAATGCAGTAAGTAGGATAAAATCACCTGTTTCTGACCCCGGATGGGATCATGTCCATTGTCCACACACCATAGGAAGAAACGCTTGCACTTGAAGGCATACGATTTCCTTGTGGAAGATCTTTTCGCTTCATTGAGAATAGCCATACATTCTGGATTCAACTGTAGGTGGCCATATTGTATGACTTCAGGAGCCATGCTGTCAACCGTAGGGAGGAGAGGTTGTGGTGGAATACTCTCCCTGTCTGCTTGGATAGGAGATCCGAGCGGCATGGCAACCTCCTGTGTGGCACTTCCGATAGTTGAAGGAGGTCCGGAAACCACCACTGGCGAGGCCATTCCGGGGCTATTAGGATCATCCTGGCGTTGGTCCTGTACAGCTTGTTGATTACCGTTAGGATCAACGGAATTGGTGGAATAGTGTACAGTAAGCTATGAGATCATTCGATCAAAAGGGCATTCCCTTGAGATCCTTGTTGGGGAAATCTGGATGCGAAGACGGGGCATTTTGCATTTACCACATTTGCAAACAGGTCGATGTCTGGCATTCCCCAGTCTCGAAAAATGCTTTGAGTGATCTCGTTGTTGAAAGCCCAATCGTGGGCTTCGATGAAGTCTCTGCTGAGGAAGTCCGCCTGGGAGTTGAGAGATACTGGTAGATGAATGGCCACGATTGACAAGTCTCTCGCTAGAAGCCAGTTCCATATGGTTTGAGACTCTATGGAGAGTGGTCTTGATCGGGTACCGCCCTGTTTGTTCAAGTAATACATAGTCGTTGTATTGTCCGTTTGGATTAGAACAGACCGAGTCTTGAACGACGGGAATAGTGACTTGAGAGCTTGATGTACGGCTCTCAGCTCTAGCAGACTGATGTGGTAACTTTCAGACCATAGGCCTTGTACTTGTAAAGGACCCATATGAACACCCCATCCCTGGAGAGAGGCGTCCGTGACTATCGTCTGAGTTGGAGGGTCCTGATGAAAAGGAACTCCTTTCATTAGGTGCGATCGTTTCATCCACCACCGGATGGAGTCTTTGGCTGATTGGTGGAGAACTACATGATTTTCCCAGCGCCCTGATGCTTGCATTCACTGGTATTCCAAGCATTGTTGTAATGGACGCATGCGCAATCGTGCGTTTGGTACTAAAAAGATGCATGACACCATCGAGCCCAGCAGTAATGACACCTGTCGGACGATGCGTGTGGAGGAGGTTCAGGCATTTTCTTGGATTGAGGACAACCTCTCCTCGGAAGGACACACGCTTGCTTTTTCGGTATCCAGAAAGGAGCCTAGGTAATGGATCTTTTGCATTGGATTTAGTATCGATTTCCTGAAATTGGCATGAAGGCCCAAGTTGTTGAGGAGCTGAAGACAGCACAACAGATGAGCCTGCAGCAGTGTTGGGGACGAGCTTTGCAGGAGCCAGTCGTCCAGGTAAGGATACATGAATATTTTCTGTTTGCGGAGACAAGCGGCAACCACAGCCATACATTTGGAGAATGTTCGGGGGGGTGGGGGGGGGGAAGGGGGGGGGCTGATTTGAGCCCGAACGGGAGAACTGAATACTGGTAATGTTGGAATGACGCTTGAAACCTTAGAAATTTGCGATGTATCTTCGACACTGGCACGTGGAAGTAGGGGTCCTCTAAGTTAATTGAGCACATCCAATCCCCTTGATGAAGCTGTGGGAATATTTGATACAGTGCCAACATTCTAAATTTCTCTCTGCGAATGTATTTGTTCAATAGTCTCAAGTCCAGTATCAGCCTGTATTCTGTGGTGGGACCTCTTTTCTGCACGAGGAAGTAGCGAGAGTAGACTCCTTGATTCCTTTGAGGGACAGGAAGTTTTTCCATAGCTCCTTTCCTTAATGAACAAGTTACTTACCTTCGGTAACGATATATCTGTAAGAAACAGTAGTTAGTATTAGATTCCTTACCTTAGAATAACCCCAGGCGTCAGTCTGGATCCGGAAACTTTTGCGTAGCAGTACCCCTGCGCGTCGGTAGGCGTCGTCTGCAGGCGTCCCCTGCGGCTCCGCGTCGTCGGCGTCGTGCGCCGTGATGACGTCGCTGGAGTATATAGACGCCGCCTCCGCGCGCTGACGTCAGTTCTTTGCACACAGCTTTTCTGCGCCAGAACACGCAGAGCCATGTGAGAACTAACACTGGTGCCATTTGAAACTAGGGCCCTGAAAGGGATGTCCTTAACCCTAGGTATCAGTTCGCAGAACGGGGAGGACAGGTGGGGCGGTAAGGAATCTAATACTAACTACTGTTTCTTACAGATATATCGTTACCGAAGGTAAGTAACTTGTTCATCTGAAAGAAACAGGTTAGTATTAGATTCCTTACCTTAGAATAGATACCCCAGCAATACCAACCCCGGAGGTGGGTCTGAGAACCAATACAACCTACACCAGAAAGTCCTGGAGGACCGAACGGCCAAAGAAGCCGTCCCTCCGGACTTGACTGTCCAGGCAGTAGTGCCTCGCAAAGGTGTGCAGCGAGGCCCACGTAGCCGCCTGGCAAATGTCCTGCAAAGGGACTCCCCGGCCCAGGGCAGTAGTAGCCGCCGTAGCCCGAGTGGAATGGGCTCTCAGCCCAACAGGAGGCTCCTTCCGAGCCAAAGAGTAGCATGCTTTGATGCACAGGACGACCCACCGAGAGATGGTTCGTTTCTGTACCGCCCTTCCCTTCTTCTCACCCACGTAGCCAACAAACAGTTGGTCATCCACCCGGAACTGGCGTGTGCGATCCATGTAAAACGAAAGCGCACGTTTTGGGTCCAGACGATGGAGCCGCTCTTCATCCTTCGAAGGATGCGGAGGCGGGAAGAAGGAGGGCAAGGTGATGGACTGCCCAATGTGAAAAGCAGAGACTACCTTGGGCAGGAAAGAAGGTCTAGTCCTAAGAACCACCTTGTCAGGATGAACAGACAAGAAAGGAGGTTTAACAGAAAGGGCCTGGAGCTCACTCACTCTCCTGGCAGAGGTGATGGCAACCAGGAAGGCCGTCTTTAAAGTGAGAAGACGGAGAGGACAGGAATGAAGAGGCTCAAAGGGAGCACACATCAGGAATGTCAGAACCAGGTTCAAGTCCCACTGAGGCATCACGAACGGAGCAGGTGGATACATGTGCGTGATGCCTTTCAAGAATCGTAATACAATAGGGGACTTGAATAAAGATGGCTGATCAGGTAGCCTTAAGAAGGCGGAAAGGGCAGAAAGATAGCCCTTGATAGTGCCCAGAGCAGAGCCCTGCTGGGCAAGGGAAAGAAGGAAGAGGAGAACCTCAGACAGAGGGGCAGAAAGGGGATCCACAGCCTTTGCTGTGCACCATGCCACAAATCTGTTCCACCGGCAGGCGTATACCGACTTTGTGGAGGGACGCCTGGCTGCCAGAATTACATCACAGACTTCAGGAGGCAAGTCAAATGGCCTCAACTGTCGCCGCTCAATCTCCAAGCATGGAGGTGGAGACTGGACAGGTTCGGGTGGAGGACCGTCCCCTGCTGCTGCGACAGAAGGTCCTCCTGAAGGGGCAGGCGGATCGAGGGACCGACTGTCATGCTGAGTAGCTCGGGATACCAGTATCTTCGAGCCCAGTCCGGAGCCACAAGGATAACTTGGGCCCGGTCGCGCCTGATCTTCTTCAGCACTCTGGGCAGAAGTGGTATAGGCGGAAAGGCGTACAACAGACCGCAGCTCCACTCGCGCCGAAAGGCGTCGCCGAGCGAGTGCCGTCTTGGAAACTCCAACGCGCAGAACTGATGACATTGCGCGTTCTCTTCTGTGGCGAATAGATCTAACCAAGGCTCTCCCCATTGCTGAAAGAGGCCTCTCGCCACGTCCGAGTTCAGACGCCATTCGTGATCCACCGAGCACCGACGGCTGAGTTCGTCCGCCCTGGCGTTCAGAGAACCTGCCAGGTGTTGAACCGTCAGTCACGCCCTGACGTTCCAGCCATTGCCAGAGGCGCAGAGCCTCCTGGCAAAGGGTCCACGACCCCACACCGCCCTGTTTGTTGCAGTACCACATGGCGGTGGTGTTGTCCGTGAACACCTGCACTACACTCCCGTTGACAAAGGGGAGGAATGCTTTCAGTGCTAGGCGAATCGCCCGCAGCTCCAACATGTTGATATGGAGCCGGGACTCCGCCGGAGACCAGATGCCTCTGATCTCCGCCTCTCCCAAGTGGCCACCCCAGCCCTGGAGGGACGCGTCCGTCACAACTACGTGCTCCGGGTGGGGAAGGGAGAGGGATCTGCCTCTGACCCAATCGCGGTCCGTAAGCCACCACTGCAACTGTCTCGCAGTGCCCTCCGAGACCAGGACATGGTCGGACAGGTTGCCCTGATGCTGGGCCCACTGAAACTTCAGGTCCCACTGCAGAGCCCGCATCCGCCACCTGGCGTGATGCACCAGTAGGATGCAGGAGGCCATCAGCCCCAGAAGCCGCAGCGTCAACCTGACCGAAACCCGGGACAACGGCTGAAAGATGGGAATCAGAGCCTGAATATCCCGGACCCGCTCCGATGAAAAGGAGCTTTTGAGAGGGACACAGGTGTGATTTCGGCACATTGATGGAAAACCCCAGCTCGTGCAGGAGGTCTGCCGTCATCTGAAGGTGGCGGACGACTGTTTGGGGCGAGCCCGCCTTCAACAACCAGTCGTCGAGGTAGGGGAAGACTGAAACCCCCAACCGGCGCAGATGAGCTGCGACCACCGCCATCACTTTCGTGAACACCCGTGGGGCGCTGGTAAGGCCGAATGGGAGCACGATAAACTGAAAGTGCTCGTGGCCTACCGTGAACCGCAGGTAACGCCGGTGGGCCGGCAGGACGGGGATGTGGAAATACGCATCCTGCAAGTCCAACGCTACCATCCAGTCTTGTGGGTCTAGAGCAGCCAAGACCTGAGCCAAAGTCAACATCTTGAACTTCTCCTTCCGGAGGAAGCCGTTGACGTTCCGTAGGTCCAAGATAGGACGCAGGCCTCCTTTGTCCTTCTTGGGCACCAGAAAGTAGTGGGAGTAGCAACCACACCCTACTTCTGGCCCAGGAACGCGCTCGATGGCCCCCTTGGCCAAGAGGGCCGTAACTTCCTCCTGCAGAAGCGTCAAGTGGTCCCCCGACACACGGTGGTTCTGCGGTGGCATGGCTGGAGGAGTGGACTCGAAGGGGAGGGAGTAGCCCCTTCGGACAAGCTGCAGCACCCATCTGTCCGATGTAATCGCGCGCCAGCGGGAGTGGTGGTGGCGAACCCTGCCACCCACTGGCGTCACGTGAGCCCGAAAGCTCGGACTAGGAAGATTTGGAGGCTGCAGCGGGGGGAGGTGTGGACTGACCTCGCCGCTGCCCTCTACCGCCACCACGGCAGAATCCACGGCCGCCACCGCGCTGGGGAGCGTTCTGCGGCGCGTGGCTGGCAGCACGTGTGGGACCGCCCCTCCCTTGGCCACGAAAGGGGCGAAACGAACCCGTCTGCTGGCGCTGGGTCGAAAGACCCAAGGACTTGGCCGTGACCCTGGAGTCCTTGAAGCGCTCAAGCGCGTTGTCCGCCTTGTCACCGGACAGGCGACTGCCATCAAATGGCATGTCCATGAGGGCATTCTGGACGTCCGGCGAGAAGTTGGCAGATCTCAGCCAAGCATGGCGACGAATCGCCACCGTCGTGGACATAGCCCGTCCCAGCGAGTCGGTCGTGTCAAGACCACACCTGATCGAGTACCTCGCCGCGTCCCGGCCTTCAACCAAGGCCTGGTTGAGCTTGTCCCGCACATCCTGCGGGCATTTCGGCAAACACTCCGCGACCGCATCCCACAGGGAGTGGGTGTAGCGGCCCAAGAGGCACGCGGTATTACAAGACCGCAGCCCAGCGCTCAAAGACGAAAAGACCTTTTTGCCAAATTGGTCATATCGCTTTGATTCCCGATCGGGCGGGGCCGACGGGAATGCGGACTGTGAAGTGGAGGCCTGGATCACCAGACTCTCCGGGGAGGGATGGGTGGAGAGGAAGGCAGGGTCGTCCGCGCACGGACGGTGACGCCTGGCAACGTTCCGGTCAACCGGTGCACCGGAAGCGGGCCTGGACCAGGTGCCCAAAAGGACATCCGTCAGGGCCTCATTAAACGGCAGCAGAGGCTCCTGAGGGCATGACTGCGGTTTAAACACTTCGGTCAGAATGTTAGGCTTGACCTTAGCGACGGGGAGCTCAAGGCTCAAGGCCTTGGCAGCCCTCATCAGGACCACCGAATAGGCAGCCCCCGCCTCAGACGCCACAGGGGAAGGCGAGACAAACCCAGGGTTGGGCGACTCGTCCAGACCACTGGCATCACCCAAGTCACCTACCCAGTCCACGTCATACTGGCAGGCACGGGATAAAGGGTCCTCAGACCCCTCCCAACCCTCTCCATACTCGTCCTCATCGCCGTAGTCTGGGTCGACGATATAGACCTCGGGGTCAATGGGCCCCATCGGCGCCGGATCCGGCGTCGGCCGACGCCGGTCCGACTCCGCGTCAGGAGTCAGAGAGGGAATGGGGGTGGCGCCGCCGGGGACCCGACGCCGGCCGGAACCGACGGCGGAGTCACGGCGCCGCGCGGAGGCGGCACCACGGGTTGGCCCAACGGAATCGACGCCGGTAGACCAGCCGGCGACGAACCTGAGGGGCCCAGCGGCGCCGGGGCCGGAGCCACCGGCGGCGTCGGGGCAGGAGCACCCGAACCGCTCGGGCCCCCAGACGGGACCGACGGGCCCGCAGGCCCCCCCGGGGACCGACGGGTATGGGGTAGACGGCGTCGGCGACCCACGCGGGGCCGCGGCCACCCGAACCCCCGGCCGCATCACGCGGACGTCGGGGGGAGTCGGGGGTGCGATGACGACGCCCCGACTTCTTGTGATGCGTACCTGACGAACCGGAGGAATGGTGGCGACTCCCGGAGCGCTCATGGCGGCTCCGCGATCGTTCCCTCGACCGCTCCCTCGACCTCCGACCGGACCGGGACCGCTCTCGACGTGGGGCCGACACTCGGAGCTCGAGAAGCTTGCGGGACCGCTCCCGCCTAGCTTTACTAGTCAAGGCCCGACAGTCGACGCAGGACTCCACGTCGTGGTCCGCGCCCAGACACCGGAGGCAGAGTCGATGGTGGTCGGTGACCGACATCATGCGGTCGCAATCGTCGCAACTCTTGAAACCGGGCATCCTACCGGCACCGTAGAAGATTTATAGTTAACAAAAAACTTGGTCAAAAGACCGGAGTACTGCTCTTCGGATCTGCGCTAACTGGCGCGGAAAAAAGAAGAACTGACGTCAGCGCGCGGAGGCGGCGTCTATATACTCCAGCGACGTCATCACGGCGCAC
This sequence comes from Lissotriton helveticus, assembly GCF_964261635.1. Classification (NCBI taxonomy): domain Eukaryota; kingdom Metazoa; phylum Chordata; class Amphibia; order Caudata; family Salamandridae; genus Lissotriton; species Lissotriton helveticus. The sequence goes on along the minus strand of NC_136068.1, from coordinate 1,473,686,809 downwards.
GACGCCGACGACGCGGAGCCGCAGGGGACGCCTGCAGACGACGCCTACCGACGCGCAGGGGTACTGCTACGCAAAAGTTTCCGGATCCAGACTGACGCCTGGGGTTATTCTAAGGTAAGGAATCTAATACTAACCTGTTTCTTTCAGATTGAGTGTTCACCTCCGTTTGTAACAACCGATGGTCGTGGCGAGATCTCCCTCTCGGAGGTATTGATGAAGGAGGAGTTCTGAACCTGAGAAGATAACCATTTTGCACAATATTGATGACCCATTTGTCCTTTGTTATATGTTTCCACTCCTCCAGATGTAACGAAACACTTCCTCCCACCGGAGTGGCCAACAGCTTTGGAGGAAAACACACCTCATTGCATTTGTGGCGGCTCTGCTGCTGTTGACTGTTGTTTATTTGAACCTCTACCTCGTCCAGGTCTACGTTGTTGATATTGAGACCTTTGTTGCGTCTGGCCTTGGGTCGGCGAGGTCCAGTTTGAGTTTGAACCTGCTGCGGGAAAGGGCGTTTCTCATAAGAACGGAACCGTCAACGGAATTCCTTCTTCTTTTGGAGGCCTACAGCCTTGAGGGTATCCAACTCAGTTTTAATTTTTGCCATTTTGTCGTCCGCGTGTGAACCGATCAACTACGAGCCATTGAAGGGCAGATTGACTATTTTCCTTTGCACATCGGGCTTGAGACCCGTGAGCCAAGCCATGCTGATCGTCTGTAGCAAATACCATGTGCGTATCCATGGGCTGCCAAGTCTGAAGAATCGGCTGCTGCACTAATGATTTGATTTGCTACAAGACCGCCTTCATGTAAGATCTCTTGGAAATCCTGTTGGTTGTCTTTGGGTAGTTTTTCTGTAAATCTTGTTAGAGTCCCATAAAGACCGGACATATCGTCCCAGTACGGCGGTTGCGCTAGCCACCCTCATGACAGATCCAGAAGTACTGCACATTCTCTTTCCCAAAGAGTCCCTATTCTTACTGTCCTTCTATGGAGGAGCAGAAGAGATCCAGGTTTTGGAATGAGCCTTCCTGGCGGCAGCAACTATAAGTGAGTCTGGTGGCGGATCAGACCGAAGAAACAGAGGATCTTGGTCTGGGGCCTTATACTTTTTAAAAATTATTACAGGACCCGAGCCCACTGTGGCAGGTGTCAAAAAGGTTTTTATCGCAGGCTCTAACAATCCTGGCACCAAAGGGAGAAGAGGCCTTGCTGAAGCTCAATGGTGCAGAGTTTCAAATATGACAGAAGTGCACACCAGAGGTACAATCATACTTGTATTCAGTTTGCTGGCACCTCTACAGAGAACCTCGTTGAATGTCCCAATATCATCAACTGGGAAAACCCTTGATGGTGGCGTGGGTGAGTTAGTAGGAGAGTAGTCTCTATACGAGGACCTTGTTGATAAGGTCGTTAGTAGGGGACCTCCGTCTTCTCCTTGGTGTATGCGAGCGGCGGGACCTTGCGCGCTCTCTTGAGCATGAACGCCGTCTTAAAGGAGATCTGGATCACCTCGGGGACCTACGAGCAGAAGGTCGTGAGGATTCTGTGGGAGGAGGTCTCTCAGAAGGCCTGTGTTGGATTTTCCAGTGCCTAATGTCTTCCAGCCATCTTGGTGACATGTTGATAGTAGGAGACTTGTTCCTGTTAGTCGGAGAGCCCTCCGGTGTAACCTATATGATAGTGATACCAGGCGAGGAAGAAGCTTCCCTCGATGTCGAGCACCGTGATCTTGACGTCGGTGTAGCTATATCTTCAGCAGGAACAAGCTGTCTGTCTCTCGACGTCGAATGTCTCGACGTCGAGCCGGATTGTGCAACCATCGACGTCGGCAGTTGCGGCAACTATCTCTTAGAGGTGGAGACCTACGAGGGGAAGCCCTCAATGTTGGTTTCTTCGACGTCGACCGCCAGTGTACGTTCGGCATCTTCGTCGGCGACTTCTTCGACGGCAATCGTGCCCTCGACATAGACCGCTTATGGGTCCGAGAGGGTGATCTGGAGTGTCTCGACACAGACCTTTGAGAAGGAGGCGGAGATCTCGACGTCGACCTCTGACTTGATGTCGACGGGCGCTTCGACGTCGACTGCGGTCTATCATACTTCGAGCCCGAAGCATGTCACGATGTCGACTTACTTCTTGACAGTAATCTGTTCGACGTCGATCTCACTTGCATCGTTGGACTCGACGTCAGCGACAAGCAGTCATGTTTTTGCTTACTTCTAGCGTCTGGTGATGTAGATCTTTGCCGTTTTTTCTGTGGCGGACTGTTTAGAGGTATGCTGACTCTCTGGGCCACTTTTCTGGGGTTTTCCTCTCACCATTAAACCGATGATTCTGAACTTTTATCTGTCTTTCAAAGTTCTTCTGGAAAGTTGAAGACAGTGATAACAGGTCTCTGTGTCGTGAGTAGACACATGACGCAGACTGAATGGGGGTCAGATTTCACCATCTTCTTCCCATAGGAAGGGCATTTATAAAATAAAGGTGGCATATCTGACTAGATTGTCAGAAAAAACTGGTAAATACAACCAGTAACAAGAAATGTCAAATAAAGTTGAGTAAATTCAAATTCTGACTGGAAAAAGTCAAAAGCTGGTAAGCTCTAGCTCAGGTTCTTAGCTTGTTGGATATGCATGGGGCTGCATATTTTTATGTTATGCATGTATATGTGTGTGTTTATTTAGTACTAAGTACTTCTTTTCTAAAACATACACATATATGTATTTTTTTGTATATGCTCCGGGTTTCCGCACGTGGGGGGAGATAATTCAGTGCTTATGACTGTTGATGAGTATCCCCTGGAAGGGAACATCTTGTGATGGAGATGCAGCAGCTCCATTAGGAAGGACAGGATTGGAGGGAAGGCAAACTTACCAACTAATTGGTTATGGAACTGTCTCTCAGTGAGCTATGACACCTGCCCATCCAATTGGCAAAGCATTTGGTTTTGATATGAGATGTATAAGATTGAATCCAGATGACCACGGGCAAAGAAGCAAAAATTCAAAGCTGTCGGATTGACCTGCCATGTATTTTATGTAGATAGGAAACTGTTGAATGTGCCCAACTGTAGTTTAAACATCACCAAAGTGTAAATCTAAGTGAGAGATTGAACTAGCTATTTCCAATTAATCCATAGTCACCAAAAATGCCAAAGCAGGTGTCCAATACCAGACTGAGAGAATCCATCCAACATCTTAGAGACAGGAGAAGGCCCATCTTAGGACGACCTCCCAAAACTGAAGAAAACAAGTTACTTACCAGTAACTTTGGTTCTCCAGTATTGGTAACTTTCATAGATTCCCATAGCTTGTATCATTCCCGTCGTCGGAATGGGAGTCTTGATAACCAAAATAATATAGCAGTAGGCACAAAAGAGAAAGAAAAGGCCTAGGCCTCATCTCCTTTTGTACCATATCCACCTTTTTTTGTAAAAAAAGACCAAAGTAAAGCAACCATCAATCAGATTAGCCTCACCCCATAGAACCCTCCTGAGAGAACCTTAGAGCCTCAGATTTTCGTAGCCGTTGTGTAACAGTGTAACAAAACCTGCTGAAGGCTGAGCTTTCCCAGGGGAGGAGGGTGGGCACATGGGAATCTATAAAAAATTACCAATACTGGAGAACCAAAGGTACAGGTAAGTAACTTGTTTTCTTACTCCAGTATTGGAACTTTCATAGATTCCCATAGCTTGTATCAGAATAGCTAACAGTCAGAAGCACATTTTACTCGCTGCTCAGGAGCCATGCAGACAGGTGTCAGGAGCGAGGGTCCAGATGCCAGACCTCGCCCTGGCACATCGTGAGGTGTGGGACCGTCTGTAGCGGACGTGGAGAGTCCAGAGAGAGGAGGTGAAGTTCTGTGAACCAAAACTGCCTCGGTCACGCTGGAGCAATTAGGACCATCCTGCACGGCTCCGTTTTGATCTTCCTGAGTATTCTCTGTATCAACGGAATGAGGGGAAAGGCCTATACAAATGCTCCTGACCAGGCTATCGAAAGCGCTTTCCTTAGCAATCTGCGATGGTGTAGCTTGCTGGCGTAAAACTGGCATTTTTTGTTCTCCGGGGTGGCAAAGAGATCTATTGAGGGTTTGCCCCACCGGTGAAAAATGTCCTCCAAGACAGTCTGGTTCAGTTCCCATTTGGGGCTGACTGACGACAGCCTGCTGAGCATGTCTGCCTTTTCGTTTAGTATTCCCGGAAGATGTTCTGCTTTTAGTGATATTCCGTGCAGGATCGCCCACTCCCAAATCTTCTGGGCTTCCTTTGACAACGAAAGAGACCTGGTACCCCCTTCTTTGTTTATGTAGTGCATGGCCGTGGTATTGTCCGGGCGGACGAGAACCATCGATCCCTGCAGCTGTGGGAGAAAGGCTTGTAGTGCCAGACGAATCGCCCTGATTTCCAGGAGATTGATATGAAGAAGGTGGTGCTGGCAACCAATGTCCACTTACATGCAAGTCTTGAAGCAACGCGCCCCAGCCTTCCAGCGAGGCATCCATGGTCACTACCTGAGGAGCTGGTTAATTACAAAGGATAGACCTTGGGATACATTTTCTTCCTCTGTCCACCACAAGGCTGCCTTTTTCATAGCCGGAGTGATCACTACCTTGTCATCGAAGGATCCGTGTACTTGCTGCCATTGCATGTCGAGCTGCTTCTTAAGTGAACGCATCCGCAACCGGCAGTGAGGTATTAAAGGAATGCACAATGAAATTGCTCCTAGGAGGGATTTGTAACGGCGAACTGAAAGATACTTTCTTTTTCGCAACAGTTGAGCCATGGAAATCAGTTTCTCTTGCCTTTCGAAGGATGGAGAAGCCTTGCTGAGAGACGTGTCCAGTATGGCCCCTAGGAATCGTGCTTCTGTGGACGGGCAGAGAGATGACTTCTCCCTGTTGAGTCAGGCCCCACGGAAAGGAACCTTTCGATATTGTAGGGTTCCCAAGGATCTTGATGTCTACGTATCCTTTTTGATGTCCTGGAGGGCATCAATATGTTTACCAAATAATGCCTCACCATCAAACGGCGGGTCCAGGATCTTGTTTTGGACCTCTGGCCGGAACCATGTCGCCCTGAGCCAGCCTTGGCGACGAAGAACAGCTGCGCCTGCCAATGAGCGGAAAGCCGTAGTGGCAATGTCCATCGCGCAGTCGATAATCTCAGCCGATGTAGCCTCTACCTCCTGCAAGATTTTCTTTGCCTCCACCTTGGACTCCTGAGGCAGCTGGTCTAGATATGGTGAGAGGTTGCACCACATCTGGCGATGGTACCTGTCAAGAAGTTATTGTCATTGAGAAGCCCGTCGACACTGACGTTGATAGATGGAGATTTGCAGGTACCGTCGATGAGCCCGTCGGCGGCGGAACTTTTGTAACCTGTACCTTTGCAGCCTTTGTCGGCTGAGTCTTTCACAGCGTCGTCGGCGATTGATTATCTTCGTCAGACTTCTCAGATGTTACAGAAGAGGGCTTTTTGAAAGCTTTAGCAGACTCCACAACTGCTGCTGCAAACAGTCCTTCTCTCTCCTTTGCACCATGGTGAGGAGATTTGCTAGGACTCCGGCTTTCAGACTCAGGGGGCTTTTTTTAGGCCTTTGCGTGACGGTCTGTAGATGGTGAAGGGGAAGCCCTACCCCTCTTCAATGACCTTCTGGACGAAGTGGCTGATGATGAATCCTTGCTGTCACTTGACAGTGTTTCCTTCCTCGACTTCAGCTTTTGGAGCCAGGTGAGGAGGCGACCCTCATGGTCCCAGGGAGTGTTCGTTGAAAAGGTGCAGCAGATCTTGCAGTCCGCTGCCTTGTGGTCAGGATACAGGCAATATATGCAGTCTTTATGCCGGTCTTCCACATACAACCTTTTCTTGCTACAGGTGGAACAAGCCTTAAAAAGGACTTTTTTCTCTTTGTCAGACATTCCAAGATGAAATATCAAACAATTCTGAAGAAGAAACTGCTGAGAAACAGTAAACTAGAGTTGAAGTGAGCAGAGCTCAAAAGAGACTCCCTTAGCACATCGTGCGGTAGAAAATCTGAGGCTCTGAGGTTCTCTTAGGAGGGTTCTATGGGGTGAGGCTAATCTGATTGGTTGGGAATGATACACGCTATGGGAATCTATGAAAGTTCCAATACTGGAGCAATCCTAGTTCTCTGCTTCTCACATTCATTGGCTTCCCGTATCTGAAAGGGTACAATTCAAGACTCTGCAAAGTGCATAAAGCCCTGCTCCTCTTTATTTTCAAAATACCTTGAAGTGGTTTGTTCTGTGTTGTGAGTTAAGATCTTCCTAGACTAGATCAGTGACTACCCCCAAAATAAAGAGGACTAGATGGGGAGGCAAAAGCTTCTCCTTTTTAGCTTGCAAACTCTGAAATTCGTTGTCCCTGTCTATAAGATCTCAAACAAAGCGTGTCCCCTTCAGGAAATCATTAAATACATGGGTCTTTGTTTCTTCTTCAAAGTAGGCCATCTGTCCCTTAATACTTCTGGAGGTCACTAGCTCCAAGACAGTTAGATATTCGCGCGCTTCAGAAAACTGGTACTCGTTTTCTAGGTGACAAATCTCAAAGCATTTTCTGTGGTCTTAAAGCACCAGAACAATAAAGTGTAAGGGCCATATGTATCAACACCCTCATTTGCGATTCTCAAATAGCGATTTTTTACAAATCGCTATTTGAGAATTGCAAAAAGGGATGTATGTAAAAAAATCAATTTTTTTTTTTAGCTATTTCTTAATATTCTTAGTTGCAATTAGCAAATTGTGAAATCGCAATTAAGGAATACTTTCCCATTCATTTCTATGGGCCAGGAGACACATAGGAATGAATGGGAAGTTATTCTCAATTTGCGATTCGCAATTTGAGAATCGCAAATTGAGAATAATTTCAGGGGTGCAAGGGTGTCATAACGACACCCTGATGCACCCCTGAAATGTACATGTGTGCGCATATGGCGCACATGCATTACCCTAAGGGCATGTATGTGCGCCAGGTGGCACCTTCACAAATGGCAAAAAGTGTATTTGTGAAAGAAATCGCAAATTACCACCAACTTCAAGTTAGTGGTAATTTGCGATTTCTTAACGAGAAATCGTACAACTTGGGTGCTTCATACATAGCATTTAAGGAATCGTAATTTGCGACTCCTTAAATGCTGACGCAAAATTAAGAAATCGCAAATTTTGCGATCCCTTAATTTTGTGATGCGATTTCAATCGTACATCGCATTTTCAGAATTTTTAGTCGCAAACGCTGCTTTTTTTGCGAATCGCAGCGTTTGTGACTAAAGAAACTGATGATACATATGCCCCTAAGGGCCATATGTATCAACACCCTCATTTGCGAGTTTCTAGAAATCGCTATTTGAGAATTGCATAAAGGGATGTACGTAAAAAAAAAAAACTCAATTTTTTTAGCGATTTCTTAATATTTCTTAATTGCGATTAGCAAATTGCGAAATTGCAATTAAGGAATACTTTCCCATTCACTTCTATGGGCCAGGAGGGCCATAGGAACAAATGGGAAGTTATTCTCAATTTGCGATTCTCAATTTGAAAATCGCAAATTGAGAATAATTTCAAGGGTGCATGGTTGTCATAATACCCTGATACACCTCTTGGGCATGTATGTGCGCCACATGGCACCTTCACAAATGGAAAAAAGTGCTTTTGTGAAAGAAATCGCAAATTACCAACTTGAATCTGGTGGTAATTTGAGATTTCTTAAGGAGAAATCTCAAAACTTTAGTGGTTGCTGCATAGCATTCCAGGAATTGCAAATTGTGATTCCTTAAATGCTTACGCAACGTTAAGAAAGCGCAAATTTTGCGATTCCTTAAATTTGCATTGCGATTATTCTCATACATAGTTTTCCGAATTTTGAGTCGTAACGCTGCGTTTGCGAATCAAAATTTGGTTGATACATATGGCCCTAAGCTCTTTAAATCCACTGCCTACACCAATTGTGTTGAACTTACCTGAGGTAAAATCACTACTTTGAATGCCTGGAGGAGGAAAAACTGTTTCAGATCAAATAGTTCTAGAAGACTAAACTGGATAAGTTGCAGACAAGAACAATGTATAATCTTTGGTGCCCTCTAGATGTTCTTCACAGACTAGGCATGGTCAGCTCAGATCTGACTTCTTCCAACCCTCCTGACTATCTTTCAGAATGTGCTGTTTAATTTGGAGGGGTTAATTTAATGGGAACGCATGCTAATGAGGGAAAAACCTCTTGTATTTAAAAAAAAATATTAATAATTCTTAAAAGGGACTTAGAACCCGCCCAATATTTACCTTTACTTACCATTTGTTGATTCCAACTTTACTCAAAATTTACATGTTTCTCATTGGTCACTGCATGTCTTCCCGCTTTGCCTGTCCATGCATGGCAACGCATTAAGTTTAAAATCTTATGTACCATTCACAAATGTCTGACAGGTACTGGGCCAAAGTACCTCACAAAAGTCTTCGCACCTTATGTCCCGGCACGTTACCTACGCTCCAGTAACCTCCAGCTACTACAGGTACCCAGAATAAAAAAATCCAGGCGGGGTGGTCGTGCCCTTGCTCACACTGGTCCTGTCCTCTAGAACTCACTGCCCGAGACATTGAAACAAATTACCGATCACCTACCTTTCCGAAAATCCCTTAAAACTCATCTTTTCACGAACATTTAAAAACCACTTATTTAACTCAATCAGCCACTTTCTGAACATGGACAAGCACTAACTGTACTCCCCTTCTGGCAAAAGCGCGGAGATACCCCTTCGGGGGTCGAATCAGGCGCTCTATAAGAATATAAAAAATAAATAAATAAAATGGTGTGGAGCATGGTCCAAGTACAGCTTTCGGTCACTGGCCAGAGGCTAGTTTTTCCACTGGCTGCAGGTACTTCTTTTAATTTTAAACCTGCATTCATGGACAGAGCATATGCCTGAAGACTCTCTTGTTGATACCAACCCTCTGCCATTCAGCACGCCCGCCGTTGTTTTTAAACCTGCAGCATAGTAATTCATGTCGTACAACTTCCCTGCTATCTCACGGCTCTCACCCCCATTATTCACCAAGACAGATCGCACTTCACACTGCCCCTGCAGACTTTTCAAGCTCACTGTTACTATGCAACACCGGTGGTACTTTTTCTTTTAATTACTCTCTTCACGCTGATTAAGTCATGCCATAGCTTTCATTCCATAAACACCCGATGTGCCATTAACATTCCATTTAATTACTCTTCCCCCCTTCACGCATAGGAATGCATGTAGTAGCATTCATTCAATAAACACACCATGCATTGTGAAAACTGCATGTATAGCGCTTCCTATCCCTAACAGCAGTCCTAACATGGTCCCCGGATCTCAAATGCTCATGAACCTTTGTTCATTTTAAATGATAAAGATGGCTTTTCTTTAAGGATAGCGTGTGTGGGGAGGGTGGGGAGGCCAGTGTTGGATAGGGGGGTGGGCAGGGAGGGAGTTGGAGGTTGCCTCAGAACAGCATTCTGTTCTTCAGTAAAATCACTTTGTCCGTTTGCATTGACTGGCAGCTGCCTTTCACACGGCTCTCACACCAAGTAATCACCGAAACAGAGCACTCTTCACACAGCCCGAGCAGACTTTCTAGTTTACTATTTCTATACAACACTGCTGGTACTTTTGCTTTTAATTAATCTCTTCCCCGCTTCATGCATATAAATTCATGGCGTAACATTATTCCGAAAAATGCACCATGCACTGTTAAAATTACATTTATAGCACTTACTACCCCTAACTAGGCATCCTGAAATGATCCCAGGATCACCCATGCACAGATATCCGTAAATTTGCTCATTCTCAATGGTTGAAAGTTGCTCTACTTTAAGTATAGCTTGTGTGTGTAGGGGGGGGGGGGGGGGGGGAGACCGACCTCAGTCAGTATGTTCTTCTTAGTTGTCAGATATTTTTTTGCCAAAATCCTTTCCCCCATCACAATGTTTGTAGTGTTCTACAACATAAAAAACACAAAGCCAACAGATTTTGCATTGGCGAAACCTATTAGTTTTGCCAATGCTTGTTAGGCAGTTGCGATAGAGCTGGCTGTACCACTGCAAGTAGTACTGGTCAGGTTTTTCCTGTAAGATGTATGTCCTCATAATCCTCTGCACTCTTCATCATTTGAATTTGAATCCATATTAGGATCCTTGTACCACAGTTCTTTTGGGAGGTAGCTGCCTTAGGGTTAGAATCGCAAAAAAGGAGGGATCCGACAGTGCGGTACATGCAGTCATGAGGTGCCAAGGCCACATATATTACATTTGCTGCTATCTGATGCCAAAAATAATTTCTGGAACAAAGAAGGATGAGCAATTCAGGAATCTCTCCGCCAGCCCAGTTGGCCCATTAATCTTAGGAGTTGAGGGTCCCTGGAGAGTCTGGTAAAGATGATGACGGGTGAGCTGGACTAATGACTTTATACGAATGCCCTGTTACCCCACTGCTGGATTTGCAGTGGACAGTAGGCTAACCACATAATCTGTGACTGTGTAACAACTTGGCCAAGGACACCATAATCAGACAGCTGGTTTGACTCAACCAGAAGATAGAAAAAATATTTCTCTTCATCTGGGGTTCTACTTGATGTGCATCACACTTTTTCTGGACTGTACAGATTGGATCAGAATTATATGCTGTGGGAGATTGCGAAAGTCAAATGACACAACTTGTTCACATAAAACTTGGTGCAGCTGTGACAAAAGAATCTAAGAATATATTGAGTGCAAGCTAACCAGTTTCCAGTGATGGAAAATAGAAATGCTGAGTGTGCAAACATCCATGTGGGAATAATAAGGAAAGCATATACATGCACATATGTGTGACTGTGCTAAGAACTCAAGAATCAAAAATGGTAGGAAGAAGTTAAGGTTCCACTCAATTTCCCTTCAATGAACACATAAAATAAAATGGAGTGGAAGAGTTGTGTTGGGGGGACCAACACCAATATTGTTGTGAGACCCTCAACAGTGTTGTTCCGCCAAAGTTGCCGAACTTTGGCACTGATCGTTACATCGAGTCATTTCCTCCAACAGGATGGACTGTTTCTTGAATCCGAGACCATATGGGATCCACCATGTGAGGAAAAAAGTTTTTAAAATACCTCCTACCTTTAGAAAGGACACACTTTATTAAAAAGATCAAACGTAGTGGTATGATTAAAAAATGTGAGATGTGAAAAGAAAGGTATTCGGTGTCTCGAACATATTTCTCTGGAAGAGCCAGGTCAACATGTTTCAGCCAACTTTGCGCCCTCTGGGTCGATGGCTTTCTTCAGGCCCAAAAGGTTCTTTTGTAGAATCCCTTCACGAAGTCAAATTAAATCAAATGGGACACTTTCCCACCACTTGTTAAAGTTGTTTCTTCTTTTTTTTTGTCATATGGGACTCTTTGTCCTATCCTAAGAGGAGGCAAAAAAACATGGAGAATAATGTGTTATGTATTAGAACATAGTACTGATGTTGTCCCATATTTCTAATAATGCATACACCCAATGATTTCTATAAATGTGTATTTCTTCTTTATAGGCATCCCGAATTGGTTGGACATCTTGTTCCAAAGCCATCTGTAGGTATCTCTATTCTTGCTGTATTTCTTTTCCAAGTTCATCGAATAATAATGCTTTCTGTTGGGGCAAAAGTCTAGACCATACATGGATTCCAAAGTTTTCAAACATGTTCACCCACTTTTCCCATTCTACTGGAGGGTTGGCTATGTCAAGAATTTTGGTGGTGGGATTATAGCAGAAGATTTCATGTTGAAAGCACTGTGTGGAAACTCCTTAAATCCAAACCAATCGTATTTTAATGCGATATTCAATTTATGTATGTGCAATATAACTATCCTATAACAAATACAAAGACCGTCTGGGCATAATTTTTCAGATGGGCCATTCCTTTAATAGGAAATCTAACAACAAAATAGCACAAGAGTCAGAGCAGGAGGGCAGGCTGGAACGATACAGTGAGCAACAGTAGCGTTGAAGTATAAAATAAAAAATAAATTGGCGCTGTAGATTGGTTGCTGTCTGTGAGTTTGCTATTGCGGTAGTATGCGCATTATTGGCCAGTTAGTTGAGCCGTGACATGCGCTCATCGGGTCCCCGTGGGTTTGAAATTGGTGGCATGAGCTCCAAGAGAAGTGATGAGTTGAGCTACATCATGAGCTCATTGGCTTTGACACAGATGGTGGGATTTATTGATGTCAGGTTTGGTTTGATGTATGATTGTTACTCCAGCAGATGTATCTTTATGGGGTTTTAAAGGATAATTAGAGTTTGCATGACCCAGGATTCTGCAACATGTTTTTTAAAGTTCACCAATGCTTACACTTACCGCTACACCTCGCACATATTTGTTATTATGTAAGTGAGACTGTTCAGAGGACGATATGCAACAATTAAGCGAGGTTTATAGCATGTATTTGCACTTCTTTTTATACACTGGGTCACCGTGAGCTCAGTAAAGAGCAAAGGATACACTGAAATTAGTAGATTTCGGGCCAGATTACTATCTTGGCGAATGGAATATGTCACCACAATGTGACGCCTATTCTGTCTGACGTATTACAAGATCAATAGAAAATATTGGTATCACAATTTGACAGACAGGATATTCATCACGTTTATGACGGACCTACTCTTTCCGCCAAGATCATAATCAGGCCCATAGTTGGTTATATCACGGTAAAACAACCTTCTGTGTCACTGGATGCTGTGCTAGCTGTGACTCGCAGCCAAAATAATGTTGGAACTGGAGGACTACAACTTGTAAAAAAAAAGATTTTATTCCGCAAGTAACTAAAGCATGGTCCACTGCTGCCAGACAGAATATTACTGGCACACTGTATAATAACGCCACTCCATGCATAACAAATTAGGAACATAAAACATTGTGCCAAGGCATTCTCACTAGGTGGAAAGTATAATACCCAAATTAACTTAATTCCCAGTCTATACCAACAAATCCTGCTCTTAACTTTGTTGCACCACCAACTACTTTGCAATAAAGGATTTTTTTTTACATAAACTGGTGATTAGTGCTCAATAATAAATGTCTTCTTAACAGAATTTTTTAAACTGCACAAAAATTTGAATACAACATACTTTCAAAATAAATCTAAAAGTATTAATAACCAGAATGGAAAGTATTGCGGATTGCAGCTATGGCACATGCTGGCAGGTCTATGTGGTTGGCATCTCCTAGCATCCCCCAGCACCATCTTGTCAGCTGCCGGTATGCCGTGTATCGGTACATCCGGTAGTTACTAAAAGAAGAAGCAGAAGGAATTTAGGGTTTCGCACCTGGTAGTAGAGTATGTGCATTTACATGATTTAGTGGGGTCATAATATGCTCACAAAATCACTACCTCCCAAAACATATTACACACACCCTACAAAAGCATGTTGAAACAGAACTCTTATGATACACTCAACAAAGTCCGATTATGCAATTGTCTATTAAGCCATTCAAAAGCCCTTTGTGGGATCACCTACTTACCACAAATACATTTACTGTGCAAACGGGCACCTGTACAAACCAAAGAAATAAGGATAAGTTACTTACCTGTAATCCTAGTTCTCTTCCAGGGGTACTTATCAGTAAAAAGCACTGAATAATCTCCGCCCACGTGCGGGAACCCGGCGCATATACAAAAAATACATATATATGTGTATGTGGTAGAAAAGCAGTACATAGTACGCAATAAACACACACATATACATGTATAACATAAAAAATATGCAGCCCTAAACATATCCAATAGGCTAAGAAGCCAGAGTTACGTGTATTTCTCTAGTATGAAAATAACACATATACATGTATTGTAAGAGAAGGACATGTACAGCAATAGCATTCCGCAATAATCTTTTATTTTCATAAAAGAAAACAGGTAATGGCAGGCAATTAGCCTAAAGAAGGCTGCATAAATAAATAACATCCTTGTATTGTAATTGCATTTATATAGCGCTTACTACCACTGACGAGGCATCAAAGCGCTTTTTCAGCGAGTAGCACGCTACTCCGGGACCCATAGAGGATTAGTGTTGAATTAGTATAGTGAAACATGCAGGTACATTTTAAGTGGTGGATAGGTTAGTCAGATTTGGAATGATAGCAGAAGGATAGAGGAGGACAAAGGTTTGTATTTATATAGCTCTTGTTGACGCACGCTATTCAGGAAGCCTTAAAAGGATTAGTGGTGAATTAATATGGTGAAATATGAAGTAATTTCAGTGGTGGATAATAGTTAGTTACTTGGAGTGAGAAGGATAGCGGAGGGATAAAGGGGGAAGAAAGATTTGCATTCATATAGCACTTGTTACCCCTGATGGGTGTTGAATCGCTTTTCTGGCGGGTAGCACGCCACTCCAGAACCAGTATAAAAAAAAATATGAAGTAATTTGAGTAGTGGATATGTTATTCGGTTATTTGGGTAGTACATTAGTATAGTTTAATATGGAATTTGAGAAGTGAACACGTTAGTCTGTTAATTTCGATTGAAAAAGATAGAGGAGGGATAAAAGAGTGAAAATTATTTTTTTTTTTTTTTAGGTCTTAGCAATAGGAGGAGGCTTTTGGATGAGTAAAAAGGAGTTTTGGGTATTGCTAAATGAGAAAAAGGGCAGCATTTCTGGCCCTAGTCCCGACCAGGCTCTAACAGGCAACTGCCCTTGTCCTCTCTGTCCTTAACAGGCTCTAACAGGCAACTGCCCATGTCCTCTCTGCCCTTAACAGGCTCTAACAGGCAACTGCCCTTGTCCTCTCTGCCCTTAGCCTCGACGCCCTAAGCCTGGCCTTTTTCATAGCCCTAGTAATCAGGTGACCCCTTCAGCCAATGGGAACCCTAGCCCTAACACTATATAATCACAACACTAGCCCTAAAATCTAGAACCAATAGGAGACCAGGACCTTACAGCCAATCTTAGCCCTAGTCCAAGCACCTAATCAGTTCAAAAACCCTGATCTCTACGTCCAATAATGGCTCTAGCCCTACCAGTAGTCCCAAAACAAATCCATGCAACCAATGGCACAGGTATCCCTAGTCCCTACTTCCAATAGAAAGCCTAACCCTACTCTAAATCTCACACCTAGTCCAACCAATCACACCAGAAGCCCTAATCGCTACTTCCAGTTAAAGGTCTAACCCTAGCCCTAGTCCCACCCTACTCCCAACAACCAATAACATAGGAAGCCCTAGTCCCTACTTCCAATGGAAATCCTAACCCTAGCTCTAGTCCCAACCCTACAATAGATTTGAATCACAGACCCAGAAACCAATCAGAACCCTCAAATATCCAACCAATGAGGACATTAACCCTAATCCAATAGAAACACCAGATACAACCACCAATCAGTGTACACATGTACTAACCACTAGCAGACCATATAAGGTCCCGCGACCCCCGACAAGGTTTGCTGGCCAGGGAGTTGGAAGCTGCTTCTCCTGTTCAGAATCTCCTGGGAGACAGACAGGCTCAATCCACACTTTGGACTGCAGCAGTAAGGGCCTCACTAACTTGAAATCAAACAATACTGTTTGAATAGAACGTTAAGCCCCCTGCTGGCCAAAAAACGAAGTGAACAGGCCCCAGTAAAACACAGTTTAAACAGCTCACAGAAGCACCCTCTGATGTGGAATAATCCCTGTTCATTGGGGGTGGGGGTGGGAGGAAAAGGGGGGACAGGGGCGCTGGTTTCACTGGCTTGTGAACACAAAATGGTGGCTGAGAGTGCACTGTTTTAACATACAGGTCTTAGCACAGAGCAAAGGAGAAATTTGGAGGGAAAACAGAATTGTCACCAAGGAATGAGAGGGACAATCGACAGAGGTTGGACTGCGAATCCCACAATTCAACACACTAAATGGAGGCAATCATGGGCAGGGAAAAACTGTAACAACCACAGGCATAGAAAGTAAACACAGAAAGCGAAAATCGTTTTTTAAACAACTTTTTGTCTTGGGAAGAGACGAACAAGTTACTTACCTTCGGTAACGCTTTTTCTGGTAGATACAATATCTGCCTGTGGATTCCTCACCTTGTGAATATCCCCTTGCGTCAGCAACATTCGGAAATTCTTTCCGTAGCCTCGCGCCGACGTGGACTTGGACGTCATAGAGACACGGCATCGCACGCGACTCCGCTGACGTCACCGACGCCTATAATAGGCCCACGCTGGCGTGATAACATCAGTTCCGCCCTTTTTTCCGTGCAATTGAGGCACACGGACGGACCAATGACAGTAGATATATACAAAGTATACACAGTACACAATAGTCAAGGCAAAACACACAGTGTAAAGCAAATGCAGGAAAGCAATTGAAACATTTCCTTGACAACAAAATAAATATACATTACATTACAGTAACTCTGGCACAGAAGAGTGGACAACGGGGAGGCGGGTGGGTCAGTGAGGAATCCACAAGCAGATATTGTATCTACCAGAAAAAGCGTTACCGAAGGTAAGTAACTTGTTCTTCTGATAGATACATCTGCCGGGTGGATTCCTCACCTTGTGAATAGAGTCCCACAGCAGTCCCCACTCCCGGAGGAGGGTGTCCACTCTTCTAAACCAGGAAATCCTGGAGGACAGAGCGCGCGAAGTGGCCGTCCCTCCTCACCTCGGAATACAAGCAGTAATGCTTCGCGAAAGTGTGGCGGGAAGACAAAGTCGTGGCTCTGCAAATATCCTCTACAGGAACACCTCTAGCCAATGCCGAGGTTGAAGACTTAGCTCTTGTAGAATGAGCCCTTATACCCTCTAGTGGTTCCTTACCGGCCAAAGAGCAGCAGATCTTTATTCACAGTACGATCCATCTTGACAAGGTTCTTTTGTGGACCGCTCTTCCTCTTTTGCAGCCAGCAAACCCAACGAAGAGCTGATCATCCAAACGACAGTCTTTAGTTCTGTCCAAGTAGAAAGACACCGCCCTCTTAGGGTCCAGACGGTGTAACCTCTCCTCCTCCTTGGAAGGGTGTGGGGGAGGATAAAAGGTAGGGAGGGTAATGGATTGACCAAGGTGGAAAGGAGTAACCACCTTAGGAAGAAAAGCAGCCATGGTCCTAAGAACCATTCGTTCAGCATGAATGGTCAAGAAAGGGGGCTTGGAACTAAGAGCCTGAAGCTCACTTACCCTCCTTGCAGAGGTTATTGCAACGAGGAAGACTGCCTTAAGAGTCAAAAGCCTCAAAGGACATTTGTGAAGAGGCCTGAAGGGAGCACCCATCAGAAAGGTCAAGACAAGATTTAAGTCCCATTGAGGCACAATAAAAGGAGTAGGAGGGAACTTATTTGTGAGGCCCTTCAAAAAAACGTAAAACTACAGGAGACTTAAAAAGAGATGGCTGGTCAGGCAAACAGAGAAATGCCGACAGCGCAGAAAGATAGCCCTTTACTGTGGCAACAGCAAGCCCTTGCCGTGCCAAAGAAAGGGCAAACTGGAGAACCTCAGACAAATGGGCTCTCAAAGGGTCAATAGAATTCCCTCCACACCAAGTGACAAATTTTGACCATCTATAAGAATAGATGGACTTAGTGGAGTCATGCCTGGCAAACAAGATGACATCCACCACATCAGGCGGGAGAGAAAAGGAATTCAGGTTGCCCCGTTCAATCTCCAGGCATGAAGGTGCAATGTTTGGAGGTGGGGGTGTAGAACCTGCCCCTCCATCTGAGAGAGGAGGTCTGCCCTGAGAGGGAGGCGGAGCGGCGGGTGAGAGGAGAGGTGTTTTAAGATCTGTATACCACACCCTTCTTGGCCAGTCCGGGGAGACCAATATGACTTGGGCCCGGTCTTGGCGAATCTTCCTCGGAACCCGAGGAATCAAAGGTATGGGGGGAATCGTGTAAAGGAGTTGATTTCCCCAACTCAACTGAAACGCGTCCCCCAAGGCTCCTTGCAACGGATACTGGAGACTGCAGAATGACAGACAGTGAGCATTCTCGCGAGTGGCAAACAGGTCCACCTGAGGAGTCCCCCACGTCCGAAAGACGTGACGAACCACCTCCGGGTGAAGCCTCCACTCGTGGTCGGCCGAAAATTGCCGACTGAGACTGTCTGCACGAACGTTCAGAACCCCGGCCAGATGATTTGCCATCAGACAAATCTGATGGTCCTGAACCCAGGACCAGAGGCGCAGAGCCTCTCTGCAGAGACACTGCGACCCCACTCCTCCCTGCTTGTTGATGTAGCACATCGCGGTCGTGTTGTCCGTCAGGACCTGGACCGAACGACCGCGAAGGGAAGGGAGGAAGGCCTTGAGCGCCAAACGTATCGCCCGCAATTCTAGAAGGTTGATGTGAAACAACCTTTCCTCTGGAGACAAAAGACCCTTGACCTCTAGATCCCCCAGATGAGCACCCCACCCTAGAGTGGATGCATCCGATATTACTGTGGCCACCGGAGGAGGCAGTTGAAAAGGTTTCCCCTGAGACAGGTTGCCTTCCACGCCCCACCAAGACAGATCCGCCGCAGCTTCTCTGGAGATCCTCACTGACTCCCTGAGATCTCCGTTGTGTTGATACCACTGCCTGCGGAGGCACCACTGGAGCGCCCTCATGTGCCAGCGTGCATGGTTGACCAACAGAATGCATGAAGCCATCAGACCGAGCAGGCGAAGGACCTTCAGGACTGGAACGACTGCTCCATTGTAAAATAAAGGAGTCATTTCCTGTATGTCGCGAATCCTTTGAGGAGGAGGGACTGCACGACATACAGTTGTGTCCAGTACGGCACCTATGAACAGGTTGCGCTGGGAGGGCACCAGGTGAGACTTGGGTACATTTATCGAAAAACCCAACCTGTACAACAACTGGGTTGTCTCCCGCAGATGATGGAGCACTCTCTCCGACGACTCTGCTTTGATCAGCCAGTCTTCCAAATAAGGGAATACTGGAATCCCCGACCTTCTGAGATGCGCTGCCACCACCGCCATCACTTTGGTAAAGACTCGAGGCGCAGTAGTTACCATCTTCAACTATGCAGAGGATTTGCAACTCATCTTTCCTTTGAACACCAAGGACTCAGTAGAGGAATTTCAAAATATCATGTCCCACATCCAGAGTTGGATGAGTTGCAATCATTTGAAACTCAACCCAGGCAAGACTGAATTGGTCTTGCCTGGGCAGAGTGTGCTTAGCTGGAACCCAAGTTTTTGGCCTTCCAGCTTGGGGGCTCCACCTTCTAAGTCATCTTCAGTTAAGAGTCTGGGTGTACTTATTAGTGAGGATCTGTCTCTGAAAAGACAGGTAGGCGCAGTGGTGTCATCCAGCTTCTTTCAATTAAAGAAAATTAAGAAAATCGCTTGTTTTTTTTCTCCAGCTGCCCTCACCCAGATCGTTATTGCCTTGGTCCTGTCACGACTAGACTTCTCCAACAGCCTTTATCTTGGGCTTCAAATTTGAGAGTTAAAACGCCTCCAGCTGGTCCAAAACCAGGCTGCCAGACTTATTCTGAATCTTTCTAAAAGGCAGTCTATTAGATCAGGGTTGAAACAGTTACATTGGCTGCCTGTTGAGCAGCGAGTTGCTTTCAAAACAGGGTGTATTTTATTCAAGTCCCTACTTGATTCTGGCCCTAAGTTTATTAGAGATCTGTTTATCAGATACGATCCTTCCCGCAATCTTCGTTCCTCCCACAAATCCCTTCTGAATGTCCCCTCTTACAAGAGGAAGCGTCTAGGCGGTTGCTGCTTTGATCACCTTGCAGCCACCTTCTGGAACTCTCTTCCTCTTCAACTGAAACTGAGTGGTAACATTTTGAGTTTTAGACACTCTCTCAAAACCTGGTGATTCTCCCAGGCTTACTGCTGAGCTGCCTCATCTCTGTTTTTAACTGGTGTGCTGTGTTCCCTCCTATAGCGCCATGAAGCCCTTGGGCGTACGAGCGCTTAATAAATAAGGAGTAGTTTCTGTCCTGTAACTCCAGTTCTGTAGTAGGGGTATCTCTGTTATAGTCATAAGCTAGTGAATAGTCCCGCCCATGTGCGCGGACCCCGGAGCAATCAAAAATAATCTCTTAAGTTGTCCAAACATGCAGAACTGCACAGACACTTAAGAGAGAATTTAAAGACAGATAATGCAGCCTATATCCACAGGCTACACTGTCCAGTACTTCGACTAGAAATTCCACCAAAAGTCCACAAACAGCACAGCCTGTCCAGGGTTTTCTTACAGAGAAAACCTTGCCTGTAACAGCAAAACCCTCTGGAATGATAGAGAGGAAGAAGTGGACAGACAAGCCCCATAGGCTGCCATTATGTGGCTCAAAACAGGATACTGTGCCTTTAAGAGAACTTTCCAGAAGCCTCACAGTATCCCAGAATGCACTGCAGGTCCCTTCCACCTTCAGTTCTTTTTGAAGGCGTAACACGCCAGACCTGTAGTATTTCTTACATGAATATCTCTCTCCACCGGGGAGGAGGGCGGGCGCTTATGACTATAACAGAGATACCCCTACTACAGAACTGGAGTTACAGGACAGAAACTACTCCTTCTGTAGTAGGGGATCTCTGTGTATAGTCATAAGCTAGTGAATAGAATGGCAAGCCCATCCCCACACCAAAGCGGCGGTGGAGAAAAGAGAAATAACACCACTACTGTGCGAACAGATTTCGCAGCGAAGCCTGCCCAACCCGAGCATCTGCCCTGGCAACAGTGTCCAGACAGTAATGCTTAACAAAGGTATGGACAGACTTCCAAGTGGCTGCCCTGCAGATATCTGCAAGCGGAACACTACGGAGCAAAGCAGTCGTGGCAGCTTTGCCCCTGGTGGAATGAGCCTTAGGTTTACCCCCTAAGGTCTTAACAGCCTTTTGGTAACACAATTGTATACAGGACACAATCCACCTCGAGATGGACTGTTTAGAGGTAACAAGACCGGTCCTGACTGATCCATAATTGATAAACAACTATTCTGACCTACGAATATCCTTGGTTTTATTCAGATAAAATTTCAACACCCTCCTAACATCCAGGGAACGCAGAGACCGTTCCGCTGGAGATGAAGGATCCTGAAAACTCGTAGGCAAAGTTATAGTCTGGTTAACATGGAAGTCAGATATAACCTTCGGAAGAACTTTTAGGGTGAGTACGCAGAACAACCTTAGCAGCATGAAATACAGTATAAGGTTCTTGGCCACACAACGCCTGAATTTCCCTCACCCTGCGGGCCGATGTAATGGCCACGAGGAACGCCGCCTTCCAGGACAGGTGCTGCAATGAAGCCTTATGAATAGGTTCAAAAAGCCCCTTCATCCATCAGGACAGCACCTCGTTCAATTCCCATGAAGGCGAAGGAAGCCGGACAGCAGGGAACACTGTCCTCGAGCCTTCCAAAAAACACTTTGATCACAGGGACCTGAAAGAAGGAAGTCTGTAAAGGCCATGTCCTGTAGGAAGTCAGCGCAGCAAGATGAACCTCAATGCAATGGACATTAAGGCTAGATTGCGCCAGGTGTAGAAGATATGGAAGGATGACATCTTCCTTCTACGTCCGTAGGTCATAGTCCTTGAACTTGCACCAGATGCAAAAACCTCTTCCACTTGTAAGCATAAGAAGTCCTAGTGGAAGGTCGCCTAGCCTCCTTCAGTATGACCATACAAACTTCTGGTAGATTCAAATGGACATAACGCACTACTCAGGAGCCATGCCGCCAAACTCAAAGACGAGAGGTTGGGGTGCAACATCTGCCCCCCCCCCCCCGAACTTCGTGAGAAGATCCGGCCTGCACGGCAGCCGTATGTAAGGAAGGAGAGACCGGTGAAGAGCAGGTCTGTGAACCACCACTGCCTGGGCCATTCCAGGGCAATCAGGATCATCCGCGCCCTGGACTGGGACAGTTTGATGAGTACCGCCGGAATCAGGGGTATGGGCGGAAAAGCGTACAGAAAGCTGTTCGACCAGTTCATCCATAACGCATACCCCAGCGTCCCCTGCTGGTAGTACCCGGAGGCGAAGTCTCTGCATTTGCTGCTTTCGGCGGTGGAGAACAGATCTACGTCTGGAGTCCCCCACCATGCAAAGACTTCTCCTAGTACTTCGTCGTTTATGACCCATTAGTGGTCTTCCTGAACAGTCTGCACAGTGCGACTGTCCGAACCTTCTGCACACCTAGCAGATGGGTAACCATGATCGTCAGTCCTCCGGCTAGAAGCCAGCGCCAGATCGCCTGCGCCTCCTGCGACAGAGTGCGCAATCTCGAACCCCCCTACTTGGTGAGGCAATACATCGTGGGCGTATTGTCCGTCTGTACAAGCAGAGAGTTGGTCTGGAAGGACGTAAGAAACGCATTCAGTGCCAAGTGAACAGTTCTGAGTTCCAGGAAATTGATGTGATACGTGGACTCCAACGGGGACCACGTTCCCTGTATCCGTAAGTCTCCGGAATGTGCCCCCCCAGCCGTGGCGAGACACATCCGTCACGATAGTGTGTGCGGGAATGTCCTTGTGAAAGGGAACCCCTCTGAGGAGATTCTCCGCCGAACACCACCACTTCAGAGACTGAAGCTCATGCAGAGGTAGCCGTATCCTGTCGTCCGAAGATCCATTCCTCTGATCCCACTGATCCTCCAAGCACTCCGCAAAGGTCTCATGTGCAGCCGTGCGTGTGGCGTGAGGAAGATACCAGAGGCCATCGACCCCAGTAGAGAAGACACCGTCCCCACTGTTGTAGATGGAGCGGTCATAAGAGCCTAAGCCTTCCGAAGGAGCGATAATCGTCTCTCCTCCGAAGGAGACACGCTTGCTGACAGCGTATCGATGAAGGCTCCCAAGTACTGTATGCACTGGACCGAAATCGGGACAGCCTTGGACATGTCGATGTGCAACCCCAGCTTGTTCAAAAGAACGCACGTCTTCTGGAAGTGTGCTAGAGCTTCCGAGAAAGAGGAGGCCTTGATCAACCAATCGTCCAGGTCCGGGTAGACAAACACCTCGTTTATCCTCAGGTGTGCAGCTACCACCGCCATGCACTTCGAGAATGTTCTGGGCGCAGAGGGCAGCCCGACTGGCAGTACTGTGTACTGATAATGATTGGCGCCGACTCGGAATCGCCGGAAGTACGCATCCTGTAGACCTATGACAGAGCCAATCTCCCTGTTGCAGCTGAGGAGAAAACCTGATGCAACGATAGCATGCGAAATTCCTCTCTCTGCGAATCCACTTGTTTGCTTGTCGCAAATCCAGAATGGACCTGAACTCTTTCTCGTCCTTCTTGCGAACCAGAGAGAACCGGGAGTACAGACCTCTTCCCCTTGAGACAGAGGCACGTCTCCTATCGCCCTTTTCCTGAACAGGATATCGGCCTCCGCCTGTAGCTCGCGCAGCTGAAACTGCGAGCTGACCAGAGGAATAGCTGGAGAAGGGTTGATGAACCGAAGACTGACTTAGACCCAGCCGGCCTTTGTTTGCCGAGGAGCATCATGCTCTCCCGCGTATGCGCACAATATACTTGTGAAGTATTAAAGGCGGCCCGGGACCACAGACAAACCCTGGGAGGAAAAACGCCGCTAGAAAGGGAAGGAGGCCTCAAGCCGGTCTCCACGCCCCAAACCTACAGCCTTCCAAAAGTCTCGAGTCAGACTTATGCGGGCCACTCACTACCCCCATGGCAGCCCAAGGGTTGCCCAAAGAACGGGAGAGTAGAAGCACCCTGCTGAGCCGCAGGCTGCAGAGACGTCCGACGAAAACAAGTATGGCAACGTAGGACAAACCCACAATACTTGGGGGTCGGCCGGAGAGAAAACTCTGCTCCGACACCAATGCTTAGAACTGAAACCATCAGGTCTCTTGTAAGGCTTCCCTTCTGTCTCTTGGCAGGGGAACTATAAATCGGTGAAGAAACCCCCCCCACACAGGGATCCTACCACAACCGCCCAGCAACAGCGGGCCACAGCATGACGTCTACGTGCCGCCAACCCTGCGACCAAGTCAGAAGTACATTCGAAGCCAGAACCTCCTGGCAGGTGGTAGCGGACCAAAGCTAAGTACCGCCAACCAGTTAAGAGTCGGAGAGGGACTCCCCGTACTCGAGGAAGACGCCTCCCCGGCATCAAGGCACGGGGATTCGCGGACTGAGGGGCCAAAGGCCCCTGCCTAGCCGATGAGTAGGCATGCGAATACTCAAAACTAAGCAAAAAAGGACCAACGTCCCTCGCTTACACGTGGTGAGTAGCCACAGACTCCCCATCAGAAGGGTTCCTCGACGCCGATCAACTGCTCGGCGTCGTGAGTGGACGGTGCCGGGAACACAAAGTCCCCTCCTACGAAGAGGAGCTCAACACGGAGCGAGGCCTGGAACAAGACCCAGGCCGCAAGCACCGGTAAGTGTTCCGCGGCTGCAACCCATGACGTCGACTTCACTACGACGTCACCATCACTAAGACAGTGACTGTCTCTACGATAACCAACACTCCGACGTCAAAATGTCACCACGGTGTCAAACACCGAGACGCCGAGACATCCATAACCGTGACGTCTGGACCCAACGGAAGATAGCGGAGTCCAAGCGACCAACGCCCCAAAAGGAGCATCGCTGTCCCATGACGTCGAGCATCACTGCCCCATGATGCCGAGCATCACTGCTCCATGACGTCGAGCATCACTGCTCCATGACGTCGAGCCTCACTGCTCCATGACGTCGAGCATCACCGCTCCATGACGTCGAGCATCACCGCTCCATGACGTCGAGCATCACCGCTCCATGACGTCGAGCATCACCGCTCCATGACGTCGAGCATCACCGCTCCATGACGTCGAGCCTCACCGCTCCATGACGTCGAGCCTCACCGCTCCATGACGTCGAGCATCACCGCTCCATTACGTTGAGCATACCTGCCCCCTGATGTCGAGCATATCTGCTCCCCGACGTCGAGCATCACTGCTCCCTGACGTCGAGCATCACTGCTCCCTGACGTCGAGCATCACTGCTCCATGACGTCGAGCATCACTGCTCCATGACGTCGAGCATCCCTGCTCCATGACGTCGAGCATCACTGCTCCATGACGTCGGGCATCACTGCTCCATGACGTCGAGCATCACTGCTCCATGACGTCGAGCATCACTGCTCCATGACGTCGAGCATTACTGCTCCATGACGTCGAGCATCACTGCCCCATCGACGTCGAGGCACCCCATCGACGCCGAGGTACCCCATCGACGTCGAGGCACTCCATCGACGTCGAGGCACCCCACCGACGTCGAGGCACCCCACCGACGTCGAGGCACTCCATCAACGTCGAGGCACTCTATCGACGTCGAGGCACTCTATCGACGTCGAGGCACTCTATCGACGTCGAGGCACTCCATCGACGTCGAGGTACTCCATCGACGTCGAGGCATCTCCATGACGCCGAGGCATCTCCATGACGCTCCACGTCCCTCAGACGTGCCTTTACCGGGGAGAACCCCAGAGGTTACAGCATGGGACTCGGCAGAGGACCCACCCTCTCCTTACCCAGAGGCTGAAGATGCCTTCAAACTCCTCTGTTCTAAACCTGGGAGCCAAAGCTTCCCAGGAAAGAAGTCACAGAGAAGACAGGTGTCAAAAGACACAGGCAAACACATAATACAAACCTGTGAGCTTCAGCTTTGGCCTTTAGTACAGCTGCAGATAAAGCACTTGTCAGACTAGAAGTAGTATAAGACAAGAATACTGCAGAAATTCTGCCAAAAAAACACAGCAGAATGTAAATAAAGGCCAAAGACGTCGAGTGAAGCTGTAAAAATCCAAATTTATCACAAAAAAAATATAGAAAAAGCTCAAAAAAGAAGAGCTAATGCTCCAGGGTCCTGCTAGCAGGAGCCGGAAAAAAGAACTGAAGGTGGAAGGGACCTGCAGTGCATTCTGGGATACTGTGAGGCTTCTGGAAAGTTCTCTTAAAGGCACAGTATCCTGTTTTGAGCCACATAATGGCAGCCTATGGGGCTTGTCTGTCCACTTCTTCCTCTCTATCATTCCAGAGGGTTTTGCTGTTACAGGCAAGGTTTTCTCTGTAAGAAAACCCTGGACAGGCTGTGCTGTTTGTGGACTTTTGGTGGAATTTCTAGTCGAAGTACTGGACAGTGTAGCCTGTGGATATAGGCTGCATTATCTGTCTTTAAATTCTCTCTTAAGTGTCTGTGCAGTTCTGCATGTTTGGACAACTTAAGAGATTATTTTTGATTGCTCCGGGGTCCGCGCACATGGGCGGGACTATTCACTAGCTTATGACTATACACAGAGATCCCCTACTACAGAAATATTAACATTAACAGTAGTAAGTCCAAACGGAAGGACCGGAAACTGAAAGTGCTGCAAACCCACTGTAAAACGGAGATACCTCCTGTGCGACTTCAGGATTGGGATGTGAAAGTACGCATCCTGCAAGTCGAGTGACACCATCCAGTCTTCTTCTAGCAGCGCTGGAAGAACCTGAGCAAGGGTGAGCATCTTGAATTTCTCCTGTTTCAGATAGAGATTCAAGATCCTGAGATCCAGGATTGGACGAAGTCTGCCATCCTTCTTGGGAATCAGGAAATACCGGGAGTAGCATCCCTGACCCCTTTCCTGCTCTGGGACCACCTCTATCGCACCCTTTCTTAACAGAGTCTGCACTTCCTCCTGTAGAAGCAACAGATGTTCCTCGGTGCAAAAACCTTGGCAAGGCGGGTAATTGGGAGGGAATTCCCAAAAGGGAAGGGCATACCCATTTTCTACAAGATTGAGAACCTAAAGATCTGATGTAAACGATTCCCAATCCTGTAGAAAATGGGTAAGCCGACCCCCCACCGGACCCACATGATCCTGAATGGCGGATCTAGGACTGTTTTTCTGGGGCAGGGGGGTTGGAGGAAGTGGAGGAGGAAGAGGCTTGACATCCACGCTCTCTGCTTTCCCCTGTATGATCTGTACATGGAATTTTGCAGCTGCTGCTGTTGTTGCTGCTGCTGCTTACCTTATCGGTAATTCCGAAAGGAAGAGCGACCAAAACCCCTGAATCTCTTGTTGGTCGAAGAGCCTCTTATCTGAAGACCTAAAGATTTAGCAGTTGGCCTACTGTCTTTAAATCTCTCAAGGGCTGCATCAGCCTTCTTCCCAAAGAGGCCAGACCCATCAAAAGGAAGATCCAATAAAGTTGCTTGAACATCCGCTGAAAAGTCCGAGGATTTCAGCCAAGCTGACCTTCTAGTGGCGACAGCAGTGCCCATGATACGCGCCACAGAGTCCGCAGTGTCCAGACCACTTTGTATAACTTGGCGGGCTGCTGCCTGTGCGTCTGAGATCACCTCCTCAAAGTCCTTCCTGTTGGCATCAGGAACCTTACGAGCAAGAACACGCAAAGAATCCATAAGGGCATGTACATATCTCCCCATCAGACAAGTGTCATTTGTCGACTTCAACGCCATACTTGCAGAGGAGAAGGTCTTTTTAGCAACCTGATTCTGTTTCTTTGCCTCCTTTTCACATGGAACCTGGGGAAAAGCACTTACATTCTTTTTAGAACAGGCTGCTTGAATGAGCAGGCTCTCCGGCGAAGGATGAGAGGTCAAAAAAGCAGGGTCCTCAGGTGCAACCCTGTACCTTCTCGCCACACTCTTAGAAACCGCAGGAGCTGACAGTGGTTTCTTCCACACCTCCAAAATGGGCTCCGTCAAGGCATCATTAAATGGAAGCAAAGGCTCTACCACGGAATTTGGAGAATGCAAAACCTCAGTGAGAATATTGGATTTAAATTCCACAGTTGGCAAGGTTAACTGAAGAAGATCAGCAGCCTTCCTCATAACCAAATTGTAAGGTTGGACATCTTTAGAAGGTGTACCAGAGCCTGAGGGCAACTCCCACTCTGGAGAGAAATCCAGGCTTCCTGCGTCAGCCAATTCCTCAAAACAGTCCTCCTCCAATTCACCTTCCTCCACATCAGAATGTGAATCCAAGTACCTTCGCTCCTCCAAAAGGCGTTGAGCCTCCCTTCTGGACCTCTCCTTCACACGCCTCGCAGCCGGATCCACCATCGGCTCCGACGGATTCGGGATCGACGTCGGTATAGAATCCGATGGTTCAGTGGGATGTCCTCGAGGACGAACTGGATCGGGCGACGTCGGAATCGGCGTCGACGGTCTCGGCGGAGCCAGAAACTGCCAAGGCGGCGTCGGAGCCGGCATATAAAGCATAAACGGAGCAGGAGGATAGGAGTGAGGAACTCCTAAATGGAAAGCCAGAGGACCCATGGGACCCGAAGGTGCACCAGAGGGGTACCATGCCCTTGAGAAACGCTGATGGGTCCTGGCCTGGGGTTGGAAACAGCGGCTGAAAACCTTCAGGCTGGTCTTGAGGAGTGTTCGGATTCGGTTCCTCGACAGGCGCGGAATCCACATCCTCCTGAACCTCTTCCTCTTCTCGGGGACGGCGCCGGATTCGGAGCCGGAGTCGGAGATTGTACACGTGACTCCGAAGGTGAGGCCACACCTTCAGGTTCAGAGACATCTAGAGTAACCACCTTAGAACGTACCTTCTTCGGTGACCTCGACTCCTTACCGGAACGGCGTCGGGACTCATGTCTCCTCTTCTTATGCTTCTTCTTCGACGCATGATCCGAAACGGACCTCGAAGACGATCCTTCTCGAGATCCAGACCTCGACTTCGTCCTCGACCTTCGAGAACAAGATCTCGACGATTTCTCTTTTCCAGCCTTCAGCTTTGCCACCAGGAGTTTGGTCTCTCTCTCCCTCAGGGCCTTCGGGTTCATCTTCCGACATGAGGAACAACCATCTACATCATGGTCAGAACTCAAACACCAGATGCAGTCATTGTGCGGGTCGGTAATAGACATCATTTTACAGCACTCCCTGCAGGGCTTGAAGCCGGTCTTCTTTGAAGACATCGTCAAAGACAGGATACAGAGAAGCAGAAAATGGCAACAAAAAGGCAACAAAGTACCAGTTGGCTACTGAGATTCCCGATAACCGTTAGCGTCGACGACGTGGAAAAAAGGGAACTGATGTCATCACGCCGGCGTGGGCCTATTATAGGCGTTGGTGTCGTCAGCGGAGTCGCGTGCGATGCCATGTCTCTATGACGTCCAAGTCCACGTCGGCGCGAGGCTACGAAAAGAATTTCCGAATGTTGCTGACGCAAGGGGATATTCACAAGGTGAGGAATCTACACGGCAGATGTATCTATCAGAAAGCACTAGTCTGTCTCCTTACCACTTCCTGGACTCTGCTCACTGCAATCTGGGGCACAGGTAGGCTGCAACTCACAAGATGGAGGAGAATGATTTGGGGTGCACCCAGCAAGGCCTTAAGGGGCCTGGGCAGGTGTGAGAGGGCTCAGACTTGCCTGGTAACTAAATAGCCAATGGTCTGCTGGCCTGGGGATGGGGGCTGGGCAGCTGCTTCTCCTGTTCAAAATCTCCTAGGAGACAGACAGGCTCAATCCACACTTTGGACTGCAGCAGGTAAGGGCCTCACTAAATTGAAATCTAACAATAATGTTTGAATAAAACTTTACTCCCCCTGCTGGCAAAAAACCGAAGTGCACAGGCCCTAGTAAAGCACAGTTTAAACAGCTCACAGAAGCACCCTCTGATGTAGAAAAATCCCTGTTGCTGGGTGTGGGGGTAGGCAGGAGGGCTGGTTTCACTGGCTTGTGAACACAAAATGGTGGCTGGGAGTGTACAGAAAGGGAAACTGGCACCTCACCTTTAAGGCCTCAGAGACCCTGAGCACTTTGCCTTTTAGGCCTCCAGGAGCCCCCTGCTCCCATCATGCACCACAGGTGACAGTTAGGTCAGCTGTTTTGTACGGTATAGGAAACATGTAGGAACCTGCATCAAAGATGCAAGAATACCGAATAAACTGTTAATGCTCGTATGGGGAGGCTGGAGGGTTGCTTATCACTTTGATGAGTATACCCCTGGAAGAGAACTAGGATTACAGGTAAGTAACTTATCCTCCTCTTTCAGGGGATACTCATCAATAGTCATAAGCACTGAATAGAGTAGCAAGCCGATACCCACTTCCTCACGGACGAGCAAAAAACAGCAACAAAATTGACGCACACATGTTAAACAGTATTAGCAAACAAGTTTCTCAGCGAGGCCTGCCCAACCTGAGCATCTGCCTGCGTGTCAGCATCTAAACGGTAGTGGCGAGTAAACGTATGAACTGATCGCCATGAAGCTGCGTTACAAATTTCAGCCATGGGGACATTCCTCAGGAGAGCTGTGGTAGAAGCTTTCCTTCTAGTGGTATGGGCCTTAGGCTTCCCCGGAAGGGATTTATTGGCCAATTGGTATGACAGTAGAATACAAGAAACTATCCATCTCGAAATGGATCTTTTGAGAGCTGCAGATCCTGTGTTAACAGGACCATAGTTAATAAACAAATGTTCTGATTTCCTCAGTGTCTTTGTTCTGTCCAAATAAAACTTCAGAACCCTCTTGAGATCTAAGGAGTGGAGAGATCTTTCCAGAGGACTCGAAGGATTCGGAAAAAAGGTGGGTAAAGTGATAGCCTGGTAAATATGAAAGTCCCAGACTTCTTTAGGTAAAAAACTAGGATGTGTTTTGAGAACCATTCTGTTGGCGTTAAACACAGTGTAAGGTTCCTTACAGCAAAGAGCCTAGATCTCACTCACCCTGCGATCAGATGAAATGGCCACCAGGAACGCGGCTTTCCATGTTAAATGCTTTAAGGAAGCTTTATGAATAGGCTTGAAAGGGGCCCCCATCAATTTTGTTAACACAATGTTAAGCTCCCATGGAGGAGAGGGAGACCTGACTGGTGGGTAAACCTTTCTCAAGCCCTCAAGAAAATCCTTTACCACAGGAATCCTAAACAAAGAAGTCTGGTTGGGAGACTTCCTATAGGCTGTGATAGCAGCTAGGTGGACTTTGATAGAAGCGAACTGAAGACCAGATCTAGCCAAATTCAGCAAGTACGGTAAAATCACCTGTTCCTGACCCCGGATGGGATCAAGTCTATTGTCCACACACCATAGGAAGAAACACTTCCACTTGAAGGCATACAATCTACTTGTGGAAGGTCTTTTCGCTTCTTTAAGAATAGCAATATATTATGGATTCAATTGTAGATGTCCATATTGTATGACTTCAGGAGCCATGCTGTCAACCGGAGGGAGGACATGTTGGGGTGGAATACTCTCCCTGCCTGTTTGGATAGGAGATCCGAGCAGCATGGCAACTTCCTGTGCGGCACTTCCGATAGTTGAAGGAGGTCCGGAAACCACAACTGGCGAGGCCACTCCAGGGCTATTAGGATCATCCTGGAGTTGGTCCTGTACAGCTTGTTGATTACAACTGGGATCAACAGAATCGGTGGAAAAGCGTACAGTAAGCTCTGAGACCATTCTATCAAAAGGGCATTCCCATGAGATCCTTGTTGGGGAAACCTGGATGTGAAGACGGGGCATTTTGCGTTTACCGCGTCTGCAAACAGGTCGATGTCTGGTGTTCCCCATTCTCGAAAGATGCTGTGAACAACCTCGTAGTTGAGAACCCAAACGTGGCCTTCGACAAAGTCTCTGCTGAGGAAATCCGCCTGGGAGTTGAGAGAGCCCGGTAGATGAATCACTACTATTGACAGGTCTCTCGCTAAAGCCAGTTCCATATAGTTTGAGGCTCTATGGAGAGTGTTCTTGATCAGGTACCGCCCTGTTTGTTCAAATAATACATTGTCGTTGTATTGTCCATTTGGATTAGAATGGAGCGAGACTTGAACGACGGAAACAGGGACTTTGAGAGCTAGATGCACGGCTCTCAGCTCCAGCACGCTGATGTGGTAGCTCTTTTCTGAGTCGGACCATAGACCTTGTACTTGCAGAGGACCCATATGAGCACCCCAACCCTGGAGAGAGGCATCCATGACTAAAGTCTGGGTTGGAGGGTCCTGGTGAAAAGGGATTCCCTTCATCAGGTTTGATCGCTTCATCCACCACCGGATGGAGTCTTTGGCTGAATGATGGAGAATTACATGATCCTCCCAGCGCCCTGATACTTGCATCCAGTGGTCCTCCAAACATTGTGGTAGTGGACGCATGAGCAATCGTGCGTTTGGTACTATAAAGATGCACAACGCCATTGAGCACAGTAGCGATGACACCTGTCGAACTGTCGGGAGATGCATGTAAAGGAGTGTCAGGCATTTTCCTTCGATTGATGACAACCTCTCCTCCGAAGGACACACGGTTGCTTTTTCGGTGTCCTGGGAGGAGCCTAGGTAATGGATCTTTTGCGTTGGATTTAGTATGGATTTCTTGAAATTTACATGAAGGTCCAATTTGTTGAGAAGATGATGGCAGCACGAGAGATGATCCTGCAGCAGAGTTAGAGATGAGCTCTTCAGGAGCCAGTCGTCCAGGTAAGGATATATGAATATTTACTGCTTGAGGAGAAAAGTGGCCACCACAGCCATACATTTGCAGAATGTTCAGGGGCTGCTTTGAGCCCGAACGGGAAAACTGAGTACTAGTAATGTTGAAAAGCCACTCGAAATCGTAGAAATTGTGATTTTTTTTATTTTGGTACGTGAAAGTATGCGTCCTGTAAGTCGATGGAGCACATCCAATCCCCTTAATGAAGCTGTGGGAAAATTTGATGGAGTGCTAACATTCGAAATTTCTTTCTGCGAATGTATTTGTGCAACAGTCTCAAGTCCAGTATAGGTCGGAATTCTGTGATGGGGCTTTTTTTCTGCACAAGGAAGTAACGAGAGTAGACTCCTTGATTTCTTTGAGGAGCGGGGACTTTTTCTATAGCTCCTTTCTTCAATAAGCTGCTTAACCCGTTTGTAACAATTGGTGTCTGTTAGACCCGTCTGCTTCTGAGAGTCCCTTAACCACTATGATTTCTTTTGTTCCCCTGTACCTCCCAAAATTTGTCGCTTTTTATTTGTCTACCAGGACTTTTTATGTGTTGTTTCATGGGGTTAGATGTTCCTTGATGCCCAGTTGCTCACAAGGTTTGTGGCACCTATTTACAAGGCGCCTGGCCAAACCTGTGGCATTACAAGCTGGGGTTGTCAACCTGTGTAAATGAACGTAAAATGGTGGACACCCTTTTTCCTCATGTGAAGTGACTCCCATTGGAGCCTTCATGAACCCTGGCCTTTTGAGGTTTTGGCGCCCTTTGGTTGGCGCGCATTTCTGACAGGAATTCCTTTATTTTCCTCAGGTACACAAAATGGCTGCTCTAGAACCCCAGTACGGTGGCTGTGAGTGTCCTAAATACCCCTCAAGAGTGCCATGTCATTGTCACAGCCAGAGAAGGTTCTAGAACCTTCTGGCTCGTGCCAGTACCCCAGGGCACTGGCTATATAAGGCCCAGTCCCTGGCGGCCATTTTAGATGATGATGATGAAGTTCAGACTAGAGAAGGAGATTAAGAGATTCCAGACTTGACACCAGATTGACACCTGCCCTGTTGACCCCTGAGGTGGCTGGTAGCGCAGGCAGTAGAGCAGCAAAGGGTTGCTGGCGTTGTGTCTGACTGGCGTTCCAGTCAGCTACGTGAGAAGTGATCTAGCGCCTACAGCGCCTGCCCAGCGAGTACCTCATTGCCCCCAAAAGACTGTGGCCAGATTCGTGTGCCTCCCCGCCCCCCCCCGGTGGTGAACTGTGATCGATTTATCGAGTCGCGAGGCGAGAGCAAGTTCGCCGCGACCGTCAGCTGTGCCCCCTTCGCGACAGGTGCCTCTAGAGGGGAGCTCGGACGTCTCCGAGCCCCACCAGCGTAGAGCGCTTCCTGCGCAGATTGAAGGTGAGGTGGTGCGCCGGGGCGGGGAAAGGCCGGCCTTCGTTGGGCGGGACTAGCGTCTCTGCCACTCCCCAGTGACCCGGGAGCTGTAGCTGTGGGCGGGAACCCCCCTGTATGCGGAAGTCGGAGGGAGGTCCGTGGAGCCCCTGAGAGCCCCGTCGCTAACGAGAGGAGTGCTGTGCCCGACTGAATCGTATCTTGACTGCAGCCGATGTGAGGTGGGCCCGTTTCCTCATAGTGAATACAGCGTTGTGAAGGAACTGTGAACCGGCATTTATTTGACTCTGCGCGAAGGTTGTGTGACCTCTCCGGCAGCCCGTTCGTCAGTCTAACGACTTTGAACTGGTGCCGCCTGTGCTCAAGTGGTGCTAAAGCCCGTAGGCGCGCATAGACTTCACCGGCCAAGCAGAGATCCTATCCCGGTGACCGCCGAGTGCAAATGATGTATTTACTGTGTTTCCTTGCCCTCTAGATATACGCGCATACGCCTTGAGTGATTATTAAAGAGTCCCAAACCTTATTTTGTGCTCAGAGAAGCCGTATACCTGGTCATTGAAAACAGCATAAACTGTAAGAGTTATCTTTCCCATTTGAAACGTATTGCAGATGTAATGATTCGAAAGTATTTAATTGGTGGCAGCGATACCAGAAGAAACATGTGGTTGTTTATGTAAATGAACCAATATTTATTGTGATATTTATTCTGATATTTATTGTGATATCTATTGTGATACTCATTCCTGAAGTTATTCTATTTATTAATACTATTTATTACCAGAACTGTATGACCAAAAGAAATGTATATGTGCTTTCCCAGTCAGCCCTATTTACAACAAAGAACTTTTATATAAAGGAATCGTATTTTTCTACAGCAGTGGTGTGGTGTCCTTCTTTTTGGTGTGGATGTACAAGGAGTTATTATTGGGTCAGAGCCGGCTTAACACTACAGCCTTCACTTGCCTTGTCACTTGAGCCAAGCTACCACCTTTGTGCTGGGCTTGCCCATCGCAGGTCCAACATAAAATTGGTGCTCAGCGGGTGGGATTGCGAGCCGTGCTTGTTTTGAACCCCATAATAATTCAGTGTGCACCACAGGTACACACCCGGAGTTTTCTCCTAGCGGCCCTCAAATTCAACGTTTTGCTTTTTCCAAATTCTTTCCTGGAGGTGGGTGGAAGTGACCCTCAAAGTTCTTATCCTGGTCACCTACTTCGGGGTGGTGGTCCACACTTTTCACTGACAAGATGGAATTCGAAATGTCAGAGCTGGAGACCTATACTGTGGCACAGCTCAAGGATTTCTGTCAGGAGAGGGGAGTGTTTGTCAGGCGAGGGGCCAAAAGAGAGGAGCTCCGTACTAGTCTGCGAGCATGGGTGGAAGCACACACGGAGGGAACGGTGGAGGAGGAGGAATCGGACAGAGGTACTGTCATTGATAGGACTGCGGAATGTCCCCCGGGGGTGGGTGAGATGTCAATCAGCCCCAAGGCAACCTCACGGGAGGGCAGCAGTGTGTCATCGAGAGGGTTGTCAGAAACCGAGTTAGCTGACAGGAGAGAGGAAAAACTGTTAAGGTGGGAAATAGCAAAAATGGAGTTGGAAGAAAGGAGGGAGGGGAGGAGGTTGGAACATGAGTCCA
Source organism: Lissotriton helveticus (assembly GCF_964261635.1). Lineage (NCBI taxonomy): Eukaryota > Metazoa > Chordata > Amphibia > Caudata > Salamandridae > Lissotriton > Lissotriton helveticus. The sequence goes on along the minus strand of NC_136068.1, from coordinate 1,473,651,385 downwards.
AGCTGGAGATGGAAAGGAAAAGGATGGAACACGAGTTCAAGCTACGAGAACTCGAATTCCAGGCCCCTAACATCACTCCGAAGGGTGTCGAGTCAAAGGAATTTGCCAGGGAGCCCAGGCCCCATTTACCCAAGGACGTAGTCGCCAGTTATACCGCTGGAGACGACATAGCCAAGTGGCTGGCAGCCTATGAGGTCTCCTTAAGAGCCCATGGGATCCATGAGAAGCATTGGGGTGGTGGATTATACCGGTACATGCCTCCGACAGGTAGGGATGCCCTATTGGCCCTAGACCGGGAGGAACAGGTTAATTACCCCGCCATGAAGGTGGCGCTCATCAGGAAGTTTGGGTTGACCCCCGAGAAATACCGGCAAAGGTTTAGGGGCAGCCACAAGCTGAGCTCACAGAATTGGGTTGACTTCCTGGATTTTGCTAAGAAAGCCCTGGATGGGTGGGTACAAGGTAATGAGGTGGAGGACTATCGAGGGTTGTAAGACCTGATACTCAAGGAACATCTACTCGAGAAATGTCTTCCCGAGCTGAGGCAACACCTGGTAGACAGCAAACTTACTTGCCCCCGTAAGCTTGCTGAGGAGGCGGACATTTGGGCAAGTACCCGAGTTTCCACGAAGGGGACGGGAGGAGATTCTCAGAAGTCCGGACAGGGCGCTCCCCAGAAGAAAGAGGGGGGAGATAACAAGAAGCAGGAGTTCTCCAAAGGCCCCCAAAATACGTTTAAGGGGAAAAGTTTCTTCTCCACTTCTAAGGCTAACCCGCAGAAGAACCCTAATCCTGGCCAGAGTCAGCAGCCAAGGGTTATCCATTGATATGAGTGCGGTGGTATTGGACATTATAAGGGAGACGTGAAATGCCCAAAGAGACCACCCCCTCCCACTGGAGGAAAGGCCCCGGGAGTCGCTAGGGTAGCGCTCTGGGAGGAGATGCCCTTAGTTGAGGGGGGGGGGAGTGGGCGGGTGTCACCTTAGTGTCCCTGGGTGATCGGGAGGTGGTTCCAAAGATCCAGGTGCCCTCAAATACTACCAAGTATGGGCAATGGGTCACCATCAATGGCCATAGAGGGGAAGCTCTGAGAGATACAGGAGCCAGTATGACTATGGTAAGGGGTCATCTGGTGTCCTCAGAGCAGGTGATTCCAGGCGTACTTCATCCAGCCGCGATGGCTGACGGCAGAATGGGCCACTATCCTGTGGCCGAGGTTCCCTTTGAGTGGGGAGGGGTTGCAGGTTCACTTCGAGTTGCCGTAAGCCCCGCCGTGCCAGTCGATTGTCTGCTGGGCAATGATATGGAGCACAATGCTTGGAAGGAGGTGGAATACCGGACTCATACTGAGATGCTGGGTACACCTGATTGGGCCTGTGTGAGTACCAGGTCTGCGGCTGCTCGGGAGGAGAAGTCGCGTGGGTTGGAGCCTGGAACAATGGCCCACCCAGCTGCTGATGAGGTAACATTTCGAGGACAGGAGGAGCCTGCCTCGATGTCCATGCCCCGTGAGACGGATAGGCCACCTGTGGAGGTGGACCCGGAGTCCGCGGAGGAGGACATGGTTCCGTTGGAGGACTTGCCTATCCCCGCTGAGTGGCGAGTGGAAGGAGGACCCTCCAGGGAGGAACTGAGCAAGGGACAAAGGGAATGTCCCACCCTCAAGGGTCTGAGGCAACAGGCTGAAGCCCAGGCAGCAGGTAACGAGTCTGGGAACTATCGTGTTTACTGGGAGGATGGTCTCCTCTACAGTGAACCCAGGGCGCCAGTGCACGGATTGTCACGGGCCCTGGTAGTCCCACAGTGTTACCGAGCCTTCCTATTAGAGTTGGCTCATGAGATTCCCTTGGCAGGACACTTGGGTCAGGACAAGACCTTTGCCCGGCTTGTCCCCCACTTTTATTGGCCTCGAATGAGGGTGGCGTCCGACACATACTGTCGGTCGTGCGTGTCATGCCAAGCCAGTGGGAAAACAGGGACGAAGCTGAAGGCTCCCCTGGAACCACTTCCCGTCGTTGGCACCCCCTTTGAAAGGGTGGGCATCGACATTGCTGGGCCCCTAGATCCACCTACATCATCCGGTCACAGGTTTATCCTGGTCCTGGTGGATCACGCCACAAGGTATCCAGAGGCAATTCCTCTGAGAACCATTACTGCACCAGTAGTGGCCAAGGCCCTGATGGGGATCTTTACCCGAGTGGGATTCCCCAAGGAAGTTGTGTCTGACAGGGGGACCAACTTCCTGTCAGCATATATGCGGGCCATGTGGAAGGAGTGTGGAGTGACTTACAGGTTCACCACTCCTTATCACCCACAGACCAATGGTCTTGTGGAAAGGTTCAACCAAACCTTGAAGGGTATGATCAGAAGTCTACCCGAAAGCCTGCGGAGGAAATGGGACGTCCTCCTACCCTGTTTGCTCTTTTCCTACAGGGAAGTGCCGCAAAAGGGAGTGGGCTTCAGCCCCTTCGAGCTTTTGTACGGGCACCCTGTACGTGGACCTCTCAGCCTGGTGAGCGACTCCTGGGAAAATCTCCCCGGAAAGTTCCCCAGGATGTGGTGAGCTACATGCTGGCCTTCCGAAGCCAAATGGCTAAGTTGTGGAAGCAAGCTTCTGACAACTTGGAAGCCAGTCAGGCAGTCATGAAAGCGTGGTATGACCACAACGCTCACCCAGTGGAGTTGGAGCCTGGCCAGAAGGTGTGGGTGATAGAGCCTGGAGAGCTGAGTGCCCTCCAGGATCGTTGGACAGGCCCCTACTAGGTATTGGAGAAGAAGGGCAAGTCTACCTATCTGGTGGACGTAAAGACCCCTCGGAATCCGCATCGGGTGTTACATGCCAATCGCCTCAAGCCCCACTACGAGAGGCCCGAAGTCATGTTGGTTATGGTGACTGACGGATCGGAGGAAGAGGACACTGAGCCTCTCCCCGACCTTTTTGCGTCTCAAGAAAAGGATGGGTCAGTGGAGGGAGTGAAACTCTCGCCAACCCTGACTCCTGAGCAGCAGGAGGAATGTCGCCAGGTCTTGGGGTCATTCGCTCCTCTGTTCTCCCTTGTCCCGGGTAAGAACCACCTGTGTACCCATGACGTGGACACAGGGGACAGCCCACCTGTAAAGTCAAAGTCTTACCGGCTGTCTGACAAGGTGAAGGCCAGTATCCAAAGCGAAGTAGCTAAGATGCTGGAGCTAGGAGTCATCGAACCTTCAAGTAGCCCTTGGTCTAGCCCGGTGGTGTTAGTTCCTAAAGCTGCCCCACCTGGCACCACACCAGAATTGAGATTCTGTGTGGACTACCGAGGACTTAATTCGGTAACCAAAACGGATGCTCATCCGATCCCTCGGGCGGATGAATTGATTGACCGGTTGGGAGCTGCCCAATATCTCAGTACCATTGACCTCACTGCAGGGTACTGGCAGATTCCCATGTCTAATGGAGCCAAGGAAAGGTCAGCCTTCCCCACACCTGATGGACACTAACAGTTTTGCGTCATGCCCTTTGGGCTCAAGAACGCTCTTGCCACTTTTCAGCGGCTGGTGAACACGATCCTCACCGGGATGGAGTCATTCTCTGCTGCTTACTTGGATGACATAGCTGTCTTCAGTAGCAGCTGGGAGGATCACTTGCAGCACTTGCAAGCCGTTCTCCAGGCCCTGGAACGGGCTGGCTTGACGATCAAGGCCAGCAAATGTCAGATTGGACAGGGGTCGGTAGTGTACTTAGGACACTTGGTGGGCCGGGGAACGGTGCAGCCCCTTCAGGCGAAGATTGAGGCAATCAAGGCCTGAAAACCACCCAAGACCCAGACTGAGGTCCGAGCCTTCCTGGGCCTCACAGGTTACTACAGACAATTCGTGAAGGGGTATGGCACTATCGTGGCACCCCTTACAGAACTCACGGCCAAAAAGCAACCCAGGAGAGTCATTTGGCCGGAGGCTTGCCAGCGAGCCTTCGACACTCTGAAACAAGCATTGTGTAAAGCTCCAGTCCTGAAGGCTCCAGATTTTTCAAAAGAGTTCATTGTCCAGACAGATGCATCCGACATTGGCATTGGGGCGGTGCTATCGCAACTCAATGAAGAGGGTCTGGATCAACCCGTGGTCTTTCTGTCACGGAGACTGCTTCCCCGGGAACAGAGGTGGAGTACCATCGAGCGGGAAGCCTTTGCGGTGGTCTGGGCACTGAAGAAGCTGCGACCATATTTGTTTGGTTCCCACTTCCTTGTTCAGACAGACCACCGACCCCTTTGTTGGCTCATGCAAATGAAGGGGGAAAATCCCAAACTGTTGAGGTGGTCTATCTCCCTACAGGGAATGGACTTTCGGGTGGAACACTGGCCCGGAGTTGACCACGCCAATGCAGACGGTCTCTCCAGGTATTTCCGCCTTAGTGTTGAGGACTCCCAAGGGGTTGGGTAGCTCTCCCCACTTTCAGCTGGGGGGGACGCGTGTTAGACCCGTCTGCTTCTGAGAGTCCCCTCACCACTATGATTTCTTTTGTTCCCCTGTACCTCCCAAAATTTGTCGCTTTTTATTTGTCTACCAGGACTTTTTATGTGTTGTTTCATGGGGTTAGATGTTCCTTGATGCCCAGTTGCTCACAAGGTTTGTGGCACCTATTTGCAAGGCGCCTGGCCCAAACCTGTGGCATTACAAGCTGGGGTTGTCAACCTGTGTAAATGAACTTAAAATGGTGGACACCCTTTTTCCTCATGTGAAGTGACTCCCATTGGAGCCTTCATGAACCCTGGCCTTTTGAGGTTTTGGCGCCCTTTGGTTGGCGCGCATTTCTGACAGGAATTCCTTTATTTTCCTCAGGTACACAAATGGCTGCTCTAGAACCCCAGTACGGTGGCTGTGAGTGTCCTAAATACCCCTCAAGAGTGCCTTGTCATTGTCACAGCCAGAGAAGGTTCTAGAACCTTCTGGCTCGTGCCAGGACCCCAGGGCACTGGCTATATAAGGCCCAGTCCCTGGCGGCCATTTTAGATGATGATGATGAAGTTCAGACTAGAGAAGGAGATTAGGGGCCAGATGTAGGTCGGTCGGTAACGGCCGAAAATCGGTATTTTCGGCCGTTACCGACCGGAAAATCAGATTTGGTCTGTAGGGCCCAGAATTTTACAGATTCGGTAAATTTACCGATCGGTAAATTTACCGAATCTGTAAAATACCGAATCGGTATTTATACCTATTCGGTATTTTTGATATGGAGGTGGGACTCTTCTGAGTCCCACAACCCTTACCGATTCTGTATTTTACCATCAAATATATTTGATGGTAAAATACAGATTCAGGTGTGCATGCACATGTGTGCATGCACACCTGTGCCATATGACAGGCAGACCTGCCCTTAGGGCAGGTATGCCTGCCACATGGCCCCCGAATCTTTTTTGGGGGTGCTAGAGGGTGTCAAAGTGACACCCCCTGCACCCTTGTCAAAATCTGTATTTACCGATTCGGTAAATACCGACCGGTAATGCCCCATTCATTCCTATGGGCTTCAAAGCCCATAGGAATGAATGGGCCATTACCGGTCGGTATTTACCGAATCGGTAAATACAGATTTATACCGATTCGGTAGCAGGAACATCTGGATGTTCCTACATCTCAACCCCTTAGATTTACCGATTTTTAATTACCGAATCGGTATGATTCGGTAATTAAAAATCGGTAAATCTATTTTACCTACATCGGGCCCTAAGAGATTCCAGACTTGACACCAGATTGACACCTGCCCTGTTGACCCCTGAGGTGGCTGGTAGCGCAGGCAGTAGAGCAGCAAAGGGTTGCTGGCGTTGTGTCTGACTGGCGTTCCAGTCAGCTACGTGAGAGGTGATCTAGCGCCTACAGCGCCTGCCCAGCGAGTACCTCATTGCCCCCAAAAGACTGTGGCCGGATTCGTTTGCCTCCCCCCCCCCCCCGGTGGTGAACTGTGATCGATTTATCGAGTCGCGAGCAAGTTCGCTGCGACCGTCAGCTGTGCCCCCTTCGCGACAGGTGCCTCTAGAGGGGAGCTCGGACGTCTCCGAGCCCCACCAGCGTAGAGCACTTCCTGCGCAGATTGAAGGTGAGGTGGTGCGCCGGGGCGGGGAAAGGCTGGCCTTCGTTGGGCGGGACTAGCGTCTCTGCCACTCCCTAGTGACCCGGGAGCTGTAGCTGTGGGCGGGAACCCCCCTGTATGCGGAAGTCGGAGGGAGGTCCGTGGAGCCCCTGAGAGCCCCGTCGCTAACGAGAGGAGTGCTGTGCCCGACTGAATCGTATCTTGACTGCAGCCGATGTGAGGTGGGCCCGTTTCCTCATAGTGAATGCAGCGTTGTGAAGGAACTGTGAACCGGCATTTATTTGACTGTGCGCGAAGGTTGTGTGACCTCTCCGGCAGCCCGTTCGTCAGTCTAATGACTTTGAACTGGTGCCGCCTGTGCTCAAGTGGTGCTAAAGCCCGTAGTCGCGCATAGACTTCACCGGCCAAGCAAGAGATCCTATCCCGGTGACCGCCGAGTGCAAATGATGTATTTACTGTGTTTCCTTGCCTTCTAGATATACGCGCATACGCCTTGAGTGATTATTAAAGAGTCCCAAACCTTATTTTGTGCTCAGAGAAGCCGTATACCTGGTCATTGAAAACAGCATAAACTGTAAGAGTTATCTTTCCCATTTGAAACGTATTGCAGATGTAATGATTCGAAAGTATTTAATTGGTGGCAGCGATACCAGAAGAAACATGTGGTTGTTTATGTAAATGAACCAATATTTATTGTGATATTTATTGTGATATTTATTGTGATATCTATTGTGATACTCATTCCTGAAGTTATTCTATTTATTAATACTATTTATTACCAGAACTGTATGACCAAAAGAAATGTATATGTGCTTTCCCAGTCAGCCCTATTTACAACAAAGAACTTTTATATAAAGGAATCGTATTTTTCTACAGCAGTGGTGTGGTGTCCTTCTTTTTGGTGTGGATGTACAAGGAGTTATTATTGGGTCAGAGCCGGCTTAACACTACAGCCTTCACTTGCCTTGTCACTTGAGCCAAGCTACCCCCTTTGTGCTGGGCTTGCCCATCGCAGGTCCAACAGTGTCGCAGTGAGAAATGCCTCTCGGAGGTATAGAGGAGTTGTTTTGAATTTGAGAAGATAGCCATTTTGTACAATGATGGCCCATTTGTCTTTTGTTGTACGTTTCCACTCCTCCAGATGTAACGAAACACTTCCTCCCACAGATTTTGAGGAAGACACACCTCATTGCTTTTGTGGCTGGTGCTGTTGACTGCTGTCTGTTACCACCACTTCCACGTTCAGGTCTACGCTGTTGGAACTGGGACCTTTGTTGCGTCTGACCTTGGGTCTGCGTTGACCAGTTAGAGGATTGACCCCGCTGTTGAAAAGAGCGTTTGTCATAGGAACGAAAGCGACAACGAATTCCTTCTTCTTTTCGAGGAAATAGGAGGTCAAGGAGCACAGGCAAGTGAAGACCCTTTGTTATCCATATTAAGTTGGGTGGCAGATTTGCTAAATTTTATCACAAATGGTGTACAATTTCAAAGGACCCGTGGGTTCTTCAGACAGCTATGGGGTATCATATAGAGGAACCGGTCCAACAAAAATACCAGATTATGATGAGGTTTGACTCAAAGTTAACAAAACTAGTGGCTAGATGTAAAAGAGCTACTAGGCAAAGGTGCGATTGTGGAAGAGTTGGACTTGACTGTGGGTTTTGTGAGCAATATCTTTCTGTTGGAAAAGAAAGGGAAAGGTATGAGACCTGTCATAAATCTGAGGAAGTTAAACGATTGGGTGGAATACCACAATTTCAAGATGGAAGGAATGCATATGCTGAGAGACGTATTGCAGTTAGGAGACTGGATGACTAGTCTGGATTTGAAAGATGCTTATTTAACTATCCCAATTTGCAAAGAACATCAGAGATTTCTAAGGTTCAGATGGGGAGGAAGGTTGTGGAAGCTTCTCTGTCTCCCCTACAGGTTATCCTCCGCCCATGGTGTTTCACCAAAATGCTCCGCCCAGTAGTTGCCTTTTTAAGAGGGAGAGGAATCCATGTAGTTATCTATCTGGACGTTATCTTAATTATGGATCAAGAGAAATCAAGAGTGGAAGATCATACGAGGATGGGAATAAACCTTTTGGAGAGTCCTGGTTTTGTAGTAAACAGCGAAAAGTCCTGCTTGATTCCGAGTCAAGAGACTCAGTTCTTGATAAACACCATTCAGGGTCAATTAAGATTGCCTATGGACAACATAAAGATGATAAGGAAGGAAATTCAAAGGATCTCGTTGTTGGATGTGATCTCTATGAGAAAGTTAGCAAGGTTTGTAGGGTTGTTGTCTTCAACTATTCAAGCTATTTTTCCAGGGCCTTTGAATTATCGTGCTATTCAAAGATTGAAGAGCAATCACTGGTTTGAAATATTCTGAGGAAATTACACTTTGAGAGGAAGCAAAGTTAGACTACATTGGTGCTAAAAAATATGGAGGCATGGAATAGGAAAGCTATTTTCGGAGTAAATCCGGAATTGATGATAGAATCAGAAGCGAGTTTAATCGGCTGGGGAGCTCGCTGTGGTGCGACTTCAACAAGGGGGAATATGGACTATGAAGGAAAGGGAAATGCATATAAATTGCTTGGAATTACTGGCAGGGTCTTTTGCGATAAAGAGCGTCATGAAGGACAGTGCAAGCTGTTCGGTCCTTTTGAGGATGGACAATGTATCTGCTGGAGATATGTGAACAAAGTATGGGGACCGAGGTCAAAGGATCTGGCAGATCTAGCAAGAGTTTCTGGGGATTATTGTTTGAGTCAGGACATCCTAGTTCAGGCAGGACATATCCCAGGTTTGACGAATGCGGAGGAAGATTGGTGCTCGAGGAATTACAATGACTACAGTGATTGGAGACTCCACACATCAGTGTTTTTGAGGTTGATGGAAATTTGAGGACCTTGTTATGTGGATCTGTTTACCAACAGGAGGAACACCCAATTAGAGAAATTTTTCAGTTGCCATCCGGACCGGATTCAGCCGGGATAGATGCTTTGAGGCAGGATTGGAGAGGTCTTCGACCCTATGCTTTCCCTCCTTTCATAATGATAACACTAGTAACCTTGTTGGTTCGGAAATGGAAGGAAACAATAGTCTTGATAACTCCACTTTGGAAGCCTCAGGTCTGGTACCCAATCCATCTAAAAATGTCCACAGATTTTCCAAACTTACTTCCATCGTTCCAAGACCTCTTAACGGGTCAGTTTGGGGATCGTCACGATCTGGTGTTATCGGATCAGTTGAGACTGATGGCATGGAGAATTTCAGGAGAGTATGAGAAGTGCCTGGACTTTCACAGGAAGCTTCAAATCTTATTAGGGAATCCTGGGCTCCAGGAAAATGTATGTAACCGCAGCCAAGGTTTTTTAGGAGAATCTCAGAGGGGGTGGGCGCGCTGCCTAGTGTCACCGTTTGGGGAGTTGAATTCAAAGATAGGGATGGTGCGTAAGAGTGGACGGAGAAAACCTTTAACCGTCCAATGGAGAGTCAACAGGCTCTCCCAGCAATAGAAAACAGCAAAACTCTCGCACACAAACAAGGTATAACATAGGTAACATAAATAGTAAGAAAAAACAGTTTATAGTAACTTGGAAAACGGCAACCGGGAAACACAGGAGGAGGGATGCCACAGATCTGACCGCGAACTTCGAGAGCGGGAAGTGGATCCCCTCCCGGTACCAGCTTGATACACACACGTATTGAGTGCTATATCATTAGAATACCCACTTACCCGGGGTGTTCGATGTTGAGAAAGTTCTACACTTTTTTTCTGAAGGTATACTGACTTCATGAACCATAACATAAAATTGACGCCTTATGATTCTACACTTTTGGACCTGTAAACCCGTATATTGTGCCACAGCCCTGAAGAGTCGTGTTGATTACACCCACACGACGAAACACGTGTCGGCTGATTGTGGACTCAATTAAACGACCTACGTTTAAGATACACCAGGAAAATGTATGGACTGGCATGGGAGAAATGGTTACGCTGGTGTCTTGAGAAGGATTTTGACCCGTTTCAGTGGATGTAGTCAGTGTAGTCAATTATTTAGCAACCTTGTTTGCTTCTGGTTTGGCTTACCGTACTATCAATCTACATAGATCAGTCATTGCTGCTGGTCATGAATGGTTAATGGAGTATCTGTGGGACAGAATGTTTTGGTTTAAAGGCTAATGAGAAGTGTGAGAGTTTCTAAACCCCCTGTGGACAGATATTTGTGTGTTTGGGATGCCTCGAAAGTGTTACCATATTTGGAGAAATAGGAAACAACTGTAGTTTGGATTTAAGAATTTTAAGTAGAAAGTTGACAATGTTGTTGTCTATTGTCCTTTAGAAGAGTTTCTGACGTGAAAGCATTGGATGTCTGTAATAGGACTTTTAACCCAGAAGGTGTATGTTATCGCAACAAGGAAGACTGTTTTAAAGGTAAGAAGCCTCATGGGACATTTGTGAAGAGGCTCAAAGGGAGCACCCATCAAAAAGGTCAATACAAGATTTAAGTCCCACTGAGGCACAATAAAAGGTGAAGGAGGGAACTTATTTGTGAGGCCCTTCAAAAATCTTAAAACCACAGGAGATTTAAAAAGAGATGGCTGGTCAGGCAAGCAGAGAAATGCCGACAGCTCTGAAAGGTAGCCCTTCACCGTGGCAACAGCAAGCCCCTGTTGCGCCAGAGTAAGGGCAAACTGGAGAACATCAGACAAATGGGCTCTCACAGGGTCATTAGACTTTTCCCTACACCACTCGACAAATTTCGACCATCTATAAGAATAGATGGACTTAGTGGAGTCACGCCTGGCGGATAAAATGACATCCACAACGTCAGGCGGGAGGGAAAAGGAATTCAGGTTGCCCCGCTCAATCTCCAGGCATGAAGGTGTAATGTCTGAGGTGGGGGTGTAGAACCTGCCCCTCCATCTGAGAGAGGAGGTCTGCCCTGAGAGGGAGACGGAGCGGCGGGTGAGAGGAGAGGTGGAGAAGATCTGTATAACCACACCCTTCTTGGCCAGTCCGGGGCGACCAATATGACTTGGGCCCGGTCTAGGCGAATCTTCCTCAGAACCCGAGGAATCAAAGGTATGGGAGGAAACGCGTAAAAGAGTTGATCTCCCCAACTCAATTGAAACGCGTCCCCCAAGGCTCCTTGCATCGGAAAGTGGAGACTGCAGAATGACAGGCAGTGAGCATTGTCGTGAGTGGCGAACAGGTCCACCCGAGGAGTCCCCCACATCCGAAAGATGTCGCGAACCACCTCCGGGTGAAGCCTCCACTCGTGGTCGGCAGAGAACTGCCGACTGAGACTGTCTGCACGAACGTTCAGAACCCCGGCCAGATGATTTGCCATCAGACAAATCTGATGGTCCTGAACCCAGGACCAGAGACGCAGAGCCTCTCTGCAGAGACACTGCGACCCCACTCCTCCCTGTTTGTTGATGTACCACATCGCGGTCGTGATGTCCGTCAGGACTTGCACCGACTGACCGCGAAGGGAAGGGAGGAAGGCCTTGAGCGCCAAACGTATCGCCCGCAATTCTAGAAGGTTGATGTGAAGCAACCTTTCCTCTGGAGACCAAAGACCCTTGACCTCCAGATCCCCCAGATGAGCACCCCACCCTAGAGTAGATGCATCCGTTATCACCGTGGCCACCGGCGGAGGCAACTGAAAAGGCTTCCCCTGAGATAGGTTGCCTTCCACGCCCCACCAAGACAGATCCGCCGCAGCTTCTCTGGAGATCCTCACTGACTCCCTGAGATCTCCGTTGTGCTGATACCACTGCCTGCGGAGGCACCACTGGAGCGCCCTCATGTGCCAGCGTGCATGGTTGACCAACAGAATACAAGAAGCCATCAGACCGAGCAGGCGAAGGACCTTCAGGACTGGAACAACCGCTCCATTGTAATATAAAGGAATCATTTCCTGTATGTCGCGAATCCTTTGAGGGGGAGGGAATGCACGACATACAGTTGTGTCCAGTACAGCACCTATGAACAGGTTGCGCTGGGAGGGCACCAGGTGAGATTTGGGTACATTTATCGAAAAACCCAACCTGTACAACAACTGGGTTGTCTCCTGCAGATGAAGAAGCACACTCTCCGACGACTCCGCTTTGATCAGCCAGTCGTCCAGATACGGGAATACAGGAATCCCTGATCTTCTGAGATGCGCCGCCACCACTGCCATCACCTTGGTGAAGACTCGAGGCGCAGTAGTAAGTCCAAACGGAAGGACCGCAAACTGATAGTGCTGCGATCCCACCGTAAAACGGAGATACTTCTTGTGCGACTTCAGGATTGGGATATGAAAATACGCATCCTGCAAGTCGAGTGACACCATCCAGTCTTCTTCCAGCAGAGCCTGAAGAACCTGAGCAAGGGTGAGCATCTTGAATTTCTCCTGCTTCAGATAAAAATTCAAGATCCTGAGATCCAGGATTGGACGAAGTCTGCCATCCTTCTTGGGAATCAGGAAATACCGGGAGTAGCATCCCTGACCCCTTTCCCGCTCTGGGACCACCTCTATCGCACCTTTTCTCAATAGAGTTTGGACTTCCTCCTGAAGGAGTAACAGATGTTCCTCTGAGCAATACCCCTGGCAAGGAGGGTAATTGGGAGGGAATTCCCGAAAGGGAAGGGCATACCCATTTTCTACGAGATTGAGAACCCAAAGATCTGATGTAACCGATTCCCAATCTCGTAGAAAGTGGGTAAGCCGACCCCCCACTGGGCCTACATGATCCTGAATGGCTGATCTAGGGCTGCTTTTCTGTGGCTGGGGGGTTGGAGGAGGTGGAGGAGGAGGAGGCTTGACGCCCTCGAGGACGTGCTCTCTGCTTTCCCCTGTAAGACCTATACAAGGTATTCTGCTGCTGCTGCTGTTGTTGCTGCTGCTGACCTTGTCTATATGAACGAAAGGAAGAGCGGCCAAACCCTCTAAACTTCCTGGTTGTAGAACCTCTGACCTGAAGGCCAAGAGATCTAGCAGTTGCCCTGCTATCCTTGAATCTCTCCAAGGCCGTGTCTGCTTTCCTTCCAAAGAGCCCCTCACCATCGAAAGGCAAATAAAATAAAGCAGACTGCACATCAGCTGAAAAATCAGACGACTTCAACCAGGCTGAACGCCTTGTGGCAACCGCTGTGCCCATGATCCTTGCCACAGAATCCGTAGTATCGAGCCCGCTTTGGATGACTTGACGGGCTGCCGCTTGAGACTCAGACAAGGCTTCCTCAAAGTCTTTTCTGTTATCCTCAGGAACCTTAGGGATTAATGGACGCATAGAGTACATAAGAGCATGAATATATCTACCCATAAGGCAAGTGGCATTAGAAGACTTCAATGCCATACTAGCCGAAGAAAAAGTCTTTTTTGCAATTTGATCCTGTTTCTTGGCCTCTTTGTCGCCAGGCACCTGCGGAAAAGCACCAACTGACTTTTTAGAAAATGCGACCTGAATCACCAAACTCTCAGGAGAAGGGTGAGAAGACAAAAAAGCAGGATCCTCAGGAGCCACTCTATACCTCCTAGCCACACTTTTTGAAACTGCAGGAGCAGAAAAAGGTTTCTTCCATACCTCCATAATGGGATCCTTTAAAGCATCATTAAATGGTAGTGAAGGTTCCACTGCTGAGTTTGGAGAATGAAGGACCTCAGTCAATAAATTCGACAGTAGGCAAAGTCAAACCCAAAAGTCCTGCTGCCTTCTTCATGACAACATGATATGGTTGAACATCCCTGGAGAGTGCATCAGGTCCTGAAGGTAAAGCCCATTCTGGGGAAAATTCGAGACCACTTGCCTCTGCTAGGTCATCAAAACAACTCCCATCCAGCTCACCTTCCTCCACTTCAGAAGAAGACTCATTAATTCTCTGTTCATTAAGCAGACGTTGAGCCTCCTCTTCGAGACCTCATCTTAACTCGAAGTGCAGCTGAATCCAACGCCGAATCCGACGGCGCCGGAGCCGACTTCGGAATCGAATCCGAGGGCTTGGAAGGTCGTTCCATAGACTTGCTAGGAGCCGGTGACGTCGGAGCCGGAGTCGTCGACTTCGGGCGGGTCGGCGTCGATACCGGCTGCCGGTACTGCCACAGCGGAGTCGGGGCTGGCATATACGGCATGAAAGGTGCCGGAGCATATGAGTGACGAACACCCAAATTCAAAGCCATAGGACCCATGGGACCCGAAGGTGCTCCAGAGGGGTACCATGACCTCGAGAAAACACCATACATCGCGTTTAAAAACGCAGAAGGGTCCTGACCTGGAGTCGGGAATGGTGGATGCTCAGGTTGACCTCGAGGCAGGTTTGAATCTGTTTCCACAACAGGATTCGAAGTCTCCTCCTCAACAGGAACTCCATCGGCGTCATCCGGAGCCGGAGATGGAGCCGGAGATGGAGCCAGAACTGGAGTCGGAGAATGGACCATTGACTCCGAAGGCGAAGCCTCACCTTCTTGATCTGACACTTGCGGAGGAATCACTTTCGACTTCATCCTCTTGGGAGATTTCGACCTTGAACCAGATTTATCACCTGAATGATGACGGGATTCATGCCTCCTTTTCTTATGTTTCTTACGAGAACCGGAAGCGTGATCAGACGAAGACTTCGAGGCCGACGCCTCTCGAGATCTCGACCTGGATCTCAACTTTGATCTCTTCGAGTGTTTTGACGATCTTCTAACTTTACTCGCCTTTAGCTTAGCCACAAGAAGTTTTGATTCTCTTTCTCGTAGAGCCTTCGGATTCATCTTCTGACATGATGAACACCCATCAACGTCGTGATCCGAACTCAAACACCATATGCAGTCTTGGTGAGGGTCCGTAACGGACATCATCTTCCCACATTCTCTACAAGGTTTAAACCCTGTTTTCTTTGTCGACATGACAACCGAGCAAAAAGGTCAGAGAATGGAGAATCGAGGAAATAAAGTATCAAAGATACTAGAAGCTACAGAGTATCCCGAAACCGTTAGCGTCGACGACGCGGAAAAAAGGGAACTGATGTCATCACGCCGGCGTGGGCCTATTGTAGGCGTCGGTGACGTCAGCGGAGTCGCGAGCGATGTCGTGTCTCTATGACGTCCGAGTCCACGTCGGCGCGAGGCTACAAAAGATTTTTCGGATGTTGCTGACGCAAGGGGATATTCACAAGGTGAGGAATCCACACTGCAGATGTATCTATCAGAAGGTGTATGTTTCTACCTGTGCTGAAGAACGAAGACAAAGTTGGAAACCATTTTCTATCATTATGTTGATGAACATGAATGTTTATGTGTTGTACGTTGTTTGAAAGAGTATGAAAGAAGAACTTCTAGTATTCGTTCCTCAAATGAGAAACAACTTCTAATATCTTATAGGAAACCACAAAAGGCCATGTCTAGCCCTACTCCTGCAAGATGGGTTAAATAAGTTGTTAGACTTGGCATCTTTTGGCGTGTTTCCCCTACGTTTTTGCTTTCTGAACTCCCGGTTCTGACTGTTTTTGCTGGCTTAGCGTTTCTGGGCACTTTTCGCTGATCAGTGATAAAGTGCAGGTGCTCCTGTAGTAAAATGTGTATGGATTGGCGTTTTCATGATTGGCCTGCTTGATTCGTGTGTCAGTCCATAGTAGAGTGCACTGCGTGTGTCAGGGCCTACGCCTCAAGCGCTGTAGGTGGGCTGCAGCACTAGATTGTGCCACCCAAAAGGTAACTCGTCTCGACTGTTTCGGCGAGGCGGGGTAGGTGTATCGGCATACATCCCAACGAGGATAGGACACCGAATGGAGTGACACTCTCCCTACAGTTAGGTCACCACTTGAATTGGGGGGATCACTGTGCTCCCAGTCATGATGCTTGGTAGGTAGGAACTTTTTACCATGAAATGCCATGGATCACATCTAACCACTGTGCATGAAACATGTCGACCATGAGAGTTGAGCCTAGCTCCACTGGACCATAAAGTCAGAGAGCAGTCACTCTAATTGTTTTTAAGAAGGCGTATAGTCAGCCTGAATAAAAGCTTTATTTGGACTATCCAATCTTTTTTAATATCACTCACTTTCATCGCATCTACCCCACACACCAACAGCACCATACGGCAAGGAACAAAAGATCTTCACTAAAGAGCCCCTTTAAGGGTGACCGTCGGGTCTGACGAGGAGCAGGTCCAAATGATGAAGCATGACACCTAGCTTGCTGGATGAAGAGGACTCTAGTTCCGACAAGGAGGATCCCCTTCCTCCTACCTCTTTATCACTTTGTCCGCCTTGAGGAACTGCATACCGTTTGTGATTATAGTTTGACTAGGCATGTATGCAGGACCTCCTAAATAAGCACTAGAAGTCCCTTTTCTTGCTAATAAACAGTGCACACACTGTCAGTTCCTAACCTTCCCTTTTCTTACACGTCAGGCACCCCTCAGGTAGACCCAAGGTACCCCTGTGGGCAGGGTGCAGTGTATGGAGTAGTTTCTGTCCTGTAACTCCAGTTCTGTAGTAGGGGTATCTCTGTTATAGTCATAATCTAGTGAATAGTCCCGCCCATGTGCGTGGACCCCGGCAATCAAAAATAATCTCTTAAGTTGTCAGAAAATTGCAGAACTGCAAAGACACTTAAGAGAACATTTAAAGACAAATAATGCAGCCTATATTCACAGGCTACACTGTCCAGTACTTCAACTAGAAAATTCCACCAAAAATCCACAAACAGCAAAGCCTGTCCAGATTTCCCTTGCTTTAACAGCAAACACCCTCAGAAATGATAGAGAGGAAGGCATGGACAGACAAGTCCCATAGGTTGCCATTATGTGGCTTAAATAGGATACGGTGCCTTTAAGAGAACCTTCCAGAACTTTCTCCCAGTATCCCAGAATGCATAGCAGGTCCGACTTACTTTCAGTTCTTTTTGAAGGCGTAACACGCCAGACCCGTCGCATTCCTTAAATGAACATCTCTCTCCACCGGGGAGGCGGGAGGGCGCTTATGACTATAACAGAGATAACCCTACTACAGAACTGGAGTTACAGGACAGAAACTACTCCTTCTGTAGTAGGGGATCTCTGTGTATAGTCATAATCTAGTGAATAGAATGGCAAGCCCATCCCCACACCAAAGCGGCGGTGGAGAAAAGAGAATTAACACCACTACTGTGAGAACAGATTTCGCAGCGAAGCCTGTCCAACCTGAGCGTCTGCCCTGGCATCAGTGTCCAGGCAGTAATGCTTAGCAAAGGTATGAACCGACTTCCAAGTGGCCGCCTTGCAGATTTCTGCAATAGGAAAATTACGGAGCAAGGCTGTCGTGGCAGCTTTGCCCCTGGTGGAATGAGCCTTAGGCTTACCTCCTAAGGTCTTGTTAGCTTTTTGGTAACATAGCTGTATGCAGGACACAATCCACCTAGAGATAAGACTGCTTAGAGGTCGCAAGACCCGTCCTGACTGATCCATAATTGACAAACAATTGGTCAGACCTACGAATATCTTCGGTCTTATCCAGATAACATTTCAATACCATCCTAACATCCAGGGAATGTAACGACCTTTCCGCTGGAGACGAAGGATTCTGAAAAAACGTAGGCAAAGTTATGGTCTGGTTAACATGAAAATCAGAAATAACCTTGGGAAGAAATTTAGGGTGAGTACGCATAACAACCTTAGCCGCATGAAATACAGTATAAGGTTCTTGACAACACAACGCCTGAATTTCACTCACCCTGCGGGCCGATGTAATGGCCACGAGGAACGCCGCCTTCCAGGACAGGTGCTGCAACGAAGCCTTATGAATAGGTTCAAAAGGCTCCTTCATCAGTCTGGACAGCACCACATTCAATTCCCATGAAGGCGAAGGAAGCCTGACAGGAGGGAACACTTTCTTCAAGCCTTCCAAAAAATCTTTGATCACAGGGATCTGGAAGAAGGAAGTCTGTGAAGGGCATTTCCTGTAGGCAGTCAAAGCAGCCAGATGAACCTTAATGGAATGAACATTAAGGCCAGACTGCGCCAGATGCAGCAGATATGGAAGGATGACATCCTCCTTGCATGTCGTCGGGTCATAGTTCTTAGACTTGCACCAGATGCAAAACCTCTTCCACTTGTAAGCATAAGAAGTCCTAGTGGAAGGTCGCTTAGCCTCCTTCAGTATGTCCATACAATCCTCAGGGAGATTCAGATGGCCATATTGCACTATTTCAGGAGCCATGCCGCCAAACTCAAAGACGAGAGGTTGGGGTGCACCATCCGCCCCCGAACTTCGTGAGAAGGTCCGGCCTGCACGGCAGCTTCATGTGAGGAAGGAGAGACCGGTGAAGCAGGTCCGTGAACCACCACTGTCTGGGCCATTCCGGGGCAATCAGTATCATCCGCGCCCTGGACTGGGACAGCTTGATGAGAACCGTCGGAATCAGGGGAATGGGTGGAAAAGCGTACAGAAAGCTGTTCGACCAGTTGATCCATAACGCGTTCCCCAGCGTCCCTGGCTGGTAGTACCTGGAGGCGAAGTCTCGGCATTTGCTGTTTTCGGCGGTGGCGAACAGATCTACGTCTGGCGTTCCCCACCTTGTGAAGACTTCTCCTAGTACTTCGTCGTTTATGACCCATTCGTGGTTTTCCTGAATCAGTCTGCTCAGTTCGTCTGCCTGAACATTCTGTACACCTGGCAGATGCGTGGCCGTTATCGACAGTCCTCGAGCCAGAAGCCATTGCCAGATCGCCTGCGCCTCCTGTGACAGAGTGCGTGATCTCGAGCCCCCCTGCTTGTTGAGATAATACATCGTTGTCATGTTGTCCGTCTGAACAAGCAGAGAGTTGGTCTGAAAGGACGGATGAAAGGCCTTCAGTGCCAAGTGAACAGCTCTGAGTTCCAGGAAATTGATGTGGTACGTGGACTCCGTCGGGGACCGCGTCCCTTGAATCTGTAGGTCTCCGGAATGCGCTCCCCAGCCCTGGAGAGAAGCATCCGTCACGATAACCTGAGTGGGAATGTCCTTGTGGAAGGGAATCCCTCTGAGGAGATTCTCCGCTGAACACCACCCCTTCAGAGACTGAAGAGCATGCAGAGATAGACGTATCGTGTCGTCCCAAGATCCTCTCCTCTGGTCCCACTGATCCTCCAAGCACTCTTGCAACGGTCTCATGTGCAGCCGTGCATGTGGCGTCAGAAAGATACAGGAGTCCATCGATCCCAGTAGAGAAGACACCGTCCTCACTGTCGTGGATGGAGCGGTCATGAGAGCCCGAGCCTTCCGAAGCAGTGATAATCGTCGCTCCTCCGAAGGAGACACGCTTTCTGACAGCGTATCGATGGAGGCTCCCAAGTACTGAATGCACTGGACTGGAGTCGGAACCGACTTGGACATGTTGATGTGCAACCCCAGCTTGTTCAAGAGAACGCACGTCTTCTGGAAGTGCGCTTGCGCCTCCGTGAAGGAGGAGGCCTTGATCAACCAGTCGTCCAGGTATGGGTAGACAAACACCTTGTTCTTCCTTAGGTGTGCTGCTACCACCGCCATGCACTTTGAGAATGTTCTCGGCGCAGAATTCAGTCCGAATGGCAGTACTGTGTATTGATAGTGATTGGCGCCGACTTGGAACCGCAGGAACTTCCTGTGTTTGTGTGCGATGGGCACATGGAAGTAAGCATCCTGGAGGTCGATGGCACACTGCCAGTCTCCCCGTTGCAGCTGAGGATAAATCTGATGCAACGACAGCATGCAAAACTTTTCTCTGCGAATCCACTTGTTTGCTTGTCGCAAATCCAGAATGGGCCTGAACTCGTTCTTGTCCTTTTTTCGAACCAGAAAGAACCTGGAGTACAGACCTCTTCCCCTTTGAGACAGAGGTACGACTTCGATCGCCCTTTTCCTTAACAGGATATCGGCCTCCGCCTGGAGCTCGCGCAGCTGATACTGCGAGCCGACCAGAGGGATCGATGGAGGAGGGCTGGTGAACCGAAGACTGTATCCATTGCAAACAATATTCAGCACCCACTTGTCCTGAGTAAGTTTTTTCCACTCTGCCAGAAAAGATTGAATGCTTCCCCCCACCGGAGCGGGTAACAGTTGTCGGGGAAGTAAGTGCTCAGGGCCTAGACCCGGCCTGGCCCTTGGTCGCTGGTGCCGACTGATGGCCGCCTCTGCCGCTTCTGGAATGGCCTTCTGAACTGCTGCTGTTGTTGTTGCTGCTGTTGTCCAGAAGACTGGCCACGCCCTCTGCCTTGACCACCGAACCGGCGTTGGAACGGACGGTACGTCTTCTTGGGCTTCTCCAAACCCACCGCTGTGAGCGTTTCAGCTTCCGCCTTCATGCGGGCCATTTCGTCGTCAGCGTGCTTCCCGAACAGGGTTTCGCCAGAGAATGGCAGATTGGCAACCCTCTGCTGAGCGTCCGGTCTCAGAGACGTAAGGCGGAGCCATGCATGTCGTCGCTGGTTTATTCCGTGGCAGAAACCATGCGCCGCCAGAAGAGAAGAGTCGGCTGCAGCGCTGATGACTTGATTCGCCACCAACATCCCTTCGTTAAGCACCTCCTGGAAGTCTTCCCGCTTGTCCCGCGGAAGGAGCTCCACAAATTGTTGCAGGGATTCCCAGAGGGCTCTGTCATACCGACCCAACAAGGCAGTGGCACTAGCAGCCTTCATTGAGGTCGCCGAGGTCCCACAAACTCTTCTCCCAGATGAATCCAACCACCTAGATTCCTTATCTGGCGGAACTGTGGAGGAAGGCGTGGTGGCATGCTGTTTGCGCACCGCCGTCACAATCACCGAGTCTGGAGGGGGCTCCAGCCTTAGAAAGGCCGGGTCCGAGTCCGGTACTTCTTCTGCAGTCTGGAAGGTGCCGCCTTAGTCACCGCTGGAGTGAGGAAAAGATCCAGGGCCGGCTCTTCCAGGCCCGGCACCAGTGGTAGTAACGGCCGAGACAAATGCTTCTGATGGAGCGTCTCGAAGATGACCGAAGTCTTCGGAGTGGGTACCGTCAAAGTAATGCCCAATTTCGCCGCACCCCCTAACAGCACGTCCTGGAAGGACACCAGATCGTCGACCGGTGAAACCCTCGTGTCCGGCGAATCTGACAAGGTCGGGGAGTAGTCCCTGGTCCCAGACGACCCGGTCCGTGAACGAGACCTGTGTCTCCTGTGGCGCCGTCTAGATCGTGTGGAAGACCTGTGATGCGAACGTTCCCTTCTCCTGGAGCGGGAGCGCGACCTCCCAGTACGTGGGCGCTCCACCGGTTTCCGTGGAGGCGTCTTCCGTGGCCTATCCTGGGGCTTCGGGGTAGGCGTACCCTTAGGAGGTGTCGGAAGCAGAGGCAGTGACACCGACCTCGGCGGTCTATGAGGAGGGACCGGCGGCGGAGGCTGCCCCGCAGGAGACGGCGGAGGCAGGGAGGGGAGCGGCGGCTTAGCCGGAGGAGCCTCCTTCGGTAGAGGAGGAGGGGTCAAAGGCCTTGGCGGTGTATATACCACCGAGTACACCGTGCCCGCTGACTTCTTCGAGGGAGGGGCCTGTGATCCAGACCCTCCAGAGCGTGAGCGACGCCTCCTACGCGCTTCAGCAGATCCAGCATGACTTTTGGCGCCAGAATCCCTCCTGCGCCTCTTAGAGGAGGTTGAGATCCTTGGAGACGCTGATCTCTTCCTGCTCGACGTCGAGCGTCGTTTTTCAGGCGTGGAACGGCGATCCCTCGACTCTGGCGTCGAACGCCGTCTCCTCGACGTCGAGTGTTTCTTCCTCGACGCCGATCGTCGCCCCCTCGACGACGAGCGGTCAGACCTCGACGGCGATCGTCGACTCTTTCTCCTCAATGACCGTTTCCTCACGGTCCTCGACGCCGAGGATCCCCTCGACGCCGAACTGCTCGACGGCGACCGGCGGTGTCGCTTCGACGGCGAGCGCCGGTGTCTTTTGTCGACGGCGATGCCTCGACTTCGACTACGCCGTCGGCGGTGACTTCGACGGCGGCCTGGCCTCTCGACGTCGATCTTCCACGCTGTCTCGACCCGGAGCCCCGGGGAGAAGGGGAACACACCGTCGTCATCGCTCTCGACGTCGATGCTATCGACGTCGACGGAGACCGGGACCTTTTGCTGGTCTTCCTGTCTCTGGGGAGCCCCCCAGAGGCCTCAGCAGGGGCAGAGGGAACCTTCCCAGCCTGCCCAGACCCACCTGCAGCCTGCAGTCGCCTCTCTTCCAGGCCTTGGAGCCTAATCTTCTGCCTTTCCCTCAGGGTCCTTGTAGAAAAGCCCTGGCAGATGTCACAATCTTCAGGGACATGTTCATCAGGGAGGCAAATAATGCAGACGTCGTGTGGATCAGTCTTGGCCTTCTTCCTTCCACATGCTGGGCACTTGTCGAATAAAGCAGGCATTTTAGATCCCTAAAAGCCTGAACAAACACACAGAAGTGACAAGGAAACACCAAGAATCAAATGAGAACACTTTTAAATCCAAAAAGTGCAAAAAATCCAATAAACCCTTGAAAAAGGGAGAGCTCAATGCACAGGGTCCTGTAAGCAGGAGCCGGAAAAAAGAACTGAAAGTAAGTTGGACCTCCTATGCATTCTGGGATACTGGGAGAAAGTTCTGGAAGGTTCTCTTAAAGGCACAGTATCCTATTTAAGCCACATAATGGCAGCCTATGGGGCTTGTCTGTCCATGCCTTCCTCTCTATCATTTCTGAGGGTGTTTGCTGTTAAAGCAAGGGAAATCTGGACAGGCTTTGCTGTTTGTGGATTTTTGGTGGAATTTTCTAGTTGAAGTACTGGACAGTGTAGCCTGTGAATATAGGCTGCATTATTTGTCTTTAAATTTTCTCTTAAGTGTCTTTGCAGTTCTGCAATTTTCCGACAACTTAAGAGATTATTTTTGATTGCCGGGGTCCACGCACATGGGCGGGACTATTCACTAGATTATGACTATACACAGAGATCCCCTACTACAGAAGTGTAGTATGCCTGACCTCGGAATCTAAAGATGCATCTTTTAGTGAAGGTGATTTTTACATTCTGCGTTTGAAATTACCACTTTTAGAAAGTAGGTATTTTCTTGCTCAGTCATCCTGTACGCCTCTCTTGGAATGTGGATTGCCTGTCTGGATTTTTGACTAAAGATGGCTAGGAAGCAGGAGTGGCTCCAGATAGTCTAGGTAGGTCAGGAAAGGGCTGAATAGACCTGGGCTGCGATGGGGGAAGAGGGAGGAGATTTCCTTACACCTCAAAGGGCCTGGTCTGCCTCTGACAATGCCGTCTCCACCTCCTGCCAGGAAATCACACCAGAGAAGGCAGAACATTTCTGGCTGGGCACAGACGACGCCTGTTGATGCCGCCACCGAGCCGCTGCTTGCACCCTGACCTGTGGGCACCGCACTACGCACAGCCTCGCTTCACGTCAAAGCTTTGGCACCGCAGAGCACCGCCGCAACATGACCTTGGTCTCACTGACGACACCTGTTGACACCGCCCATCACACTGTGACCTGTGGACACCGCACCGCCTTGCTTCACAAGGAAGCCTTGGCTTCCTGGGCGCCGCCACGCCCAAATCGACGCCGCTGCTTGCACTGTGGTTCGAGGGCACCGCTCGTAAGTCACACCGCCCTCACCCCGCACAGCAGCCTTGGCCAACCGATGCTGGCACCATCTACTCCCACTCGTCAGCTGACGACAGAGCTTCAGCAACGACGACACCACTGCTTGCACCGTGAGATGCTAGCACCGTGATGAGCACCGCTTTCATCTCGCACCGCAACCCTGGTCCCACCGACGCCATCTGACGCTGCCACCGAGCGGTTGCTCGCACCGCGACCTGGGGGACCACACGCCGCACCAGACACCAGCGATCTTGATTCCATCAGAGAGGAGCTCGACCTGCAACAGAAGTGACTTCAAGGGCCTCATCACCCTGCATTTCTCACAGGTACTGTTTGCGGGTTTTCCAGACACCGTAGCTGGCCCGCGACCCTGTGACCAGCCAGAACTGTTGGATTTGTTGTTCACAACACTGTGGTAGCCCCGGACGGAGCTATCGACATCGAGGAACTTTGTTTGAAACTTATTTTGATAACTACAGATTCTTTTTTACATACAGTATTGTGGATTTTTATCGTTTTTGGTCTTGTTTTAATTATATAAAAATATTGCATATTTTTCTAAACTGGTGTGGAGTCTTTTTGTAGTGCCTACACTGTATTACTGTGGTTTATGTGCAAATGCTTTACACATTGCCTCTAAGATAAGTCTGACTGCTCGTGCCAGGCTACCAAGGGGGTGAGCAGGGGTTATTTTAGGAGTGTAACTCCCTTATCCTGACTAGGAAGAAGGGCCATTATCTGGACAAAGGCGCACGCCCTTGCTAGACAGAGACCCCCATTTTTAACAGAAGTGTTGAAGAATGCTGGTGTTGGTGTGAGCAGGTTTGGTGCACACTCGGTGAGAGGTGCTTTTGCCTCGAAAGCATTTAAGTTAGGTGGTGCTTTGACTGTTACTTTGAGATGTGTCGATTGGTATAATGACTATCTTTTGGAAGTTTCATTTTAAGCCTGTGATTCATGCAGCTTCTTGTTTGTTAGAGAAGCTTTGAACTTGCAATAATCTTAGCCTCCATTCTTGTCATAAAATGCACATTTTCATCAGCTTTGATGGACAGAAAATCTGGATTTTATTAAAGACAAGGAGGCTAATATTATCCCACCACTATTACACAACCCTTGTTTGGTAATTGTTGTTTTGTTCTTTCGCAGGACGAAGTCAATAATGAAGGAAGAACTTGGCTTCCGGTTCAAGTTGTTTAACCTTCACCTGAGGCTTCCGGTTCACGTTGTTTAACCTTCACCTGATCTTAACAAGCTGTCTTTTATGAATTTATGTTTTTATGCAGTGCACAAAAAAGAAGGAAGATGCCTGGAGGTTCAGGTCCATTGATGACTTTTGGAACTTCTACTCAATGTTATTGTTCTTTAAAGATGCTGCTGTGGGTGGCGCAATAAAGGAAGATTGCAATAATAATAGCCTCCATGTCTTTAATAAAATCCAGATTTTCTGTCCATCTAAGCTGATGAAAATCTATATTTTCTTGACATTTATATCTTAGGGGTTGTAGTGAAGGAACACAGGAGTGGTTTTAGTATTATTTTTTCATTCGTAGGTAAATGCACCCACGACCAGAGCCATCTGCTCGCTGAGGATCCAGCAACTGTTTGGCGTCGCTAGGATTCTCAGCAAGCGAACGGCAACGCTCGAGAATGCTAAAGGAACAAAACAGTAGCAGTTTCCACGAGTCTCGTGGGGCCCACGAGACTCATGGTGAAACATGAAGAGAAACACAGCAATATAGTATAACGGTATGAAGCATGAAGAGATACACAACAATATAGTATAATGGTATTACAACATCTTCCCCCTTAAGAGGAACAATGAAAATAACGAAAGCTGAGCATTAGACAATAAAAACATCTGTGCTAAACTGTAAAGATGAACAAAACAAAAGGTTTTGAAACAGTAAAAATTATTATTCTAAAACATAATCCCTTAGTTTATAAGAAAGTTGTCTTAGACGCGAGGCCCTCTTGGGGATAACCTCTGGCGAGTCATTTGTGACTGTCACCTGATGTTGAGAAGTTTGCAGTGTTTCTGGAACCAAAGGTGATAAATAATAGGTTCCCAGAATGTGGTATTGGAATATAGTGCCTTCAAACACCAGGCCCACACTTTTGCGTGCACATTATTGATACCAGCCTGCTACATTGCAATACAAGGGAAACTACTGCGTTGTTAGCACGCAATGCCATCACTATGCAAGTCATTACATCGACTTGCAGTAGATGGTGCCCTAACATTAGGAATAGTATAGTTTACTATTCCACATTTTCCCTACTGAAGCATAGGCTGGAGTTGGAATAGTAAATTATATATTTATGTCAGCGCGCCATCTACTGCAAGTCGATGTAATGACTTGCGTAGTAATGGCATTATGTGGTAACAATGTGGTCGTTGTAACTACCGCATTGTAATGCCACGCGATGTAATGACTCGCTTAGTAACGAGTCATATTCCAATACATTGGTGCTGTTTTTGTGAAATTATAAAAGATCAAAATGGATTGAAGATGGGAAGGTCTTGAGTTCTGGGGATTGCAAAAAAGTGTATTTCTGTTTATAAACATAGTTCAAAAATTGGAACTTTTCAATTAAGAGAATGCACTTTACAAATAACTGTTCATTATCGCCTTCTTTAGCGCTGCCTTGAACAAAAGATGGTAACCCTACATGCAGCAGAGGGAGGTTAGTCACTTCATGCATTAGTGCAGGAAGTCTGGGTATTTTTGCTTAGGTGTAACTTCCAGGAGTTCCCTGCATACCCTACTTCTTGTTTGCGTTTGTTGGCATCATACTCACTTCAGTTCACCGATGGTCAGCTTGCCCCGTCTATAATTTGTCGTTCGGTAGCTGTAGTAGGCCGTCTCCAGGACAAATGGATCTAACACCACAGACTGAAATGCTGGGTGGGACGTAATGCAGTTTACATCGTAGTCCCTCATGTTCTTCAGCATGCAGTTGTGTTGATGGCAGCAGATATTCTCCTCTTCTGCTTCCATGTATTCACACTCGCCACAATAACACCTTCAAGAAGACAAACAGCACAGCAATAACAAGACAATCAGATTTATTAGAAGGTTTATGATTATGTTCCTGGTGTACAGAAGCTAAACATATATCTTTGTACAAATATAATTTCTATTTACAATGAACACATACTAGACCAGTGCTTAATTTGTGCAAGTGGTCGCCACTGGTTGCCACTCCCACTAGATTTGGGGCCATGGACTTATTTTTCATCGTTGTAATTTGATCAGCACAAAAGAAAGGCAGGAAAAGGGGGAAGAGAAGGATGAAATAGAGAATTTTAATATGTTTCCAACAGACTGGCATATCAAGTCAAGAAAGCCAAGTTTCCACTGACACAAACGCTTTGTGAAATGTAATGAATCACTCAGGAGCCAATGAAGAAAAATAGCAGCATGACTTATCTTTCAGCATCAGATCAGATGTTTGGTAAGTACAGTGCTGGCCAGAAACGACATACCTTAAAACCAGAGTTGATTAAGGCCTAGGCTTTGAGAACATGGAGAAAGACAACCCCTAAGTCAGCCAAAAATTGATACGGTTCGGAGCAGACCAGTTACCTTGACACACTCCACCCTTTACTGAGTGGACTGGATTACACTTCGGTGAACTGCAGTTGCTCTGGCAGTTGGTCAATAGATTTATACAATATAACCCAGGCGAACTGTGGATCAATGGGTAGCCTAGCGTGCATCTGATATCCTTTACACTATCTAATTAGTCTCTAAGCAGGCTGCTGAAATTAGCTAATGAAATAATCAAAACCTACCACCCAGCTTCAGCAGTAGCGTTAGTATAACCAAAGTTGTCCACATAAAAGGCAAACAAAATCTGAGCATTGTACTTGCAAACAGGGTTCACGGATGAACATTGCTGACAGCAACTCCAAATCCTACATTCTGCATAGCAATAGCTCTAGCTAAACATAAAAAGGTCCCAAAGGCGAGACCTATTGGCTATGCCAATGCCTGTTCCTGCCTGCAGATAACGGGTTCATTGACTGTGCTTTCCTATTTTCAAGTGAACTGAGTTCAGGCGTCCTGGTGGATGCATAAAGCTGAAACTAGAGGCAAAGTTCTGCCTAAGGATGGGCTTTCCTTCTGTTAACTATTTGTATATGGTTTTAGTCAATGTACCCAGTACAACTGCCCCATTGCTCTATCTTGCTCTCCCTTGAGTTCCTGCTTCACCACGGTTAAAACAGCAAACTGGAGTAGAATGAATAAGGGAACACAAGAATGATGCCACCTTTACTATTCAAACTATTGACTTTCTTGGCACTGTATGTAATATTCAAGTGGAATTTTAAAAAATGCTTACAGTTTATATGGTATACGGTGCAAGGCTCGCCTGACACCTGAAGGTGACGAGGTCATTGAGTGGGTTGGAACTGCCAAGTTTCTATGCAGGGTGGACCATGCGAGAAGTTATAGTGAAGGTGAACAATTGGGGTCAGCAGAAAGTGACCAATATGGATGAGCAGACCACCATGGTTTTGATTGCTTTTAAATGCACCCATTTTCCTTAAACAAAACTGAGCTGTTTAAAACAAGTCTATTTTTTGGGAAAAGTTTTGTTTGAGAAGATAGTTGTCCCAAGGAAATGGGAAAAGGTTTGAGGGGGAAACAGAAAACTAAGGGTAAAGGCAAAGGACCTATAGAGAAAAAAAAGAAGTACAGGGAAGCTGTGGCTGTGCTGCCAATGAAGAAGAGTCACCAAGATACAGTAGGCCCACAGAGCTTAGTTGTAGACCAAAGAACAAATGTATGAATTAATGCTCTCAAAAAACTGGTTACCATTTGCAACAAATATTTTTGCAGCTAGTGAAGAATTTTATGCACATATCTGTGTATTGATAGGTTGGTTAATTAAATGTTGATTCAAGGTAGGTCGCAGGTTGAACTACCTCATAAATATGACTGAGTTAGGCTGCAGATTGTAACTGATGCTGATTAGTGGCTCTCAACATATCCTGTGATTCTAGGCGAATCTCTTAATGTCCCCATGCCTAAAAATGAGAATTTGTGCTGCTCCCATTCGTGAATGAATTATCACCCCAACCTGGGATAGTTCACTTTTTCAATGTGGCCAATAAATTTGCAACGATATTTGTTTTATTTATTTATATGTTTACTTACCTGTATTTTGCCGTATTCTGTAGTTTACTACCCCCACCCTGCCCCTCCTCCGCACCACGTCACCGCCCGGCACCCGGCAGCACTTCCACCACCGACCACTACTGGGAGTCTGACTTATGCGTTTCCCCCTTTATCCTAATTCCCAGAGTGACATCCCAGATATTGTGTTTCCCCCCTTTATCCTAATTCCCACAGTGACATCCCAGATTCTCAAACAACAGGTGGAGGTGATCATGGTGACCCACTTGTAGAAATCGCACCCCTGGTTCCCGATAATATTGGAGATGAGCTGCGATCTCCCAAGGAGGCTTCCATGGTCGCATACGCTTCTCCTGGGCCCCACAAAGAGCACCATCTGATGGTGATTTCGGGGCAGTTGTCCCTGATGGCATGGAGGCTTTTTCGGCAACAGTGGGAAATACCTGGATTTTTCGATTGGCCTTCAGCATTCATCAAACAGGCCTGGGCCCCCTCAACTAGGAAACGATACTCCTCGCCTGAAAAGGCTGGGTTTATTGGTGCCTGGAACGGCACGTGGATCTCGTGGGGGCAGAATTATCCCACATTGTGAATTTTCTTTCGGACAAGGCTGCTGAAGGTTTAGCTTACCATACAGTTACTAATTTTAGATCAGCTATTTCAGCAGGTCATTCACAGGTTGATGATAAACCTGTTGGCATGCACCCAGTGGTTTGCAAATTACTTAAAGGTATCAGAGTGGCAAACCCTTTCAAACCTAAGTATACATGTTTATGGAACGTTTCATTGGTCATATCTTTATTTCATGAATGGCCAACGAATTATCTATTGTCCAGAAAACAGTTGTCAGACAAGTTAGCTATGCGTTTATGTCTATCGGCATGTAGACGTTCATCGGATATACGTTTACTGGATCGTACAGGTAGAGTATTTACTCCGGAAGGTTCCGGTTCCTTTCACATTACAGGACAAACAAAGACTTTATCAAGATGTATTGAATATAATGCCTTTCCAGACAATATCAAATTATGTGTGGTACAATGCTTGAAAGCTTATGTGGAATGTACTCGGTCTCCAAGACTGGAACGTTCTACTCAATTATTAATTGCTCGGCAAAAACCTTTTAAGCCAGTGTCATCGACTACTATAGCCAGATAGTTTGAGATCTGTTATGCAAGAAGCTGGTGTTCATATTCAGATGTTTGGAGCACATTCTGTACGTGGTGTCATGGCATCTAAAACATACATGTTGGGTTCAAGTATAATTTCAAGTTATTATGCGATGTGCTGACTGGTCGTCTGAATCGACTTAAACGCAATTTTATTATAAACCAGTGGGTGATATAACCGTTATGGTGTTTGGGAAGCGTAAAACTAGCATAAATAGAAGCAGACGATCCTGTAATAGAATAAAAAACGTGCTACCATTCACGTCAAGAATTTTTTATTATATTAAGGATACGGAGGCAAACATTAATCCACCCAGTTGTATTTCAATGTGATTGTAATAATTACCCACCCGCATGTAATGTGAGTGCTGATATATGGAGATTACGGGTTTTTACTTCATTTCTTTCAGGTTCTGAAAAGAAATCCAAATAGGAGCTCTACGAGTTGAAGACTTTGGAGGACGTTATGATTCCTTGTTAATTCTTCCGGGTTGGAGGACAATGTTGAAATTGCAGTTTATTATTCGCACTTGGACTTACTGATCGAGCAAAGAAAGAGGATCATGGGATGGTGTTACTGGCTCTTATATGGGCTGATGGAACATGAATGGTGCAAGAGCATCATGGGAAATGTAGTTTTGTATAAACGTTTTCAATGGCTGCTGTGTTGACAGTAATAGAAAGAGAAAGCATAATCCTTGCCTCAGGGTTCCTAATACAATTGAAAATTCTTGGCACGAATGCTAGCAATTTTTTTTTTCATTTTGCATGTGGGAGATGTTTGAGAGTCTATTACGGACATTTTGCAGAGAAATGTCTTGTTTACTCAAAACAATGGAATGTGGGTGGCATGGCTCAGGTTTAGAAGGCCCTGCCCCCACCTGCTTAGCCGGTAGGCTTTAATGCAGAATTGCTACTTTTAGCAAAATATATAGAGTACTCCAAAGAACATAGGGCTTTGGGACAGTTGGGTATGTAGGCGGGCGTCTCTCTCAAATTATTTAACCTGTGGATAAGAGGTTTATATGCCTTACTTTGCTTATTGGACGTGCTCATTAATTTGAATTACAGATGGAAAATGCTGCGATACTTTTTTACTAAAATGGATTTGGGTGGGATTGTTTTTGTGTTATCTGTTTTACTGTGCGTTCTATTTCGAGGGTTTCAATTAATCAAGCAACTAAAATATACCACACCTTTGTTTCCATCACACTTCAGAGTACTAAAAAAGAGCTCCATTTTTGTTTCCCTACCGCAGGCTTTAGCTGCGTGTACACCAGAAAGATTGTCACCAATTTACTTTACTTTCTGCGACTACAAAAAGTGAGGATTCTGAACACCAGTCCCCACAAGACAAAAAAGCAGCAATTTGTCAGAAGACATGACTGACACTTGCCCTCTGTCTTTTTTTGCAGTCAATGTAGCAACATTTCACCATATTTACCAAAAATTAATATATCTGTGTGTGATGTAACTGATGCTTCTCCCTATTCTGCCCCAAACGCGGCCAGGGCCGTGGTCTGGGTGTGCACGTGCTGTCATGGGTGTAAATTAGAGATATCTCTGTCATGTCCTTGCTACCTAGGGTGACCAACCATCCGTAAATTGCACGGACTGCCCGTAATTTGGGCCTCTTGTCCGTTAAGACTTCTTCTACAGAAGCCTTTTGTCCGTAATTTCAGCTGCCCCCTGCAAGCAGTCTGAGAGTCCTATAACTCTCACTGCAGGGGCCAGCTCAGCTCCTGCTGCGATCAGTGGCCTGCAGCAGCCCCTCCCGACCTGGCACAGACTGCTATCAGGCCCATTATCATTCTGTATGTCGGCCTAATTATCACATACAGAATGATAATGGGTCAGTGACAGCATGTGCTGGACCTCCTCTTGCACTCACTGGTCTTCTCACGGATCGATCGTAATAATTTGACATTTGTAAATGGAAATCTACACAAGCTAGTCTACCTGAAGGCTACATTTTCTGATTCTCTTTTTAAAATTTTTTGTTTTTTCCAATTAAAAAGAGAAATACTTAACCAAACTTGCAGCACAAACCTTAACTATTACTTTTAACTTTATTGCGGGGGAAAAAAACATGAATAAAATGAAATAAATTGAAGCCAGATATGCAGTGGATCATTTCAAGCTAAAAAAACATAGACTAGCTTAATAATGAACGATCAGCAGCTTCCATATGCCATTATCTCCTGTATTGGTTACTGCTGCACAACCTTGGTTCTTTGTTGCGGCTTGCGTGAGAAGGCTTCCCAGAATGCTGTAGGGTTTTTGCCACCCCATTTTGACACGCTTTTTGCCTCTATTCTAAATGTATCCTGTTAGAACATTTCAACGCATAATTTTGTCCCACTTTTGGCTACTTAGTCCATGATGGTAACTTCATAATTCCTTCAATATTTGTGAAGAGCCATGTCTACGGTGCCATCTGTCTGCCACTCAAGCACCATGAGGACTGAGAATTTTGCCTTAAAATATTAAAGGAAACTCTTAACGACAGAGATGACATCTGCCTCGGAGGTAAAGTAGAATATCTGAGGAGCAGGAGATATGGAAAGAGCAATCTAATGCAA
The DNA here is from genome assembly GCF_964261635.1 of Lissotriton helveticus. Taxonomy (NCBI): domain Eukaryota; kingdom Metazoa; phylum Chordata; class Amphibia; order Caudata; family Salamandridae; genus Lissotriton; species Lissotriton helveticus. Next base: position 1,473,618,868 of record NC_136068.1, on the reverse strand, counting down.
TTCTGGAAAAGGCTCCTTCCACTGCAACCTTACCCTCTCAATCTCCAAGGTCCCAAAAATATTTTCTAGCAGGAGACAGATTTTTATTTTATGTATAGTAAATTGGGTTACTACTTTTAACACAGAGAACATTTTGTTACCTGCAGTTCATAAATTGTTATCCTTGTAATATAGCACAGTGAGTTATGAAGGACATGTGTCTCCTACACCTTGTAACCCTGTCTCATGTAACTCAGCTAACATTGATTTACATATGCACATGATTTATTGTCAATGTATAATGTGTATGTTAAGTAAAGAGCTCAGACACCTTGCATTGTGTTTCGTAGCGCTATTAAATAAATAAAATAGTGCTATTGAAATTGTTTATGTAAATACTGAGACAGACCAACACACCTGACATTCTTACAGTGCATGCATCTGTTACATACAGGGACTGAACAAAGGCAAAAGCTGCCTCTCTTAAGTACCTGAGAAGAGATAACAAGCTGTGTGCCTTTCTTTCCCCTCCGTGGCATTTACTTTTAAGTGTGAGATTCCAGGCCACTTTCAGACATTATATTCAGACAAAAGGAGGACTGATGGACCTTTAACTTCGGCCCAGCTGGAGGTGAAAAAAAGCGCCCTCACTCCCTGCACGTTGCTGCTCATAATGAAACAGACAATGTGCAGGCGCTGCTGAACATGTCCCGGTGTCTGAAAATTATACCGGGATAAGTTCCGCACATTTCCATAGAGCCCAACTTGTTGGCAGGGGGAACGGAGTCCAAACTGTGAAAATAGTAGGTGGAAGCCATGTACCCCCGACATGTGACCTGGTGTTTTATAGCTTGCATCACATATGGAATTGTGTCATGAGCTTTGCGCAATATAGCTTATATTAGCCCACTGATCGTCATTTTATGATCCATGAAAGAGTGAAACGCTGAAAGGCACCAGCAAAGTGTCTGAAGTATTACTTACAGGTTATTATGTAAATCACTGCAGCATGTGCTCAGCTATCTTACCGAATAGAAGTAACACTGTAGAATGCTTAAGTTGGCATGCGTAATGAGAAGCTAGAGTACTCACTGCCCGGTTTCCTTAGTTATGTTGCTATTACTTATTTTACTCTTATTTATATTTTGATGTTGTTGTTGTCTATAATTCTGTTGCTTTCTTTTGTGTGGCTACATAAAGAAGACAGACTAACATGAGGAATGATGTAAGGTAGTCTATCCCACTATGCAGCTTGCGTTTCCCACTTGCAAAAGGTGTGTAAAGGCCTCACGTAGGAGGCATTTTTGAGATTGCAAACCCTGCCAATCAAAAAATTGAATGCATGTGTGGAGTAAGGGAGATGTGAACAGAGATGTTTAAGGATAATGTGGATCAATGATGTCACTGTAGGAATGGTTCTGTAGGTTTGTTGGATTGACAGTTCTCTGGCTAGTTCTTTGCATGTACAAGAGTTAGTGTGCGTTTGTTGTGAACAGAGTATTTTAGAATGATCTGGAGAATTCACTTAACCGTAATGTTCTGGACCTGAGATTTGAGATTTCAGGAGGTGGGGGTGCAGTGAAGGAGAGAGCACAGGGAGGAGGGATTGCAGGACTAAAGCACTGGAGTCGAAGGAGATTGATGGTCCAGAGACAGAGAGCAATGCAAAGGTGTCGAACGATAGCACAGGAAACGTCTAGCACACAAACATTGTGCTGGAACCGAGGGAACACAGGCAGTACAAGGCGTTGACTGACTGGGAACTAGGTGGAGATAAGAGAGAGCATAAAAACAGTAGGGCCTGGCAGGGCCGAAGATAGAGGCTGGGGCCAGGGCAGAGAGAGATGGGCAGCCATGTCAGACAGACTAACAGCTATGTGGTTATACTGAATAAGCAGTTTCCTATGTCATTATCATATGAAATCTCTTTATAGATGTAATAACTACACTTTCACAATTGCTTTATTAACCTTCTTGCTTTAATAAATATTCTTGGATAGGCACCATTTGCCCACTCTTTTTTCAAACTTTTCTCAGAGAACCCCCCACAAGGTTCAGGCTCACTCGCTGCGCTCGCCACTGGGCACTCATCACAAACTTTTACGCCCACCACTTTCAAATGTCACCAGCGGCCACTGCTCCTGTGGAGCCCAGGGCATGGCAAACTGTTTTTGTTTACATCACCAGGGGCCAATCTCTAGATTTGGATAATGTTACCCAGGGGCCTACAAATATGCAAACGCAGGTATTTAAGTTTCACTCCGGCACACTACAGATGCAGTGCAAGGTTCTCTCAACCTAATATAAACTTATTTTGTATTGTGCTTGTGTTGGTTGTCTGTTTACTTATGTAATATTGTGCGACCTCCTTTGATGTGTCTGTAATATGTACCTTTTGTCCCAAATTTTTGTCCTGAATTCTGACCTTGTGTCCTGAACTTTGACCATTTGCCCTGAATTTTTACACTCACTGTCCTGAATTTGCACCCATGCCAGTTGGTCACCCTATTGCTACCCCAGGTCTCAGGGATGGTCGTGGAGGCGAAGAACAAGCAGCTATTTCGGCGCACTATTCTCAAATGTACAGAACAACTAAGGGCTAACAGGCTAAGGGGCCGGTGTGGGGTGAACCACGAGACGTCACTGGGGTACAGTGGCAGGTTTCATCCATACCCTTCCCGCCTGCCTTTGATGTCACTATTTTTGCCGAGACTGTACTAAGTTTTAATGGCTGCCATAAACTGTCTGCTGAGGCCTCCACAATCCTCACCAACTGCCCTGATCTGGACACTCCCCTGCGCACCGACGCAGAGCAGACCCGGGGATCGTGGGCTTTGCGCATAAACCGTCTGAGGGAGCTGCGCGCGTGTCTCCTCCTTTCAGCAGTGCGCCACACTGCGGCTCGTAAGTGTGTCCGCGCCCGCGTGCCGGAGGGTGTCCGTCGAAAGGTGCAAAGTTGTAAAGCGGATACACGAAGCCTACGCAGGCCTCCTTGTTGTACCTCCAATATACACATGTAAGTTCGTCACTGTGTTTTACCTAGGTTTATTGTACGATATAGTATTTCTTTCCTTTTCACTCTTTGGTTGCCCCACGTCACCGTGTGTCATCTTCGAATCCTCAGGGGCTACTCCTCAGCCCAGGTTAGGGCCCGAAGCCGTTAGATTTAAAATAAAAGAGTTTCACTGCACACTCGGTCCTGTACACTGTTCTCATAGGGCCATAAAGCATCACTGCTGACTGAGAGCCGGAGCTCTGCAAGATACCACCTCAGAGTGGTAAATGCGTGTTCGGGAAAGGAACTCTCAGGGAATGGGCTAAAAATGTAGCAACCAGACCGTGGAGGATCTAGGGCGTGAGATGGGGTAAAACATGTATCGTCATTGAGGTACAGTGGCGGGTCCCATCCATACCCCTCTATTTTTGCCGAGGCTGTGATATGGTTGCCATAACATAAACTATCTGCTGCAGAGGCCTTCGCAACCCTCACCAACTGCCCTGCTCTGGACAGTCTCCTGCGCACCGATGCAGAGCAGACCCGGGGGTGGTGGCGGCGGGCTTTACAGCAACAGAAAACTGTCTGAGGCGGCGCTGCGCTCTCACGCGTGTCGCCTCCTTTCAGAAGTGCGCCACACTGCGGCTCGTGAGTGTGCCCGCGCCCGCGTGCCGGATGGTGTCCGTTGAAAGGTGCTAAGTTGTAAAGAGGGTACACGAGCCCTGCGCAGGCCTCCCCCGCCGAGGACTGATTGGGGCCCTGCGCATGTTGCTTTAAAATAAAGTGTTTCACTGTACACGGGCCTTATTTATGAAGGCCTTGCGCCGCCGGTGCGTCACTTTAAACATGGGAAAAAGTGCCGCATCGGTGGCGCAAGGTAGACTCTCCTCCTAGGCCCGAGTCATACCAGAGTTGACTAGTGTCTTAAGTAGACAGAGCCGGAGCAGCGCTAGTTACCATCGCATTGATCGGTAAATGCTGTTATTGGCTAGAAATGTAGCAGAATTAGTTGTTTATATCTAAGATAAATAACACAATAACGCACAAAACAAGGTAACGGCACAACAAAACAGAATGCAACAGAAAACCACAGTACAACCAGACAATATCGCACACGGTGCACTATTTAATAGGCCCCGGCCACAATATGTGGGAGGTGTCTGGATCAATAGGAAACTTGTATTAGTATAGAGGCCTGGCGCATACATGCAGATTGTGGGTTTTAGAGAACACAAACCAGCTCATGTGCATCACACACGGCGACATTTTAGCAAAGTCACTTTTGGTTGTAGACCTTCAATTCTCATAGCTGCAACAAGTAATAGCGGAGGTGTATTAAGCATGAACAAGTACAATTCCAGGATGTGTTCTCTTACCTGCAAAAATTGATAGCTCTTAGAAACAGGAAGGCGGTATAAACAAGTAACAATCCCGGAGCATGAGTGCAAGCTCTAGGCAGTGTTGCCGCCGTAGGAGGCACGTCTGAGAACCAGGTACTCACCAATCGGGGGTCTCTTCTTGACCCCAGTCTGAATATTCATATTCGGAGGTCTCTCGTTGACTAGAGTTTGAGTTTGAGTCTGAGTCTGACGAGTCTCCCATGGCAGCACCTCGGTCGTGTCTGTCTGTCTGCTCTCTGCTTCGGAATTCCGCCTCCTCCTGGCCTTCAGCGCCCGTCTATCTCCCGGTCTCTTTCTCTGCTTGCGAAGGGAAAGAGGGTCGTTGTGTCACGAATGCGCCCGCCCACTAGCCCCTCCCCACGACCCTTTTCATCCAGAACCAGGGCCCTCCCCTGATATCTAACGTTGGCACCTTCCAAGCGCAAAAAAACCCTGAAGGGGCTGGAAGGGGTGGAGATACATAATGCTGCAAACGAGTAATCTAACGGTCGCTAGCACGTGCATACTTTGATATAATAGTGGCATCATGCATCGTTTGAATTTATGAAAAAAAATCGCAAATTCCGTAATTTCGTATTAAAGGTCATTAAGCTCTAAAATTTAGGAAAAGTGAGTTTATAGATAAAGCAGGATCTCATAACTTCTATCAGCATAAGTGTACTGATAGCTTCTATGGATGTGGCCAGGCTAGGCAGGAAGCTCAGTAGTTTGGGCACCTGTAAATAGCTTCCATATGTGGTCAGGCTAGTGAGGGAGCTCAGTGGTTTGGGCACCTGTAAATAGCTTCCATGGATGTGGTCAGTCTAGTGAGGGAGCTCAGTGGTTTGCGCACCTGTACATAGCTTTCATGGGTGTGGTCAGGCTAGGGAGGTAACACAGTGGTTTGAGCACCTGTGGATGGCTTTCATGGGTGTGGTCAGACTAGGGAGGTAGCACAGTGCATTGAGTACCTGTATGCAGCCTCCGGGCCACCAGTTTTTAATTACTCATTGGGAGGCCTTTCATTCTTTCAACCTCATAAAATAAGGACCATAGAGTTGAACAACGTTCATACATGCACAAGTACAAAGTCGGAAAAGGAAAGAGAAATGAAAGCATTTCTACTTCCTTGCGCCTACTTCAAAAGGGTGCCATTTTCTGATGCTAAACCCAGTGTACTTTATTTAGTAAATTGGGTTTAGCGCCCCCTTGTCGCTAAGTAATGCAAAGTAGCGCTATGCGATGCTTTGCATTACTTTCATGTTATTTCCAGCGCTAAGCAAGTTTAGCACTGGAAAGTAAATCGGAAAAAATCGATTTGCGTCACTTTTGAGACGCAAACACGGCACAAAATCTTAGTAAAGCTCCCCTTGAATACGTGCAAAACACGCTAAGGTAGCTTTTTTTGAAAGAAAATGTGTGGAACAGTTTCTTACAAAATATCTGTAATCCCCATGCTTGGTTGTATGACATTTCAACGCATGCTTTTACCACGCATGCCTTTGCAACGCAGGTATTACAAAGCAAGTCGTTACAACGACTTGCGTTGGGGGGCGCTGGATAGTGGAATAGTTTAATTTTCTATTCCAACTCCAGTCCCTGTGGATAGTAGGGAAGGTGTTGGATAGAAAATTAAACTATTCCCTATCCAACCGCGCCCTCCAGCGAAAGTCGTTGTAACGACTTTCGTTGTAATTCCTGCGTTGTAATGGTAGTGCGTGGTAAAAGTTTCTTTGTTAACGATGTTCCCCCCATGCTTTATATATCTAGTATATTACAGAGCTGTGCAAACTCAGCAAATAAAGGGCATCAATATTCAGGTTTTGTAAATGCAATTATTCATGCAGGATTTGAGTCCATCACATTAATGTTCAAGTGGTCCTCCGTTCATTTTACTTTCCCCTTTAACAGAGACTAGACTATTGCATATACTCAACTGTGGGCCAACATTTCTGCCATGACAGTTAACAATAGCCCGTTCATAACGTTAATTTTCTGTTATTACATTGCTTCATTCATGAAATACTTTCATGTGTTGTATAGGGCAGCTCCGAGCTCACAGTCAGCGCAAACATATTGGTTAGAACGGATAAAAGACTGATCCATTTACCAACACATTTCTAGCCCATTATGCTAAAAATAGCACAAAGTAATTGATAAAATAGCCCAAAATTTAGCAACCCGCACAAGCCAATATTTTACAGCGCAACCGAGAAAAATGTAGCACAATTGTGCGTGATATAGTCCAATCTGGCAAAACTCCAGGAAGAGGAGTGACTTATTACTCTACCCAGCTCTTAGAAACTAACCTTTTGTTGAAAAAGCAAGAACAACATGGAGACAAAGCAGCAAAGTCTACCTAGCAAATATTTTCAGCATAGTCTGAACAAGTGGGGCATCAGGCCTTGAGCTAGCGTCCAATGTGTAGTGCTTACAGAAAGCATGCAAACCTGCCCTGGTGGCAGCTCTGCAGATGACATTGATGTGTCACTGGAGGATCACTTAAGGAGGGAGGATCATCCTTTATCCCATGGGCATGAACTGACATGATTTAAATTTGCGATAACTTGAGCGCGGTTTGAAGCTACAGAAAGCAAACGTACAAGCTCAAGTCTTCTAGGTAACTGGGAGCTTATCTTTTTCACAGAGAACAAACCATATGATCCCTTCTTACGTCCTGGTAGAAGGTGGCTCTATGCCTTCAACAAAGGAGTAGGAAAGAATTTCCAGTCCATAGTTTCTCTGTCACTTGCAGAGGTGACAATCTTTATATGATAGGATAGAGCTAACCAAGTTGAAAGACAGCCGAGCACTATAGAGTTTCAAAGTCAAGATACAGTCAATGATCGAACGATAGGTGGGTTCTGAGAGTGAAAATTGACTCAACTGTATGGTGATGTAGTGTTCTTTAAAAAAAATGTACCTTCAGATTTCTCCTAAACCACAATAGGGTCAGGCTGGTCTTAATGGATACTAGGACCTGTTGCCTTGTTTTTTTTTATTTTTTTGCACTCTGGTCTGGTCTTATGGTGTCCTGGCGAACAAGAGGCTGACCCTTTTAAGAAATGATGTCACGTCTTCTTTTGAGATAGCTTTCAGCAGTGCTTTAATTGGAAATATAGACATGCAGGACCTCATTGTTTATAGTATCTGTTTGCTCATGTGAAGTGCCAGCACTCTACCATTAAATGTAGAGCAGCAATGCTGAGAAGTGCAAATCAAAGAAGAGCAAGTACACAGTATCAGACAGTGCCTGCTCATTTAAAGCACTGGCGTTCACATTTATGTATCTGGAATATGTCCTTCGTATAACTGGAGGGTTTAAGGGTGTGAGTGAGTGGAAGTGGTTTGAAGGTTATACACTTAGGTATGCTGCTTAGATGTACAGCGGTTTTCTGGTGTTTTATTTATTAATTTAAGAGTTTTATATAGCGCTGGCCAGAACTGAGGGTATTGGAGCGCTTTACAACATAGGTGTCAAGGAAATCACACAGTAACGTGGTAGTATCAAGGAAAACATACAGTAACGGGGTAGTATACATAGTGGTTCGTGGAGCTTCAGAGGCGTGGGTGCGCTGTACCGCATTAAGTCATGGAAGTTTGAAGAAGTACTAGCAGTGTGCACGTTGGCTCCTTTAAGGGGGGGGGGGGGGGTGAGGAAGGTGTCCGGTGGCTTGGTGGAGGTAGATGTCTTGATGGCAGAGAATCGGGCTGCTGCCAGGTTCCAGCTAGTGATCTCCGGCGGCAGCTAACGATGCAGGAGCGAACGATTGAGAAAGAGGTCTTTGAGCTGCATTTAAAATTGTGGGAAGTATGATGTAATTCTGATGTGGACTGGGATGGAATTCTAGATTTTGGGTGCACTTCCAGAAAAGGAGCGGACTGCGTTTTTTTGTTTACAGGTTTTTGGTGGGATGAGGAGAGTTTTATTGGAGCTCCTGAGGGTCCTTGTCTGATGGGCATTCTTAAGTTTGGAGGCCAGGTTGGCGGGTTTCCTCGTGTGCAGAGCTTTGTGCATGAGGCAAGCAGTTCTGAAGTTGGCACTCATTTCAACTGGGAGCCATTTTAGCTCTTTGAGTGCGGGTGATATGTGATCGTATTTCTTTGCTCCTGTGATCATTCTGGCTGCTGCGTTGAGCGTTGTTCTGAGGGGAGCTAAGTGGCATTTAGCTGTGCCTGTGAGGGCTGCGTTCCTGTAGTCTAGTCTGGACAGCACCAGTGATTGAGTGGCCTGTTTGAGGTCCTTGGGCGGGATGAAGGGTTTTATTTTGTTGAGTAGTTTCAGGTTGAGGAAGGCACTCTTTGCGGAGTTCATGATGTGCTTGACCATGTCTAGTTTTGGATCAAGAGTGATTCCCAGCGATTTTACGTAGTCAGCCACGATGATGTTGCTGTTGAAGGCGTCAATAGCTTTAAGCCATTCTATGATTTGTGGATTCTCTCTTTTGCTAGAGATGAGGAGGAATTCCGTTTTGTCTTGGTTGAGTTTCAGGTGGTTAAGCGATAGCCAGTGTTGGACTTCACTACGAGTGTTGTTGAGTCTTGGAATGTCATCAGTGGAGGAAGTTTCGAGATAGATCTGGGTGTCATCTGTATAAAGGTGGAAGGGGGTGTTGCGTATTTTTTTTTTTTAGTATGGTGGTGAGGGGTTCCATGTAGATGTTGAAAAGTTGAGGGGAATGAACTGACCCTTGGGGGACACCTCTGCTGACGGGTTGTAGGTCTGAACAAGAAGTTTTTGATTTTTATTCTTTGTGTGCGGCTCTGGAGAAATGAGGAAAACCACTGTAGGGCCACCTCTTCTTCACATAGCCTTTTTTGAAGTACTTTTATGAGTAGCTTGTGGTCAACCGTGTCAAAGGCTGCAGATAGGTTTAGAAGTATGAGTAGGCAGCATTGGTCAGTGTCTAGCGACTTGTGGATGTCAACTATGATGTTAATGATTGCTGTCTCTGTACTGCAGCCTTGTCGGAAGCCTGATTGGTGGGGGTCCAGGAGGTTTATGTTGTCCATGTGTTGGGTCAGTTGTAGGAGAACACACTTGTCCAGGATGTTGGATAGGAGAAGAAGATTGGAAACTGGTCTGAAGTTTTTCATATCGTTAGTGTCCAAGTCCGTTTTTTTAGAAATGGTGTGATTTGGTTGACTTTGAGGCAGTCTGGAATGGTTCCGGTTTTCAGGGAGCTGTTTATGATTTTGCTCCAGAGCGGGGCTAGTGAGAGTTTAAGTTTTTTAGCTAGTTGGGTGGGTATAGGATCGAGGACGTGTGAAGAGGGTTTGGAGGTGGAGATTAGTTTAATTATCACCGATTCCGAGATGGGGTTGAAGGATTTCCAAAGATTTGGTGGGTGATTGGGTAAAATATCATCTGTCCTTGGGGACAGGCTTCTGTGAGGGGGACTGCGGTTGAGATCCAAGGAGAGTTCAATCTTGGTGATTTTGTTGTTGAAGCAGTTGGCAAAGTTATCGCACAGGTCTTTGGAGGCCACAATCGAGGAGGGTGGGCTTGGAAGTTTGTTGCTTGATGAGGTTGAAGAGTTCCTGGGGCCTGTTTTTTTGCGCTGTTGAGAGCAGTGCAGAAGAAGGACATTTTTTTTAAATTAATTATGTGTTTTTTGTAGTTCCTGCGAGTTGATATGAGATGCTCGCGAATGATTGTGGTTGGGATGTCCCGCCAGAGTCTTTCTGTGGCTCTGAGGTGTCTCCTTTTGGAGTTTATGTCTGTATTGAACCAGGATCTGGATGTTATGTTTCTGGCTTTTATTAAATTCAGAGGGGCTAGTTGGTCCAATAAGGAAGTGGTGGTTGTGTTATAGTTAGAGGTGAGTTCTGTTGTGGAGAGATCACCCGTGGAGATGGGAAGGAGAGATCTCATCTATTCCTCCAGGTTTGCCAGGGGGATCTGAGTTAGGTTTCTCGTCCATTTGGGGGGATCCAGCGTAGTGGGGTTTGCATAGGATCGATTGGCTGATGCGGAAAAAGATGAGGTGGTGATCAGACCAGTCAACGGGCAAGATGTGGTCGGTAAGGATTGTGTCACGTTGGGCAACAATGGCATCTAGGGTAGAGCCTTTGTCGTGTGTTTCTTCAGAACAGTGTTGGATAAGGTTGTCGTTATTTAGGAGACCATTCAGGGATTGGATTAGCATTTTTTTCCTCATTCCAGTGTAGGTTGAGGTCGCCTAAAATTAAACAATTTGAGTCTCGGAGTGAGCAGTAGATAATCAGATCGGATAGGTGTTCCAGAATGCTGTAGTGTGGGGGTCACGAGCAGCGCACACAGCGCTCATTGCCTACCTGTGGACACGCCAGCACGCCAGCACTCTGCCTCAGTCCCTGGGTTGCCTACGCTGTGAGTCTCGCCGCCATCAACATCCAGGAGCGGCTAGAGACTACAGCTCCCAGTGGGCTTAGCGCGGACTTCCTGCCACCGCTGTTCCCGCGCCCGGAGGCGCTACAAAGCGGAGCCTCGACCTCGGTGGAGCGGGGGTCACGAGCAGCGCACACAGCGCTCATTGCCTACCTGTGGACACGCCAGCACGCCAGCACTCTGCCTCAGTCCCTGGGTTGCCTACGCTGTGAGTCTCGCCGCCATCAACATCCAGGAGCGGCTAGAGACTACAGCTCCCAGTGGGCTTAGCGCGGACTTCCTGCCACCGCTGTTCCCGCGCCCGGAGGCGCTACAAAGCGGAGCCTCGACCTCGGTGGAGCGGGGGTCACGAGCAGCGCACACAGCGCTCATTGCCTACCTGTGGACACGCCAGCACTCTGCCTCAGTCCCTGGGTTGCCTACGCTGTGAGTCTCGCCGCCATCAACATCCAGGAGCGGCTAGAGACTACAGCTCCCAGTGGGCTTAGCGCGGACTTCCTGCCACCGCTGTTCCCGCGCCCGGAGGCGCTACAAAGCGGAGCCTCGACCTCGGTGGAGCGGGGGTCACGAGCAGCGCACACAGCGCTCATTGCCTACCTGTGGACACGCCAGCACGCCAGCACTCTGCCTCAGTCCCTGGGTTGCCTACGCTGTGAGTCTCGCCGCCATCAACATCCAGGAGCGGCTAGAGACTACAGCTCCCAGTGGGCTTAGCGCGGACTTCCTGCCACCGCTGTTCCCGCGCCCGGAGGCGCTACAAAGCGGAGCCTCGACCTCGGTGGAGCGGGGGTCACGAGCAGCGCACACAGCGCTCATTGCCTACCTGTGGACACGCCAGCACGCCAGCACTCTGCCTCAGTCCCTGGGTTGCCTACGCTGTGAGTCTCGCCGCCATCAACATCCAGGAGCGGCTAGAGACTACAGCTCCCAGTGGGCTTAGCGCGGACTTCCTGCCACCGCTGTTCCCGCGCCCGGAGGCGCTACAAAGCGGAGCCTCGACCTCCGCGTCGCGGACGCGCGCGGGCGACGCCGGGCGGAGCCCGGGCAGAGGGCGGGCCGTCTAAGGCCGTCCAAGGACGAACAGGGACGGGACGGGCCACGTCCTTAACATCTTCCACAATGGGTAAGCGCAAATTGGCAACACCAGCGGCGGATGAAGCTAAAGCGAAGGTGCCTAAGTATACCACAAGTATACTTACATACCTAACCACTAAGGTGGGGGAACTATCATCTCAGATTGCTGAGTCCGAGCGTGAACTGGGCCTTGCTCCTAGTCCCGGGACTGTTGATACTTCTTACGCCTCCCCCATAAATTGTATACCTCTGGAGCCTCGGGTCATTATTGAGGCTTGTAGACCCACTTTGTCACTTCCTGCTACAGTTCTTCCATGCCCGGCCATACCTGAAATTGTGATACCTAACCCCCCTTCGAACCTCGGGGTTGCTGGAAGGTCGGCTCCAATTATGGCTGGTTCTACCCAGCCAGCCCTTCTGACGGAGGAAGTTATTATGGCCTTATTGGAAAAACTGTTTACAGATAGACTTGAGACTGCTTTAATCCAGATTGCCTCGGATATTAATGAAACTCTGAAGGACTGTGTTAAGAACCTTATATCAAAATGTGATCGTATAAATGATGTTCTTAATGCTCGGGCCCCAGCATTTTCTATGCCTTTGGCTCCATGTCCCTCAGTTGTAAAGGTCACTACCCCTAAAGTTGGTGACCCACCTGTAACTAGACCAGTTAATATCCCTCTTTTACCTGTGCCACCAAAAGGGAAAGTAGACAATGGAATATACATCCCCACGACAGAAGTTGGGCTTGGTTCAAGTTGCTCCACAAGGCCTAGAGGCCAGTGGGGGGGCCCGGAAAAAAGGGTACCGCCAATAAATTTACCCCCGGATGCAACACCCTTTGTCGCAATTCTGGTTAACGTGCCTAAACTTGAAGACGGAGCGATAGAACAACATGAGTCTCTGCTTAGGCACGTTAAAAAATGGTGTAATGCCAACTGCACGGGAGAAAGTAACATCGCAGATAATATTGTAACAAGTAGACGGGTAAACTGGGTGGGAAAAAGCAAGAAAGAGGTTTCTGGAGATTGCGTTATTGTAAATTTTAAATCTAAGAATGTCGCGAGTCGACTTTTCTGGGATGACTCCCCTCTGGATCCCGTAAGTAAAGGGGTGCGGGCGATGCCTCTGGGTTTCTTTTATCCCCGTCCACATAGGTTAGTCGTAAATGAGAATATGAAGTTACAGTCTATTGATAACACTTGGGCAGAGGACAACCTTATCTCACCTATGCCTTTTAATGTATGGATGACTAAGCCAACTAAAGCTAATGGTGTAGTAAATGTTGCAAGGAATACACTCTCTAACAATCCACCATTGTCAAACATGTTTTCAGCATTAGCTGATAGAGTAGACATTGATTGACTAGCACCTGCACCCGAACAGGATAACTTGATTCGCCCAGTCAATACTGATGTGGCCCTACCTGTTGTTAGAGTCGAATCTGTTATTAATGACCCATTTCAGTTAGGGGAAGGGCACATACGGTTACTATCATGGAACATTGCGGGCCTACGGGCAAAACAAGATGACTTTATTTGGTTACAATCAGTGAAGAACCATGATATTGTCGCATTACAAGAAACTTGGACGAAAGATAAAGGTTTCTGGGTAGAAGGATATATCTCTTTCTTTGTTGATGCCCTGAGTTCCACATCGGGTAGGGACAGAGGGGGTTTGTTATTCCTTGTTTCAGTTAAAATTGCTGGTAATGTTAGAGAAATCCCTAGCTTTTCTCACTACTTCCAAATGGTGGGAATTTGTTTGGCAGATAAGAACAAGATTGTATTAATAAACTGTTATAACTCCATGCAGGGGGGACCCCCAAATTTTGTTTTAGATGGTCTATCAGACTTTTTAACTAAATACATGTCAAAACAAACCACTTTTGTCCAGTGTATAATGATGGGTGATTTTAATGTTCATTTGTGTGAGTCCCATTGCCAGATTATTGATGAAAACGGTCCTGATTACACTTTACCGCCACACTTTGAACATAGTCCAAAGGGTGTGGCAATGGAAAACTTGCTCTCATCAAACGATCTATATGAACCAGGGTTCTCAGATACATCAAACCGTGTGGTCACGTATAACGCAAGGGGCAGTGAATCGATTATAGACTACTTTTTTATGTCCCCAGGGCTCCTTCGTTATGTATTGTTTTATAATGCAATTGTCAGTGGATTTAGTGACCACAACCCTGTGTTATTGGTTCTAGATACTCTCTCTGGTTTGCATAAAGGAGTAGTAAGGACTACCTCTATAAGGGACGTGAGGAGTAAAGACCAAGGCAGACGCCTCAAATGGTGTAAAGTCTGCCCAGAGGATTTTCATGGTCGTATTGTGCAGGATATGGGAGTTGAATTTGGGATATGTTTGAATAGAGAGATGAGGGGAGGGGAAGTTGTGAGTGCCTTTGAAGCTATTTGTGCTAGAGTGGATAAAGATCTTAGAGCCAAACCAGGGAAAGGTTCGGTCCCAGTGTGTAGATGGTTTGACCACTCCTGCTCACAGGCACATGCAGCTCTGCTGAAAGGTCTTAAACAATCGCCTAGAAATAGAACTTTGGTGGCAGATCTAAGAAGACAATACGCTTTGGCAGTCAAACTTCGAAAAAAAGCCATCAAAGATGAAGCCTGGGACTCTTTGATGGACCCCACAACCCTTAAACATAGCTCCAAATTTTGGGCTATAATTAATAATCCCTTGTTCTCTCACACATCTAATCTGGACCTTGAAATTAATATATCTGAAGCCGATTGGATTAATCATTTCTCCAAAATATATGGTTCCAATGAAATTGTTGAGGTGTTTAAAATACCTTACTCCCCTGCTTCTCCTACTAATTTAGATTTCACCAAATCAGAAGTAGAGCTGGCAATTTTAGGCTCAGCTGCAAACAAAGCCCCGGGCCCGGATGGGGTTCCCCCGGACCTATACAAACTTAATTCAGAGTTGTGGGCTGAGATTTTAGCTAACGTTTTTAATTGTGTGTATGAGGGGGGGTTGCCAAAATCATGGTCATGTGCCATTATAGTACCTATTTTTAAAAAGGGCCTAAGAAGCGACCCAAAGTGTTTTCGGCCAATTTCGTTATTGGATTCTTCAATGAAGATTTTGGGCAAAGTCCTGCTTGCTAGAATTAACACCTGGTCCACAGATAATAATATTCTAGTAGATGCCCAATATGGGTTTCGTGCTGGGAGGGGGACTGAGGACCAATGCCTAAATCTTCATTTGTTAATCTCGAAATACACAACTGTCAAAAAAGGGTCAATTTATGTTGCATTCATGGACCTATCCACAGCTTTCGATTTGGTGAATAGAGCTCGACTGTGGACTATGTTGTTAAAGCTGGGTTTGGACCCCCCCCTTGTATATTTTCTGGCAGAATTACATAAAGATCTGAAAGCTTCAATCAGAATGGACCAGGAAGGTAATCGTACCGCCTGGTTCAAATCCAGCAGGGGAGTGCGGCAGGGCTGCATTCTCGCGCCCATGCTATTCACCTTGTATATAAACTCACTTGAGGAAACTCTTTTATCTGCGACCTTGGATACTCCGCGTGCAGGGGAAATTCGTATTCCGGTTCTCCTGTACGCGGATGACGCCGCTTTAATAGCTCGGACTCCCATAGGTCTACAAAAACTTTTAAATGCTTTTAATGATTTTATGTTATCACTAGACTTAGTGATAAACAACTCCAAATCTCACGTCATGGCTTTTGGGGCTGGTAAAAACAACTCCAGACAGTTTTATTGTAATGGCGACGTGATCACCAATGTTAAAGTTTTTACGTACTTGGGCGTAATTTTTGACACCAAGGGGAGCTGGGCTCCGCAAATTGTAGCTAAAACTAAAGCGGTTAGAAGCTCAGCCACTGCTATCCTAAGTTTTGCCAGGAGACTGGGCGGGAAGCCAACAGGTGCCTTACTTAACTTGTACAGGGCAAAATCAGTGGCAATAGCCAGGTACGGCTCTGGTCTGTGGGGCTATGTAAATAGTGAATCAATTCAAAGGGAAGAAAATAAATTCCTGCGTTCCACCTTAGGGCTCCCCCAATCTACAGCCACGTTCTCAGTCCACCAGGAAGTTGGGTTTGGCTATATATCGGACACCCTTCTTATGGCTCCTATCTTGTTATGGATAAGGCTTTGGACCAATAAAAACTTGGGTCTTAATCATAAAATACTGGCGGACTGCTTAAAACTGGATAACTATAAAAGTATAGATTGGCTTTCATATATAAAGAAGTGCTCCTTGGATCTGGGTCGCCCTGATATTTTTCTTACTCCTCAGGGTCTTAAGAAATCAGATTTAGTCTGGGTGAAGGCCAATTTTATAACTAGGAAAAACGTGGAGAGGGAAGAATGCCAACTACTCAAGCCCACGGTCAGAGCCCATTATCTGACTATTATGCGTCTTACCATCCAACCGTACCTTACTATCGTCACTATCCCCTTTCATAGGTGGCTTCTGGTTAAACTTCGGTTTAACCAGATTTATACAGTTTTGTGTGACAGTCACGGTTGGTTTAAGGAGGAGGATGCCCCTGTCTGTAATTGTGATAGTTTTTCTGCTCAAAATAATATGCACTTTATGCTATTCTGTAATTTTTTCATTGAGCCCAGACAGAAATACCTTGTACCATTATTGAAGGAAAAAGCTTTTCTTCAGGCAAAACCTGCTCTCCTGTACCTCCAATTAATGGATTCTACGTTGGCCATGTTTAGCGTGGCCAATTATCTTGTTGCTGCGGTTAGGATCAGAAGGAAAAGACTTAAAGATGTAAATATTAGTGTCTTGTGAAATGAAATGGATGTTGTTCTCATTTTAAAATGTCTATTTTACTGAGTATTCTCTCTTTTATGATGTACTTTTATAATGTATATTAATTAATTATTATTGTTGTTTCCTCATATCATGTATCTTTATGAAATTATTACTGACTGACGCTTTTGTATTTGCTTATGAATTTATTCTGCCCTCTTGTGATGTGATTGTAGAATGCTTTTATGATTTTTAACTAAATCGAATAAAGTGGTTTTGACTTGACTTGTAGTGTTGCTGTGTTTTGGATGTAATATGTAATCATTTAAATTTTCCCAGTGAAGATTGATTTGTTTGGATTTGTTGGCTGAGTATGTTATTGTGGGGTATGGAACTGGACTAATGGAGGTGATAGAGCGCGCGAGGTCACCCAACCAATAATTTCGCCGCTTCCGGCTTCGGGCCCATATATTTCAATTCACCATATACATTGGCCGGGTGACTTCACGGGCTGCTACCAATTTGTGTGAATTTCCCTACTGTTACTCTTCAGCGTACCCGACTTACTATCCACCGACACAGGTACCTATGACCACAATGGATCAGGGAGCTAGCTGTAAAAGGAAAGGCAGCAAAATGCAACTCAAAATGACATTTAATACTTCTGTAAAATGACCACGGACAACTGGAAGTTTTAAAGTCTTTATCTAAAGTTCGTTCTCAGTAAGCATTAGATTTACAAGAATAAGACAATCAATAATCAAGATAATGAAAAGTACATAACTATAGAGAAATAAAGTCAGGGTAATCATGGAAATGCTAATAATGGGATGCAACAGGAAACGCTATGCATTTAGGGCAAAAGTTCTTTGGACAGTTTAAGTAAGGCCGTTCTAGACCATATCAGGAAATGACAAACTGCAATGCAAAATATAATTTCTAACAGGTAAGGGAACATGGGAACACGTTATGAAAATATGCAATGTCTCTACGTTTCAATAATTGCGGCAAAAAGCATGGAAAAATCAACATATGCAAAGGTGTGTCTTTATTGAAGCAAAAGACAGAAAAATAGAAAGGTGCAAGTTTAAAGTTTTTAGAGCAATATTTACCTAGACTGGTGTGGAAACCAAACCCTGGCCACGGGTCAGTTAAGGACAGGAAACCCTCAAGGAAGGATACCCCTCAATGGACAGCAGGTGCAGAATGGACACCCAGGACAGGACAGGAAACCCTCAGATTAGGAATCAGGACAGGAAACCCTCAGGACAGGACCTTCATGACAGGACCCTCAGGACAGGACCAGCACCCGCAGTTCGGAAGCAACGCCTGCGCTCCACCCTCTCTGCAGCTATCGATCAAGACCCCGATTGGGTCAGCGAACTCCCAGCAAAGTGCTCCGCCAGCACTTAAGGTTCAGTAGAACCTTAGTCTATGGTCAATTTCGGACAGAGTGCTCCGCAGCTCTCTGTATCTTCAGTCACCTATTGAGTGCGATGGGTCAGTGACAGGTCAGCTAAACCAGACAAGTCGGACAATTTCCCTAGGTGAACCCAGGGTAGATATACAGTTTGGGGACGGTGTACCACCCCCCAATGTTGCAAAGTGTCAGAATCCCTCAATTTGGATTGGTCCTAAGGTAGGATTTGGGTAACACACCAATCAGAACACACTATTTGGATGCCTACTTTGCATCTCTGGGTACCGCCTAGCGAGATTGGGGTTCTCATGAGAAAGTCCAGGGAAATACAATGACAAGTTTACATTGTTTCAGAATGGGGACACATGACTCCGTCCTGCTGAGTTCGCAGGTCAGTTCTCAGGAGCATCTTGCCCATCCCTGCCAGCTGGCTGTGTTCCACCAGCCAAGGTTGACTTCTCCCCAGGCGGACGGTCCTGCGCAGTAAGGACCTCCAAGATGGCTTTCGGCTCAGTCAGACCCCCATTTCCCGCGGTACATGAAAAGTAAGCGAGAACAAATTAATACATAGTAATAACGTTATGAAAACACATCATTGGTTTTGTACTTTCAACTTATTACTAAAAATATACTTATGCAGTCTAAATGTTAGCTACATATACACAGGCACAAGAGCAATGGCACGAGCAGTACCACGTTATTGCCAAAGCTATGTATTACGCATGCGCAACTATTTCCCTCCAAACCTGCAAACACGTCAGGACACGTGAGTGTGACTGACGCATGCGCAGACGCTATTTCAAAGCAGCGGCCATTTTAAGGACCCAAATTAATCGTATTAGAAATACACATAGGCAAGCTTCATTGATCTCGTTTTAAACATAAAATAAAGTTTAGTAAGACGTACAAATTATTACTTTGTTACACATGAGCGAGGTTCATGAATACGGCAAGTCGCAAATGCGAAGCTTTGCTTCATCAATCCCCTCTTTGATGATATTTACTATCATCACAAATAAATGGAACCAGATGCCAACTTTTCACACCTTATACACCTCTATCTCTTCCAGCAAACTATTCAGCTTCTCTCTTTCATTTTTGGTAGGGTGAGAACTCTTCACCCTTTTGTATATCTGATTATTCATTTCCTCCAGTTCAAGCTCATCCACACTTCGTTTCACTCCTCTGGCATTCACTTGATGCTTTCCGGTGCGTTTACGACACTTGCAACAGACAAATATGGAAAATAGGATAAGACCTATAATTCCAATTGGCATCAGTACCTTGAACAATAAGCTTCTACCTAAACTAGCAAACCAATGACCTACATTTGAGAGACCATCTACCAGTCTCTTCCAGGCACTATCAACCTCGAGTGGTTTGAGTTCCTTTTCCAAATTAGTAATGTTTTTCACATATCTTTTGAGCTGCACACTTTTGTCCGGAATATAAGTGCAACAATGTTGCGCCTTCAACATCCGGCAGACTCCGCCCTCTTTTGCTAATAAGGTATCAAGAGCAAGTCTGTTCTGCAAAACCATTGATCTGATCGCAACCATTTCGGTATTGACCAGCAGAAATCCATGAGCTGTGTCAGTAGACAACACATCCACTATAGTGGACAATTTGCAAATTCTGTGAGTGTTCAGAACCACTCCCACTCCAGGTATCAGTGCACTGAAAATACTACCCATTATTTCACCTATGCTTTCTCTTTTACTACGCACTAAGCCATTAGTATTTTCACTGCTTCCAAACTTTGTTCACATGGTATATTTTCGGGAAGACAATGCCAAAATAGCAGCTTCCATACCAGTGATCCGGCAATTTGAAATAAGCCTTGTCTCCACATATATAATAAATTCCAGGAAACACAGGCTCTGACCCATTTTTGAAACCCCATCCTCCAATTACCTTGTAATTATGTTCGCATTCACTGGAACCAATGAAAATGTTATTATAGTAGCTAGTCTTCTCGCGGTGAAGACATAGCTTGCCCTTCTTTTCAAAATCCAGCAACAGAGCAGGACCCGCCCCACCATTTGAGGTGCCTTCCATGTTCTCTGCCCATTTTGGCCTTTTCTGTGTTTCGTCATCTGCCTTTCTTTTTATTTTTATTCTCCTCTTCTCTGCCATGTTCAGGAACATCTTTTCCTGCTCACGCAAAGAACAAGTCAAGTTATCTCTGTGTGCGTCACCTATGTCGATATTACCTATAGTCAGGAAGTATTCGCCCATGTAGCGAATAACGTCACTTTTTGTATGTACAGGATTCAAGTTCCCACGTATAGGAAGTTCAGAAAAGATCACGTCATTGTTAGAGTAATAGTACTGTAACGGTCCTCTTTTGTAAAATAAACTGGCTAAAATGCTACAGGAGATTCCATATGTCAGGGGCAGATGATGGTATGTCACGCCTTCAGCCACAGAGGTAGGTAGCTTCATGCAGACATAGCAATCTTCAATTTCCATAGTCTCTACATAGTGTATTAACAAGTTTGCGAAAACATTTAAATGTGTCCTGTTCTTAACTCCATGATAATGTAGTCCTCCCTCATCTGATGCTTCTAGGTCTTGTTTTGTTTGTCTGAGTGCTCTCTCATGTCTTGCTACACTTTGTGTTGTCAGTTCTTCTGTCTCAGTATTTACAATCTCAGTAGGGTCAATATTAGTATTTTTGCTCACCGCAAAAGGAATGAAAACTGTTAGTCCTATCCAGAGTAATACCACTATAACTATACTACATACACATACCTTGCAGCATGTTTTGCAACGACTGCAACTAGGTCTACCACTCACGCTTGAATCAGACATTTTGGCTCAGAAGAAGTTTCTCGACCCCTCTTTGTGTCTTTACACAAGTAGCTTACTGTGTGCAAATTCACGGTGGCTCGTCTTCTTCTTCGGCAGAGTACTCAGGGACGGGTTCTCCGTCGCTTTCGTCCGTTATATCAAGATCTTCAAATTCTTCCACAACGAGTGTCCATTCAGGAGACTTGTATTTCTTGTTTTGTTTCTTTATTCGATCACTCCTTCTTTTGGAGTTACCTTCTTGTTGCTCAGCTATGCGAGCACTTCTCCTTTCTTCTGCACGTTTTTCTTCCACCGTTTTTATCCTTAGCCTCAATTTCTTGACAAATCCAGGCTCAATGTGCTTTCTTTTCTTAAGTCTTTTAGTTGGCACTTGGACTTCATTTTCTTCTCTTGCCCTCTTGTTTTCATTAGTTTGTGGCAATTCTGTTTCAGTTTCTTCCCCTTCTATCTGACTAGTTCCAGGGCTAGCATCTATTTCTTCGGCCTGGTTACTAATCTGGCCTTGTTCAGGACAGTTTTGTGTTTGGTTTTCAAATGTCTCTGTTTCTGTTTCCTGAACACGTTCTTCTAATCCTATCTGATCCTGTTCAAGCACTTCGATCTCTGGACTTTCTTCTGCTCGAACTATTACGCTATGTCTAGTCTGTCCCTTCTCGACATCAGGAGTCAGTGGAGGAGTATCAATCACTTGTTCTGTCCCTGTCTGACCTTCTCCTTCCTCAGTTTTGATGTGAATCTCAAGATCCCGAGGTTCTTCGCCTGTGCCTTGCTTTTCCTCTCTAGTCCACTCTCTACCTTCCCAAAGTCGCTCACTTGTTCTGATGGGGTCTTCAGTGAGATCAATCAATGGTATCCACTCCTCTGGCCATATGCTCGGCAGCTCGTCTTCAGCTACTTCTGGCTCAGCTTCTTGGACCCCTTCAGCAGGCTGCGCTCTTGGTAGTTCGTTATCAACTATTCCTGGGCCAACGTCTGCTGATCCCGCAGCTTGACTGGTACTGGGCTGTACGTCGTCAGCTACTTCTGGTCTGGCTCCTGCAGAGTCCTCTGCTGGACGCCCTTCTTCTTCAGGCTCTTCGTCTGGTAATACCTTCTGGGTGTGGCTGGCGTGTATCCAATGTGGAACCCCTGCACACTTTACTGCTGTGGTTGTTACCAGGATCACCTGACGCTTCTCTCCCCACCTTGGCTCCAGGCAGCTCTTCCGAGTATGCTTCTTTATCTTGACCCAGTCCCCCGGGACCAGTTTGTGGAGAGGAGTCGTTGGATTGAGGATGGCGTCTTCTCCGATCTGGCGAGAGATAGAACGCACTTGGTCACCTAATCTCTTGCAGTATTCAAGCACCAAATCATCAGTAGTACTCAACAGTTTGCTTCCAGGTACCCATGCTTGTCTCATCACTCTTCCCATCAAGATTTCATGGGGACTTAGGCCTGTCTTGCGGTCAGGAACACTTCGGAGTCCCATCAGGACCAAGGGCAGGGCCTTCACCCAGGTCATGCCAGATGCATCACACAGTTTTGCTAGTCTGTTTTTGATAGTTCCATTTATTTGCTCCACTATTCCAGAAGCCTCTGGACGATATGCACAGTGGAGTTTTTGTGTTATTCCAAAGGCCTTACAGAGTTCGTCGATTACATCATTCTGAAAATGTCGGCCTTTATCTGATTCAATAGTGACTGGAACCCCGAACCTAGGTATCAGTTCCTTCAGTAAACACTTGGCTACTGTCATTGCGTCATTTTGGGGAGTAGGGAAAGCTTCCACCCACTTTGAAAATAAACAGACCATGACAAGGACATATCGCTTCCCTTCACAACGTGGCATGGTGATGAAATCAACCTGTATTCTCACAAAGGGACCCCCTGACCTCCCAATTTTTCCCAGTTCCACCGCAGTTCTTTTGCCTGCGTTCATCCTTTGACATGGCAGGCACCTCTGGCAGAGGCATTCTGCTACTTTCCTGAACTTTTTACTGTACCAAGTCTGTTGGAACACTAGAATCATGGCGTCCCTACCAATGTGTGATCCTTCATGTATCAATCTCGCCATTGTGCCAAGTAAGTGTCTAGGTAACACAGGCATACCAGTTGGGCCCAAGATGACACCATCCACACGTCTTGGTCTACACCCATCTTCCTTCCACTTCTCTCTCTCTTGCCAAGGTGCCGCCTGCTGCCACTCTTTCACTTCATCCCATGTAGGCACTTCTTCAAACACTTGAAGTTGGCAGCTGGTTCCGGGCCCCCCTCGTCTTGGATTTATGATATACCGATCTCTGGTGCACCATTGGGCCACTCGATCAGCAAAATCATTTCCCAGTGATACAGTGTCCATGCCCTTCTTATGAGCAACACATTTTACCACTGCCAGTCCCGTTGGTAACTGGATTGCCTCTAAAAGGTCTTGAACAACTTTTCCATTTCGAATAGGGGTACCTGATGAAGTCAGGAACTCCCTCTGTAGCTATAACTGGCCAAAGTCATGCACAACTCCATAACAGTACTGACTGTCAGTATACACTGTTATGCGTAGGTTTTTCCCAATTTTGCAAGCTTTTATCATAGCGATCAATTCGGCTACTTGTGCAGACTTTATGTCAAATAGATAACCTGCTTCTTCAATTTTTGTTAAGGAGACTACCGCATAGGCAGCACTCAGGCCTCCTTGTTCATGTCTTAGACATGAACCATCCACAAATAATTCCTTGTCATGCACAGGCAATGGTGTTTCTTTTATGTCTGGGCGTGGCTTGGTGTTGAATTCTGTTAAATCAATGCAATCATGCTCATCATCCACTCCACCTTCCATATCCATTGGGTCGGGGAGCAAAGTGGCAGGGTTCAGAATACTGCACCTAACAATGTTTACATTTGCAGCACCCACAAGAATCCTCTCGTATTTAGTCAGCCGACTAGGGGTGAGATACTGAGTTTTGGTTCTGGTCAGCAAAATTACCACTCCATGTGGAACATACACAGTTACAGGATGTCCCATGACAATGGACTCACTCTGCTCTAAACTTGCGCAGGTAGCAGCTACTGCTTTCAGGCATCCCGGTAATCCAGCAGCTACTTGATCCAGGGTGGCAGAGAAATATGCCACAGGCCTTCTGGTTGTGCCATGTTCTTGTGTTAGGACTGACAATGCGCAATTATCGCGAGTGTCACAGAATAGGGCAAACTCCTTGGAATAGTCTGGCATTCCCAACGCAGGGGCTGTACACAGACCATCTCGCAATTTTGTGAAGGCTGTTAAGCTTTCATCATCCCATTGTACAATATCCGGTGTTCCTCTCTTGGTCATTTTTATCAAGGGCCTAGCTAGGACTGCAAATCCCAGAATCCATTGCCTGCAGTATCCTATCACTCCCAGGAACATTCTGATCTCTTTCTGAGTACGGGGTAACTGCATCTTTTGAATTATTCTCACCCTTTCTGATGTTACTTTCCTGACACCTTTCTCTATCTGGTGCCCCAGATATTTCACTGATTTTGCACAGAACTGTAATTTGTCAGGGGCCACTTTATGTCCCTTCTCACTCAGGTGATTCAGTAGGGCAATGGTGTCAATCACACAATCCCTATGACTTTTAGACGCCACCAAGAGGTCGTCGATGTATTGCACTAGGACAGAATTTCCAGGTAAGACCAAAGTTTCCAAACCTTTTTTCAAGATCTGATTAAAGATAGAGGGGCTCTCTGTGTACCCTTGGGGGACCCTGTTCCAGACATACACGTGACCATTGAAGGCAAATGAGAAAAGAAATTTGCTATCTGGATGCAAGGGAATGGAAAAGAATGCATGACATAGGTCTATCACAGTGAACCACTCAGCATCCCAGGGAATCTGATACAGAATCACTGCTGGGTTCGGGACAATAGGGCAGCAGGGGACCACTATCTTGTTGACTTTCCGTAGGTCCTGCACTACTCTGTACTTGCCACTAGGATTCTTTATACCCATAATCGGTGAGTTACATGGGTTACTCATTACTTCCTGTATGATGTTTCCTTCTAGCAATTTCTGTATTTCCAGAGTGACACCTGCTCTCACTTCTGCATTCATTCTGTAGGGTTTAGTATTGGGGTATACTGCATTGTCCTTGATTGCTATCTGTATGGGGTCCACGTTTTTCATTAACCCTACATCTTTCCCAGTAAAGTCCCATACTTCTGGCTTCACTGCTTCTTGGAGTTCTTTGGGCAAATCCTGCATAGTCATTCGTTTAATTTCTGAGTCAGGTCGGATTAACATTAATTTATAAATGCCATCTTCATCTGGGGTCTGAATCTCAACTCCTTTTGGTGTGCAAAAGATGGTACAGTTCATTTTGCACAGCAAATCACGTCCCAGTAAGTTCACTGGACTGGTGTCATAAACGACAAATCTATGCATCTCCTTAAAGTTTCCAATTGATATCTCCATTGGTTTGGTAACAGGAGTACTAATCAATTGATTAGATACACCCACTACTTGGATGGCTTCTCCCGAGAGGGGTAGGTTTGGAACGTCCACTGTTCTCACAGTAGAACGGGTAGCGCCAGTGTCCAACAGAAAGGTGACATCATTTCCGTCAACCTTTCCTTCAATGTATGGTCCGGACTGGTCTACCGGCAAGGAGGCGCCAAGTACGCACTCCTCGTCCTCCCCTCTCAGGCCCCGTCAGTACTGGTCATCACAAAGGAAGGTATCATTTAACAAATACTGCGAAGTTGCTGCATTTCTATTCTCATTGCTTTCCCAGACTTCTATCTCATCACCCTTTGTGATTTTTCCCTTATGTGCCTGCTTTGGAGCTCGGGGCACCTGAACCGTTTTTACCTGTGGTTGAGTCTTTCTTGGTCTTTCTTTCTGCGTCTGTGGAGTTAAATCAGGTGTTTTGGGGTTATCGTCAGGCAAATAAGGACACTCGTTTCGCCAATGTCCAATTTCTCCGCACTGATGACAGGGAAATTTCTTCATAGCCTCTTCCCTGCTCATTTTGGGCCGGGGCTTGCCTCCTCCCCCACCCCCAGGACCTTGGTTCTGAGTGTTTTTGACCATATTACTCAACTGTTTTTCCTGCTGTTCTGCGAGCTTTACTTGAGCCCACATAACCTTCTCCTTGAGAGCCTTTTTCTTTTCTGCCATCTCGTCCTCACAGTACTTTGCGTACCGCAAGACCTCGTCTACCTTTTTGGTATGCCAACAGATTTTATTATCCTTTATCCACTGACAAATTTCGGGTCTTAAACCGTTTACAAACCTGTAAATGAAATGCGTCATATCCTTCATCTCGATGTTATCTATACCACTGTATGTTTTAAACACTTGCAACAGCCTTTCATAATAGGAGTGCACTGTCTCGTCTCTTTCCTGCGTTGTTCTATCTATCCTGGTCCAATCTGTTTCCTTTGCGGGCACCTTATTTTTCAAATGCTGAATTACTTGTTCGTATTTTTTCATCACTTCAATCGATGGCTCCCCTGTGTTAGAGTCCCTCGGGTACTCCTCACTAGGCCAGGCTATGGCTATTTTACACTCGGTCCATAGATCTACCGGGACCACAATATCGAAAAATCCATCCAGGTCTTTCCACAGGCATTTTTGCACCTTTACGAACCTTTCCACTTGCCGGTACCAGTCAACTGGCTTTTCGCGCAATTTCGGGAAATCGTTAGTAAAGGACACAATATCCTGTCTGGACCATGGAACGTGCACATACCTCCCACCTGGTACTTCACGCATGGGGCATAACTGTTCGGGCTTGTCTACTTCTCTCAGAGGGAACTCAGGGGTCGTTTGTCTGGATCGAGACTCATCTTTCTTTCGTGCCCACCTACTTTTCCATTTTTCCACGTCTCCCCATTTTTGCAAAATTGCCAGCAACTCTTTAATCTGCAACTTTTTCCCTGACACATTCAAGTTCTCTATATCTTTGTCTGAGAATTCAGCTCTGTAAGGTTTTTGCAAGGGCTTGGATCTTGAAATATCTACCCCCATACTAGCTGCAGCGTCTGTCAGCTTTTCGTGGAGCACTCTGGTACTTCTGGTAAGGCTTTTACACATAAACAGCAACTCTTCTGCCGAGTAGGTATTTAATCTGTCTAATCCCACATTTCCTGCCATTAATTCCTCTATTTCTACTCTCAGTTTGTAGAGGTCTAAAGGTTTCGTTTGCGGAGTCTGTTTTTCTAATTCACGACTCCAATTTTCAATTTCTTCCGGAGTTACCAGAGCGACACTCCTAGTACCTGACGTTGATTCTAATTTAATTTCTTTCGCATTAAAAGGATTATGCCTCTTCTGCATTCCCTTCCCGGTCTGTTTCTTTGGCAGGTCCAAGAACACAACTTCGGACTCGCACTCACTGGACTGGTCGTCTATCAGTAGGGGCTCCTGCCTCGGTGGGGCCATGATTGAGTTAATAAGTGGAGGATTTGGACTTCCCTGATTATTCCCATATAACTGAACCACTGGTCCAATTGTTACCGGAATAGTCAAAGCTTCAGGACTGGCATTTAACTGGGAGATTTTCTGAATTATTTCTGTTCTCTGTCTAGCTAGGGCCTCTTGCTCCCTTTCATCTAGTACTCTTCCTAATGTTCGGTCAGGTATTATCTGTGGGGTCAGGTGGGGGGTAAAACTCGGGGCAGTAGGATGCGTTTCACTTGGTCCTCCACCATAATTTGGTTTTGGGAACAAAGTGCCTGGGCCAAAGGACCTGCGCTCTTCCCCATATGGAGGCTGTAAAAAGGGCATTCCTGAACTGGATGGTTTTTCTTCGTTCTCATAAAGAGGTCTGGGGAAAAAGGCTCTCTCACGGGAATATTTTTCCTCCGGGCTCACGGGCACTCTAGGATATATATCTCGTACCTCCGCGGGTCCGGGATTCTCAAAATAGGGCAGTACCTGACCACCTCCCCCCCTACTTAGGGATCTGTCCTCCTCCTTAATAGATGGACGCTGGGGATTTTCTCCTGTACTGGAAGGTCGGGCTCCCTCATTATAAGGGGGTGGACTTTGCGTAAAGATGTCATCTAATAATTCATCGTCTGACTCCCCAAGAGCTCCCCAATGCTTACTCTTTTCTGTCCTTTTCTCTCCCGCAGAAGGGGTACATGCTGGCATCATGGGAAACAGACCCTCAACAATCATGCTCTGTCTCCACTGTTTCATCTTTTTATCCCTGGTCTCTTGTTTCAGCCTTGGGTACCACTTGGTCAGACCTTTGTCCATTCGGGGTTTCTCTCTTTCGAAAGCCTCAATCTCCCATTCCTCTAATGCCTCATACTGCGTTAGTCTCGGTCTGGGATGCAATTCATTCATTCGGGTTCTCAAATTAAATAAAATCCTACCATTGAAAGTACCGTCTAACGGAAAAGCCAATATTCCGTCATCTTTTGTGTACTTTACCCAATTCTCCAACCACACACAGGTATTGTACCCTCGATCAAACATCATGAAAGAGGCGGGAGTATTGGGTGGTGGGACAATAACGCCCTCCCTGGATTTAATCGGTTTGTCCGTTTTGAAGTAATTCTTTACCCTATTTACAAGGGACAATTTTCTCTTAGTTCCGTACATAATATCGTATCTATTGGCTTTCCACTGATCCCTTTCAAACCCTTGGTTTCTTGGATCGGGTCTAGTCTCTGGACAATACGAGTGCCACATACGATTTCTACGCTTAACTTTGTTTACAAAGTTACCTCCAATCAGAATGCGCCTTGCAATTTCGTGCGACCAATGGGGTGCACGTGTTCAAATAGTTTCGACCAATGGGTGCGCGGCCCCTTCGTGAGACAGTTCTCACTCTTCGGCGCTCACCCCTCCTTCACAATTCCAGCCCCGCTACCCGCCCGCTGTTTCTACCAATCCCAGCGCGGCACGGAGTGACGTCAGAGACTCCCTCCCTTCACAAGGTAACGGAAACTTTCTTTCTTTCTAAAGTGCTCAGTGCTTGGTTATTTTACAACAAATACACATTCGCCACAGTGCTCAAGTGTCTAGACAGAGAAAGAGTTATTTTACTGCAAGTAAACAACTTCCATTTACTTTTCACACGCTGCGGGTAGATCTCTTCCGCCTACCCTTCACTCTAGCATCAGTGAACCTGTTACTTCCCTAAACTCATCCACTCTTCCGGGATATATCCGAGTCTAAGGTTTCCCAGCGGACCCCTCTGCTTTCACCCAAGCTCCGATGAACCTGCTACTCTTCCGATGTGACCCTTACTAGGTTACGCCACTATGGGAATTTAGCCAATGAACCTCGTTACTGACATTTATTCACACACGTATTCAGAAAAAACCCTAGTTAGTGCTTCCCGGTTGTACCTAACCTGCACCTAACTTTCCTCGAGCCTGCGACCTCAAGGCAAATGGATTCTATTCACCACTTTGCCCTTCAATTCCCCGGGGAGTTCGGACAACATTGAACGAGACGGTTTACAAATGCATGGATTAATACATATAACAGTATAAGAACAAGAATAACAATGATAAAACAATTCATAAATTTCAAAGCAGCGTATTCTCAAGAGAATGATCAGGTCCCTCGGAACGGCCGCTCTTATAGCAGCATTAATATACTAGCAGCTACCGACTTAACTAGTCTAACTAATCCTGCCTAACCTTTAACTAGTCCCTAACCATACCTCTGCTACCAGAAAAACTGATAGAGCGCGCGAGGTCACCCAACCAATAATTTCGCTGCTTCCGGCTTCGGGCCATATATTTCAATTCACCATATACATTGGCCGGGTGACTTCACGGGCTGCTACCAATTTGTGTGAATTTCCCTACTGTTACTCTTCAGCGTACCCGACTTACTATCCACCGACACAGGAAAGGCAGCAAAATGCAACTCAAAATGACATTTAATACTTCTGTAAAATGACCACGGACAACTGGAAGTTTTAAAGTCTTTATCTAAAGTTCGTTCTCAGTAAGCATTAGATTTACAAGAATAAGACAATCAATAATCAAGATAATGAAAAGTGCATAACTATAGAGAAATAAAGTCAGGGTAATCATGGAAATGCTAATAATGGGATGCAACAGGAAACGCTATGCATTTAGGGCAAAAGTTCTTTGGACAGTTTAAGTAAGGCCGTTCTAGACCATATCAGGAAATGACAAACTGCAATGCAAAATATAATTTCTAACAGGTAAGGGAACATGGGAACACGTTATGAAAATATGCAATGTCTCTACGTTTCAATAATTGCGGCAAAAAGCATGGAAAAATCAACATATGCAAAGGTGTGTCTTTATTGAAGCAAAAGACAGAAAAATAGAAAGGTGCAAGTTTAAAGTCTTTAGAGCAATATTTACCTAGACTGGTGTGGAAACCAAACCCTGGCCACGGGTCAGTTAAGGACAGGAAACCCTCAAGGAAGGATACCCCTCAATGGACAGCAGGTGCAGAATGGACACCCAGGACAGGACAGGAAACCCTCAGATTAGGAATCAGGACAGGAAACCCTCAGGACAGGACCTTCAGGACAGGACCCTCAGGACAGGACCAGCACCCGCAGTTCGGAAGCAACGCCTGCGCTCCGCCCTCTCTGCAGCTATCGATCAAGACCCCGATTGGGTCAGCGAACTCCCAGCAAAGTGCTCCGCCAGCACTTAAGGTTCAGTAGAACCTTAGTCTATGGTCAATTTCGGACAGAGTGCTCCGCAGCTCTCTGTATCTTCAGTCACCTATTGAGTGCGATGGGTCAGTGACAGGTCAGCTAAACCAGACAAGTCGGACAATTTCCCTAGGTGAACCCAGGGTAGATATACAGTTTGGGGACGGTGTACCACCCCCCAATGTTGCAAAGTGTCAGAATCCCTCAATTTGGATTGGTCCTAAGGTAGGATTTGGGTAACACACCAATCAGAACACACTATTTGGATGCCTACTTTGCATCTCTGGGTACCGCCTAGCGAGATTGGGGTTCTCATGAGAAAGTCCAGGGAAATACAATGACAAGTTTACATTGTTTCAGAATGGGGACACATGACTCCGTCCTGCTGAGTTCGCAGGTCAGTTCTCAGGAGCATCTTGCCCATCCCTGCCAGCTGGCTGTGTTCCACCAGCCAAGGTTGACTTCTCCCCAGGCGGACGGTCCTGCGCAGTAAGGACCTCCAAGATGGCTTTCGGCTCAGTCAGACCCCCATTTCCCGCGGTACATGAAAGTAAGCGAGAACAAATTAATACATAGTAATAACGTTATGAAAACACATCATTGGTTTTGTACTTTCAACTTATTATTAAAAATATACTTATGCAGTCTAAATGTTAGCTACATATACACAGGCACAAGAGCAATGGCACGAGCAGTACCACGTTATTGCCAAAGCTATGTATTACGCATGCGCAACTATTTCCCTCCAAACCTGCAAACACGTCAGGACACGTGAGTGTGACTGACGCATGCGCAGACGCTATTTCAAAGCAGCGGCCATTTTAAGGACCCAAATTAATCGTATTAGAAATACACATAGGCAAGCTTCATTGATCTCGTTTTAAACATAAAATAAAGTTTAGTAAGACGTACAAATTATTACTTTGTTACACATGAGCGAGGTTCATGAATACGGCAAGTCGCAAATGCGAAGCTTTGCTTTCTCAGAGGGAATAACACTTTGTCATGGAGTTTGCTTCTGTCAAATGTTTTTGCAATGGCTGTGGTGGTGAGGTGTTAGCTGTGGTATGGTGATGAGATTTTATGTGAAGACCCGAGAGCTTTCAGGCTTATTAAACCAGTGGTTCTTAACCTCTTAATTTCTGTTGATCCCCACTTGATCATTACTGGAATCAAGCCCACCCCCCACTTAATCATTATTGGAATCTGAGTTATTATTTGGAACTGGACCCAAGCCTAAACAATTTTGATGATTTGAACCTCAAAACAATACACACAATTACAGAAACACGCATTCATCAAACAAAAATGCAAATGATAAAATATTTTATTTCATTCACAAATATAAAGAACCCAAAATATTAATAGGAAAGCTGGAGTTTTTCTAAATTCAACCGAGGCCACCCAACATCCACACTGTATTCTGTTTGATGCACTTGCATTGCTCCCATGAGTCAATTTGAGGATGCAAATGTAATTTTTAGCCACGAGTTAAAATTCCTTCACATTTACAGAATGGTTTAAAAATTTCAATTAACAATTTTGCTATTCTATTACTACACCTTATTAATCTGTTAATATTATTTAACTTTTTAAGCAGTTGCAGATCTCTTGAGTAGGTGTCACGAACCCCATTGGGTTCCCAGATCACAGGATAAGAATTGTTGTGTTAGATCATAAAATCGTTTTGCACTTGACTGTATTGTACAGCCAGTGGTGGCTCTTCTGCTACGGTGGGGGAGCATTGCCTGACTGCTTTAAAGCAGTGTAAATAAAGGTAACATAAAAGCATAACAAAGTTAATATTTTCTGTTTCTGTGCTGCTTTGCAGGTGGGCAGGGCTGCTCTGCTCTCAGAGCAGGGGAGGAGTGGTTTGTCTACTCCAAGTGCACAATGACTCTTTGGCCAGTCCGTTGGGTCCGGCCAAATAGTCATTTGCACTTCGCATGTTCTCCATACAGGCTGCATGACAGCCTGCGTGGAGAACATTTCCAGTCCCCCAGTTCCCATCTGAGAGCCAAACCACAATGGTTCATTGCACTGTTGTGATTTGTCAGGCGAGCCTGGGTGCTTACCAGTCACAACACTGCATTGCAGAATTGTGATTGGTCAGGGGAGCCTGGGTGCTTCCTGGTTCCTGTTCGGGGGGGGGGGGGGTCCTGACGTGGAGGAGAGATGCGGCGGCAATAAGGTAAGTTATTTTAAAAAAAAATTAAATCTCGCCCCTGCTCCCACCCCACCAACCCAGATTGGTGCCGGCCACCATTCTGTACACAAAGCCATCTGGCCTTGTGCTGTCTACCTGACCTTTTTTGGAATGACATTTTATTAGAGACCATTTTAAGAACAGAAAATAATAACCCACTCACAAAGAGCACAAGTGGTCAATAAACTCTCTTCAACCCCCAGTTTACCATAGGGGAGAGAAAATGTCACATGGCTTTGGCATTAGAGCTAAAAACCATGAATTGAGGTGTCAGGGCTCACCTGGACCACAAGAACATACTTTCCCTTCTTGACCTCCAAAAAGTGTGGAGCTGACCGTGGTTGAGTGACATGGAATGGACTGGACCACTCTAAATGCTCTGAATCATGGTTCACAATGAGCTTGCACTGTTCTATATCCCAAATAGGTCTAAGTAGCAAAACAACCTTTCACCTACATTCAGGGCTGGCTCTAGAGAGGTACGATCGGTGTGACCGCACCAGGCGTTGACAGAGGGTGGGGGCGTCATTTTTGAAAATGTGTTTTATCATTTTAAAAGCACCTGCTTCCTCATTCCCGGCGTCCAGCAACTTTCAGACATAAATTAAAATATCCCGTGATTAATCGTCTTCCTGGAAAGAGACTGGAGGTTTGTCTAGTGGATGTTTTGACACATCCTAAGGTAGCGCAGAGGGTTAAAATGCCAGATAACAAAGTGCATATAATGTAAATAGTTCAGTGGGTTACTGCTTCTGTAATAGAGCTCCTTTTGTTACTTGTTGTTTATAAGTCAAAATCCTAACATAGAACATTGAGCTATCAACTATCATCCTAGAGCTGCATGCAAACTGCAAGGTATAACAGCTACATGTTTTTATGGCCAGTCTTTCATTAACCTAATCTTGTGAAAATGGTTCATTCGGGTAGAAAACAATTCTTATTATGAAAGAGAACGCCTAACAATGATGTTACGTTTTAAATTCTGAATTTGTGCCTTTCCTGAATAAGTACTTTAACTATATTGCTTACCAGTATCGATGACATGTCACTCCTACACTACACCTTGTAGTACTATCTGATGTAACATTTCTTATACACTGATTTGCACACATATGATTTTCTCTGTGCAATGTGTGTCTGGTGTAAAGTGCCCTGAAGTCTTACACAGGTATGACTTGTGCTATAAAACTAAATGAATCTTAGAGACAGTTGTTATGCAGACTTGAGAGGCACTGTTAAAGGGTGCTAGTGAGGGAATCCGTGGCAGAGGTGGTCATTGGGGGAATGCCAACAGATATTGTCGCACAGGGCGCACCAGCGCTAAAGCCGGCCCTGCCTACATTTGTCCTACCTTGCATAAGGGTTCTAGCACTGACCTTTTACCCAGTTAGGTGCTGAATAAATGTCAATTGGTTTCCTTGTAACTAGCCTCATTTATTATGCATGAGGATTCTTAGAAAAGTCCCCTGCACACGACGCACATAACAGGATTAACATACTCTGTATAAAAGTCATGGTCATTTTCATCCTAGGGCGATAGAACTACTTTGCATAATTGCAGGTATTGATTTAGACTCGTTTACAGAAATCGTAATCACAACATATCGATTGTGGTTGGAACCCTGAGGGTTATCTTTATGGTATAAAAGAACCATATTCACCCTTCTAGTTTAACTGGCTGCATTTCTCTGTAGGTAGTCTGAAGTTCTTCCCTTTCCTGAGTGGCTTGGCTTACATCAGGAAACACAAGGCTCTGAGACACTCTGGATTTTACAACAATAGTCTTGACTGCAGCTCTAGTTACTGTATCACTCTCTCGGAGGGCTCCCCTTATTCGACCAAGGCAGTCTCCGCTCCGACGTCAACAGTGCTGCATATCTAGCCAGAACGCTCACACCTTTTAGCACCTCCAAAGGGGTCTCCAAGTCATCCTTCAAGACTCTTTGCCTTAGAAAACTGACCATAAAAGCAGATAGATCCCCAGGACAGGGGTGGAACCCCTAAACCTCTAATCATAGTTGCTTTTGACTGGTTATCCAGATGCTCCACTTTCCATTCTGGAGGAAGCACTGAGGTAGTAGCCCAGTCAAGGAAGTCTTCACACTATGAAATAGCATCATCTGCGACACTACTTTAGTTTCCAAACCCTGAATTTTCTCTCCTATACCCTTCCCAGTCCTCATTTCTTCACACACTTGCTTCATTGAAGCTACCTTCCTGCCAGTAGCCGAAGTTGTGACAATCCACTCTTGTATCTGGTCATAGAACAGGGATTCACCCTTAGTCATGGTGTCCAGGCATCGGTCTGCATCCCTGTCAGTGACCGCTGAGTAGGTAAGGTAAATTTTATTGCACAGTTAATTAAAACTCACAATTAAAAATACATTGTTAAAAGAAAAAGTGTTTGCTGACGGAAATAAAAGTATAAGTATCAAAAGTTAAAATGATTCAGTGGTTCAACTTCTTCTGCATTCGGGCCGTAAGTTCGAAAAATGCCCTAGGACATGTTTCCGGCTATTGGGCAGGTATTTCTTTGTGTGCCTCCTTGATTCTCTTTGCCATTGCATCAAGACATTTTGTGGTTCTGCAGTTTAGTTGGATCTCGCTTGGGTTGAAGCACAGTTTAACTGCCTGTCGGCACGACCTGACCCCCTCCTGGTTCCATTTTACACGTAGTAGTGTTCTCCTTATGTCCATTAAGCTGGGACAAATACATATTATGTGGGTTAGGTCTTCAGGTCCTGCCCCGCAGAGACGGCAGGTTTGATCTTTATGGTTCCTTTCCCATGGCGCCAGATGAGGGAGGATCGGTAGTACGCCTAGTCGGAATTTTAAGAATTTCTCCTTTGTCTTTTGCTTGAAGCCGTGGTCTAAGTATGCTTGTGGTTTGAGGGTTTTATAGTCGTTTAAGACTATCCAGCCATGGGCTCTTTTCGCCAGGGTTTCTTTGTCTTCAAGTAGCAATAGTATTTTCGTTGTTTGTGTTACTTGCTTTTTAAAGCTTTTATGATCTACAGAGCTGTTCCAGAGGCCGGTCAGTTCTAGGCTTTCTAGTGATTGCATCAAGTACTCTCTAGCATGTGATCGTTCACGTCTTTGCAGTTCAGTCCAGAGGTGGTTGTTTAGGGTGCCTGGCTCTCCGTTTCTGATCTTGTGCCAACATTTTATAAAGCTGCCCCTTCTTTCCACCGTTTGCTTCTGTATCCCAAATTCTAGACGAATTTGTGCTGGTGAGACATAATTAGGAAGCTGAAAGAGTGACCTGTAGGTTTTGCCGATCACTTTGTCTAGTGTCTGTGCATCCTTTCCTAGGGTTGATTTGCTCCCGTATGTTAATGTTGGTTGGAGACGAGCTCTCAGTACTTGTAGGAAGGGATCGAGCGTGTGGTCTGGCAGAATCTTCTTAAGGGGTTTCATTGCGAGATAACTCATGGTTCCTTTTTGGTAAAGTGTCTCTAGTCAACCGCTGAGTAAATCCTCATAGAAATAGTGCGTAATGCAAAAAGGTCGTTCTTTTCTTTCTTTCCCTTTTGTTATTTTGTATTTCGAAGGCGCAGTGAGCAGGCAGTCTACAGCAAGCCTTCAGACCCTGATAATTACCTAAGCACCCCCTCAGTGCCACCACTTCCGCCATGGCCACCCTGGGGCCACACAGAGTGTAAATCTCTGGCCACCAGTATCCATGTGTCTCCCACTGGGCTTTTCCAGGTAATTAAACACCTCTCTGCACCCCTCAGTGGCTCTGAAGAAGCAGTTCCAATCAGCTGTTTATCCAAAGGGGTGCAATAGAAGACAGGATGGTCCTGGCCTCTCCAACTAGTGGCATGTTTTGGGGAATAAGGCTGTTCTAAAACCTGCTGTCTGAGAGAAGGATCAGCAAGCCCCCTATACTCCGCACCAGTATCCTGACCTCCTGGCTGCAGCTTTCACTAGACTGCCCCTTAACCACGTACATGTCTGATATCCACTTAAATGTGTAGCGCCCCACTGCCTTTCCTGCCCTTTCCTGTGAGACGACCGATATAAGGCCTATATGAGGGAGACAGAAAAATAAAATATAAAAGAATAAAACTGTTAATGTTAAAGGTATTCTTGGAGGGAATATAGTATTCACTGTTTGGTATTTGAAGATTTAACAGCATTTGAAATGTAACTTCTGGATATTATTTAATGAAAAAATAGTAATGAACCGTGTCTTTTTTAGGAAGACCTCAGTCTTCAGTGCTTCTAAATCAGGCCCTCTTTCGGGCACAAAACCCACAGAAGCGCCTATTTGCAACCCCGTGTCTAGCGCTGAACTCAACACATCCCCACCTTATTAACAACATCAATGAAATAGGCCCCAACTGAAATTTCACCCAAAAGGGGGGATCTGATGTTGTAATCTTGAGAGGTCAGTGAAAGAATCCTTGTGGGAAACCGGGAGGAATCAAAGACAATAGGCAGTTTTATGGTCATTTTATAGAAATAGACTTATTTTAACTGCTATGAAATTCTGTTGCATGAATCTAAAATGAACCGTCTCAGACGAGACATGCAAATTGCTTTGGTGTGGGGGGCAGGGAGGTAGAGACCGAAGGGTGACAGGCAAATAACAACCACCATTGAAACGAGTGTTTGCAAAGCAAGGTGGGATGGATCGGTATAAAACAGGGTATTTAAGCACTGGGTGTAAACTGAGATGGTTTAAGCGCTAGCATTAGGCCTCTTACTGGAAGAGTGGGTGTCGACAGCTACATAAATGGTTGCAAATACCCTTGGCCACGCCAAGGCCAGCAATGGATAGGTGGACCGCACCAAACACTGCTTGAGGTTTAGAGGGTAGCATTTTTAGGTCTAGCCAGAGCCAGCGCTCATGCACTGTTCTGTGAGGCTTTGTAAGGGCTTCCAAAAGGACTTTCAACTCCCACAGCTTTGCTAATGTTTTTTTCTCTTCTGACCCTTTGTGTTTTGCAGTTTGGTAGTGACCAAGTGCCTTGGTTCTGCTTTGGTTATTCCTTTCGTTTTATTGCTGAGGGTCCTTCTAATCTGTGTGAAACAAAAAAAACTTGAAATTAGGTAAAAATCGTATCTCCGGCCTTAGTAGCTTCAGTGTGACTGGTCTCGGTATCCGTTCCTCAATGCTATGGGTGTCTACACACGTTTCCGGGTCGCAAGCCTACCCTGGCCTGGTCCGAGGCCTTCTGCACAGGAGGCGCCTCTAGGCAATAGATCCGCTCTCACGCCAAGGGCTACTCCCTCAGGACGACGAGCAACTATCCAGGAGAGTGCGCTAGAGAGCAGCGAGAGTCGCCGCAGAGAACGCCAGAACGCCAGAACGCCATTCTGCCCGGACGCCGGATCGACACAGTGGCTGCGGCTCCAGCGGGTTGCTGTGGGTTGCTGTGGTACGCTTACTACAATACGGGCGGACAGTGGCCAGATAAATCCTTAAAAATACTTCCATTCCAGCAAATCTTCAGCACGGCGCGGCGATGACAATTCCGCCACCGCTGTAGCGGAGGCTATACTTTACATCGAGATTGCGCTGACAGCAGTAAGGCTCTGTCTGTCGGCCAACGTTTTCACGATCTACGCGGACCAGGAGGGCCAGGAGACTACTGAGTTCGGCGGGTCCTTGCATAAACTAACCAGCGGAGCAAAGCAAAATCACGCCAAGCAGTGGAGCAGGACGGGGAGCACAGGGAGCACGGGGAGCACGGACGGACGGATGGGAGGTGAGGTTGCCGGTTTGCCGGGAATGAGGGTTAGCGGCTGTAAAATCCGGCTGTATAATCCGGTAAAAGCCTGTGAAGCTTGAAAACCGTACATTGTGGCATACTGACACCTTGATCCCTCGTGCGGCTACTTACCTCCACCTTCCTGTGTGCAGCCACTCCTGAAAGTCGCTCGAGACCGTGAGACCCTGCGGCTTTAAGGTTGTGGTTGCGGTACTGACAGCGCTACTGAGCCCAGGCAGAGGCTCCGGATTAATCACACGGAGCGGCCCGCGGAGTTCCTGTGGCCCAGAGTTTCCAAACCACCTGTCTCCTGTGTGTTGCCACTGCCCCACTGCCACTGCTCCCCTCCTGCTT
Source organism: Lissotriton helveticus (assembly GCF_964261635.1). NCBI lineage: Eukaryota > Metazoa > Chordata > Amphibia > Caudata > Salamandridae > Lissotriton > Lissotriton helveticus. The sequence continues at coordinate 1,473,580,164 of NC_136068.1, read as the reverse complement.
GAGTACAGGCACAAGGAGGTTAACTACCGGCCACTGAACTATCGGGCACTGAATTGGAAGGGTAAGCCCAATTAAATGTAATGTTGTTACTATAGCCAATACAAAAACTGTAAGCCGCATGTTCTGGAACTTTCCTGAAAGATACCCATAGTAAACTGCACTGAAACCGTAGTTAACTGCGCAAAAAAGCTAACCGTGAGTGGGACAAACTGCCTATATCACCGCCTCTGTCTATACCTATACTGCAATCCCGCAATCATCGCAACGCTTCCTTCCTGACGGCAGCTGCCCCAGTCTCTATGTGTGTTGTATTCGTGTAGGAAGTGGTATCACACGGCAGAGAAAGGAGGGAGCAGACAGGCTTGGGAGGGCGTGCGGATCGTGAGGACCTGTGCCACCAGGCTGAGGAGGGGAAATCTAGGCTTGTCTCAGACTGACATTGACAGATACAAGGAAATTAGAAAATATAAACACAGTTGATATTACAGTTAATAATATGAGCTCAGGAAGGGAAAGGACTGTAGGTACAACAACAAAACGTGTAAAAAGGATGCAGCAATTTTCGGTATCAAAAAAGGTAAAAACCAACGCACCGGGGCTGACCCAGTCTCTCATATCCCCGATTGCACGGATGTTTGAGAAGGCAGGTAAAATACCAGATAAATTTCAATTTGTGAAGGACCCAACAGGAGCTCTTATGTCAATGAAATTGGAAGTAATTAAAGATAACCTACAGACCCCCATGAAACCTATGAGTAGCGAAACACATAACATGCTACAAAATAGTAACGAATTGGAGCAAACAGAGCAAAATCTTGATAAAAACCAACTTGTACATTTAGATATACTGATCGGAGACCAATTGCAATGGATAACACAGCAAGAACCCTCAATAGAGTTACAAAATTGCAATATAAAGACCGAAACTGATGGAATGGGAAATACAAATATAAACGATGATGATTCTATTATAACCAAACCGCACTCACAAGTGCTGGAAACTAACCAACATCATTATGGAGATAGGATGGAGCAGGCGGCCCCAAGTTGCCCGATTGAAGTTAATGTTGAAATCAACAAACCGTTGTGTGTGCCCCCTGAGCAAGGGGAAACACACATAACTCAACATGGGGTAGAACATGAGTGTGTTAACAGGTCTGATATGCTCATTGAAACATCATTAAAAGAAACCAAAATGTTGGGGGAATACTCTGAAGGACCTCAGGATAATAATGACTTAGCTACATTTACTACTTCAATTCTTACTGATAATAATAATAAAAATTCCCGGGGTAGCACACAAACTAAGCCTGAAATGGTTCATACCCCAGAAACTGGAAAAAAAACATTAAGAAGCAGTAATATCCTTGTATATCTTTTACCAAACATCGACCCTCACGCTAGAAGCGCTCCAGTACCAATCAAATAAAATGGACATACAAATCGACCTCCTAAAAACGATGGCAAATAATGTGGCCGGAATTAACAACAAACTTGCTCAACTAAATGATCTGATAATCAGAGCTCAAACAGAAAATGAAAAAACGACCTCTGATTGTATCTATGTACCTATTATGGATAAACTTGCAGTACTACCGGCAGTTTTAACTAGCATAATAGAAGATACCAAAAGAAACATCAAAGTCAATCAGGAGAAAGTTATGACGAATAATACTGCTACTAACCAAATGGAACAAAACAAAACTGGGAATGGCTTTGATAGCTCTAAAGGCACAGAATTAAAACAGTCAACAAAACTTCATGATAAAACAGTTAGTCTACCAGTTCACCAGATCATGGAGCTACCAGGGAATGAAACTATGTGTATAGTTAACCATGAGGATCAAAATGATAATCACGCTGATTCAGATGGATTCTCGACAATGACAAAACGACAAAGAAAAAAACTTCGCAAAGCAAGAAAAAAAGATAAATTGAAATTAACAGCCACAATAAAGATAGATAACAATCCGACATCAGCAACTACTAAGGATAACGTGAAAAGTAGAAACATCTACTTTCCAATCTTTGAGAAAAAAATCAACAACTGATCCAATACAAACAATGTGCCACCGAGTAAATGAAACACAAATTCCTAGGAGAAATTACATTGGAGTACTGGAAGGGCAAATGGGTAACGAGTCCCTAGATAACCCGCAACAGATAACCAAACTGGATACAAAGCGAAAAGAAGAAGAAGGAGTGCCAAGCAATTGTAACCCAGACAAAATGAACGGAACCAGTCCAACTAAAACAACCCAAATAATGACTCCTCACCAAATTCATGGCACTGATGAGAGAATAAAAAAAGATTGGCCCCTTATAGGGTCGAAGGTAGGGAATGTCCCACAAAAACACCAGAATGGGACCATTTACAGATCAAAAGCAGGGAAGGACAAAAAACAGTTAGCTACATACCCAAGCAATTTGAGAAAAAAAATGTCCCTACTGACCAAAGCCCCATAATCAGTGAAAAACTCATATTTACACCAGAATTTCAATCCAGAGGTAGGCACGACATACTTAATTGGGGGAACTTACTGAGACTTTTCAAATCAATACCGGCACTGACCAATATCGATAGTAAGTGTTGGTACCGGAGGTCTCTGGTTGGCACAGGTATGCACTTGTGACAAGCAGGGACCCTCAGCTCCACGTCAGGGCAAGGGAACTACTCCTTTGAATAACCCCTGCTCACCCTCTCGGTAGTGTGGCGCGAGCAGACAAGGCTAATCCTCAGGGCGATAGTAAGTTTAGCATTTATGATCACACACAGTAAACCCACTGACCCACCACAAATGGACACCAGTTGTGTAGTTGTATCAAAAATACGTATACTTTATATAAAAGATAGATTCAAGCAGGATTATCACAAGACCTTGTAACGTTTAGCGATTCGAGGCCACCAGATTATGATAGGCAAGAGTTAGTCTTTGAATGTTCGTTGTTCAGCAAGGTACGATGACAGGGAAATAAGAACGTTGCGGACCCTGGCTCCGATATGAACTCGGGACGGAGTTCAAGTGTACCTTGCTTGTGGAAGTCCGAGGCGTTTCAGGCGCAGCTGGTGAGGGCGGACTCCGGACGAGGCCAGCGGTTCTCCAGAGGATCTCTCCGGCTCAGGTTCCCCTTGAGGTGCGAGGTGGAGGAGCAGGACTGTGGAGGGTTGTGGCGATCCGGGGTCGATGCAGCTCACGGGGCGAGGCACCGTTCAGGCCTGCGGGGCGTACTACTTCTTAGCATGCCGGGTCGTACCCGTGGATCTGTGAGGGGCGTCACGTTCTATGGCAGACGAGTGCAACACCAGGCTTCCGGTACCACTGTACGGGGAGGCCTTTCTTGAGGTGTGGCACGGGTCTTGGTATGCAGGAGGGCAAAGCGAGACAGTCGGGTACGTTACGACGTACAGACCGTCCGAGGCTATGGAATGCGCTCCGTGCAGATTCCGGCGGGAGAAGATGAAAGGTGCACAAGGCACTCCGTTAGCGGCGAGGTGACAGGAGAGCGGGCGGCCCGGCACTGAAGCGGAGAGCGACTAAGGAATGAGCGGGCTCTCTACGGCGGGGCGACCAGGCTCCGAGCTGTCACGACCTGGGAGGGGGCGAAGGCACCCGAGTCACAACTCCGGCGAGGGAATAAGAACTAAGGCCCAACAGCATACGGGCACAAGCAGATAGAACCCAATGGTCTTGGGGTTCCGTTCAGGGGGCAAGCTCTCGATCAAGCCCTTGGAGATCGCTTCAGGCACAAGTCTACAAAGTTCTTTCTGGTCCTTTCCTCTCCATTCTCAGCAAGGCACCACTGCAGGCCAGTCTTACAGGATTCAGACCGGTTTCCGTCCTTCAGCTTCTCTTGGTCCTTCTAGTCAGGCAGAGGTTCGTCGTGGTCAAAACTGGATCTGATTTGTAAGGAGCGGAGCTCCTATATTTATACTGAGATTCTTTTGTCTTTGCAGGCCAGGGGGCCTGAGCCTTGTTCAACCCGGTTTTGGAGTACTCTGTTTACAGGAAGCTGCCGCCTTCTTTCAGAGTGCAGGGCAGAGACATCAGACGCTCCGCAGGAGGTGGAGCCAGCATTGTGGTGGTGGAGCACAACCCTACTCAGAGTCAAGGACTACTCCGCCCACCCATCCTGGTGTAAGCACCCTATTCACCCCCTGGGGGTTCCAACTGTCCCCGGGAATCTCCCAGCCCTGTCACTCACACAAACCCAGACAACAGATACACATCCTGGCAGAGGCGGGCTAAATAGTTAGGCGCGCAAAGGCTAGCTTTCTAAAAGTAGCATTTGCAAACCCAGGATATTAAAATAAACCTTACTAAAGGAAGTATTTTATTATTCTGAGTTCAGGCATACTAAACTTGACATGCTACCGTGTTCCCGGAGCCTGCCGGGACTATAGCGTGTACTAGTTCCGACAGCTCCTCTTGGCCTAAGAGAACCAGTAGCCCTTCCATAGTGAAGAACGAAAAGGGCGGTAATTCACTATGAGGACATGCCACACTCTAGGCTTGTCCTACCTTAAGCACCCTGCCCGTAGGCCTACCATAGGGGCGACTGATATGGAGGTTAGGGAAGGTTCAGGGACTGGCAAGTGTGGGCACTTGCGCAGTCAGCGTGACAGTATGGGACTGTACGCGGGGTCTGTAGTGGCGGACCCGAGTCATGTCTTACGAGGCTGCTTCTGTGGGTGGCGCAACCAGCGCTGCAGGCCCACTAGCAGCATTTGTATCTACAAGCCCCGGCACTCCTTGTGCACTTGACTGGGGACTGACAGTAAACCAAATAAGCCAATCGTGGAAATCAATTACACATACACTTTACATTGGGAGCACTTGCACTGCGGCACGGATTGTCCGTGGCGCAGTGCCCTGAGCATCGAACACCAGCAAAACATCTGAGGCACATCAGCCAAAAGTGGAAGTGAGACTCACGCCAAGGTGCCAGGTCTAACACGTGTCCCCTCCAGCTGAGATGTTGGGAGAACTACCCTTGCCCAGGAAATTCCTCATCACTAAGGCGGAAAAACCTGGACAGACCGTCAACATTGGCGTGGTCTATGCCAGGGCGGTGTTCCACCGTAAAGTCCATACTCTGTAGAGAAATGGACCACCTCAACAGTTTCGGGTTCTCACCCCTCATTTGCATCAACCATCTGAGGGGCCTGTGGTCCGTCTGAACTCGGAAGTGAGACCCAAACAAGTAGGGTCTTAGCTTCTTTAGGGCCCATCCCACAGCAAAAGCTTCTCGCTCAATCGCACTCCACTTCTGTTCCCGTGGAAGTAACCTCCGACTGATGAAGGCCACAGGGTGATCCCAGCCCTCCTCAGTTGTCTGTGAGAGGACAGCCCTAATCCTATGCTCTGAAGCATCTGTCTGTACTAAGAACTCTTTGGAGAAATCAGGAGCCAGGAGCACGGGCGCCGTTCACATGGCCGTCTTCAGGGTGTCGAATGGTACCTGACAGGCGTCAGTCCAGATCACTTTCCGGGGCTGCTTCTTCGAAGTCAGCTCGGTCCAGGGGGCAACGATGGTGCCGTATCCCTTGACGAACCTCCTGTAATACCCGGTGAGTCCGAGGAAGGCCCTCACCTCCGTTTGGGTCTTGGGGGCTTCCCAAGCCAGGATGGTCTGAATTTTGGGTTGAAGGGGCGCCACCTGGCCGCTCCCAACTTGGTGTTCAAAATACACCACCGAACCCTGCCCGATCTGACACTTGCTTGCCTTGATCGTGAGGCCTGCCTTGCGCAGAGCCGGCAACACTTCCCACAGGTGTCACAAGTGTTCTTTCCACCTTCCGCTGAACACTGTGATGTCGTCCAGGTAGGTCCAGTCCAACCAACACCTGGTTGACCAACCTCTGGAAGGTGGCAGGGGCGTTTTTCATCCCGAAGGGCATAACCCGGAATTGGTAGTGCCCATCTGGGGTTGAAAACGCTGACCTCTCCTTGGCCCCGTCAGTTAAGGCGATCTGCCAGTACCCAGACGTTAAGTCAAACGTTCTGAGGTACCGGGCAGCCCCCAACCGATCGATGAGCTCATCAGCTCTGGGGATGGGGTGCGTGTCAGTCTTCGTGACCAAATTGAGTCCTCGATAGTCCACACAGAACCATAGTTCAGGTGTGGCTCCCGGCGTCGCAGACCAAGACCACTGGGCTGGCCCAAGGACTGCTGGAGGACTCAATCACCCCAAGAGCAAACATCTTCGAGACTTCCTCTTTGATGCAGGCTCGTACCCTGTCAGTCACACGGTAAGCCTTGTGCTTCACCGGCAAGCTGTCTCCCGTGTCCACATCATGGACGCACCAATCTGTGACACCCGGAACCAGGGAGAACAAGTTAGAGAATTGCCCCAGCAGCTGGCGGCAATCACTCTGCTGCTCGGGCGTCAGGGAGGGTGAGAGGTTAACTCCATCCGCTGACCCGTCTCGCTCGGAGGCCACCAAGAGGTCCGGAAGAGGCTCGGTCTCCTCCTCCATTCCATCATCGGTTGCCAACAGCATGCCCACTTCGGACCTCTCCAAGTGGGGCTTAAGGCGGTTAACATGTAGGACCCTCAAAGGGTTCCTGGGAGTTTGCAAGTTCACCAGGTAGGTGACAGGACTCTTGCGCTCCACAACCTCAAATGGACCCGTCCACTTATTCTGAAGTGCACAGGGCTCCACTGGGGCCAAGACCCACATCTTTTGTCCAGGTTGAAGCTCCACCAGAGTGGCATTCTGGTCGTACCACCGCTTCATCTCCTCCTGGCTGGCTTCCAGGTTTGCCTCAGCAATTTTCCTGAATCGCCTGGTCTGGTTTCGGAAGGCCAGCATGGAGCTATATACATTCTGGGGAGGTTTCCTGGGAGATTGCTCCCAGCCTTCCCGAACCAGACTCAGAGGTCCTCGGACCGGGTGACCGTACAGAAGCTCGAAGGGACTGAACCCGAGCGACTTCTGTGGCACCTCTTGGTACGCGAACAGTAGGCATGGCAAGAGGACGTCCCACTTACGCCTCATTGGTCCTTCGAGGCTCATGCCTTTCAAGGTTCGGTTGAATCTTTCAACCAACCCGTTTCCTTGGGGATGGTAAGGGGTGGTGAACTTGTACGTTACACCACATTCTTGCCAAAGGGACTTCATATATTTCGATATGAAATTGGTACCTCTGTCAGACACCACCTCTAGAGGGAATCCTACTCGAGAGAAAATTCCCATCAGCGCTCGTCCCACCACGGGGGCCGTCACTGCCCTCAGAGGGATGGCTTCAGGGTACCGGGTGGCATGGTCCACCAAGACCAGGATGAACCTGTTGCCCAGGGCTGTCTTGGGGTCCAGAGGCCCCACAATGTCAATTCCCACTCGTTGGAATGGGGTACTGACGACGGGGAATGGTTGGAGGGGAGCCTTGTTCTTCCCTCCACACTTACCACTGGCTTGGCAAGTTCGGCATGTCCTACATTGAGCATCTGAGCTCCTGTGCATCTGGGGCCAGTAAAAGTGGGTGACAAGCCTGTCATAGGTCTTGTCCATCCCCAGATGTCCTGCTAACGGCACATCATGAGCCAAACCCAGTAGGAAGGCTCTGAACTTCTGGGGTACCACCAGCGCACGGGCTGACCCAGGTTCAGCAGCCTTAGGCTCTGAATACAGGAGATCGTTCTCCCAGTAGACCAAGTGTTTCCCGGACTGAACACCGTTGGCCTGGTCTGCAGCCTGCTGCCGCATCCCTACGAGAGAAGGGCACTCACTCTGCTCCTTGCAGAATCCTCCCTGGAGGGACCCCCTTCCTGCTGCCAATGGGTCAGCTCAGGCAGGTCTCCCAGTTCGGCGATCTGTTCCCCGTTAGGCTCCAGGGCATCCCCCTCGGGGTCTGCTTCCTCCTGGGCCGTGGGAACTTCGGGGTCCGGCTGTCCGCGCCCCCTACGCCTTCTCTCTAAGGCCGGTTCCTGGGCCTCTCCTTCAGGCTCCAGGGTTTCTTCAACACCCCTACTGGATGCCATGGACCGTGTGGTCACGCACGCCCAGTCGGGTAGACCCACCATCCGCAGATGAGTCGTCTTCTCCACCTTTTCCCAAGGGGAGTTCTCCAAATCGTTCCCTAGCAGACAATCTACAGGCATGGAGGTCCTCACAGTGACTAGCAGAGTACCAGAGACCCCCACCCCACTCAAAGGGAACCTGAGCCATCGGACATTGGCTCTCAGAATTGTCAGCATTGACAACCCTACAGTAGGCGTGCGGTACTACCAGCTCCTGAGACACCAGGTGCTGCCTCACTGCAGTCACACTGGCTCCTGTATCTCGAAGAGCCTCCGCCTTCTTACCGTTGATGGTCACTACCTGCGCATATTTCTTAGTGTTATTGGGTAGGTAGTTTTCGGGGACCATCTCACTGTCTCCTAGTGAGACTAGGGTCATCTGAACGGGATCCCCACCCATTTGGACGGCTACTTCCTCCCCAAAATTAACATTAGCTAGTTGCGACACTTAGGGTCAGAGGCAACGTGACCCAGGACGCCACACCTAAAACAGGTGATGGGCCCTCTTTGAACAGGTTTACCTGTCGGGGCCCCGGTTGATTTCGGGGGTGGAGGAGGCTGAGAACCTTTCCCTTGGTTCCATTGGGGATTACTTTGGGGGCCTTTGTGGAACCCTTTCTGTTTTCCCCTGTCCCCCCCACTCTTCTCCTGGGGACCCTGCCCACCTTTGGCTGAGTCTCCCACTGGACCTTTGTGGACCCTGGTGCTGAGCCAGCGGTCCGCTTCCTCAGCAAGCTTCCTCGGGTTGGACAGCTTGCTATCGATCAGGTGCTGGCGTAACTCAGGAAAAGAATTATCCGACAAGTGCTCCCATGCCATTAAATCAAGTAGCCCTTGAAAATCAGTTACTTTACTGCCCTTCACCCAACCATCCAGTGCTCTGCAGAAAAAGGTCACATATTCCACATACGTACCCCCTTGAATCTTCACACACTTCCTAAACCGCTGTCGGTACATTTCAGGAGTTAACCTAAATCGATTCATCAGGGTATCTTTCATGTGCGGGTAGGAGTTGGACTCTTCAGAAGGAAGATCTAGCAGGGTATCCCGCCCCTCGGTCAGGAACCGTCCCCACAACCCCACTCCCCAATCTTTCTCAGGGACCCGGTGGGAGAACATGGCTACCTCGTAGGCCCGGAACCACTGCCCTATGTCATCCCCCTTAAAATACTCTTTCACCACATCCTTCGGTACGTAGACCCTTGACTCTACCTGGACTGGCGTTGTGCTGCCACCAGGAGCTGCGTCCAAGCTCTTTGCTTTCAGCTCCAATTTTTTTAGGCGTATCTCATGCTCCAGCTGGAGCCGGTTCTCTTCCATTGCCATCTGTCCTTTCAATCTGGCCATCTCTACTCCATGCGCTCTGGTTGCGGCCCTGTCCGCCAGCTCTTCTGATGACAGGCCTCCCGGTACTTCCATAAGGCTATCTTGCGGATTCACTACCACCCGATTTTCTGGCTCTCTCGACTCTATCCAGGCTCTCAGTGCCTTGAGGTGCTGGGCTTTGGTTTTGCACCCGGAGCGGGCGACTCAGAACTTCTCGCACAGGGCTTTCAATTGATCCATTTTCCATTTATCAAGCCCTTCCCAGTCAACTTCGTCGATTCCAGAGATAACAGAGGGTGCTCTCACGGGGAGTGAACCAGGCATGGTTTAGAGATTGAAGATCTCTCTGCAAGGACGTAATCTGTGGCTCGTTATTTGGTCTGCTCTCACTACGTGGTGATCAGTAATTCACTGTATATAAATCATAAATGCAAATCCGAAATCCTCACCGCTGGTAACAATGTTGGAACCGGAGGTCTCTGGTTGGCATAGGTATGCACTTGTGACAAGCAGGGACCCTCAGCTCCACGTCAGGGCAAGGGAACTACTCCTTTGAATAACCCCTGCTCACCCTCTCGGTAGTGTGGCGCGAGCAGACAAGGCTAATCCTCAGGGCGATAGTAAGTCAAGCATTTATGATCACACACAGTAAACCCACTGACCCACCACAAATGGACACCAGTCGTGTAGTTGTATCAAAAATACGTATACTTTATATAAAAGATAGATTCAAGCAGGATTATCACAACACCATGTAACGTTTAGCGATTCGAGGCCACCAGATTATGATAGGCATGAGTTAGTCTTTGAATGTTCGTTGTTCAGCAAGGTACGATGACAGGGAAATAAGAACGACCCTGGATCCGATATGAACTCGGGACGGAGTTCAAGTGTACCTTGCTTGTGGAAGTCCGAGGCGTTTCAGGCGTGGCTGGTGAGGGCGGACTCCGGACGAGGCCAGCGGTTCTCCAGAGGATCTCTCCGGCTCAGGTCCCCCTCAACGTGCGAGGTGGAGGAGCAGGACTGTGGAGGGTTGTGGCGATCCGGGATCGATGCAGCTCACGGGGCGAGGCGCCGTTCAGGCCTGCGGGGCGTACTACTTCTTAGCACGCCGGGTCGTACTCGTGGATCTGTGAGGGGCGTCACGTTCTATGGCAGACGAGTGCAACACCAGGCTTCCGGTACCACTGTACGGGGAGGCCTTTCTTGAGGTGTGGCACGGGTCTTGGTTTGCAGGAGGGCAAAGCGAGACAGTCGGGTACGTTACGACGTACGGACCGTCCGAGGCTATGGAATGGGCTCCGTGCAGATTCCGGCGGGAGAAGATGAGAGGTGCACAACGCGCTCCATTAGCGGCGAGGTGACAGGAGAGCGGGCGGCCCGGCACTGAAGCGGAGAGCGACTCAGGAATGAGCGGGCTCTCTACGGCGGGGCGACCAGGCTCCGAGCTGTCACGACCTGGGAGGGGCGAAGGCACCCGAGTCACAACTCCGGCGAGGGAATAAGAATTAAGGCCTAACAGCAGACGGGCACAAGCAGATAGAACCCAATGGTCCTGGGGTTCCGTTCAGGGGGCAAGCTCTCGATCAAGCCCTTGGAAATCGTTCAGGCACAAGTCTACAAAGTCCTTTCTGGTCCTTTCCTCTCCGTTCTCAGCAAGGCACCACTGCAGGCCAGTCTTACAGGATTCAGACCGGTTTCCGTCCTTCAGCTTCTCTTGGTCCTTCTAGTCAGGCAGAGGTTCGTCGTGGTCAAAACTGGATCTGATTTGTAAGGAGCGGAGCTCCTATATTTATACTGCGATTCTTTTGTCTTTGCAGGCCAGGGGGCCTGAGCCTAGTTCAACCCGGTTTTGGAGTACTCTGTTTACAGGAAGCTGCCGTCTTCTTTCAGAGTGCAGGGCAGAGACATCAGACGCTCCACAGGAGGTGGAGCCAGCATTGTGGTGGTGGAGCACAACCCTACTCAGAGTTAAGGACTACTCCGCCCACCCATCCTGGTGTAAGCACCCTATTCACCACCTGGGGGTTCCAACTGTCCCCGGGAATCTCCCAGCCCTGTCACTCACACAAACCCAGACAACAGATACACATCCTGGCAGAGGCGGGCTAAATAGTTAGGCGCTCAAAGGCTAGCTTTCTGAAAGTAGCATTTGCAAACCCAGGATATTAAAATAAACCTTACTAAAGGAAGTATTTTAGTTCAGGCATACTAAACTTGACATGCTACCGTGTTCCCGGAGCCTGCCGGGACTATAGCGTGTAATAGTTCCGACAGCTCCTCTTGGCCTAAGAGAACCGGTAGCCCTTCCATAGTGAAGAACGAAAAGGGCGGTAATTCACTATGAGGACATGCCACACTCTAGTCTTGTCCTACCTTACGCTTCAAGGCACCCTGCCCGTAGGCCTACCATAGGGGCGACTGATATGGAGGTTAGGGAAGGTTCAGGGACTGGCAAGTGTGGGCACTTGCGCAGTCAGCGTGACAGTACGGGACTGTATGCGGGGTCTGCAGTGGCGGACTCGAGTCATGTCTTACGAGGCCACTTCTGTGGGTGGCGCAACCAGCGCTGCAGGCCCACTAGCAGCATTTGTATCTACAAGCCCCGGCACTCTTCGTGCACTTGACTGGGGACTGACAGTAAACCAAAAAAGCCAATCGTGGAAATCAATTACACATACACTTTACATTGGGAGCACTTGCACTGCGGCACGGATTGGCCGTGGCGCAGTGCCCTGAGCATCGAACACCAGCAAAACATCTGAGGCACATCAGCAAAAAGTGGAAGGGAGACTCACGCCAAGGTGCCAGGTCTAACAGTAAGGATATTATCTCTGTTGAATTTTTTAAGGGGAAACATAATATTCAGACCTCAACGCTAATAACACTAATGTCGTCAATAATAGTTGACAGATTATGAATGAACAAACGACATTTAAAACCTGGGGCATAGTACTTACCAAGCAATTACCAGAGGTTTACCCCACTCCCTTTATTGGGGAGGAAACAACACTAAAATACAAAAAGGTAGACACACAGACCATTTCAGTCCTAAAAAATGCACTTGGTAGGTCCCCGACAAAAAGCATATGTACTATGCCACAAAACACCATAGATAGAAATTTAGAAATAAATGAAAAATGGATAAATATGGCACTCCACAGTAACCAGAAACAATGATATGGTAGCTTATTACAGGTAGGAGACAAAAGTAACGATAGTGAAATAGTAAGATTATGCTCATGGAATATAAATGGATTGAGAGGTAAGATCCAAAACGCTCAGATAGACTCCATAGTGGGAAACCCCCAGATTATAGCATTACAAGAAACCTTGGAAAGTAACCCATTTATGCTACATGGATACGCCGGCTACTATGAACACGCAAAAAAAGAGCGAAGGTTCGGACGAGCAAGTGGGGGCCAGGCAATATTTATCTCTAATACGCTTCAGGTACAGCATGAACAAGTGATTGTAGATAGCACTAATATCCTGATAGTTAAACTAAACTATAAAATAACTAATCAAAACTCTAAAACATTATATCTGATCACTGTATATGTTTTGCCTACCAATCAGAGTAGGGAGGCAACCTGTGGAACTCTGAACAATGTTCTTATTAATATAATGATAGAGGATCCGCTAGCAGATTTTCTGTTAACCGGGGATTTTAACCTAAATCTCATTTCATCCCACATAAGAGACGACACAATACTATCGCAAAACCATCAATGGCTAATTCCCGAGCAGGATCTAGGGATAGATAATAATGCCAATGAGAATAGAATAGGAAAAAAATTTGTAAAGGACATGGAAGCAATGGGAATTCAAATTCTCAACGGTAGAATAAAAACAGACGTTCCACCATCAAACAGTTACTTTGGGTACAACGGACACTCCAGGATCGACTACACCATGACTTCGTTATTTATGTTTCACAACATTACCTCGTACTAATTAAAGAAAGTAAATGAAAGTGATCATGCCCAGCAGATAATCATAATGAACATCGGAGTAAATAGAAATAAGGAGTATCTATCTGTTCAAGGGCACATTGGTACAACTAATTATAAAAAACTGTTTTGGAATGTTGAAAACAAAGAAATAATGAATGAAGAAGTGGAAAGGATCATGGAAGTATGCTTTAAAAATACGGTAACAAAAACAGTGCTAGAGCAATGGGAATACTTCACTGAGATGCTGATCATATCACAAAGTCAAATAAATACCAAAAAGAACCAAAAACATAAAGAACCAATCAGGGAGAAGGAACACCACTTAAACCTGCCATATACAATAATGAAATTGAAGAAAGAACGAAACAGGACTATCAGGCTATTAAAGAAACCGGGGATAAAAACGGAAAATCTAGGAAACTTAAAAATACTAAATTAAAATCTGAAGAAGCTAATTTGGGGTGAAAATAATCTGGCAAAACATGCATCTTGGGCAAAAGTATTTCACGCCAGCAAGCAGAAGAATCCAAGAGACTTCTGCAAGATTATCAATGGCCTTGCTAGACCTAACAAGCAGGTAATCTCATCACCATTATCTGAGCAGGAATGGGAGATTTTCTTGAGTAGACATCTAAATCAGGACACTTCACAGTCTAGTCCACTCGAAATGAGACATGGGTGCAAAAACGACAATGATCCTGAATCCTCCTCTAAGGACAAGGAATTGGATACGCCAATACCCATAGAAAAAGAAGAGATAATCAAACTTATAAAAAAACAGAAAAACGGTGCTCCCGGACCAAATGGGATACCGTTTGCTCTCTATAAAGAAAATCCAGAACTATGGGCGACCATCTTAGGGAAACTATACACAGAAGTCATTAGAACAGGAACTGCCCCTAAGTCATGGCGAGGATCCTTAATAACCCCAATATTTAAAAAAGGAGACTGGGCTCTTGCTGAAAACTATAGATTGATTACTTTACAAGACACGGATGTCAAGCTATTTGCAAGAATTTTGCTGCCAAATTATCCGAATGGGTGAGGGAAACAAAGAAATTGCCCTTAAACCAGACAGGCATTATACAAGGCCTAGGAACAACAGCAAACATAATGGTTCTTGCCCTACTAATGGATAAATCAATCAGACTGAACCAACCATTGTATCTATGTTTTATAGATTTTAAATCAGCATTTGATGTGTCAAAAGAAACCTTCTTTGGAATAAACTTGAAAAAATGAATATCCCAGTTCCCCTCCTCAAGCTGATTCGCCTCTTATATACAGATACATGGGTAAGTGTGAGGATGGGGGATGGCCGAACGAACGCTATCGAAGGAGATTCCGGCAAAGAAAGGCCTGAAACAAGGCTGTGTTTTAGCCCCCCTACCTTTTAATTTGTTTCTCGCTGACTTAACTGGAATACTGGATGATGAGAACACGCACCTCCCAAAATTAGATAACAAGCGTCTCACGAATTTGATGTATGCGGATGACGTTATACTATTGAGCCATACCAAAGTGGGACTACAGCGTCTAATTAGGCGGACTCACACATACTCGAAGGAGAACGGGATGGTCATAAACGAGACAAAAACTAAGATCATGGTAGTGACCAAAAACTATAAGAGAAGATTCAAAAGTAAATGGTTTATGGATACAAATGAGCTGGAGCAAGTAGAGGTATATAAATACCTGGGTGTATTATTTGATGCGAAGGGCAGCTACCAATTGCAAAAAAGTGACATCCAAAGAAAAGCGAACTCATTAACTGCAGCATTCAGAATCGTGCATAAGTCACTTTCCAGCCTAACCTATGGTCCTCTTCTGAGTGTAATTGGCGCAAAACTCCTACCGACTATCACATATGGTAGTGAAGTGGTCATGGGCAAGTATAGCGAAACTCTGAACAAGATCATAACCAGAGTATATCGGGCCCTATTTCATATCCCAGTGAACGCATCCCCGGCCCAAGTAAGGTTGGAGTTTGGACTGACCAACCAGCAATATGCAAAGCAAGGCCACATTATAAAAGTATGGAATCAAATAAAAAACGACCATCAAAATGAGATATCGCAACTGTTATGGAGAGAAATAAATAAAGACATAAATTCTACTGCGGGGATCTACCTTAGGGAAGCAATAAAGGATTTTGCGATCACGTCAATATGGGAAAACAATATAACCAAAACATCGTTTAAGAAAATAATTAATAAAACTGTAAACCATCTATCCATCTTAAACGATAAAGCTATCCTCACCAAAAGAAAACATGCATGGGCGATAATTAACGGTTATAAAAAGAAGGAAATCCAACAATATCTGGTAACACCCTGGACGGAAAGAAACAAACAGGTGCTCCTTAAAGCCAGATTTGGAATAATGCCAGGCCTGTGTCACCTTCCTCCGTGGGAGAAACCGCAAACTCAAAGGAAATGTAGACTGTGTAATAATGGTGAGGAGGATAAGCTTCATTTTCTGTGTACTTGCCCTGAACTCTTACAGGAGAGAAAATCATTACTTAAGTTTCCCTTCAATGTACGTGGCATAAGGACATGCAGGCAGGCCCTGATTAATTGCATGAACTCGAACGACATCATTTTAAATGCTATCTTTGTAAGGTTCTTAATGATAGTCAAAAGGAAACTAGATGTCATATCTATTTTAAATATTTAATCACCTACAAACTTGATGCAATGACATTTTAAGTGTTTTTATTCATGAATACAGTTTTTAGTTTTTGTTTGAGATGTGTAATATTGTAAGATTTTAAATAATCACCACAATAAACTATTTGTACTTGTACTTGTACCCTGGCCTCTGGCATCAGGCCCGGCACTGTCCCCACACACATTGCACATCGTTGCCTCTAAAGCATCATTGAAACCTAAATTGTTATAGGCGTGTTTTCTCCCCACATTTAGAACGGGAAAGCACCCATTCCTGGTAAGGGCATGTGCAAACATTGCCCGAATTTCGAAGTGTGAAAAACACCAGAAAATTGAAAGCGAATACCTAAAAACGTACAATTGTTTAAACGTTCATGAGTTTTAGGTGATATTGGATGAATTGCTTGTCAAATGGCTATCGGTCACTTTGTGTTTCTTTCGCCAAACCCTGAGCAGAAATACTTTGCATGCTGGGGCTTTAGAGCTCTTTGCCAAGCTGCAAAGCCTAGCAGGGCCGGCCTTTAGCAGACGCGAGCTGGTCCTAGGCCCAGGGCGCCTTTTTTGGAGGGTGCACAGATATGTGTGTATTAAGATAATGGCAGCAGCAGCGCCTTCTGCTCTTGCTCCAGCCTTGTCCTTGTCCCTGCCTGTTCGTTTCTGTCTGACTTGCCAGTTTAAAGAGTTTTTAGTTCCTCGTGTCATATGGCCCTGGATATTTTTAACTCCCCTTAAGCACCCTTTCTTTCCCTCCCTTCACCCTCTGACCCCTACTGACACACTGTTGTGAATGTGCTTTTCACTAAAAGGACACACCCAAACCCTGCACTCCCACTTTGGAGGCAAATATACCACTGCAACTTTTAAATATACACTTTGAACAGCACTTCCTAAAGACGAGGAAAGGACACAGCACTCCCTTTAGGCAAAGCAAGAAAAATGAATTCCGATGCATTTAACATAACACACATAAGTTTATTAATGCAATGTTTAGAACGGTAGGCCAAATATATCAGTAAATGCAGACACAAAAACTGTTGATTAAGGCAATGTTCAGAAAGGTAAGCCAAATATATCTGTAAATGCAGATTACCAAATGACAAATGAATGATTAAATGAACAATTGAAATAGAATGCAATATATGTGTATATACATATATATATATATATATGTCCACAAAAAGGGTCCAAACATGAAGACGCACACTATCAGCGGGTGCTCAGCGCAGGGGTCGGACCCAGACCCATATTTCATTTACGTGCTTTCCAAAAGACGCGGCACTCAAGGGAAATTTAGATGTTCAAAAAGTGTTTATTTAGTCAAGCTCAACCGACGCGTTTCAGCCTCCACGGCTTTGATCACGGTAGGTGAGTCCCTTCTTTGTTACACTCTTTATACCCCCACATGATCTTAAGATGTTGCATTGTGGGTATCGTAGTGCACAAGTTCTGAGAATGTTCGTGTTAATTAAAAAAAGGGGACGAATACATGTTCTTTGTACACAGGGTGACATGTCTAATCAAATACAAAACGTTAGGATATAGTATCCTATTTATAAGCAAAAAATGTTAATCTTAAAGTAATGGTATAGTACACCACTTAATTATTCATTGGCATCATTAAAGTTCTCTATAGTGTAAAGACATCATAAAGCACTGACATCTGGGGGTGAAGCAAGTAATAGTACATTTAGACCCCTGGGAAAAAAGAAAAAGAAAAAGAAAGGAGAAGGAGAGGAGAAAATAAAGGATAGTTAAGAAAAAAGAAAAAGAGAAGACAGGGAGGTTTTATAAACATTTCTTGTGGCTTGTCAGAACAAACTCCTCATTCTAGATGAAAAAAGATTTTTGAAAGCTATATCATTGTTTATTCGAGGTGAACGGCAAGTTCCTCATCAAAGTTCATCCCTCTCGGCATCTTTGTTTTCAACCGGATGATATATCGGGATTCTAATTGGCGTAGTTCCCTTTTTCGATTTCCACCACGTTCTTTGGGCAAGATGGTATCAATCCCATAGTATTGCATGGCACGCCAATCGCCATTTTGGCAGGCAATCATATGTTTGGCAGTAGCATAAGCAATGTCTTTATTCTTCACTGCTCGAATGTGTTCCAGAATGTATTTCTGACCACATTTGCACTCTATAACATACACAACGTATTGTGTTGTGCACGTTATTTTCTGTTTCACTTGTATTGTGTTGCCATTGGGGTCCAAAATTGATTTTGTGTTTTTCCCAATCTTACAAGCCTTGCAAGAATTACACTTGCTGAAGCCTTTTCGTTGTTCCTCTAGCCAATTCATCTTTTCTTTTACCTCGAAATGGCTGTTTACAAGAATGTCTTTCAAGGATCTTGTTTTCCTATATGTTGTTGTAGGTTTGGTACCAATCAGTTCTCCTATGTCTGGATCTTTTGCAATCAAATGCCAATGTTTCCGCATTTTACTCATAATGGCTCCGCTTTCTTTACTGTATGTCGTTACAATTCTCGGAATTGATTGGGCCTTTTGTTGTTCTACTCTACTTTTAGGAATCAAAGTGTCAATCCTTGGTGTACCATCGATTTTTTTCTTGTTTCGCGACAATGTATGGTTTTGGTATCCTCTTTCTTTAAATCTTAGAATCGTTTCCTGCATTTTCTCTTCTGCATCTTCTGGTTGGGAGCAGTTTCGTTTCATACGCATGAGTTCTCCAAAAGGAATACTATTCAGCAGGGGTTTGGGGTGAAAGCTGGTCCCGTGCAGTATGCTGTTTGTTGATGTTTTCTTTCTATAGAGTGTAGAATGTATCTTATCATCCTCTATATACACAAGTGTATCAAGGAACGGGAGCTTTGTGCGACTTGTTTCATATGTGAAAGATAGTCCCAGTTGGTTGTTTGCTAACTTTGTGTAGTAATCCTGAAATTGCTTTTCATTTCCATTCCATATTACAAACAAGTTGTCTATGAAACGAACCCACAAAATAATTCTTTCAAGATATATATATATTCATTCCACAAAGGTTGCCCTGTTGGAAACGCCACACACGAAGGGTTTCAGCACAAATGCTGCTGATAGCAGCACACCAGCCTGCCAAGCACACCATTCCTTGTCATGCCATACGCGTTTCGGGCGTCCTCATGCCCTTGTTCACTGGCTGCACAAACGGAAAACAAGGCTTTCGTTCCAGGCACATGATTTATTTAAATATACAAGTCCCGCCCATGTGGGGGTGTGGCAAAGAAGCATTATGGTTGTTGCAGTACATTGCCCTACTCAATAGTGCCAAATCCCAAGTGGGTGCCTTGGTCCAGCCGTTCTCAAATATGTTATTCCACAGTGGGCGGAATGGGATGTGAACAGCGCTGTGGTGCTGCCAATATCTGCCGACAGCTCAGGCCCCCTTCGTTCTTGTCACTGCTCGGGTACCAGAGCAATTTAGATCCGCTTGTTTCAACGGCGGGGCATTTCCGCGACTGGACCAGCCTCATAAGATTCATTCCACAAAGGTTGCCCTGTTGGAAACGCCACACACGAAGGGTTTCAGCACAAATGCTGCCTGTAGCAGCACTCCAGCCTACCAAGCACACCATTCCTTGTCATGCCATACGCATTTCGGGTGTCCTCACGCCCTTGTTCACTGGCTGCACAAACGGAAAACAAGGCTTTAGTTCCAGGCACATGATTTATTTAAATATACAACTTAATTTTAGAGTCTGATGTGGTGAATATTATTACTACTGTTACCAGCATGCCATTTGCACACGCCCACTGTTGCGGGACTCAAGATTTAATAAAATCAGCTGTTCTCAGTTCAGTCTCGTGCCTCCATATTGCCAGCGATCAAGGGCTCGCAGGAGCTTGAAACGCGTTTGGCGCCTGGATTGTGTGCACTCTGCTAACCTTACTGCCACCTGCTGAGCGGAGTGCTGTAACATCGCTGTGTGTGGCTTTTCATTGGGGCAACCTTTTCTTCTACATTTCAGCGGCTGGTCCGGCCGCGAGAAGCCCCGACGCTCGTGAGCGGATCCTGTGTGCTGGGAAACCCGAGCACACGCTGGGACAGCGGGGGCCTCGCTCGCAGAGATACTGGCAGCGGCGAACAGTTTGCATCCATTCCACCATACATGGATTTTTATCATAACTGTGGGGCAGAGACAGTATCCACTTGGGTGAAGAACTTCATTTTAGAGTCCGATGTGGTGAATATTATTGGGACTACTGTTACCAGCATGCCATTTGCACACGCCCACTGGGGCGGGACTCAAGATTTAATAAAATCAGCTGTTCTCAGTTCAGTCTTGTGCCTCCATATTGCCAGTGATCAAGGGCTCGCAGGAGCTTGAAACACGTTTGGCGCTTGGATTGTGTGCGCTCTGCTAACCTTACTGCCACCTGCTGAGCGGAGTGCTGTAACCTCGCTGTGTGTGGCTTTTCATTGGGGAAACCTTTTCTTCTACATTTCAGCGGCTGGTCCGGCCGCGAGAAGCCCCGACGCTCGTGAGCGGATCCTGTGTGCTGGGAAACCCGAGCACACGCTGGGACAGCGGGGGCCTCGCTCGCAGAGATACTGGCAGCGGCGAACAGTTTGCATCCATTCCACCATACATGGATTTTTATCATAACTGTGGGGCAGAGACAGTATCCACTTGGGTTAAGAACTTCATTTTAGAGTCCGATGTGGTGAATATTATTGGGACTACTGTTACCAGCATGCCATTTGCACACGCCCACTGGGGCGGGACTCAAGATTTAATAAAATCAGCTGTTCTCAGTTCAGTCTCGTGCCTCCATATTGCCAGTGATCAAGGGCTCGCAGGAGCTTGAAACGCGCTTAGCGCTTGGATTGTGTGCGCTCTGCTAACCTTACTGCCACCTGCTGAGCGGAGTGCTGTAACCTCGCTGTGTGTGGCTTTTCATTGGGGCAACCTTTTCTTTTACATAAATGTGTATATATATATATATGTAACAAAGAAAAGAAAATATTCACAGAGATAGTTAGGAACACCGCACCGACTGATTCTGCAACATCCTTGCCAACTCTAGCTGGGGAAGTCCTTTTCAACAGCCCAGCAATACGTCTATTCTGTGGTGAACTTCCATCTGGCCCTCGAAAGCTCCAGGCTTAAATATCAGTACTAAACATGAAGCAAAGCTTCTAGAAAACCTCACCCCCTTCTCACCTTCTCATTGGAAAAAAACGAACTGGCTGTACCAGTCTGCATCAAGGCCAAGACGGAGGCTGGCCTAGCTCCCGTATTTTGACTTCGAGGCAGAGTTGCACATTCTACAGATAATATCTAGTTCACGCTCATCAGTGAAGAGCGAAAACAAGTGAAGAGCAGACACCTGGCCTCCTCACTTCCCAGCTACGTGCGAGCAGCAAGGCAAAGCCAAAGAACAAGCTGACAATGAGGCCATGTCAAAGCCAATAGCAAGAACTCATAATTAACCCAAACAACTTGAAGCACTGCTGTGCATGCAGAAGCAAGACAAAGACAGAAAACAAGATGATATGAGCTGTGTCAAAGCCAATAGTAAGCACCTATAATTTTCTTAGCCCAAACAACTTGCAAGCACCACTGTTGGGCACACAGAAAAGCTTGAAGCAAGGTAAAGTCAGAAAGCAAGATGACATGAGGCCATGTTAACGCCAATAGTAATTCTCACCAATGTTCAACACAATGCACGTTTCTGCACAACTGCTTATAGCATTGCATACTTTATTTCTCAATGTACAACACCGAGCATATGTGTGCATCACCGCTCACTACCATGAAATCATAAAATCATGTGATAATCACTTCAAAGCAAGTCTTAACTGAAAACATAGCCATGATTGAAAGACTGCATTTCAATAACTGAAAAACATAACTATGATGGAAGTACTGCATTTCTTAACTGAAAAACACAACTACAAAACACTGAAATCATAAAAGCATGTAATAATCTTTTCAAAGCATGTAGAAACAACTCAAACATATATAGATATTCAGCAAGAGTCACACAAGATAAATGAATCAAGCTTTTGAACTCAGTAATGCTCCTAATGTCTCAAATGGCTAATACTGGAACTTCTACTGTTGAAGCAGCCAAACTCATATATATTTTGTGCTAAAAAAATAAAGGCAACTCTTTAACTCAAAAAACATTTTTCTCCAAATGCAGAACATTTTTGACGTTCTTATTCTTTTTAAACAAACAGTCCTTCTGTGTGAAAGACACACAGCCCTCTCGCACTTTGCTTTTACTTCATGTTTATATAACAGTTTCAATTGCCGCACATTTGTGTTGTTCTGTTTTCTCTTAAAACACACAGTTGTTCTGTCTGAAAGACACACAGCCTTCTCGCATTTAACTTCATCTCCACTAAATCAGTTTATTGGTTTTGGCAGAGTAGATCCCCATCTGGTTCGTTCAGCCACAGGACGTTAGCTTCCACCATCCAGTGATCACTCCAGGCTTGAGGAGAGGGTAGAGGAGGGGAAGGGAAGGGTCCCACCCACACAGGGTCACGGGCAGAGTCATAAGGCATACCAACACGTTGCAGTATGATGATCTGAAAAAGAAACAAGTATCACTCTTCTTGCAAAAACATTTTTCAAAAAAAAAAGCGCATGTCTAAAGGAACAATATTATCATTCCTGTCTGCACGGTTCACTGCTGGCTCTGGGGAATTGTCTGAGAATTCTACCCACGCTTTAGCCTCTGAATTTGTAGTATGGCCTAAGGCCTGCTTTGTGCGCATGTTATGTTAGCATGGCTTATTAAAAGTTTAAATGCCATTTTACCTTTTGCCGCTTTTGCACACGATACTGCATATCTTTTTTTGTAAGTTAGCCTTCGTGAAGGTCTACACATGAGAAAGGGTTTTGTTTTCAACATCTCTAGACTTACATTGTGTCCCTAGTCTGCACAGTGAGTGCTGAAGCCATCAAGGTTATCAAAACATGGTAGCTGTTTTTCGACATGATCGAGTAACGCTTTCTAGACACAACAATTTGGCAGCTGTGAGCCAACTAAGATTCTGGCGCCCTTATTATTGCACACTTGCCAGGATTTCACACACTTGGAAGATTTTCCGTTTCCAGGGATGCAGAGAGCTTCAGCTGATCCGAATGTGATTTACTCTTACTGAGCGGAAAGGTAATGTGGTCCCCCAAACAAGCCTAAGAGACCTTCTTTAGTTTATAATGCATAGTTCCTATATAGGGAGGGTGTTAAAACTAGGCGCTATAAGTCCTGTTGTCACCATCATTGTAATATGATTTCTCCTTTTGTATTTTATGGAATTGTAACAATGCTGACCATATTATTTGTAATCATATGTCTGCATATGTTGGCTAAGATACTGCACCTGAGATCACGTTGTTAAAATAAATAGTTTAACCTTACCCGTGTCTCTTCTTTACTCCTGTTGTGGACTGGTATGAGAGTATAACGAAAGAGTGTTCTCACTTCCCACCATTCCTGAGTTTGTCCTAAGTCGCACTTTCTAGGTTGTCTAATCATTGGTTACTTTGATATAGGACGAAGAGCTAATGTGACACTGATGCTAGCTGGTTGGGGTTTTTCTAAGTACTGAGGTGAGTTTCTGGTACACCACAATTCACTGATGTCCTAGGTCTCTGTGCACAGTTCTGTGTATGAGCAGGATCCTTGCAACATGGCACCACCAACGATGTGGCCTTATTGTGAGACTCTTGAGTAGTGCTTGTATCAGTCCACGACTCCCTCACTATTGTTTCCGGTTGACAGTGGTGACGGATAAATCTACCTATAGTTACATAGGTCTTTTCAAGCTTGATAATATAAAATGATTTTCTATTGAATTACTACCCAGCTGTGCTTTTTCTATTGCATTGTACTAATCTTTCACTCGGTCGTTATGGCTGCAGTGGATATCCCAGTACACAGTCGGTTGGCTGTGCGCAATCATTTGCAGGATCTCCTAGTCTCTTTGGAAGGACAGGCAGTGGTTTTTGTTGTATCTGCTGAGGCAGCGTACCCGTTTGAGCTGTTTTACTCATGGGTCACTTTTCCTGCGGTTGATGTTGGTACTGGTGTGTTTCACACTTACACTCCATCTCCGTGCCTGCAGAGTACGCTCCATTTAGGACAAAGGAAGTTCCGATTTCTGCTTGGCAGCATGCCATTTTATTTAATGGCGCCCTCTCACATGTAATAACGGTGGTCAGACAAGGACCGTTGTCTATTGCAGGCGCTTCTTGGCCTGTTTTAGCTCGATATACCCCGCATCCTAATGCACAATGATTGACAGCTCCGGAATTAAGACCCCTTTATGCCTCTGCAGTGTCAGTGATAAGGGGTCTGGTTCATTACATTTCCTGCAACTTCCTGGGTGGGGCCCCGCGTGGTGCGGCGCATCCAGTTGGGACAAACGGGCTGAAGCTTAGTCCCGCTATGGTTAATGCGGTTATGGGCAAGCGTACCCAGGATAAGGATGAAATTCCTTTTTGGCTTGCTGAGAAATTTGACCAACTGGAGGCAGTGTTCCCGAATACCACTCCTGTGGAGAAACACAGGATCCTTACATTTAGTTTGCAGAAAGACTTAGTGCCGGACGTAAATGACTGTACCACTTGGGGTGTGATTTTTGCGGCAGTCTATTCTAGGTGCTTTGGCACCCCGTCAATGGCAGTCCTGCCCTCCGTCATTAAGCGTGTTCAGGATGAACACGGACCAGAGGTCGCTGTAGAGATGGGAATGCGGCTCGTGGGAGTATTTGACATGGTTCGCGATCTAGTCCTTGCAAATGTTAAGGGGGATGCGGTAAGTTTCCAGGTGTCTAATGCTTTACGCGATATTCCAGAGGCAGAGAAACTCCATCAGTTACCAAGAATTATTACGGAGGCTTATAAGACCGTTGGCCGTAATAGTTTGGGTGTTAAGCCTTTTGTTAAAAAACAAACCCAGAAGCAAACTCAGCAGGCGTTATCTGATAAAGATGATCGCCAGAAAGTTCCGAAGCCAAATTGGAATAAGAACAAAAAACAGGGGAAACAGCAACAGAAACAGTGGTCCCGTCCTGCTTCACCTACACCTGCCTCTACTGAGCGTACATATGAGTTGTGCGACAGCACTACAATTAAGCCACCTGATAGATTTCAGGTTCCTGAACATCGTTCTCCTTGCTCTTTGCAGGAAACATCGTTCTCACCCACTGGAGGCGGAGGCGGCGGCAGAGGACAAGGTGCCCAACAGAGACGTGAGCAGCCTCACAAGGCTGACGGAAAAGGCAAGCAGGACGAGTCACCGCGCCAGAGACCCCAGTTTCAAAAGAAGAAAGTTGCTGCAGTAACAGCGAGATATGCCATAGATAGTGAGAATGCAGCTTCGGAATCTGACATGGGCGCTAGGACTGTTGGACAGCGCGACGGAGATTACCATAGTTCGAGAGGCGTTGCGTCCACTACTGAAGGTGACAGCGACTGACATCTTCGTTGTAGTTGAGACAGCTGACACTAGAGTGGCTCCCCCTGAAAGTCTTTATGAAATTGTCCTTATAATTGAAGGTGACATAGAACGTACCATAAAAGGGGTTTTGGGGGAAAATCTAACTACTACCTATGATATTTGGTTGGCGGAGGTCGATTGGCCCCCACCCTTTGTCTTAGCTGCTCTCCAAGGGGAGGAGGTAATTCTCCCTAGTTTCGCGCATACAGTGCCGAAAGAGCAGGCACTGCATTTTGCAGAAGATTGGGCTAAGGCGCTTGTGCCGGCTTTGTACTGTACTCACTGTGGATGGGACACATTTTCCCCTCGACATGATATTCCTTTGCGGTCAATGCCACAGCCTCAACTCCAATACCCCATGTGGCGAGAAGCAAAAGCTTCCGTTGCGGAAATCATTGAACAATTGGAATATCAAGGTGTGATTGAAACGTCTGTGTCTCCGATGAATAACCCTCTTTTTACTGTGACCACGCCAGATGGCTCGTACCGTTTGGTATTGGATTACTGCCACTTAAACTCTCATTGTCGTACGTTCGCGGTGCAGAATACTCACAGTTCTGCTCTTGTGGATAGTCTCGTGCGTAAATGGTTCAAAACCACACTTGACATATCCAATGTTTTTTTCGCCCACAATCTGTCCCCTCTTAGTAGACAATGGACTGCTTTTACAAGTGATAGCAAACAGCGCCAATTTCGTCGTTTGGCCATGGGCTATAAGAACAGTCCTGGTGTCTTTGTCGCCCGCTTTGTCTCTCTCTTGGAGGGGCTCGACGCAGATGCACGTTCGTATGTGGATGACATCTATCTCACAGGCGATGTATTATGGCTGCATCTGTGCCATGTGGCCCGCATAATTTGAAATTTTGCGTATTTTGGTTACAAATTTAACTTTGCAAAATCTCACATTGCAGAGTACACAGTGTTGTTCCTGGGCTATGAGCTCAACAATGAAGGACACGGTTTGGCTCCTCACTTCCTGGAGAAATGCACACTTTTGCGCGCTCCCACAACACTGAAGAAACTATAATCTTTACTGGGCTTTTTGAATTTCGGGCTTACCTATATTGCCGAATATGCCCAGTGTATCAAGCCTCTTTACGCCTTGATACAACCTTCTTTTTCCAAATTGTGCTGGGTGCCTGAACATTCAGCCATCTTGCAATCTTTGCAGGCTGTTCTTCTAGAATTTAAATTCTTGTTGACCCATGATAACCACACCAAACTGGTGGTAAGAATCGTACCAGGGGCCGTGGGTTTCACGTAACTTACCTTTAATGAGGGTGACACAGTCCCTATCGTTAACAAGTCACACTTGTACACTTCGGCTGAGTTGCGGTTTTCCACTGTGGAAAAAGTTTTGACAGCAGAGCAGATGGAGATTCTTAAGGAATGTGCACTGTTGCAGGGAAAGCGCATTTTGGTTGTTACTCCGTATCCTGCCTTGGTGACAGTGACGAAAGCCAGTGTACCAAATTCTAAGGCTTTGCACCCGCTGTGGATACAATGGGCCACGTCCATGACATCTCCGGATGTCACGTTAATTTTTGATTCCTCTCTGCAGACTCAAGAGTTTTTGCAGTATGAATTCGTTCATCCTGCTCCTCTGACTATGCGCCCACTGGAGGATTCCCGCTGTATCATTTACACTGACGGAAGCGTGCAAGCGGCTACGGGTTCAAAGCACGAATATTCTTTGGCCTGCGCAATTGTGGTTTGTACTATGGTGGATGGTGAATTCAAGTCCGATGTTGTGCATACACAGACATTAGGGGACTGTACTGCCCAATTGGCAGAGCTTCGTGCTCTGATGCTTGCATTGGGGTACACTGATCCCAGTGTGACTACTTATCGTAAGTGACTCTTACTACTGTGTTCAATCATACAATGACAATCTGCCGTTTTGGATTCCAAAGGATTATCGTGACTCCAAGGGTCACACAATAAAACATAAAATGATCTGGGTTCGAGTGGCTGAGTTTAAAGAACGACTGCCACTTGTCTTTGTAATTCATACTCTGGGTCACCAGCGTGTTGGAGTTCACGCTGTTGGCAACTGTCTCGTGGATGAAGCCGCTAAGACAGCAGTTGCAACATATGCAGTAGCAGCAGTTACACGTTTCAAAAGCAAGATTGATGATGACATCATGGCAGCTATTGCCGCAACAGAGAAGGGAGGTAATTACCCTACAGGTTTCCCTTCTAAGTACTCTTATCATTTAAGTCCTGATAAAGTTCCTTATGTGAGAATTAACGACGTTGGTGACAGGTTAATACCCAACGCGGACCGCAGGCAGACTTTGATTACAGCAGCCCACCCTGGGATGGCCTCATCGCATGCCGGCGTGTCAGCTACTGTATCTCTTCTCCAGCAACGATATTGGTGGTGGGGTTTGTACAAACAGACGCGTGATTATGTCCTTCAGTGTGACATTTGTCAGCAAATTAAACCTGCTACTGCTGCACGCCCGCCCAAAACTCAGTTGTACATATCTAATAAACCACTTGCGTGTGTTTATTTAGATCACTGCGGTCCTTTCTCATCTGATACTGCGTATAAGTACATCTTAGTAGCAGTTGAATCTTCCACGCGTTTTATGTGGTTGTGGCTGCAACGCAGTGCTGATTCCAGAACTGTCATAAGGGATTTGCGTGTCTTTGTGGGAATTTTTGCGTGTGGTACCTTCCATTGGACCAGCATCCAGCGTTTGCCTCTAAGGCATACAAGGATGCCATGAGTTCTTTGGGGGTTGTTAAATATGACAAACACTGTGAATGTAGGCAGTCCAGTTTATTATCTTTTACTCCACCAACTTGATGCTGCCAGTCTCCCAGTCCTCAGTCTCCCAACTGCTCAGCTGCAGTCATACCCAGGGAGACTGGAATCAGGAGAAACAGAACACTTACAACAAACAATTCTAGTACAGCTATTGAATACAACACATCCCCCATACTAAGGAGAAAATTGAAAGAAAAGAATGAGAGGAAAATGGAAACAATAAAGTGAAATAAGTATACACAAAGAAAATAAAAGTAATAAGCATAACACAAACTATGATGCATTTAACTCATAATCTTTAAAGCATGTAGGAACATGATGTGATCTTCGAGGAAATCTTCTCGAGGAACTCTCATCAGATTTGGATGATCCAGGACCATGAGAATTGCATTCCAAACCGGAAGAAGACGAAGATACATCACCATCGAACCTGACTGGTCTGGACATGTTCCATTTACATCCATTCTGCATGGTTACAACATTTTTGTGAATAGAACCAATAATGAAAGGACCCATGTAGTCAGTGGCCATTTTTCTATGCAGTCTTGGCTTCTTAACTAAAACTATGTCACCAACCTTCCATAGCTTTATTTTTACCGAATTATTTTAATCATACCGTTCTTTATATATTCTTTGATAAGATTTAATCCTAGACTCCACCTCCTCCTTTTGTAAAGGAACAATGGGCTAGATGTAGGTAAATCTTTTTTACCGATTCTAAAATACCGAATTTTACCGATTCGGTATTTTAGAGTCAGTAAATGCAATGTAGGTAAAAATTAGGTATTATTTACCGAATCGGTAAAAATAGGAATCTGCCATTCGGTATTTACGAATCGGTATTTACCGAATCGGTATCTCCCATTCATTCCTATGGGCCTTTTGGACCATAGGAATGAATGGGAAATACCGGGAAAGCAAATAAGAGTGAAACTGAATCAGGCAGCCAATCAGGTGCTACCACCCTCCCCCTCCCTACCAGGAAGTGGCTACACAGGCAGCTGCAAGTAATTAGAAGCTTCTGGAGAGGCAGTTGGAGCTGAGCTGAGTCCCTGAGCCACAGACAAAGTTTTGCACTTTTAAACTGTGAATCTGGCAAGCAGCAGTGAAAAGGAAAAGCCAGAGAGGAAGAGGAAAATCAAATTTAGCAACATGGAGCTGCAGGTCCTTGTAGAGGAGGTGGTGAAGGAACACCAGAAATTGTTTGGCAAGCTGTCCCTGACTGTGGCTGAATCTGCCAAAAGGAAGATTTGGCTGGACATTCAAGCAAAGGTGAATGCTGTAGGAGTGACTCCAAGGGACATAGACGACCTGAAAAACAGGTGGTATGACCTCAGGAGTCTGACCAAGAAAAAAATTGCGGGGCTCCACAAACAGGCAAACAAAACTGAAAGAGGGAAGAACCGTGCCCCCCACCCCCCTGACTGACCTGCAGGAGCTGGTGGGGTCCACCATTGAACCAGAGAGCGTCTGTAGACTGGATATGCAGACAGCTCAGCCAGAGCTGCCACCAGAAAAGGTAAGATGCATGCACAGCAATCACCCCCACCCCATCAGCCTTCCCTTTACCCTATGTGGCAAAGTTAACCCCAGTCCAGTAGAGTTAGCACTATACAGGAGCAATGCATTATGGGGCATGTAGTCAGTAAATGAAGGGCCATGTCATACAGCACAGCCAGCAACAAGTTAGGCAAATTATTTCAGACTTAATCAAGCGCAGGCAACATGTACAGTGTACAAGTGAAAATTATTTAATTGTAGTGGCTGTGAGGCAGTAGCACCAAGCTAATGTACGCTTATATGTCCACAGGCGAGACATCTTGCAGGTGTACCAGGGAGGGGAAGGCACGGCACTAGAGAGGGATGACAGCCAGGAGCCAGGGCCAAGTGCAGAGAATGTCACAGAGGACACATGTGCATCAACTACACAGCCACCATCCCAAGACCCAGAAATGTCTCAACATCTTCATGCGTCCCCAGAACGTTCAGGATCCCCTCTGCTAATGTCCTCACCTGAACTGCCTGTATCACTGCCTCTGACAACTCCTGCATCACAAAAGTCCAGGAGGCATGTAGTTGAGCCACTTGTCCAAATGGAGTCATCAGCAGGTGACATGGAGGGGGATGACACACAAACCTTGGCTGCGGAAGGTAGCCCTGCGACACAGCAGTCCAGTGCAGAGGTTGTCCGTACAGCTAGCAGACGCCGCAGGCACAGAGAATGCATTGTAGCAGCTCATGTGGAGGGTCCCAGTGTCTTCCGTGGCCTTGAGGGTAGCATGGTGAAAATCCAAAGGATGCAGGGGAAGGCCATCCTGTCTGTGCAATGCCAGATGAGGAACCTAAACACAAATGTGGAAGATATAGGGAAGGGCATTAGAGAACTAGTGGAAGTTAACAAGGAGATGGCTGCAGGGTTGCGGGACATGACACAATCAGTGCAGCTTCTGTGCAGCAAACTGGACCAGGACATGTTAGCAAGGCGCAAGGAGAGGCAGCGTGCGCAGCAGCAAAGTAAAGCAATAAACCGCCTGGCCACAGCCACTTCCCTGCTATGCAGAAGATGCATTAACATGCAAGAGGGACTCACCCACAACAGCAATGAGGTGTCCAGGGGCATTGCTAGTTTGACCAGTGCTGTAGAGCTGCTGATGAATGCACAGACAGCACCAACTGCTGCCCTGGACGTCCCAGAAAGTGAGGAAAGCACCAGTAGGAGCAGCATGGCAAGCCCCCTTGTTGTCGAGACACGAAGGAGCAGCAGGCGCCATGGTGAACCAACAGCCCAAACGCACAGTGAAGAAAGCCAGCCACTTACATCTGGCACTGGTAGGCGTGGGCGGAAATGACTTTTTCAGTTAATGGGGAAGTGACCCAGGACTACCATTATTCCATGGATGACATTTGTGTTGAACATTTGTGCTTTTGAATACCTGTGTAGTGCCAAATATTAAACTACGTTGGGTGCATACTCCACCTGTCTGTGACTCTTTACTTACTGAAAAGTAGTTGCGTGTGATCTCAGCCCGTCTGTGTCTGCCATCTGTTGGTGTTACAACTCCTGCTGTGTTGGGTTCAGGCAGTTTTCAAACAAATGGAGGATCCCCTAGTGACGGATGTCAGGGAGGGGGAGCTAAAGTTAACACAAGGAAGTCCCTATATTTAGAAGCAGCCTTAGATTGCTGAAGGAAATAATCCCAAGGGGTTTTCTTACAGAGAGTTTAAACACGGGGCAAAAACAGCAGTGAGCCAATAGCAGTAAGCACTAAACAATAAACTGTAATGGAATGATAAGTATAAACAAAGAGATAAAAAATCAATTCAAGATTTATTTGGACCTCCCAAATGGGTTACAATCTTAAAAATAATTAAAAACAACTAAGACAGCCTTTACGTAAAAGGATTGCAATTACAAATTAAAATGAACAAACAATACAATAAGCAAAACAAGTCGACGCGGCGTTTCGGTGGCTTTCAATCTTTGCACCTTCATCAGGACAAACATATAATTTTCATAGAATCTGCAATGTGATTCCAGATTCAAGTCTGATAGGTATATTCAGTTTTTTTCTCTCTCAGCATGGACTGGTTATTGATGATTTAGTCACGCTGGGAAGCTTTGAATACTGCCTCCACGTTTTCTCTTTGCACGGAGGAACCACCGTATATTATTAAAGTCTTAGAACGCTCGGTTTTTGTCGGGTATCCAACTACGAGTATTTAACGTTGCCGCTGTGCTCTTTAAATTATGCACTTCCACTCTGTGGTGTTATTGTCAAGTCAGCAATGTCTCTTGTATCCTGGTCGGCCTCCCTGTTCCTCCGTGCGTCCGCCTTCGTCTTCATTCAAAGGGTAAAGTGCATGTTCATCATCATGGTCCTCATAGTCACTCAATTCCACCTCGGTGACCTTCCTAGTCGCAAGGGTGTACAACATTGCACAAGTTGCAATCATCTTACAGCAGGTTATTGGTGTATACTGGCGTGCCCCTCCACTTTTGTGGAGGCAGCGGAACCTGCTTTTCAACAGCCCAAAGGTGCACTCCACAATGTTCCTGGTTGATTTGTGTGCCCTGTTGTATCACCTCTGGCTGGGGGTTGAAGGGTTGAGGTAGGGTGTCAGGATGAAGGAGCAGATGGCATATGCACTATCCCTTATTTGAAAATGAGAAATACATTACTCACATGCACACATACACATTCATCTGCAATATGTATCAAGGGAGTGTCACACAGTGTGTCACCTATTAGGTATCCTTCGCCAAATTCCCCCACTGTCAGGCGTGTGTAGATCCCACTGTTCTGAAAGATGTGTGAGTCATGGGTACTTCCTGGGAACTTGGCCACTATGTCCGTGATAATGTAGTTAGCATCACAGATTACCTGTACATTTATTTTGTGGGTTGACTTCCTGTTTCTGTAAACGTACTCTGTGGCAGCAGGTGGGCAGATTGGGATGTGGGTGCCATCAATACAGCCGATGATGTTGGGGAAATGTGCTATTTGATAGAAGTCTGTCTTGGTCCTGAGCAGTTCTGCGTGCGTTTCAGGGAAGCTGATGTAATGATGCATTCTCTGCATCATGGCCTCTAGGAACTTCCTAAAGAAACAGGACAGGCAGCTCTGGGACACCCCACCTACCACAGCAATCACACTATGGTAACTCCCAGAGGCAAGCATGTGTAGGCTACACAGCACCTGCACATGGGGTGGGATGGCGTGCGCCCTTGGGGTTGGGTGCTCCAAAAGTGGGTGCAGGTCCCTGATCAAGTCCAGGATGGGTTGTGGGTGTAGCATGTACCTTTGTAGGATCTTTGCCTCAGTTAGTTGGAATAGGGTGATCCTCTGCCTGTAGACCTGCTCCTCCCTTGTCCAGACTCTCTCTCCTTCTGCCAGTAGCCGTAGCCGCCTCGCTATCACGTAGAATGCCGCCATTCTGGTCAAACTGTTGCATTTTGGGCCCTTTTTCATAGCCTGCACCTGGTTACCACCTGCTTTCAATCCATGGTAAATACCGACTCTTAAATACCGAATTTCATGCAAATTCGGTATTTTAGAGGTTACCTACATCTCAAAACTAATTTTTACCATTTCTTATTTACCGAATCGGTAAATTTACAGAATCGATAAATTTACTGATTCGGTAAAATTACCCATTTGATTCGGAAGTTTTTCTGACCCCTACATCTCAATATCCAAATACCGGTCGGTAACGGGCGAAATTCAGTATTTTTGGCCGTTACCGACTAGTATTTGGATACCTACATCTGGCCCAATATCTTGAGGAGACAACCATCCAGGATACAATTTTGAGCGAGCTTGCCTTCCCCTCAATACTTGAAAAGGAGAACTTTTCATTATGTAGTTGATAGTAGTGTGATTAGCCCACCAGGTATCACCCAAAATGTCTTTGAGAAGAGACTTTGTTTCTATGGCTCTCTGTATACAACGTTTAACAACTCGGTTGATATGTTCTGCAAGGCCATTGGCCTGTGGGGAGTAAAGAGCTGTTTTAAGATGAATTATTCCAAGGTCATTTAAAACATTTTTTCCATGTCTTTAGATGTAAATTGCACCCCATTATCTGTTATGAGATGTCTGGGAACACCATCACACTCAAACTCATATTTAAGAAAATCCACCAAAATTTTAGTATTAATTGTACTGACACATTTGGTGGAAACCCATTTAGAGGCGTAATCTACTAAAAGAATCACAAATCTTTCGGAAGGAGCTAACAATTCAAAAGGACACATGAGATCCAAACCTAATTTCATCCATGGTTGACTAGGAATCTCACTGGTGACAAAGGAGCGGAATTAACAGTTTTAGATTTGTCGTTTGAAGAACAGTCTTTAACTACATGCTCTACTTGATGGTCCATATTGGACCACCAATATCTTTCACGTAATCTTGTTTTAGTAAGACTCCTTCCCAGGTGTCCCTCATGTGCAAGATTATTCAACTTGGATCTCAAATCAGATGATCAGATGTTGGTATTAACCTTTTACCCCGCGTTAAATCATCATGCAGTAGAGTTAATTCGTCTCTAACCGACCGAAAACGAACAAGGTCAGGATCAACACCTTTGCTGTGTGAAGGCCAACCCTTAATCACAAAGTCCTTGACTAAGGGAAAAAGGGAATCATGAGCTTTAGCATGAGTCCACGCTTCTTGACTGATTTCAGACTCTCTGACCCAATTGACACAAGGGGATTCAAAATCAACAAAATCATCATGAATTTCTAAAGGTAATCTCGCGAAGCAATCCGCTATTTTGTTTGATGATCCCGGAAGATATTGTATCTGAAAATTAAACTCTTCCAAACCCTCGCTCCAGCGTTTCAATCTTGGAGTTAACCTTTCACTCTCCATGCAGGAAAACACGTGAACAAGGGGACGATGATCGGATCTTACAACAAAAAGAATGCCCCAAAGGTAATATTTAAAATGCTTAACAGCCTACACAATTGTGAGTGCCTCTCTCTCTATGCATGAATAGTGTTGCTAATTTTTTGTAATGCTCTAGAGGCAAATGCAATAACTTTTTCTACTCCAGCATCTACCTGGGTGAGAACTGCACCAAGGCCCGATAAGCTAGCATCTGTAGTGAGAATTCTTTTTTTCTTTGATTCAAAATGACCAAGACTAGGAAGTTGACTGATGGTATTTTTGACAGATACAAAAGCATCATTGCAATCACTATTCCATTGGAAATGGACTCCTTTCTTTCATAACTTTCTGATTGGTTCAGCAACAGATGCAAACCCTTTGATGAATTTTGCATAAAATTCAGCTTGGCCTAGGAAGGACCTAACTTGTTCCTTATCACAGGGAGTAGGTGCATCAACCATGCTCTTAGCAAGCTCAAGTTTTGGTTGTATACCTTCGCCCGAAACCACATGGCCTAGATATGTGACAGAGGACACACCAATTTTGCATTTCTGTTTGTTAACAGTAAGACCCCTGTCAGATAGTCTTTGTAACACTTTCCTTAATGTGGCATCATGCTCACAGTCGTTGGTACCATAAACTAGATTATCATCCTGAAAGAATAGGATGTTCGGCTTATCACCTAGAATTAACTTCATAATACGTTGAAAACACGCCGCGGCTGACGCCAAACCGAAAGGCATCCTGACAAATTGGAAATCTCCCAGCGTTGTTACGAAAGACGTAAGGTGTTTAGAGTCATGATGAAGCAAAACTTGGTGATACGCCGAAGACAAATCTAATACAGAGAAAACTTTTGCTCCATTTAATATAGTGATTGATTCTGCAATATTGGGAAGGGGTTGGCGATCCACCCATATCCACCTGTTGAAACCCCTAAGGTCCACACACATCCTAATGTTCTTCCCACCATCCTTAGGTGCCAAAACCACCGAAGCCAACCATTCAGACGATTCGATCTCCTCAATCACATTTAGGCTAATCAATCTTTCAAGTTAAGCTTTCAATGGAGCCATCATCATATTTGGAACTTTTCTGACTTTGTGCACGCATGGCACAGATTTTTCTTAAGAATAATGCGATGATCAAAATCTTTTAATAATCCAAGCTTTTCCGAAAAGACCTGAGGAAAATCCTCAAAAATGTTGTTGAGGCTTGAATTGTAGTCAATTAGCATTACTGGGTCAGAAGGCGTAAGAGCATTGGGATTAAGAATTATTTCCAAATCTCTTTGGTGCCTCCATCCCAAAAGGTTGTCACCTCGATGTTCCACATATATTTTTCCAATAGTTTCTCTGCCTTTAAGGTTTATTCTCATAACTGTGTAACCCAATAAATCAATACGTGCTCCTCCATAACTGATTGGATTGATATCAGGAGAAAGTAATTGAATGTCAGGAAAAGCTTTGTTCCACATCTCAGTACCAACCATAGTGAAAGGACATCCAGAATCCGCTAACACAACAAAGAACTTTTCACCAATTTCAATATCACATTCAGGCATGAAGATAGGTTCAGCATCTATAACCCCATCACTCCTCACACTAGACACAGTCATTCTTGGGTTGCTTGGGTTGCTAGATACATCTTCCATATTCTCAATACAATTCACCTTGTCGCCAGATTTGCAGACTCTAGCATAATGACCTCTCATACCGCATTTAAGGCAGGTGGCAGATTTGGCATAACAGTTGGGAAAACGTGAAGGATGTTTAGTGCTCCCGCATCTATAACATTTCACTTCACCACGTTCAAAATTAAATTTTGTTTTAGGATTAGGAGTTACTTTACATACACTGTCACCAACCGTCTGTTGGACATTAGTGGTGGAGATTTCATGAATATTACTGGGTGCTAAGGTACTGTCAGGGGTAGGTTTGTGCTCTTTCATTTCTTTTACCCATCCTGAAGTGCTTTCAACACCTTCAAATATAAAAATGGCTTCTTTCAAAGATGGATTTTTAGACAGAGCTTTTCCTGAACTCTAGGACTATTAGTACATCGTACAAGTTGGTCACTAATTAAAGATTCGGCTAATTCTCCAAATTCGCAAGTTCTAGCGAAAGTCTTTAAAGATGCTATGTAATTTCCAACCTTTCAATAGGTTCTTGAACCCTCATAAAAAATTTGTGTCGTTCTAAAACTACATTTATGCGTGGGCCAAAATAATTCTCTAGCATTTTCATCGACATTTCGAAAACATCAGCAGGCTGTCCAGGACCCTCACCAATAGGCAATTCATCAATGCTGTCGTATAGGTTGCGACCTTCAACACCTAAATTGTGGAGAAGGATCGCCTGCTTCATAAAAAGCGTTTAATCTTTTACCACCTATGGCCACTAAATACGAATCAAAAAGATTCTTCCAACGTTTCCATGGGAGTAAGGGCTCACCAGGCCCTCCCAGGAGGTTGACTCATGGAAGTCGAAGACATAGTGTTACAGTCTGTGAAGGTTTGCACAGTAATACTAGCTAGAGAAAGAAATACTATGTTGTCAAATAAGATAAATAACAGTCAATTAATTATGTGAAAAGGTTGAAAACCAAATGAAAATGAGTTCTGTTAATACAATACAGTTCCATGTTAATGTATGTAATTTTCACCATAGTCTGCATTTCATAGTAGCCAGCCTATTTTATGCCAAAAGTCAAAAATCCTTTGTGCGCTTCGTAATTGATCCCTTGTGCGCTCCATAGACAGTGTTTATTCAAAATGTCAAAATCCTTTGTGCTCTTCGTAATCGGCGTTGAAAATAGCTCTGTGTTTAGCGTTGTTATGGAAATGCTTTAAGCAAAATCGTTGCACGTCGATGTCGAGACGTTCTCTTCGTGATGACACGCTATGTGAGGATTGAGGCGTCGAAAGCTCTTCAGCGAGTGACAGGCAGCATCGGTTCTAATCACGAGGAAGAAACACGCGCTGGCACCCGCTCAAGAAACGATTTTGAAGGTAAACATTCTGTTTTTTCAACAACGTAGTATCAATTCCGAATATTCAATATATGAAAGCGGGTTCCAGGTATTAAACATTCGAAAATATCAAGTTAAAAAGAAAACGCACATCCAATGAGAAATATTCAAATGCAGATCACTTCAAAGCTTTTTGCAGTTAAAACAGTCTAAGAGGCCAGAGGAAGAGTCTTTAAAGATTAAAACGGCTGTGGATACCTTAGTCAAATTTACTCACAGTATGACATTTTCAGCCCAGTCTGCAATTTTATCAATTCAGTCTTTTAAAAATAGATTTCCTGGATGGCAACACAGCTTGTCTCAGTCGGTAATTTGTGGGATCATGGGTGAGTTGGTGGTGCATGCGTTTCTGTGCTTGTCCCCACAAGCCTCCTGTCATTGCCAGTGTTAAATATGACAAACACTGTGAATGTAGGAAGTCCAGTTTATTATTTTTAACTCCACCAACTTGATGCTACCAGTCTTTCCAGTCCTCAGTCTCCCAACTGCCCAGCTGCAGTCATAACCATGGAGACTGGAATCAGGAGAAACAGAACACTTGCAACAAACAATTCTAGTACAGCTATTGAATACAACATGGGTCCAGGTCAGATTTGTGTCTCCATACCGGCCTGAGGGTAATAGTATTGTGGAGCGAATGAACCGTGACTTTAAAGCAATCCTTGACAGCTAAGGTTTTAGGTACTGGCCCTGACTGGCTATCACACCGCAATAGCATTCAGCGTGCACTAAATAATCTCCCTAAAAGGTCTCTGGGTGGGCGGACCCCATACAAAATGCTCTTTGGCACCAAGGGGGACGGTGCTCAGCTGGTTTAGATCATTCTTAGCTGGCCGTCGACAAACGGTCTGGGCCTCTCCTAGCTCCGCCGTGATGCCGCCTTTGGGAGTCGGAGTCCCGCAGGGCTCTGTGTTGAGTCCGACTCTCTTTAACATCTTTATGACTCCCTTGGCGGCACTGGTGGAGTCTTTGGGGCCCCAGATCGTATCTTATGCCGATGATACCCAGCTCCTCTTTACGTGTGGGAAAGGAGAGGATTTTGACAGAGAGAGTATTCGTGAGTGCCTTGGGTCTGTTTTTAAGTGGTTCCAGCTGAACAGCCTCAAATGTAACTCAGATAAGTCGGAGGTACTCTTTTTCGGCTGCACTTCGGATCCTGACTGGCAGGAATGGTGGCCGACCAATATGTTTCCTCCAGCACATTCGTCCCAGCTGGCAAAAAATCTGGGCATTAAGATCGACAATGGTCTGACGATGAGATCTCAGATCCTCGGTCTTACGGGAACATGTTTTGGCCTCCTCAAGATGCTCCGGAAGTTTCTTCCTTTGCTCTCAGAAGAGCACAGGAGGATTACGGTGCAGGCCTTAATTGGCTCCAGATTGGACTATTCCAACGTCCTATATCTGGGCCTACCGGAGTATCTCTTACAGCGCCTGCAGGTGGTGCAGAACTCGGCCGCACGGGCCATTTTTGGCCTTCATAGGCGAGCCAGAGCATCCGGCCTCTTGCAGTTGCTTCATTGGCTGCCTATCCGGAAGCGGATAGTCTTCAAGGCGCTGACTCTGGCTCATAAGGCTCTTCATGCCTCGGGCGCGAAATATCTGCAACGGAGGCTTGCCTTTTATCGCCCGGCTCGATCTCTGCGATCCGAATCTTTGTTTCTTGCGGTGGTCCCTCGAGTAAAAAGGGCCCGCATTGGGGGCCGCTCCTTCAGGCTGAAGGCACCGCAGCTTTGGAATACGTTGCCATTGGCTTTACGCAGCATTTCTAACTTGATGACCTTTAGGAAGGGCCTCAAAACCTGGCTTTTTGCCCTTTAGTATGTTCCTTTCTCTGTTTACTGTTTTTCTTTTATTTTACTGTGTTATGTTTTTCTGCTTACGAGCTGCCAATAAAAAGCGCCGGGACACTCCATTGGAGTAGCCGTGCGCTATAGAAATCAAAATTAACATAACATAACATAACAAAATGTTTGTTCCGGACCTTGAGGGTCTAGACATGGCGGCTGCGGTCACATCCTTTGACGTAGATGAACATTCTAATGTTTTACAGAACGCACAAAAGACCAGAGACAGTCTTGCAATGGAAAATTTGCCCTCCACATCTGATGCTGCGTTGCAGATTCCGGTAGTCGGCTGGCTACCCCAAGTTGGAGAACTGGTCCGAGAGAAGATCGAGAAGAAGAAGGAATTCTGTCCCTCCTATCGAGCTCCAGTTCCTGTGCTTGGAGTGCCGGGTACAAGAACAGTCATTTTACCTCCTCTTCCTGGGCGAAAGGGGAACAGGTACATCTCTATTGACAATGTCAAACTACACAGGGTGGCTGATTCTTCATAATATGACTCCTGCCGTTTTGTGTCCAGCAATGGTGCAACACTCTGTTTTGGTCCCTGATCCTGCCATCGGGCCTGATATTGCCATTGAAATTAATATAGTTGTGAATCCTTTATTGAATTCAACTGCTGGTGATCCTCTTAATGATACTGAATATACTTACCCCACTGACTTGTCTATGCCTGATTTGGAGACCTGTGTGGCTAATCAATCAGGTTTTTCATTTGACACTGGCTCTACCACATCAAAGTCCCCTTCAAAAGTTTCGATTTTTGCTACCTGGGTTAAAAAACATTTTTTGATTCCCCCTTGGACTTACATTTGGCTGGTGCTTTTTAAATTTTTTTTATTCATGTCCATCGGATTTGTGGTGTATTTTTTCCTTTTTCTTTAATGGACACTACGTTCAAGAAAGAACTTCAATTAGACTAATTGATGGAACTTTGGTCCCCCACTCCTCTTCGCACATCATGAAGAGAACCAGACATTTGCGAATATAACTGCTTGGCTCGATTTAGATGGGATTGTATGGAATGCTATAAAGTTCCAAATTCATGGGCCCACAGAGGTTATTAATGTTCCCAATGTACTCCGTGTTTCTATGGGGGATGTGGTTAAACAAAATATTTGCTCTGATGATTGAGACGTCCAAGCAGCAGAGGCTCTATTTTCTGATTTGAAATATTATGCTGCTTTTGATGCTGAAGATTTGTATCTAGATTCTGCTAACTATGGTGATTTATTCTGTTACCATCATTTTGGCAATCACTTTCTGCATAAGACAAATACATTTAGAAATGGGGTTAACTACACACAGTGGGAACAATGTCCCGCACCCGATGAAGGTAGCTCTAAAACTCTTTTGAAAAACTTTTCTTATTTTACTGATTTTGATCAATCAAACCCTGATGCATTTTATTTTAAGATGACTGAAA
Source organism: Lissotriton helveticus (assembly GCF_964261635.1). Taxonomy (NCBI): domain Eukaryota; kingdom Metazoa; phylum Chordata; class Amphibia; order Caudata; family Salamandridae; genus Lissotriton; species Lissotriton helveticus. The sequence goes on along the minus strand of NC_136068.1, from coordinate 1,473,539,265 downwards.
AGTCCTCTTCCAAGGTTAGACTTACCCACACAAAATTACTGTAATCAAAGTCCTTTATTGACCAGTTGCCTGTTGAGGGCTACGAGCTGTGGAAACATACCATTGATCTTAAATCGGTTTGGGGCTCTTAAAGTTGGCAAGTGCAAGGCACAGAGGCTTTGCATCGTGCATGTCTCATCCCGAACCATATGTTGTTTCTGAATGCTACTATTTCACAAACCACCTGCTTTGGATTGGCTACTTTAAAAAAATTAAATGCTCCTTGATTTCCTGATTTGGGTGAATACCCCCATTGGAATAATTACACCAGTACTTCCCTTAGTGATTTACAAGCTCTGTTGAGAAATTCCTCTTTTAATGTTTCCAGCATTAATCCCGAAGGCTGGTTGCTATGGCAAAAAAGTGCAAATTCCCGCCAACACCATTTTCTGGGTCTCACCCCTGACTACACAGAGGTTAGAGTCAATCCCCATTTTCAGAGTCAATATTCGGTCACCACCTACTCTGTAGGCAAATTGTGTCAGAGTTGGCTCAAACACTCTACCTTGGCATCAGTTAAATTGCATTTGTCTAAACTGACTGACGCCATTGATTTGAATGATTTTGTAAAAGGTCCTGCAGCAGGCAGATCGAAAAGATGGATATATGCTGCTTACAGCGAAGTTTGCAAATTGTCCCAAATTGAAGCTGCTTCTAGGCTCGGAGCTATTGATCAGGCCAATTTAGAAAAAGTGCTTGCTGTTGTAGATAATAGCATTAACACCCTTTCTTCCCGTATTTACACGTTGGATAATATTGTTTCATCTGTTGTTGATATTGTACAAGAAGATGTTGCAGTTTTGTACCATGGACAAAATCAATTGCGTTCTGATATGCAGTTTGCTTGGACTCTTCAAACGTTAAAATCTGGGAAGATGCCTTGGGATTACATGAACACGACTTCGTTATTTCTGCCTTTTAATTTGACTGTTAAACAACAATTTATAACAACGAAGGATGCCACGTTTTCACTTTTACATATCGAAAAGTTAGAACCATTACCATTTTCAGTGGCCGAAACAAATTCAGCAGTGTGGCTTATCCATGGGTTAATAACTCTACCTTTCCCTCTGTTCAAATTTGAATCATGCATGAAACACTATGCCATAGGCAGGTTTCTACATGAAGTGTGGAATCTCCCATTTACATATAGGTGCTTGAGAGAAGGAAAAGAAGTTTATTTAAAAGGTGAAGACTGCACTTCCACACCAGATCACTCTTTAGTCTGTAGAAATCTGCAATTGCAGGGTTCTTGTAATATTATAGCACCAAATCTTGTGTGTGTTTTGAATGTCACCCCCACCCCGGCTATTACACCAACTTTTACGTTGCTTGCGAACGGTAGTTATTTGTTAGTAAATAATGAAGATGGCTGTTATACGCTTGCTGGTATTCCGTATATTGTTACAGTTTCCCAACGTGTTGTTTGCTGTAAGAATGTTCTGTTTCCTCCTCCACATTGGACGCTCAATGTTTCCATCTGGCCTTCTATTCCGACCTTTAAAGTAGAGTTCAACAAGATGAGTCGAATAAGAGCTCTTTTGTCCCAGAAGGAAGTGGCTCTTACATCTGCACGTGAAACATTCGTCCTTCACGTTGCAAACACTCGCACTGAGGTACATGCCTTATTAAATACAGATCTGCCCCTGCATTTCGGTGCTTTGATTCACACAATCTTTAATGCCTCATCAACCACAGGCATGGCACACTTTTTTAAAGTAGTAAGTTCTGGCCTTGTGACCTCATTCCAAGCTATATTTGGTGTGATCCCAGTATTTTTTCATTCGATTTTTTCTAGTGTCTTCGTCGGTTTCCCATAAATTCTCGCTTTGGGAGCAGGTGTGCTGCTGTTAATTTGTTTACTCCAAAGGGGATGCATAGTCTGTGCCCCACGACGATCTGCCCCGTCAGCTCCAGCTTCATAACTGGATGCTTGAATACTTTGGATCGCTACCTCTGGCGACTCTGAGTGTGGTGTATGGTTTATCTTTGTGCGCTCCATGCTTGCAGGCGGAAGGATTACTACCGGACACGGCTCCTTGAAACAGATCCAGCATCTATGACCAACAGGTCCCTTCTGCAACTAAAGAACACTCTCTGACAAAGGAATAGTTTCCTTTTTCTAACTCAGACCGCTTCTCAACTACGTATCAGATGGATATGATGAGTCACTTGCGTTTTCAACAATTCATTGCCCTGAAGAAGCCCATTCCTTGGGCGAAACGCGTTGGCTGATTCTATTTCTGTGCATATCAAAACACGACTGACAATAAAATAGAATACCAACACAAGACTCACTTTGTTAAGCTGATTGTGCATTTGTAACTTGATCTAATTTATGTTGCCTCTCATCCACAAAAAATTGCTATCATTTCCATGATCTATTAGCAGCAGGTCATTTGAGGTGGGCAATATATGATAATAATCCTGTGACTAGTCTTGGTGGTGCTGTCTGCTAGCACCCAGCTGCTTGTTCCTACAAGAATTCGGTTTATCTTTCTGGTTCTCATATTTTACTTGTGTGCAGCCTGTTTTCCATTGCCTGGATTGTGGATTTGAATGGGCCCTGGATATGTGTCTCTGCAACACAGTGTCTCCTGACCCGGATTTTAATCTACTAATGAGTCCCTGAGTTGTTCATGAAATAGATTGTTCTGGTTTCGGGGTTATGGCCTGCGCAGCGGCTCATGGGGTTCCAGGCAATCGGAACATATGGACTGCAGCCAACGACTTTCTGGCACGCAGTTATCTCGAAGAAAGCCTCAGTTGTCCTCTGATGGTGCTAGAGGCCCCGACAATGGAAGAACATGTATGTTCATTTACATTACTTAATTGGATGGCTGAAATGTTCATGGATGATGACAACGACTTCCTGTTGGAGGCAGTTGCAACATACAGTGCCTATACGCTGTTGGATTGAAGTGTGATTTTTTCTGCTTCATAGACTCGTAATGAACTTGTGAATATTTTTTTCTTCACTAATGCCCTAATGTTTTTCTTATTTTTTGAGGTCTTATTCACACTATGGCCCCCCATGGATGTTTTCACTGACTTGGTTACTTTTTAATTCGGATTTTTACTTCCATTTATCAAGTTTGGCAAAATTCCTGAACTTGGTTATTTCTCATGCGAACTTGATCTCTGCATTCTATGAATCTTGCCCCCTTTATTGTGCGCTCTCCGATCAAGGGAGGGTGTTGTATGGCCTAAGGCCTGCTTTGCACGCATTTTATGTTAGAATGGCTTATTAGAAGATTAAATGCCATTTTACCTTAGTCTGCCCAGTGACTGGTCAAGGTTATCAAAACATGGTAGCTGTTTTTCGAAATGATCGAGTAACGCTTTCTAGACACAACAATTTGGCAGCTGTGAGCCAACTAAGATTCTGGCGCCCTTATTATTGCACACTTGCCCTGATTTCACACACCTGGAAGATTTCGTTTCCAGTGATGCAGAGAGCTTTAGCTGATCCGGATGTGATTTACTCTTACTGAGCGGAAAGGTAATGTGGTCCCCCAAACAAGCCTAAGAGACCTTCTTTAGTTTATAATACATAGTTCCTATATAGGGAGGGTGTGAAAACTAGGCGCTACAAGTCCTGTTTTCACCATCATTGTAATATGATTTCTCCTTTTGTATTTTATTAAAATGTAACAATGCTGACCATATTATTTTTAATCATATGTCTGCTTATGTTGGCTAGGATACTGCACCTGAGATCACGTTGTTAAAATAAATATTTTAACCTTACCCGTGTCTCTTCTTTACTCCTGTTGTGGACTGGTATGAGTGTATAACAAAAGAGTGTTCTCACTTCCCACCATTCCTGAGTTTGCCCTAAGTTGCATGTTCTAGGTTGTCTAATTGGTTACTTTGCTATAGGACGAAGAGCTAATGTGACACTGATGCTAGCTGGTTGGGGTTTTTCTAGGTACTGAGGTGAGTTTCTGCTACACCACAATTCACTGATGTTCTAGGTCTCTGTGCACAGTTCTGTGTATGAGCAGGATCCTTGCAACAAATTCTTGGTATTGGAGTGAAACTCTCTTATTTCCCTGCACAGTAAGAAGGGCTGGGGCAGTCACCTTCCTGACTATTTCTCCACTCACTGCCGGATATGTGCTCCTTTTATCAATTGGCAGAAGCCCAATGCACTACATCTGCTCTGTCTGCTCTGGTAATTTTCCTTTCTTCAACTCGCCCTTTACCTTCTGTGAGACTGATCTGGCTTTTGCATTCTGACACAAAAGAATAATATACATCCCCTCATTTTCTGCCCACCTATTTGTATTGTCTTTATCTCCTAGTTGCTCGAATTTAATCATGTATACCAAATCTGAATTTTGTGTCACCACCTCTGTCTCCAAGATTTTAGCCTTTTCATTTGAAAGGAAATTAAATGATCTGTCATGCACAGTAGCTGCGCTCTGAAGTACAATCTGCAACTTCACTGGAGAATCCTGTGTCTCAAACTCCACCCCTGGACTTTCTATTGAGACCTGCGCAAACTGTTCATGCAAAACTGCAGTCTCTTTTTGTATACGCCATTTTATTACATTGGCTTTCTCCCACTGATAAATCACATTGTGTCTAACTTTCATCTGCCCAGTGTCTTTCAATGCTCAAAAACACAAAAGCATCTGTATTTGTTCAGCGTTAAGAAATGTTACAGTCCACAACTTTAAAAGCATGCTTTTCTTTCCCTGTTCTTCACAGTAACTGAAATATATCACACTGCTCCTGAACTGGCACACATGATACACTGTCACATTTCTGAATTGACCACATTTTAAAAACATTCTGCACAGTCTGTTGTGCAGATTCAAAAACACATTGCTGCATTTCGTTTTTAAAAAATAACATCTTTCCATGTAAAGCAAGATTCATCATTCACTGACATGTTTGATTTATACCTGCAACCAGCGATCGTTAAGTCTAAAAAGCTGGTCTGTTTATTTTCCTGCACGTTCCTTTCTGGCCGAGTAACATCCTCAAAAGAATTAAGACTGTCTGTGAAGCCTGCAGATTAACTGGCACATTCTCTAAGTTCACATTTTTCACATGTGACTCATCGCTGGTCAAAGCAAACGGCTTCAAAACTTGGTACATGTTGAACCTTTTGTTCAAAGACTTCTTTTGCGCAATATGAACTGCAGCCTTTTCTGCCACAGTCTGGTAGGTTTCCAACTTATCTTGCAATAATTTATTCTGACAGGTTAAAGTCATAGAGGTATTTTTGGCTTCAATAAACTGTTTCTCAAATTTTTCACATTCACTCTGCAACTGAACATATTTTTCATGTATCACACAATAAGCATTTAAAAGGGTCCAGCCCCTTCTTCCTACTGTAGCAATCTTCACAGGCACTTTTTGCAAAAACGCAACCACTCGCGCTGGCTAAGCATCAGCTAAACACATACTCTAATTCTCACTCAAACATGGGGGCGGAGCTTGCCATGAAGCGAGATGGCCACGTTGTAGGCGAGCTCCTCGCTGATGCCCGCATAAATCCTTCATTATCCTGAACATCGAGATCAGATCGTAAGAACTAGGTGAGCTTTGAGGCAGGGTTCCATGGGAATTCGGCGATTTCAGAAGCTCTTCACAAACTGCAGCGAGGATTGAGAAAAGCAGGGGCCTGGCTGCAAAGTGAAACTAAAGCGGCGGCCTGCGGTGCGGAGAAAAGCCGTGATGTACGGCACGCACGGCGGCCTGCAGCTGTGATCTCCGCCCGGTGACGATCGGGACGCCCAACTAGCAGCCTCCAGCCCAGACGAAGAGACACGGCAAAGACGAGGTGAGGCCGCGGCTGGTGTGCGTAGAGGCTGGAACCGACTTGCCTGCACAGTGGGGGGTGATATACGGCCGCCTATGGCGCGGCATGTGAAGTGCGGACCGTCGTGTAGTGCCGGCGGGTGAGACCCGAACTGAAACCTGAGTGCCTCTAACTGCAGCCCCCAGGAATTGAAGAATGCGGGGGTAGCTGGACGGAAGATGACATTGCCATAAACAGTTGGGGGAAAAACAGAAACGGGACAAAACATAAAACACGCCTCACAAATGATGAGAAGTCTCCTTTCATAAACCAGAGGGGGAAAAATACAACTAATAATAAAAAACAAACAAGCATTTGCAATGCAATAGGTCTCGCATTATTAAAGTTAGAGCTATTGGCATTGTAAATGGCAATGCCTTTTATTTATGTTTTTGCTTTTAAAACATAAATAAAAGGCATTGTCATTTTCAATGCTAATAGCTTAAACTTTCGCAAAAGTGAGACCTATTGCATTGCAAATGCTTGTTTAAAGGACGCCCCAGACACTTCTTCCCCAACCTACCAACCTTCAGCGATAGGACAAAACTGCAAGCTTATCTTAGCAAGTCCATACCTGAATACAGCGTGCTTGGAAGAGCAGCACATGCGCTGCTTAGGATCGAACTAAAATTATTTTGTTTTAATAGCATTATACAATATTCTCGGGTATACAGGAAAGGGCTGGCAGTGTTGGATAGTTGTCAGGGGCTATTTATTCGTTTTTGTGTTAAGCGCTACACATTCAGCAAGTCCATACCTGAATACAGCGTGCTTCGAAGAGCAGCACATGCGCTGCTCAGGATTGACCAAAAAAGTCTCTGTTTTATTAGCATTATACAATATGCTCGGGTATACAGGAAAGAGCTGGCAGTGTTGGATAGTTGTCAGGGGCTATTCATTTGTTTTTGTGTTAAGCGCTACACATGTAACATTGTTTAATGTAATTGATACCTAGTGTTAATTTGTCCTTTTTTTCAGTGACTTTGTGTGCATGCGTGCGTGTGCATATATGTATGTGTGTGTGCGTGTGTTTATGTGTTTGCGTTTGTTTGTGTGTGTTTGTATGTATGTATGTGTGCGTATGTGTGTGTATGTATGTGTGTATGTATGTATGTGTGTGTGTGTGTGTGTGTGTTTCTCTGCAGATTATAGGTTCACATCTCTGCTGGGCAGCCTCGGCCTTTCATCCTTTGGTGTCATTCTCCCTCTGACACGTCATTGGTTTCACACGAGTCTCACTGTGGTGAGAGTGCTGCAGGAGAGCATCAGGGGTACTGGGTCTCTGGATGACAGTTTGTGTGGAATAACCTTTTTACGATGACCCCAGAGCCTGCTCCCTTCCAGTGTGTGGTGAGATTTTTAGGATGTGGGGGCTCTGAAGCGACAAGTTTTATAGCGCTTGGGAGCGCTGTATTCACCTGCCTAGCGCCATAGCTGCCAAGGTTTCAGATTGCTATGTGTGACATATTCATAATTTCAGTGTAATTATGAGTGACATTTTAATGACTGTGAGTGACACTATCTCTGTCCCCACTGACTAGTGTCACCCGACTATCACCAGCGCGGCCCAAACATAGCTGCCAAGTTTTTAGTACACACGAGTAACATTTATATGTTTTCAAGACAGGTATAAGTGATGTTCACATATCCTGTGCAACACCTTTAGTGATACCTTATAAAGAGCAGTGGTTTAAGAAAATGTATGGTACAAAACGAAAAAACATTTTTTTAGTAAGTGCAGTGTGGTACCTGGATTAAATACACCACTCACACCTGACGTGATTTGTGAAGTTGCCCTGACCCTTTCCAACCATACCATACCATACCTTCCTGTAAAATCTTTTAGTAGCATCTAATAAAATTCAGCTGGTAATCTATGGCGGTGCTGCAATGAAAAACAAACATGCCGCCCGGCGTCATTCTGTCTATCTGAGGCCAATCTGCGAAGTGTGTGACACTGGTGGTTAACACCGACAAACAGGGTGGTAAGTGGCTAAAACTACTGTCTACTTACAGTGATGGTACAGTGATGGTTTTCACCCAGAAGCGTGATTGGCACGTCGGTGACTCGCACTGCAATTGGGCTGCTGCACCGCTTAATTTGTAAAATATGAAGTGCAGGTGCTCAAAAGTTTGTCGGAGGCCACACCTACTTTTCTAGCCAGCCATTTGTTGAGTGACTGAGTGAGACCAGACCACCACGCAGAAACGAAAACCAAAAGCAACCCACAATAGACTGCAGCACTCTCCACACACCGACAGTGTAGCCCAGTTCCCACACTTGACTGCAAAACCTGGAATGCAGCACCGGCTAGAACACCCTCCACAGACCAGGCTGCAGCACCCACCACAGACCAGGCTGCAGCGTCCTCCACACACCAGTCTACTACTACATCAAAAAACACACACACAGGGCTGCACTGCAGCACCCTGGCCTCCACACAACGTGATGATTTGAAGCAAAATCCACACACACGGGGCTGGAATCCAAACTGCGTTTCGTCAAGGGGAACAGCCCCGAGAAGTGAAGAGTCAAGTGAAGTAATTTGTGCGCGGCGCGCCATTTTGGACTATACTACTACAAGTACAACACCGGCTGCCTGCCCCGCCCTTGGCTTTACACTACTGCGGGCGCCGTGGTGGCTACTAGGCCAGGGCAGGCAGGCAGGCTCTGGCTGGGCAGGACTGGCTGGCACTCCGTGAATCTGGATCGCTTGTACTAGTAGTAATCATATCTATAATGTGGGGCCAGCGGCGGCTAGCTGACCTGCCGGCCAGCCGCCCGCCAGTACCTCCCAGGCCTGAGGCCACGCCACCCCCTACCCTGCACCATGGTGATCAGCAGGTGACCGTCAGTCGGGTCGTCACGGCCATCACGCCAACGTGAGCCCCACCACCCACACTCCAAAATTAAAAGCAGCGTTGGTTTTTATGGCAATGAATGATGGCATATTGATATCGCTAGTAGCAGTAGCAGCCACAAGTACTGTACAGTACTACTACTAAAGTAGGTTAGTACTTAACTAAACTTACCGTAACCGTTACCTGTGGTGGGCCGGCCGGCAGGGACTCACTCGGGACAGCGGGAAGCGAGGAAGGCAGGGCACACTCGCACCGGCTTCATCTGCACGCAGTTGTACGGCCTTTTTTTTCTTTACTGATTAGGCCTGCCTGGTGCGTGCTGCTTAATAAATTATATTACCAGTCAGACACAGAACTGTTGCTGATGATCGATGCCCGCCTCAATGCCACACTGGGTCGGGTCGGGCGCGGCAGGGCAGGCCCACTTGATGCGAAGATATACTCTCGTTGTGGTCGTGCTGAGCTGCCGGCTGCGCGCCTCAGTGGTTAGGTTGGGGCGTGGCAGCAATGTGAAAAAAACTGCGTAGCAAACATTCCATTAACAGATCAGTGCAACTTCATTTGAATTGCTGCACATAACAGTGCACCTTTCACTAATAAATAAATCAGTGCACATACCTTTCTATTGCGGCGGCCTGATTATAATGGCCTACAGCACTGAGCAGTGTGTGGCCGGGCCATCACGTGCGAGCAAAAGCGCCACTGCCCCATAATTTGCGGCCGCCTTGGCGCCTTAAGTAATTAAATTCTGGAGGGAGCCTACCCCTCGTGTGTCCCCCCGCATCACCGCCGCAGCCCGGTACAAACCTAACATCGCCGCCGGCCTGCGACCAGGAAGTCAGGCAGGCCGGGCGCGACAACCGGAAACAGGAAGTAGGAGGGCGGGAGCCTACCCCGCCTCCCACGGAAGAGCCGCGGCTGTTTTGAGCACCGGAGCAGGCAGGAGCCTACCCTGCGCCCCGGTGCCGAAGGAGGGAGGAAGAGTCCTGCTGCCGGGCCCTACAGCTGCCGATGAGAGGAGAGCCGCCTCACGAAGGAAGCCGGTGAGTAGGGCTTCGCCTTGTTGCTGAGCTGCGAGGGCGGGGGGCATGTGTGTGTGCGCGCGTGCGGCGGCGGGGGGCTGTGTATGTGTGTGAGCGTGCGTGTGTGTATGTGTCTTGGAGTCTGTGTGTATGCGTGTGTGTGTGACTGGGGAGGGGGTGTGTGTGAGCAAGTGCGTGCGTGTGTAAAAAGAGCCGATGACTGGTGGGGGGATGGAAAGTGAAAGTAACCAGCGCGCGTGTGTTTCAGTCTGTGTGGTGGCTGGCTGTGTGCGCACGCGTGGACGGAGCCGACGTGCGCGTTCGCGCACCCAAATCCTGGAGAAAAGCTCGTAACACCCTCTTGTCCCTCATTCCCCCCAGACTGATCACTAAAGATGTCGAGACTGGACGCATCCTTCGGATGCTAACTCCAGCTCGACCTAAAAAGAAATAAAGTGGACGTATAACACGTGGCAGAGCACAGTGCACAGATATACCATTAGAGCTCCCCTGACTGGGAACCCTGAGCCTCATCCAGAGCTGCAACAGCGCAGGAACCGGCTCGTGCTGCCGGGACCAGGGAAGAGCGACTGTTGTCCTTGGAGAGCTGGTGGGACTGAACCTAGGATTTCAGCAGCGAACGGTGCGCCAGGGTTTTAAAGCACCCCCCCACCCAGAAACTGGCCCATTTTAGGAATAAGCATGCCCCATGAGACCCTGATCCCTTAAACCTTCTCTTCCAGAGAGAGACAACTAGGTGTCAATTCATATCTAATTGCTCGGAACATTACGATCAATCTAGGCCCGGTGAGTTGGGAGGCCTGAGAAGGATGTGGGGTACAAGAGAGACGACTAGGTCATTTACCAGAAACAAACGAGCAAGACAACGTCCTGAGCCAGATACTATTACATGCCAAGAACCCAAGTGGCTGCCATATTGGGATCGCAGTGCCTTGCGTCTTGAAACAAGAAGTGTATCAGATTCAGCTCTAACTTCTAGGTGGCACGGGACACGCCCAAAACCTCGATACAGCACAGTCCTTCACAGAGACAACAGCTATGGGCAAGACGGACAGGACCCAACCAAAAATAACTTTTGAAAACACCAAAAAACAGCCAGAGGAACGGAAGAACAACCACCACAGCAGGAGGAATCAGTAGCCGCAGGAGGAGTAACAAATGTTGAAGTGCGGGCCATGTTTACCACTATACAAGCCACTCACTCCAACATAGATGGAAAAATTGTCTCTCTAACTGATAGGGTTGACAGGATGTCGGAGCGCCTGGACAAACACACAGAAAGACTGGACATGGCCGAGCGCCGAATATCCGAAGCTGAAGACACCCAAGTACAGATGGATACAAAACAAGTGCAGATGGATAAGCAGTTGGCGGCTCTGTCGGCAAAAGCTGAAGATTTGGAAGCGAGATCCCAAAGAAACAACGTCCGCTTGACGGGAATATCGGAGACTACAAACACAGGCCAGATGGAGCGATATGTGGAGCAACTGCTCACCTCAATGCTGGGGCGAGAAACGTTCTCAGAGATATTCATTGTCGAGAGAGTGCACAGATCGCTGGCACCAAAACCACCAACTGGATCGACACCGAGACCGATCATAGCGAGGATATTGAACTATAGGGACTGAGATGCGGCACTCCGGAAAGCCAGAGAACTGGGAAAGCTGACACACAAAGGCATGGACAGATCAGTATACCCCGACTTTACAGTCCCTGTGCAGTAGGCAAGGAAGAAGTTTGGTCCGGCAAAACAGAAGCTAAGGGATCTTAATATACCATACGCAATGCTCTATCCGGCAATGCTCAGGATCTCAGATGAAGGGAAGGTGAAAATATATAATGATCCAAAAGATGTACTGAACTTTATACAACAGACACACACGACCGAAATGGAGGTCTCCACAAGGGGAACAGGAGGAGCAGTCTACAATATTGGACGTCGAATAACTAGACATTGTAGGATCTTGGAGGACAGCCTCATCTGATTACACAATATGGTTGGACCCTGGCAATCGGAACTAGAAGACAGAAGTATGTTCCACCGCAGAGATGAAGCGAGATCACAGGTAATGATTGACAACGTAACATGGAGCACCCCTGAGGGGGAGACTGCGACCGAACGCTCAACAAGTTTAAGAGGAACAGACAGCTCACACAGATAAGTCGATTGTCACTACGACCTATATACTCTATTGTAATGCTGTATTGTAATTTAAAATAGGACAGGCTTGGACTTTACATATGCTAGAGATATTGTATAGCTATCTGGAACTCACCTGGAGCAAATTGCTTGATGTAATATGATACGTTACGTTTTATCTTGATGTATATGCTCTGCGGGGCATCAGCCCATGTGGGAGGCAACCCACAGGAAACGGGCTGGCAGCCCTCGCCCTTTTTGTGTGCACCACACTAGTTTATTGTAAGTGGGTTTTTTCTTAATTTTTCTTTACTTTCTTTAACTGTTAACCCCTTGCACCTTTTATGGTGCGTCGAGATGGGTATGGCTCCGCCGCAAGGGACAGGGCGGAGTGGGTGGGGGTGGGAGCTGGGGAAGGTAGAAAATGTCTGGTCAACGCCAAGAACCTATTCACATGGTTCTTATTTAGCGCACGTAACAAGCAGGTAAAATGGAGGTTCCAGGTAGGGGCTAGCAAACATGGCTGACAGAAGCATGACGACTCGAACACTGTCATTTGTAACGTGGAATGGTCGCGGATTTCGGAACCCCCAGAAGATTCGCAAAGTATTAGCGTACTTTGATAGACATGGCATAGATGTGGCATGTATACAGGAGACACACCTCACCTCCATAACTGAAATGTGGGTGGATACACGGTGGGCTTCGTACCGCATGGCGTCCTCCTTTTCTACCTATGCAAGGGGGGGGTTCTACTGTTAGTCAGACAAAGTACCCCATTTCAACTGATTCGCACATTGAAGGACGAACAGGGCCGCTATGTCATAGTGCAAGGGAATTTTGGGTGTACAATGTTAACATTAATCACTGCATATGGCCCGAATAGGGATGACCCTGGTTTTTATGCAGAGATATGGTCCAAACTCAGGGAATTCCCGAATGCACCGATACTATGGGGTGAGGACTTCAACACGTATTTAGACTCAGCCCTCGACAGATCAACTGGCAATGAAAGAAATGGCAAACAAGCAGCCAATGTCTTGAAAGATGGTATGGCAACATGGGGGATGGCTGATGTATGGAGGGCGAGACACGAAGGTTGTAGGGAGGGGACATGCACATCTAGGACGCACAACACGTGGTCTCTTATAGACTACTGGCTGGCGACGGCAGAAGCATGCACATGGACGAAGTTGGTCAAACACTTACCAAAGACACTATCTGACCATTCACAAGTATACCTCACGATGGAGATCCCTACTCACATACCCCAACACTTCACATGGAGATTACAAGGGAGTGCCCTATTGGACAAGGTATTCCATAGTGAGCTTCACCAGGCACTAGTCGACTATTTTGAGTTAAACACTGGTTAGGTGGACAGTGCGGGGACATTATGGGAGGCATTCAAAGTGACTATGTAGGGTCACTGTATTAGTAAGCATGCCGGGATTTTGAAGGATATCCAACAGCAATTAAATATGATAGAAAGGGACATTAGCACACTAGAAACGGAGCATACACAAACACGTAATCCTACTCTGCTGGGACGAATTGTGGAGCGAATGGATGACTACAAGACATATGCTGAGGATGAGGTCAAATACAAATCGAGACGATACACAGCGTAAAATTATGGGAAGGGAGGTAGGCCAGGGCGCACTTTATCAAGCAAGATTAGGCCCTCGCTCGTGGCATCACCTATAACTCAGATCATGGATGACGCAGGCTGCGCGCTATACGATACAGCATCCATATCAGACTGTTTCAGGATCTACTACTCACAACTTTATGACAAAAAGCGAACATCACAGCAGAAGAAATAGACCATTATCTTCAAGATGTGGCTCTTGCATGGTTATCGGACACTCACCGGAAATTCTTAAGTCACCACATTACTAAAGATGAAATCACAGATACGATAAACTCATTACCTAACAACAAAGCTCCAGGGCTGGACGGACTGCCTGGAGAATTTTATGAAACATATAAAGATTTACTAATACCACACCTAGCTGAGATGTACGAGGAGGCGTACGAAGAAGGTAAGCTCCCTACTTCATTGAGGGAAGCACTATTAGTGGCACTCCCCAAACCGGATAAGGACTTGGACAGATACGATTCTTATCGCCTCTTATCGTTAATAAATATAGATGCAAAAATTCTTGCAAAGGTTCTCGCTACCAGGATACAGCTTCTACAAGAGAAGTTGCTATTGCCTGACCAAGCGGAATTTGTACCAACCAGGTCCACTACTCAAAACATATGCACCATCTTTGCCCTGTACCACCGGCGGCGGCGGCTTTGTTAGACGTCGCAAAAGCTTTTGATTCGGTGGAGTGGACGTTTATGTTTGTAGTGTTGCACAAGATGTGCTTTCCAGAGCAATATTTGCGATGGATCGAGATCTTATATCATGCCCCAACTGCCAGAATCAGGCTAAATGGACAAATATCTGACCCTATGGAAGTGGGTAGAGGGACGAGGCATGGTTGCCCGCTGTCGCCGAACTTGTTTACACTGATCTTGAAACCCCTCGTCTGCAGGATCCGACAGTGTCATCAGGACGCTGCCTTACAGTTTACACTGCGCCCCATCAACATATCATTATATGCCGTAGACATGGTACTTTTTACACGACACCCCGATGCATATTTAAATAACCTCATCAAGGAATATATCCGCTTTGAACAATATTTTATTTTATTTATTTATACAGGATTTTTAATGCGCATGGCTGCCTCAGCGATGAGGTGTCCCAGCGCAACCAGAAACCGGCAGAGAGAAACAGGGAGACTTACAAGTACAGCACATTAAAGAGTGGGGAACAACCATGTTTTTAGCTGTTTCCGAAATGTCAAAAGATTGGGGATGGCTCGAATGCTAACTGGGAGGGAATTCCAAAGTTTGGCCGCCATGAAGCCAAACGAGCGACCCCCAGCCAGGGGCGGATTGGCAAGGCGGGCATTCGGGCATCGGCCGAAGGGCCGGTGTCTCAGTGCCCTCTGTGGGCCGTTTTTTTCTCCCCTTTCCCAGTCCACAGAGAGTGGACTAGGAAAGGGGAGAAAAAAAAACCGTCCCACGGAGTGCACGGAGACAGAGACAGAGAAAATGAAAGCAGCCTCTCTGTGGGGCCAGACAGCGATTGTCAGCTGTGGCCTCTCCTTCACCCCCTGCCCTGCCAATCAATCACACTGAGGCTGGGGAGGGGTGATTGTTTTCAAGAATCGGCCTCCCTGGGGGCCAGGTGCTTCTCAGGCCTTTGAGACATTTGAACCTCGGCCCCCTGGCGCCCATGCAGCCCAGAAACGGTGTTAATCTTAACACCTCGCCCACAGCCCTTCACATTCAGGGCATAGTGGGCGAGGAAGAATGGGTCTTAATGTGGGGTCCAGGTGATGTTTGGAACATCTTCAGCTCAGCCTTCCCCCTGGCTACCTGGCTACCTTGGATGACCCAGCAGCTGTGTTTCGTACTCCCCTGCCAGGACATTTTACCGAGGCCTGGAGGGCTGATTAATTTACTAATTGCAGGGGCCTTACCTCTGTTCATGTGCTCCTGAGCTGAAGGTCTGGGGAGGGCTAAGTAGGTTAGTAATAGCAGGGGTTTTGATGCTTTTGAGGTGCTCCTGTGCTGGAGGGCTGGAATAATTTTGTGACAGAAAGGGGCATTGCTATTTTTTTTAGTTGCTCAGCATGTAGGCCATTGTCCCCTGGGCCCTGTGTCCTGTGCAAGAACAGTATCCTCCCACTGTCATTCCTTGTCTGCGCAAATGGTGTTTCATGAAAGGGAACGCCCCTTGAATGTGGACCACGCCCCTTAAATATGGGCCACGTCTCTTGAATGTGGGCCACTTTTTCATCAGTGCCCGGGCTGAATTGTGATCCCAATCCGACCCTTCCCCCAGCCCTTGCTTTCCTCACTCGAGGGACACAAACCAAACCGTGGTGTGCGGAGCGCAAAATGCGCCTGGGCAAGTATGGCTTCAGCAGGCCTGATAGCCCAATGGGGGCTTGATGTCTCAAGATTTTGTGCGCAGTACACAGCACTTTAAACTGAATACGGGCTTCGATTGGCAGCCAATGCAGTTTCAAAAGCACTCGTGCAACTGATTGAGATCTTGGGAGTGCCACTAGCATGCGTGCTGCTGCGTTTTGGACCCTCTGCAGGTGTTTGATACTTGCCTTATTAGCACCTAGATATAGAACATTGCCGTAGTCAAGCCTCGCAAGAATGGAGGCTTGCATGATGGTTTGGCGTACTCTAGGTGGAAAGAGACCAAGCAAAGGCCTCAGTCCTCTCAGGAGCCCAAAACAAACCGCAGCAACAGCTCTTGTCTGCTTCTCCCCTGTAAATCCGGAGTCGAACCAAACGCCCAGGTTCTTTACAGACTCCTTCGGTAATGGGGCAGGGTTGCGAATAAATTGGGACAAGTCAGTGGTCATACCTCTCACGATGGCCACGACCCAACCGACACTAGACTACCCCTTAAAATGACAAACCGATTCAGTGAAATACCTGGACGTGTGGATACATAGGGACCCAGAACTAGCCATAAGTGAAAATTACGGAAGAGCAATGATTAAACTGGAAGAGCAAATAACTTGATGGATACAGATGCCCCAATCGCTGGCAGACAGAATTGCACTACAAAAGATGATTGTCTTGCCTAAGTTTTTATATCTATTTATCAATATCCCGATTTGGCTCACACAGGCCTTCTTTGGGAAATTGAGATCGGCAATGCAACGACTGACGTGGGCGGGTAAGCAGGCCAGTATTAACAAAGCCATATCATATGGGCGGGTTCGGGAACCAGATTTACAACTGTATTTCTATTGCGCACAGGCGCAACACGCCCATTACTGGACGTAACCACATGCGTATATTCCGCACGTAGCAGTGGAAACAGACAGCATACAGCCCACTACACTGCTTGCTTTTCTATCGGACCCGAGGCCCCACACACACAGGGAAGCGATCCAACCAGTGAAGTGCACTTCAAAGCATGGCACTCTCTGGCGCGACAGGCGAATAAACTGCCCGACTATGCTCCGGCACTCCCCATCACCAATCATCCGAAACTATCAGTGACACAGGAGAAAAAGATGACGCTGCTGCTGGGGGATATGAGAATAACCACTATGAAGGACGTTTTACCAAACAGCAGATTCATACAAAGGAATGACCCATCATTAAGCATACACAACACACCAATGAAGATGTTTGCCCACTTGTGGTTGCAAGTGGTGGTAAGGGAACTATATAACACTTACCCAGAGGATTCACCAACACTGCACGCATTCCAAGCCTTACTAATAGCCCCAACACGCCACAAATGAGTTACCCGCTCATACAACGCATCCCATTCGGAACGGAATGGAGCCGACAACAGATCACTTACTAGGTGGGAAATGCTGATAGGAGACAAGATAGACGAGCGGGATTGGGAATATAGTTGTACACAATCGCAATTGCTGACATCGAACTGTAATTTACGGATTATACATTTTAAATTCTTACATCAGTTTTATTATACCCCAACTCTGCTCCACAGATATGACCTGAGATCACATAATAGATGTTATAGGTGTGACGCCTTGAATGCAGACTTTCTACACTTAGCGTGGGCATGCCCACAAATACACAAGTATTGGCAAGACGTGACAGGGGCGATTACTAAAATGCTGACTGAATTGGTGCAGAACACGCCTCTAGTGTGCTTACTAAGGATACTCAGACTGACGGCAATGAGACTATGGAAATTCTTAGCTGTAGCACTACTGCTGGCGAAACAGAGAGTGGCCATTAGATGGGGACACAAAAGACCACCTAGATTTAAACACTGGCTGACGGACCTGTCATATTGTAGGGAAACCAAGGAAACGTATGCAGAGGAACTGCCGCTGCCATTGAGGCCCGGTGATGTCTGGGAACCGCTGAAACAATCCCTTTTGACAATACAGGAGAATGACTAATATATGCTGACTGATGAACATATGTATGTGAGACGAGTGATGTATATTCTAACTTTGCCTCTCTTTCCCTTTGCTTGTCAGAGTGGAGGGTAGGGATGTGGGATGGTTTCCATGTGTAATGTACTATTAAATGACAATTGCTGTACTGTGGCTATGTAATGCTAGGCCTTTCTCACCGAGAGATGAGGAACTGAAGGTTTTAACTACTAAACCCTGCTGAGCGAACCGATGCATATTGTTAACGTATGTATATGTATACATGTGGCATGCTATGCGACCTGTGAATGAATAATGTATCTATAAGTTGAATTGTTGACCAGACGAAATAAACAAAATATATAAAAAAAATAATTCTCACTCAAACCAGCACAATTAGCTCACTCATGAGCTAATGCACTTTATGGGACTACACCCGATCCAGGAATTTCAATTGGTATCTGGGAATCTGCCTTCGGTTTTCTAGAAAACATATTTCTTCCCCTTTTAAAATTCAACGTTCGAATCCTGTGAAAGTGACGCCAAAATGTAATGAATGTGCTTTTCACTAAAAGGACACACCCAAACCCTGCACTCCCACTTTGGAGGCAAATATACCTCTGCACCTTTTAGAAATACACTTTGAACAGCACTTCCTAAAGACGAGGAAAGGACACAGCACTCCCTTTAGACAAGTCAAGAAAGACAAATTCTGGTGCATTTTTCATAACACACTCAAGTGTATTAATGCAATGTTTTGAACAGTATGCCAAATATATCAGTAAATGCAGACACAAAAACTGTTGATTAATGTAATTTTCTGAAAGGTAAGCCAAATATATCAGTAAAAGCAGATTCCCAAATGTCAAATGAATGATTAAATGAACAATTGAAATAGAATGCAATATATATATATATTTTCCACAAAGTGATCCTTTTTCCAGCGCGCTTCTGGCAGTGGGTGCTCGGCGTAGGAGCCGGATCCTGGCCCTAGATTCAATTTTGCACACAAAATGCACAGCACTCCAAAGTGGAAGTCTTAAGTTTGTTTATTTAACCAAAACCGAACCCAACCAACGCGTTTCAGCCTCCTCGGCTTTGCTCACGTGAGCAAAGCCGAGGAGGCTGAAACGCATTGGTTGGGTTCGGTTTTGGTTAAATAAACAAACTTAAGACTTCCACTTTGGATTGCTGTGCATTTTGTGTGCAAAAAAAAAAAAAAAATATATATATATATATATATATATATATATATATATATATATATATATATTCACTGAAAAAACCATAGGTTATAGACCATATATAGTTAGGAATTAGCATTTAGAAAACCTTATTTTACTCACACAAAACCATTGAAATTCCATATATAGTTAGTTGCACTAACTATATATCGCGCACCCGCAATCCACTGCTGATGATGTCACATATTACATCATTCATGACATGGTCAGTGACATCACTGATGACATCACTGATGACATCATCTAGTGTCTGTGTGTTTTTGTAAAGTTTAAATACGTTTTACATATTGAAGAATGACTGGATGGATGGAAGACTGAGTGTGTGTGTGGCTGGCTGGGAGGTGTGTGACGCTGTGCATATCAATGTGTACTTGTATCAGTGATTGTATAAGAGAGTAAGTATGTGTTAGTATATGTGTGAAAAGTATGGTGTTCTGTGTTTAACTATAGATGAGGAAATCGAAGTGTGATTGATTCTTCACAGGACTGACTAGGTGTATGAGTGCATATGATAGTGTTCTAATAATAACTGACTGTATGTATGAGTAATTGTATGGGTGATTGAGTGAATGTGTGTGTAGACGTACGAATCAGTGAGTGCGTATGTAGTAACTGGTATTGGTGTGTCATGATGTCATCAGTGATGTCATTTGAGATGTCATCAGTGATGTCATTTCAGATGTCATTAGTGATGTCATCAGTGATGTCACTGAAGTATGGTGTTCTGTGTTTAACTGTATAGATGAAGAAATGGAAGTGTGATTGATTCTTTACAGGACTGACTTGGTGTGTGAGTAACTCCATGGATGAGTGGCAGTGTGTGACTGTCTGCATAGGTGTATGAGTGCATATGATAGTGTTGTAATAATGAGTGACTGTATGTATGAGTGATTGTATGGGTGAATGAGTGAATGTGTGTGTAGACGTAGGAATCAGTGAGTGCGTATGTTGTAACTGGTATTGGTGTGTCATGATGTCATCAGTGATATCATTTGAGATGTCATCAGTGATGTCATCAGTGATGTCATTTGAGATGTCATCAGTGATGTCATCAGTGATGTCACTGACCATGTCATGAATGATGTAATATGTGACATCATCAGCAGTGGATTGCGGGTGCGCGATATATAGTTAGTGCAACTAACTATATATGGAATTTCAATGGTTTTGTGTGAGTAAAATAAGGTTTTCTAAATGCTAATTCCTAACTATATATGGTCTATAACCTATGGTTTTTTCAGTGAATTTTCAAGGTTTTGTAAATGCTAATTCCTAACTATATATGGTCTATAACCTATGGTTTTTTCAGTGAATTTCATTGGTTTTTTAACAGCTAATATCTGTAGCTGTAAAATGTATTCTTCTTTAAATCCAAAAATATATTTTATATGTTTATTAATAATTTTTTTTAAAAATATTTTTTTTTCTTCGTTCCCGCTTCGCGAATCGGGAAGCTTCCCGTTAGCTGACCTTGATGCCGCGAAATAGACCGCGAGCCGGTAAACGTTTCTTTACCGCAACTGCCGCGTTAGAAAACAACATCGTGACGCCTCCCGTCCGCATGACGTTTCACGTTGTCGCGTGATACGTCATATGACGTGCTACGTTAGCGAACTGGTACGCTTACCGAGTCGCAAAGCACAGGTTTCTGGAAGCAAAGCGGGAGGCCCTGCAAAGCGCTTAACGTAAACACAGCAGGTCATGTGACTTGGTAATAACACTTTTCATTGGTTCATTTCACTTTTGGTTTCCTAATGATGTAAGACTAGGTCATATAATCTAAAATGAACACTTTTCATTGGTTGAGAACTATTGTTTTTCCCAAATGATGAAAATCCCTCCTTCTTTCCTCACTCTGACTTTCATCATTGTGAGAGAAAGACCCTTTGTTACCAGTGAGCAATGGCTTCTTTAGTAGCTTCAGCTGGTGCTTCCCCACCACCTCCACCACCTCCAAGGAAGAGTGGACCACCTGCTCAAGTTATAATTCAGCAAGAAGAGGAAGAAGAGGAACAGGACGACGAGCACGAAGAGAGGCACTTTTTGCCTGAGGAGCCCAGGACGTCTCACCGGAAAGAAAACTTCATTTGGCAATTTTTTAAAATTCCCAAAGGTCAGAAAAAAGTAAATGCAAGATACGTAACTTGCCTTATATGTCAAGATAGACTGTCCAGAGGGACCGACAAAAAATACAGTTTCGGAAACTACACAATGCATCGCCATATGACTAGGTGGCATCCTAACAACTACAGTGCTGCACAGTTTCGTAACGACCTAGATAATCTCCCTATTATGGCCAGAAGATCTGTTGTACCGGAAGTAACGGGACCAGAGGGCAGGGAGATGGTGCCAAATATTCAAACGAGATTTCATGAAGTAAAACACGTCTGCGTACATTGCAGTGGATTCATTTGCTACGGAGAAAGAAGCATCACTCTGATCAACAGAGCTATTGACTATCATATGCAAGTTTGTACGAAACGCCCCAAATAATAAATACTTTTTTTTTGTTTTGTTGCTCCTGTTGAGCCCTTTACAATGAATCGTTTTCATTGCCCCCTGCAAGAAAAACCCCCAAAAATATAAAACTGTTCAGAAAAATTCAAAAAAAGTAAAAAAATGTTCAGAAAAATAATAAAAAATATATAAAACAACAAAAACAATAAAAAACAAAGTTCTTTTCAGAACTACCTCCCCGTTATTAAAAAATTGGTACAATATTTGGAACTGTGCCAACCTCTATTTCTCGTAGTACGCTTCCCAGTTCGCTCGCCGGTACGCGAACCGGAAGCGAACCAAAAACAGTAAGTATAAGGGAAGGAAACAGACACTTATGTTAAAAGAAAGACAGCTATAGGGGAGTAAACTAGAGATACTATTACCCGTAATCCACTGCTGATGATGTCACATATTACATCATTCATGACATGCTCAGTGACATCATCAGCAGAGGATTGCGGGTTTTTTGGCAACGTGCCTTATCCACGGTTTAATAACGCTGCCTTTTGCTTTATATAAGTTTTCAAATTGTATGAAATATATACCAATAGGTCGTTATGAACCTTTAGGTAGTGCTTTTCTTCATGAGGTCTGGTCGCTTCCATACACATACAGATGTTTCAAAGATGATCAAGAAGTTTATCTGAATGGAGAGGAATGCACTGAGACGCCAGATCATTCACTAATGTGTAGGCACATACAGTTACACGGTTCATGCAACAAACACCGACCAAATATGGCTTGCGTGTTGCAAGGCACGCCAGTTCCTGCTATCATCCCCACGTTCAAGTTGTTGGAAAATGGTAGTTATTTGATGCTCAATAATGAAGATTGTTCTGGGTTAATTAAAAGTATTCCCTTTATCGTAACAGTAAGTGAACGGGTTATTTGCTGCAGAAATGTTCTATTTCCTCCCACACATGAACATAGGGAGTTTTCAATCTGGCCACAAATACCAACCTTGGGAGCAGATTTCAACGGCATGGCAAGAATAAGAGCTCTTTTGTCTCAGAGAGAGGTGGCCTTGAGTTCGGCCCGTGAAACTTTCGTGCTTCACATAGCGAACACCCGTACAGAGGTGCAGACCCTTTTCAATAGTGATTCGCCTTTCCATTTCAGCAAGATGGTTCGGACTATCTTTAACGCGTCCTCCACAAAGGCCCTGGCGCACTTTTTTAAAGTTGTTACCAGTGGTCTCGTGACTTCATTTGAGAAAATCTTTGGAGTCATCCCTGCTTTCTTTCATTCTATTTTTTCCACTGTGCTTCGTGGATTGCCATTTTTACTTGCATTACCAGCGGACGCTCTTGTGCTTTTTTACATTTTTAAATATGGATGTCCCTCCTGTGCAAGCTCCCGCCCTGCAGCTGCTGACACTGTTCCGCAATCGCATGCTAGAATATTATGGCACAATGCCGTTGGCGATATTAAGCACGGCATATGGATTATCTTTTCGATTCTCCTACTTCACCTGTGTCCAGCCTGTATTTCACTGCCTGACCTGTGATTTCGATTGGGCCATTGATTTGTGTCTCTGCGGACCGGTTTCTCCTGACGTCGACTTTAATCAGCTGATGACTCCTATCATTACTCACGAGTTGGTTTGTCCTGGCGAAAGGATTATGGCTGTGGCATTGATGCATGGACTAATTGGTCCCTGGAATTTACTGGCGGCAACACAGTCTTTCTTGGAACAGAGCTTTCTTGAAAACCCACCGAGCTGTCCTCTGATGGTGATAGAGGATCCGGTGCTGGTAGAGCACGTATGTTCTTTTCCGCTTTTAAATTGGATGGCTGAACTCTTTTCGGATGAAGACGGTGACTTCCTATTGGAGGCTGTTGCAGCTTATTTTGCATACACAGTTATGTCATAGACCTTTTTCATGTTTGATATGCTGAGTACTAGCATTTCATTGACAATTCATTGACTTATTTGTCAAGTTTTTATTATTTAGCTTGCCTATTGGCTTAAGACTCGATAAAGTACTTGGCTGTTTTATTTTTCTTTAGCATTAAATTTTCCTAGTTTTTAATGTTTTACCTTGCGGACCGTCCACATATAAAGTTGCAATCTGCTCTCATGAGATGGCACTTCTATTATCTTATTCAGTTCGTTTCCGGATCATGGGGAGGTGTCATCTAGGTCCTGGATATCTTTACACCGTGTTAAGTTAGCATGGGCTCATTACCGGTTTAAACGCCATTTTTCCTTTTTTGCAACTTCTGCACACGACACTTAGTTGTTGCTTTAGCTTTCAACCTAGTAGTTCATCGTGGTTTACATGAGAATAATATGTTATTGCTCTACTATCTGCTTTGCTTGTTAAACTATATCTGTACAGCGAGTGCTGAAGTTTCAAGAACAACACGATACAGAATTGTTATGAGGTCTGATCTGCACGACTTCATACTCATAACATAAGTGCAGCTTCTGCCAATCTGGGCATGAGGCGGGTTTTATATTGCTTTGCCGAACACACATACACAACAGTTGATGCGGTTCACATGAAGAGAGAGCTGGTGTATGCTGATGTGATTCCTTCAAATCTAAGACACTAAAGTATGGGCACGCCCTAAACCAACACAAACAGACCTTCTTAGCAAATAATATAATATGTGTATTAGGGAGGGTGAGATATAAGCAGCCGCGGGCCGTGGAGGGAGTTACGGTGGGGCAGGGAGGCGGGGAGGGGGAGGGGCAGGGTGGAGCCCTCTCCACCCTGCCCTCCCCCTCCCCGCCTCCCTGCCCCACCGTAACTCCCTCCACGGCCCGTGGCTGCTTATAAGTGTTGATAACTCTTATTCATTTACAGCATGTTAACATACTGTCACCATTCGCTTTTTATGTACTAGTAACTATGCTGGTAATTTTGCTACTGATAATATGTGTACTTGTATTATCTAAGATACTACGCCTGAGAAGACGGCATTAGTAAATAAACATTTCAAATACACATGTGTTCTTCTTAACTCCATGTTCTGGTTTCTAAGAAATATATAACGACCGACTGTTCATGAGTTCCACGTATCCTGAGGTACTATAAGTTCATATTCTGGATTGTCTAAACATTGAGAGTTTGTTATATCCAATGTGACACTGTACCTAGCTTGCTAAGGGGTTTTTGATTACTAACGTGAGTTTTGGGGCACCCTAATTCGCCGAGGTTCCAATCCTCTGTCCACAGTTCTGTGTGAGAACAGAAACCCTGCGACAGGGGCACCCCCGACCCTTGCTGGAGCTTCATCACACTTGCGATACAACTCCAGCAATGCGCCACCTTTACGGCACAGATACATCACGCATCTGTGCTGTTTTTGCCCCATGATGCGCCGCATTGTAAATGCAGCACACCATAGGTGACGGAACAGCGGCACAGAATGACTAACACATCCCTGGTGATGCGCCAGTCATCATAAATCTATCCCTATGCTTCTTATCTTGTTCGAGATGAACCGCCATATGTATCATCAAAGTTTTTTGCATTTCCTAAATAGCGAACTTTAAGGAATAAATAGCGATTCTTTACCATTCCTAGTTTGCGATGAGCTATTTGCTAATTACAAATTACCCATTCATTTCCTTCATTTCCATAGGGCGGTTGGACTCACTTTTAGCTCGAACGGCTGAATGGATTTCCACGAAACTTGGCAAAATTGTAGGGACTGGTAGCCCGATGTGCCTTTGCTATGTCTCAAGATATATGCTCCAGTGGTTTTTACGAAAATTAACTTTGAAAAATATATATTGGGCTACATTGGCCTATATATATGTTGGAGCCCAAATGTAGCCCAATGTAGCCCAATGAAGCCCAATGAAGCCCAATGTAGCCCAATGTAGCCCAAAGATGGCCGCCAGAGACAAAAAAAACAAATGTAGCCCAAATATCAGCCAGATGTAGCCCAACTATAGCCCAGTGACAGAATGACCAATCAGCTTCGCAAACCTCCGTTACGCGAAGCGGAGCGCTGTTACAGATATATATCTTTTTTTGAACGTTAATTTCTCAAAATCCACTGGAGCACATATATTGAGACCTAGCAAAGGCACATCGGGCTACCAGTCCCTAATATTTTACCAAGTTTCGTGCAAATCCATTCAGCCGTTCGATTATTATTATTATTTTATTTTTTTGCCCCGCGGGGCCCTTTTAAAACCTCCACATCAAACCTAGGGGGTCAGCGAGGATCTACTATGCCCCCTTATGGTCATTTGCCCCTTCGCTTTGGCCTCCTCTTGTCTCTCGATCCTACCGAGAGACAAGATGGCGGCCGCTACGGACTGTTTGGAATGTTTACAGACGCCGGAGAACCAATCAGCTTCGCTTCACAAAGCTCCGTTGCGCGAAAAGTCCGCGAACCGGAGCGCTTCCCGGTCCGCTGTTACAGATATATATCTTTTTTTGAACGTTAATTTCTCAAAATCCACTGAAGCACATATATTGAGACCTACAAAAGGCACATCGGGCTACCAGTCCCTACAATTTTGCCAAGTTTCGTGTAAATCCATTCAGCCGTTCGGGCTAAAAGTGAGGCCAACCGCCCTATGGAAAACTCAATGTTAAAAACACGTTTTGGGACCCCCCTTTTTTCTCAGCCCCCCCTTGACGAACCCCCCCCAAATTTCCAGGGGCTGCTCAGAAACAAAATGTTCCATTTTCCAGAAAATTTCAGCCAATTCCGTCCACAAACGCCAAAGTTATTAGACATAGAATTTTCAAAAATACCATAGAGAAAAAATCCTAACTATATATACCTACTGGCGACCGCCAGTAGGTAATATATGTATATATATTTATATATATATATATATATATTTTTTTTTTAAACACGCTCACAGAAACAAATAGACGTGGACAGTAAGGAAGGCACCAGGTCAGGAAATGATCATAATCCTAAAAATATGGGGCGATGCCCAATATGAAGTAGATGGCTATGTAAATATTGTGTATATAATGTAAATAAGATGTATAGACAGTCCGAATGGTTACAAGAGGAGAGATAGATAGGGAATGCAATCAATAACCTATCTATTAACAGATGGTCCCCCGGGAATATCCGAAACAATCGAAATGGCTCGCCCTTCAATAAATTGAAGAGACCCAGATGTGAGGAGGGGAGAAAAAAAGGGGGGTACCATAGCAACCATGTAGAAAGAACTGTAGATTCATGTACATTAGCTGGGAGTATTTGCCCATCCAGGGCTTGATTGTTGACAGGAAATGAGAATCGCTAATTAGAACAAATCATTACTTCCACGAAGAGTGTAGACGAAGACAGGAATAAAAATTGAATGTTTTTTAAAAAAAATGAATTTTGTTTCAGGAATTATGAGAAACAACAAATGAGGAAAGTTTCTCATACAGAGAATGTACATAGAGTGTATATACATGTATATAATTGTACGTAATGGTTGTGAGATGGGATAAAATAGACAATGCAATGAATTGTGCATATATTACAAGATGGCCCCCGAAAAAATGCAAAGTGATTCAACCTCTGTGCCCCTCGTTGATTTCAATGAACCTACATTTCTTTTCACAGAAATGAACTTTATTTGTATATATAAACATATGAAGGAGTTACCTCCCCGACATTGACATAGGCATGTAGCCGAAATGCGTCTGTCTGGTTCTTGTTTGCGGCAATAAAACAAATGAAAATCTCCCCCTGGTGTGCGCCTCGATTTGTGGTCTGGGAACGGGAGCATTGTAAAGTAAATATATATATATATACACGAACCAGACTGGCATTGCGCTGCTTGCAGTATACCTTGTGCTCGAGGGATCGAGAGGTTCGTTGTCCGCCAAAGTGACAGGAGAAGGAGTGCGGCAGGAGGTACTTACCCCGACAGCACGTTGTGTGCCCACACGACTGTCCCCGCACAGCCCGAATCCGTGTAACTTGGTCCAGCAGCCCGAGGGGACCTGAGGAGGTACTTTGGGACGCGGAAGCTTCACATAAGAGTCACACCATACAAGGCTGAAAAGGACATTGGGGCGGACATTTACAGCTTTTCTGCCCCCCCACACCACCGGCCCAGCAGCAAGACGATGTTGCATGCTGGGAGTTGGAGTTCCTACATGCCCACGTAATTTCCAACAGGCGAGCCAACGCTCTTAGGGGAGGAGTCCAGTGTCGACTGCAGTACTCGCAAAGCAGCCTTGATGGAGTAATGCGAGACTTTATGTTGGGGCATGAGCACTGAGGAAGGCTTTTGACAAGCCGAAATGCATTTGCTGCTACCATCTGTTGCAACCGTGAAATAAAGGGCTTCTACAGGACTCCCCTCTGGCCTCCGCCCTTTTTCTTTCTGAGGGAAGTGGTCATTTCATGAATTTCGCGCCAAGCCAGGAGCGCATCTCGGATGGCCCTGCTGACAAGAGACACGAACCAGACTGGCATCACGGTGCTTGCAGTGTACCTTGTGCTCGAGGGATCGAGAGTTTCGTTGTCCGCCAAAGTGACAGGAGAAGGAGTGCGGCAGGAGGTACTTACCCCGTCAGGACGTTGTGTGCCCACACGGCTGTCCCCGCACAGCCCGATTCCGTGTAACTTGGTCCAGCAGCCCGAGGAGACCTGAGGAGGCACTTTGGGACGCGGAAGCTTCACATAAGAGTCACACCATACAAGGCTGCAAAGGACATTGGAGCGGACATTTACAGCTTTTCTGCCCCCCCACACCACCGGCCCAGCAGCAAGACCATGTTGCATGCTGGGAGTTGGAGTTCCTACATGCCCACGTGATTTCCAACAGGTGAGCCAACGCTCTTAGGGGAGGAGTCCAGTGTCGACTGCAGTACTCGCAAAGCAGCCTAGATGGAGTAATGCGAGACTTTATGTTGGGGCATGAGCACTGAGGAAGGCTTTTGACAAGCCGAAATGCATTTGCTGCTACCAACTGTTGCAACCGTGAAATAAAGGGCTTCTACAGGACTCCCCTCTGGCCTCCGCGCTTTTCTTTTTGAGAGAAGTGGTCATTTCATATGTATATATATATATATAGGTATATATATATATATTCACTGAAAAAACCATAGGTTATAGACCATATATAGTTAGGAATTAGCATTTAAAAAACCTTATTTTACTCACACAAAACCATTGAAATTCCATATATAGTTAGTTGCACTAACTATATATCGCGCACCCGCAATCCACTGCTGATCATGTCACATATTACATCATTCATGACATGGTCAGTGACATCACTGATGACATCACTGATGACATCTCAAATGACATCACTGATGACATCACTGATGACAACATCCAGTGACTGTATGTTTCTGTAAAGTTAAAATATGTCTTACATATTGAAGAATGAGTGGATGTATAAGTGTCTGGATGAAGGATTTAGTAGGTGCGTGACTGACTGTATGAGTGAGTGATTAAATGTGTCTCACTGAATGCATGGGTTAGTGACTAAACTGTCTTAATTTGTGCATCATTATGTCTGTTGTGATGTAAACTGCTGCATGTGTTGATCATTAGCTATACGAGAGGCTATATGTGTTATTAATTGGTTGCCCAAGTATTTCTATGGGAGATTGAGTTTGTGTGGGGGTGGCTGGAAGGTGTGTGACTCTATGCATAGATGTGTGAGCAGTTTATTCACTAGGTGTATGAGTTCAAGACTACATGTGGAAACAGCTACATGGGCAGTTGACTGTGTGCATGAGTGTATTGATGAGTGAATGGATATCTCAATGCTACATGTCATAGTAAGTACATATGTAAAACACAGTACATGTGAGAGTTGGCATATATAAATAACTGTGTATGAGAGCCACTGAATGAGTGAGTGGTTGTATCGATCATTGTGAACTTGTATCAGGGATTGTATAAGAGAGTAAATATGTGTTAGTATATGTTTCAATAAGTAAGGTGTGTTTAACTGTATAGTTGAAGAAATGGAGGTGAGATTGTTTCTTTGCATGACTGACTGGGTGTGTGAGTAACTCCATGGATGAGTGGCAGTGTGTGAGTGTCTGTATACACTGAGTGTATCTAAGGTTATATTAGAGTCTGAAGAGGTTTATCGTATTAGCACAAGAATGATGTCAAATGAGATGTCATCAGTGATGTCATCAGTGATGTCATTTGAGATGTCATCAGTGATGTCATCAGTGATGTCACTGACCATGTCATGAATGATGTAATATGTGACATGATCAGCAGTGGATTGCGGGTGCGCGATATATAGTTAGTGCAACTAACTATATATGGAATTTCAATGGTTTTGTGTGAGTAAAATAAGGTTTTTTAAATGCTAATTCCTAACTATATATGGTCTATAACCTATGGTTTTTTCAGTGAATTTCAATGGTTTTTTAATAGCAAATATCATAAGCTGTCGAATGTCAAGTACGTGGTAAGTAAAAACATTTTCGTGTTTATGCACACTGATCTGCTTTGAATGCTGCCCCCCACCCCTCATTTCTATTAGTACTCTCTCTTTGCAGATAGTGAAGGGTAGTTAACGCAGGCCTTTGCCCTCGTTGTAATCCGTCGTGCCTGCTTCTCTCTCCATTTGATTGATTGTTCTCTTTGGTTCATTCTCTATTTACAAACAAGCACAGAGTCGCAATACTCTGTTTAGTCTTTGCAGATAGCGAAAAATCGTGTAAAAAAACAAAAGGAATCGAGCAAAATCAGTAGGCCACTAATGGGATCTCTTTTTGACCTCCCTAAAATAGAAACATTAGGAACAACCTATTGATAATACCAATGTGTATGTACATAAGCGGCGTTCATTTGTGTTCACAGTACCCCTTGTTGATTGTTTGAATCGAGCATTGAATTGTTCGAAGTTGGTTCTCTTAAGAATCTTCTCTGCCTGCAAACGAGGAAGAATAGGAATATTCTCTCTCCCTTTGCAGATAGTGAAGGGTAGGTAACGCAAACCTTTAACACGTCGTGCCTATTTCGTTCCTCATTGATTGATTGTTTCCCCAAACATTGACTGTTTGGGAATTGGTTCTTTTTGGAGGTATTCCCTGTTTGCAAATATACGTAGGAAAATCTTTGCAAATAGTGAAAGGGTACGTAATGCGGACCTTTCTCCCCCGTTGTAATCTGTCATGCCTATCTACTCCCCACTGATTGATGCACCTGTTTCACCCGGACCATTTACTAGAGATACGTCATCTGGCCCGACCAGAGAGCACCCCTAGTGAAAAGGACATATGCAATAATAACGAAGTGATCACTGTATCCTGTTAACAGAAACTTTAGCATGAAACAACCTGGAAAGAAAAGAATAGGAAAACGAAAATCAGTAGGCCACTGATGAACATGAACTTTTATTAAACAACGAACAAAGAAACGATAACATAACGTAATGATAAAACCTATTAATGTCCTAGAAACAAGAAAACGTTAAAATATGCCAGTGGTGAGAGACCAGAAAAACAGTAAGAGAAACCAAATCACCCCTCGCTGTCCCACCGCCTGCCACGCCAAAAAAATCGATAGACTAGGGAAAATGCAAGTCAGTAGAACATCCGCCCCCACTCTGGAAACTTCCAAGGTGGGGCAGGGTTGCGTCTACGCCCAGCCGGGAGCAGCCCATATAAGGTGGGTCCTGCTGCCACGCCTCGGCCAGGAGATCCTAACGTAGGGTGTAGCCGGAGGAGAGGCCGAGGCCAGCGGGACCCGGCCAGGGGATTGCCTTTACAACGCTGAAGAGTTGCAGGGGGGGGAATATCTCCTCGACCCTCCCCTCTCTCTCCCAGTCCGGCCGCGGTGGCCCTTGACAGTTTCAGGTAGTCCCGCCACATGCTCTTCCGGTCCGGCCACCAACGGTCGGGGGGCCGAGGCCGACGGGATCCGGCTGCAGCCGATAAACCAAGGAACCCGTTCATGGGGCCAGAGCCAGGGGCGTCCGGCCGACATCCACCGGAAGCCCGGCCCGAAGACGGACGGGACACTTCTTCTTTCTTGAATAATGGCTGTGACAACACTGGGGGGGGATGTCTTGCACATGCCTCCGACCCCCCCCCTCGTCCTCATCGCCTGGTCCGGCCATAACAAATCTCAAGCGAGACGCCGTGGGGTGCACTGGGAGGGAGAGACGGTGCGAACAGGCCTCTCCCGCCTCCCCAGGTGGAGGCTTCCCAGCTGCACCCTCAGCGCTCCAGGCGCCCGGAAAAGGGTTCTTCCACTGTGGCCATGCTGCAACGTCTCGCCCGGCAGGGTGGAGCCCGTCCGCTCATTTGACCCCGCGATCGCCAGTAGCTACCGAACTCTCAAAATGGCGGTCGACCTGGCAAGAGCGGGCCCAGCATAAAGAAATGGCCCGGTCACTGGTTGACTCCACCACCGTAGTCCTCCACGACCTTGAAGATTCTAGAGGAGCCGCGGGAGTCTCCGACCCCCGATGGGGAATGACTGCCATGATCGCCCGTGGAGTGACGAAACGGTATCCGCGGGACGTCGGCGCTCCCATGCTGGCGCCAGCCTCACTTTGAATTACTAGAATCCTGCACACCTCAGTTCCGGTGAAAGCACAGTGTGACCCTGTAGGAAAAATTGTTGCACCCCCTCCCCTTTTTGACTGATAGTTCAAACCACCGATCCTTTCCTTTGCCCTTTTAACGGAACTTTGGACTGCCTCCCCCTCTTTTACATTTTCTAGAGAAAACAAAACATTAACCACTACATTAGCATAGCAGTTGACACCAGAACTGTTTTCAAATTGAAAACCAACAACATCTTCAACAGAATCCTTTTTGTTTCTGCTGTGACCCTGCTACAGCACAGGCATTGTCCCCAGCAGTAATTCTGCAATGCCGGTAAGAATAGCTGTGGTGCCTACTGGACTCACTCACCCCCGCGGCGCCCCACGCCGTTATTTGCTGGGCGGCAACTTACTAGACATCACTTTCGTGCCATCTAGATTTCAGCGCGTTCTGCTGCCTTGGAACTATTCGCACAACAGACTGCTACTGACGACCCACCCCCAGGCAACATCTTCTGAATTTTCATAATTTGAAAGAACTAGTAACATGTCCTCATCAGGAATTCAAAAGAAATTGCCACGGTCTCTTCGTTGTTTAAATGTTTTTACTGTTTTTGTTTTGTTGTATATATTTATATGTTATTAAAGTTTTATATTCCTACTACTTTGTTGGAGTGCTATATATTTTTAATGTGACACATAATTGTAAAAACTTTGATGTACAAAGAGTCATTCCTGGAATCTTCCGCTTCAGGCTCGGTCCCCTCCCCAATCACAATACAGGATGGTTTTCAGATAGTAGGAACACGTGTGGTGTGACGGATCTCATCGGGTGTGGGCCTTGATCTACTATAACTCCTTTGAAGAGGGGTGATTCTTTACAGCTGGGGCCATAAACTACATCTGCAGGGCTAGGTGATAGCCTGGACAATCGGACACAGAGGAAGAGGAGTGTCAGAGGGTGCGGTAGTGAATAGGGCGAAAGGGAGGTGTCGGGCGGGCACAGAGTGTGATTCTCAGGGAAGAGCAGCGCAGATGGGGGGGAGGTTTATTGCCGATGCATAAGACAGAGAGCGGGGGTGACCAGTGCCTGGGGAAGATGCTTGCGAGGGTGGGGAGCCATGCTACGAATCGACAGCGTGCAGAGAGTGGGCCTGGTCAAGGCATCTAAAATGGCTGCCGTGCACGACAAAAGTGTGGCATTTCAAAAAAGGCAAGATGGCGCAGACAATGTTTTTCAACACTTCCTCATTTCCTTCGAATCGAACGTTAACAGACGTTGGTGCATATTACCAAAGTTAAGCGATATTTATCGCTAACGATGCTTACCAACGAATTTTTTACCGCTAAGCATCGTCAGAAATTATCGAAGATAAACCTTGCTATTATCAAGGTTTATCGCAAATGCGATAATAAACGGCCGCAATGCATGAATATCGCTAAAAAGTCAGCGATATTCATGCATTACCGAGCTAATGCTCTTAGCCATGTTATCCACCTCCCATTGGATAACATGGCTAAGAACTGCTCAGGGCAGGTGTTACTTTTTGGAGATATTCGCGCTTAGCGCGAATATCTCCAAAAGTTGGTAATAGGAGATAGATATCTTGCATGTTGTAATGCAAATTATTGTGGTATATGGAACTCATACCATAATCTCTCAGGAAAGCAGAAACTGATCCTTTTGGGACCGCCTGAAAAGGCCTAGGGGGTGAAGGGTACTCTACTTTGCCCCCTTTTCACGTTCCGAACTATTTTATTTTACTCTCTTCTGTAATTACACAAAATAGCAGCGATAAGATGCATCGGAGACACACAGTGAGAGAAAGGAGGCCGGAGATGAAGAAGAGATGTCAAATACACATTGGAGATAATATAGTGGCAGAAGGGAAGTAAATATGAGTAAACTTACCATGTAACATAAAAATGTTGCACTCTATACTATAAGTCTCATTTTATACTACAATCACTTCGCTACAACCTCATAAATTAAAAATAACAATGAATAATGTCTCAAACAATTTTTGATTTCTAAATATAAATTTATTCTTCAGAATTTTCTAAATTTGAAAGAACTAGTAACATGTCCTCATCAGCAATTTCCTCATGAAAAGTCTGCAATGATGATTCTTGTAACTCTATGGTCTCCAAACATTCGATAAATTCGCCATCAACAGATTGATCAAAAAAATCATTCAAGTCATCTCCTCCTTGTGACAATATTTCATTATTGGGGCTGTCAATTTCAATCAATGTAGTGGAATCATTCAAGTCATCTCCTCCTTGTGACAATATTTCATTATTGGTGCTGTCAATTTCAATCAATGTAGTGGAATCATTCAAGTCATCTCCTCGTGACAATATTTCATTATTGGTGCTCTCAATTTCAATCAATGTAGTGGAATCATTCAAGTCATCTCCTCCTTGTGACAATATTTCATTATTGGTGCTGTCCATTTCAATCAATCTAATGGAATCATACAAGTCATCTCCTCCTTGTGACAATATTTCATTATTGGTGCTCTCAATTTCAATCAATGTAGTGGACAATTCAAAAGAAATTGCCACGGTCTCTTCATTGTGAGCCATTTTATTTTGAAATTGCTTGCTGTAAATTGCAGAAAAAAATAATCACTTTCATTTATCGTTTTTAGTAATACATAATATAAAACTAACTTTATCAAGTATTTAGTATAACAGAAGGACTGCAAATAAATAACAGAAAACATTTTTCAAATTATCTTCAAGTGTACAACATAGTTCCCCTTACAAATTAACAACTCACCTTTTTAAAAGTAGGAGAAGTGTTAGTACTGTGTAAATCAAACACCAGAAATTCACCACCAAAAATTCCTCACAAATGTACCTCAGACAGTAGTATCACAAAATGGCTGTGGTTTCCTCTCATTTGACATATATACATAACCAATTAACTTTCATCACACACAAATACAAAACCAAAGTAACATTTTAATTGGTTCTAAATTTCAACACTTTCAAATGTGTTTTCCCCATGCAATTTTCCATAGGACATTTACATACGTCTACAGCCTGAATGGCTGAACGGAATTACACCAAACTTGGCAAAATGGTACATCAAACCTAAGAGGTCAGGAAGGATCTACTATGCCCCCTTATGGTCATTTCCCCCTTCGCTTTGGCCTCCTCTTGTCTCTCAATCCTACCGAGAGACAAGATGGCGGCCGCTACGGACTGTTTGGAATATTGACAGACGCCGGAGAACCAATCAGCTTCGCAAAGCTCCGTAACGCGAAAAGTACGCGAAGCGGAGCGCTGTTACAGATATATATCTTTTTTTGAACGTTAATTTCTCAAAATCCACTGGAGCACATATATTGAGACCTAGCAAAGGCACATCGGGCTACCAGTCCCTAATATTTTGCCAAGTTTCGTGCAAATCCATTCAGCCGTTCGATTATTGACATTTAGATACGTCTACAGCCTGAATGGCTGAACGGAATTACACCAAACTTGGCAAAATGGTACATCAAACCTAAGAGGTCAGGGAGGATCTACTATGCCCCCTTATCGTCATTTGCCCCTTCCCTTTCGCCTCCTCTTGTCTCTCGATCCTACCGAGAGACAAGATGGCGGCCGCTACGGACTGTTTGGAATGTTGACAGACGCCGGAGAACCAATCAGCTTCGCTTCACAAAGCTCCGTTGCGCGAAAAGTACGCGAACTGGAGCGCTGCCCGGTCCGCTGTTACAGATATATATCTTTTTTTAAACGTTAATTTCTCAAAATCCACTGGAGCACATATATTGAGACCTACAAAAGGCACATCGGGCTACCAGTCCCTACAATTTTGCCAAGTTTCGTGCAAATCCATTCAGCCGTTCGGGCTAAAAGTGAGGCCAACCGCCCTATGGAAAACTCAATGTTAAAAACACGTTTTGGGACCCCCCTTTTTTCTCGACCCCCCCTGGACGAACCCCCCCCCCAATTTTCAGGGGCTGCTCAGAAACAAAATGTGCCATTTTCCTGAAAATTTCAGCCAATTCTGTCCACAAACGCCAAAGTTATTAGACATAGAATTTTCAAAAAACCCATAGAGAAAAAATCCTAACTATATATACCTACTGGCGACCGCCAGTAGGTAATATATATATATATATGTATATGGATCCAATCCTGGTTCTTTTGGCTTTCAAAAAACAGGCACCGACTCCGTGGGTTTGAAGATCAAAGGATTTTAATAAAAAAACGACCAGACGCATTTCGGCGGAAAAGTCCGCCTTGTTCACTACATATATATATATATATTAGTATTCCAGGAAGGGCGAACCCCAATGCCGAACGATTCAATTCAATCCACAGTTTGCTCAGAAGCACCACGCGCACTCAGAAGTATGGATGCGAAGGTTTATTCTCAGAAAACGTTACGTGTTTCGACACAGAGTGTGTCTTGATCACACGATAACCAACATGACATTTCTGGCTTGTTTAAATAAAGTAAAATAAAGTGACACCAACATAAACAGTGATGAGGTACACAGGAAAGGTTTCATGGTAGTACAGGTAAATGGGTCGGCCATTTTGTAGTGGTGCAACATGATAATATGAGCGTATGTTGTAAACACATATACTTTCTATACATCATTCCAATTCTTGTAATAACGGAATTATGTTATATAGGCTGCTGAGATTTTAGGAAAACGAAAAAACGATGATATCTTCGGCCTAGTGCCAGATATAACAAAATGGTGTGCTGCCCAGGTTTAAGGCTACACCTCGTTTCTTTAATTCTCACGGTCCTACAAGCGGTCTAATGCTCAGAAACAAACTTGTCAATTATGTATAGATAATCTCTCTATATCACAGTTAATTCCCTTTGGTAATCTTCCGTGGCAGCTAATTTTTGCTCGCACTAAAGATACATAAATGGGATTTATGAACCCAATACTTAATATTCCAAATTGTACAAGCAAATGGAACCAAAAAAAAATTTAGAGCCAACATTTTTTTGTCAAAAACAGTGCAAATTGTGAGTTTCTTATCTCTTTATGGTGAAGTGAAATCCTCATTTCGCCGAAGAAAAGGGTAGGGAGGATGTGAAGTGCATTACAAAAGTGATGTCTCTCTTCCTTTCCTCCTGAAAGAAACATATAAACATAATGTTAAAATCAATACATTCAAATAATTAAGGATAATATGAAAATCACATATCTATACAGTTCTTTACAGTTAAAGTCGACACTCAGCATTATAGTACTAAGTTGTCCCCCTCTTATAGGATACTACTCTTTAGACAATGAGCTATCCATCTTATCATGTTACATTTGTTACCCGGACTAATCTTCATATAAGTGAGTTGCCAATTCCTCGTCCAAATTGTGGCCCCCTGGAAATATGCTTTCTAATTCCATGATCCACTTGGAATCTCTCTTCCTCAGTGCCAATACTCGGTTGCCCCCCCCCCGTCTGCCTATATTAACTTGTTCTACTGCAAAGTACCTAAGCAGAGAGGTGTTTGATTGATGGTATTCTTGGAAGTGTCTGGCTACCGGGTAAAGGACATCTATGTGTGTTATTGCTCTCAGGTGTTCCTGTACGCGCTTCTTGACCATACAGGTTGTGCTGCCCACGTACCTCAATTTACATGGGCATTCAAGCACGTAGATGACGAAATTTGTGTTACATGTAAGGAATTGTTTGATTTTACGCTTTTCTGTACGCCCTGGAATTGCTACTTCCTTGACCATATAGCTAGCTTTACAAGCCCTACAAAGGCCACAGGGGTAAAAACCTTTAAGACCCTGTACATGCTGCCTTTTGTTATCAGATATATCACCTTTGAACAAAATGTCTCTAATATTTCTTCCTCTTCTATAGGTGATTTGAGGTCTTTCTTTCAGATCAGGGCCTATTATGTTATCTGCCTGTAAGATGTTCCAATTATCCGCCAGAATCTTACGAACCTTGTTGGATCTCTGGTGGAAGGTGGTAATGATTCTGGTCGAAGTATTCTCACATTCGATGTTGGGTTTGGGTTTAAGAGTCTCTGATCTCTCTACTTCTGCTACTTTTTTAGTTGCCTTGGTCAAGACCCATTCGGGATAGCCCCTCTCCCGAAATCTTAATAGCATAGTTTCTTGCTCTAGAGCAAACCCTTCTACACTACTGCAATTTCATTTTGCTCTTAGTAGCTCCCCGTAGGGGATACTCCATTTAAGAGGATCTGGATGGGCACTAAGGGCATGCAGGAGGCTGTTCCCGGCTGTCTCTTTTCTGTGTAATTTAGAGACAAGGGTTCCATTAACCACCTCAATCTCAGTGTCTAGAAATTCAATGTGATCTTCACTTATGGTGTGAGTGAGATGTATGTTTTATATGTTGTTATTGAGTTTGTCAATGAAGCTAACTGCTCCCTCTTTTGTACCACTCCGCACAATCAAAAGATCATCGATGTATCTCATCCAGGTTTTAACTTTGGCGAAATCATCTGCTAGACTTTCCTCACTCTTGATCTCCTCTTCCCATTTGCCTAGGAAGAGGTTAGCGAAGCTCGGCGCAAATGCTGAACTCATGGCCGCACCACGTATTTGTTTAAACATTGCCCCATCGAACATGAAAATATTATTCCTTAAACACAATTTCATCATTTCCACAAGCATGCGGGTTTGGTCAAGGAAGCCTATCTCCCGCCTCTTAAGGAAGAGGTAGCTAGCTACCATCCCTTGATCGTGGTCAATGATTGTATAAAGAGCACTCACGTCCATGGTAATGAGCAGAGAGCCCTCTGTCCATTGGATACTGTCTATTTTATTCAAGAAGTCTGTAGTATCTTTTATATAAGAGGGTAACAGGCAGACAAACTCTCTCAGGAAATGATCGATGTATTTAGATAAATTCTCATTGATGCTCCCAATAGATGAGACTATAGGCCTGCCCGGTGGTTCCCTTGGGTTCTTATGGACCCTCGGTAGAAGGTAAAAGATTGGTAATTTGGGATCCCTCTTAAGGAAACAAAATTCATGCGAAGAAAGTAACCCTTTAGTACGCCATTCATTCAGTTGTTCCCATGTCTCTGTGATACTTTCGTTATAGTCACTCATGTTGCATTTGCAGTAGAAGTTGCCATCCTCTAACTGATACACTGCTTCTCTCACGTACATGTCTCTTGCCCACAAGACAATATTCCCTCCTTTATCTGAGGGTCTTAGATGATGTTTCTATCCTCGGCTAATGAGAAAATATATATATATATGTAACAAAGAATAGAAAATATGTACCTATGTAGTTAGGAACACCACACCGACTGATTCTACAACATCCTTGCCAACTCTAGCTGGGGAAGTCCTTTTCAACAGCTCAGGAAGGAGTTCAGTCAGGACCCAAGTTCCGTCACCTTTCCACAGCAATACGTCTATTCTGTGGTGAACTTCCACCTGGCCCTCGGAAGCTCCCAGCTTAAATATCATTACTAAACATGAAGTGAAGCTTCTAGAAAACCTCGCCCCCTTCTCATTAGAAAAAACTGAGCTGGCTGTACCAGTCTGTGTCAAGGCCAAAACGGAGGCTGGCCAAGCTCCCGTATTTTGACTTTGAGGCAGAGTTGCACATTCTACAGATAATATCCTGTTCACTCTGGTCAGTGAAGAGTGAAAAACAAGTGAAGAGCAGACACCTGCCCTCCCCACTTCACAGCTACGTGCGAGCAGCAAGGCAAATTCTTAGAACAAGCTGACATGAGGCCATGTCAAAGCCAATAATAAGAACTCATAATTAACCCAAACAACTTGAAGCACTGCTGTGCACGCAGAAGCAAGGCAAAGTCAGCAAACAAGATGATATGAGGCCATGTCAAAGCCAATAGTAAGCACCTATAATTCTCATAACCCAAACGACTTGCAAGCACCACTGTTGAACACACAGAAAAGCTTGAAGCAAGGTAAAGTCAGAAAGCAAGATGACATGAGGCCATGTCAAAGCCAATAGTAATTCTCACCAATGTACAACACAATGCATGGTTCTGCACAACTGCTTATAGCATCACATACTTTATTTCTCAATGTAGAACACCGAGCACATGTGTGCATCACCCCTCACAACACTGCACTTCGAAACCAAAAAGCACATTACACACCTCTCTCTCCCTCTCACGCTTTCAAATGCATATCTTATAGCATCACATACTTTATCTCTCAATGTACAACACCAAGCACATGTGTGCATCACCACTCACAACAGTACACTTCGACATTGCACACCTCTCTCTCCCTCTCATACCTTCAAATGCACATCCCACACACTCTGCTTTTGGCAAGGCTGTTCTACTTTGTGACAGCTCCCACTGAAAGACAGGAAGTTTACTAGAGAGGAGAGAAGCAGGCATATGCAGGACCGTCTCATAAATCCAGGCTAAGGTAAAATAACACACTAAAGTCACTTAAATTGGTGGTAGTTGAAGGCCATCATAGGGTGCCAAACCACAAGAGTGCCTCTTTCACTACACACACATCAACAAAATCATCATCTGTGTGAGGCAGCTAAGCTATTGGTGATTAAGGTGAGCTGAGGAAGGTGCCCGGAATGTTTGTGTTCAGGGGCCAGTCCATGCTCATCCAGGTACTGACCAGTGAACAGAACATAAAAAGGACCCCTGCTGCTCCATTTAATTCACTGCCATCACCAAGGGTGCCATATTTCTCTCTGCCAATCTTAGCAAAGGCCGGCTCTGAGGCTTAGAACAGTGGTCCTTATTCTTAACTTTTCTGTGGACGCCATTGAATCACAACTGAAAGCCAGAGCTCCCAAGCCATTTCTACGACATAATCATCAGCAATAATGCACACAAAAACACAAACAAGTACAAACTATATGAACGCAGCACATCTGTTTTCCTATCCAATTGCAAGTTTAAATATGAGAATATTTACACACTATAGTGCTTGGCAGCCAAGGGTGTGGCAGAGCTGAGGAGAGTAAAATAGTGCTGGTATGTTAACAGGAAGTCTCTGAAGGTGGTAATCTAGGTACTCACCCTCTTATGAGGTCTTGCTTGAATAATAAAGAGAAGGTGCCTAGCAGACCTGAATTGGCATAGCGTTGTACATCCTAGGAGCATACCAGGTGAATGCTTGGGGCTTCGCTTTGTCCTTTCGAGTGCAGTGATCCTGTTGCTGTGTATCATGCATACTCCACTTGAGAATTTAATCTGGGTTACTTATAAGGACCCAAAGGCGAGACCTATTGGCTTTGCCAATGCTTGTTAATTGAAGAAGCTGCCTCTCGGTAGAGAGAGATTATCTATCGAGGTAGTTTATAATATGTATGATGTATTATCAGGATTTCTGCAGCATTCTTAAACAGGATAGCCAGAGGACAGGGTGCCTGTGGGGCAGAGCCCTCCAAACCTTCTTCCAAGCCCCCCTTGAACCAAAGGTTTCCATGTCGGGACCCCATTCAAAACTTTAGGGCCAGCAGGGTGATGGGAAGGAGGGACTGAGGCTTCATACATTACACTGAGGCTTGAAGAAAAGGGAGACAATATTCAAACGCCAATATTTTTCATCTTTCAGCTTTGAATTAAACACTTCTCACAAGATTTCAGTGCTTTCTACCATATCGTTAAACAACGAATAAAGCAAACAGATGCAGTACTTGCACATACAAAAGTGCAGCTTTTAAGCGTCACGGCATGATGCACACCTCTCCATGTTTGAGTCTACAAGAGAGGGTGAGATTCTGGGATTCTTGAAGGTGGTTTAATTGAAATCAATGCAAATGACGTTTATCTGGAGCGCGAGGAAGGTTTTCAGAGCACAAGAGCCCCCCTGAAGTGAAGGGAGGTACGTCCTTGGTTTTCAGGCCTGTGAGTCCAAGGACATGGACACCCCGCACAAAAGACCTAAATGAGATACAGGCATGATGCTGTCGGACTCTTTGCAACAAAGGACTGTTGCACGACAGAAACTGTAGATCTCTGAGCTTTCTAATGTGTAGCATCTGTGTGTGCGTGTTTACTATTCTTTATAAAAGAAACTGTTGTAAACAGCTCATGGCAAAGAAACACAGCTCTGATCTGCTGCTCTTGTCCGCATCATCTTTGAAATGTGCTTCTGTTGTGTTTTTCAAAGCAGCAGAACTCAGATCTGTTGGTACAATTTTTTTTTACTATTATTAGAACTTTTGCCTCAGTATAGGAGTTCTGTCTCCAATGCGACAAGGGGAGCTGACATGCTGGAGATGGCAGGGGTTGGTTGCCCCCCCCCCTCCCTGCTTCCACTGGTCTGAGGCCCCAGCAGGCAGTGTCTGTCCCCTTCTTCTTTGCCAAGTATCTCAGTGTACCTGAGTATAAGAACTCTGACCCCTCAAACCACCGGACTTCCCTGCTGACATCTGAATATCTATTGTACACCTGGCTGTCCTGTCCACCCATGCACCGGACAATACTGGGTGTCACACGTTACTCGCCGTGCCACCACCAGACCACAGGACCATGGTGTGCCCTCCTGACCTTTCACCTCATTATTAGGGGTACAGACTACTTGACTATTTATCGTTCTACGACAGTTCAGTACTCCTGATTGTTTACTGCTTCTTCAACTCTACTGTCCACTGACAGTACTGTCCGCAGTGCCCCCCTCCTTGTTCTGTACCAGGGAGCATTGCTATGAGCCCCCTTCCCCTCCCCCAGCAGACAGTCACCTCTCTCTGTTTGTAAATTACATTGAGTCCACATGTCGCCCCCACTTCTTTACACCTTACTCTGCTCCCATCAGCCAACATCATTAGCCCCCTCAGGTGTCAGACAGAGATAAAGGGTAGCCCAGTTCTCTATGGCACCAGTGCCAGTCTGATGGGCGGCAGGCTCCTGCCCTCCCCTCCCATCACCGTAAATGAGGTGTGAAAGGCAGGCTGGAAATGCACCAAGCAAAGGTCACACTTCCAGGCTACCTTCACAGACTGGTGAATAACAATTAGACCAGCCCCTCCGAACTGCGGTAGGGCCTGCGCCCCCTAGACTGGTAGTGTGTGGGGCGGGTTTAAAGACACCATGCCTCCTGTCATACTCTCGCACTGTAGTCCAATGAAAGCACTAGGATTAACCCAAACTGTATCTCCCAGAATGCATTTGGCAACTATTCTTAACATGCAACTCTGACCTACCTGACCTGACCTGGTCAGTCCGGTCGCTCCTCCTGCCGCGTGGCCACCCCGAGTGTGCCCGCTCTCCTCCCGCTGCCGCCGCCGCCGCCGCTGCTGAGCCGAGTCAAGACTGCCCCTGTCTTGGTTTGCCTGTCCCTGTGCTGTTAGCTGTACTTCTGCTGCCGTTTTGGCGTTTTCTCGGTTTTCTCGTGTTGCCCGTATACTTGTAAGTTGTAAGCTGTCCCTGACTGTCCCTGTGCCTGCTTGTTGTCCCTGACTGTCCCTGTGCCTGCTTGTCCTCGTTGTCCATTTTTCTGCCGTTTCTCGTGTGTGCCCTGTAAGTGCCCATTGTCCTCGTTGTTCCCTGCCCCACCCCGCTCCCTGCCGCTGCTCCCCCGCGGCCCCACCCCCGCTCCCTCCAGCATCCTCGCACGCTCCCCCCCACTCGCCACCCCGCTCCCGCCTCCCAGCTGCTCCTCCCTCGCTCCGCCCCCCCACTACGCCATTTATGGCGGAGTCCACGAGTACGCGCAGCGTTCACGCGCATCGGGCGCGCCAAAGGCAAGCCCGTCTGCGCCCGTCCGCGCCTGGACCGTGCCCAGTGCCAGGACCCTTGGCCCCCGCCGATGCGAGACCACCCGACAGACCTACGACGCAGCCGCCCTCAATGCACTCAATGCCGGCCGGAACCCCGCCTGCTGCCGGGCCACCCCGAACGCATCCACGGACCTTTCACCTGCAAGGCCTGCAAGTTCACCTGCCTCCGAACCTGCACCGCATCCGCCAAGCCAAGCACCAGCAAGACCCACCTCAAGTGCATCCTGCTCAACACCCGCTCCATCCACAGACACGCCATCGAACTCTGGAACCTGCTCGACACACAACTTCACCAGACGTCGCCTTCCTCATGGAAACCTGGATGAACGCCTCCTCTGCA
Source organism: Lissotriton helveticus (assembly GCF_964261635.1). NCBI lineage: Eukaryota > Metazoa > Chordata > Amphibia > Caudata > Salamandridae > Lissotriton > Lissotriton helveticus. The sequence continues at coordinate 1,473,495,158 of NC_136068.1, read as the reverse complement.
CCCAACATCGCCATCGCCATCCCAGACGGATACAAGATCACCCGGAGGGAACGCATCAACCAGACTGGAGGAGGCATCGCCATCGTACACAAGAACACCATCCGCATCACGACCGACTCCAACGACACCTTCTCCGCCGCAGAGCACCTCCACTTCCAGATACACGCCAACCCAAAGACGACGCTCAGAGGCACCCTTGTCTACAGACCCCCGGGACCACGCACACAATTCAGCGACGACATCACGGACTTCATCAGCCCGCACGCCCTCCCCTCCGCTGACTACATCCTCCTAGGGGACCTCAACTTCCACCCGGAGAACAACAAGGACCGCAACACCGCCGCCCTGCTGAACAACCTCGCCAACCTCGGACTCAAGCAACTGGTCAACACCCCCACCCACTACGCCGGCCACACGCTTGATCCCGTCTTCCCTTCCAGCAAGCACATCACCTTCAGCCACTCCACCGGACTTCACTGGACCGACCACAGCTGCGTCCACTTCCGCTTCAGAAGAACCACGACCCACCACCACCCGCAACAGGTTCCTCACAGGAGCTGGAGCAAGATCACCGCCGAGCAGCTCACCACCTCCCTCCGCCAGAACCCACCCGCCAGCACAACGGACCCCAACGGAGCAGCCCGCAACTTCACGCAGTGGCTGACCGCCTGTGCAGACGACCTCGCGCCACTGAAGAACCCTCCCAGCAGACCCAGAAGCAAGAAGGCCTCCTGGTTCACCGACGAACTCAAGGACTCCAAGAAGAACTGCCGCACCCTCGAGAAAACCTGGCTCCGCGACCAGACCACAGACAACATGACCGCCCTCAAACACGCCACCCGCCAGCACCACCAGCTTATCCGCACCACCAAGAAGAAATCACTGAAGTAACGACTGGACAACAACGCCCACGACAGCAAGGTACTCTTCAGCATCGTCAAGGAGTTCTCCAACCCCAGCACCGGCAACAACGACACCACTCCTTCACAAGATCTCTGCGACTCTCTCGCCTCGTTCTTCCACCGCAAGATCCCCGACATTCACAACAGCTTCGACGCACCATCCACGTACCCTACCGTCGAACCAACGCCCCCCACTGCCACCCTCCGCACCTGGACCACGGTGACCACCGAAGACACAGCCCGCACGATGAGCACCATCCACTCTGGATCTCCAACTGACCCCTGCCCCCACCACGTCTTCAACAAGGCCGACTCCACCATCGCACCCCAACTCCGGAACATCATCAACACCTCCTTCAACACCGCCACCTTCCCGGAGAGCTGGAAGCATGCCGAGCTCAGCGCCCTACTGAAGAAACCAATAGCGGACCCCACCGACCTCAAGAACTTCCGCCCCATCTCGCTCCTCCCTTTCCCTGCCAAAGTCATCGAGAAGACCATCAACAGACAGCTTGCCGCCTTCCTCGAGGCGAACGGATCCCTTGACCCCTCGCAGTCCGGCTTCAGAGCCAACCACAGCACCGAGACCGCCCTCATCGCAGCCACTGACGACATCCGAGCCCTGCTCGACAACGGGGAAACAGCGGCACTCATCCTCCTCGACCTCTCTGCAGCGTTCAACACTGTCTGCCACCGCACCCTAGTTCAACGCCTAAGCAACATCGGTATCCAAGAGAAGGCACTGGAGTGGATCATCTCGTTCCTCGCCGGAAGAACACAGAGAGTCCGATCCGAGGCCACCGAAGTCATCTGCGGCGTCCCGCAAGGATCATCACTCAGCCCCACCCTCTTCAACCTCTACATGAGACCTCTTGCAGCCATCGCACGCCAGCACAACCTCAACATCATCTCCTACGCCGACGACACACAGCTGATCCTCTCCCTCACCAGAGACCCCGACACCGCCAGAACTAGCCTACACGAAGGGATGAAAGATGTCGCCGAATGGATGAAGAACAGCCGCCTGAAACTGAACTCAGACAAGACGGAAGTCCTCATCCTGGGACCATCGCCCTCCACCTGGGACGACTCCTGGTGGCCCACCGCCCTGGGCACCACTTCCAAGCCAACAGACCACGCACGCAACCTGGACTCCTGGACTCTTCCCTCTCGATGACCAAACAAGTCAACGTCGTCTCCTCATCATGCTTCAACACTTCATGCTCCACAAGATCTTCCGCTGGATCCCGACCGAAACCAGGAAGATGGTCACCCAGGCACTCGTCACCAGCCAACTGGACTATGGAAACACCCTCTATGCCGGAACCACAGCCAAGCTACAGAAAAGACTCCAACGCATCCAGAACGCCTCCTCCCGACTCATCCTGGACATCCCCCGACACAGCCACATCTCCGGCCACCTGAGAGACCTGCACTGGCTCCCCGTCAGCAAGAGGAACACGTTCAGGCTCCTCACCCATGCACACAAGTCTGTCCACGACCTGGGCCCCAAGTACCTCAACGACCGCCTGACCTTCTACACGCCCACCCGTCAGCTACGTTCTACAAGCCTCGCCCTCGCCGCCGTACCACGCATCCGAAGAGCCAACGCCGGAGGCAGATCCTTCTCCTACCTGGCGGCCAAGACATGGAACTCCCTTCCCATCCACCTTCGGCTGACCCAGGACCATCTCGCCTTCAGGAGACAACTCAAGACCTGGCTGTTCGAGCAATAGCGGACCCCTTCCCCCAAGCGCCTTGAAACCCTTCCGGGTGAGTAGTGCGCTCTACAAATGTTATGATTGATTGATTGATTGACACAGATAGATGTAGCACACGTATATTTCCCACCCATAAAACAACCCACCACACTTATCCTTCATACTTTCAATAGGCGAGACAGGGTTCCATGAGCATAGAAGGGACTAAACCCTGGGGAGAGGCAGCAACCGATTTCGTTACAGTGCGCAAGCTGCCTCGCGCGCCTTTTGGGCATCTTCAGAACCTCGAGTCTGTCAGGAAGACTAGACAAGGACTGAAGCGGTGGGATCTGAGGGTAGCTTTCAGGACATGTTACGTCCACTGTAGCTTTTATGTACTATCCACAAGACTGCCACCTGACACTACTGGCTATCTCACAGTACTACACTGCACTGGGTCTGGCCACGCTACCACTACATGGGCATCCATACCATTCTAGTAAATTAACTCTCCATAGGACCCTCTGGCTGCCTGGGTCCGCACTGCCCTCTGAAGTACCCAAATGTCTATAGTGTGCACCTGGTTACTCTGCCTATCTGACTGCCCTGTGCTCACATACACAACCACTTGACACTACCCACTATGGCACAGTACTGGCCTCAGTACCACCAGACTTCTTGTTGGTCACATAACCACTCTGCTGTGTATTATAACTGTGACCTCAAAACCACCGGACTGCCCTGCTGACATCTGAATATGTACACCTTGTTGTCCTGTCCACCCATCCACCGGACACTACTGGCTGTCACACGGTACGCGTCAGGCCACCCCCAGACCACAGGGCCGTGGTGTGCCCTCCTGACCTCACCTCATCTTTGTGGTACAGACTGCTTGACTATTTATTGTGCTCCAACAGTACTGTGCTCCTGTATGTAACATCCACTAGGCCACGTGAAAGCAAAGGTTCAGTACTCCTGACTGTGAACTGCCTCTCCGACTATACTATCCCCTGACCGCACTGTCCGTAGTCACATCACCTGAAATGATGCATCCACAGACTGCTCTCTTCATCTGACTGTACTATCCAGCAGACTCTGTGAACTGGACTGTCCCTGACTGTATTGTCCACCTGTCTGCTGCCCGACTGCTCTGTTCATTTGACTGCACTGTTCACAGAATCCGTGAACTGGACTGTCCCTGATTGTACTGTGATGAGTATAAAGTTGATGAAGGCTTAAGCAGGTTTATTCAAGAAGACATGTCTCTTCATGAAGGGGCACTGTAAAAACTGCTAACAATCGGAATGTAGAACTACAGAAACATCATGACACATTCTGATATCTACGTTATAGACTATGTATCCTGTGAACACAAGATGCATTCCGTCCATGCACTCCTTTTCAAACTTTCATAAATTTTCGTGCAAATCTTGTCATATAGAATAGTTCATTTATTTTTCATTTTGTTAGAGGTATGTCATTATATTCATGACTGTTCAACATATTCCATGTCTCAAAAGCATTTTTTTCACATTATTATAGTTGCCCAATGCATTTCAAGCGAAACGCCCTTCCTCAGGGGACTTCATAAACTCTAAAAACAATAATCATAAGTCACAATCAGTATTCAAAAAAGAAGTGGTCCCTAAATAGAAACACGTTCTTGTAACAACACAGTACAACAGTGATATCCCACACACTATTGTGTCGCGCCTACTTATGCCAACATGTTCATGCACCGTTACGAATTAGACCACATACTGAACAAAGAAGAATGGGCCAACAATCTAATCCTCTATAAGAGGTACATTGACGATATTTTTGTGTTATGGAAAGGGAGCAAAGAAAATCTGACCAAAGAACTGAACCTACTAAACCAAATTGATGAAAGAATTCAATTCACCTTCACCATTGACAAAGAGTCCTTATCATTTCTGGATGTACAATTAACCAACAAAAACGGCATAATCACAACATCCATATTCACCAAAAAAACAGATAGAAATAACTTACTCCACTTCAAAAGCTTCCACCAAACTCCGCTCAAACACCATTTACCTTTTTCACAATTACTAAGGATCAAAAGAATAGCATCTACAAAGGAATTGTACCAAAAACACAGAGAAGACATGTTGGAAAAATTCAGAAAACGAGGATACCCCCAAGCCATCTTGGATTCTGCCTCTCAGAGAGCTGAAACATTACAAAGAGAACACCTATTAAAACCCAAAGAAAAGATTGATGAAAGTAGATCTGTGTTCGTATCAAAATATTCTACAAACAGCCCCATGATCAAAAAATCAATCAAAACACACTGGTCTATGCTCGCACTGGAAGATGACTTCAATAATTTATTCAGACACCAACCAATCTTTGCGTACGAAAGAACCAAGAATTTGAAAGAATTGGTAAAGGAAATGAAAACAACAGAACATGGCATTTACAAAGGAACCCAACCATGCCATAATTGCGGTAACTGTTCAGCAATTATAAAAGGAAATATCTTAAACCACCCAACAAAAGGTTCGTCCATAAAATTGAAGGTATCTGGAACATGCGACACTTCAAATGTAATCTACTTATTGAGATGCCCCTGTGGACTCTCATACGTAGGCAAAACACAAAGGAAAATAAAGACCAGAATAGTAGAACATAAAAGCAACATCCGGTTAAAAAACGACAAATCTACCATAGCAGTACACTTCAATGAGGCAAAACACAATGTAAGCCAACTCAAATTCTGCATACTCGAAAAAGTGGCAACCCTGCCGGGCCGAGACAACAACAGCTACTTACTGCGCAGAGAAACCTTCTGGATAGACTACTTATGCACCCTCCAGCCGAAAGGGCTTAACGAAAGATTGGATCTTCACTGTTATCTATAATTCATAACTTGGGTAATTTTTGAGACACTTTGCATTTCAGCTCGAACTACAGACTGAATCAGTCATTGGACAATGGTAATATGATATTTTTACGTACGTTTTGCCATGTACATACAACACGGTTATTTTCTTGTGAATAACACTCTTTGTATGAATATCATTTTTTAATAGATACACTCCCACGCGTACGCTTTTTGACCTTTATTTTTACACCCCGCACTTACACGCACTCGAGTTCCCAAACAGCGACATAGTCCGCTTTTTTGTTTACACACGCTGTTTCCTTAGCTACACAGTCCTTCTTCCCTGTTTACCCCCGCAAACACACGCCGTTTCTACAGCGCCGTCCACCACCATAGAGAACGTAGCACGTCACTCGCTGACGCATGGTAACCTTGGCAACACCTAATGCTCGTCACATAAACCATAGAGCGCTCCCGTACAGAGCGCTGCACGCCGAGATTAGCGAGGGAGACTCCACGTTCCCAATACCCCGGTAAGACGCTATGGACACATTTTTTAATACGGACACGAGACATTCGTGTCACATTACACACTGACACCAAGATCTTATTTTCCTCATTGCAGCTAAACATCCCGAATGAATAATTCCATGTATTAAGGTCAGTACCCAGTCATTGGGTCTTTAGTATTTTTTGAGCACCTTTTCATAAAAAGCACCATAAATGTTTTTTACAAATGTTTTTTACAAACTCCATTAGCTTCTCTATAGTGTGTGGGATATCACTGTTGTACTGTGTTGTTACAAGAACGTGTTTCTATTTAGGGACCACTTCTTTTTTGAATACTGATTGTGACTTATGATTATTGTTTTTAGAGTTTATGAAGTCCCCTGAGGAAGGGCGTTTCGCTTGAAATGCATTGGGCAACTATAATAATGTGAAAAAAATGCTTTTGAGACATGGAATATGTTGAACAGTCATGAATATAATGACATACCTCTAACAAAATGAAAAATAAATGAACTATTCTATATGACAAGATTTGCACGAAAATTTATGAAAGTTTGAAAAGGAGTGCATGGACGGAATGCATCTTGTGTTCACAGGATACATAGTCTATAACGTTATATCTCGATCTTGGAAGCCCAGCAAGATCACCATCCATTGCACCAACGACAGTATTACACATATCAAACAACCTCTTAAAACAACTACCTAGGAGTGCGGGATCCACAACAAATCATTTGCACATTCTGATATCTAGACATTCTAATGCCATGACTTACATCACCACACATCTCCCATTTTACAGAACAAAGTATGAAGGCAAATTCATTCTAAATATAATACCCACACCCCTTCCCCAAAAAAAGAAAACAAAAAGAAATAAAGTGGAGAAGAAAAGGAAGAAAAGAAGAAGAGAAAAGAGAAAAAATGAAAAAAGAAGAATGAAACTTAAAATCAAGCAAAATCATTCCATCTTCTAGGTCGTACAGGAATGCGAGAACTCTTTCTAATGGTCACATTACTCTTTTGATATCTTTTGACAGGCAAAAGAGAAGGTTGAGGTTGAGAAAACATTTCACAGTGTCGCCAGATATGTTATGATGGAGAGCTACAGGCGACATGCCCCACCAATTTCCATCAGAAAGTTTAACAGAATTTCTTCCTAATTCACATACTTGAAGAAGATTTTTAAACTTGGATAAGCCTTTCCCAACACGAATTGGATTCTTTACACATACCAAATTGCCAATTTTCAATCTACATTCTTGTTTTGAGCTAGAATTTGGTTTTAGCAGATCTCTTTAAATTTGCAAGATTAGAATTAAGTTCAGCTGATTTCCACCTTTCATTAACACTTCCATCTTTTTGAGAAATGTTTGTGGTCCAAAAAGTACAAAGCTCAGTGGTGGATTCTCTACCTCTCATCAATTCAAAAGGAGATTTCCCATTCACAGAATGTGGAGTGGTACTGATGGAGCAAGGTTGCACACGTAAAGTGACTTGCTTGTATTCAACCCTCTCGAAAATAATCTTAATGTACTAATGAACATGTTTCGTTATATTAATATTGCATTACACAACATTTCTAGTATCTAGAGGAAGCTTAACAATGTGCTTTACTAACTATAATCCGCTTGCATTAAAATGGCTGCTGCTATGTGGGATTTTCTACTGCGTATGCGTTTGTCACTTTCACGTGACATGACGTGTTATCTTGCTTGGTGAGAAACTTTTGCTTCTGCGCACTAGAACTAAGATGGCTGCTCTGTGTCCTAACGTGCAAGAAGCTTGCATCGCTGCCTGTGCTAAGCTGTTTGTTCTGCTTAACCTCTAATGCAATAGTTAAAATAAAATAATGAGAATAGAATAGAGATAAGTGGTATACAGTGCATTTATTTATTCTGTGTCTCTAAAACGGTTTCTCTTCTATTTTTGCATGTATCGCATTGGGCCTGAAATGTATTTCTGAACTCCATCTTTTGAGGAACTGCGCCTGCGCAAAGAAACTCAAGCCAATGGCATTGAACAAGTGCCAGAATCTGACATGGACTAAGAAAATATGAGAAGTTACCTCCTCACCCTGCCAGCGGAAGCTGAATTGAATAAATTGTTAAAATATTGAATGTTATTGTTACATTCACTGCCGGGTGGAAAAAAAGTACATGGGAAGATAAAGTCATGAGAGGGAACATTTAAATACATGACTGACAAGTTACCTCATATCAATATGGTGTGATGACTTTGCCTCGTCTTCTGACCAATAAAATTGTGGGATTTTCACATTTACAACATTTGGGGGTGGTACACTGACCTGAAAAATAGTATAACTAGGGTAGGCTTAGTTAGTTAGATTGTCCGACTTGTCCGAATAGCTGACCTGTCACTGACCCAACGCACTCAATAGGTGGTTGAGAGCAGAGGTGCTTGCGGAGCACTCTGTCAGAAGATTCGATAACCCAATCGGGGTTCTGGGAAGGAATTCGATGACCCAATCGGGGTTCGGCTGTTAGCTGCAGAGAGGGGTGTGACGCTGGCTTTGCACTTTAGCTGTGGGTGCCGGTCTTAGCCTGTGGTGGTCTTACCCTGCTCCATTTTGGTCCGTAACCTGTCCTGATTCTGGTCTGCACCTGTTCTTTCTCGCTGGCACCTGCCCTTTGGGATTCTTGTCCTTTGTCTCAGCCCGTGGCCAGGGTTGGTCTTCACACCATCCTAGGTAACTATAAAGTGTGGGTTTGTCATTGTACTGTTTTCCCTTCTACACCCATCCTCTGTCTAAATGCCTATCGAAATTTCTTTTCAAATTATTGCATATGTTTGTTTCAAATCTTCATTATTCTAAATGAGAAATTATTGATGTCATGGTTTCAAACATTTAGAGATTTTACTTAGATAAAAGAACTTAAAACTTTTCCTTGAGTTTGTGGTTATTTACGAAATGCTAAATGTTATTATTCTACCTATTTTCTTGCTAACTCCCTTGATCCTCTAGGACTTTAGGTATCAGTGACTTGGATTGGTAAGTTAAAAGGTATAGATCCCGAATGGTAAAATCAAAATTGATTGAGTATAGGTTTACCTGTTTAAAAATATACATAGTTTTATGGGCCCAGCTGAGTATGTTGAGCAGGTATGCTTGCGCTCTATCAGTTAATTTGGTAGCAGAGGATGGTTAGGATTTAGTTAAGAAAGGTAGTTAGTTGTAGTTTGTTGGTTAAATTGAATTGCATTACATATATAATTATTTTGATTTTTATGTATTAACCAAACTTGTTCGTACCCGTTATATGTTTTTTTTTGTAATCCCCGGGGACAGAATAAACAGGTGGTAAATGGAAGCCACTCTGTAGTGAGGTCACTTGTCCGAAGAAGTAAGTGCATGGTTAGGTAAAACCGGAAGCTCTGTTTTAGGGACTTTCTGTATGAATGTGTGAATAATTGATAGCAAAGAGTTCGCTAGTAAAACTTTGGTGTGATATCACCTAGAAAGGGTCACACTAAGAAAGTAACAGGTTCTTCTGAGCTTGATTGTCAGCAAAGGGGTTCGCTGGTGAAACTTTGGCTTTATATCACCTAGAAAGGGTAAGCCCAAGGGAGTAACAGGTTCTCCGATGCTTGCATGAAAGGTAGACGGAAGGGATCAACTTGTGGTGTATGAAGAGTAAACGGAAGGGAGTTACTCGCAGTGAAACAAATCATTCTTTTCTTTGAATTAGTTACTTAGGCACAGTGGCGAATGTTTTTACGTTGTTAATTAATGAGAATGCTACATACACATCCACAGAGGGAGATGGGTCTAAGGGATCATTTAGTGACCAAATACCAGATTCAATCCCCAAATTCCACTAAGATTAAATACAAAAAACAATCTGGCGGTCAAGAGAAAGGAAGAAAAAGAGAGAAAACTGAGCACAAAGACTGGTTAAATACCCCACTACCACTGTGTAGCATCCTAAACCAAAGAAGGCTCAATAAAAGCAACTAACAACTGAGGCAGAGACTCTTTACGAAATAGTCTGATTTCCATCAACTGCCAAGAGTGGCCAGTGTCATCATTTGGATATCATTACTCACTGTCAATTGACCTCTTAACCAAAGAGAGAGATTGTGTTGTTCTAGTTCCGTAATAGTCACTGTGATCTCCCTAGAACCACCTAGGAGTGATGACTATTTAAGTCAACACTCTCCACAGTATAGGCAATAGATATCCATAGTGATGGAAAAAGATATATATGAGTGCAGTGCAAGTAAGTGAAATTTAAAAAGGATATGGTAGGAAAAAACTTGTTATTATAATATTCCTACCAAACCTGATAAAAAAGTGCAGATGTGGCGTGTAACAAATATGCCGCTGATCACAAAATGGTCAACTAGTTTCAGCCAAACAGGCTACTTGCCCAGGCTTTCTTCAGGACCTATGCTTTAAAAAGCTACTGCATCCGTGAAAAACATACAATTGTACATAGACATATTACCTCAGTTTAGGCAGAGTGATTTTCACACCTGGAAAAGATAATGACAACACAAACAAAATCATTGTTGTAAGGAATTGTACCAGTCAGAGCATGCTCATCTTACTTGCCCGTTTCTATGCCCAACTCAATAGCATCATGCATTTAACACGAACAAGCCCCTCACCTGTCCTATACGAGGTCTTGGCCTCACCTCACCCGGTAATGACTCAGGTAAATGAGACCCCGCCCTATAAACAAATGCTCTGGAAAAACTTAAAAATTGGGGGGCGGGGGGTACTTACAAATAGCCATACTTGGGTGGACTGTTGTCTGAAAAACAGTACACCATTGTAATTAATTTCATTGGTGAAGAACACAACAGGCTCAAGAACCTCACTGTCCTGTGCTGAGTCCTGTCAATAAACTTTACAAATAGAGCATCTTCCATCCATTAATTCTATGCTCATAACACTGTAATAGGAACTCATAGGTAGGTTGGCTGCATCCACAAGATTAAAACCCAAACTGTCCCTGCATTAAGAATGATATCACAGTTGGAAAATACTATTTGCTTAATGGGTTAATGTTCAGTAGGGACCTGACGACTTGCTAAGTCGGCTGTTAAAGACTTCTGGAGTATCGCTTCATATTCTCAATAAATCTATTTGGGAACACACCATTATAACCTATACTGATATCGCGTATGCTCGCTCTATGCTTGTGGCCAGGCACCCTGCATGTATATTTATGTTTGTCTGCTCAAGCGTACCTGCAAGACAAAACTAAAAGTCTTTCTCTCTTGCGCGGCTACCGCGGGAGGTCTATTAGTGTGCACCGCAAAACCATCAAGCATTCTGCCCGTAAACACACTCCTCACCTTTCCGTCGGTGCCCCGGGCCAAACCCAAGTTCGTGGGAGGTCCCGAGGCGTCATTCGTAATACACTTTTAACCTTATCATCGGCGCAGCCACGTCGCCACATCGATGACGCAGGCACGTTGCGTGATGTCGCCATGTGTACTCCGTGGGGTCATTGGACTACAAAATGACCTAATTAATGGCGGATTTGTAGTTTTTTATCGGCAATCTTTCTGCTTTTACTAATTCAGAAGCCCTCAATTGCAACGGGTGATCGTGCAATCATATCGGTCTAAAGCTGTCCTATTCTATCAGCTGGTGTGTAGACTTATTCCCTTAGCACCACTTATTGAAAACAGTGCATTATTGGATTTTATCTTTACTGTGCATTGTTTTAAATCAATAAAGTCTCTTGAAATAAAAAAGTTTTGGGGAATAAAAATGGGATAAAAACGGAGAGGTGTGCTACTATGTACACCAAAGAGGCTCTGTCGTCAAGTCAACAGTACCCCATTGCTGAGAATGAACATTTAAAGTGAATAAAAGGAAGTTCTCGAATTATCTTGCAAAGAAGGGAGTCAGTGGCGGAGTTGCACTGACATCACTTAGAGCTGCGCTGGTATTGGTTGAGACAGCGGGTGTGTAGCTGAGGTAATATCGTAATGGAGGGGTGAGTACAGGAGCGTGAGAACTCATCTCACGAGAAAAGGCGCGCAATTATTGGTTGAATTAATTTGAATTCTAATTGATGATTGGTCATTGAAAATAAGAGACGCATTGGTATTGGAGATTTTGTTTCCCCGTAAACAAACAAGTGTAATCACAAAAGTAAACCAGCATAAAATATATGTGGCATTTAGATCCAAGATTCATAGGAAATAGACCAGATAGAAAATGTCTAGGTTTTGCTAAGGAACAGATGATTAGAGGAAACCTTATATCATGTACGGAGATAAAAGAAAAATGTCATTTGTCAAGAAAGTTAAAAATTTCTTTAAAAAGGATAAGCCGCTAAAAACCAGAGAAGGGATTAGTATTCCACCACCGAATAGGCCCGCATCATACATGATGGTTGAAAGGGGCTATCACACTTCCATATGGTTAGAATATACAAAGATGACGGAATTGTGGCATTTCCAGAAAAGTGTACTTTCAATGGTATAGTTTTGTACAATTTAAGAGCACGCATGAATAAATTAGATCCTAGACCTAGATTAACCCAATATGAAGCATTAGAAGAATGGGACACAGAGGCTTTTGAGCGAGATAGATCCAGAAGTGACAGGAATTTTAATAAATGTTATCCAAAATTTCCTAAAGAGACTAGATACAAACAGATAAAACAATGGAGGCAGTCCATGTTAGTTGAAGGATTATATCCTGTCCGAGCTTTAGAAGAACAAACAGGGAGTAAAAGGACTGAGAAAACTAAAAATTTGATGACAAGTGCTGATTCAGAAGATGATTACTTGGAGGATTTACTAATGAAAAGTCCGCCACCTTACAATGAGGAGCGAAATCAGGTTAATCCCAGTGCTCCGTTCTTAAAGCCACCTTTAGTTCTGCAAGTAATACATGAGGCATCATTAGAAAGAGTATTACAGGAAAAGGAACGAGAAGCAATAAATAAACAAAGAAATGAGTTAATTCAGAAAATTACACAGTTAAATATAAGTCCTGAAGCCTTAACAATTCCAGTAACTATAGGTCCTGTTGTTCCTTTATATGGAGATAAGCAAACCAGTCCTAGACCTCCTGTTCTAACCACACCTGTAGTGCAGTCAAGAAAAGAAACATTAATAGTGGATGATCAAGCAAGTGAATGTGAGTCAGAAATTTCTCTGATGGATTTGCCTAAAGGGAACCAGTAAGTAGCTCAGTTAGGAAAACTACACCTGTAAATTCTAGAGAGGTACAAATAGAAACTTCCTCGGGTACGAGAAGTGCTACTATAGGTACCCCAGAAGAAATTGAAATATGGTCTCGAGATATAGAAAAACCTAAATCGCAGCCAAAGACATTGGATATTTTCAAACTAAGAGTTGAATTGGAAGAACTGCTTGCTGGAAATGTGGGGTTAGATGGATTAAATGTATTAAATGAAGATGAATTGTTGTTTATATGTCGAAGTATCACTCGAAATACAAAAACATTTCATGAAAAGTTAACGAGTTTGGCAAATGAAATGGGAATTGATATTGGTAAGTCGAAAGTGTTACAGAAACCATATCGAGCTGAATTTTCTGACAAAGATTTAGAAAACATGAATGTGTCAGGACGTAAATTGCAGATCAATTGTTATTACTATTGCAAAAATGGGGTGATTTAGACAGATGGAAAGCTAAATGGATAAAGAAAAAGGAAGAAGCTCAAAGAAAAAGCATTGTATCAGAGTATATGTTGAAAGAAACAGAAAAAGTGGAAAGGCTGTGTCCAATGAGAGAAGGGCCAGGTGGAGGTTATGTACATGTCCCATGGTCCAGACAAGATATTTTGTCATTTACAAATGATTTCCCTAAATTACGAGAGAAACCTGTAGAATGGTATAGACAAGTCGAAAGATTTGTAAAAGTTTCAAAAGTGTTGTTAAAAGATTTAGATGGGTTATTCGATATTGTTGTTCCTGTTGATTTATGGACAGAATGTAAAATCGCAGTAGATTGGCCAAATGATGAGTATCCCAGAGACTCAAAATCAGGAGCCCCATCAGATGAGGTCATGAAGAAATATAATCAGGTAATATTGTACTTAAAAGGGAAGGTACCTCCAAAAGAGACTGACTGGACTAGGATAGACAGAACTACACAGAATAAAGCTGAATCTGTGCATGCATATTATGAACGTCTCTTACACGTTTTTAAACAGTATAGTTGTTTAGAAAACATTGATACCAAAGACATGACGCATTTCATCTATCGGTTTGTGTCTGGGCTAACACCAGAAATTTCACAATGGATTAACCCCTTCGCTGCTAGGCCTTTTCCCCTCCTGTGCTAAGCCTTTTTTTGGCGATTTGGGGTAGTGCGCGCTTAGGCCCCTGTAACTTTTTGACCACATAAGGTATCCACGCCAAATTTGCGTACTTTTTTCCAACATCATGTGGATTCTAAAGGTACCCAGGGTCTGTGAATTCCCTTGGAGGGGTCCCAGAAATTAACCAAAATATAGTGAAATCTTTGTTTGTTTCAGAAAAATGGGAAAAACGGGCTGCAAATGAAAGCCTCTGGGTTTTTCCCTGCAAATGGTATCAAAAAAGGGTTTGTGGGGCTGAAATCTCTATTTTCTCAGCTTTTAGGGAACGACAGTCTTTTGTCAGAGAACCAACATTTTTCACACAGTTTTGGCATTTTTCTGGGACATGGCCTATTTTTGCTATTTATAGAGCTTTTCACCACCTTCCAGTTAATGGTAGAAATGAGTATGAAAGCAATAAGGGATCCTGGAAAGCTATACATTTTCGGAATGTAGACAAAATTCTGAATTCAAAAAGGGGTCATTTGTCTAAATTCATGAAGGTTTCTTTATATAAACTAACAGTTAAATATTTGAATAATTGGACATTTGTTGAAAAAAACAGCCTTTTGTCTCAACGTTTTCACCTATAACTTCTTGTAATTTTGACAACTCTTGGAAAGCAATGTACCATTACATTCGTTAGACCTTCCTGGTTGTGGGAATATATAGGACTTGTAGTTTCTCCAAGAACCCGACGAACCCAGATCCAAAAACTGAGCAGCAACTTGCAATGATTTTTTTTTATTTACTGGGTATAGAGCACTTATTCTTGGAAAATGTACATGTGGAAAAATCGGTATGAAAGACACCTATGTATTTCTGAATTGGGTACAAATTATAGAGTCTAGAAACAGTTTATAATTGCACATTTTCAAAATTGGGAATACTCATACTAGCATGAGAATTATTGGTCATTTTTTAAAAAGATTTTTTTTTTACACAATGTCTTTCATTGGGAAGGGAGAAATGCATGAAAACTCAATTGGTAATAACAGTTGATTTACAAATATGAATTACCCTAAGTCTCCCGATAAAAACAGTACCTCACTTGTGTGGGTCGGCCTTGTGCCTGCGACAGGAAACGGCGCAAAATGCAACGTGGTCACACCTCAATTTTGCAGTTACAAATTGACCCTTTTATGGCAAAGTGCCTACCTGTAGTTTTTGCACCCTAGCTCTGCCGGCACCTAAGGAAACCTAGCAAACCTATACATTTTTGAAAACTAGACACCCAGGGGAATTCAGGATGGGGTGACTCGACTGCCTACCACCAGGTTTTGTTACCCAGAATCCCTTGCAAAGCTAAGAATTTGACAAAAAAAACACATTTTCCTCACATTTCTGTGGTGGAAAGTTCTGGAATCTGCGTGGATCAACAAATGCCCACCCACCCAGCATTTCCCCAGGTCTCCCGAAAAAAATGGTACCTCACTTGCGTGGGTAGGCATAGTGGCTGCGACATGAAACAGCGCAAAACGCAACGTGGTCGCACCTCAATTTCCCAGTGAAATCTTGCCCTTTTTGGACAAAGAGACTACCTTTTGTTTTTGAGCCCTAGCTCTGCCAGCACCTAGGGAAACCTAGCAAACCTATACATTTTTAAAAACTAGACACCCAGGGGAATTCAGGATGGGGTGACTCGACTGCCTACCACGAGGTTTTGTTACCCAGAATCCGTTGCAAAGCTAAGCATTTGACAACAAAAAACACATTTTCCTCACATTTCTGTGGTGGAAAGTTCTGGAATCTGCGTGGATCAACAAATTTCCACCCACCCAGCGTTCCCCCGGTCTCCCGAAAAAAATGGTACCTCACTTGCGTGGGTAGGCATAGTGGCTGCGACATGAAACAGCGCAAAACGCAACGTGGTCGCACCTCAATTTCCCAGTGAAATCTTGCCCTTTATGGACAAAGAGACTACCTTTTGTTTTTGAGTCCTATCTCTGCCAGCACCTATGGAAACCTAGCAAACCTATACCTTTTTAAAAACTAGACACCCAGGGAAATTCAGGATGGGGTGACTCGACTGCCTACCACCAGGTTTTGTTACCCAGAATCCCTTGCAAAGCTAAGAATTTGATCAAAAAAACACATTTTCGTCACATTTCTGTGGTGGAAAGTTCTGGAATCTGCATGGATCAACAAATTTCCACCCACCCAGCGTTCCCGCAGGTCTCCCGAAAAAAATGGTACCTCACTTGCGTGGGTAGGCATAGTGGCTGCGACATGAAACAGCGCAAAACGCAACGTGGTCGCACCTCAATTTCCCAGTGAAATCTGGCCCTTTTTGGACAAAGAGACTACCTTTTGTTTTTGAGCCCTAGCTCTGCCAGCACCTAGGGAAACCTAGCAAACCTATACATTTTTGAAAACTAGACACCCAGGGGAATTCAGGATGGGGTGACTCGACTGCCTACCACCAGGTTTTGTTACCCAGAATCCCTTGCAAAGCTAAGCATTTGACAAAAAAAACCACATTTCTGTGGTGGAAAGTTCTGGAATCTGCATGGATCAACAAATTTCCACCCCCCCATGCGTTCCCGCAGGTCTCCCGAAAAAAATGGTACCTCACTTGCGTGGGTAGGCATAGTGGCTGCGACATGAAACAGCGCAAAACGCAACGTGGTCGCACCTCAATTTCCCAGTGAAATCTGGCCCTTTTTGGACAAAGAGACTACCTTTTGTTTTGGTGCCCTAGCTCTGCCAGCACCTAGGGAAACCTAGCAAACCTATACATTTTTGAAAACTAGACACCCAGGGGAATTCAAGATGGGGTGACTCGACTGCCTACCACCAGGTTTTATTACCCAGAATCCCTTGCAAAGCTAAGAATTTGACAAAAAAAACACATTTTCCTCACATTTCTGTGGTGGAAAGTTCTGGAATCTGTGTGGATCAACAAATTACCACCCACCCAGCGTTCCCCCAGGTCTCCCGAAAAAAATGGTACCTCACTTGCGTGGGTAGGCATAGTGGCTGCGACATGAAACAGCGCAAAACGCAACGTGGTTGCACCTCAATTTCCCAGTGAAATCTTGCCCTTTTTGGACAAAGAGACTACCTTTTGTTTTTGAGCACTAGCTCTGCCAGCACCTAGGGAAACCTAGCAAACCTATACATTTTTGAAAACTAGACACCCAGGGGAATTCAGGATGGGGAGACTCGACTGCCTACCACCAGGTTTTGTTACCCAGAATCCCTT
This sequence comes from Lissotriton helveticus, assembly GCF_964261635.1. NCBI lineage: Eukaryota > Metazoa > Chordata > Amphibia > Caudata > Salamandridae > Lissotriton > Lissotriton helveticus. The sequence continues at coordinate 1,473,477,676 of NC_136068.1, read as the reverse complement.
GCAAAGCTAAGCATTTGACAAAAAAACACATTTTCCTCACATTTCTGTGGTGGAAAGTTCTGGAATCTGCGTGGATCAACAAATTTCCACCCACCCAGCGTTCCCCCAGGTCTCCCGAAAAAAATGGTACCTCACTTGCGTGGGTAGGCATAGTGGCTGCGACATGAAACAGCGCAAAACGCAACGTGGTCGCACCTCAATTTCCCAGTGAAATCTTGCCCTTTTTGGACAAAGAGACTACCTTTTGTTTTTGAGTCCTATCTCTGCCAGCACCTAGGGAAACCTAGCAAACCTATACATTTTTGAAAACTAGACACCCAGGGAAATTCAGGATGGGGTGACTCGACTGCCTACCACCAGGTTTTGTTACCCAGAATCCCTTGCAAAGCTAAGAATTTTGCAAAAAAAACACATTTTCGTCACATTTCTGTGGTGGAAAGTTCTGGAATCTGCATGGATCAACAAATTTCCACCCACCCAGCGTTTCCGCAGGTCTCCCGAAAAAAAATGGTACCTCACTTGCATGGGTAGGCATAGTGGCTGCGACATGAAACAGCGCAAAACGCAACGTGGTCGCACCTCAATTTCCCAGTGAAATCTGGCCCTTTTTGGACAAAGAGACTACCTTTTGTTTTTGAGCCCTAGCTCTGCCAGCACCTAGGGAAACCTAGCAAACCTATACATTTTTGAAAACTAGACACCCAGGGGAATTCAAGATGGGGTGACTCGACTGCCTACCACCAGGTTTTGTTACCCAGAATCCCTTGCAAAGCTAAGAATTTGACAAAAAACACATTTTCCTCACATTTCTGTGGTGGAAAGTTCTGGAATCTGCGTGGATCAACAACATTCCACCCACCCAGCGTTCCCCCAGGTCTCCCGAAAACAATGGTACCTCACTTGCGTGGGTAGGCATAGTGGCTCCGCCATGAAACAGCGCAAAACGCAACGTGGTCGCACCTCAATTTCCCAGTGAGATCTTGCCCTTTTTGGACAAAGAGACTACCTTTTGTTTTTGAGCCCTAGCTCTGCCAGCACCTAGGGAAACCAAGCAAACCTATATATTTTTGAAAACTGGACACCCAGAAAATTTAGAATGGGGTGACTCGACTGCCTACCACCAGGTTTTGTTACCCAGAATCCCTTGCAAAGCTAAGAATTTGACAAATAAAAAACATTTTCCTCACATTTCTGTGATGGAAAGTTCTGGAATCTGCGTGGATCAACAAATTTCCACCCACCCAGCGTTCCCCCAGGTCTCCCGAAAAAAATGGTACCTCACTTGCGTGGGTAGGCACAGTGGCTGCGACATGAAACAGCACAAAACGCAACGTGGTCGCACCTCAATTTCCCAGTGAAATATTGCCCTTTTTGGACAAAGAGACTACCTTTTGTTTTTGAGCCCTAGCTCTGCCAGCACCTAGGAAAACCTAGCAAACCTATCCATTTTTGAAAACTAGACACCCAAGGGAATTCAAGATGGGGTGACTCGACTGCCTACCACCAGGTTTTGTTACACAGAATCCCTTGCAAAACTAAGAATTTGACAAAAAAAACACATTTTCCTCATATTTCTGTGATGGAAAGTTCTGGAATCTGCGTGGATCAACAAATTTCCACCCACCCAGCGTTCCCCCAGGTCTCCCGAAAAAAATGGTACCTCACTTGCGTGGGTAGGCATAGTGGCTGCGACATGAAACAGCGCAAAACACAACGTGGTCGCACCTCAATTTCCCAGTGAAATCTTGCCCTTTTTGGACAAAGAGACTACCTTTTGTTTTTGAGCCCTAGGTCTGCCAGCACCTAGGGAAACCTAGCAAACCTATACATTTTTGAAAACTAGACACCCAGGGGAATTCAAGATGGGGTGACTCGACTGCCTACCACCAGGTTTTGTTACCCAGAATCCCTTGCAAAGCTAAGAATTTGACAAAAAAACACATTTTCCTCACATTTCTGTGGTGGAAAGTTCTGGAATCTGCGTGGATCAACAACATTCCACCCACCCAGCGTTCCCCCAGGTCTCCCGAAAACAATGGTACCTCACTTGCGTGGGTAGGCATAGTGGCTCCGCCATGAAACAGCGCAAAACGCAACGTGGTCGCACCTCAATTTCCCAGTGAGATCTTGCCCTTTTTGGACAAAGAGACTACCTTTTGTTTTTGAGCCCTAGCTCTGCCAGCACCTAGGGAAACCAAGCAAACCTATATATTTTTGAAAACTGGACACCCAGAAAATTTAGAATGGGGTGACTCGACTGCCTACCACCAGGTTTTGTTACCCAGAATCCCTTGCAAAGCTAAGAATTTGACAAATAAAAAACATTTTCCTCACATTTCTGTGATGGAAAGTTCTGGAATCTGCGTGGATCAACAAATTTCCACCCACCCAGCGTTCCCCCAGGTCTCCCGAAAAAAATGGTACCTCACTTGCGTGGGTAGGCATAGTGGCTGCGACATGAAACAGCACAAAACGCAACGTGGTCGCACCTCAATTTCCCAGTGAAATATTGCCCTTTTTGGACAAAGAGACTACCTTTTGTTTTTGAGCCCTAGCTCTGCCAGCACCTAGGAAAACCTAGCAAACCTATCCATTTTTGAAAACTAGACACCCAAGGGAATTCAAGATGGGGTGACTCGACTGCCTACCACCAGGTTTTGTTACCCAGAATCCCTTGCAAAGCTAAGAATTTGACAAAAAAACACATTTTCCTCACATTTCTGTGGTGAAAAGTTCTGGGATCTGCGTGGATCAACAAATTTCCACCCACCCAGCGTTCCCCCAGGTCTCCCGAAAAAAATGGTACCTCACTTGCGTGGGTAGGCATAGTGGCTGCGACATGAAACAGCGCAAAACACAACGTGGTCGCACCTTAATTTCCCAGTGAAATCTTGCCCTTTTTGGACAAAGAGACTACCTTTTGTTTTTGAGCCCTAGCTCTGCCAGCACCTAGGGAAACCAAGCAAACCTATATATTTTTGAAAACTGGACACCCAGGGAAATTTAGAATGGGGTGACTCGACTGCCTACCACCAGGTTTTGTTACCCAGAGTCCCTTGCAAAGCTAAGAATTTGACAAATAAAAAACATTTTCCTCACATTTCTGTGATGGAAAGTTCTGGAATCTGCGTGGATCAACAAATTTCCACCCACCCAGCGTTCCCCCAGGTCTCCCGAAAAAAATGGTACCTCACTTGAGTGGGTAGGCATAGTGGCTGCGACATAAAACAGCACAAAACGCAACGTGGTCGCACCTCAATTTCCCAGTGAAATCTTGCCCTTTTTGGACAAAGAGACTACCTTTTCGTTTTGAGCCCTAGCTCTGCCAGCACCTAGGAAAACCTAGCAAACCTATCCATTTTTGAAAACTAGACACCCAGGGGAATTCAAGATGGGGTGACTCGACTGCCTACCACCAGGTTTTGTTACCCAGAATCCCTTGCAAAGCTAAGAATTTGACAAAAAAACACATTTTCCTCACATTTCTGTGGTGAAAAGTTCTGGAATCTGCGTGGATCAACAAATTTCCACCCACCCAGCGTTCCCCCAGGTCTCCCGAAAAAAATGGTACCTCACTTGCGTGGGTAGGCATAGTGGCTGCGACATGAAACAGCGCAAAACGCAACGTGGTTGCACCTCAATTTCCCAGTGAAATCTTGCCCTTTTTGGACGAAGAGACTACCTTTTGTTTTTGAGCCCTAGCTCTGCCAGCACCTAGGGAAACCTAGCAAACCTATACATTTTTGAAAACTAGACACCCAGGGGAATTTAGGATGGGGTGACTCGACTGCCTACCACCAGGTTTTGTTACCCAGAATCCCTAGCAAAGCTAAGAATTTGACCCAAAAAAACACATTTTCCTCACATTTCTGTGGTGGAAAGTTCTGGAATCTGCGTGGATCAACAAATTTCCACCCACCCAGCGTTTCCCCAGGTCTCCCGAAAAAAATGGTACCTCACTTGCGTGGGTAGGCATAGTGGATGCGACATGAAACAGCGCAAAGCGCAACGTGGTCGCACCTTAATTTCCCAGTGAAATCTTGCCCTTTTTGGACAAAGAGACTACCTTTTGTTTTTGAGCCCTAGCTCTGCCAGCACCTAGGGAAACCTAGCAAACCTATACATTTCTGAAAACTAGACACCCTGGGGAATTCAGGATGGGGTGACTCGACTGCCTACCACCAGGTTTTGTTACCCAGAATCCCTTGCAAAGCTAAACATTTGACAAAAAAACACATTTTCCTCACATTTCTGTGGTGGAAAGTTCTGGAATCTGCGTGGATCAACAAATTTCCACCCACCCAGCGTTCCCCCAGGTGTCCCGAAAAAAATGGTACCTCACTTGCGTGGGTAGGCATAGTGGCTGCAACAGGAAAAGGTTCAAATCGTACGGTGGTGAATTTACAAAACCCTATAGCAAAACTACCTTGATTTTTTGGAGGGGGGGCACCTGAGTTTGTGGCCCGGGGGTCAGTGGCCATCTTTTGAAACTACCAAACTCAAACAGTTCTGAAAACTAGACACCCGGGGGAGTCCAGGGAGGTATGGCATGCGTGGGTCCCCCAATGTTTTCCTAAACAGAAATCCCTTCAAACCTTAAATTTACGTTAAAAAAACACGTTTTCATACATTTTTGGGTGGGATCTCCCTGCCCGCACAAATGTCCTACCACCCAGCGTTCCCCTTGTTCTCCCGAGTAAAATGATACCTCACTTGTGTGGGTGGGCCAAAGCCCTGTGACTAAGGTTGGGGTGTTTAATTTGTTAAACCTATATACTAGATTTTTTTTAAATTCATTTTTAGCCTGTTCTGCTTTGGGGCACCCACACAAGTGAGGTATCATTTTACTCTGGAGAACAAGGGGAACGCTGGGTGGTAGGACATTTTTGCCGGCACGGAGATCCCACGCAAAAAAGTTTGGAAAAGTGTTTTTTTAACCTAATTTTAAGGTTTGCAAGGAATTCTGGGTAGGAATACATTGGGGGACCCACGCGTGCCATACCTCCCTGGACTCCACTGAGTGTCTAGTTTTCAGAACTGTTTGGGTTTGGTAGTTTTCAAAGATGGCCGCCGAGCTCCGGGTCAAAAACTCAGGTCCCCCCCCAAAATCAAGGTAGTTTTGCTATAGGGTATGATTTGGACCTTTTCATGTTGCAGCCACTATGCCTAACCACGCAAGTGAGGTACCATTTTTATCGGGAGACCTGGGGGAACGCTGGGTGGGAGGTAATTTGTGTGAGCCCAGTGATGCCACGCTTTCCCACACACAAAAAGTGCGAAAAAAATGATTTTTTTCAGCTAGAATTGAGGTTTGCAAGGGATTCTGGGTAAAGGAACGTTGGAGGATCCACGCAAGCCATACCTCCTTGGAAGCTCCCGGGTGTCTACTTTTCAGAAATGTGTAGGTTTGGTAGGTTTCCCTAGATGGCCGTCTAGCACGGGGCCAAAAACCCAGGTAACCCCTCTTGCAAAAGCTGGTGGACTTGATGTCAAAACCACCAGCTTTTGCAAGAGGGGTTACCTGGGTTTTTGGCCCCGTGCTAGACGGCCATCTAGGGAACCCTACCAAACCCACACATCTCTGAAAAGTAGACACCCGGGTGCTTCCAAGGAGGTATGGCTTGCGTGGATCCTCCAATGTTCCTTTACCCAGAATCCCTTGCAAACCTCAATTTTAGCTGAAAAAATCAGTTTTTTCACACTTTTTTGTGTGGGAAAGCGTGGCATCACTGGGCTCACAACACAAATTTCCTCCCACCCAGCGTTCCCCCAGGTCTCCCGATAAAAATGGTACCTCACTTGCGTGCTTAGGTATAGTGGCTGCAACAGGAAAAGGTCCACAACGTACCCTATAGCAAAACTACCTTGATTTTGGGGGGGGAGGGCACCTGAGTTTTTGACCCGGAGCTCGGCAGCCATCTTTGGAAACTACCAAACCCAAACAGTTCTGAAAACTAGACACCCGGGGGAGTCCAGGGAGGTATGGCATGCATGGGTCCACCAATGTATTCCTACCCAGAATTCCTTGCAAACCTTAAAATTAGGTAAAAAAAACACTTTTCCAAACTTTTTTGCGTGGGATCTCCGTGCCGGCAAAAATGTCCTACCACCCAGCGTTCCCCTTGTTCTCCAGAGTAAAATGATACCTCACTTGTGTGGGTGCCCCAAAGCAGAACAGGCTAAAAATGAATAAAAAAAAAATCTAGTATATAGGTTTGACAAATTAAGCACCCCAACCTTAGTCACAGGGCTTTGGCCCACCCACACAAGTGAGGTATCATTTTACTCGGGAGATCAAGGGGAACTCTGGGTGGTAGGACATTTGTGCCGGCAGGGGGATCCCACCCAAAAATGTATGGAAAAGTGTTTTTTATAACCTAAATTTAAGGTTTGCAGGGATTTCTGGGTAGGAAAACATTGGGGGACCCACGTATGCCATACCTCCCTGGACTCCCCCGGGTGTCTAGTTTTCAGAACTGTTTGGGTTTGGTAGTTTTAAAAGATGCCCGCCAAGCCCCGGGCCAAAAGCTCAGGTGACCCCCTCAAAAAATATGATAGTTTTGCTAAAGGTAATTTTTAAGTCTCCACCGTACGAATTGAGCCTTTTCCTGTTGCAGCCACTATGCCTACCCACGCAAGTGAGGTACCATTTTTATCGGGAGACCTTGGGGAACGCTGGGTGGGAGGTTTTTTGTGTGAGCCCAGTGATGCCACGCTTTCCCACACACAAAAAGTGAGAGAAAACTGATTTTTTTCAGCTAGAATTGAGGTTTGCAAGGGATTCTGGGTAAAGGAACGTTGGAGGATCCACGCAAGCCATACCTCCTTGGAAGCCCCCGGGTGTCTACTTTTCAGAAATATGTGGGTTTGGTAGGTTTCCCTAGATGGCCATCTAGCACGGGGCCAAAAGCCCAGGTAACCTCTCTTGCAAAAGCTGGTGGACTTGACAATGGTGACAATGTCAAAACCACCAGCTTTTGCAAGAGGGGTTACCTGGGTTTTTGGCCCCGTGCTAGACGGCCATCTAGGGAAACCTACCAAACCCACACATTTCTGAAAAGTAGACACCCGGGGGCTTCCAAGGAGGTATGGCTTGCGTGGATCCTCCAAAGGTCCTTTACCCAGAATCCCTTGCAAACCTCAATTTTAGCTGAAAAACACAATGTTTTCACACTTTTTTGTGTGGGAAAGCGTGGCATCACTGGGCTCACACAAATTTCCTCCCACCCAGCGTTCCCCCAGGCCCCAGGTCTCCCGATGAAAATGGTACCTCACTTGCGTGGTTATGCATAGTGGCTGCAACAGGAAAAGGTCCAAATCGTACCCTATAGCAAAACTACCTTGATTTTGGGGGGGCACCTGAGTTTTTGACCCGGAGCTCGGCGGCCATCTTTGGAAACTACCAAACCCAAACAGTTCTGAAAACTAGACACCTGAGGGAGTCCAGGGAGGTATGGCATGCGTGAGTCCCCCAATGTATTCCTACCCAGAATTCCTTGCAAACCTTAAAATTAGGTAAAAAAATACTTTTCCAAACATTTTTGCGTGGGATCTCAGTGCCGGCAAAAATGTCCTACCACCCAGCGTTCCCCTTGTTCTCCAGAGTAAAATGATACCTCACTTGTGTGGGTGCTCCAAAGCAGAACAGGCTAAAAATGAATTTAAAAAAAATCTAGTGTATAGGTTTGACAAATTAAGCACCCCAACCTTAGTCACGGGGCTTTGGCCCACCCACACAAGTGAGGTATCATTTTACTCGGGAGATCAAGGGGAGCGCTGGGTGGTAGGACATTTGCGCCGGCAGGGAGATCCCACCCAAAAATGTATGGAAAAGTGGTTTTTATAACCTAAATTTAAGGTTTGCAGGGATTTCTGGGTAGGAAAACATTGGGGGACCCACGCATGCCATACCTCCCTGGACTCCCCCGGGTGTCTAGTTTTCAGAACTGTTTGGGTTTGGTAGTTTCCAAAGATGCCCGCCAAGCCCCAGGCCAAAAGCTCAGGTGACCCCCTCAAAAAATAAGATAGTTTTGCTTAAGGTAATTTTTAAGTCTCCACCGTACGAATTGGGCCTTTTCCTGTTGCAGCCACTATGCCTACCCATGCAAGTGAGGTACCATTTTTATCGGGAGACCTTGGGGAACGCTGGGTGGGAGGTAATTTGTGTGAGCCCAGTGATGCCACGCTTTCCCGCACACAAAAAGTGCGAAAAAACTGATTATTTCAGCTAGAATTGAGGTTTGCAAGGGATTCTGGGTAAAGGAACGTTGGAGGATCCACGCAAGCCATACCTCCTTGGAAGCCCCCGGTTGTCTACTTTTCAGAAATGTGTGGGTTTGGTAGGTTTCCCTAGATGGCCGTCTAGCATGGGGCCAAAAACCTAGGTAACCCCTCTTGCAAAAGCTGGTGGACTTGACAATGGTGACAATGTCATAGTGGCTGCAACAGGAAAAGGTCCAAATCGTACGGTGGAGAATTTAGTTTTCAATTTGATAGCGTGCGATTCAAGGGACAATATTACATGGAAATTGTGACAGACAATTTCAAGTTTGCAGGAGATTGTGGATAAAAATCAACAATAGAATTCACCAGCAAGACATGACCATATACTCCCATGGTTTAACAATAATATCTAAATTTAGTAAGTTATTTATAGCTATAATGTACACCTTAACAGAGTTACTCAAAAGTCAAACATTCAAGCACGGCTATCTATTCCTCAAAGACACACACATACAGGTTGGATTTGGCACGAGGGCGAGTGATGGTTCAGTACATAAAATTTTATTAACAAGATATTTCAAAAAATGAAATGCTCTGTCAATAAATAAATGCATAAAAACCGAGCCAGTGACTCGCAACTCGTGAGCTGTAAAGCCACGAAAAGGCACCAACCGTTTTACAGGCCATTCACGCACCTTTCATACCTGATACAAACCAGACCATTGACACCATCCGGAAGGAACACCAACACATTACAACAATCACAATAAGGGACAAGGTACACCCTACTTCAGAAAGAGATAAAAGACAAATATTACTGCACAGCCATCTATTCTGCAAGCACACACACATACTGGTTGGATTTGGCACGAGGGTGAGTGATGATTCAGTACATACAATTGTATTCGCAAGTAATTTCACAAAAATGAAATACACTGCGTATAATTGAAAGTATGATAAACTGAACCACTGACTCACAGCTCGTGAGCTGTAAAGCCACGTCAAGGCACCAACCTCTTTACAGGCCATTCATACACCTTTCGTACGTGTGACACATACAAAACATTCACACCGCCAGCCGCGGACCCATCACATTTCAACACTCACACCAGCAGACAGCGCCATTCAAGGGCCCATCACTTTCACACGCCCACATTTCTGACATTGCAACAACACAAAATGATGGACTGCGTGGAGTGTCACTCAACTAGCAGTGTGTGTAGTGAACAACAGAAAGTAACTACTCACACACCGCCAGCCGAGCGCCAGTCCACCCACACCACCATCCAAGCACCAGACCATGCACACCGCCAGCCAAACACCACTCAGCGCACACCGACAGCCAAGTACCACTCCACACACACCACCAGCCAAGCACCACTCCACACACACTGCAAGCCAAGCGCCACTCCACACACACCGCCAGCCAAGCACCACTCTGTGCACAGACAGCCAAGTACTACTCCACACACACCATCCAGCCAAGCGCCACTCCACACACACCCCCAGCAAAGCGCCACTCCACGCACACCACCATCCAAGCACCAGACCATGCACACCGCCAGCCAAACACCACTCAGCGCACACTGACAGCCAAGTACCACTCCACACACACCACCAGCCAAGCACCACTCCACGCACACCGCAAGCTAAGCGCCACTCCGTGCACAGACAGCCAAGTACCACTCCACGCACACCACCAGCCAAGCGCCACTCCACACACACCACCAGCCAAGCGCCACTCAACACACACCACCAGCCAAGCGCAACTCCACACACACCGCCAGCCAAGCACCACTCCGTGCACAGACAGCCAAGTATCACTCTACGCACACCACCAGCCAAGCGCCACTCCACACACACCACCAGCCAAGCACTACTCCACGCACACCACCAGCCGAGGACAAATCCAAACACAACACCAGGCAAGCGCAAGAGCACCCACACCACCAACCAAACACCAGACCACGCACACCGCCAGCCAAGCACCAGTCCACAGACACCGCCAGACAAGCACCAGTCCACAGACACCGGCAGCCAAGCGCCAAACCATGCACACCGTCAGACAATGGACACTACACGCAAACCAACATCATACTTTAGTTTTTTTTTAAATAAAACAAAAACAAAAAAATTGCAAATTGATACAAATCTACTAACTCAACAACTAAATCTAAAAAGACTACACAAATGCAAACTTTGAAACTGAACAATAAGACCAACCAGTTCACTTTACCACTCATTGATACTCCCAAAAATTCTTTTGCGTGTGGTACAATCTAAAACAAGCAGGTACACACAGCCCGGGGTTTGAAGGGCAGTCGGGGCAGTACATACGAACCTCCTTCCGCAAACCTCTTCGCCAACAGACTCTACATCTCCGACTGGGAAAGTCTTTTGAGATTGTAGGAGGAATTGTCACAGGAAAGTGGCGATCTTTCAATCTGGCAACATCCTCCACCACTCCAACTCTAGGAACACTTGCCTGTTCCACTAAAACAAGGCTGCCTATTACTGACTCCTGAAACTTTACAAAAGTCATCTTTGACTGGGGACAAGATTTCTGGAACACAACAAAAGCATTAAAGGTTGGCAAGTGGAAAAGATGGATAGCCAACTTCTTGTACCAAATGTAAGCCTTACGAAGAGCAGCATACGGTTCCAACCTCTGATCTACTCTGTTAACACCACCCATGTACTTATTGTAGTGCATTATGCACACAGGTTTGCGCACTTCTGCAACCTGACCCCAAACAGGCACCGGTTCAGTGCTTTCATCATGTATTGTAGTCAACATGTAGACATCTCTCCTGTCTGAAAACTTCACAGCTAGAAGCTCCTCACAATGCAATGCACTGCACTGTCCCCGAGCAAGCTTTCGACAAACAAGTTCTTTTTGGAAACCTTTACGGTTTGAGCGGATTGTGCCACAAGCAACAGTGTCCACTTTGGCCAATTCCCTGAACAACCGCACACCAGTGTAGAAGTTATCGACATACAAATGATGGCCTTTGTTAAAAAATCCACGACCAAGTTCCCACACAATTTTCTCAGTCACTCCAAAAGTCGACGGACAACCAGGGGGGTTAATCCTGGATTCCTTACCAGTGTACACCCTGAAATTAGAGACATATCCAGTCTCACTGTCACACAGCATATACAGTTTGATTCCATAGCGTGCCCTCTTACTAGGAATGTATTGCCGAAATACCAAGCGGCCCTTGAACAACAGCAAAGACTCATCCACTGCAATTTCTTTCCCAGGATAAAAGATCTCAGAAAATCGATCAACAAAATGATCAATGACAGGCCGAATCTTGAAAAGACGGTCACAATCAGGGTGATCTTGTGGCAAAGCAAGACTATTGTCAATAAAATGCATCATCCGAAGCAGAAGCAAATACCTATCACGACTCATGACTGCCGGAAATATAGCTGTTGCCATCAAGGGACTAGTAGACCAATATGAAGCCATTGATGGTTTCCTAAGCAAGCCCATCAAAAAAGTTAAACCCAAAAACTTTTTCATCTCCTCCAAATTTGTGGGAGTCCACCGGGTAGCTCTAGCGTGGGGTTTAAGGCTGGCACTGTTCACCCTCAAAAAATGTCAGCATACAAATTAGTCTGCTCTACAATCTCTGCCAAAAACACATCATCCATAAACAACTTGAAAAAATCAATAGGCAAAAAGTTTTCAGTGTTCACCCTACACCCTGGAACACCAGTAAATTCAGGCAATGCTGGCTGCACCATGCCTTGTCCAACCCAGAGGTCAGAACTTTCAACGTCAAGTCTTGCAGCCGCAGGCTGCCGCCCAGCTGCCTCTTGTCTCACTACATCAACTGGAAGTCTAGCAGTCCCAGGCTGCCGCCCAGCTGCCTCTTGTCTCACTACACCAACTGGAAGTCTAGCAGCCCCAGGCTGCCGCCCAGCTGCCTCTTGTCTCACTACACCAACTGGAAGTCTAGCAGCCCCAGGCTGCAGCCCAGATGTCTCTTGCCGCACTATTGGCACAGCAATGTCCTCCGCAACCACAGGCACATCATCCACACCAAAAGTAGCTTCATCAGCACTCAGAGTGTCTTCATCATCAGATGAAGCCATGTGTAGAGAAAACTCACTACCGGAATCTTCACCTCCCACCTCTGGCTCAGTATCAGAGTCAGTCTCTGGACCATGGTCAGAGGAAGAATCAAAAAGCATTCCAACAACTTGCTGAGCAGTAATCCGGCGGCTAGCCATTATCCTTACAAATAAAGGAGTCTTCACAAACAACTCAACAACCCCAACATTGCGCAAAGTAAGATAAAAAATGTAAGCCTTTTTCACAAAAAACAATATTTAGAAAAAATATACAATTCACTTACAAGACACAAATCCACTCACCAGCACCTACTCTGCCAAGACACAGCAAATAGGCAACGATATCCCACTAGAAAGAAGAAGAAAAAAATTTACATCTACAGAAGGACACATCAAAAACAAATGCAAAACATGTTTTACAATCACAACAAACAGAAAACAAACATACTCGTATTACTACACACTTTGCAAAATAAACAATTGCATTACAATTGAACAAAAAAGAGGTCTCTTACCAAACACATGCAACTACAGAAACAGCAGAACAACAGAACCACCAGTAACGGAACCGCACACTGCAACAATCTAAAGAGAAAAAAAAACAATACACATTAGAAAAAACAAAAACAACACACATTACAACAGGCTATGTCACAAGGTATGTCACAAATGGGGTGTCTGTCCCCAAGGGGGGAAGATTATAAATCATTAAAAACGTGGGCCCCCTGGAAGCAACCCTACGGAGGGCAGAGAGGCCAAACACGGCAGAACATACTTTAGAAAACAAATGGGCCCAAGGAAGCAACCCTTGGCCAAGGGGTCGCTCCCTATTAAAAAAAAAAAAAACCTGGAGTCTAGTGGGCTTTTCTATCCCCCCCTGGGTCCAGAAACGGTAAACAAAACAGCCGATCTGCCCCCAGGGGGGGGCAGAACAGTCTACAATATTTATAATGCCCCCTGGAAGCGACCCTTGCCCAAGGGGTCGCTTCCTTTATAAATATAATAAAAATCCTTGGTGTCTAGTGGGCTTTTCTAACCCCCCTGGGTCCAGATGCGCCCCAACAAACGGCTCATCTGCCCCCAGGGGGGGCAGACAAGTCTAAAAAAAAATAAGGGCCACTAGGAAACGACCCTTCCCCAAGGGGTCGCTTCCTTTTCAATTGTAAACAAATCCCTGGTGACTAGTGGGCTTTTCTGCCACCCCTGGGTGCAGATCGGCCAAAAAAACGGCCGATCTGCCCCAGGGGGGCCAGAAAAGTCTGAAAAATATTTTATCCCCCTAAGGAAGCGACCCTTGCCCAAGGGGTCACTTCCTTTATAAATATAATACAATCCCTGGTGTCAAGTGGGCTTTTCTGCCCCCCCCTGGGTCCAGATGCGGCCCAAAAAACGGCCGATCTGCCCCCGGGGGGGGGGGGGGGGGGGGCAGAAAAGTCTAAAAAAAAATTAGGGCCACTAGGAAGCGACCCTTCCCCAAGGGGTTGCTTCCTTTTCAAATGTAACCAAATCCCTGGTGACTAGTGGGCTTTTCTGCCCCCCTGGGTGCAGCTCGGCCAAAAAAGCGGCCGATCTGCCCCGGGGGGGGGGGGGCAGAAAAGTCTGTAAAATATTATATGGCCCAAAAAGGAAGCGACCCTTGCCCAAGGGGTCGCTTCCTGCACAGTACACAATCTCAAAACAAAATCCCTGGTGTCTAGTGGGGCATTCTTGGTGCACGATCGCGACGCTGTGCGCGATCGTGCACCAGGAATGCCGTGCATTGGGACATCAGGGGGAGGAAACACAGTTTCCTCCCCCCCGATGCCTCAAGGCACCGAAAAACACCCCCCCCCCGCCCCACCAGAGCACCGAACACCCACCTCTGTGCTGGACGCGCTGGAATGAAATGGATTCCAGCGCGTCCAGCGCTTCCTGATGACGTTGGCGCGCGCTGTGCGCGCTGACGTCACCAGGAAGCGTGGGGGGCCAGGGGTGGCAGCGGAAAGTCTCCCGCTGCCACCCCAGGACAAAGCACCACGATCGATGCCCCAGGGGGGGAGCGCCAGCGCTCCCCCCCAGGGCTGTACTGATGACGGAGCGGTTCCGTCATCAGCACAGCCCAACCGATGCTGATGACGGAACCGCTCCATCATCAGCATCGAAGGGGTTAAAGATCATACGATCTGTTGGCAGGCCAAACCTATTGATGAAATACTCAAATATGCAACATATTGTGAAGATGAATTGGACAATAAGCAAAAGAATTTAGAAGAAAAAGTAATGTGGGCACAAGTAAAATTAGCAGAGCAACAAGAACTTCAAAGGAAAAATATCCAGACCCAAGAAATGGAAATGGAAATAAACCTAGGGGAAAGTTTAACCGAGATGAAGCTAAAAAGAAATTTCCTTGTCAAGGGTGCGGCAAGTTAGGGCATTGGAAAAACGAGTGTAAGGCTATATTAAATAATAACATGCAAACTGATAATTTGAATTCACAGACGCAGAATGAGGTATCGAAAAGGAAGCAACCACAGGTAATACAAAACCAGTTACTATTGGCTCCTATGCCAAACCCTGGTAGTCAGCCCACATACAGTGGGGATACCACAAGTTGGGAAGGAAGTTGTAAAAGGGACACAGTGACACCCCAATTTCTTTTGAGTGACACATATTTTGAAAAGGAAAGTTTCTGACGGTGCCACAGAGGGGAGGACAAGGAGTGCGTACTTGGCGCATCCTTGCAGGTAGATCAGTCAGGTCCATATATTGAGGGAAAGGTTGAAGGAAATGTTGTTACCGTTCTGTTGGATACTGATGCCACCCGTTCTACTGTGAGAACAGCAGACGTTCCAAACCTACCCCTCTCAGGAGAAGCGATCCAAGTAGTGGGCGTTTCTAATAAACAAATTAGTACCCCAGTTACAGAACCAATGGAAGTCAAAATAGGCAATTTTAAAGAAATGCACAAGTTTGTTGTCAAGTCAAGTCAAGTCAAGTCAAAGAATTTATATAGCGCACTACATACCCAGAGGGTTTCAAGGCGCTTAGAAGGGGAGGAGGGTTACTTGTCAAATATCCACGTTTTAAGTTGCTTTCTGAATGCTAGGTGGTTATGGGTAAGGCGAAGGTAAGCAGGGAGTGAGTTCCATGTTTTAGCAGCCAGGTATGAGAAGGATTTGCCTCCCATGGTGGTCTTGTTGATGCGAGGTACAGTGGCGAGGGCTTGGCTGGAAGAACGTAGTTGGCGGGAGGGGGTGTAGAAGGATAGTCGTGAGTTGAGGCATTCTGGTCCGATGTCGTATAGTGATTTGTGTGCGTGGGTTAGCAGTCGAAAAGTAATCCTCTTATTGACGGGTAGCCAGTGGAGGTCTTTAAGGTGACCAGAGATGTGTTCGTAGCGTGGGATGTCTAATATGATCCTGGCTGAGGCGTTTTGGATTCGTTGGAGTTTCTTCTGGAGTTTAGCGGTGGTGCCTGCGTAGAGGGTGTTTCCGTAGTCCAGTCGGCTCGTGACCAGAGCGTGGGTGACTGTTTTCCTTGTTTCGGTGGGGATCCAGCGAAATGTTTTTCTGAGCATGCGGAGAATGTTGAAGCAGGATGAAGAGACGGCGTTGACCTGTCTGTTCATTGAAAGTGAGGAATCCAGGATGACGCCTAGGTTCCGTGCGTGGTCTGTCGGGATGGGTGTTTTTCCGAGGGCTTCCGGCCACCAGGAGTCGTCCCATGCAGAGGGGGATGTACCTAAGATGAGGACTTCTGTTTTGTCTGAGTTCAGTTTCAGACGGCTTTGTTTCATCCATTCGGCAACTTCTTTCATTCCTTCGTGTAGGTTAGTTTTGGCGGTGTTGGGGTCATTGGTGAGAGAGAGGATTAGTTGAGTGTCATCCGCGTAAGAGATGATGTTGAGGTTGTGTTGGCGTGCGATGGTCGCGAGGGGGCTCATGTATACGTTGAAGAGGGTGGGGCTGAGTGAGGATCCTTGTGGTACGCCACAGATGACTTCGGTGGCCTCGGACTTGAATGGTGGGAGGCGGACTCTCTGGGTTCTTCCAGTGAGGAACGAGGTGATCCATTCAAGTGCTTTTCCTTGGATTCCGATGTTATTGAGGCGTTTTAAAAGGGTGCTGTGGCAGACTGTGTCGAATGCTGCAGAGAGGTCGAGGAGGATGAGGGCGACTGTGTCTCCATTGTCCAGTAGAGTTCGGATGTCGTCTGTTGCTGCGATGAGGGCGGTCTCAGTGCTGTGTTTTGCTCGGAAGCCAGATTGTGAGGAGTCGAGGGATTTGTTGGCTTCGAGGAAGGCGGCGAGCTGGTTGTTGACAGCTTTCTCGATGACTTTGGCCGGGAATGGAAGAAGCGAGATGGGGCGGTAATTTTTGAGTTCGGTGGGGTCCGCTGTGGGTTTTTTCAGAAGGGCGGTGAGTTCAGCGTGTTTCCAGTCTTCCGGGAAGGTGGCGGAGTTGAAGGAGCAGTTGATGACGTCTCGGAGGTGCGGTGCTATGACGGAGCCTGCTTTGTTGAAGATGTGGTGAGGACATGGGTCTGTGGGGGATCCTGAGTGGATGGAATTCATCAGGCGGATTGTGTCCTCAGTGGAGATTGGGTTCCAGTCGTTAAGGGTGTTCACGGGGGGAGAGTGTTCAGCAAATGGTAGGGTGGGTTGGTTTCCGGGTTGGTTGTCAAAGCTGTTGTGGATGTCTGCAATCTTGTTGTGGAAGAATGAGGCTAGGGAGTCGCAGAGGGCTTGAGAGGGGGTGATGTCGTTGGAGTTGGCCGAGGGATTGGAAAATTCCTTGACGATGTTGAAAAGTTCCTTGCTGTTGTGGGCGTTGTTGTCAAGTCGATCCTTAAATGCTGTTTTCTTGGCCTTTCGGATTAGTTGGTGGTGAGTGCGGGTGGCGTTTTTGAAGGCGTCCTTGGTGCTAGTGGTTGGGTCTTTTTTCCAGGTCTTTTCAAGGGAGCGGCAGAGTTTTTTGGACTTCTTAAGATCATCGTTGAACCATGAGGCCTTTTTGCTGCCAGGTTTGCTTTGACGTTTTTTCAGTGGTGCTAAGGTGTCGGCGGTGTTGGATAACCAGAGGGTGAGGTTGGCGGCGGCTTCGTTTGCGTTAGAAGAGTGGGCTGGGGTGTTTAGAAGGAGCGATGCGGAGATCAGGTCCGTGGTGATTTTGTTCCAGTTTCTTTGCAGGGTAGGTTGGAGGTGGATGGTGGGTTTTGGTTTGTTGTAGGTGAAGTGAACGCAGCTGTGGTCAGTCCAGAGGAGATCCGTAGTGTGGCTGAAGGAGACATGATTGCTGGAGGTGAAGATGGGGTCGAGTGTGTGACCTGCGATGTGGGTGGGGGAAGTGACTAGTTGTTTAAGTCCGAGGTTGCCGAGGTTGTCTAAGAGGGTGGCGGTGTTGCGGTCGTTGATCTTTTCAAGGTGAAAGTTGAGGTCTCCCAGAAGGATGTAGTCTTTGGAGGGGAGCGCGTGTGGGGTGATGAAGTCCGTGATGTCTTCACTGAATTTTGCGCGGGGTCCTGGTGGTCTGTAGAGGAGGGTGCCTCTGAGTGTGGTCTTGGGGTCGATGTGGATCTGGAAGTGAAGGTGTTCAGAGTTGGCGAGATTGACGTCAGAGCTGGTTGAGATGCGGATGGATTTCTTATGGACGATAGCGATGCCTCCTCCTGTGTGGCCGGAACGGTCCTTGCGAGTGATCTTATAGCCTTCCGGGATGGCGATGGTGATGTCTGGGGCGGAGGAAGCGTTCATCCATGTTTCTGTTAGGAAGGCGACGTCTGGAGAGATGGTGTCTAGTAGGTTCCATAGGTCAATGGCGTGCCTGTGGACCGAACGGATGTTGAGCAAGATGCATTGTAGGTGGTTGGGGTCAGGAATCTGCGTTGTGGTCGTGGCGGGGATGTTGTCGGTGCCGATGAATTTGCAGGAGTAGCAAGAGAAAGGTCCATGGGTGTGTCCAGGAGCGGCTAGGACGCAGTTGGGGGCGCGACCGGGGTTAAGGGTTAGGAGGGTGGCGGCATCGTAGGTAATGCGGGGGGGCAGGGAGAGACGGGGGCTAGGGGGTATGGCGCTGGGCGCGGTCCAGGCGTGGACGGGCGTAGACGGGCTTACCTTTGGCGCACCTTCGGCGCGGGTTGGGCGCGGTCGCTGCGCGTGATCGCTGCGCGCGGGAACTACTGTCATATATGGATGGTGGAGGGGGAGGGGCGAGGGCTGCTCAGCTGGGAGGCGGGGCGGGTTTCCTCTGACCACAATAACAATCAAAATGGCAGCGGAGCGCTGGGGGATAACGCGCAGGCACAAACAAAGTTACAGTAGCAATGACAATGTTAAACAGAGCAAAAGCGGCAATAATCAATCTCAGCAGAGCACAAATGCGCCAAGCAATGCAAAATGCAAGTAAATACAGCGAGGCGCTGCACAACGATACCACGTGTCGTCAGGACACTGGGGAGCGACTACTCGGCTCGGGAGAGAAGAGTGAGTCACAGCGTTAGGGGGGAGTGGAGCGCTGGAAGTAGTCAGTGGGAGGGCTGCTCAGCTGGGAGGCGGGGCGGGTTTCCTCTGACCACAATAACAATCAAAATGGCAGCGGAGCGCTGGGGGATAACGCGCAGGCACAAACAAAGTTACAGTAGCAATGACAATGTTAAACAGAGCAAAAGCGGCAATAATCAATCTCAGCAGAGCACAAATGCGCCAAGCAATGCAAAATGCAAGTAAATACAGCGAGGCGCTGCACAACGATACCATGTGTCGTCAGGACACTGGGGAGCGACTACTCGGCTCGGGAGAGAAGAGTGAGTCACAGCGTTAGGGGGGAGTGGAGCGCTGGAAGTAGTCAGTGGGAGGGCTGCTCAGCTGGGAGGCGGGGCGGGTTTCCTCTGACCACAATAACAATCAAAATGGCAGCGGAGCGCTGGGGGATAACGCGCAGGCACAAACAAAGTTACAGTAGCAATGACAATGTTAAACAGAGCAAAAGCGGCAATAATCAATCTCAGCAGAGCACAAATGCGCCAAGCAATGCAAAATGCAAGTAAATACAGCGAGGCGCTGCACAACGATACCACGTGTCGTCAGGACACTGGGGAGCGACTACTCGGCTCGGGAGAGAAGAGTGAGTCCAGTCCAATAAACCTGTTAGGTAGGGATTTGCTGTGCAAAAGGAATTGCGCTATCTTTTGCACACCAAATGGTGTCGAAATTCAAACCCCAGATGAAGATGGAATTTATAAAATGATGTTAGAAAAACAAGGAACTGAAAATAAAAAGTTTACCGTAGAAGATTTGCCAAAAGAATTACAACATACGGTAAATCCTAAAGTGTGGGATTTCATGGGAAAAGATGTAGGATTAATGGCAGATGTTGATCCGGTAAAAGTAACAGTAAACGAAGGTGCAGTTTACCCAAATATTCGACAGTACAAAATGAGCCCAGAAATAAAAGCAGGAGTTGCACTAGAAATAAAACATCTAGTTAAAGCAGGTATTTTGCAAGAAATAATGAGCAGTCCATGTAATTCACCCATAATTGGCATAAAGAAACCGAGCGGAAAGTACAGGGTCGTACAAGATCTCCGGAAAATTAATAAAATTGTTGTCCCATGTTGTCCAGTTGTGCCAAACCCTGCTGTGATTTTGTATCAAATAACGTGGGCAGCAGGCTGGTTTACTGTAATAGATCTATGCCAATCATTCTTTTCTTTACCATTGCATCCAGATAGCAAGTATCTTTTCTCATTCAAGTTCGATGACCATATCTACGTTTGGAATCGTGTGCCTCAGGGGTACACGGAAAGTCCATTGATTTTTAATCATATCTTGAAAAAGTGCCTTGAATCTCTAATATTGCCTGGACATTTAGTTTTGGTGCAAGATATAGATGACCTACTGGTGGCGTCTAAGAATCGAAATGAGTGTGTTACTGATACCATTGCTTTACTAAATCATTTAGGTAAAAGGGGACACAAAGTATCTCCTGAGAAACTGCAATTTTGTACCACATCAGTGAAATATCTGGGACATCAGATAGAGAGAGGTGTCAGAAGGGTTACTTCCGAAAGAATCAGAATAATTCAAAACATGAGTGTACCTCAAACGCAGAAAGAAATCAGAATGTTTCTTGGAGTTGTAGGTTACTGCAGGCAATGGATTGTGGGATTTGCAGTCCTAGCAAAACCATTGATACAAATGACAAAAAAAAGAGCAAAAGACCCAGTTGAATGGGATGATGAAAGCATGTCATCTTTCCTAAAATTACAATATTGTCTGTGCTCAGCTCCAGCGTTAGGGATGCCTGACTATTCAAAAGATTTTGCATTGTTTTGTGATACACGAGACAATTGTGCACTTTCAGTTCTGACTCAGAGTCATGGTCTGATGAGACGTCCTGTTGCATATTTTTCCTCTACACTAGATCCAGTGGCAGCTGCATTGCCAGGATGTCTGAAAGCAGTAGCAGCAACTTGCATGAGTCTTGAGCAAAATGAGTCCATTATTATGGGACATCCAGTAACCGTATATGTCCCACATGCAGTTGTGATTTTGTTGACCAGAACTAAAGCTCAGTACCTAACACCTAGTCGGCTGACTAAGTATGAACGAATTCTTGTAGGTGCAGAAAACGTGACTATTGCTAGGTGTAATATTCTGAACCCAGCAACATTGTTGCCTGATTCACACTTTGCAGAAGTCAAAAATGAAGTCGAACATAATTGTATTGATCTTACAGAATACTGTACTAAACCTCGCCCAGATATAAGAGAAGAGCCACTAATAAACTCAGAACCTGAGCTATTTGTAGATGGTTTATGCATGCGACATGAAGAAGGAGGTTTGAGTGCTGCTTACGCTGTATGCACTCTATGGGGTCCAGTCGAAGCATCCTATTTACCTGGAGTCAAATCTGCACAAGTAGCTGAATTAATTGCATCGGCAAAGGCTTGTAAAATTTGGAAACATTTAATAGTGACTATACTGATAGCCAATATGGCTATGGAGTTGTGCATGATTTTGGCCAACTCTGAATGCAGAGGGAGTTTCTGACCTCATCAGGTACTCCTATTAAAAATGGAGATTTTGTGAAAGATTTGCTGAAAGCAATACAATTACCAGAAAGTGTGCTGCTCACCAATCTGGCAATGACAAAGTGACAGCAGGTAACCGATATGCTGACCAATTAGCTCAATATTGTGCCAAAACTAAAATGGCAATAAACAAGAAAATTGAAACAAATGGAAACAGCTGCCAACTTATGAATGAATGAATGGGATATTTATATAGCGCAGAGAGAACTTAGCCCCCGAGGGCATCAAGGCGCTATCAGATGGAAACGACATAGACATAACCAGAGGCAGAACATCAGAGAGTGGAAAGACTGGGTGGATCAGGGTTAATAGGCTAGGGAGAACAGCCATGTTTTTATAAATTTACGGAAGATTGTCAGGGACGGCTGTCTAGTGATTTCGGACGGGAGTGAGTTCCATAGTTTTGGAGCCAGCGAAGAAAAAGCTCTACCGCCCCATCTCGCCTTGTTAACCCTCGGAACTATGAGCAGGTTTTTCGAGGCAGATCGAAGGCATCTGCTGGGAGTGTAGGATTTCAATAAGGATTTAACCCCTTCTGGGCCTGATCCAAAAAACACACTGTGGGCGAAGCAGAGGATCTTAAATGAGATTCTCGCCTGAATGGGCAGCAGTGCAGTTCCCTTCTTGCCGCCGTCGCTGATGATCGCCTGGGCAGATTCAAAACTAGTCTGGCAGCCGCATTCTGGATTACCTTTAATTTTTGGATCTCCTTCTGATTTATACCGCCATAAAGAGCGTTACAATAGTCAATCCTGGATAATACCAGGGCGACCGTGGATTGTTTACGGGCCTCAGGAGATAGAAAAGGGGCTATCTTCTTTAGGGTCCGAATGATGGTACAGCAGGTGCCAACCATTTTATTGACCTGTCGGTTAAATGACAGGGTAGGATCTATGGTTACGCCTAAATTCTTAACGAATTTGGCCGGGCGGGGGCATTCGCCCAGGGCAGCAGGCCACCACTCCTCACTCCACAGATCTTGATTCCTACCAATTACCAGCACCTCGGTCTTCTCACCATTGAGCTTAAGAAAGTTCCTTATCATCCATGATGATACTGATTCCATGCAGGTCTTAAATTTTGCAACTTATGTTGCTTGAAAGAGTGAAAACGTGGGAAGAAGTGAGAGATTTGCAAATTGATGCAGAACAAAAGGAAAGAGAAGAATGGGCAAAGATAGGTTGTCAGAGAAGGGCTGGAGATGGTGTCATTGTTTACCTTGATGGAAGGCCTGTGTTGCCAGACTGTATGCTTGCTCCTATGGCTAGGATGTACCATGATGATTCCCATCTAGGGCGGGACGCCATGACTAGATTGTTCAGACAAACTTGGTTCAATGCGAAGTTCAGGAATGTAGCAGAGAGTGTTTGCCATAGGTGCTTAATTTGTCAGCAAATGAATCCTGGGAAGAAAATTGTAGTGTTGCCAGGAAGAATTGGGAAAGCAGAAGGTCCTTTTGTTCGTCATCAGATTGACTTTATTCAGTTACCCCCTTCCAGAGGAATGAAGTATGTTCTCGTCATTGTCTGCCTATTCTCAAAATGGGTAGAAGCTTATCCTACACGCAGGAATGATAGCATCACAGTAGCAAGATTACTACTCAGAGAGCTCATACCATGTTTCGGTTTTCCAGTAACAATTGAATGAGACCGAGGAAGTCATTTTAATAATGAAATAATTGGTCTAATCTGTGAAGCATTCAAAATTGAGCAAAGACTGCACTGTGCATATTCCCCAGAGGCTTCTGGAGAGGTAGAACAACTGAATGGCACAATCAAATCAAGATTGGGAAAGACATATGAATCTACTCGGTTAGCTTGGCCAGCTGCTTTACCTCTTGTTTTGATGGGACTCAGAAGCATTCCAGACATAAACACAGGCTTGAGTCCTCATGAGATACTCATGGGAAGAGCAATGAGGCAGGCATGGGTGCCAGGATACAAGCTGATAAATATATCTGATGACTTAGTACTAGAGTACTGTAAAGAACTACCTGACCAAGCGCGTTCTATCTCTCACCAGGTTGGAGAAGACGCTGTCACCAGACACTCAACTCCAGCACTTGATCTGATTCCAGGTGACTGGGTTGTGATAAAGAGACACACACGAGAATCTTGCCTAGCTCCGAGGTGGGGAAGGCCAAAACAAGTGATATTGGTCACCACTAAAGCAGTAAAATGCAAGGGAATTCCGAACTGCATCAATGCAAGTCACACTAAAAGAGTGGCTGAACCTGATGAAACTGAAGCTGAAGGTTGTGCAGCTGAGGAGTCCCAGGAAAGTTATTCCGAAGTAGTTGATGATGAACAACCGAGCACCAGTCAAGATGAATGGATTGCAGTGATTGACATTCCTGCAGATGTTGTGAGAACCAGAAGTCAAACTTATTTAGATAATGCTTGAGAAATAACAATCTAGGCAATCATAGAGAACATAGATCAATGTCAATATTAAACAAGGAAATTAAGCTACAACAGTGAAGTAAAATTCAGTATTTTATTGGGAATTAAGCAAAGAATCACATTTCAAGACTTGAGAAAAGGTTCTAATTAAAAAATTCTACATTTAGAGAATTGACATAATAATAAAAACATTTTATGTATTAAAACATTTATTTTGGTAAACAACAAGTAAGGGGAAAATGAGTGGCAAGTTGGTGCTCTACGCGCGTTTCGGCGACCAGCGCCTTCTTCTGGAGCAGCCACGAATGATTATGATCGGAGTTTTTTTGGATGTGTTGAATAAGTTGTTTTGATAAAACTGAACCCACATCGATATTCTTTATTTTGAGGGTTTGTACTGATAAACTAAAAAGAAGTGAGGTTACTTCTGCCGTCCGGAACCTTTAAATTGTTGGAGTCAGATAAGGATATCTTGACAAGACGTGAAAATGATGTATCCTCCTGATATGGGGATCTTTGATTAAAGAAAACTTTTTTCTTTTTGCACTTACATGAGGTGCTTCAGTCTTGGCGAGGTAATGGTATTTATTGATTAAAATAACTCCCTCTCCAAAAAGATATAACAGGGCTCCAAATTTCCGGCGGCAGGACAGCGACTTCTCACGATCAACGCGGTGATGGAAACCGCGTTGATCGTGAGAAGTCGCTGTCCTGCCGCCGGAAATTTGGAGCCCTGTTATATCTTTTTGGACAGGGAGTTATTTTAATCAATAAATACCATTACCTCGCCAAGACTGAAGCACCTCATGTAAGTGCAAAAAGAAAAAAGTTTTCTTTAATCAAAGATCCCCATATCAGGAGGATACATCATTTTCACGTCTTGTCAAGATATCCTTATCTGACTCCAACAATTTAAAGGTTCCGGACGGCAGAAGTAACCTCACTTCTTTTTAGTTTATCAGTACAAACCCTCAAAATAAAGAATATCGATGTGGGTTCAGTTTTATCAAAACAACTTATTCAACACATCCAAAAAAACTCCGATCATAATCATTCGTGGCTGCTCCAGAAGAAGGCGCTGGTCGCCGAAACGCGCGTAGAGCACCAACTTGCCACTCATTTTCCCCTTACTTGTTGTTT
This sequence comes from Lissotriton helveticus, assembly GCF_964261635.1. Taxonomy (NCBI): domain Eukaryota; kingdom Metazoa; phylum Chordata; class Amphibia; order Caudata; family Salamandridae; genus Lissotriton; species Lissotriton helveticus. The sequence continues at coordinate 1,473,452,759 of NC_136068.1, read as the reverse complement.
ACCAAAATAAATGTTTTAATACATAAAATGTTTTTATTATTATGTCAATTCTCTAAATGTAGAATTTTTTTATTAGAACCTTTTCTCAAGTCTTGAAATGTAATTCTTTGCTTAATTCCCAATAAAATACTGAATTTTACTTCACTGTTGTAGCTTAATTTCCTTGTTTAATATTGACATTGATCTATGTTCTCTATGATTGCCTAGATTGTTATTTCTCAAGCATTGTTTATCCCTGGTCTAGGAATCTTATTATTTTTTAATACAGGGGGTCCTTGTTACATATACACAAACTTATTTAGATAGACAGAGTGATAGTGAGGATGAGTCAGGAATAGAAGAACATACTCAGATTACAGAAATCAAAGCCAATAGTAATTCTGAGGAGGAACAGATAAGGAGAGATCAATATACTCAGACAGTTCAGATACCTGTCACAGTTCCAGAGTCTGAGGAGGGACAGATAAGTAATAAGGGCGAAGGCTCAGGAAGAAGAAAAACAAGAGATTGAGATACCTGAGCAGGATCAGATAGATGTAGAGAAACGTGTTCAGGAAGAAGAAAACAAACAAAATCAAAGCCAATTACAGTACACTCCTGAACGAGGTCAGATTAGCATCCAGGCAGAAGAAACAGAAGCAAGACCTGGACCAAGTCCGATATAGAGGGCTACAGACGACAAAGATGTACAAATTGTGTCACAACTAAATGAGAATAAAAGAGCAATTGAAGAAAAACAAATCACAGTACCAGCCTAAAGACTCAGAAAAGGAGATAGGTGGCCTGGTTTTGTCAAAAGATTGAAATTTCGCCTTAAACCAATAAATGAAGAACCAGAGCAAGAAAACGAAATATCAAGTCAAACTGGGCTTTCCACAGAACAACCAAGAAGGAAGAGTCCACAGCTGAAAAGACTGAATAATACGTTCAGAGGCCCTGAATGGACCTATGTCATCCTTGACGATTTTGAAAATCTAGAACTGAGTGATAAAAATGATTACAAATTAATTGATGATCCAACGGACGAAGAAGTGACACCAACTCGAAAAATTTCACAGGTTGAAATTCTATGAAAAGTCTCAAAGATGGGCCAAGCCTCCTTAGTCGAAAAATGGCTGATCATACTGTTAATGTCAAACAGAAAAGAAACTGCTAAAAACATGCTGTAGAATATGCACATGTAGTATAGTAATAATACTCATAGTATGGTTAGGACTGACAGTAGCTATTCCTTACTTAATGAATAAAAGTGAGAAGAATGACACTAACATTCATGAGAAAGTAGATGCACCTGAAAAACTAAATATACATGAAAGAATAGTTAATTTTAGTAAGCAAAGAGTAGAATTAGAAGCATCAGATGAGGAAGAATTACATTACAATAAAATTAAAAATAGCACACACTTGAACATATTTGCAAATTTGTTAGTACATTATGTAGAGGCAATGGGAAATAAGCGATTGCTATGTTTGTATGAAGCTACCACTATCTGTAGCTGAGGGTGTCATTTATCACAATTTGCCCCTGACCTATGGTATTTCATGTAGTAGTCTAGCCAGGTTATTTTATAAAAAATGACCCTTGCAATATTATTATTCTAATTCAGACGTGATTTTCTCTGAACTTCCTATTTATAGTAACCTGAATCCTGTACATACTTCGGGTGACATAACTCGTCATATGGGTGAATATTTTCTAACAATAGGTACACTAGATATAGCTGAAGCACACAAGAATTAACATGCATTTTACATGAAGAAGAAAAGATATTTTGGAATTTAGTTGAGAAAAGGAGAGAGGATTTTCAGAGAAAAGCTACAGAACAGAAACGAAAAATTCCTAAATGGGCAGAAAATAAAGAATACACCTTGAATGGCAAAACTCATGCTGCTATGTTGCTGGACTTTGAAAAGAAAGGGAAACTCTGTCTCCACAGGGAGAAAACGAGTTATTATAATAATATATTTATTGGTTCTAGTGAATGTGAACACAATTATAAGTTAATTGGGGGTTGGGGTTTCAAAGATGGAACTGAGCCAGTATTTCCTGGAATTTATTATATCTGTGGGAACAATGCATATTACAAACTGCCTGATCATTGGTATGGGAGTTGCTATTTTGGAATAGTATTCCCAAAAATATATCATGTAAACACAATCACTGGAAACAATGAGGAAATTAATGGACTAACGCGTAGTAAAAGAGCTAGTTTCGCAGAAATTGTAGGCGACATATTCAGTGGATTGATACCTTCAGTGGGAGTGGTTCTGAATACTCAAAGAATTTGCAAATTGTCAACAGTGGTGGATCGTTTAGTGACTGACACTGCTGGAGGATTCTTAATAATCAATACTGAACTAGTTGCGGTAAGGTCAATGGTTTTACAAAATCAACTTGCTCTTGATACATTGTTGGAAAAATAGGGCGGAGTCTGCAGAATGCTGAAAGCGCAGCATTGTTGCACTTACATACCTGACAAAAGTGTAGAACTTAAGGGGTATGTAAGGAATATTACACATTTAGAAAGAGAACTCAAACCACTGGAGATTGATAGTGCATGGAAGAGACTTACAGATGGTCTCTCCTCAATAGGCAGTTGGTTTTCTAATGTAGGGAGAAGTTTTGTAGGTAGAATACAGATGCCAATGGTGGGAATAGCCTAATTTATTTTAGGGATAATAACTTGTTGCAAGTGTCGCAAGCATAAAAAGACATATATAGTGAATAAGAGAGGAAAGAAAATAAATATTAATGACATTGAATTACAAGAGCATAATGGACATTTGTTCAAGAAAGTGAAAGATCTTCACATGAAAAATTAAAAGAAATTTAACAAAAAGTTTGAAGAAATTGAATTGGGTGAAATGTAAAAGTTGGCATCTGTTTCATTAATTAGTGATGATATAAAATATCATCAAAAAGGGGATTGATGGAGCAAGGTTGCACACGTAAAGTGACATGCTTGTATTCAGCCCTCTCGAAAATAATATTAATGTACTAATTAACATGTTTCGTTATATTAATATTGCATTACACGACATTTCTAGTATCTAGGCGAAGCTTAACAACGTGCTTTACCAGCTATCACCCGCTTGCATTAAAATGGATGGGGCGACGCAGGATTTTCTACTGCGCATGCGTTTGTCACTCTCACGTGACATGACGTGTTATCTTGCTTGGTGAGAAACTTTTGCTTCTGCGCACTAGACATAAGATGGCTGCTCTGTGTCCTAACGTGCAAGAAGCTTGCATCGCTGCCTGTGCTAAGCTGTTTATTCTGCTTAACCTCTAATGCAATAGTTAAAATAAAATAATGGGAATAGAATAGAGATAAGTGGTATAGAGTGCATTTATTAATTCTGCTTCTCTAAAACTGTTTCTCTTCTATTTTTGCATATATCACATTTGGGCCTGAAATGTATTTCTGAACACCATCTTTTGAGGAACTGTGCCTGTGCAAAGAAACTTAAGTTACTGATGCCAAATGCATTGAAATAAATTGTTAAAATATTGAATGTTATTGTTACATTCACTGCCGGGTGGAATAAAAGTACATGGAAAGATAAAGTCATGGGAGGGAACATTTAAATACATGATTGACAAGTTACCTCATATCAATATGGTGTGATGACTTCTCCTCATCTTCTGACCAATAACATTGTGGGATTCACACATTTGCAACATTTGGGGGTGGTACACTGACCTGAAAAATAGTATAACTAGGGTAGGCTTAGTTAGTTAGATTGTCCGACTTGTCCGAATAGCCGACCTGTCACTGACCCAACAAACTCAATAGGTGGTCGAGAGCAGAGGTGCTTGCGGAGCACTCTGTCAGAAGATTCAATAACCCAATCGGGGTTCTAGGAAGGAATTCGATGACCCAATCGGGGTTCTGCTTTTAGCTGCAGAGAGGGGTGTGACGCTGGCGTTGCACTTTAGCTGTGGGGGCCGGTCTTAGCCTGTGGTGGTCTTATCCTGATCCAATTTGGTCCGTAACCTGGCCTGATTTTGGTCTGCACCTGTTCTTTCTCGCTGGCACCTGCACTTTGGGATTCTTGTCCTTTGTCTCAGCTCATGGAAGTGTGGGTTTGTCATTGTAATGTTTTCCCTTCTCTACCCATCCTGTCTAAATGCCTAACAATATTTCTTTTTAAATTATTGCATATGTTTGTTTCAAATCTTCATTATTCTAAATAAGAAAGTATTGATTTCATGGTTTCAAACATTTAAAGATTTTACTTAGATAAAAGAACTTATAACTTTTCCTTGAGTTTGTGGTTATTTACAAAATGCTAAATGTTATTATTCTACCTATTTTCTTGCTAACTTCCTTGATCCTCTAGGACTTTAGGTATTGGTGACTTGGATTGGTAAGTTAAAAGGTATAGATCCCAAATGGTAAAATCAAAATTGATTGAGTGTAGGTTTACCTGTTTAAAAATATACATAGTTTTATCGGCCCAGGTGAGTATGTTGAGCAGGTGAGCTTGCGCTCTATCAGTATGATGAGACCACACTAGCTCTTGAATGGACTTAGCAACGCAAGATTTGCTTTTGATAGAGCATTGAATACATTCTACAAGTACTTTGTTGAAATGTTCAACTTTACCATTGCTTTGGGGTTGGTAGAGGGGTGTTCTTAGATGTTTTATAGCACAATTTTCTAAAAATGAAGACATTTCAGATATTGTAAACTGAACCCCATTATCAGTAAGAATCTCACCAGGAAGACCTTCTCTGCAAAACACTCTGAAAACATTCAATTGGTTTTTTAGTAGTAGGTTCAGAAATTGCTTGAACTTCAACCCATCTAGAAAGATGATCAACCATTACAATAAAGTATCTCATGTAGTTGGGAAGAATTTGATAAGGACCTAAGAAATCAACCCCAATACGTTGCCAAGGTTTCTTGGTACAAGGATTAAATGACTGAATTTGAGATTCAGTAACTAAAACCTTGTGACTGAGTTTGGATTTAGCACAGTTGGATACAAATTCTTCGACCTCAGAATCCATGCGAGGCCACCAAAATTTCTCTCTGATCTTTTTCTTGGTCAAAGTGGAACCCAGATGGCCCCTATGTGCAAAGCTAACTAAACGTTGATGAAAACAAGAAGGGACTACTAATTTATCTCCCTGGACTAAAATGTCACCTTTAAGAGACAGTTCATCCAAAACCTTCCAAAATATTTGAAGTTCATGTTGCAAAACAGTTTCTTAGGCTAGCCAGACTTTACAGATGTGATTACCTGGTTAAGAATGGGATCAGAGTGAATGGCAGAGATCCAATCTTTTTCACAGAAGGAAGCATCTCCTATGTACCCAATAAAACACTCTTCTATTTCTGTTCCCCATTCTTGATATTCTGATTCATCAATAGGAAGTCTAGAAAGACAGTCTGCACAGGAATTTTTCCCACTGGGAACGTATTGAATAGAAAAAGTGAATTCTAGTAGTTTTGCTGCCAACCTTTAAATGCGAGCTGTAGTACGTTTGATGTTCTTGCCAGAGAGTATATTTACCAAAGGACAATGATCAGTTTTGAGTATAAAAGGTCTACCCCAAACATAAGGCTTGAATTTTTCTACACTCCAAATGCAGGCTAGGAGTTCTTTTTCAATCACTGAATACTTGCGTTCGGCAGGTCTGAGAGTCCTGGATGCAAAACCTATTGTAAATTCACGTCCAATGTCCATTTGAGTGAGAACAGCACCAAGACCGTACTCCCAGGCATCAACAGTTACAATAGTAGTTCTGCCTTCAGGAGAAGGTTGTAAGGCAGGAACATTCACAATTCTTTCTTTAATTTCCTTAAAAAATTGTTCACAAGACTCTGACCATATAAATTCTGCATTTTTCTTTAACAAAGGTCTAAAACATTCTGTTAGATTAGCAAATTGTTTTTAAAATGTTCGTTAAATTCGCACATGACTAGGAAGGAAAGTAACTGTTCTTTGTTTTTGGGAGATGGTGCATCTGTAATACTCTTGACAAGACAAGGCTTAGGTTTGACCCCTTGAGTGGAAAAAACAAGTCCTAGATATTCAATCTCTTTAGCTTTGAAGATACATTTGTTTCTTCTCAATGTAGCGCCCCTAGATTGAAGTATACCCAGAACTTTTGTTATTAGAAGATCATGTTCAGACTCACACTTAGTGAATAATAAAATATCGTCTTGGAAGACAGCTACTTGAGAAATACCAAGAAACATTTCAGACATTAGTCATTGAAAAACAGCTGACGCTAAAGCTATGCCAAGAGGCATCCTACAAAACTGAAAAGTGCCATCGGGTGTGACAAAGGCAGTGAGATGACGAGAAGACTTGTCTAATTCCACTTGATGATAGGGGGATCTGAGATCTAGCTTAGTGAACAAATTGGATTGTCGACATTTTTTGTCATTAAGTCTTCAATCCTGGGCGGGAGATGCTAGAGAGCCCGGAGCAAGATGGCTGCACACTAGTGCAGCTCTGCTGGTCAGGGCCCACAATCCTTACATTATCCTGCCTTCTACGGCTGCTTCCTCCAGTCCGCCGCAGTGGAAGAGCTATCCCTAGCTGAGGGCGATCGTTTGCTGTGTTCCAAGTGGTGATTGAAGCATTCAGCAAGCTGTTAGGGAACTTCAGAGGATTGGGCCTGTGCCTCTGCGACACTTCCAAATGGCGGCGTGAGGCGCGCATTCGCGCCAGTGTGTCATCGGATCGCACTGCTCACCGGCGGATTGTGGAGCGCTTCCTGCTGGCCTGCGGAGTGGAGCACTGTGGAGGGGGCGTCGGCCGGCTGTGTTGATTGCCTTGAACTGCGGGTCGGTGGACGATCTTGGCACCCCTGTCACGGCCGAGCTGAGGTGGGTGAGTGCGTTGTGGAGCGGCCTCGGTGCAGGCGATCCCTGAGGGGAGCTGACCTGCTGCGCAGCTTCTGAGAGCGGGTGACTGCTTGCTGGACTGCCCTCGCGGGTGTTGGGAGCGCCTGCCCGCTGGTGGAGGCGGAGAGTGAGCGCATCGGGGATGCCAGGACTGGTGGCGCTGCCTCTTCTGGCTGAGGCGGAAGGTCTGCCATTTTATGCCTTGCTCCCACAATTGCGCTGGGTACAGGGAACGGCGCATTGCACTCCTTCCTGACCACCGGCTGTGCTGCTGACATTATCCTAACGTTGTGGTCACAGACAACAGCACTGGACATTGTGCGCTGATTGCTCCACATATAGGACACTTGTTGTGGTAGGCGCCATTTTGACTTCAGTGATAGCTGCTTGTAGAGCTGTAGGGTGCACCGGCAAAAGTGTATGCTGTCAGCTTGGTTGCGGATTATGAGACTGAGCTGTATATGAACTTGCTGCTGCATTGATTGGTGGTGCTTGCGGCCCTTTTTGGATACTCTTGGCCGATCTCGCCACCCCACCTCCAGCTATAGATAGTGGCGCTGCCCACTGCAAGTATATCTTGGCGCTGTGTGCGGCTTGATAGGGGCCCTGGTGTGCAAACGCTGCCCTTGACCCTCTCCTGTCACCTATATCCTATCATATTGCAAAAATGGGCAAGCCTGATAAGCAGGTACAGCCCAAGCTAACATTTGAATCAAAGCGCCTCAAGAAAGCTGCCCTGCAAGTCATGTCTGACACTGAGGTCGAGGTGGAGGCCGCTGGGACCAGCAAGCTTGAGCGGATGATGCTGGCAATGCAACAGGGCTTGCAGACCATCGGTGGCAAAATTGACTCGCTAAATTTGCGTATGGACAGTATGGCGAGCAAGCTCCACAAACATGCGACGCGCCTCACCGAGGCTGAGCAACGAATCTCTAACTCGGAGGACAAAGGGGAGGTTATCACAAAGTCGTGCGCACAGATGGAGAAGCTCATCGCGGTGATTAATGTCAAGAATGAAGACTTAGAGGCCAGGTCCAGGCACAATAATTTGCCCATTCTTGATGTACCGGAGTCCACAAACATCGTAAAAATGGAGCTATATGTGGAAGACATGTTAAAGACTCTGTTTGGGGCTGAAAATTCTCCAACATGCTGGTGGTGGAGTGGGCGCATCGGTCCCTTGAGCCGCGCCCGATCCCAGGGGCTCCTCCCCGCCCGATCATAGCTAAGCTCCTCAACTATAGGGATCAGGATGTGGCACTCCGGATGGCAAGAGAGATGGGCACTACGAAGTATCAGGGCATGGAGATACAGCTCTTCAGGGGCGTAGCTAGAGCTTGTGGCACCCGGGGCTATCCCTCAGATTGCCGCCCCTCAATGAGCAGTATGGCTTAGAAACAAAGCTTTTTTCACAAAGACGTGCTCACAAAACAGCAACATCTTATGCAGGAAAGCGGCAAAAAAAATATATTGCGAAAACAAGCTATCATTGCGGAGAAGTGAACAGCTGCTTTATAGTAGCCGCAAAGCACATCACAATTCACACAGACCTTTGCAGATAGGGCTATGTCGCTAATTAAACCGTCATCAGATTAACCGACTGGAAAAGCACTTCCGGAATGGGCTGCATTGTTTCCGGGGACCATTCATCAGCCCCCATCTGGCCCTCAGCCAAAGAATGGTGGAACATGTAATCACCAGGCGATAGAATGCTCTTCAACAGCGTATCTCATACAAAATACTTTAGAGATGAAAACAATTAGATAATTGATCAAAACACCTCCTCTGACACTTTTCTTGCATGTTGGGTGCATTAGCCTCTCACTTGTGCTCATTAGTTATACACGAGTTAGCACCTTTAGAGGAAGGGTACCCAAATAGAAAATACACATTACTCATTAGTTCCCATTAGGTGCCAGAAAGTCTATTACAAACACACACCAGCTCCAGTGCTTAATTTGTAAAAGAATAAGTGCCAGGGCTCAAACTTTACCTCAGACAAACTCGGCCGGAGTCATGGAACGTTGGGATACTAAATGCAAAGGGGCAGATTTATGAGGCCCTTGCGCCTCTTTGCGCCGCAATTGCGTCACTTTATTTGACGCAACGGCGGCGCAAACAATGCGCCCTATTTACAACGTGACGCATCTAGGAGATGCGTCACGTTGTAAAGCCCTGCGCCATAAGGAGGCGTTCCTGCGCAGGGGGGGGGCGTTCCTGCGCAGGAACGCCTCCTGAAAGTGGCTGAGTGAAATCTATAAGATTTCACTCAGTCACTTTCAGGCCAATGCTGCGTCAAAACCCTGCGCCTGCTTGAAGCAGGCGTAGGCCTTGACGCAGCATTGTGAAGATGGGGCACCCCCGAGCCTTGCTGGAGCTGTGTCGCGCTTGCGACGCAACTCCAGCAATGCGCCACCTTTACGGCACAGATGCGTCACGCATCTGTGCCGTTTTTGCCCCATGGTGCGCCGCATTGTAAATGCTTCAGAAAAGGGGGTGGTGATGAACAGAGTGCCTGAATTAAGCAGACCACTCTTACCCAGTCCAAAGATCAGGGCTTGATCCATCACCGTTTTTTAGCTCACTGCACCATCCCAGCTCAGAACTTGGCTATATGCAAACTAGTCTGTTCCTGTCCCAGTGCATGATGGGAACAGGGCAAACCAAACTACCAAGCCAATTCTTATACTGGGAAGGAAACAAGCTTCCGGGGACCGGTTTCTGCCATTTCAGGCGTCGTCGGCCCGGCTTGCTTGAATCCTGATGGTGCAATGAGCAAGGGACAGACTAATTTGTATATAGCCAGGTTCTGAGCTGGGATGGGGCAGTGAGCTAAATAACGGTGATGGTTCAAGCCCTGATCTTTGGACTGGGTAAGAGTGGTCTGCTTAATTCAGACACTCTGTTCATCACCACCCCCTTTTCTGAATCGTTTTTGGCCACTATAGGTGTGGCAGGGTATACTCAGACATGAGTCCCTTGCTCACTGCTCCATCAGGATTCAAGCAAGCCGGGCCGACGACGCCTGAAATGGCAGAAACTGGTCCCCGGAAGCTTGTCTCCTTTCTGGTGAAGAATTGGCTTGGTAGTTTGGTCTGCCCTGTTCCCATGATGCACTGGGCCAGGGACAGACTAATTTGCATATAGCCAGGTTCTGAGCTGGGATGGGGCAGTGAGCTAAATAACGGTGATGGATCAAGCCCTGATCTTTGGACTGGGTAAGAGTGGTCTGCTTGATTCAGACACTCTGTTCATCACCACCCCCTTTTCTGAATCGTTTTTGGCCACTATAGGTGTGGCAGGGTATACTCAGACATGAGTCCCTTGCTCACTGCTCCATCAGGATTCAAGCAAGCCGGGCCGACAACGCCTGAAATGGCAGAAACCGGTCCCCGGAAGCTTGTCTCCTTTCTGGTGAAGAATTGGCTTGGTAGTTTGGTCTGCCCTGTTCCCATGATGCACTGGGCCAGGGACAGACTAATTTTCATATAGCCAGGTTCTGAGCTGGGATGGGCAGTGAGCTAAATAACGGTGATGGATCAAGCCCTGATCTTTGGACTGGGTAAGAGTGGTCTGCTTAATTCAAACACTCTGTTCATCACCACCCCCCTTTTCTGAATCGTTTTTGGCCACTATAGGTGTGGCAGGGTATACTCAGACATGAGTCCCTTGCTCACTGCTCCATCAGGATTCAAGCAAGCCGGGCCGACGACGCCTGAAATGGCAGAAAACGGTCCCCGGAAGCTTGTCTCCTTTCTGGTGAAGAATTGGCTTGGTAGTTTGGTCTGCCCTGTTCCCATGATGCACTGGGCCAGGGACAGACTAATTTGCATATAGCCAGGTTCTGAGCTGGGATGGGGCAGTGAGCTAAATAACGGTGATGGATCAAGCCCTGATCTTTGGACTGGGTAAGAGTGGTCCGCTTAATTCAGACACTCTGTTCATCACCACCCCCTTTTCTGAATCGTTTTTGGCCACTATAGGTGTGGCAGGGTATACTCAGACATAAGTCCCTTGCTCACTGCTCCATCATGATTCAAGCAAGCCGGGCCGACGACGCCTGAAATGGCAGAAACCGGTCCCCGGAAGCTTGTCTCCTTTCTGGTGAAGAATTGGCTTGGTAGTTTGGTCTGCCCTGTTCCCATGATGCACTGGGCCAGGGACAGACTAATTTGCATATAGCCAGGTTCTGAGCTGGGATGGGGCAGTGAGCTAAATAACGGTGATGGATCAAGCCCTGATCTTTGGACTGGGTAAGAGTGGTCTGCTTAATTCAGACACTCTGTTCATCACCACCCCCCTTTTCTGAATCGTTTTTGGCCACTATAGGTGTGGCAGGGTATACTCAGACATGAGTCCCTTGCTCACTCCTCCATCAGGATTCAAGCAAGCTGGGCCGACGACGCCTGAAATGGCAGAAACCGGTCCCCGGAAGCTTGTCTCCTTTCTGGTGAAGAATTGGCTTGGTAGCTTGGTCTGCCCTGTTCCCATGATGCACTGGGCCAGGGACAGACTAATTTGCATATAGCCAGGTTCTGAGCTGGGATGGTGCAGTGAGCTAAATAACGGTGATGTATCAAGCCCTGATCTTTGGACTGGGTAAGAGTGGTCTGCTTAATTCAGACACTCTGTTCATCACCACCCCCTTTTCTGAATCGTTTTTGGCCACTATAGGTGTGGCAGGGTATACTCAGACATGAGTCCCTTGCTCACTGCTCCATCAGGATTCAAGCAAGCCGGGCCGACGACGCCTGAAATGGCAGAAACCGGTCCCCGGAAGCTTGTCTCCTTTCTGGTGAAGAATTGGCTTGGTAGTTTGGTCTGCCCTGTTCCCATGATGCACTGGGCCAGGGACAGACTAATTTGCATATAGCCAGGTTCTGAGCTGGGATGGGGCAGTGAGCTAAATAACGGTGATGGATCAAGCCCTGATCTTTGGACTGGGTAAGAGTGGTCTGCTTAATTCAGACACTCTGTTCATCACCACCCCCTTTTCTGAATCGCATTGTAAATGCGGCGCACCATGGGTGGCGGAGCTGTGGCGCACATTAACTGGCGCATCCCTGGGGATGCGCCAGTTAACATAAATCTGCCCCAAAGACTGCAACTCTTGATTCTACCTCAAGCCTCTTTAATACACCACCAGACACTCCCTGCCTCTACATCTCACTTGTACAAGTTACTTTTCTTCCTTACTCTCTCTTTGTCATTGTTTTACTCTTCCTCGTTCTTTCTCCCTACTGTGTTGTTCCTCTCTGAGGCTCTGGTTCAAAGTTTGTTGAAGTAAATTAAATGTTGGTCCCCTAAAATGAGTGCTGGTGGTTGTGGGCTTTACTTGGCAACCCCCACATCTGATTAAGCACTAGCAACACATTCTGTTATCTCTGGGTCACAAACCACGGAATCACTGTTAGGGAGGCAGCAATATGATGAGTTCTGACCTTAGCATCCCATCTCTGCCCTTAACGGAAGGAGAGCAGTTGGAACATGTCACTTTCCAGCCCAGCTGCTGCACATGGTAGAAACAGGGCTACAAATTAAAACAGTTCACAGGGCTTGCATGCTTTTAGGGTCCCGACTCCAATGTACTAGGAGTGTTTGTAAATAATAGTATTTTCTAGGTTTTCGTATGGGTTTTATATTGCATGATAAAAAAATATAATATCATATTTTCACTGCACGTTTTATTTTTTCTAAAAAAAATAATTAATTCATAGAACCTGCTCTGTCTCCAAAGCTAAAAAGACAGCCTCAACTGTGCAACTACTTCTTTTAAATGAAAGCTGTAATGCATTTTAAATTTGTCATTGTTGTGGGATCGAAACTTAGAAGAAGTAGAACTAAAAGAATCTGATTTAAATAACTATTACCTCTTGGAAAATGGTACAAATGGCTTTGTGTCTGTTACGATGTTCCCTTTAGGAAACTACATAGTACATTGGATTTCTATATTTGGTATATAATATTAAGAGATTGATCATTTCAACAGATGAGTGTGTATAAACATTTTTATAACATGGATTAGAATTAAACATTCCCCTAAAATGATACTACTCAGAGAAACTGCTGTGTAAATGTAAAAAAGCGAACGATAGGAAAGATCCCGGGCTCCCTCTTGCACCCACTCACAATCATTCTGTATTTTTTTAAATCAGGGAACAAACACACACACAGACCTACCTTTTCCATATTCTACAGAACCATCATAGTCACGACTACCTGGCCCATGTGCCTGAGCCTTTGCTTTGCCAAATATGGAAGTGTTGGAAAGGCGACCCCAGTGGGGACAGAAGGTGTCTGACTGTCCGCCCCGAGACCCACCCCTCTGTAGGGAATAGGCCGAGCGCCGTAGGGAGGCCTCCTTGGCGAGGCTCCTCACCTACAATCGTCACAGCTGAGCAATCGCACTACCTACAGATGGACACCACACAGGAGGAATATTCACAAGAATCTTTATATAAGCAATTAAGGCAAGTCCGTTGCAGGTTAGCAGGCAAGGATCGAGGGATCCGTAAAGTCTTGGCTTCGGGGATAGGGGGTAGCGGGACAGTCTTGACACCAGCTGGTGCGTGGATAGTTCAAGGGGTCAGGCCGTGACAGCGTCAGCAGGGCCTCGAAGATGGTTCAGCTCGGTCAGGCCGCGACAGCGTCAGCAGGGCCTCGAAGATGGTTCAGCTTGGTCAGGCCGCGACAGCGCCAGCAGGGCCTCGAAGGTGGTTCAGCTTGGTCAGGCCGCGACAGCGTCAGCAGGGCCTCGAAGATGGTTCAGCTTGGTCAGGCCGCGACAGCGTCAGCAGGGCCTCGAAGATGGTTCAGCTTGGTCAGGCCGCGACAGCGTCAGCAGGGCCTCGAAGGGGGTTCAGCTTGGTCAGGCCGCGACAGCGTCAGCAGGGCCTCGAAGATGGTTCAGCTTGGTCAGGCCGCGACAGCGTCAGCAGGGCCTCGAAGGTGGTTCAGCTTGGTCAGGCCGCGACAGCGTCAGCAGGGCCTCGAAGGTTCCAGGTGCAAGTGTTCGGATCAGGATCAGCCTCGATAAGGTCAGCAGGGCTTCGACTCCAAGATACAACTGGAGTCCTAATCCAGGGCTGGCCCAGATATAGGACTGGAGTCCTTTGATGTCCGGACCCTCGCGCCTGGGGTTCAGAGGGGCCGGGATGAAGGTGTCCAGACACCCAGCAGGGGGGTGGAGCCAGCGCCCAGGGAGGCTGAAGGGCGATCGATACCAGACGTCCGGGGACGGCTGGAGGCCCCTCGAAACTCCCCTCTTCCGGGCTCTGCCAAGTGGCCACTCTACCACCTGGGAGGATCTTGGTGCCTCGATGTCGGGGCTTCGCTGAGGCCGGGGCCAGGGATGGCTGCGGCCACGTGCTCAGGACGTGATGGGCCCAAGATGGAGTCGGGCCGGAAATGGTGGCCGGGCATGGTCGCCAGACCGGCGGTGTTGGCGAGCAGGGTCCGCTGTGGTCCCAGGGGGGAGAGCCGTGGGTTGCCAGGGGGCTGCTCTCGTCGAGGGTTGGTGTTCAGGGGGGTCGACAGCGGGTCGACGGAGGGCCGATGTCGTCCCAGGCCCGCCATGCGGGAGGGGTAGGACCACGCCACGAGGCCGAGTCCAACAGGAAGTCTTCAAGCAAGCAGCAAGGGTCTCACTCAGGCCGATAATGTTCTGTCTCAAACACAAAGACAGGGCAGAATATGGCCAGCCAGTTATATTTCTCGGCAGCGAGGAGTGCGCACTTTTAATTTGCTCTTCCTTGTGTTGCGCCTTTCCAGAAACCTTCGTCCTGCACCTGCGCAGTTCCAGCTTGCCTTGCCCCAGCCCAGCTTCGGGAGCCTGGTGGCAGGCCTCGGACAAAATTATTAGATCTGCGTCTGCAAAATTGATTTATCATGACGGACTGCATAACACGCAGGTAACCATGCTGACATCTAACGTGAAGGCAGTGTTATCATGCCTGGACGGGCCACTGGAGGTCCGTTGCGGCCGCCTTTATAATTTATTTGGAGACAACTGTGTTCGTTCCCAAATAAATTATAAAGGCCGCCACGGCCGCAACGGACCTCCAGTGCGGCGGCCGCCTCAAAAATAGTGCCGCCTGGGGCGGACCGCCCCCCCCCTCGCACCCCCCTAGCTACGCGGGAGTTTCAACTAGTAAACAAGCATTGGAAATGCAATAGGGCTCGCATTAGAAAAGTTTGAGCTATTGGTCTTACAAATGAATTTTTTTAATGTTATTTTTTAAAATAGATAAATTAATAACTTTGTCATTTACAATGCCTATAGTTATAACTTTCGCAAATGTGACACCTATAGCATTTGTAATGCAACATGTTTTGTATTTACGTGACTTAGATGTATTGATATTACAAATAACAATGGCTTTTAATTTTTTTAAATAATTAATACTTAAATAATTTAATTAATTTGTAATGGCAATAGCTTAAACTTTTGTAAATAACTTTTGTGAAGATTATGTTCAGTGTTTTTTATTGTGACGAAAATCCAAGAACAGAAGGGAAATATTAACATCTTTTTGTGATTTGTAATAAAGCGTGAAAGCTTGAAAACAGCTTGAAACATTGAAAGAACATATTTGAACCAGTGATGCTGTGGTTGCGCTAAGTTATGCTGTGGTTGCGCTGAGTGATGCTGTGGTGGTGCTGAGTGATGCTGTGGTTGCGCTGAGTGATGATGTGGTTGCGCTGAGTGGTGTGTGCATCGGTGGAGCTTAGTGGGTGCATTGGTAGAGCTGTGTGGTGGGTGCATTGGTGGAGCTGTGTCGGTGGAGCTGCGTGGTGGGTGCATCGGTGGAGCTGGGTGGTGGGGGCATCGGTGGAGCTGTGTCGGTGGAGTTGTGTGGTGGCTGCATCGGTGGAGCTGTGTGGTGGGTGCATCGGTGGAGCTGTGTGGTGGGTGCATCTGTGGAGCTGTGTGGTGGGTGCCTCGGTGGAGCTGTGTGGTGGGTGTATCGGTGGAGCTGTGTGGTGGGTGCCTTGATGGAGCTGTATGGTGGGTGCCTCGGTGGAGCTGTGTGGTGGGTGCATTGGTGGAGCTGTATGGTGGGTGCATCGGTGGAGCTGTGTCGGTGGAGCTGTGTGGTGGGTGCATCGGTGGAGCTGGGTGGTGGGTGCATCGGTGGAGCTGTGTTGGTGGAGCTGTGTGGTGGCTGCATTGGTGGAGCTGTGTGGTGGGTGAATCAGTGGAGCTGTGTGGTGGGTGCATTGGTGGAGCTGTGTGGTGGGTGCCTCGGTGGAGCTGTGTAGTGGGTGCATCGGTGGAGCTGTGTGGTGGGTGCATCGGTGGAGCTGTGTAGGTGGAGCTGTGTGGTGGGTGCATCGGTGGAGCTGTGTGGTGGGTGCCTCGGTGGAGCTGTGTGGTGGTTGCATCGGTGGAGCTGTGTGGTGGCTGCATCGGTGGAGCTGTGTGGTGGGTGCATCAGTGGAGCTGTGTGGTGGGTGCATCGGTGGAGCTGTGTGGTGGGTGCATCGGTGGAGCTGTGTGGTGCATGCATCGGTGGAGCTGTGTCGGTGGAGCTGTGTGGTGGCTGCATCGGTGGAGCTGTGTGGTGGGTGCATCGGTGGAGCTGTGTGGTGGGTGCATCGGTGGAGCTGTATGGTGGGTACATCGGTGGAGCTGTGTGGTGGGTGCATTGGTGGAGCTGTGTGGTGGGTGCATAGGTGGAGCTGTGTCGGTGGAGCTGTGTGGTGGTTGCATCAGTGGAGCTGGGTGGTGGGTGCATCGGTGGAGCTGTGTGGGGGGTGCATCGGTGGAGCTGTGTCGGTGGAGCTGTGTGGTGGCAGCATCGGTGGAGCTGTGTGGTGGGTGCATCGGTTGAGCTGTGTGGTGGGTGCCTCGGTGGAGCTGTGTGGTGGGTGCATCGGTGGAGCTGTGTGGTGGGTGCATCGGTGAAGCTGTGTAGGTGGAGCTGTGTGGTGGGTGCATCGGTGGAGCTGTGTGGTGGGTGCCTCGGTGGAGCTGTGTGTTGGGTGCATCGGTGGAGCTGTGTGGTGGGTGCATCGGTGGAGCTGTATGGTGGGTGCCTCGGTGGAGCTGTGTCGGTGGAGCTGGGTGGTGGGTGCATCGGTGGAGCTGGGTGGTGGGTGCATCAGGGGAGCTGTGTCAGTGGAGCTGCATGGTGGCTGCATCGGTGGAGCTGTGTGGTGGGTGCATCGGTAGAGCTGTGTGGTGGGTGCATTGGTGGAGCTGTGTGGTGGGTGCATCGGTGGAGCTGTGTAGGTGGAGCTGTGTGGTGGGTGCATTGGTGGAGCTGTGTGGTGGTTGCCTCGGGGGAGCTGTGTGGTGGGTGCATCGGTGTAGCTGTATAGTGGGTGCCTCGGTGGAGCTGTGTGGTGGGTGCATCGGTGGAGCTGTGTGGTGGGTGCATCGGTGGAGCTGTATGGTGGGTACCTCGGTGGAGCTGTATGGTGGGTGCCTCAGTGGAGCTGTGTGGTGGGTTCATCAGTGGAGCTGTTTGGTAGGTGCATCGGTGGAGCTGTGTCGGTGGAGCTGTGTGGTGGCTGCATCGGTGGAGCTGTGTGGTGGGTGCATCGGTGGAGCTGTGTGGTGGGTGCATCGGTGGAGCTGTGTGGTGGGTGCATCGGTGGAGCTGTGTAGGTGGAGCTGTGTGGTGGGTGCATCAGTGGAGCTGTGTGGTGGGTGCCTTGGTGGAGCTGTGTGGTGAGTGCATCGGTGGAGCTGTGTGGTGGGTGGATCGGTGGAGCTGTGTGGTGGGTGCATCGGTGGAGCTGTGTAGGTGAAGCTGTGTGGTGGGTGCATCGGTGGAGCTGTGTGGTGGGTGCCTCGGTGGAGCTGTGTGGTGGGTGCATCGGTGGAGCTGTGTGATGGGTGCATTGGTGGAGCTGTATGGTTGGTGCCTCGGTGGAGCTGTGTCGGTGGAGCTGGGTGGTGGATGCATCGGTGGAGCTGGGTGGTGGGTGTATTGGTGGAGCTGCATCAGTGGAGCTGTGTGGTGGGTGCATTGGTGGAGCTGTGTGGTGGGTGCATCAGTGGAGCTGTGTGGTGGGTGCCTCGGTGGAGCTGTGTGGTGGGTGCATTGGTGGAGCTGTGTGGTGGGTGCATCGGAGGAGCTGTGTAGGTGGAGCTGTGTGGTGGGTGCATCGGTGGAGCTGTGTGGTGGGTGCCTCGGTGGAGCTGTGTGGTGGGTGCATCAGTGTAGCTGTATAGTGGGTGCCTCGGTGGAGCTGTGTGGTGGGTGCATCGGTGGAGCTTTGTGGTGGGTGCATCGGTGGAGCTGTGTGGTGGGTGCATCGGTGGAGCTGTGTAGGTGGAGCTGTGTGGTGGGTGCATCGGTGGAGCTGTGTGGTGGGTGCCTCGGTGGAGCTGTGTGGTGGGTGCATCGGTGGAGCTGTGTGGTGGGGCATCGGTGTAGCAGTATGGTGGGTGCCTCGGTGGAGCTGTGTGGTGGGTGCATCGGTGGAGCTGTGTGGTGGGTGCATCGGTGGAGCTGTATGGTGGGTGCCTCGGTGGAGCTGTATGGTGGGTGCATCGGTGGAGCTGTGTCGGTGGAGCTGTGTGGTGGGTGCATCGGTGGAGCTGTGTGGTGGGTGCATCTGTGGAGCTGTGTGGTGGTTGCATCTGTGGAGCTGTGTGGTGGGTGCATCGGTGGAGCTGTGTGGTGGGTGCATCGGTGGAGCTGTGTGGTGGGTGCATCGGTGGAGCTGTATGGTGGGTGCCTCGGTGGAGCTGTATGGTGGGTGCATCGGTGGAGCTGTGTAGGTGGAGCTGTGTGGTGGGTGCATCGGTGGAGCTGTGTGGTGGGTGCATTGGTGGAGCTGTGTGGTGGGTGCCTCGGTGGAGCTGTGTGGTGGGTGCCTCGGTGGAGCTGTATGGTGGGTGCCTCAGTGGAGCTGTGTGGTGGGTGCATCGGTTGAGCTGTGTGGTGGGTGCATCTGTGGAGCTGTGTGGTGGGTGCATCGGTGGAGCTGTGTGGTGGCTGCATCGGTGGAGCTGTGTGGTGGGTGCATCAGTGGAGCTGTGTGGTGGGTGCATCGGTGGAGCTGTGTGGTGGGTGCATCGGTGGAGCTGTGTGGTGTGTGCATCGGTGGAGCTGTGTCGGTGGAGCTGTGTGGTGGCTGCATCGGTGAAGCTGTGTGGTGGGTGCATCGGTGGAGCTGTGTGGTGGCTGCATCGGTGGAGCTGTGTGGTGGGTGCATCGGTGGAGCTGTGTGGTGGGTGCATCAGTAGAGCTGTATGGTGGGTGCATCGGTGGAGCTGTGTGGTGGGTGCATCGGTGGAGCTGTGTGGTGGGTGCATAGGTGGAGCTGTGTTGGTGGAGCTGTGTGGTGGGTGCATCGGTGGAGCTGTGTGGTGGGTGCATCGGTGGAGCTGTATGGTGGGTGCCTCGGTGGAGCTGTATGGTGGGTGCCTCGGTGGAGCTGTGTGGTGGGTTCATCAGTGGAGCTGTGTGGTAGGTGCATCGGTGGAGCTGTGTCGGTGGAGCTGTGTGGTGGCTGCATCGGTGGAGCTGTGTGGTGGGTACATCGGTGGAGCTGTGTGGTGGGTGCATCTGTGGAGCTGTGTGGTGGGTGCCTCTGTGGAGCTGTGTGGTGGGAGCCTCGGTGGAGCTGTGTGGTGGGTGCATTGGTGGAGCTGTATGGTGGGTGCCTCGGTGGAGCTGTGTGGTGGGTGCATTGGTGGAGCTGTGTGGTGGGTGCCTCCATGGAGCTGTGTGGTGGGTGCCTCGGTGGAGCTATATGGTGGGTGCCTCGGTGGAGCTGTGTGGTGGGTGCATCGGTGGAGCTGTGTGGTGGGTGCATCGGTGAAGCAGTGTGGTGGGTGCATCGGTGGAGCTGTGTCGGTGGAGCTGTGTGGTGGCTGCATCGGTGGAGCTATGTGGTGGGTGCATCGGTGGAGCTGTGTGGTGGGTGCATCGGTGGAGCTGTGTGGTGGGTTCATCGTTGGAGCTGTGTGGTGGGTGCATCGGTGGAGCTGTGTTGCTGGTGCTGTGTGGTGGCTTCATCGGTGGAGCTGTGTGGTAGGTGCATCGGTGGAGCTGTATGGTGGCTGCATCGGTGGAGCTGTGTGGTGGGTGCATCGGTGGAGCTGTGTGGTGGGTGCATCGGTGGAGCTGTATGGTGGGTGCATCGGTGGAGCTGTGTGGTGGGTGCATCGGTGGAGCTGTGTGGTGGGTGCATCGGTGGAGCTGTGTCGGTGGAGCTGTGTGGTGGTTGCATCAGTGGAGCTGGGTGGTGGGTGCATCGGTGGAGCAGTGTGGTGGGTGCATCGGTGGAGCTGTGTGGTGGCTGCATCGGTGGAGCTGTGTGGTGGGTGCATCGGTGGAGCTGTGTGGTGGGTGCATCGGTGGAGCTGTGTGGTGGGTTCATCGTTGGAGCTGTGTGGTGGGTGCATCGGTGGAGCTGTGTCGCTGGCGCTGTGTGGTGGCTTTATCAGTGGAGCTGTGTGGTAGGTGCATCGGTGGAGCTGTATGGTGGCTGCATCGGTGGAGCTGTGTGGTGGGTGCATCGGTGGAGCTGTGTGGTGGGTGCATCGGTGGAGCTGTGTGGTGTGTGCATCGGTGGAGCTGTGTCGGTGGAGCTGTGTGGTGGCTGCATCGGTGAAGCTGTGTGGTGGGTGCATCGGTGGAGCTGTGTGGTGGCTGCATCGGTGGAGCTGTGTGGTGGGTGCATCGGTGGAGCTGTGTGGTGGGTGCATCAGTAGAGCTGTATGGTGGGTGCATCGGTGGAGCTGTGTGGTGGGTGCATCGGTGGAGCTGTGTGGTGGGTGCATAGGTGGAGCTGTGTTGGTGGAGCTGTGTGGTGGGTGCATCGGTGGAGCTGTGTGGTGGGTGCATCGGTGGAGCTGTATGGTGGGTGCCTCGGTGGAGCTGTATGGTGGGTGCCTCGGTGGAGCTGTGTGGTGGGTTCATCAGTGGAGCTGTGTGGTAGGTGCATCGGTGGAGCTGTGTCGGTGGAGCTGTGTGGTGGCTGCATCGGTGGAGCTGTGTGGTGGGTACATCGGTGGAGCTGTGTGGTGGGTGCATCTGTGGAGCTGTGTGGTGGGTGCCTCTGTGGAGCTGTGTGGTGGGAGCCTCGGTGGAGCTGTGTGGTGGGTGCATTGGTGGAGCTGTATGGTGGGTGGCTCGGTGGAGCTGTGTGGTGGGTGCATTGGTGGAGCTGTGTGGTGGGTGCCTCCATGGAGCTGTGTGGTGGGTGCCTCGGTGGAGCTATATGGTGGGTGCCTCGGTGGAGCTGTGTGGTGGGTGCATCGGTGGAGCTGTGTGGTGGGTGCATCGGTGAAGCAGTGTGGTGGGTGCATCGGTGGAGCTGTGTCGGTGGAGCTGTGTGGTGGCTGCATCGGTGGAGCTGTGTGGTGGGTGCATCGGTGGAGCTGTGTGGTGGGTGCATCGGTGGAGCTGTGTGGTGGGTTCATCGTTGGAGCTGTGTGGTGGGTGCATCGGTGGAGCTGTGTTGCTGGTGCTGTGTGGTGGCTTCATCGGTGGAGCTGTGTGGTAGGTGCATCGGTGGAGCTGTATGGTGGCTGCATCGGTGGAGCTGTGTGGTGGGTGCATCGGTGGAGCTGTGTGGTGGGTGCATCGGTGGAGCTGTATGGTGGGTGCATCGGTGGAGCTGTGTGGTGGGTGCATCGGTGGAGCTGTGTGGTGGGTGCATCGGTGGAGCTGTGTCGGTGGAGCTGTGTGGTGGTTGCATCAGTGGAGCTGGGTGGTGGGTGCATCGGTGGAGCAGTGTGGTGGGTGCATCGGTGGAGCTGTGTGGTGGCTGCATCGGTGGAGCTGTGTGGTGGGTGCATCGGTGGAGCTGTGTGGTGGGTGCATCGGTGGAGCTGTGTGGTGGGTTCATCGTTGGAGCTGTGTGGTGGGTGCATCGGTGGAGCTGTGTCGCTGGAGCTGTGTGGTGGCTTTATCAGTGGAGCTGTGTGGTAGGTGCATCGGTGGAGCTGTATGGTGGCTGCATCGGTGGAGCTGTGTGGTGGGTGCATCGGTGGAGCTGTGTGGTGGGTGCATCGGTGGAGCTGTATGGTGGGTGCATCGGTGGAGCTGTGTGGTGGGTGCATCGGTAGAGCTGTGTGGTGGGTGCATCGGTGGAGCTGTGTCGGTGGAGCTGTGTGGTGGTTGCATCAGTGGAGCTGGGTGGTGGGTGCATCGGTGGAGCAGTGTGGTGGGTGCATCGGTGGAGCTGTGTAGGTGGAGCTGTGTGGTGGGTGCATTGGTGGAGCTGTGTCGGTGGAGCTGTGTGGTGGGTGGAGCTGTGTGGTGGGTGCCTCGGTGGAGCTGTGTGGTGGGTGCCTCGGTGGAGCTGTGTGGTGGGTGCATCGGTGGAGCTGTGTGGTGGGTGCATTGGTGGAGCTGTGTAGGTGGAGCTGTGTAGGTGGGTGCATCGGTGGAGCTGTGTGGTGGGTGCCTCGGTGGAGCTGTGTGGTGGGTGCATCGGTGGAGCTGTGTGGTGGGTGCATCGGTGGAGCTGTATGGTGGGTGCCTCGGTGGAGCTGTGTCGGTGGAGCTGGGTGGTGGGTGCATCGGTGGAGCTGGGTGGTGGGTGCCTCGGTGGAGCTGTGTCAGTGGAGCTGCGTGGTGGCTGCATCGGTGGAGCTGTGTGGTGGGTGCATCAGTAGAGCTGTGTGGTGGGTGCATTGCTGGAGCTGTGTGGTGGGTGCATCGGTGGAGCTGTGTAGGTGGAGCTGTGTGGTGGGTGCATTGGTGGAGCTGTGTGGTGGGTGCATCGGTGGAGCTGTATGGTGGGTGCCTCGGTGGAGCTGTGTCGGTGGAGCTGTGTGGTGGCAGCATCGGTGGAGCTGTGTGGTGGGTGCATCGGTTGAGCTGTGTGGTGGGTGCCTCGGTGGAGCTGTGTGGTGGGTGCATCGGTAGAGCTGTATGGTGGGTGCATCGGTGGAGCTGTGTGGTGGGTGCATCGGTGGAGCTGTGTGGTGGGTGCATCGGTGGAGCTGTGTCGGTGGAGCTGTGTGGTGGTTGCATCAGTGGAGCTGGGTGGTGGGTGCATCGGTGGAGCAGTGTGGTGGGTGCATCGGTGGAGCTGTGTCGGTGGAGCTGTGTGGTGGGTGCATTGGTGGAGCTGTGTCGGTGGAGCTGTGTGGTGGCTGCATCGGTGGAGCTGTGTGGTGGGTGCCTCGGTGGAGCTGTGTGGTGGGTGCCTCGGTGGAGCTGTGTGGTGGGTGCATCGGTGGAGCTGTGTGGTGGGTGCATTGGTGGAGCTGTGTAGGTGGAGCTGTGTAGGTGGGAGCATCGGTGGAGCTGTGTGGTGGGTGCCTCGGTGGAGCTGTGTGGTGGGTGCATCGGTGGAGTTGTGTGGTGGGTGCATCGGTGGAGCTGTATGGTGGGTGCCTCGGTGGAGCTGTGTCGGTGGAGCTGGGTGGTGGGTGCATCGGTGGAGCTGGGTGGTGGGTGCCTCGGTGGAGCTGTGTCAGTGGAGCTGCGTGGTGGCTGCATCGGTGGAGCTGTGTGGTGGGTGCATCGGTAGAGCTGTGTGGTGGGTGCATTGGTGGAGCTGTGTGGTGGGTGCATCGGTGGAGCTGTGTAGGTGGAGCTGTGTGGTGGGTGCATTGGTGGAGCTGTGTGTTGGGTGCCTCGGTGGAGCTGTGTGGTGGGTGCATCGGTGTAGCTGTATAGTGGGTGCCTCGGTGGAGCTGTGTGGTGGGTGCATCGGTGGAGCTGTGTGGTGGGTGCATCGGTGGAGCTGTATGGTGGGTGCCTCGCTGAAGCTGTATGGTGGGTGCCTCGGTGGAGCTGTGTGGTGGGTTCATCAGTGGAGCTGTGTGGTAGGTGCATCGGTGGAGCTGTGTCGGTGGAGCTGTGTGGTGGGTGCATCGGTGGAGCAGTGTGGTGGGTGCATCGGTGGAGCTGTGTGGTGGGTGCATCTGTGGAGCTGTGTGGTGGGTGCCTCTGTGGAGCTGTGTTGTGGGAGCCTCGTGGAGCTGTGTGGTGGGTGCATCGGTGGAGCTGTGTGGTGGGTGCATTGGTGGAGCTGTATGGTGGGTGCCTCGGTGGAGCTGTGTGGTGGGTGCATTGGTGGAGCTGTGTGGTGGGTGCCTCCATGGAGCTGTGTGGTGGGTGCCTCGGTGGAGCTGTATGGCGGGTGCCTCGGTGGAGCTGTGTGGTGGTGCATCGCTGGAGCTGTGTGGTGGGTTCATCGGTGAAGCAGTGTGGTGGGTGCATCGATGGAGCTGTGTCGGTGGAGCTGTGTGGTGGCTGCATCGGTGGAGCTGTGTGGTGGGTGCATCGGTGGAGCTGTGGGGTGGGTGCATCGGTGGAGCTGTGTGGTGGGTGCATCGTTGGAGCTGTGTGGTGGGTGCATCGGTGGAGCTGTGTCGCTGGAGCTGTGTGGTGGCTTCATCGGTGGAGCTGTGTGGTAGGTGCATCGGTGGAGCTGTATGGTGGCTGCATCGGTGGAGCTGTGTGGTGGGTGCATCGGTGGAGCTGTGTGGTGGGTGCATCGGTCGAGCTGTATGGTGGGTGCATCGGTGGAGCTGTGTGGTGGGTGCATCGGTGGAGCTGTGTGGTGGGTGCATCGGTGGAGCTGTGTCGGTGGAGCTGTGTGGTGGTTGCATCAGTGGAGCTGGGTGGTGGGTGCATCGGTGGAGCAGTGTGGTGGGTGCATCGGTGGAGCTGTGACGGTGGAGCTGTGTGGTGGGTGCATCGGTGGAGCTGTGTCGGTGGAGCTGTGTGGTGGCTGCATCGGTGGAGCTGTGTGGTGGGTGCATCGGTGGAGCTGTGTGGTAGGTGCCTCGGTGGAGCTGTGTGGTGGGTGCATCGGTGGAGCTGTGTGGTGGGTGCATTGGTGGAGCTGTGTAGGTGGGTGCATCGGTGGAGCTGTGTGGTGGGTGCCATGGTGGAGCTGTGTGGTGGGTGCATCGGTGGAGCTGTGTGGTGGGTGCATCAGTAGAGCTGTATGGTGGGTGCCTCGGTGGAGCTGTGTGGTGGGTGCATTGGTGGAGCTGTATGGTCATCGGTGGAGCTGGGTGGTGGGTGCATCGGTGGAGCTGTGTCGGTGGAGCTGTGTGGTGGCTGCATCGGTGGAGCTGTGTGGTGGGTGCATCGGTGGAGCTGTGTGGTGGGTGCATCTGTGGAGCTGTGTGGTGGGTGCCTCGGTAGAGCTGTGTGGTCGGTGCATCGGTGGAGCTGTGTGGTGGGTGCCTTGGTGGAGCTGTATGGTGGGTGCCTCGGTGGAGCTGTGTGGCGGGTGCATCGGTGGAGCTGTGTGGTGGGTGCATCGGTGGACCTGTGTGGTGGGTGCATCAGTGGAGCTGTGTCAGTGGAGCTGTGTGGTGGGTGCATTTGTGGAGCCGGGTGGTGGTTGCATCGGTGGAGCTGTGTTGGTGGAGCTGTGTGGTGGCTGCATTGGTGGAGCTGTGTTGTGGGTGCATCAGTGGAGCTGTGTGGTGGGTGCCTCGGTGGAGCTGTGTGGTGGGTGCATCGGTGGAGCTGTGTGGTGGGTGCATCGGTGGAGCTGTGTCGCTGGAGCTGTGTGGTGGCTTCATCGGTGGAGCTGTGTGGTAGGTGCATCGGTGGAGCTGTATGGTGGCTGCATCGGTGGAGCTGTGTGGTGGGTGCATCGGTGGAGCTGTGTGGTGGGTGCATCGGTGGAGCTGTATGGTGGGTGCATCGGTGGAGCTGTGTGGTGGGTGCATCGGTGGAGCTGTGTGGTGGGTGCATCGGTGGAGCTGTGTCGGTGGAGCTGTGTGGTGGTTGCATCAGTGGAGCTGGGTGGTGGGTGCATCGGTGGAGCAGTGTGGTGGGTGCATCGGTGGAGCTGTGACGGTGAAGCTGTGTGGTGGGTGCATCGGTGGAGCTGTGTCGGTGGAGCTGTGTGGTGGCTGCATCGGTGGAGCTGTGTGGTGGGTGCATCGGTGGAGCTGTGTGGTAGGTGCCTCGGTGTAGCTGTGTGGTGGGTGCATCGGTGGAGCTGTGTGGTGGGTGCATTGGTGGAGCTGTGTAGGTGGAGCTGTGTAGGTGGGTGCATCGGTGGAGCTGTGTGGTGGGTGCCATGGTGGAGCTGTGTGGTGGGTGCCATGGTGGAGCTGTGTGGTGGGTGCATCAGTAGAGCTGTATGGTGGGTGCCTCGGTGGAGCTGTGTGGTGGGTGCATCGGTGGAGCTGTATGGTCATCGGTGGAGCTGGGTGGTGGGTGCATCGGTGGAGCTGTGTCGGTGGAGCTGTGTGGTGGCTGCATCGGTGGAGCTGTGTGGTGGGTGCATCGGTGGAGCTGTGTGGTGGGTGCATCTGTGGAGCTGTGTGATGGGTGCCTCGGTAGAGCTGTGTGGTCGGTGCATCGGTGGAGCTGTGTGGTGGGTGCCTTGGTGGAGCTGTATGGTGGGTGCCTCGGTGGAGCTGTGTGGCGGGTGCATCGGTGGAGCTGTGTGGTGGGTGCATCGGTGGACCTGTGTGGTGGGTGCATCGGTGGAGCTGTGTCAGTGGAGCTGTGTGGTGGGTGCATCGGTGGAGCCGGGTGGTGGTTGCATCGGTGGAGCTGTGTCGGTGGAGCTGTGTGGTGGCTGCATTGGTGGAGCTGTGTTGTGGGTGCATCGGTGGAGCTGTGTGGTGGGTGCCTCGGTGGAGCTGTGTGGTGGGTGCATCGGTGGAGCTGTGTGGTAGGTGCATCGGTGGAGCATTGTAGGTGGAGCTGTGTGGTGGGTGCATCGGTGGAGCTGTGTGGTGGGTGCCTCGGTGGAGCTGTGTGGTGGGTGCATCGGTGGAGCTGTGTGGTGGGTGCATTGGTGGAGCTGTGTGGTGGGTGCATCGGTGGAGCTGTATGGTGGGTGGAGCTGTGTGGTGGGTGCATCGGTGGAGCTGTATGGTGGGTGCCTCGGTGGAGCTGTGTGGTGGGTGCATCGGTGGAGCTGTGTGGTGGGTGCATCGGTGGAGCTGTGTGGTGGGTGCCTTGGTGGAGCTGTGTGATGGGTGCCTCGGTGGAGCTATGTGGTGGGTGCATCGGTGGAGCTGTATGGTGGGTGCCTCGGTGGAGCTGTGTGGTGGGTGCATCGGTGGAGCTGTGTGGTGGGTGCCTCGGTGGAGCTGTATGGTGGGTGCCTCGGTGGAGCTGTATGGTGGGTGCCTCGGTGGAGCTGTGTGGTGGGTGCATTGGTGGAGCTGTGTCGGTGGAGCTGTGTGGTGGCTGCATCGGTGGAGCTGTGTGGTGGCTGCATCAATGGAGCTGTGTGGTGGGTGCATCGGTGGAGCTGTGTCGGTGGAGCTGTGTGGTGGCTGCATCGGTGGAGCTGTGTAGTGGGTGCATCGGTGGAGCTGTGTGGTGGGTGCATCGTTGGAGCTGTGTGGTGGGTGCATCGGTGGAGCTGTGTGGTGGGTGCATCTGTGGAGCTGTGTGGTGGGTGCCTCGGTGGAGCTGTGTGGTGGGTGCATCGGTGGAGCTGTGTGGTGGGTGCATCAGTGGAGCTGTATGGTGGGTGCCTCGGTGGAGCTGTGTGGTGGGTGCATCGGTGGAGCAGTGTGGTGGGTGCCTCGGTGGAGCTGTATGGTGGGTGCCTCGGTGGAGCTGAATGGTGGGTGCCTCGGTGGAGCTGTGTTGTGGGTGCATCGGTGGAGCTGTGTCGGTGGAGCTGTGTGGTGGCTGCATCGGTGGAGCTGTGTGGTGGGTACATCTGTGGAGCACTGTGGTGGGTGCATCGGTGGAGCTGTGTGGTGGGTGCATTGGTGGAGCTATGTGGTGGGTGCATCGGTGGAGCTGTGTTGGTGGAGCTGTGTGGTGGCAGCATCGGTGGAGCTGTGTGGTGGGTGCATCGGTGGAGCTGTGTGGTGGCTGCATCGGTGGAGCTGTGTGGTGGGTGCATCGGTGGAGCTGTGTGGTGGGTGCATCGGTGGAGCTGTATGGTGGCTGCATCGGTGGAGCTGTGTGGTGGGTGCATCGGTGGAGCTGTGTGGTGGGTGCATCGGTGGAGCTGTATGGTGGGTGCCTCGTGGAGCTGTGAGGTGGGTGCATCAGTGGAGCCGTGTCGGTGGAGCTGTGTGGTGGCTGCATCAGTGGAGCTGGGTGGTGGGTGCATCGGTGGAGCTGTGTGGTGGGTGCATCGGTGGAGCTGTGTCGGTGGAGCTGTGTGGTGGTTGCATCGGTGGAGCTGTATGGTGGCTGCATCGGTGGAGCTGTGTGGTGGGTGCATCGGTGGAGCTGTGTGGTGGGTGCATCAGTGGAGCTGTATGGTGGGTGCATCGGTGGAGCTGTGTGGTGGGTGCATCGGTGGAGCTTTGTGGTGGGTGCATCAGTGGAGCTGTGTCGGTGAAGCTGTGTGGTGGTTGCATCAGTGGAGCTGGCTGGTGGGTGCATCGGTGGAGCTGTGTGGTGGGTATATCGGTGGAGCTGTGTCGATGGAGCTGTGTGGTGGGTGCATCGGTGGAGCTGTGTCGGTGGAGCTGTGTGGTGGCTGCATCGGTGGAGCTGTGTGGTGGGTGCATCGGTGGAGCTGTGTGGTGGGAGCCTCGGTGGAGCTGTGTGGTGGGTGCATCGGTGGAGCTGTGTGGTGGGTGCATCGGTGGAGCTGTGTAGGTGGAGCTGTGTGGTGGGTGCATCGTTGGAGCTGTGTGGTGGGTGCATCGGTGGAGCTGTATGGTGGGTGCATCGGTGGAGCTGTGTGGTGGGTGCATCGGTGGAGCTGTGTGGTGGGTGCATCGGTGGAGCTGTGTCGGTGGAGCTGTGTGGTGGTTGCATCAGTGGAGCTGGGTGGTGGGTGCATCGGTGGAGCAGTGTGGTGGGTGCATCGGTGGAGCTGTGACGGTGAAGCTGTGTGGTGGGTGCATCGGTGGAGCTGTGTCGGTGGAGCTGTGTGGTGGCTGCATCGGTGGAGCTGTGTGGTGGGTGCATCGGTGGAGCTGTGTGGTAGGTGCCTCGGTGGAGCTGTGTGGTGGGTGCATCGGTGGAGCTGTGTGGTGGGTGCATTGGTGGAGCTGTGTAGGTGGAGCTGTGTAGGTGGGTGCATCGGTGGAGCTGTGTGGTGGGTGCCATGGTGGAGCTGTGTGGTGGGTGCCATGGTGGAGCTGTGTGGTGGGTGCATCAGTAGAGCTGTATGGTGGGTGCCTCGGTGGAGCTGTGTGGTGGGTGCATCGGTGGAGCTGTATGGTCATCGGTGGAGCTGGGTGGTGGGTGCATCGGTGGAGCTGTGTCGGTGGAGCTGTGTGGTGGCTGCATCGGTGGAGCTGTGTGGTGGGTGCATCGGTGGAGCTGTGTGGTGGGTGCATCTGTGGAGCTGTGTGGTGGGTGCCTCGGTAGAGCTGTGTGGTCGGTGCATCGGTGGAGCTGTGTGGTGGGTGCCTTGGTGGAGCTGTATGGTGGGTGCCTCGGTGGAGCTGTGTGGCGGGTGCATCGGTGGAGCTGTGTGGTGGGTGCATCGGTGGACCTGTGTGGTGGGTGCATCGGTGGAGCTGTGTCAGTGGAGCTGTGTGGTGGGTGCATCGGTGGAACCGGGTGGTGGTTGCATCGGTGGAGCTGTGTCGGTGGAGCTGTGTGGTGGCTGCATTGGTGGAGCTGTGTTGTGGGTGCATCGGTGGAGCTGTGTGGTGGGTGCCTCGGTGGAGCTGTGTGGTGGGTGCATCGGTGGAGCTGTGTGGTAGGTGCATCGGTGGAGCATTGTAGGTGGAGCTGTGTGGTGGGTGCATCGGTGGAGCTGTGTGGTGGGTGCCTCGGTGGAGCTGTGTGGTGGGTGCATCGGTGGAGCTGTGTGGTGGGTGCATTGGTGGAGCTGTGTGGTGGGTGCATCGGTGGAGCTGTATGGTGGGTGGAGCTGTGTGGTGGGTGCATCGGTGAAGCTGTATGGTGGGTGCCTCGGTGGAGCTGTGTGGTGGGTGCATCGGTGGAGCTGTGTGGTGGGTGCATCGGTGGAGCTGTGTGGTGGGTGCCTTGGTGGAGCTGTGTGATGGGTGCCTCGGTGGAGCTATGTGGTGGGTGCATCGGTGGAGCTGTATGGTGGGTGCCTCGGTGGAGCCGTGTGGTGGGTGCATCGGTGGAGCTGTGTGGTGGGTGCCTCGGTGGAGCTGTATGGTGGGTGCCTCGGTGGAGCTGTATGGTGGGTGCCTCGGTGGAGCTGTGTGGTGGGTGCATTGGTGGAGCTGTGTCGGTGGAGCTGTGTGGTGGCTGCATCGGTGGAGCTGTGTGGTGGCTGCATCAATGGAGCTGTGTGGTGGGTGCATCGGTGGAGCTGTGTCGGTGGAGCTGTGTGGTGGCTGCATCGGTGGAGCTGTGTAGTGGGTGCATCGGTGGAGCTGTGTGGTGGGTGCATCGTTGGAGCTGTGTGGTGGGTGCATCGGTGGAGCTGTGTGGTGGGTGCATCTGCGGAGCTGTGTGGTGGGTGCCTCGGTGGAGCTGTGTGGTGGGTGCATCGGTGGAGCTGTGTGGTGGGTGCATCAGTGGAGCTGTATGGTGGGTGCCTCGGTGGAGCTGTGTGGTGGGTGCATCGGTGGAGCAGTGTGGTGGGTGCCTCGGTGGAGCTGTATGGTGGGTGCCTCGGTGGAGCTGAATGGTGGGTGCCTCGGTGGAGCTGTGTTGTGAGTGCATCGGTGGAGCTGTGTCGGTGGAGCTGTGTGGTGGCTGCATCGGTGGAGCTGTGTGGTGGGTACATCTGTGGAGCACTGTGGTGGGTGCATCGGTGGAGCTGTGTGGTGGGTGCATTGGTGGAGCTATGTGGTGGGTGCATCGGTGGAGCTGTGTTGGTGGAGCTGTGTGGTGGCAGCATCGGTGGAGCTGTGTGGTGGGTGCATCGGTGGAGCTGTGTGGTGGCTGCATCGGTGGAGCTGTGTGGTGGGTGCATCGGTGGAGCTGTGTGGTGGGTGCATCGGTGGAGCTGTATGGTGGCTGCATCGGTGGAGCTGTGTGGTGGGTGCATCGGTGGAGCTGTGTGGTGGGTGCATCGGTGGAGCTGTATGGTGGGTGCCTCGTGGAGCTGTGAGGTGGGTGCATCAGTGGAGCCGTGTCGGTGGAGCTGTGTGGTGGCTGCATCAGTGGAGCTGGGTGGTGGGTGCATCGGTGGAGCTGTGTGGTGGGTGCATCGGTGGAGCTGTGTCGGTGGAGCTGTGTGGTGGTTGCATCGGTGGAGCTGTATGGTGGCTGCATCGGTGGAGCTGTGTGGTGGGTGCATCGGTGGAGCTGTGTGGTGGGTGCATCAGTGGAGCTGTATGGTGGGTGCATCGGTGGAGCTGTGTGGTGGGTGCATCGGTGGAGCTTTGTGGTGGGTGCATCAGTGGAGCTGTGTCGGTGAAGCTGTGTGGTGGTTGCATCAGTGGAGCTGGCTGGTGGGTGCATCGGTGGAGCTGTGTGGTGGGTATATCGGTGGAGCTGTGTCGATGGAGCTGTGTGGTGGGTGCATCGGTGGAGCTGTGTCGGTGGAGCTGTGTGGTGGCTGCATCGGTGGAGCTGTGTGGTGGGTGCATCGGTGGAGCTGTGTGGTGGGAGCCTCGGTGGAGCTGTGTGGTGGGTGCATCGGTGGAGCTGTGTGGTGGGTGCATCGGTGGAGCTGTGTAGGTGGAGCTGTGTGGTGGGTGCATCGGTGGAGCTGTGTGGTGGGTGCATCGGTGGAGCTGTGTGGTGGGTGCATCTGCGGAGCTGTGTGGTGGGTGCCTCGGTGGAGCTGTGTGGTGGGTCATCGGTGGAGCTGTGTGGTGGGTGCATCAGTGGAGCTGTATGGTGGGTGCCTCGGTGGAGCTGTGTGGTGGGTGCATCGGTGGAGCAGTGTGGTGGGTGCCTCGGTGGAGCTGTATGGTGGGTGCCTCAGTGGAGCTGAATGGTGGGTGCCTCGATGGAGCTGTGTGGTGGGTGCATCGGTGGAGCTGTGTCAGTGGAGCTGTGTGGTGGCTGCATCGGTGGAGCTGTGTGGTGGGTACATCTGTGTAGCACTGTGGTGGGTGCATCGGTGGAGCTGTGTGGTGGGTGCATTGGTGGAGCTATGTGGTGGGTGCATCGGTGGAGCTGTGTTGGTGGAGCTGTGTGGTGGCAGCATCGGTGGAGCTGTGTGGTGGGTGCATCGGTGGAGCTGTGTGGTGGCTGCATCGGTGGAGCTGTGTGGTGGGTGCATCGGTGGAGCTGTGTGGTGGGTGCATCGGTGGAGCTGTATGGTGGCTGCATCGGTGGAGCTGTGTGGTGGGTGCATCGATGGAGCTGTGTGGTGGGTGCATCGGTGGAGCTGTATGGTGGGTGCCTCGGTGGAGCTGTGTGGTGGGTGCATCAGTGGAGCTGTGTCGGTGGAGCTCTGTGGTGGCTGCATCAGTGGAGCTGGGTGGTGGGTGCATCGGTGGAGCTGTGTGGTGGGTGCCTCGGTGGAGCTGTGTCGGTGGAGCTGTGTGGTGGTTGCATCGGTGGAGCTGTATGGTGGCTGCATCGGTGGAGCTGTGTGGTGGGTGCATCGGTGGAGCTGTGTGGTGGGTGCATCAGTGGAGCTGTATGGTGGGTGCATCGGTGGAGCTGTGTGGTGGGTGCATCGGTGGAGCTTTGTGGTGGGTGCATCAGTGGAGCTGTGTCGGTGAAGCTGTGTGGTGGTTGCATCAGTGGAGCTGGCTGGTGGGTGCATCGGTGGAGCTGTGTGGTGGGTATATCGGTGGAGCTGTGTCGATGGAGCTGTGTGGTGGGTGCATCGGTGGAGCTGTGTCGGTGGAGCTGTGTGGTGGCTGCATCGATGGAGCTGTGTGGTGGGTGCATCGGTGGAGCTGTGTGGTGGGAGCCTCGGTGGAGCTGTGTGGTGGGTGCATCGGTGGAGCTGTGTGGTGGGTGCATCGGTGGAGCTGTGTAGGTGGAGCTGTGTGGTGGGTGCATCGGTGGAGCTGTGTGGTGGGTGCATCAGTAGAGCTGTATGGTGGGTGCCTCGGTGGAGCTGTGTGGTGGGTGCATCGGTGGAGCTGTGTGGTGGGTGCATCGGTGGAGCTGTATGGTCATCGGTGGAGCTGGGTGGTGGGTGCATCGGTGGAGCTGTGTCGGTGGAGCTGTGTGGTGGCTGCATCGGTGGAGCTGTGTGGTGGGTGCATCGGTGGAGCTGTGTGGTGGGTGCCTTGGTGGAGCTATATGGTGGGTGCCTCGGTGGAGCTGTGTGGCGGTGCATCGGTGGAGCTGTGTGGTGGGTGCATCGGTGGAGCTGTGCGGTGGGTGCATCGGTGGAGCTGTGTCAGTGGAGCTGTGTGGTGGGTGCATCGGTGGAGCCGGGTGGTGGTTGCATTGGTGGAGCTGTGTCGGTGGAGCTGTGTGGTGGCTGCATTGGTGGAGCTGTGTTGTGGGTGCATCGGTGGAGCTGTGTGGTGGGTGCATCGGTGGAGCTGTGCGGTGGGTGCCTCGGTGGAGCTGTGTGGTGGGTGCATCGGTGGAGCTGTGTGGTGGGTGCATCGGTGGAGCGTTGTAGGTGGAGCTGTGTGGTGAGTGCATCAGTGGAGCTGTGTGGTGGGTGCCTCGGTGGAGCTGTGTGGTGGGTGCATCGGAGGAGCTGTATGGTGGGTGCATCGGTGGAGCTGTGTGGTGGGTGCATCGGTGGAGCTGTATGGTGGGTGCCTCGGTGGAGCTGTGTGGTGGGTGGATCGGTGGAGCTGTGTGGTGGGTGCATCGGTGGAGCTGTCTGGTGGGTGCCTCGGTGGAGCTGTGTGGTGGGTGCATCGGTGGAGCTATATGGTGGATGCCGCGGTGGAGCTGTGTGGTGGGTGCATCGGTGGAGCTGTGTGGTGGGTGCCTCGGTGGAGCTGTATGGTGGGTGCCTCGGTGGAGCTGTGTGGTGGGTGCATCAGTGGAGCTGTATTGGTGGAGCTGTGTGGTGGCTGCATCGGTGGAGCTGTGTGGTGGGTGCATCAGTGGAGCTGTGTGGTGGGTGCATCGGTGGAGCTGTGTCGGTGGAGCTCTTTGGTGGCTGCATCGGTGGAGCTGTGTAGTGGGTGCATCGGTGGAGCTGTGTGGTGGGTGCATCGGTGGAGCTGTGTGGTGGGTGCATCGGTGGAGCTGTGTGGTGGGTGCATCTGCGGAGCTGTGTGGTGGGTGCCTCTGTGGAGCTGTGTGGTGGGTGCATCGGTGGAGCAGTGTGGTGGGTGCCTCGGTGGAGCTGTATGGTGGTTGCCTCGTTGGAGCTGTATGGTGGGTGCCTCGGTGGAGCTGTGTGGTGGGTGCATCGGTGGAGCTGTGTCGGTGGAGCTGTGTGGTGGGTGCATCGGTGGAGCTGTGTGGTGGGTGCATCGGTGGAGCTGTGTGGTGGGTGCATTGGTGGAGCTGTGTGGTGGGTGCATCGGTGGAGCTGTGTCGGTGGAGCTCTGTGGTGGCAGCATCGGTGGAGCTGTGTGGTCAGTGCATCGGTGGAGCTGTGTGGTGGGTGCATTGGTGGAGCTGTATGGTGGCTGCATCGGTGGAGCTGTGTGGTGGGTGCATCGGTGGAGCTGTGTGGTGGGTGCATCGGTGGAGCTGTATGGTGGGTGCCTCGGTGGCGCTGTGTGGTGGGTGCATCAGTGGAGCTGTGTCGGTGGAGCTGTGTGGTGGTTGCATCAGTGGAGCTGGGTGGTGGGTGCATCGGTGGAGCTGTGTGGTGGGTGCATCGGTGGAGCTGTGTCGGTGGAGCTGTGTGGTGGTTGCATCGGTGGAGCTGAGTGGTTGGTGCATCGGTGGAGCTGTGTCGGTGGAGCTGTGTGGTGGCTGCATCGGTGGAGCTGTGTGGTGGGTACATCAGTGGAGCTGTGTGGTGGGTGCATCGGTGGAGCTGTGTCGTGGGTGCATCGGTGGAGCTGTGTGGTGGGTGCATCGGTGGAGCTGTGTAGGTGGAGCTGTATGGTGGGTGCCTCGGTGGAGCTGTGTGGTGGGTGCATCGGTGGAGCTGTGTGGTGGGTCCATCGGTGGAGCTGTATGGTGGGTGCCTCGGTGGAGCTGTAAGGTGGGTGCCGCGGTGGAGCTGTGTGGTGGGTGCATCGGTGGAGCTGTGTGGTGGGTGCATCGGTGGAGCTGTGTCAGTGGAGCTGTGTGGTGGCTGCATCGGTGGAGCTGTGTGGTGGGTGCATCGGTGGAGCTGTGTGGTGGGTGCCTCGGTGGAGCTGTGTGGTGGGTGCATCGGTGGAGCTGTGTGGTGGGTGCATCGGTGGAGCTGTATGGTGGGTGCCTCGGTGGAGCTGTGTGGTGGGTGCATGGTGGAGCTGTGTGGTGGGTGTCTCGGTGGAGCTGTATGGTGGGTGCCTTGGTGGAGCTGTATGGTGGGTGCCTCGGTGGAGCTGTGTGGTGGCTGCATCAGTGGGGCTGTGTGGTGGGTGCATCGGTGGAGCTGTGTTGGGCGAGCTGTGTGGTGGCTGCATCGGTGGAGCTGTGTGGTGGGTGCATCGGTGGAGCTGTGTGGTGGGTGCATCGGGGGAGCTGTGGTGGGTGCATCAGTGGAGCTGTATGTTGGCTGCATCGGTGGAGCTGTGTGGTGGGTGCATCGGTGGACCTGTGTGGTGGGTGCGTCGGTGGAGCTGTGTGGTGGGTGCATCGGTGGAGCTGTGTGGTGGGTGCATTGGTGGAGCTGTATGGTGGGTGCATCGGTGGAGCTGTATTGTGGGTGCATCGGAGGAGCTGTGTGGTGAGTGCATCAGTGGAGCTGTGTTGGAAATGGGATCCCCGGCTGGCCAGCCGGGGATCCCATTTCCAACATTGGCGGCAAGCGGTGGGATAAGGATTTGTGTTTGCGTTGTACCTTAGTAGTAACTGGCCATACCACAAAACTCTGCATTTAGATGTCCACATTTTAGGGGATTGTATTGTTTTGGAAGTTTCATTATTTTCTTCTCCTGAAGAGTGTCATTTGATTGTGTTCAGTACATTTGTCCCCCGCCCTGCTTCCAGAGTTTGGTACCTGTGTCGCTTTTGGTCAGGTTGAGAAGTCAGGGGTGGTAGAAACTGCCTTACCGATCCGAGGGGAGGGTGTGTGTGGATGAATGGTGTGTTTTCCTGGACGCATGAGTATGAGTTCTCTTTGATAAGGAGATTGTTGAAGTTTTGGAATTGTGTCCTCTTACTTCAGATTGTTCAGTCCCCTGTGTTGCACGTGTCTGTGAGCATCTTGCCAAGATGGAGTCTGCTTTTAATGTCTGGGGTCTGTTTTTGCATGAACTGAGAGAGTTTTGCGAAGAGAGAGACATTGCAGTGAATGAGTCAGACACCCAGTCCCAACTTAGGGGTAACCTGATCCAATGGCAGAAGGATGACTGGGAGCGTGAGCACAGTGAGGAGAGGGCCCTGGTCTCACACCATGAGGGTGGTGGGTCAGAGGGGAGCCCTGAAGAGTCTGAGGAGGAGGAAGAAGATGACAGCACAGGGACGCCAGCAGAGAGTGAGGACCCCATAGATAGGGAGTCCCTTGCTGGGTCCAGTTTAGGAGGCAGCGCCTCATCCCTTTACCTGTCCCCAGAGGAGCTGGAAGATAGGAGGAGAGAAAGGGAGCACCAGCTGGCTTTAGAAAAGCTCAGGTTGGAGCATGCCCAGGCTATGGCACAGCTGGGCATTAGAAAGCAACAGCTGGAGGTTAAGAAGCAACAGCTAGCGACCGAGAGGGTCTTAGCGCAGGAAAGGATAGAGGTGGCTGAGAGGGCCTCCACCAGAGGCGAAGTAGCTCTGGAGGGTAGACTATCCCCTGCGCGCAGTGTTGAGTTTCTGGATCCCCCAGGGAGGGTTGGGTCCAGTGGTGGCAGCTATTTAAATCTCAGTCTAGAAAGTCCCAGTTCCCAGAGTATGGTTCCTGTTTCCCCAGAGGAGGAGAATAGGTTGAGGTTTAGGAACCTTAGGAAACCGTCTCATCAGTCTTGGGAAGACTTTGAGGATGACTGTTGTGAAGCCCTGTGTGATTGGGTACGGGAGCCCACGAAATGTGATTGGGACCTATTGTTCGATATGTTTCTCAGAGAGCAGTTGCTCAGTTGTTGTTCACCAGGGTTGCGCCAACACCTGTTAGGGTGTGGATTGTCTGAACCATGTGAGCTGGCAGAGGAAGCAGACCGCTGGGAAGGGACCAGAGGTTCTGTAGAGTCATTGGTGAGTGACTCCAAAAGTAGTGGGTCAGGGATCTTCCAGCCCAGCGTGGTGGAAGAGGCTCAGTGTAGCCCAGCTAGGTCCCTGGTTAGTGAGAAGGGTGTAGGGGCTGACTGCCTGGGTCAGTGGAGCAGGAGTCAGTGGGTGGCTGAGAGCCCCCAGAGGCCCGAAGCCCTGTCTCAGAACCTGGGTGGTTTCTTGAGGGAACACCAGGTTGGGGACCTAGGCTGTCCTGTTAGCCCATTTGAGGAGGATCTCCTAGTGAGTAGAGGACCTGGAGTGTCTGTAAACAGAGCTCCTGTGGCTCTAGAGTCTGGCAGTACCGCTCCGGTAGGGAGGGTACAGGAGTCCAGAGTGAGGAGTGATTGGGGGAGTTCCCCAGTGGAAGGACCAGTGGGTCAGGGACTACCCAGTTGGGCTAGGTTCCCGTGTAGTGACCATGGTAACACCACTTCTGGTCTGGGGGATCGTCACGCACTGTCAGGTGGACAGAGGGCGGGAGATCTGCGCCAGACAGACAGTCACGCAACAGATGTGACATTTGTTAGCCTCAGGGGGATTGTGTGTGAGTCCCCAGAAGTCCTGGAGTGCCAGGCAACTGTTCCACCGAAGGTTTTAGACCAGAGGTTGGAAGGCCAGGTTCAGGATCGGCCTGACCTGAAGGGTAGGACGACTGTAACCAGTGTCCTGACCGGTTCTTCTTCCAGAGGAACTTCTCCAGGTGGGAGAGGGCAGACCTCTGGAAGGGGGTGCAGAGGGTGGGAGAGCCCACCTCTGACCCCGGTGCAACCTGAGTGGATAAGTCCTGGGTTGGAATGGCGTTCTAGGGGTACCCCTCGCAGAGGGAGGAGGAACCCTAGGAGAAGAGGTAGGGGGAGGAGAGCCTTCCCTGAGACTCCTGGTCTGCCTGAGGTTGTAGGCCCTAGGCTGGAGTACCAGTGGCAGTCTAGTCCTGTCTTGCAGACAGGAAGAGTGGAGAATGGCTCCTATGTGCCAGGGGTTACTACCCCCCGCTCTGCGAATTGGCATGGACCAGTGGCACCTGGGTGGCCCAGGGCCTGGTCCTGGCCGCGGACAACTTGGGAGTACCAGTGGGGTTGCCCAGTTGGTCCAGACAGTGTGTTTAGAAGGAATCCCATGGGTTCACCGTGGCGTAGAACAGGAGGGTGTCCCTGCAGTTGTGGGCCCGCGTCCGTGTTCTATCGCCCCAAGCAGGGAAGTCCATCACGGTGGTGATTGGTCTCCCCTGCGTTTTGGCTGGAAGGGGGTTATGTTGGACTTTGGCCCTTAGGGCAGGTTCACCCCTAGACTTTTTGCTTGAAATGGTGACCTGGAGATGGTGATTTTGGGATTCTGCGTACTTTCACTGTGTCCCAGGGGAAAGTGCGTGCGCACTCTGAGTGCATGTGCTGAGCTAGGCCTGCCCACCCATAGGAATGCATGGGGAATGTATGTGTCCCTGGTAGTTCCTGATGCGTGGGGTGTACAGGCTTGAGTCTGGTATGTGTGAACTCGTGTGAGTGAATGCTGCGCAACGGTGTATGCAGCATGTATGTGTCTAGTAGCGAAGCGCCATTTCTAGACATGGCTGTACGTGTGCTGTGAGGGTGCTGGCGTGTGATTGGCTGGAGCTGGCTGGCATGCCAGGCTCCGGGAAGTCTGGATGGGTCTTCCCGGTGGTGAGTGGGAGATTAGCATGAGTGATGTGTGGGAGGAGTGTACCTGTGTCCTGGATGGGCTGGGTTTTCCCCACACAATGCTGGCTCCGCCCCCCTGTGGTGTGTCTAATGACCCAAGCCCTGCCAGTGAATAGAGAGGGTGGTTGAGGTAAACAGAGTACTCAAGAACCAGCTGCGACTGGTTCCGCCCCCACTCTGCACCCTCAGACAAAGGAATGCACTGTATAAAAATGGGGCTGTGTCCCCACTGAAGTTGTTCTCTTCCAGGATCCTGAGGGGGCTGTTGCTGCTGCTGGGCCAGAGGACCGCCACTTGGGCTGTCTCCCTGCCTGGAGACCCAGTGTGCTGGCTCTGGGCCCAGCCCTGCCCCCCTGCCTTGCTGAAGGACTCTGCTGGACCTTTATTTTACTTATAGCGCCTGGGAGCGCTCTATTTTGGTCCTCTAGCGCTTGAGAGCGCTGTATTTGGCATTTAGCGCAGGGAGCGCTGTAAATTGCCTTTTAGCGCTGAGGAGCGCTTTGCCTGCCTAGCGAGTGCCCACCTCGCTTATTTTGGTTAATTTGCCCCCTGGCAGGTGCCCACCCTGCCAGGGACCTTGCCGCTATATTTTAAGTTTACCTCGAGGGAGCCCACTCCTCGGTAAACTCATCCCCCGCCTTCGAGTGCCTGGAACGGGCCGCCGCGCTGCCCGCGACGACCCGGAAGTGGCTGGCCGGCCGGCCAATCCGAGTGCGGCCCGGATGGAAAGCCCGCCCCCGCGACCCGGAAGTCAGGCGGGCCGGGGACAGGACATAGAGGCAAACCGGAAGCTGACGGGAGCCCACCCCGTGCTCCGGTGCAAGAAGGGAGAAGTGCCCAGACGCCAGCGCTGGTTCCAGCAGGGCTCTCCTGAGAAGGGGGAGAGCCCGCCTAAGCGTCTGGTGAGCGGAGCGGCGAGTGAGGAGAGCCTCGCGCTGCACACAGAGGAGTGCAGGAGAGAGAGGAGAGCTGCAGCGCCAGAACCCGGTGAGTGCAGCTCAGAGGGGAGAGGAGGGCTGTCGGGGCACATTGCCGGTGCCCGCGCCCCCCCTCCGGTGTGTAGAGCCTGCTGAGGCTCAGGGGGCGTATCTCTTGGTTTAAGTCCCGAGTGGGGCTCCGACGTTGCCGGCAGTTCCTGGGATCAGTGGGAGATAGAGTCCCCCGTGAAGGACTCCACTGACCGGCTGCATTTTCTTGCGAGCCCTGAGAGGCTCAAAGATGGCACAATTGTTTTATGAGCCCTGAGAGGCTCAGGGGGCACCAGTTGTTACAGAGCCCCGAGAGGTTCGAGCTGCCCCTTTGGTTTGTGTGGAGCCCAAGAGGCTCCTGGCCCACATCTGTTGCAAAGAGCCCAGAGAGGCTCAGGGGCAGTCCATTTGTTTAGAGCCCAGTGAGGCTCTGGAGGGCCACATTCATTTCTTAGGGCCCAGAGAGAGGCTCCAGGCGCCAAAGTTGTGTTGAAGAGCCCAGAGAGGCTCAGGGGGACATTTTGTTTCTACAGAGCCTGTGAGGCTCCCCCATTGGCCCCATTGTTGTTCTTGAGCCCTGGCAGGCTCAAACATTGTTGCGCCAGTTGCCCAGCACTTTGTGGGCAACTGCTACGTTTAGGCCCCCCCTGACATTGGACACAGGGCGTCCTAGCCCCAGAGAGGCCAGTTGGCCTAGGGACAGTCACAGGTGGTGACTTACGTGAGTTTGGCGCAATTGTACTTTCTATGCACCTCTGAATGTATTGTTTATGCGTCATGTGCCTTTACACCTCTGAATGAATGTTATGCATTGCATCATGTGTTTTCCTCTTACACCCCTACAGGTATTGTAATACATAGGTGGTTGTTTTCTCCCTAGTACAGGTGGTGCTAGTGAGGTCCTGGTTACCAGTGATTACTGGTTGTGTGCTATTTTGTGCTAAAGATTTTACATGCAAAAGTGCTATTTCTGAAAGTGCTACTTCTGATTCCTGACAGTGGTCCAGGTGGCCCTGTCTTGTAAATAATCCCTTGTAAATTCTGCCCGTGCCTCTGGCACATTGTAAAGTGTGTGTTTTATCTAATGTGTTTTGGTGTAATACAAAGGCTATTTTTATATAACCTTGTGTGGAGTTTCCTTTGTGGTGGGCCTTTGGTTGTTGTTGCTGGGGTGCGTGCGCAAATACTTAGCCTACATCGCCTCCAAGTTTAGCCTTGCTGCTCGCGCCACGTTACCTAGAGGGTGAGTAGGGGTTATCTTGGCGTGTAACTCCCTTGCCCTGACTTGGGTGTGGTGGTCTCTGACTGACTTTGGCGAAAGCCCTGGCCAGCCGGGGATCCCATTTCCAACAAGCTGTGTGGTGGGGGCATCGGTGGAGCTTTGTGGTGGGTGCATCGGTCGAGATGTGTGGTGGGTGCATCGCTTGAGCTGTATGGTGGGTGCATCGGAGGAGCAGTGTGGTGGGTGCATCGGTGGAGCTGTGTGGTGGCTGCATCGGGGTAACTGTGTGGTGGCTGCATCGGTGGAGCTGTGTGGTGGGTGCATCGGTGGAGCTGTGTGGTGGCTGCATCGGTGGAGCTGTGTGGTGGGTGCATCGGTGGGGCTGTGAGGTGGGTGCATCGGTGGAGCTGTGTGGTGGGTGCATCGGTGGAGCTGTGTGGTGGGTGCATCTGCGGAGCTGTGTGGTGGGTGCCTCGGTGGAGCTGTGTGGTGGGTGCATCGGTGGAGCAGTGTGGTGGGTGCCTCGGTGGAGCTGTATGGTTGGTGCCTCGTGGAGCTGTATGGTGGGTGCCTCGGTGGAGCTGTGTGGTGGGTGCATCGGTGGAGCTGTGTCGGTGGAGCTGTGTGGTGGGTGCATCGGTGGAGCTGTGTGGTGGGTGCATCGGTGGAGCTGTGTGGTGGGTGCATCGGTGGAGCTGTATGGTGGGTGCCTCGGTGGAGCTGTAAGGTGGGTGCCGCGGTGGAGCTGTGTGGTGGGTGCATCGGTGGAGCTGTGTGGTGGGTGCATCGGTGGAGCTGTGTCAGTGGAGCTGTGTGGTGGCTGCATCGGTGGAGCTGTGTGGTGGGTGCATCGGTGGAGCTGTGTGGTGGGTGCCTCGGTGGAGCTGTGTGGTGGGTGCATCGGTGGAGCTGTGTGGTGGGTGCATCGGTGGAGCTGTATGGTGGGTGCCTCGGTGGAGCTGTGTGGTGGGTGCATGGTGGAGCTGTGTGGTGGGTGTCTCGGTGGAGCTGTATGGTGGGTGCCTTGGTGGAGCTGTGTGGTGGGTGCATCGGTCGAGATGTGTGGTGGGTGCATCGCTTGAGCTGTATGGTGGGTGCATCGGAGGAGCGGTGTGGTGGGTGCATCGGTGGAGCTGTGTGGTGGCTGCATCGGGGTAACTGTGGTGGCTGCATCGGTGGAGCTGTGTGGTGGGTGCATCGGTGGAGCTGTGTGGTGGCTGCATCGGTGGAGCTGTGTGGTGGGTGCATCGGTGGGGCTGAGAGGTGGGTGCATCGGTGGAGCTGTGTAGTGGGTGCATCGGTGGAGCTGTGTGGTGGGTGCCTCGGTGGAGCTGTGTGGTGGGTGCATCGGTGGAGCTGTGTGGTGGGTGCATCGGTGGAGCTGTATGGTGGGTGCCTCCGTGGAGCTGTGTGGTGGGTGCATCAGTGGAGCTGTGTGGTGGGTGCATCGGTGGAGCTGTGTCGGTGGAGCTGTGTGGTGGCTGCATCGGTGGAGCTGTGTGGTGGATGCATCGGTGGAGCTGTGTGGTGGGTGCATCTGTGGAGCTGTGTGGTGGGTGCATCTGTGGAGCTGTGTGGTGGGAGCCTCGGTGGAGCTGTATGGTGAGTGCCTCGGTGGAGCTGTGTGGTGGGTACATTGGTGGAGCTGTGTGGTGGGTGCCTCCGTGGAGCTGTGTGGCGGGTGCCTCGGTGGAGCTGTATGGTGGGTGCCTCCGTGGAGCTGTGTGGTGGGTTCATCAGTGGAGCTGTGTGGTGGGTGCATCGGTGAAGCAGTGTGGTGGGTGCATCGGTGGAGCTGTGTCGGTGGAGCTGTGTGGTGGCTGCATCGGTGGAGCTGTGTGGTGGGTGCATCGGTGGAGCTGTGTGGTGGGTGCATTGGTGGA
Source organism: Lissotriton helveticus (assembly GCF_964261635.1). Taxonomy (NCBI): domain Eukaryota; kingdom Metazoa; phylum Chordata; class Amphibia; order Caudata; family Salamandridae; genus Lissotriton; species Lissotriton helveticus. Next base: position 1,473,410,196 of record NC_136068.1, on the reverse strand, counting down.
GCTGTGTGGTGGGTGCATCGTTGGAGCTGTGTGGTGGGTGCATCGGTGGAGCTGTGTCGCTGGAGCGGTGTGGTGGCTTCATCGGTGGAGCTGTGTGGTAGGTGCATCGGTGGAGCTGTGTGGTGGGTGCCTCGGTGGAGCTGTGTGGTGGGTGCCTCGGTGGAGTTGTGTGGTGGGTGCATCGGTGGAGCTGTATGGTGGGTGCCTCGGTGGAGCTGTGTGGTGGGTGCATCAGTGGAGCTGTGTGGTGGGTGTCTCGGTGGAGCTGTATGGTGGGTGCCTCGGTGGAGCTGTATGGTGGGTGCCTCGGTGGAGCTGTGTGGTGGGTGCATCGGTGGAGCTGTGTCGGTGGAGCTGTGTGGTGGCTGCATCGGTGGAGCTGTGTGGTGGGTGCATCAGTGGAGCTGTGTGGTGGGTGCATCGGTGGAGCTGTGTCGGTGGAGCTGTGTGGTGGCTGCATCGGTGGAGCTGTGTAGTGGGTGCATCGGTTGAGCTGTGTGGTGGGTGCATTGGTGGAGCTGTGTGGTGGGTGCATCGGTGGAGCTGTGTGGTGGGTGCATCTGCGGAGCTGTGTGGTGGGTGCCTCGGTGGAGCTGTGTGGTGGGTGCATCGGTGGAGCTGTGTGGTGGGTGCATCAGTGGAGCTGTATGGTGGGTGCCTCGGTGGAGCTGTGTGGTGGGTGCATCGGTGGAGCAGTGTGGTGGGTGCCTCGGTGGAGCTGTATGGTTGGTGCCTCGTTGGAGCTGTATGGTGGGTGCCTCGGTGGAGCTGTGTGGTGGGTGCATCGGTAGAGCTGTGTCGGTGGAGCTGTGTGGTGGCTGCATCGGTGGAGCTGTGTGGTGGGTACATCGGTGGAGCAGTGTGGTGGGTGCATCGGTGGAGCTGTGTGGTGGGTGCATTGGTGGAGCTGTGTGGTGGGTGCATCGGTGGAGCTGTGTCGGTGGCTGCATCGGTGGAGCTGTGTGGTGGGTGCATCGGTGGAGCTGTGTGGTGGGTGCATCAGTGGAGCAGTGTGGTGGGTGCCTCGGTGGAGCTGTATGGTTGGTGCCTCGTTGGAGCTGTATGGTGGGTGCCTCGGTGGAGCTGTGTGGTGGGTGCATCGGTGGAGCTGTGTCGGTGGAGCTGTGTGGTGGCTGCATCGGTGGAGCTGTGTGGTGGGTACATCGGTGGAGCAGTGTGGTGGGTGCATCGGTGGAGCTGTGTGGTGGGTGCATTGGTGGAGCTGTGTGGTGGGTGCATCGGTGGGGCTGTGTCGGTGGAGCTGTGTGGTGGCTGCATCGGTGGAGCTGTGTGGTGGGTGCATCGGTGGAGCTGTGTGGTGGGTGCATCGGTGGAGCTGTATGGTGGCTGCATCGGTGGAGCTGTGTGGTGGGTGCATCGGTGGAGCTGTGTGGTGGGTGCATCAGTGGAGCTGTATGGTGGGTGCCTCGGTGGAGCTGTGTGGTGGGTGCATCAGTGGAGCTGTGTCGGTGGAGCTGTGTGGTGGCTGCATCAGTGGAGCTGGGTGGTGGGTGCATCGGTGGAGCTGTGTGGTGGGTGCATCGGTGGAGCTGTGTCGGTGGAGCTGTGTGGTGGTTGCATCGGTGGAGCTGTATGGTGGCTGCATCGGTGGAGCTGTGTGGTGGGTGCATCGGTGGAGCTGTGTGGTGGGTGCATCAGTGGAGCTGTATGGTGGGTGCATCGGTGGAGCTGTGTGGTGGGTGCATCGGTGGAGCTTTGTGGTGGGTGCATCAGTGGAGCTGTGTCTGTGAAGCTGTGTGGTGGTTGCATCAGTGGAGCTGGGTGGTGGGTGCATCGGTGGAGCTGTGTGGTGGGTGCATCGGTGGAGCTGTGTCAATGGAGCTGTGTGGTGGGTGCATCGGTGGAGCTGTGTGGTGGGAGCCTCGGTGGAGCTGTGTGGTGGGTGCATCGGTGGAGCTGTGTGGTGGGTGCATCGGTGGAGCTGTGTAGGTGGAGCTGTGTAGGTGGGTGCATTGGTAGAGCTGTGTGGTGGGTGCCTCGATGGAGCTGTGTGGTGGGTGCATCGGTGGAGCTGTGTGGTGGGTGCATCAGTAGAGCTGTATGGTGGGTGCCTCGGTGGAGCTGTGTGGTGGGTGCATCGGTGGAGCTGTGTGGTGGGTGCATCGGTGGAGCTGTATGGTCATCGGTGGAGCTGGGTGGTGGGTGCATCGGTGGAGCTGTGTCGGTGGAGCTGTGTGGTGGGTGCATCGGTGGAGCTGTGTGGTGGATGCATCGGTGGAGCTGTGTGGTGGGTGCCTTGGTGGAGCTATATGGTGGGTGCCTCGGTGGAGCTGTGTGGCGGGTGCATCGGTGGAGCTGTGTGGTGGGTGCATCGGTGGAGCTGTGTGGTGGGTGCATCGGTGGAGCTGTGTCAGTGGAGCTGTGTGGTGGGTGCATCGGTGGAGCCGGGTGGTGGTTGCATCGGTGGAGCTGTGTGGTGGGTGCATCGGTGGAGCTGTGTGGTGGGTGCATCGGTGGAGCTGTGTGGTGGGTGCATTGGTGGAGCTGTGTGGTGGGTGCATCGGTGGAGCTGTGTCGGTGGAGCTGTGTGGTGGCAGCATCAGTGGAGCTGTGTGGTCAGTGCATCGGTGGAGCTGTGTGGTGGCTGCATCAGTGGAGCTGTGTGGTGGGTGCATCTGTGGAGCTGTGTGGTGGATGCATCGGTGGAGCTGTATGGTGGCTGCATCAGTGGAGCTGTGTGGTGGGTGCATCGGTGGAGCTGTGTGGTGGGTGCATCGGTGGAGCTGTATGGTGGGTGCCTCGGTTTCGCTGTGTGGTGGGTGCATCAGTTGAGCTGTGTTGGTGGAGCTGTGTGGTGGTTGCATCAGTGAGGCTGGGTGGTGGGTGCATCGGTGGAGCTGTGTGGTTGGGTGCATCGGTGGAGCTGTGTCGGTGGAGAAGTGTGGTGGTTGCATTGGTGGAGCTGGGTGGTGGGTGCATCGGTGGAGCTGTGTCGGTGGAGCTGTGTGGTGGCTGCATCGGTGCAGCTGTGTGGTGGGTACATCAGTGGAGCTGTGTGGTGGGTGCATCGGTGGAGCTGTGTCATGGGTGCATCGGTGGAGCTGTGTGGTGGGTGCCTCGGTGGAGCTGTGTGGTGGGTGCATCGGTGGAGCTTTGTGGTGGGTGCATCGGTGGAGCTGTGTAGGTGGAGCTGTATGGTGGGTGCCTCGGTGGAGCTGTGTGGTGGGTGCATCGGTGGAGCTGTGTGGTGGGTGCATCGGTGGAGCTGTATGGTGGGTGCCTCGGTGGAGCTGTAAGGTGGGTGCCGCGGTGGAGCTGTGTGGTGGCTGCATCGGTGGAGCTGTGTGGTGGGTGCATCGGTGGAGCTGTGTCATTTCAGCTGTGTGGTGGCTGCATCGGTGGAGCTGTGTGGTGGATGCATCGGTGGAGCTGTGTGGTGGGTGCCTCGGTGGAGCTGTGTGGTGGGTGCATCGGTGGAGCTGTGTGGTGGGTGCATCGGTGGAGCTGTATGGTGGGTGCCTCGGTGGAGCTGTATGGTGGAGCTGTGAGGTGGGTGTCTCGTGGAGCTGTATGATGGGTGCCTTGGTGGAGCTGTATGGTGGGTGCCTCGGTGGAGCTGTGTGGTGGCTGCATCAATAGAGCTGTGTGGTGGGTGCATCGGTGGAGCTGTGTCGGGCGAGCTGTGTGGTGGCTGCATCGGTGGAGCTGTGTGGTGGGTGCATCGGTGGAGCTGTGTGGTGGGTGCATCGGTGGAGCTGTGGTGGGTGCATCGGTGGAGCTGTATGTTGGCTGCATCGGTGGAGCTGTGTGGTGGGTGCATCGGTGGACCTGTGTGGTGGGTGCATCGGTGGAGCTGTGTGGTGGGTGCATCGGTGGAGCTGTGTGGTGGGTGCATCGGTGGAGCTGTATGGTGGGTGCATCGGTGGAGCTGTATTGTGGGTGCATCGGAGGAGCTGTGTGGTGGGTGCATCAGTGGAGCTGTGTGGTGGGTGCATCGGTGGAGCTTTGTGGTGGGTGCATCGGTCGAGATGTGTGTGGTGGGTGCATCGCTTGAGCTGTATGGTGGGTGCATCGGAGGAGCGGTGTGGTGGGTGCATCGGTGGAGCTGTGTGGTGGCTGCATCGGGGTAACTGTGTGGTGGCTGCATCGGTGGAGCTGTGTGGTGGGTGCATCGGTGGAGCTGTGTGGTGGCTGTAATGGTAGAGCTGTGTGGTGGGTGCATCGGTGGGTGCATCGGTGGAGCTGTGTGGTGGGTGCATCGGTGGAGCTGTGTGGTGGGTGCATCTGCAGAGCTGTGTGGTGGGTGCCTCGGTGGAGCTGTGTGGTGGGTGCATCGGTGGAGCAGTGTATTGGGTGCCTCGGTGGAGCTGTATGGTGGGTGCCTCGGTGGAGCTGTATGGTGGGTGCCTCGGTGGAGCTGTGTGGTGGGTGCATCGGTGGAGCTGTATGGTCATCGGTGGAGCTGGGTGGTGGGTGCATCGGTGGAGCTGTGTCGGTGGAGCTGTGTGGTGGCTGCATCGGTGGAGCTGTGTGGTGGGTGCATCGGTGGAGCTGTGTGGTGGGTGCCTTGGTGGAGCTATATGGTGGGTGCCTCGGTGGAGCTGTGTGGCGGCTGCATCGGTGGAGCTGTGTGGTGGGTGCATCGGTGGAGCTGTGTGGTGGGTGCATCGGTGGAGCTGTGTCAGTGGAGCTGTGTGGTGGGTGCATCGGTGGAGCCAGGTAGTTGTTGCATCGGTGGAGCTGTGTCGGTGGAGCTGTGTGGTGGCTGCATTGGTGGAGCTGTGTTGTGGGTGCATCGGTGGAGCTGTGTGGTGGGTGCATCAGTGGAGCTGTGTGGTTGGTGCCTCGGTGGAGCTGTGTGGTGGGTGCATCGGTGGAGCTGTGTGGTGGGTGCATCGGTGGAGCGTTGTAGGTGGAGCTGTGTGGTGGGTGCATCGGTGGAGCTGTGTGGTGGGTGCCTCAGTGGAGCTGTGTGGTGGGTGCATCAGTGGAGCTGTATGGTGGGTGCATCGGTGGAGCTGTGTGGTGGGTGCATCGGTGGAGCTGTATGTTGGGTGCCTCGGTGGAGCTGTGTGGTGGGTGCATCGGTGGAGCTGTGTGGTGGGTACATCGGTGGAGCTGTGTGGTGGGTGCCTCGGTGGAGCTGTGTGGTGGGTGCCTCGGTGGAGCTGTGTGGTGGGTGCATCGGTGGAGCTATATGGTGGATGCCTCGATGGAGCTCTGTGGTGGGTGCATCGGTGGAGCTGTGTGGTGGGTGCCTCGGTGGAGCTGTATGGTGGGTGCCTTGGTGGAGCTGTGTGGTGGGTGCATCAGTGGAGCTGTATCGGTGAAGCTGTGTGGTGGCTCCATCGGTGGAGCTGTGTGGTGGGTCCATCAGTGGAACTGTGTGGTGGGTCCATCGGTGGAGCTGTGTCGGTGGAGCTGTGTGGTGGCTGCATCGGTGGAGCTGTGTTGTGGGTGCATCGGTGGTGCTGTGTGGTGGGTGCATCGGTGGAGCTGTGTGGTGGGTGCATCGGTGGAGCTGTGTGGTGGGTGCATCGGTGGAGCTGTATGGTGGGTGCCTCGGTGGAGCTGTGTGGTGGGTGCATCAGTGGAGCTGTGTCGGTGGAGCTGTGTGGTGGCTGCATCAGTGGAGCTGGGTGGTGGGTGCATCGGTGGAGCTGTGTGGTGGGTGCATCGGTGGAGCTGTGTGGTGGTTGCATCGGTGGAGCTGTATGGTGGCTGCATCGGTGGAGCTGTGTGGTGGGTGCATCGGTGGAGCTGTGTGGTGGGTGCATCAGTGGAGCTGTATGGTGGGTGCATCGGTGGAGCTGTGTGGTGGGTGCATCGGTGGAGCTTTGTGGTGGGTGCATCAGTGGAGCTGTGTCGGTGAAGCTGTGTGGTGGTTGCATCAGTGGAGCTGGGTGGTGGGTTCATCGGTGGAGCTGTGTGGTGGGTGCATCGGTGGAGCTGTGTCAATGGAGCTGTGTGGTGGGTACATTGGTGGAGCTGTGTCGGTGGAGCTGTGTGGTGGCTGCATCGGTGGAGCTGTGTGGTGGGTGCATCGGTGGAGCTGTGTCGGTGGAGCTGTGTGGTGGTTGCATTGGTGGAACTGGGTGGTGGGTGCATCGGTGGAGCTGTGTCGTTGGAGCTGTGTGGTGGCTGCATCGGTGGAGCTGTGTGGTGGGTACATCAGTGGAGCTGTGTGGTGGGTGCATCGGTGGAGCTGTGTCGTGGGTGCATCGGTGGAGCTGTGTGGTGGGTGCCTCGGTGGAGCTGTGTGGTGGGTGCATCGGTGGAGCTGTGTGGTGGGTGCATCGGTGGAGCTGTGTAGGTGGAGCTGTATGGTGGGTGCCTCGGTGGAGCTGTGTGGTGGGTGCATCGGTGGAGCTGTGTGGTGGGTGCATCGGTGGAGCTGTATGGTGGGTGCCTCGGTGGAGCTGTAAGGTGGGTGCCGCGGTGGAGCTGTGTGGTGGGTGCATAGGTGGAGCTGTGTGGTGGGTGCATCGGTGGAGCTGTGTCAGTGGCACTGTGTGGTGGCTGCATCGGTGGAGCTGTGTGGTGGATGCATCGGTGGAGCTGTGTGGTGGGTGCATCGGTGACGCTGTGTGGTGGGTGCATCGGTGGAGCTGTATGGTGGGTGCCTCGGTGGAGCTGTGTGGTGGGTACATGGTGGAGCTGTGAGGTGGGTGTCTCGGTGGAGCTGTATGGTGGGTGCCTTGGTGGAGCTGTATGGTGGGTCCCTCGGTGGAGCTGTGTGGTGGCTGCATCAGTGGAGCTGTGTGGTGGGTGCATCGGTGGAGCTGTGTCGGGCGAGCTGTGTGGTGGGTGCATCGGTGGAGCTGTATGTTGGCTGCATCGGTGGAGCTGTGTGGTGGGTGCATCGGTGGACCTGTGTGGTGGGTGCATCGGTGGAGCTGTGTGGTGGGTGCATCGTTGGAGCTGTGTGGTGGGTGCATCGGTGGAGCTGTATGGTGGGTGCATCGGTGGAGCTGTGTGGTGGGTGCATCGGTCGAGCTGTGTGGTGGGTGCCTTGGTGGAGCTATATGGTGGGTGCCTCGGTGGAGCTGTGTGGCGGGTGCATCGGTGGAGCTGTGTGGTGGGTGCATCGGTGGAGCTGTGTGGTGGGTGCATCGGTGGAGCCAGGTGGTGGTTGCATCGGTGGAGCTGTGTCGGTGGAGCTGTGTGGTGGCTGCATTGGTGGAGCTGTGTTGTGGGTGCATCGGTGGAGCTGTGTGGTGGGTGCATCGGTGGAGCTGTGTGGTGGGTGCCTCGGTGGAGCTGTGTGGTGGGTGCATCGGTGGAGCTGTGTGGTGGGTGCATTGGTGGAGCGTTGTAGGTGGAGCTGTGTGGTGGGTGCATCGGTGGAGCTGTGTGGTGGGTGCCTCAGTGGAGCTGTGTGGTGGGTGCATCGGTGGAACTGTATGGTGGGTGCATCGGTGGAGCTGTGTGGTGGGTGCATCGGTGGAGCTGTATGGTGGGTGCCTCGGTGGAGCTGTGTGGTGGGTGCATCGGTGGAGCTGTGTGGTGGGTGCATCGGTGGAGCTGTGTGGTGGGTGCCTCGGTGGAGCTGTGTGGTGGGTGCCTCAGTGGAGCTGTGTGGTGGGTGCATCGGAGGAGCTATATGCTGGATGCTTCGGTGGAGCTGTGTGGTGGGTGCATCGGTGGAGCTGTGTGGTGGGTGCCTCGGTGGAGCTGTATGGTGGGTGCCTCGGTGGAGCTGTGTGGTGGGTGCATCAGTGGAGCTGTATCGGTGGAGCTGTGTGGTGGCTGCATCGGCGGAGCTGTGTGGTGGGTGCATCAGTGGAGCTGTGTGGTGGGTGCATCGGTGGAGCTGTGTCGGTGGAGCTGTGTGGTGGTTGCATTGGTGGAACTGGGTGGTGGGTGCATCGGTGGAGCTATGTCGTTGGAGCTGTGTGGTGGCTGCATCGGTGGAGCTGTGTGGTGGGTACATCAGTGGAGCTGTGTGGTGGGTGCATCGGTGGAGCTGTGTCGTGGGTGCATCGGTGGAGCTGTGTGGTGGGTGCCTCGGTGGAGCTGTGTGGTGGGTGCCTCGGTGGAGCTGTGTGGTGGGTGCATCGGTGGAGCTGTGTGGTGGGTGCATCAGTGGAGCTGTGTAGGTGGAGCTGTATGGTGGGTGCCTCGGTGGAGCTGTGTGGTGGGTGCATCGGTGGAGCTGTGTGGTGGGTGCATCGGTGGAGCTGTAGGGTGGGTGCCTCGGTGGAGCTGTAAGGGGGGTGCCGCGGTGGAGCTGTATGGTGGGTGCCTCGGTGGAGCTGTGTGGTGGGTACATGGTGGAGCTGTGAGGTGGGTGTCTCGGTGGAGCTGTATGGTGGGTGCCTTGGTGGAGCTGTATGGTGGGTCCCTCGGTGGAGCTGTGTGGTGGCTGCATCAGTGGAGCTGTGTGGTGGGTGCATCGGTGGAGCTGTGTCGGGCGAGCTGTGTGGTGGGTGCATCGGTGGAGCTGTATGTTGGCTGCATCGGTGGAGCTGTGTGGTGGGTGCATCGGTGGACCTGTGTGGTGGGTGCATCGGTGGAGCTGTGTGGTGGGTGCATCGTTGGAGCTGTGTGGTGGGTGCATCGGTGGAGCTGTATGGTGGGTGCATCGGTGGAGCTGTGTGGTGGGTGCATCAGTGGAGCTGTGTGGTGGGTGCCTTGGTGGAGCTATATGGTGGGTGCCTCGGTGGAGCTGTGTGGCGGGTGCATCGGTGGAGCTGTGTGGTGGGTGCATCGGTGGAGCTGTGTGGTGGGTGCATCGGTGGAGCCAGGTGGTGGTTGCATCGGTGGAGCTGTGTCGTGGAGCTGTGTGGTGGCTGCATTGGTGGAGCTGTGTTGTGGGTGCATCGGTGGAGCTGTGTGGTGGGTGCATCGGTGGAGCTGTGTGGTGGGTGCCTCGGTGGAGCTGTGTGGTGGGTGCATCGGTGGAGCTGTGTGGTGGGTGCATTGGTGGAGCGTTGTAGGTGGAGCTGTGTGGTGGGTGCATCGGTGGAGCTGTGTGGTGGGTGCCTCAGTGGAGCTGTGTGGTGGGTGCATCGGTGGAGCTGTATGGTGGGTGCATCGGTGGAGCTGTGTGGTGGGTGCATCGGTGGAGCTGTATGGTGGGTGCCTCGGTGGAGCTGTGTGGTGGGTGCATCGGTGGAGCTGTGTGGTGGGTGCATCGGTGGAGCTGTGTGGTGGGTGCCTCGGTGGAGCTGTGTGGTGGGTGCCTCAGTGGAGCTGTGTGGTGGGTGCATCGGAGGAGCTATATGCTGGATGCTTCGGTGGAGCTGTGTGGTGGGTGCATCGGTGGAGCTGTGTGGTGGGTGCCTCGGTGGAGCTGTATGGTGGGTGCCTCGGTGGAGCTGTGTGGTGGGTGCATCAGTGGAGCTGTATCGGTGGAGCTGTGTGGTGGCTGCATCGGCGGAGCTGTGTGGTGGGTGCATCAGTGGAGCTGTGTGGTGGGTGCATCGGTGGAGCTGTGTCGGTGGAGCTGTGTGGTGGCTGCATTGGTGGAGCTGTGTAGTGGGTGCATCGGTGGAGCTGTGTGGTGGGTGCATCGGTGGAGCTGTGTGGTGGGTGCATCGGTGGAGCTGTGTGGTGGGTGCATCTGCGGAGCTGTGTGGTGGGTGCCTCGTTGGAGCTGTGTGGTGGGTGCATCGGTGGAGCAGTGTGGTGGGTGCCTCGGTGGAGCTGTATGGTGGGTGCCTCGGTGGAGCTGTATGGTGGGTGCCTCAGTGGAGCTGTGTGGTGGGTGCATCGGTGGAGCTGTGTCGGTGGAGCTGTGTGGTGGCAGCATCGGTGGAGCTGTGTGGTCAGTGCATCGGTGGAGCTGTGTGGTGGCTGCATCAGTGGAGCTGTGTGGTGGGTGCATCGGTGGAGCTGTGTGGTGGGTGCATCGGTGGAGCTGTATGGTGGCTGCATCGGTGGAGCTGTGTGGTGGGTGCATCGGTGGAGCTGTGTGGTGGGTGCATCGGTGGAGCTGTATGGTGGGTGACTCGGTGGCACTGTGTGGTGGGTGCATCAGTGGAGCTGTGTCGGTGGAGCTGTGTGGTGGTTGCATCAGTGGAGCTGGGTGGTGGGTGCATCGGTGGAGCTGTGTGGTGGGTGCATCGGTGGAGCTGTGTCGGTGGAGCTGTGTGGTGGTTGCATCGGTGGAGCTGGGTGGTGGGTGCATCGGTGGAGCTGTGTCGGTGGAGCTGTGTGGTGGCTGCATCGGTGGAGCTGTGTGGTGGGTACATCAGTGGAGCTGTGTGGTGGGTGCATTGGTGGAGCTGTGTCGTGGGTGCATCGGTGGAGCTGTGTGGTGGGTGCCTCGGTGGAGCTGTGTGGTGGGTGCATCGGTGGAGCTGTGTGGTGGGTGCATCGGTGGAGCTGTGTAGGTGGAGCTGTATGGTGGGTGCCTCGGTGGAGCTGTGTGATGGGTGCATCGGTGGAGCTGTGTGGTGGGTGCATCGGTGGAGCTGTGTGGTGGGTGCATCGGTGGAGCTGTGTAGGTGGAGCTGTATGGTGGGTGCCTCGGTGGAGCTGTGTGGTGGGTGCATCGGTGGAGCTGTGTGGTGGGTGCATCGGTGGAGCTGTATGGTGGGTGCCTCGGTGGAGCTGTAAGGTGCGTGCCGCGGTGGAGCTGTGTGGTGGGTGCATCGGTGGAGCTGTGTGGTGGGTGCATCGGTGGAGCTGTGTCAGTGGCGCTGTGTGGTGGCTGCATCGGTGGAGCTGTGTGGTGGATGCATCGGTGGAGCTGTGTGGTGGGTGCATCGGTGGAGCTGTGTGGTGGGTGCATCGGTGGAGCTGTATGGTGGGTGCCTCGGTGGAGCTGTGTGGTGGGTGCATGGTGGAGCTGTGAGGTGGGTGTCTCGGTGGAGCTGTATGGTGGGTGCCTTGGTGGAGCTGTATGGTAGGTCCCTCGGTGGAGCTGTGTGGTGGCTGCATCAGTGGAGCTGTGTGGTGGGTGCATCGGTGGAGCTGTGTCGGGCGAGCTGTGTGGTGGCTGCATCGGTGGAGCTGTGTGGTGGGTGCATTGGTGGAGCTGTGTGGTGGGTGCATTGGTGGAGCTGTGGTGGGTGCATCAGTGGAGCTGTATGTTGGCTGCATCGGTGGAGCTGTGTGGTGGGTGCATCGGTGGACCTGTGTGGTGGGTGCATCGGTGGAGCTGTGTGGTGGGTGCATCGGTGGAGCTGTGTGGTGGGTGCATCGGTGGAGCTGTATGGTGGGTGCATCGGTGGAGCTGTGTGGTGGGTGCATCGGTGGAGCTGTGTGGTGGGTGCCTCGGTGGAGCTATATGGTGGGTGCCTCGGTGGAGCTGTGTGGCGGGTGCATCGGTGGAGCTGTGTGGTGGGTGCATCGGTGGAGCTGTGTGGTGGGTGCATCGGTGGAGCCAGGTGGTGGTTGCATCGGTGGAGCTGTGTCGGTGGAGCTGTGTGGTGGCTGCATTGGTGGAGCTGTGTTGTGGGTGCATCGGTGGAGCTGTGTGGTGGGTGCATCGGTGGAGCTGTGTGGTGGGTGCCTCGGTGGAGCTGTGTGGTGGGTGCATCGGTGGAGCTGTGTGGTGGGTGCATTGGTGGAGCGTTGTAGGTGGAGCTGTGTGGTGGGTGCATCGGTGGAGCTGTGTGGTGGGTGCCTCAGTGGAGCTGTGTGGTGGGTGCATCGGTGGAGCTGTATGGTGGGTGCATCGGTGGAGCTGTGTGGTGGGTGCATCGGTGGAGCTGTATGGTGGGTGCCTCGGTGGAGCTGTGTGGTGGGTGCATCGGTGGAGCTGTGTGGTGGGTGCATCGGTGGAGCTGTGTGGTGGGTGCCTCGGTGGAGCTGTGTGGTGGGTGCCTCAGTGGAGCTCTGTGGTGGGTGCATCGGAGGAGCTATATGCTGGATGCTTCGGTGGAGCTGTGTGGTGGGTGCATCGGTGGAGCTGTGTGGTGGGTGCCTCGGTGGAGCTGTATGGTGGGTGCCTCGGTGGAGCTGTGTGGTGGGTGCATCAGTGGAGCTGTATCGGTGGAGCTGTGTGGTGGCTGCATCGGCGGAGCTGTGTGGTGGGTGCATCAGTGGAGCTGTGTGGTGGGTGCATCGGTGGAGCTGTGTCGGTGGAGCTTTGTGGTGGTTGCATTGGTGGAACTGGGTGGTGGGTGCATCGGTGGAGCTGTGTCGTTGGAGCTGTGTGGTGGCTGCATCGGTGGAGCTGTGTGGTGGGTACATCAGTGGAGCTGTGTGGTGGGTGCATCGGTGGAGCTGTGTCGTGGGTGCATCGGTGGAGCTGTGTGGTGGGTGCCTCGGTGGAGCTGTGTGGTGGGTGCATCGGTGGAGCTGTGTGGTGGGTGCATCGGTGGAGCTGTGTAGGTGGAGCTGTATGGTGGGTGCCTCGGTGGAGCTGTGTGGTGGGTGCATCGGTGGAGCTGTGTGGTGGGTGCATCGGTGGAGCTGTATGGTGGGTGCCTCGGTGGAGCTGTAAGGTGGGTGCCGCGGTGGAGCTGTGTGGTGGGTGCATAGGTGGAGCTGTGTGGTGGGTGCATCGGTGGCGCTGTGTGGTGGGTGCATCGGTGGAGCTGTATGGTGGGTGCCTCGGTGGAGCTGTGTGGTGGGTACATGGTGGAGCTGTGAGGTGGGTGTCTCAGTGGAGCTGTATGGTGGGTGCCTTGGTGGAGCTGTATGGTGGGTCCCTCGGTGGAGCTGTGTGGTGGCTGCATCAGTGGAGCTGTGTGGTGGGTGCATCGGTGGAGCTGTGTCGGGCGAGCTGTCTGGTGGGTGCATCGGTGGAGCTGTATGTTGGCTGCATCGGTGGAGCTGTGTGGTGGGTGCATCGGTGGACCTGTGTGGTGGGTGCATCGGTGGAGCTGTGTGGTGGGTGCATCGTTGGAGCTGTGTGGTGGGTGCATCGGTGGAGCTGTATGGTGGGTGCATCGGTGGAGCTGTGTGGTGGGTGCATCGGTGGAGCTGTGTGGTGGGTGCCTTGGTGGAGCTATATGGTGGGTGCCTCGGTGGAGCTGTGTGGTGGGTGCCTTGGTGGAGCTATATGGTGGGTGCCTCGGTGGAGCTGTGTGGCGGGTGCATCGGTGGAGCTGTGTGGTGGGTGCATCGGTGGAGCTGTGTGGTGGGTGCATCGGTGGAGCTGTGTCAGTGGAGCTGTGTGGTGGGTGCATCGGTGGAGCCAGGTGGTGGTTGCATCGGTGGAGCTGTGTCGGTGGAGCTGTGTGGTGGCTGCATTGGTGGAGCTGTGTTGTGGGTGCATCGGTGGAGCTGTGTGGTGGGTGCATCGGTGGAGCTGTGTGGTGGGTGCCTCGGTGGAGCTGTGTGGTGGGTGCATCGGTGGACCTGTGTGGTTGGTGCATCGGTGGAGCGTTGTAGGTGGAGCTGTGTGGTGGGTGCATCGGTGGAGCTGTGTGGTGGGTGCCTCAGTGGAGCTGTATGGTGGGTGCATCGGTGGAGCTGTATGGTGGGTGCCTCGGTGGAGCTGTGTGGTGGGTGCATCGGTGGAGCAGTGTGGTGGGTGCATCGGTGGAGCAGTGTGGTGGGTGCCTCGGTGGAGCTGTATGGTTGGTGCCTCGTTGGAGCTGTATGGTGGGTGCCTCGGTGGAGCTGTGTGGTGGGTGCATCGGTGGAGCTGTGTCGGTGGAGCTGTGTGGTGGCTGCATCGGTGGAGCTGTGTGGTGGGTGCCTCTGTGGAGCTGTGTGGTGGGTGCATCAGTGGAGCTGTGTGGTGGGTGCCTCGGTGGAGCTGTGTGGTGGGTGCATCGGTGGAGCTGTGTGGTGGCTGCATCGGTGGAGCTGTGTCGGTTGAGCTGTGTGGTGGCTGCATTGGTGGAGCTGTGTTGTGGGTGCATCGGTGGAGCTGTGTGGTGGGTGCATCGGTGGAGCCGGGTGGTGGGTGCATCGGTGGAGCTGTGTCGGTTGAGCTGTGTGGTGGCTGCATTGGTGGAGCTGTGTTGTGGGTACATCGGTGGAGCTGTGTGGTGGGTGCATCGGTGGAGCTGTGTGGTGGGTGCCTTAGTGGAGCTGTGTGGTGGGTGCGTCGGTGGAGCTGTGTGGTGGCTGCATTGGTAGAGCTGTGTGGTGGGTGCATCGGTGGGTGCATCGGTGGAGCTGTGTGGTGGGTGCATCGGTGGAGCTGTGTGGTGGGTGCATCTGCGGAGCTGTGTGGTGGGTGCATCGGTGGAGCTGTGGTGGGTGCATCGGTGGAGCTGTGGTGGGTGCATCGGTGGAGCTGTATGTTGGCTGCATCGGTGGAGCTGTGTGGTGGGTGCATCGGTGGACCTGTGTGGTGGGTGCATCGGTGGAGCTGTGTGGTGGGTGCATCGGTGGAGCTGTGTGGTGGGTGCATCGGTAGAGCTGTATGGTGGGTGCATCGGTGGAGCTGTATTGTGGGTGCATCGGAGGAGCTGTGTGGTGGGTGCATCAGTGGAGCTGTGTGGTGGGTGCATCGGTGGAGCTTTGTGGTGGGTGCATCGGTCGAGATGTGTGTGGTGGGTGCATCGCTTGAGCTGTATGGTGGGTGCATCGGAGGAGCGGTGTGGTGGGTGCATCGGTGGAGCTGTGTGGTGGCTGCATCGGGGTAACTGTGTGGTGGCTGCATCGGTGGAGCTGTGTGGTGGGTGCATCGGTGGAGCTGTGTGGTGGCTGCATTGGTAGAGCTGTGTGATGGGTGCATCGGTGGGTGCATCGGTGGAGCTGTGTGGTGGGTGCATCGGTGGAGCTGTGTGGTGGGTGCATCTGCGGAGCTGTGTGGTGGGTGCCTCGGTGGAGCTGTGTGGTGGGTGCATCGGTGGAGCAGTGTATTGGGTGCCTCGGTGGAACTGTATGGTGGGTGCCTCGGTGGAGCTGTATGGTGGGTGCCTCGGTGGAGCTGTGTGGTGGGTGCATCGGTGGAGCTGTATGGTCATCGGTGGAGCTGGGTGGTGGGTGCATCGGTGGAGCTGTGTCGGTGGAGCTGTGTGGTGGCTGCATCGGTGGAGCTGTGTGGTGGGTGCATCGGTGGAGCTGTGTGGTGGGTGCCTTGGTGGAGCTATATGGTGGGTGCCTCGGTGGAGCTGTGTGGCGGCTGCATCGGTGGAGCTGTGTGGTGGGTGCATCGGTGGAGCTGTGTGGTGGGTGCATCGGTGGAGCTGTGTCAGTGGAGCTGTGTGGTGGGTGCATCGGTGGAGCCAGGTGGTGGTTGCATCGGTGGAGCTGTGTCGGTGGAGCTGTGTGGTGGCTGCATTGGTGGAGCTGTGTTGTGGGTGCATCGGTGGAGCTGTGTGGTGGGTGCATCGGTGGAGCTGTGTGGTTGGTGCCTCGGTGGAGCTGTGTGGTGGGTGCATCGGTGGAGCTGTGTGGTGGGTGCATCGGTGGAGCGTTGTAGGTGGAGCTGTGTGGTGGGTGCATCGGTGGAGCTGTGTGGTGGGTGCCTCAGTGGAGCTGTGTGGTGGGTGCATCAGTGGAGCTGTATGGTGGGTGCATCGGTGGAGCTGTGTGGTGGGTGCATCGGTGGAGCTGTATGTTGGGTGCCTCGGTGGAGCTGTGTGGTGGGTGCATCGGTGGAGCTGTGTGGTGGGTACATCGGTGGAGCTGTGTGGTGGGTGCTTCGGTGGAGCTGTGTGGTGGGTGCCTCGGTGGAGCTGTGTGGTGGGTGCATCGGTGGAGCTATATGGTGGATGCCTCGATGGAGCTGTGTGGTGGGTGCATCGGTGGAGCTGTGTGGTGGGTGCCTCGGTGGAGCTGTATGGTGGGTGCCTCGGTGGAGCTGTGTGGTGGGTGCATCAGTGGAGCTGTATCGGTGGAGCTGTGTGGTGGCTCCATCGGTGGAGCTGTGTGGTGGCTGCATCAGTGGAGCTGTGTGGTGGGTGCATCGGTGGAGCTGTGTCGGGCGAGCTGTGTGGTGGGTGCATCGGTGGAGCTGTATGTTGGCTGCATCGGTGGAGCTGTGTGGTGGGTGCATCGGTGGACCTGTGTGGTGGGTGCATCGGTGGAGCTGTGTGGTGGATGCATCGTTGGAGCTGTGTGGTGGGTGCATCGGTGGAGCTGTATGGTGGGTGCATCGGTGGAGCTGTGTGGTGGGTGCATCGGTGGAGCTGTGTGGTGGGTGCCTTGGTGGAGCTATATGGTGGGTGCCTCGGTGGAGCTGTGTGGCGGGTGCATCGGTGGAGCTGTGTGGTGGGTGCATCGGTGGAGCTGTGTGGTGGGTGCATCGGTGGAGCCAGGTGGTGGTTGCATCGGTGGAGCTGTGTCGGTGGAGCTGTGTGGTGGCTGCATTGGTGGAGCTGTGTTGTGGGTGCATCGGTGGAGCTGTGTGGTGGGTGCATCGGTGGAGCTGTGTGGTGGGTGCCTCGGTGGAGCTGTGTGGTGGGTGCATCGGTGGAGCTGTGTGGTGGGTGCATTGGTGGAGCGTTGTAGGTGGAGCTGTGTGGTGGGTGCATCGGTGGAGCTGTGTGGTGGGTGCCTCAGTGGAGCTGTGTGGTGGGTGCATCGGTGGAGCTGTATGGTGGGTGCATCGGTGGAGCTGTGTGGTGGGTGCATCGGTGGAGCTGTATGGTGGGTGCCTCGGTGGAGCTGTGTGGTGGGTGCATCGGTGGAGCTGTGTGGTGGGTGCATCGGTGGAGCTGTGTGGTGGGTGCCTCGGTGGAGCTGTGTGGTGGGTGCCTCAGTGGAGCTGTGTGGTGGGTGCATCGGAGGAGCTATATGCTGGATGCTTCGGTGGAGCTGTGTGGTGGGTGCATCGGTGGAGCTGTGTGGTGGGTGCCTCGGTGGAGCTGTATGGTGGGTGCCTCGGTGGAGCTGTGTGGTGGGTGCATCAGTGGAGCTGTATCGGTGGAGCTGTGTGGTGGCTGCATCGGCGGAGCTGTGTGGTGGGTGCATCAGTGGAGCTGTGTGGTGGGTGCATCGGTGGAGCTGTGTCGGTGGAGCTGTGTGGTGGTTGCATTGGTGGAACTGGGTGGTGGGTGCATCGGTGGAGCTATGTCGTTGGAGCTGTGTGGTGGCTGCATCGGTGGAGCTGTGTGGTGGGTACATCAGTGGAGCTGTGTGGTGGGTGCATCGGTGGAGCTGTGTCGTGGGTGCATCGGTGGAGCTGTGTGGTGGGTGCCTCGGTGGAGCTGTGTGGTGGGTGCCTCGGTGGAGCTGTGTGGTGGGTGCATCGGTGGAGCTGTGTGGTGGGTGCATCGGTGGAGCTGTGTAGGTGGAGCTGTATGGTGGGTGCCTCGGTGGAGCTGTGTGGTGGGTGCATCGGTGGAGCTGTGTGGTGGGTGCATCGGTGGAGCTGTATGGTGGGTGCCTCGGTGGAGCTGTAAGGTGGGTGCCGCGGTGGAGCTGTGTGGTGGGTGCATAGGTGGAGCTGTGTGGTGGGTGCATCGGTGGAGCTGTGTCAGTGGCACTGTGTGGTGGCTGCATCGGTGGAGCTGTGTGGTGGATGCATCGGTGGAGCTGTGTGGTGGGTGCATCGGTGGCGCTGTGTGGTGGGTGCATCGGTGGAGCTGTATGGTGGGTGCCTCGGTGGAGCTGTGTGGTGGGTACATGGTGGAGCTGTGAGGTGGGTGTCTCGGTGGAGCTGTATGGTGGGTGCCTTGGTGGAGCTGTATGGTGGGTCCCTCGGTGGAGCTGTGTGGTGGCTGCATCAGTGGAGCTGTGTGGTGGGTGCATCGGTGGAGCTGTGTCGGGCGAGCTGTGTGGTGGGTGCATCGGTGGAGCTGTATGTTGGCTGCATCGGTGGAGCTGTGTGGTGGGTGCATCGGTGGACCTGTGTGGTGGGTGCATCGGTGGAGCTGTGTGGTGGGTGCATCGTTGGAGCTGTGTGGTGGGTGCATCGGTGGAGCTGTATGGTGGGTGCATCGGTGGAGCTGTGTGGTGGGTGCATCGGTGGAGCTGTGTGGTGGGTGCCTTGGTGGAGCTATATGGTGGGTGCCTCGGTGGAGCTGTGTGGTGGGTGCATCGGTGGAGCTGTGTGGTGGGTGCATCGGTGGAGCTGTGTGGTGGGTGCATCGGTGGAGCCAGGTGGTGGTTGCATCGGTGGAGCTGTGTCGTGGAGCTGTGTGGTGGCTGCATTGGTGGAGCTGTGTTGTGGGTGCATCGGTGGAGCTGTGTGGTGGGTGCATCGGTGGAGCTGTGTGGTGGGTGCCTCGGTGGAGCTGTGTGGTGGGTGCATCGGTGGAGCTGTGTGGTGGGTGCATTTGTGGAGCGTTGTAGGTGGAGCTGTGTGGTGGGTGCATCGGTGGAGCTGTGTGGTGGGTGCCTCAGTGGAGCTGTGTGGTGGGTGCATCGGTGGAGCTGTATGGTGGGTGCATCGGTGGAGCTGTGTGGTGGGTGCATCGGTGGAGCTGTATGGTGGGTGCCTCGGTGGAGCTGTGTGGTGGGTGCATCGGTGGAGCTGTGTGGTGGGTGCATCGGTGGAGCTGTGTGGTGGGTGCCTCGGTGGAGCTGTGTGGTGGGTGCCTCAGTGGAGCTGTGTGGTGGGTGCATCGGAGGAGCTATATGCTGGATGCTTCGGTGGAGCTGTGTGGTGGGTGCATCGGTGGAGCTGTGTGGTGGGTGCCTCGTTGGAGCTGTATGGTGGGTGCCTCGGTGGAGCTGTGTGGTGGGTGCATCAGTGGAGCTGTATCGGTGGAGCTGTGTGGTGGCTGCATCGGCGGAGCTGTGTGGTGGGTGCATCAGTGGAGCTGTGTGGTGGGTGCATCGGTGGAGCTGTGTCGGTGGAGCTGTGTGGTGGCTGCATTGGTGGAGCTGTGTAGTGGGTGCATCGGTGGAGCTGTGTGGTGGGTGCATCGGTGGAGCTGTGTGGTGGGTGCATCGGTGGAGCTGTGTGGTGGGTGCATCTGCGGAGCTGTGTGGTGGGTGCCTCGTTGGAGCTGTGTGGTGGGTGCATCGGTGGAGCAGTGTGGTGGGTGCCTCGGTGGAGCTGTATGGTGGGTGCCTCGGTGGAGCTGTATGGTGGGTGCCTCAGTGGAGCTGTGTGGTGGGTGCATCGGTGGAGCTGTGTCGGTGGAGCTGTGTGGTGGCAGCATCGGTGGAGCTGTGTGGTCAGTGCATCGGTGGAGCTGTGTGGTGGCTGCATCAGTGGAGCTGTGTGGTGGGTGCATCGGTGGAGCTGTGTGGTGGGTGCATCGGTGGAGCTGTATGGTGGCTGCATCGGTGGAGCTGTGTGGTGGGTGCATCGGTGGAGCTGTGTGGTGGGTGCATCGGTGGAGCTGTATGGTGGGTGACTCGGTGGTACTGTGTGGTGGGTGCATCAGTGGAGCTGTGTCGGTGGAGCTGTGTGGTGGTTGCATCAGTGGAGCTGGGTGGTGGGTGCATCGGTGGAGCTGTGTGGTGGGTGCATCGGTGGAGCTGTGTCGGTGGAGCTGTGTGGTGGTTGCATCGGTGGAGCTGGGTGGTGGGTGCATCGGTGGAGCTGTGTCGGTGGAGCTGTGTGGTGGCTGCATCGGTGGAGCTGTGTGGTGGGTACATCAGTGGAGCTGTGTGGTGGGTGCATCGGTGGAGCTGTGTCGTGGGTGCATCGGTGGAGCTGTGTGGTGGGTGCCTCGGTGGAGCTGTGTGGTGGGTGCATCGGTGGAGCTGTGTGGTGGGTGCATCGGTGGAGCTGTGTAGGTGGAGCTGTATGGTGGGTGCCTCGGTGGAGCTGTGTGATGGGTGCATCGGTGGAGCTGTGTGGTGGGTGCATCGGTGGAGCTGTGTGGTGGGTGCATCGGTGGAGCTGTGTAGGTGGAGCTGTATGGTGGGTGCCTCGGTGGAGCTGTGTGGTGGGTGCATCGGTGGAGCTGTGTGGTGGGTGCATCGGTGGAGCTGTATGGTGGGTGCCTCGGTGGAGCTGTAAGGTGCGTGCCGCGGTGGAGCTGTGTGGTGGGTGCATCGGTGGAGCTGTGTGGTGGGTGCATCGGTGGAGCTGTGTCAGTGGCGCTGTGTGGTGGCTGCATCGGTGGAGCTGTGTGGTGGATGCATCGGTGGAGCTGTGTGGTGGGTGCATCGGTGGAGCTGTGTGGTGGGTGCATCGGTGGAGCTGTATGGTGGGTGCCTCGGTGGAGCTGTGTGGTGGGTGCATGGTGGAGCTGTGAGGTGGGTGTCTCGGTGGAGCTGTATGGTGGGTGCCTTGGTGGAGCTGTATGGTAGGTCCCTCGGTGGAGCTGTGTGGTGGCTGCATCAGTGGAGCTGTGTGGTGGGTGCATCGGTGGAGCTGTGTCGGGTGAGCTGTGTGGTGGCTGCATCGGTGGAGCTGTGTGGTGGGTGCATTGGTGGAGCTGTGTGGTGGGTGCATTGGTGGAGCTGTGGTGGGTGCATCAGTGGAGCTGTATGTTGGCTGCATCGGTGGAGCTGTGTGGTGGGTGCATCGGTGGACCTGTGTGGTGGGTGCATCGGTGGAGCTGTGTGGTGGGTGCATCGGTGGAGCTGTGTGGTGGGTGCATCGGTGGAGCTGTATGGTGGGTGCATCGGTGGAGCTGTGTGGTGGGTGCATCGGTGGAGCTGTGTGGTGGGTGCATCGGTGGAGCTGTATGGTGGGTGCATCGGTGGAGCTGTGTGGTGGGTGCATCGGTGGAGCTGTGTGGTGGGTGCCTTGGTGGAGCTATATGGTGGGTGCCTCGGTGGAGCTGTGTGGCGGGTGCATCGGTGGAGCTGTGTGGTGGGTGCATCGGTGGAGCTGTGTGGTGGGTGCATCGGTGGAGCTGTGTCAGTGGAGCTGTGTGGTGGGTGCATCGGTGGAGCCAGGTGGTGGTTGCATCGGTGGAGCTGTGTCGGTGGAGCTGTGTGGTGGCTGCATTGGTGGAGCTGTGTTGTGGGTGCATCGGTGGAGCTGTGTGGTGGGTGCATCGGTGGAGCTGTGTGGTAGGTGCCTCGGTGGAGCTGTGTGGTGGGTGCATCGGTGGACCTGTGTGGTTGGTGCATCGGTGGAGCGTTGTAGGTGGAGCTGTGTGGTGGGTGCATCGGTGGAGCTGTGTGGTGGGTGCCTCAGTGGAGCTGTATGGTGGGTGCATCGGTGGAGCTGTATGGTGGGTGCCTCGGTGGAGCTGTGTGGTGGGTGCATCGGTGGAGCAGTGTGGTGGGTGCATCGGTGGAGCAGTGTGGTGGGTGCCTCGGTGGAGCTGTATGGTTGGTGCCTCGTTGGAGCTGTATGGTGGGTGCCTCGGTGGAGCTGTGTGGTGGGTGCATCGGTGGAGCTGTGTCGGTGGAGCTGTGTGGTGGCTGCATCGGTGGAGCTGTGTGGTGGGTGCCTCGGTGGAGCTGTGTGGTGGGTGCATCAGTGGAGCTGTGTGGTGGGTGCCTCGGTGGAGCTGTGTGGTGGGTGCATCGGTGGAGCTGTGTGTTGGCTGCATCGGTGGAGCTGTGTCGGTTGAGCTGTGTGGTGGCTGCATTGGTGGAGCTGTGTTGTGGGTGCATCGGTGGAGCTGTGTGGTGGGTGCATCGGTGGAGCCGGGTGGTGGGTGCATCGGTGGAGCTGTGTCGGTTGAGCTGTGTGGTGGCTGCATTGGTGGAGCTGTGTTGTGGGTGCATCGGTGGAGCTGTGTGGTGGGTGCATCGGTGGAGCTGTGTGGTGGGTGCCTTAGTGGAGCTGTGTGGTGGGTGCGTCGGTGGAGCTGTGTGGTGGCTGCATTGGTAGAGCTGTGTGGTGGGTGCATCGGTGGGTGCATCGGTGGAGCTGTGTGGTGGGTGCATCGGTGGAGCTGTGTGGTGGGTGCATCTGCGGAGCTGTGTGGTGGGTGCATCGGTGGAGCTGTGGTGGGTGCATCGGTGGAGCTGTGGTGGGTGCATCGGTGGAGCTGTATGTTGGCTGCATCGGTGGAGCTGTGTGGTGGGTGCATCGGTGGACCTGTGTGGTGGGTGCATCGGTGGAGCTGTGTGGTGGGTGCATCGGTGGAGCTGTGTGGTGGGTGCATCGGTGGAGCTGTATGGTGGGTGCATCGGTGGAGCTGTATTGTGGGTGCATCGGAGGAGCTGTGTGGTGGGTGCATCAGTGGAGCTGTGTGGTGGGTGCATCGGTGGAGCTTTGTGGTGGGTGCATCGGTCGAGATGTGTGTGGTGGGTGCATCGCTTGAGCTGTATGGTGGGTGCATCGGAGGAGCGGTGTGGTGGGTGCATCGGTGGAGCTGTGTGGTGGCTGCATCGGGGTAACTGTGTGGTGGCTGCATCGGTGGAGCTGTGTGGTGGGTGCATCGGTGGAGCTGTGTGGTGGCTGCATTGGTAGAGCTGTGTGGTGGGTGCATCGGTGGGTGCATCGGTGGAGCTGTGTGGTGGGTGCATCGGTGGAGCTGTGTGGTGGGTGCATCTGCGGAGCTGTGTGGTGGGTGCCTCGGTGGAGCTGTGTGGTGGGTGCATCGGTGGAGCAGTGTATTGGGTGCCTCGGTGGAACTGTATGGTGGGTGCCTCGGTGGAGCTGTATGGTGGGTGCCTCGGTGGAGCTGTGTGGTGGGTGCATCGGTGGAGCTGTATGGTCATCGGTGGAGCTGGGTGGTGGGTGCATCGGTGGAGCTGTGTCGGTGGAGCTGTGTGGTGGCTGCATCGGTGGAGCTGTGTGGTGGGTGCATCGGTGGAGCTGTGTGGTGGGTGCCTTGGTGGAGCTATATGGTGGGTGCCTCGGTGGAGCTGTGTGGCGGCTGCATCGGTGGAGCTGTGTGGTGGGTGCATCGGTGGAGCTGTGTGGTGGGTGCATCGGTGGAGCTGTGTCAGTGGAGCTGTGTGGTGGGTGCATCGGTGGAGCCAGGTGGTGGTTGCATCGGTGGAGCTGTGTCGGTGGAGCTGTGTGGTGGCTGCATTGGTGGAGCTGTGTTGTGGGTGCATCGGTGGAGCTGTGTGGTGGGTGCATCGGTGGAGCTGTGTGGTTGGTGCCTCGGTGGAGCTGTGTGGTGGGTGCATCGGTGGAGCTGTGTGGTGGGTGCATCGGTGGAGCGTTGTAGGTGGAGCTGTGTGGTGGGTGCATCGGTGGAGCTGTGTGGTGGGTGCCTCAGTGGAGCTGTGTGGTGGGTGCATCAGTGGAGCTGTATGGTGGGTGCATCGGTGGAGCTGTGTGGTGGGTGCATCGGTGGAGCTGTATGTTGGGTGCCTCGGTGGAGCTGTGTGGTGGGTGCATCGGTGGAGCTGTGTGGTGGGTACATCGGTGGAGCTGTGTGGTGGGTGCCTCGGTGGAGCTGTGTGGTGGGTGCCACGGTGGAGCTGTGTGGTGGGTGCCTCGGTGGAACTGTGTGGTGGGTGCATCAGTGGAGCTGTGTGGTGGGTGCCTCGGTGGAGCTGTGTGGTGGGTGCATCGGTGGAGCTGTGTGGTGGCTGCATCGGTGGAGCTGTGTCGGTTGAGCTGTGTGGTGGCTGCATTGGTGGAGCTGTGTTGTGGGTGCATCGGTGGAGCTGTGTGGTGGGTGCATCGGTGGAGCCGGGTGGTGGGTGCATCGGTGGAGCTGTGTCGGTTGAGCTGTGTGGTGGCTGCATTGGTGGAGCTGTGTTGTGGGTGCATCGGTGGAGCTGTGTGGTGGGTGCATCGGTGGAGCTGTGTGGTGGGTGCCTTAGTGGAGCTGTGTGGTGGGTGCGTCGGTGGAGCTGTGTGGTGGCTGCATTGGTAGAGCTGTGTGGTGGGTGCATCGGTGGGTGCATCGGTGGAGCTGTGTGGTGGGTGCATCGGTGGAGCTGTGTGGTGGGTGCATCTGCGGAGCTGTGTGGTGGGTGCATCGGTGGAGCTGTGGTGGGTGCATTGGTGGAGCTGTGGTGGGTGCATCGGTGGAGCTGTATGTTGGCTGCATCGGTGGAGCTGTGTGGTGGGTGCATCGGTGGACCTGTGTGGTGGGTGCATCGGTGGAGCTGTGTGGAGGGTGCATCGGTGGAGCTGTGTGGTGGGTGCATCGGTGGAGCTGTATGGTGGGTGCATCGGTGGAGCTGTATTGTGGGTGCATCGGAGGAGCTGTGTGGTGGGTGCATCAGTGGAGCTGTGTGGTGGGTGCATCGGTGGAGCTTTGTGGTGGGTGCATCGGTCGAGATGTGTGTGGTGGGTGCATCGCTTGAGCTGTATGGTGGGTGCATCGGAGGAGCGGTGTGGTGGGTGCATCGGTGGAGCTGTGTGGTGGCTGCATCGGGGTAACTGTGTGGTGGCTGCATCGGTGGAGCTGTGTGGTGGGTGCATCGGTGGAGCTGTGTGGTGGCTGCATTGGTAGAGCTGTGTGGTGGGTGCATCGGTGGGTGCATCGGTGGAGCTGTGTGGTGGGTGCATCGGTGGAGCTGTGTGGTTGGTGCATCTGCGGAGCTGTGTGGTGGGTGCCTCGGTGGAGCTGTGTGGTGGGTGCATCGGTGGAGCAGTGTATTGGGTGCCTCGGTGGAACTGTATGGTGGGTGCCTCGGTGGAGCTGTATGGTGGGTGCCTCGGTGGAGCTGTGTGGTGGGTGCATCGGTGGAGCTGTATGGTCATCGGTGGAGCTGGGTGGTGGGTGCATCGGTGGAGCTGTGTCGGTGGAGCTGTGTGGTGGCTGCATCGGTGGAGCTGTGTGGTGGGTGCATCGGTGGAGCTGTGTGGTGGGTGCCTTGGTGGAGCTATATGGTGGGTGCCTCGGTGGAGCTGTGTGGCGGCTGCATCGGTGGAGCTGTGTGGTGGGTGCATCGGTGGAGCTGTGTGGTGGGTGCATCGGTGGAGCTGTGTCAGTGGAGCTGTGTGGTGGGTGCATCGGTGGAGCCAGGTGGTGGTTGCATCGGTGGAGCTGTGTCGGTGGAGCTGTGTGGTGGCTGCATTGGTGGAGCTGTGTTGTGGGTGCATCGGTGGAGCTGTGTGGTGGGTGCATCGGTGGAGCTGTGTGGTTGGTGCCTCGGTGGAGCTGTGTGGTGGGTGCATCGGTGGAGCTGTGTGGTGGGTGCATCGGTGGAGCGTTGTAGGTGGAGCTGTGTGGTGGGTGCATCGGTGGAGCTGTGTGGTGGGTGCCTCAGTGGAGCTGTGTGGTGGGTGCATCAGTGGAGCTGTATGGTGGGTGCATCGGTGGAGCTGTGTGGTGGGTGCATCGGTGGAGCTGTATGTTGGGTGCCTCGGTGGAGCTGTGTGGTGGGTGCATCGGTGGAGCTGTGTGGTGGGTACATCGGTGGAGCTGTGTGGTGGGTGCCTCGGTGGAGCTGTGTGGTGGGTGCCTCGGTGGAGCTGTGTGGTGGGTGCATCGGTGGAGCTATATGGTGGATGCCTCGATGGAGCTGTGTGGTGGGTGCATCGGTGGAGCTGTGTGGTGGGTGCCTCGGTGGAGCTGTATGGTGGGTGCCTCGGTGGAGCTGTGTGGTGGGTGCATCAGTGGAGCTGTATCGGTGGAGCTGTGTGGTGGCTCCATCGGTGGAGCTGTGTGGTGGCTGCATCAGTGGAGCTGTGTGGTGGGTGCATCGGTGGAGCTGTGTGGTGGATGCATCGGTGGAGCTGTATGTTGGCTGCATCGGTGGAGCTGTGTGGTGGGTGCATCGGTGGACCTGTGTGGTGGGTGCATCGGTGGAGCTGTGTGGTGGATGCATCATTGGAGCTGTGTGGTGGGTGCATCGGTGGAGCTGTATGGTGGGTGCATCGGTGGAGCTGTGTGGTGGGTGCATCGGTGGAGCTGTGTGGTAGGTGCCTTGGTGGAGCTATATGGTGGGTGCCTCGGTGGAGCTGTGTGGCGGGTGCATCGGTGGAGCTGTGTGGTGGGTGCATCGGTGGAGCTGTGTGGTGGGTGCATCGGTGGAGCCAGGTGGTGGTTGCATCGGTGGAGCTGTGTCGGTGGAGCTGTGTGGTGGCTGCATTGGTGGAGCTGTGTTGTGGGTGCATCGGTGGAGCTGTGTGGTGGGTGCATCGGTGGAGCTGTGTGGTGGGTGCCTCGGTGGAGCTGTGTGGTGGGTGCATCGGTGGAGCTGTAAGGTGGGTGCATTGGTGGAGCGTTGTAGGTGAAGCTGTGTGGTGGGTGCATCGGTGGAGCTGTGTGGTGGGTGCCTCAGTGGAGCTGTGTGGTGGGTGCATCGGTGGAGCTGTATGGTGGGTGCATCGGTGGAGCTGTGTGGTGGGTGCATCGGTGGAGCTGTATGGTGGGTGCCTCGGTGGAGCTGTGTGGTGGGTGCATCGGTGGAGCTGTGTGGTGGGTGCATCGGTGGAGCTGTGTGGTGGGTGCCTCGGTGGAGCTGTGTGGTGGGTGCCTCAGTGGAGCTCTGTGGTGGGTGCATCGGAGGAGCTATATGCTGGATGCTTCGGTGGAGCTGTGTGGTGGGTGCATCGGTGGAGCTGTGTGGTGGGTGCCTCGGTGGAGCTGTATGGTGGGTGCCTCAGTGGAGCTGTGTGGTGGGTGCATCAGTGGAGCTGTATCGGTGGAGCTGTGTGGTGGCTGCATCGGCGGAGCTGTGTGGTGGGTGCATCAGTGGAGCTGTGTGGTGGGTGCATCGGTGGAGCTGTGTCGGTGGAGCTGTGTGGTGGTTGCATTGGTGGAACTGGGTGGTGGGTGCATCGGTGGAGCTGTGTCGTTGGAGCTGTGTGGTGGCTGCATCGGTGGAGCTGTGTGGTGGGTACATCAGTGGAGCTGTGTGGTGGGTGCATCGGTGGAGCTGTGTCGTGGGTGCATCGGTGGAGCTGTGTGGTGGGTGCCTTGGTGGAGCTGTGTGGTGGGTGCATCGGTGGAGCTGTGTGGTGGGTGCATCGGTGGAGCTGTGTAGGTGGAGCTGTATGGTGGGTGCCTCGGTGGAGCTGTGTGGTGGGTGCATCGGTGGAGCTGTGTGGTGGGTGCATCGGTGGAGCTGTATGGTGGGTGCCTCGGTGGAGCTGTAAGGTGGGTGCCGCGGTGGAGCTGTGTGGTGGGTGCATAGGTGGAGCTGTGTGGTGGGTGCATCGGTGGAGCTGTGTCAGTGGCACTGTGTGGTGGCTGCATCGGTGGAGCTGTGTCGGGCGAGCTGTGTGGTGGGTGCATCGGTGGAGCTGTATGTTGGCTGCATCGGTGGAGCTGTGTGGTGGGTGCATCGGTGGACCTGTGTGGTGGGTGCATCGGTGGAGCTGTGTGGTGGGTGCATCGTTGGAGCTGTGTGGTGGGTGCATCGGTGGAGCTGTATGGTGGGTGCATCGGTGGAGCTGTGTGGTGGGTGCATCGGTGGAGCTGTGTGGTGGGTGCCTTGGTGGAGCTATATGGTGGGTGCCTCGGTGGAGCTGTGTGGTGGGTGCCTTGGTGGAGCTATATGGTGGGTGCCTCGGTGGAGCTGTGTGGCGGGTGCATCGGTGGAGCTGTGTGGTGGGTGCATCGGTGGAGCTGTGTGGTGGGTGCATCGGTGGAGCTGTGTCAGTGGAGCTGTGTGGTGGGTGCATCGGTGGAGCCAGGTGGTGGTTGCATCGGTGGAGCTGTGTCGTTGGAGCTGTGTGGTGGCTGCCTCGGTGGAGCTGTGTGGCGGGTGCATCGGTGGAGCTGTGTGGTGGGTGCATCGGTGGAGCTGTGTGGTGGGCGCATCGGTGGAGCTGTGTCAGTGGAGCTGTGTGGTGGGTGCATCGGTGGAGCCAGGTGGTGGTTGCATCGGTGGAGCTGTGTCGTTGGAGCTGTGTGGTGGCTGCATCGGTGGAGCTGTGTGGTGGCTGCATTGGTAGAGCTGTGTGGTGGGTGCATCGGTGGGTGCATCGGTGGAGCTGTGTGGTGGGTGCATCGGTGGAGCTGTGTGGTGGGTGCATCTGCGGAGCTGTGTGGTGGGTGCATCGGTGGAGCTGTGGTGGGTGCATCGGTGGAGCTGTGGTGGGTGCATCGGTGGAGCTGTATGTTGGCTGCATCGGTGGAGCTGTGTGGTGGGTGCATCGGTGGACCTGTGTGGTGGGTGCATCGGTGGAGCTGTGTGGTGGGTGCATCGGTGGAGCTGTGTGGTGGGTGCATCGGTGGAGCTGTATGGTGGGTGCATCGGTGGAGCTGTATTGTGGGTGCATCGGAGGAGCTGTGTGGTGGGTGCATCAGTGGAGCTGTGTGGTGGGTGCATCGGTGGAGCTTTGTGGTGGGTGCATCGGTCGAGATGTGTGTGGTGGGTGCATCGCTTGAGCTGTATGGTGGGTGCATCGGAGGAGCGGTGTGGTGGGTGCATCGGTGGAGCTGTGTGGTGGCTGCATCGGGGTAACTGTGTGGTGGCTGCATCGGTGGAGCTGTGTGGTGGGTGCATCGGTGGAGCTGTGTGGTGGCTGCATTGGTAGAGCTGTGTGGTGGGTGCATCGGTGGGTGCATCGGTGGAGCTGTGTGGTGGGTGCATCGGTGGAGCTGTGTGGTGGGTGCATCTGCGGAGCTGTGTGGTGGGTGCCTCGGTGGAGCTGTGTGGTGGGTGCATCGGTGGAGCAGTGTATTGGGTGCCTCGGTGGAACTGTATGGTGGGTGCCTCGGTGGAGCTGTATGGTGGGTGCCTCGGTGGAGCTGTGTGGTGGGTGCATCGGTGGAGCTGTATGGTCATCGGTGGAGCTGGGTGGTGGGTGCATCGGTGGAGCTGTGTCGGTGGAGCTGTGTGGTGGCTGCATCGGTGGAGCTGTGTGGTGGGTGCATCGGTGGAGCTGTGTGGTGGGTGCCTTGGTGGAGCTATATGGTGGGTGCCTCGGTGGAGCTGTGTGGCGGCTGCATCGGTGGAGCTGTGTGGTGGGTGCATCGGTGGAGCTGTGTGGTGGGTGCATCGGTGGAGCTGTGTCAGTGGAGCTGTGTGGTGGGTGCATCGGTGGAGCCAGGTGGTGGTTGCATCGGTGGAGCTGTGTCGGTGGAGCTGTGTGGTGGCTGCATTGGTGGAGCTGTGTTGTGGGTGCATCGGTGGAGCTGTGTGGTGGGTGCATCGGTGGAGCTGTGTGGTTGGTGCCTCGGTGGAGCTGTGTGGTGGGTGCATCGGTGGAGCTGTGTGGTGGGTGCATCGGTGGAGCGTTGTAGGTGGAGCTGTGTGGTGGGTGCATCGGTGGAGCTGTGTGGTGGGTGCCTCAGTGGAGCTGTGTGGTGGGTGCATCAGTGGAGCTGTATGGTGGGTGCATCGGTGGAGCTGTGTGGTGGGTGCATCGGTGGAGCTGTATGTTGGGTGCCTCGGTGGAGCTGTGTGGTGGGTGCATCGGTGGAGCTGTGTGGTGGGTACATCGGTGGAGCTGTGTGGTGGGTGCCTCGGTGGAGCTGTGTGGTGGGTGCCACGGTGGAGCTGTGTGGTGGGTGCCTCGGTGGAACTGTGTGGTGGGTGCATCAGTGGAGCTGTGTGGTGGGTGCCTCGGTGGAGCTGTGTGGTGGGTGCATCGGTGGAGCTGTGTGGTGGCTGCATCGGTGGAGCTGTGTCGGTTGAGCTGTGTGGTGGCTGCATTGGTGGAGCTGTGTTGTGGGTGCATCGGTGGAGCTGTGTGGTGGGTGCATCGGTGGAGCCGGGTGGTGGGTGCATCGGTGGAGCTGTGTCGGTTGAGCTGTGTGGTGGCTGCATTGGTGGAGCTGTGTTGTGGGTGCATCGGTGGAGCTGTGTGGTGGGTGCATCGGTGGAGCTGTGTGGTGGGTGCCTTAGTGGAGCTGTGTGGTGGGTGCGTCGGTGGAGCTGTGTGGTGGCTGCATTGGTAGAGCTGTGTGGTGGGTGCATCGGTGGGTGCATCGGTGGAGCTGTGTGGTGGGTGCATCGGTGGAGCTGTGTGGTGGGTGCATCTGCGGAGCTGTGTGGTGGGTGCATCGGTGGAGCTGTGGTGGGTGCATTGGTGGAGCTGTGGTGGGTGCATCGGTGGAGCTGTATGTTGGCTGCATCGGTGGAGCTGTGTGGTGGGTGCATCGGTGGACCTGTGTGGTGGGTGCATCGGTGGAGCTGTGTGGAGGGTGCATCGGTGGAGCTGTGTGGTGGGTGCATCGGTGGAGCTGTATGGTGGGTGCATCGGTGGAGCTGTATTGTGGGTGCATCGGAGGAGCTGTGTGGTGGGTGCATCAGTGGAGCTGTGTGGTGGGTGCATCGGTGGAGCTTTGTGGTGGGTGCATCGGTCGAGATGTGTGTGGTGGGTGCATCGCTTGAGCTGTATGGTGGGTGCATCGGAGGAGCGGTGTGGTGGGTGCATCGGTGGAGCTGTGTGGTGGCTGCATCGGGGTAACTGTGTGGTGGCTGCATCGGTGGAGCTGTGTGGTGGGTGCATCGGTGGAGCTGTGTGGTGGCTGCATTGGTAGAGCTGTGTGGTGGGTGCATCGGTGGGTGCATCGGTGGAGCTGTGTGGTGGGTGCATCGGTGGAGCTGTGTGGTTGGTGCATCTGCGGAGCTGTGTGGTGGGTGCCTCGGTGGAGCTGTGTGGTGGGTGCATCGGTGGAGCAGTGTATTGGGTGCCTCGGTGGAACTGTATGGTGGGTGCCTCGGTGGAGCTGTATGGTGGGTGCCTCGGTGGAGCTGTGTGGTGGGTGCATCGGTGGAGCTGTATGGTCATCGGTGGAGCTGGGTGGTGGGTGCATCGGTGGAGCTGTGTCGGTGGAGCTGTGTGGTGGCTGCATCGGTGGAGCTGTGTGGTGGGTGCATCGGTGGAGCTGTGTGGTGGGTGCCTTGGTGGAGCTATATGGTGGGTGCCTCGGTGGAGCTGTGTGGCGGCTGCATCGGTGGAGCTGTGTGGTGGGTGCATCGGTGGAGCTGTGTGGTGGGTGCATCGGTGGAGCTGTGTCAGTGGAGCTGTGTGGTGGGTGCATCGGTGGAGCCAGGTGGTGGTTGCATCGGTGGAGCTGTGTCGGTGGAGCTGTGTGGTGGCTGCATTGGTGGAGCTGTGTTGTGGGTGCATCGGTGGAGCTGTGTGGTGGGTGCATCGGTGGAGCTGTGTGGTTGGTGCCTCGGTGGAGCTGTGTGGTGGGTGCATCGGTGGAGCTGTGTGGTGGGTGCATCGGTGGAGCGTTGTAGGTGGAGCTGTGTGGTGGGTGCATCGGTGGAGCTGTGTGGTGGGTGCCTCAGTGGAGCTGTGTGGTGGGTGCATCAGTGGAGCTGTATGGTGGGTGCATCGGTGGAGCTGTGTGGTGGGTGCATCGGTGGAGCTGTATGTTGGGTGCCTCGGTGGAGCTGTGTGGTGGGTGCATCGGTGGAGCTGTGTGGTGGGTACATCGGTGGAGCTGTGTGGTGGGTGCCTCGGTGGAGCTGTGTGGTGGGTGCCTCGGTGGAGCTGTGTGGTGGGTGCATCGGTGGAGCTATATGGTGGATGCCTCGATGGAGCTGTGTGGTGGGTGCATCGGTGGAGCTGTGTGGTGGGTGCCTCGGTGGAGCTGTATGGTGGGTGCCTCGGTGGAGCTGTGTGGTGGGTGCATCAGTGGAGCTGTATCGGTGGAGCTGTGTGGTGGCTCCATCGGTGGAGCTGTGTGGTGGCTGCATCAGTGGAGCTGTGTGGTGGGTGCATCGGTGGAGCTGTGTGGTGGATGCATCGGTGGAGCTGTATGTTGGCTGCATCGGTGGAGCTGTGTGGTGGGTGCATCGGTGGACCTGTGTGGTGGGTGCATCGGTGGAGCTGTGTGGTGGATGCATCATTGGAGCTGTGTGGTGGGTGCATCGGTGGAGCTGTATGGTGGGTGCATCGGTGGAGCTGTGTGGTGGGTGCATCGGTGGAGCTGTGTGGTAGGTGCCTTGGTGGAGCTATATGGTGGGTGCCTCGGTGGAGCTGTGTGGCGGGTGCATCGGTGGAGCTGTGTGGTGGGTGCATCGGTGGAGCTGTGTGGTGGGTGCATCGGTGGAGCCAGGTGGTGGTTGCATCGGTGGAGCTGTGTCGGTGGAGCTGTGTGGTGGCTGCATTGGTGGAGCTGTGTTGTGGGTGCATCGGTGGAGCTGTGTGGTGGGTGCATCGGTGGAGCTGTGTGGTGGGTGCCTCGGTGGAGCTGTGTGGTGGGTGCATCGGTGGAGCTGTAAGGTGGGTGCATTGGTGGAGCGTTGTAGGTGAAGCTGTGTGGTGGGTGCATCGGTGGAGCTGTGTGGTGGGTGCCTCAGTGGAGCTGTGTGGTGGGTGCATCGGTGGAGCTGTATGGTGGGTGCATCGGTGGAGCTGTGTGGTGGGTGCATCGGTGGAGCTGTATGGTGGGTGCCTCGGTGGAGCTGTGTGGTGGGTGCATCGGTGGAGCTGTGTGGTGGGTGCATCGGTGGAGCTGTGTGGTGGGTGCCTCGGTGGAGCTGTGTGGTGGGTGCCTCAGTGGAGCTCTGTGGTGGGTGCATCGGAGGAGCTATATGCTGGATGCTTCGGTGGAGCTGTGTGGTGGGTGCATCGGTGGAGCTGTGTGGTGGGTGCCTCGGTGGAGCTGTATGGTGGGTGCCTCAGTGGAGCTGTGTGGTGGGTGCATCAGTGGAGCTGTATCGGTGGAGCTGTGTGGTGGCTGCATCGGCGGAGCTGTGTGGTGGGTGCATCAGTGGAGCTGTGTGGTGGGTGCATCGGTGGAGCTGTGTCGGTGGAGCTGTGTGGTGGTTGCATTGGTGGAACTGGGTGGTGGGTGCATCGGTGGAGCTGTGTCGTTGGAGCTGTGTGGTGGCTGCATCGGTGGAGCTGTGTGGTGGGTACATCAGTGGAGCTGTGTGGTGGGTGCATCGGTGGAGCTGTGTCGTGGGTGCATCGGTGGAGCTGTGTGGTGGGTGCCTTGGTGGAGCTGTGTGGTGGGTGCATCGGTGGAGCTGTGTGGTGGGTGCATCGGTGGAGCTGTGTAGGTGGAGCTGTATGGTGGGTGCCTCGGTGGAGCTGTGTGGTGGGTGCATCGGTGGAGCTGTGTGGTGGGTGCATCGGTGGAGCTGTATGGTGGGTGCCTCGGTGGAGCTGTAAGGTGGGTGCCGCGGTGGAGCTGTGTGGTGGGTGCATAGGTGGAGCTGTGTGGTGGGTGCATCGGTGGAGCTGTGTCAGTGGCACTGTGTGGTGGCTGCATCGGTGGAGCTGTGTCGGGCGAGCTGTGTGGTGGGTGCATCGGTGGAGCTGTATGTTGGCTGCATCGGTGGAGCTGTGTGGTGGGTGCATCGGTGGACCTGTGTGGTGGGTGCATCGGTGGAGCTGTGTGGTGGGTGCATCGTTGGAGCTGTGTGGTGGGTGCATCGGTGGAGCTGTATGGTGGGTGCATCGGTGGAGCTGTGTGGTGGGTGCATCGGTGGAGCTGTGTGGTGGGTGCCTTGGTGGAGCTATATGGTGGGTGCCTCGGTGGAGCTGTGTGGTGGGTGCCTTGGTGGAGCTATATGGTGGGTGC
This sequence comes from Lissotriton helveticus, assembly GCF_964261635.1. NCBI lineage: Eukaryota > Metazoa > Chordata > Amphibia > Caudata > Salamandridae > Lissotriton > Lissotriton helveticus. Next base: position 1,473,377,266 of record NC_136068.1, on the reverse strand, counting down.
CTCGGTGGAGCTGTGTGGCGGGTGCATCGGTGGAGCTGTGTGGTGGGTGCATCGGTGGAGCTGTGTGGTGGGTGCATCGGTGGAGCTGTGTCAGTGGAGCTGTGTGGTGGGTGCATCGGTGGAGCCAGGTGGTGGTTGCATCGGTGGAGCTGTGTCGTTGGAGCTGTGTGGTGGCTGCATTGGTGGAGCTGTGTTGTGGGTGCATCGGTGGAGCTGTGTGGTGGGTGCATCGGTGGAGCTGTGTGGTGGGTGCCTCGGTGGAGCTGTGTGGTGGGTGCATCGGTGGACCTGTGTGGTTGGTGCATCGGTGGAGCGTTGTAGGTGGAGCTGTGTGGTGGGTGCATCAGTGGAGCTGTGTGGTGGGTGCCTCAGTGGAGCTGTATGGTGGGTGCATCGGTGGAGCTGTATGGTGGGTGCCTCGGTGGAGCTGTGTGGTGGGTGCATCGGTGGAGCAGTGTGGTGGGTGCATCGGTGGAGCAGTGTGGTGGGTGCCTCGGTGGAGCTGTATGGTTGGTGCCTCGTTGGAGCTGTATGGTGGGTGCCTCGGTGGAGCTGTGTGGTGGGTGCATCGGTGGAGCTGTGTCGGTGGAGCTGTATGGTGGCTGCATCGGTGGAGCTGTGTGGTGGGTGCCTCGGTGGAGCTGTGTGGTGGGTGCATCAGTGGAGCTGTGTGGTGGGTGCCTCGGTGGAGCTGTGTGGTGGGTGCATCGGTGGAGCTGTGTGGTGGCTGCATCGGTGGAGCTGTGTCGGTTGAGCTGTGTGGTGGCTGCATTGGTGGAGCTGTGTTGTGGGTGCATCGGTGGAGCTGTGTGGTGGGTGCATCGGTGGAGCCGGGTGGTGGGTGCATCGGTGGAGCTGTGTCGGTTGAGCTGTGTGGTGGCTGCATTGGTGGAGCTGTGTTGTGGGTGCATCGCTGGAGCTGTGTGGTGGGTGCATCGGTGGAGCTGTGTGGTGGGTGCCTTAGTGGAGCTGTGTGGTGGGTGCGTCGGTGGAGCTGTGTGGTGGCTGCATTGGTAGAGCTGTGTGGTGGGTGCATCGGTGGGTGCATCGGTGGAGCTGTGTGGTGGGTGCATCGGTGGAGCTGTGTGGTGGGTGCATCTGCGGAGCTGTGTGGTGGGTGCATCGGTGGAGCTGTGGTGGGTGCATCGGTGGAGCTGTGGTGGGTGCATCGGTGGAGCTGTATGTTGGCTGCATTGGTGGAGCTGTGTGGTGGGTGCATCGGTGGACCTGTGTGGTGGGTGCATCGGTGGAGCTGTGTGGTGGGTGCATCGGTGGAGCTGTGTGGTGGGTGCATCGGTGGAGCTGTATGGTGGGTGCATCGGTGGAGCTGTATTGTGGGTGCATCGGAGGAGCTGTGTGGTGGGTGCATCAGTGGAGCTGTGTGGTGGGTGCATCGGTGGAGCTTTGTGGTGGGTGCATCGGTCGAGATGTGTGTGGTGGGTGCATCGCTTGAGCTGTATGGTGGGTGCATCGGAGGAGCGGTGTGGTGGGTGCATCGGTGGAGCTGTGTGGTGGCTGCATCGGGGTAACTGTGTGGTGGCTGCATCGGTGGAGCTGTGTGGTGGGTGCATCGGTGGAGCTGTGTGGTGGCTGCATTGGTAGAGCTGTGTGGTGGGTGCATCGGTGGGTGCATCGGTGGAGCTGTGTGGTGGGTGCATCGGTGGAGCTGTGTGGTGGGTGCATCTGCGGAGCTGTGTGGTGGGTGCCTCGGTGGAGCTGTGTGGTGGGTGCATCGGTGGAGCAGTGTATTGGGTGCCTCGGTGGAACTGTATGGTGGGTGCCTCGGTGGAGCTGTATGGTGGGTGCCTCGGTGGAGCTGTGTGGTGGGTGCATCGGTGGAGCTGTATGGTCATCGGTGGAGCTGGGTGGTGGGTGCATCGGTGGAGCTGTGTCGGTGGAGCTGTGTGGTGGCTGCATCGGTGGAGCTGTGTGGTGGGTGCATCGGTGGAGCTGTGTGGTGGGTGCCTTGGTGGAGCTATATGGTGGGTGCCTCGGTGGAGCTGTGTGGCGGCTGCATCGGTGGAGCTGTGTGGTGGGTGCATCGGTGGAGCTGTGTGGTGGGTGCATCGGTGGAGCTGTGTCAGTGGAGCTGTGTGGTGGGTGCATCGGTGGAGCCAGGTGGTGGTTGCATCGGTGGAGCTGTGTCGGTGGAGCTGTGTGGTGGCTGCATTGGTGGAGCTGTGTTGTGGGTGCATCGGTGGAGCTGTGTGGTGGGTGCATCGGTGGAGCTGTGTGGTTGGTGCCTCGGTGGAGCTGTGTGGTGGGTGCATCGGTGGAGCTGTGTGGTGGGTGCATCAGTGGAGCTGTGTGTTGGGTGCATCGGTGGAGCTGTGTGGTGGGTGCATCGGTGGAGCGTTGTAGGTGTAGCTGTGTGGTGGGTGCATCGGTGGAGCTGTGTGGTGGGTGCCTCAGTGGAGCTGTGTGGTGGGTGCATCAGTGGAGCTGTATGGTGGGTGCATCGGTGGAGCTGTGTGGTGGTTGCATCGGTGGAGCTGTATGTTGGGTGCCTCGGTGGAGCTGTGTGGTGGGTGCATCGGTGGAGCTGTGTGGTGGGTACATCGGTGGAGCTGTGTGGTGGGTGCCTCGGTGGAGCTGTGTGGTGGGTGCCTCGGTGGAGCTGTGTGGTGGGTGCATCGGTGGAGCTATATGGTGGATGCCTCGATGGAGCTGTGTGGTGGGTGCATCGGTGGAGCTGTGTGGTGGGTGCCTCGGTGGAGCTGTATGGTGGGTGCCTCGGTGGAGCTGTGTGGTGGGTGCATCAGTGGAGCTGTATCAGTGGAGCTGTGTGGTGGCTCCATCGGTGGAGCTGTGTGGTGGCTGCATCAGTGGAGCTGTGTGGTGGGTGCATCGGTGGAGCTGTGTCGGGCGAGCTGTGTGGTGGGTGCATCGGTGGAGCTGTATGTTGGCTGCATCGGTGGAGCTGTGTGGTGGGTGCATCGGTGGACCTGTGTGGTGGGTGCATCGGTGGAGCTGTGTGGTGGATGCATCGTTGGAGCTGTGTGGTGGGTGCATCGGTGGAGCTGTATGGTGGGTGCATCGGTGGAGCTGTGTGGTGGGTGCCTTGGTGGAGCTATATGGTGGGTGCCTCGGTGGAGCTGTGTGGCGGGTGCATCGGTGGAGCTGTGTGGTGGGTGCCTTGGTGGAGCTATATGGTGGGTGCCTCGGTGGAGCTGTGTGGCGGGTGCATCGGTGGAGCTGTGTGGTGGGTGCATCGGTGGAGCTGTGTGGTGGGTGCATCGGTGGAGCCAGGTGGTGGTTGCATCGGTGGAGCTGTGTCGGTGGAGCTGTGTGGTGGCTGCATTGGTGGAGCTGTGTTGTGGGTGCATCGGTGGAGCTGTGTGGTGGGTGCATCGGTGGAGCTGTGTGGTGGGTGCCTCGGTGGAGCTGTGTGGTGGGTGCATCGGTGGAGCTGTGTGGTGGGTGCATTGGTGGAGCGTTGTAGGTGGAGCTGTGTGGTGGGTGCATCGGTGGAGCTGTGTGGTGGGTGCCTCAGTGGAGCTGTGTGGTGGGTGCATCGGTGGAGCTGTATGGTGGGTGCATCGGTGGAGCTGTGTGGTGGGTGCATCGGTGGAGCTGTATGGTGGGTGCCTCGGTGGAGCTGTGTGGTGGGTGCATCGGTGGAGCTGTGTGGTGGGTGCATCGGTGGAGCTGTGTGGTGGGTGCCTCGGTGGAGCTGTGTGGTGGGTGCCTCAGTGGAGCTCTGTGGTGGGTGCATCGGAGGAGCTATATGCTGGATGCTTCGGTGGAGCTGTGTGGTGGGTGCATCGGTGGAGCTGTGTGGTGGGTGCCTCGGTGGAGCTGTATGGTGGGTGCCTCGGTGGAGCTGTGTGGTGGGTGCATCAGTGGAGCTGTATCGGTGGAGCTGTGTGGTGGCTGCATCGGCGGAGCTGTGTGGTGGGTGCATCAGTGGAGCTGTGTGGTGGGTGCATCGGTGGAGCTGTGTCGGTGGAGCTGTGTGGTGGTTGCATTGGTGGAACTGGGTGGTGGGTGCATCGGTGGAGCTGTGTCGTTGGAGCTGTGTGGTGGCTGCATCGGTGGAGCTGTGTGGTGGGTACATCAGTGGAGCTGTGTGGTGGGTGCATCGGTGGAGCTGTGTCGTGGGTGCATCGGTGGAGCTGTGTGGTGGGTGCCTCGGTGGAGCTGTGTGGTGGGTGCATCGGTGGAGCTGTGTGGTGGGTGCATCGGTGGAGCTGTGTAGGTGGAGCTGTATGGTGGGTGCCTCGGTGGAGCTGTGTGGTGGGTGCATCGGTGGAGCTGTGTGGTGGGTGCATCGGTGGAGCTGTATGGTGGGTGCCTCGGTGGAGCTGTAAGGTGGGTGCCGCGGTGGAGCTGTGTGGTGGGTGCATAGGTGGAGCTGTGTGGTGGGTGCATCGGTGGAGCTGTGTCAGTGGCACTGTGTGGTGGCTGCATCGGTGGAGCTGTGTGGTGGATGCATCGGTGGAGCTGTGTGGTGGGTGCATCGGTGGCGCTGTGTGGTGGGTGCATCGGTGGAGCTGTATGGTGGGTGCCTCGGTGGAGCTGTGTGGTGGGTACATGGTGGAGCTGTGAGGTGGGTGTCTCGGTGGAGCTGTATGGTGGGTGCCTTGGTGGAGCTGTATGGTGGGTCCCTCGGTGGAGCTGTGTGGTGGCTGCATCAGTGGAGCTGTGTGGTGGGTGCATCGGTGGAGCTGTGTCGGGCGAGCTGTGTGGTGGGTGCATCGGTGGAGCTGTATGTTGGCTGCATCGGTGGAGCTGTGTGGTGGGTGCATCGGTGGACCTGTGTGGTGGGTGCATCGGTGGAGCTGTGTGGTGGGTGCATCGTTGGAGCTGTGTGGTGGGTGCATCGGTGGAGCTGTATGGTGGGTGCATCGGTGGAGCTGTGTGGTGGGTGCATCGGTGGAGCTGTGTGGTGGGTGCCTTGGTGGAGCTATATGGTGGGTGCCTCGGTGGAGCTGTCTGGCGGGTGCATCGGTGGAGCTGTGTGGTGGGTGCATCGGTGGAGCTGTGTGGTGGGTGCATCGGTGGAGCCAGGTGGTGGTTGCATCGGTGGAGCTGTGTCGGTGGAGCTGTGTGGTGGCTGCATTGGTGGAGCTGTGTTGTGGGTGCATCGGTGGAGCTGTGTGGTGGGTGCATCGGTGGAGCTGTGTGGTGGGTGCCTCGGTGGAGCTGTGTGGTGGGTGCATCGGTGGAGCTGTGTGGTGGGTGCATCGGTGGAGCGTTGTAGGTGGAGCTGTGTGGTGGGTGCATCAGTGGAGCTGTGTGGTGGGTGCCTCAGTGGAGCTGTATGGTGGGTGCATCGGTGGAGCTGTATGGTGGGTGCCTCGGTGGAGCTGTGTGGTGGGTGCATCGGTGGAGCAGTGTGGTGGGTGCATCGGTGGAGCAGTGTGGTGGGTGCCTCGGTGGAGCTGTATGGTTGGTGCCTCGTTGGAGCTGTATGGTGGGTGCCTCGGTGGAGCTGTGTGGTGGGTGCATCGGTGGAGCTGTGTCGGTGGAGCTGTATGGTGGCTGCATCGGTGGAGCTGTGTGGTGGGTGCCTCGGTGGAGCTGTGTGGTGGGTGCATCAGTGGAGCTGTGTGGTGGGTGCCTCGGTGGAGCTGTGTGGTGGGTGCATCGGTGGAGCTGTGTGGTGGCTGCATCGGTGGAGCTGTGTCGGTTGAGCTGTGTGGTGGCTGCATTGGTGGAGCTGTGTTGTGGGTGCATCGGTGGAGCTGTGTGGTGGGTGCATCGGTGGAGCCGGGTGGTGGGTGCATCGGTGGAGCTGTGTCGGTTGAGCTGTGTGGTGGCTGCATTGGTGGAGCTGTGTTGTGGGTGCATCGCTGGAGCTGTGTGGTGGGTGCATCGGTGGAGCTGTGTGGTGGGTGCCTTAGTGGAGCTGTGTGGTGGGTGCGTCGGTGGAGCTGTGTGGTGGCTGCATTGGTAGAGCTGTGTGGTGGGTGCATCGGTGGGTGCATCGGTGGAGCTGTGTGGTGGGTGCATCGGTGGAGCTGTGTGGTGGGTGCATCTGCGGAGCTGTGTGGTGGGTGCATCGGTGGAGCTGTGGTGGGTGCATCGGTGGAGCTGTGGTGGGTGCATCGGTGGAGCTGTATGTTGGCTGCATTGGTGGAGCTGTGTGGTGGGTGCATCGGTGGACCTGTGTGGTGGGTGCATCGGTGGAGCTGTGTGGTGGGTGCATCGGTGGAGCTGTGTGGTGGGTGCATCGGTGGAGCTGTATGGTGGGTGCATCGGTGGAGCTGTATTGTGGGTGCATCGGAGGAGCTGTGTGGTGGGTGCATCAGTGGAGCTGTGTGGTGGGTGCATCGGTGGAGCTTTGTGGTGGGTGCATCGGTCGAGATGTGTGTGGTGGGTGCATCGCTTGAGCTGTATGGTGGGTGCATCGGAGGAGCGGTGTGGTGGGTGCATCGGTGGAGCTGTGTGGTGGCTGCATCGGGGTAACTGTGTGGTGGCTGCATCGGTGGAGCTGTGTGGTGGGTGCATCGGTGGAGCTGTGTGGTGGCTGCATTGGTAGAGCTGTGTGGTGGGTGCATCGGTGGGTGCATCGGTGGAGCTGTGTGGTGGGTGCATCGGTGGAGCTGTGTGGTGGGTGCATCTGCGGAGCTGTGTGGTGGGTGCCTCGGTGGAGCTGTGTGGTGGGTGCATCGGTGGAGCAGTGTATTGGGTGCCTCGGTGGAACTGTATGGTGGGTGCCTCGGTGGAGCTGTATGGTGGGTGCCTCGGTGGAGCTGTGTGGTGGGTGCATCGGTGGAGCTGTATGGTCATCGGTGGAGCTGGGTGGTGGGTGCATCGGTGGAGCTGTGTCGGTGGAGCTGTGTGGTGGCTGCATCGGTGGAGCTGTGTGGTGGGTGCATCGGTGGAGCTGTGTGGTGGGTGCCTTGGTGGAGCTATATGGTGGGTGCCTCGGTGGAGCTGTGTGGCGGCTGCATCGGTGGAGCTGTGTGGTGGGTGCATCGGTGGAGCTGTGTGGTGGGTGCATCGGTGGAGCTGTGTCAGTGGAGCTGTGTGGTGGGTGCATCGGTGGAGCCAGGTGGTGGTTGCATCGGTGGAGCTGTGTCGGTGGAGCTGTGTGGTGGCTGCATTGGTGGAGCTGTGTTGTGGGTGCATCGGTGGAGCTGTGTGGTGGGTGCATCGGTGGAGCTGTGTGGTTGGTGCCTCGGTGGAGCTGTGTGGTGGGTGCATCGGTGGAGCTGTGTGGTGGGTGCATCAGTGGAGCTGTGTGTTGGGTGCATCGGTGGAGCTGTGTGGTGGGTGCATCGGTGGAGCGTTGTAGGTGTAGCTGTGTGGTGGGTGCATCGGTGGAGCTGTGTGGTGGGTGCCTCAGTGGAGCTGTGTGGTGGGTGCATCAGTGGAGCTGTATGGTGGGTGCATCGGTGGAGCTGTGTGGTGGTTGCATCGGTGGAGCTGTATGTTGGGTGCCTCGGTGGAGCTGTGTGGTGGGTGCATCGGTGGAGCTGTGTGGTGGGTACATCGGTGGAGCTGTGTGGTGGGTGCCTCGGTGGAGCTGTGTGGTGGGTGCCTCGGTGGAGCTGTGTGGTGGGTGCATCGGTGGAGCTATATGGTGGATGCCTCGATGGAGCTGTGTGGTGGGTGCATCGGTGGAGCTGTGTGGTGGGTGCCTCGGTGGAGCTGTATGGTGGGTGCCTCGGTGGAGCTGTGTGGTGGGTGCATCAGTGGAGCTGTATCAGTGGAGCTGTGTGGTGGCTCCATCGGTGGAGCTGTGTGGTGGCTGCATCAGTGGAGCTGTGTGGTGGGTGCATCGGTGGAGCTGTGTCGGGCGAGCTGTGTGGTGGGTGCATCGGTGGAGCTGTATGTTGGCTGCATCGGTGGAGCTGTGTGGTGGGTGCATCGGTGGACCTGTGTGGTGGGTGCATCGGTGGAGCTGTGTGGTGGATGCATCGTTGGAGCTGTGTGGTGGGTGCATCGGTGGAGCTGTATGGTGGGTGCATCGGTGGAGCTGTGTGGTGGGTGCCTCGGTGGAGCTGTGTGGCGGGTGCATCGGTGGAGCTGTGTGGTGGGTGCCTTGGTGGAGCTATATGGTGGGTGCCTCGGTGGAGCTGTGTGGCGGGTGCATCGGTGGAGCTGTGTGGTGGGTGCATCGGTGGAGCTGTGTGGTGGGTGCATCGGTGGAGCCAGGTGGTGGTTGCATCGGTGGAGCTGTGTCGGTGGAGCTGTGTGGTGGCTGCATTGGTGGAGCTGTGTTGTGGGTGCATCGGTGGAGCTGTGTGGTGGGTGCATCGGTGGAGCTGTGTGGTGGGTGCCTCGGTGGAGCTGTGTGGTGGGTGCATCGGTGGAGCTGTGTGGTGGGTGCATTGGTGGAGCGTTGTAGGTGGAGCTGTGTGGTGGGTGCATCGGTGGAGCTGTGTGGTGGGTGCCTCAGTGGAGCTGTGTGGTGGGTGCATCGGTGGAGCTGTATGGTGGGTGCATCGGTGGAGCTGTGTGGTGGGTGCATCGGTGGAGCTGTATGGTGGGTGCCTCGGTGGAGCTGTGTGGTGGGTGCATCGGTGGAGCTGTGTGGTGGGTGCATCGGTGGAGCTGTGTGGTGGGTGCCTCGGTGGAGCTGTGTGGTGGGTGCCTCAGTGGAGCTCTGTGGTGGGTGCATCGGAGGAGCTATATGCTGGATGCTTCGGTGGAGCTGTGTGGTGGGTGCATCGGTGGAGCTGTGTGGTGGGTGCCTCGGTGGAGCTGTATGGTGGGTGCCTCGGTGGAGCTGTGTGGTGGGTGCATCAGTGGAGCTGTATCGGTGGAGCTGTGTGGTGGCTGCATCGGCGGAGCTGTGTGGTGGGTGCATCAGTGGAGCTGTGTGGTGGGTGCATCGGTGGAGCTGTGTCGGTGGAGCTGTGTGGTGGTTGCATTGGTGGAACTGGGTGGTGGGTGCATCGGTGGAGCTGTGTCGTTGGAGCTGTGTGGTGGCTGCATCGGTGGAGCTGTGTGGTGGGTACATCAGTGGAGCTGTGTGGTGGGTGCATCGGTGGAGCTGTGTCGTGGGTGCATCGGTGGAGCTGTGTGGTGGGTGCCTCGGTGGAGCTGTGTGGTGGGTGCATCGGTGGAGCTGTGTGGTGGGTGCATCGGTGGAGCTGTGTAGGTGGAGCTGTATGGTGGGTGCCTCGGTGGAGCTGTGTGGTGGGTGCATCGGTGGAGCTGTGTGGTGGGTGCATCGGTGGAGCTGTATGGTGGGTGCCTCGGTGGAGCTGTAAGGTGGGTGCCGCGGTGGAGCTGTGTGGTGGGTGCATAGGTGGAGCTGTGTGGTGGGTGCATCGGTGGAGCTGTGTCAGTGGCACTGTGTGGTGGCTGCATCGGTGGAGCTGTGTGGTGGATGCATCGGTGGAGCTGTGTGGTGGGTGCATCGGTGGCGCTGTGTGGTGGGTGCATCGGTGGAGCTGTATGGTGGGTGCCTCGGTGGAGCTGTGTGGTGGGTACATGGTGGAGCTGTGAGGTGGGTGTCTCGGTGGAGCTGTATGGTGGGTGCCTTGGTGGAGCTGTATGGTGGGTCCCTCGGTGGAGCTGTGTGGTGGCTGCATCAGTGGAGCTGTGTGGTGGGTGCATCGGTGGAGCTGTGTCGGGCGAGCTGTGTGGTGGGTGCATCGGTGGAGCTGTATGTTGGCTGCATCGGTGGAGCTGTGTGGTGGGTGCATCGGTGGACCTGTGTGGTGGGTGCATCGGTGGAGCTGTGTGGTGGGTGCATCGTTGGAGCTGTGTGGTGGGTGCATCGGTGGAGCTGTATGGTGGGTGCATCGGTGGAGCTGTGTGGTGGGTGCATCGGTGGAGCTGTGTGGTGGGTGCCTTGGTGGAGCTATATGGTGGGTGCCTCGGTGGAGCTGTGTGGCGGGTGCATCGGTGGAGCTGTGTGGTGGGTGCATCGGTGGAGCTGTGTGGTGGGTGCATTGGTGGAGCCAGGTGGTGGTTGCATCGGTGGAGCTGTGTCGGTGGAGCTGTGTGGTGGCTGCATTGGTGGAGCTGTGTTGTGGGTGCATCGGTGGAGCTGTGTGGTGGGTGCATCGGTGGAGCTGTGTGGTGGGTGCCTCGGTGGAGCTGTGTGGTGGGTGCATCGGTGGAGCTGTGTGGTGGGTGCATTGGTGGAGCGTTGTAGGTGGAGCTGTGTGGTGGGTGCATCGGTGGAGCTGTGTGGTGGGTGCCTCAGTGGAGCTGTGTGGTGGGTGCATCGGTGGAGCTGTATGGTGGGTGCATCGGTGGAGCTGTGTGGTGGGTGCATCGGTGGAGCTGTATGGTGGGTGCCTCGGTGGAGCTGTGTGGTAGGTGCATCGGTGGAGCTGTGTGGTGGGTGCATCGGTGGAGCTGTGTGGTGGGTGCCTCGGTGGAGCTGTGTGGTGGGTGCCTCAGTGGAGCTGTGTGGTGGGTGCATCGGAGGAGCTATATGCTGGATGCTTCGGTGGAGCTGTGTGGTGGGTGCATCGGTGGAGCTGTGTGGTGGGTGCCTCGGTGGAGCTGTATGGTGGGTGCCTCGGTGGAGCTGTGTGGTGGGTGCATCAGTGGAGCTGTATCGGTGGAGCTGTGTGGTGGCTGCATCGGCGGAGCTGTGTGGTGGGTGCATCAGTGGAGCTGTGTGGTGGGTGCATCGGTGGAGCTGTGTCGGTGGAGCTGTGTGGTGGCTGCATTGGTGGAGCTGTGTAGTGGGTGCATCGGTGGAGCTGTGTGGTGGGTGCATCGGTGGAGCTGTGTGGTGGGTGCATCGGTGGAGCTGTGTGGTGGGTGCATCTGCGGAGCTGTGTGGTGGGTGCCTCGTTGGAGCTGTGTGGTGGGTGCATCGGTGGAGCAGTGTGGTGGGTGCCTCGGTGGAGCTGTATGGTGGGTGCCTCGGTGGAGCTGTATGGTGGGTGCCTCAGTGGAGCTGTGTGGTGGGTGCATCGGTGGAGCTGTGTCGGTGGAGCTGTGTGGTGGCAGCATCGGTGGAGCTGTGTGGTGGGTGCATCGGTGGAGCTGTATGGTGGCTGCATCGGTGGAGCTGTGTGGTGGGTGCATCGGTGGAGCTGTGTGGTAGGTGCATCGGTGGAGCTGTATGGTGGGTGACTCGGTGGCACTGTGTGGTGGGTGCATCAGTGGAGCTGTGTCGGTGGAGCTGTGTGGTGGTTGCATCAGTGGAGCTGGGTGGTGGGTGCATCGGTGGAGCTGTGTGGTGGGTGCATCAGTGGAGCTGTGTCGGTGGAGCTGTGTGGTGGTTGCATCGGTGGAGCTGGGTGGTGGGTGCATCGGTGGAGCTGTGTCGGTGGAGCTGTGTGGTGGCTGCATCGGTGGAGCTGTGTGGTGGGTACATCAGTGGAGCTGTGTGGTGGGTGCATCGGTGGAGCTGTGTCGTGGGTGCATCGGTGGAGCTGTGTGGTGGGTGCCCCGGTGGAGCTGTGTGGTGGGTGCATCGGTGGAGCTGTGTGGTGGGTGCATCGGTGGAGCTGTGTAGGTGGAGCTGTATGGTGGGTGCCTCGGTGGAGCTGTGTGATGGGTGCATCGGTGGAGCTGTGTGGTGGGTGCATCGGTGGAGCTGTGTGGTGGGTGCATCGGTGGAGCTGTGTAGGTGGAGCTGTATGGTGGGTGCCTCGGTGGAGCTGTGTGGTGGGTGCATCGGTGGAGCTGTGTGGTGGGTGCATCGGTGGAGCTGTATGGTGGGTGCCTCGGTGGAGCTGTAAGGTGCGTGCCGCGGTGGAGCTGTGTGGTGGGTGCATCGGTGGAGCTGTGTGGTGGGTGCATCGGTGGAGCTGTGTCAGTGGCGCTGTGTGGTGGCTGCATCGGTGGAGCTGTGTGGTGGATGCATCGGTGGAGCTGTGTGGTGGGTGCATCGGTGGAGCTGTGTGGTGGGTGCATCGGTGGAGCTGTATGGTGGGTGCCTCGGTGGAGCTGTGTGGTGGGTGCATGGTGGAGCTGTGAGGTGGGTGTCTCGGTGGAGCTGTATGGTGGGTGCCTTGGTGGAGCTGTATGGTAGGTCCCTCGGTGGAGCTGTGTGGTGGCTGCATCAGTGGAGCTGTGTGGTGGGTGCATCGGTGGAGCTGTGTCGGGCGAGCTGTGTGGTGGCTGCATCGGTGGAGCTGTGTGGTGGGTGCATTGGTGGAGCTGTGTGGTGGGTGCATTGGTGGAGCTGTGGTGGGTGCATCAGTGGAGCTGTATGTTGGCTGCATCGGTGGAGCTGTGTGGTGGGTGCATCGGTGGACCTGTGTGGTGGGTGCATCGGTGGAGCTGTGTGGTGGGTGCATCGGTGGAGCTGTGTGGTGGGTGCATCGGTGGAGCTGTATGGTGGGTGCATCGGTGGAGCTGTGTGGTGGGTGCATCGGTGGAGCTGTGTGGTGGGTGCCTTGGTGGAGCTATATGGTGGGTGCCTCGGTGGAGCTGTGTGGCGGGTGCATCGGTGGAGCTGTGTGGTGGGTGCATCGGTGGAGCTGTGTGGTGGGTGCATCGGTGGAGCCAGGTGGTGGTTGCATCGGTGGAGCTGTGTCGGTGGAGCTGTGTGGTGGCTGCATTGGTGGAGCTGTGTTGTGGGTGCATCGGTGGAGCTGTGTGGTGGGTGCATCGGTGGAGCTGTGTGGTGGGTGCCTCGGTGGAGCTGTGTGGTGGGTGCATCGGTGGAGCTGTGTGGTGGGTGCATTGGTGGAGCGTTGTAGGTGGAGCTGTGTGGTGGGTGCATCGGTGGAGCTGTGTGGTGGGTGCCTCAGTGGAGCTGTGTGGTGGGTGCATCGGTGGAGCTGTATGGTGGGTGCATCGGTGGAGCTGTGTGGTGGGTGCATCGGTGGAGCTGTATGGTGGGTGCCTCGGTGGAGCTGTGTGGTGGGTGCATCGGTGGAGCTGTGTGGTGGGTGCATCGGTGGAGCTGTGTGGTGGGTGCCTCGGTGGAGCTGTGTGGTGGGTGCCTCAGTGGAGCTCTGTGGTGGGTTCATCGGAGGAGCTATATGCTGGATGCTTCGGTGGAGCTGTGTGGTGGGTGCATCGGTGGAGCTGTGTGGTGGGTGCCTCGGTGGAGCTGTATGGTGGGTGCCTCGGTGGAGCTGTGTGGTGGGTGCATCAGTGGAGCTGTATCGGTGGAGCTGTGTGGTGGCTGCATCGGCGGAGCTGTGTGGTGGGTGCATCAGTGGAGCTGTGTGGTGGGTGCATCGGTGGAGCTGTGTCGGTGGAGCTGTGTGGTGGTTGCATTGGTGGAACTGGGTGGTGGGTGCATCGGTGGAGCTGTGTCGTTGGAGCTGTGTGGTGGCTGCATCGGTGGAGCTGTGTGGTGGGTACATCAGTGGAGCTGTGTGGTGGGTGCATCGGTGGAGCTGTGTCGTGGGTGCATCGGTGGAGCTGTGTGGTGGGTGCCTCGGTGGAGCTGTGTGGTGGGTGCATCGGTGGAGCTGTGTGGTGGGTGCATCGGTGGAGCTGTGTAGGTGGAGCTGTATGGTGGGTGCCTCGGTGGAGCTGTGTGGTGGGTGCATCGGTGGAGCTGTGTGGTGGGTGCATCGGTGGAGCTGTATGGTGGGTGCCTCGGTGGAGCTGTAAGGTGGGTGCCGCAGTGGAGCTGTGTGGTGGGTGCATAGGTGGAGCTGTGTGGTGGGTGCATCGGTGGAGCTGTGTCAGTGGCACTGTGTGGTGGCTGCATCGGTGGAGCTGTGTGGTGGATGCATCGGTGGAGCTGTGTGGTGGGTGCATCGGTGGCGCTGTGTGGTGGGTGCATCGGTGGAGCTGTATGCTGGGGGCCTCGGTGGAGCTGTGTGGTGGGTACATGGTGGAGCTGTGAGGTGGGTGTCTCGGTGGAGCTGTATGGTGGGTGCCTTGGTGGAGCTGTATGGTGGGTCCCTCGGTGGAGCTGTGTGGTGGCTGCATCAGTGGAGCTGTGTGGTGGGTGCATCGGTGGAGCTGTGTCGGGCGAGCTGTGTGGTGGGTGCATCGGTGGAGCTGTATGTTGGCTGCATCGGTGGAGCTGTGTGGTGGGTGCATCGGTGGACCTGTGTGGTGGGTGCATCGGTGGAGCTGTGTGGTGGGTGCATCGTTGGAGCTGTGTGGTGGGTGCATCGGTGGAGCTGTATGGTGGGTGCATCGGTGGAGCTGTGTGGTGGGTGCATCGGTGGAGCTGTGTGGTGGGTGCCTTGGTGGAGCTATATGGTGGGTGCCTCGGTGGAGCTGTGTGGTGGGTGCCTTGGTGGAGCTATATGGTGGGTGCCTCGGTGGAGCTGTGTGGCGGGTGCATCGGTGGAGCTGTGTGGTGGGTGCATCTGTGGAGCTGTGTGGTGGGTGCATCGGTGGAGCTGTGTCAGTGGAGCTGTGTGGTGGGTGCATCGGTGGAGCCAGGTGGTGGTTGCATCGGTGGAGCTGTGTCGGTGGAGCTGTGTGGTGGCTGCATTGGTGGAGCTGTGTTGTGGGTGCATCGGTGGAGCTGTGTGGTGGGTGCATCGGTGGAGCTGTGTGGTGGGTGCCTCGGTGGAGCTGTGTGGTGGGTGCATCGGTGGACCTGTGTGGTTGGTGCATCGGTGGAGCGTTGTAGGTGGAGCTGTGTGGTGGGTGCATCGGTGGAGCTGTGTGGTGGGTGCCTCAGTGGAGCTGTATGGTGGGTGCATCGGTGGAGCTGTATGGTGGGTGCCTCGGTGGAGCTGTGTGGTGGGTGCATCGGTGGAGCAGTGTGGTGGGTGCATCGGTGGAGCAGTGTGGTGGGTGCCTCGGTGGAGCTGTATGGTTGGTGCCTCGTTGGAGCTGTATGGTGGGTGCCTCGTGGAGCTGTGTGGTGGGTGCATCGGTGGAGCTGTGTCGGTGGAGCTGTGTGGTGGCTGCATCGGTGGAGCTGTGTGGTGGGTGCCTCGGTGGAGCTGTGTGGTGGGTGCATCAGTGGAGCTGTGTGGTGGGTGCCTCGGTGGAGCTGTGTGGTGGGTGCATCGGTGGAGCTGTGTGGTGGCTGCATCGGTGGAGCTGTGTCGGTTGAGCTGTGTGGTGGCTGCATTGGTGGAGCTGTGTTGTGGGTGCATCGGTGGAGCTGTGTGGTGGGTGCATCGGTGGAGCCGGGTGGTGGGTGCATCGGTGGAGCTGTGTCGGTTGAGCTGTGTGGTGGCTGCATTGGTGGAGCTGTGTTGTGGGTGCATCGGTGGAGCTGTGTGGTGGGTGCATCGGTGGAGCTGTGTGGTGGGTGCCTTAGTGGAGCTGTGTGGTGGGTGCGTCGGTGGAGCTGTGTGGTGGCTGCATTGGTAGAGCTGTGTGGTGGGTGCATCGGTGGGTGCATCGGTGGAGCTGTGTGGTGGGTGCATCGGTGGAGCTGTGTGGTGGGTGCATCTGCGGAGCTGTGTGGTGGGTGCATCGGTGGAGCTGTGGTGGGTGCATCGGTGGAGCTGTGGTGGGTGCATCGGTGGAGCTGTATGTTGGCTGCATCGGTGGAGCTGTGTGGTGGGTGCATCGGTGGACCTGTGTGGTGGGTGCATCGGTGGAGCTGTGTGGTGGGTGCATCGGTGGAGCTGTGTGGTGGGTGCATCGGTGGAGCTGTATGGTGGGTGCATCGGTGGAGCTGTATTGTGGGTGCATCGGAGGAGCTGTGTGGTGGGTGCATCAGTGGAGCTGTGTGGTGGGTGCATCGGTGGAGCTTTGTGGTGGGTGCATCGGTCGAGATGTGTGTGGTGGGTGCATCGCTTGAGCTGTATGGTGGGTGCATCGGAGGAGCGGTGTGGTGGGTGCATCGGTGGAGCTGTGTGGTGGCTGCATCGGGGTAACTGTGTGGTGGCTGCATCGGTGGAGCTGTGTGGTGGGTGCATCGGTGGAGCTGTGTGGTGGCTGCATTGGTAGAGCTGTGTGGTGGGTGCATCGGTGGGTGCATCGGTGGAGCTGTGTGGTGGGTGCCTCGGTGGAGCTGTGTGGTGGGTGCATCGTTGGAGCAGTGTATTGGGTGCCTCAGTGGAACTGTATGGTGGGTGCCTCGGTGGAGCTGTATGGTGGGTGCCTCGGTGGAGCTGTGTGGTGGGTGCATCGGTGGAGCTGTATGGTCATCGGTGGAGCTGGGTGGTGGGTGCATCGGTGGAGCTGTGTCGGTGGAGCTGTGTGGTGGCTGCATCGGTGGAGCTGTGTGGTGGGTGCATCGGTGGAGCTGTGTGGTGGGTGCCTTGGTGGAGCTATATGGTGGGTGCCTCGGTGGAGCTGTGTGGCGGCTGCATCGGTGGAGCTGTGTGGTGGGTGCATCGGTGGAGCTGTGTGGTGGGTGCATCGGTGGAGCTGTGTCAGTGGAGCAGTGTGGTGGGTGCATCGGTGGAGCCAGGTGGTGGTTGCATCAGTGGAGCTGTGTCGGTGGAGCTGTGTGGTGGCTGCATTGGTGGAGCTGTGTTGTGGGTGCATCGGTGGAGCTGTGTGGTGGGTGCATCGGTGGAGCTGTGTGGTTGGTGCCTCGGTGGAGCTGTGTGGTGGCTGCATTGGTGGAGCTGTGTTGTGGGTGCATCGGTGGAGCTGTGTGGTGGGTGCATCGGTGGAGCTGTGTGGTGGGTGCCTTAGTGGAGCTGTGTGGTGGGTGCGTCGGTGGAGCTGTGTGGTGGGTGCATCGGTGGAGCGTTGTAGGTGGAGCTGTGTGGTGGGTGCATCGGTGGAGCTGTGTGGTGGGTACCTCGGTGGAGCTGTGTGGTGGGTGCATCGGTGGAGTTGTGTGGTGGATGCATCGGTGGAGCTGTGTGGTCGGTGCATCGGTGGAGCTGTATGGTGGGTGCCTCGATGGAGCTGTGTAGTGGGTGCATCGGTGGAGCTGTGTGGTGGGTGCATCGGTGGAGCTGTGTGGTGGGTGCCTCGGTGGAGCTGTGTGGTGGGTGCATCGGTGGAGCTGTGTGGTGGGTGCATCGGTGGAGCTGTATGGTGGGTGCCTCGGTGGAGCTGTGTGGTGGGTGCATCGGTGGAGCTGTGTGGTGGGTGCCTCAGTGGAGCTGTATGGTGGGTGCCTCGGTGGAGCTGTATGGTGGGTGCATCGATGGAGCTGTGTGGCGGGTGCATCGGTGGAGCTGTGTGGTGGGTGCATCAGTGGAGCTGTGTGGTGGGTGCATCAGTGGAGCTGTGTCAGTGGATCTGAGTGGTGGCTGCATCGGTGGAGCTCTGTAGTGGGTGCATCGGTGGAGCTGTGTGGTGGGTGCATCGTTGGAGCTGTGTGGTGGGTGCATCGGTGGAGCTGTATGGTGGGTGCATCTGTGGAGCTGTGTGGTGGGTGCCTCGGTGGAGCTGTGTGGTGGGTGCATCGGTGGAGATGTGTGGTGGGTGCATCAGTGGAGCTGTATGGTGGGTGCCTCGGTGGAGCTGTGTGGTGGGTGCATCGGTGGAGCTGTAAGTTGGGTGCCTCGGTGGAGCTGTGTCGTGGGTGCATCGGTGGAGCTGTGTCGGTGGAGCTGTGCGGTGGTTGCATCAGTGGAGCTGTGTGGTAGTTGCATCAGTGGAGCTGGGTGGTGGGTGCATCGGTGGAGCTGTGTGGTGGGTGCATCGGTGGAGCTGTGTCGGTGGAGCTGTGCAGTGGCTGCATCGGTGGAGGTGTGTGGTGGGTGCATCGGTGGAGCTGTGTGGTGGATGCATCGGTGGAGCTGTATGGTTAGTGCATCGGTGGAGCTGTGTGGTGGGTACATCGGTGGAGCTGTGTGGTGGCTACATCGGGGGAGGTGTGCGGTGGCTGCATCGGTGGAGCTGTGTGGTGGGTGAATCGATGGAGCTGTGTGGTGGCTGCATCGGTGGGGCTGTGTGGTGGGTGCATCGGTGGAGCTGTATGGTGGGTGCATCGATGGAGCTTTGTGGTGGGTGCATCGGTGGAGCTGTGTGGTGGGTACATCGGTGGAGCTGTGTGGTGGCTACATCGGGGGAGGTGTGCGGTGGCTGCATCGGTGGAGCTGTGTGGTGGGTGAATCGATGGAGCTGTGTGGTGGCTGCATCGGTGGGGCTGTGTGGTGGGTGCATCGGTGGAGCTGTATGGTGGGTGCATCGATGGAGCTTTGTGGTGGGTGCATCGGTGGAGCTGTGTGGTGGTTGCATCAGTGGAGCTGGGTGGTGGGTGCATCGTTGGAGCTGTGTGGTTAGTGCATCGGTGGAGCTCTGTGGTGGGGGCATAGGTGGATCTCTGTGGTGGTGCATCGGTGGAGCTCTGTGGTGGGTGCATCAGTGTAGCTGTGTGGTGGGTGCATCGGTGGAGCTGTGTTGTGGGTGCCTCGTGGAGCTGTGTGGTGGGTGCATAGGTGGAGCTCTGTGGTGGGTGCATCGGTGGAGCTGTGTGGTCGGTGCCTCAGTGGAGCTGTGTGGTGGGGCATAGGTGGAGCTCTGTGGTGGGTGCATCGGTGGAGCTCTGTGGTGGGTGCATCGGTGGAGCTGTGTCGGTGGAGCTGTGTAGTGGTTGCATCGGTGGAGCTGGGTGGTGGGTGCATCGGTGGAGCTGTGTGGTGGGTGCATCGGTACAGCTGTGTGGTGGCTGCATCGGTGGAGCTGTGGGGTGGGTGCATCGGTGGAGCTGTGTGGTGGGTGCATCGGTGGAGCTGTGTCGTGGGTGCATTGGTGGAGCTGTGTGGTGGGTGCCTCAGTGGAGCTGTGTGGTGGGTGCCTCGGTGGAGCTGTGTCGGTTGAACTGTGTGGTGGCTGCATTGGTGGAACTGTGTTGTGGGTGCATCAGTGGAGATGTGTGGTGGGTGCATCGGTGGAGCTGTGTGGTGGGTGCATCGGTGGAGCCGGGTGGTGGGTGCATCGGTGGAGCTGTGTCGGTTGAGCTGTGTGGTGGCTGCGTCAGTGGAGCTGTGTGGTGGCTGCATCGGTGGAACTGTGTGGTGGGTGCATCGGTGGAGCTGTGTGGTGGGTGCATCTGTGGAGCTGTGTGGTGGGTGCCTCGGTGGAGCTGTGTGGTGGGTGCATCGGTGGAGCTGTGTGGTGGGTGCCTCCGTGGAGCTGTGTGATGGGTGCATCGGTGGAGCTGTGTGGTGGCTGCATCGGTGGAGCTGTGTCGGTTGAGCTGTGTGGTGGCTGCATTGGTGGAGCTGTGTTGTGGGTGCATCGGTGGAGATGTGTGGTGGGTGCATCGGTGGAGCTGTGTGGTGGGTGCATCGGTGGAGCCGGGTGGTGGGTGCATCGGTGGAGCTGTGTCGGTTGAGCTGTGTGGTGGCTGCATTGGTGGAGCTGTGTTGTGGGTGCATCGGTGGAGCTGTGTGGTGGGTGCATCGGTGGAGCTGTGCGGTGGGTGCCTTAGTGGAGCTGTGTGGTGGGTGCATCGGTGGAGCTGTGTGGTGGGTGCATCGGTGGAGCGTTGTAGGTGGAGCTGTGTGGTGGGTGCATCGGTGGAGCTGTGTGGTGGGTGCCTCGGTGGAGCTGTGTGGTGGGTGCATCGGTGGAGCTGTGTGGTGGGTGCATCGGTGGAGCTGTGTGGTCGGTGCATCGGTGGAGCTGTATGGTGGGTGCCTCGATGGAGCTGTGTGGTGGGTGCATCGGTGGAGCTGTGTGGTGGGTGCATCGGTGGAGCTGTATGGTGGGTGCCTCGGTGGAGCTGTGTGGTGGGTGCATCGGTGGAGCTGTGTGGTGGGTGCCTCAGTGGAGCTTTATGGTGGGTGCCTCGGTGGAGCTGTATGGTGGGTGCATCGATGGAGCTGTGTGGCGGGTGCATCGGTGGAGCTGTGTGGTGGGTGCATCAGTGGAGCTGTGTGGTGGGTGCATCAGTGGAGCTGTGTCGGTGGAGCTGTGTGGTGGCTGCATCGGTGGAGCTCTGTAGTGGGTGCATCGGTGGAGCTGTGTGGTGGGTGCATCGTTGGAGCTGTGTGGTGGGTGCATCGGTGGAGCTGTGTGGTGGGTGCATCTGTGGAGCTGTGTGGTGGGTGCCTCGGTGGAGCTGTGTGGTGGGTGCATCAGTGGAGATGTGTGGTGGGTGCATCAGTGGAGCTGTATGGTGGGTGCCTCGGTGGAGCTGTGTGGTGGGTGCATCGGTGGAGCTGTAAGGTGGGTGCCTCGGTGGAGCTGTGTCGTGGGTGCATCGGTGGAGCTGTGTCGGTGGAGCTGGTTGCATCAGTGGAGCTGTGTGGTAGTTGCATCAGTGGAGCTGGGTGGTGGGTGCATCGGTGGAGCTGTGTGGTGGGTGCATCGGTGGAGCTGTGTCGGTGGAGCTGTGTAGTGGCTGCATCGGTGGAGGTGTGTGGTGGGTGCATCGGTGGAGCTGTGTGGTGGCTGCATCGGAGGAGCTGTGTGGTGGGTGCATCGGTGGAGCTGTGTGGTGGGTGCATCGGTGGAGCTGTATGGTGGCTGCATCAGTGGAGCTGTGTGGTGGGAGCATCGGTGGAGCTGTGTGGTGGGTGCATCGGTGGAGCTGTATGGTGGGTGCCTCGGTGGAGCTGTGTGGTGGGTGCTTCAGTGGAGCTGTGTCGGTGGAGCTGTGTCGTGGTTCCATCAGTGGAGCTGGGTGTTGGGTGCATCAGTGGAGCTGTGTGGTGGGTGCATCGGTGGAGCTGTGTTGGTGGAGCTGTGTGGTGGTTGCATCGGTGGAGCTGGGTGGTGGGTGCATCGGTGGAGCTGTGTGGTGGGTGCATCGGTGGAGCTGTGTCGGTGGAGCTGTGTGGTGGCTGCATCGGTGGAGCTCTGCGGTGGGGGCATAGGTGGAGCTCTGTGGTGGTGCATCGGTGGAGCTCTGTGATGGGTGCATCAGTGGAGCTGTGTGGTGGGTGCATCGGTGGAGCTGTGTTGTGGGTGCCTCGGTGGAGCTGTGTGGTAGGTGCATAGGTGGAACTCTGTGGTGGGTGCATCGGTGGAGCTGTGTGGTCGGTGCCTCGGTGGAGCTGTGTGGTGGGGCATAGGTGGAGCTCTGTGTTGGGTGCATCGGTGGAGCTGTGTGGTGGGTGCATCGGTGGAGCTGTATGGTGGGTGCCTCGGTGGAGCTGTGTGGTGGGTGCATCGGTGGAGCTGTGTGGTGGGTGCCTCAGTGGAGCTTTATGGTGGGTGCCTCGGTGGAGCTGTATGGTGGGTGCATCGATGGAGCTGTGTGGCGGGTGCATCGGTGGAGCTGTGTGGTGGGTGCATCAGTGGAGCTGTGTGGTGGGTGTCTCGGTGGAGCTGCATGGTGGGTGCCTCGGTGGAGCTGTGTGGTGGGTGCATCGGTGGAGCTGTGTGGTGGGTGCATTGGTGGGGCTGTGTGGTGGGTGCATCGGTGGAGCTGTATGGTGAGTGCATCGGTGGAGCTGTATGGTGGGTGCCTCGGTGGAGCTGTGTGGTGGGTGCATCGGTGGAGCTGTGTGGTGGGTGCCTCAGTGGAGCTTTATGGTGGGTGCCTCGGTGGAGCTGTATGGTGAGTGCCTCGGTGGAGCTGTGTGGTTGGTGCATCGGTGGAGCTGTGTGGTGGGTGCATCGGTGGAGCTGTGTCAGTGGAGCTGTGTGGTGGCTGCATCGGTGGAGCTGTGTGGTGGGTGCATCGGTGGAGCTGTGTGGTGGGTGCATCGGTGGAGCTGTGTGGTGGGTGCCTCAGTAGAGCTGTGTGGTGGGTGCATCGGTGGAGCTGTGTGGTGGGTGCCTCAGTGGAGCTGTGTGGTGGGTGCATCGGTGGAGCTGTGTGGTGGGTGCATCGCTGGAGCTGTATGGTGGGTGCCTCGGTGGAGCTGTGTGGTGGGTACACGGTGGAGCTTTGTGGTGGGTTCCTCGGTGGAGCTGTATGGTGGGTGCCTCGGTGGAGCTGTATGGTGGGTGCCTTGGTGGAGCTGTGTGGTGGGTGCATCGGTGGAGCTGTGTTGTGGGTGCATCGGTGGAGCTGTGTCGGTGGAGCTGTGTGGTGGCTGCATTGGTGGAGCTGTGTGGTGGGTGCATCAGTGGAGCTGTGTGGTGGGTGCATCGGTGGAGCTGTGTGGTGGGTGCATCGGTAGAGCTGTGTGGTGGGTGCATCGGTGGAGCTGTGTCGGTGGAGCTGTGTGGTGGCTGCATCGGTGGAGCTGTGTGGTGGGTGCATCTGTGGAGCTGTGTGGTGGCTGCATCGGTGGAGCTGTGTGGTGGGTGCATCGGTTTAGCTGTGTGGTGGGTGCATCGGTGGAGCTGTATGGTTAGAGCATCGGTGGAGCTGTGTGGTGGGTACATCGGTGGAGCTGTGTGGTGGCTGCATCGGGGGAGCTGTGTGGTGGGTGCATTGGTGGAGCTGTGTGGTGGGTGAATCGGTGGAGCTGTGTGGTGGCTGCATCGGTGCAGCTGTGTGGTGGGTGCATTGGAGGGGCTGTCTGGTGGCTGCATCGGTGGAGCTGTATGGTGGGTGCATCGGTGGAGCTGTGTGGTGGGTGTATCGGTGGAGCTGTGTGGTGGGTACATCGGTGGAGCTGTATGGTGGGTGCCTCAGTGGAGCTGTGTGGTGGGTGCATCGGTGGAGCTGTGTCGGTGGAGCTGTTTGGTGGTTGCATCAGTGTAGCTGGGTGGTGGGTGCATCGGTGGAGCTGTGTGGGGGGTGCATCGGTGGAGCTGTGTCGGTGGACCTGTGTGGTGGCTGCATCGGTGGAGCTCTGCGGTGGGGGCATAGGTGGAGCTCTGTGGTGGTGCATCGGTGGAGCTCTGTGGTGGGTGCATCAGTGGAGCTGTGTGGTGGGTGCATCGGTGGAGCTGTGTTAGGGGTGCCTCGGTGGAGCTGTGTGGTGGGTGCATAGGTGGAGCTCTGTGGTGGGTGCATCGGTGGAGCTGTGTGGTCGGTGCCTCAGTGGAGCTGTGTGGTGGGGCATAGGTGGAGCTCTGTGGTGGGTGCATCGGTGGAGCTCTGTGGTGGATGCATCAGTGGAGCTGTGTGGTGGGTGCATCGGTGGAGCTTTGTCGGTGGAGCTGTGTGGTGGTTGCATCAGTGGAGCTGGGTGGTGGGTGCATCGGTGGAGCTGTGTTGGTGGAGCTGTGTGGTGGGTGCATCGGTGGAGCTGGGTGGTGGGTGCATCAGTGGAGCTGTGTGGTGGGTGCATCGGTGGAGCTGGTTGGTGGGTGCATCTGTGGAGCTGTGTGGTGGGTACATCTGTGGAGCTGTGTGGTGGGTGCATCTGTGGAGCTTTGTGGTGGGTGCCTCGGTGGAGCTGTGTAGTGGGTGCATTGGTGGAGCTGTGTGGTGGGTGCCTCGGTGGAGCTGCATGGTGGGTGCCTTGGTGGAGCTGTGTGGTGGGTGCATCGGTGGAGCTGTGTCGGTGGATCTGTGTGGTGGGTGCATCGGTGGAGATGTGTGGTGGGTGCATCGGTGGAGCTGTGTGGTGGGTGCATCGAAGAGCTGTGTCGGTGGAGCTGTGTGGTGGCTGCATCGGTGGAGCTGCGTAGTGGGTGCATCGGTGGAGCTGTGTGGTCATCGGTGGAGCTGGGTGGTGGGTGCATCGGTGGAGCTGTGTCGGTGGAGCTGTGTGGTGGCTGCATCGGTGGAGCTGTGTGGTGGGTGCATCGGTGGAGCTGTGTGGTGGGTGCATCTGTGGAGCTGTGTGGTGGGTGCCTCGGTGGAGCTGTGTGGTGGGTGCATCGGTGGAGCTCTGTGGTGGGTGCCTTGGTGGAGCTGTATGGTGGGTGCCTCGGTGGAGCTGTGTGGTGGGTGTCTCGGTGGAGCTGCATGGTGGGTGCCTCGGTGGAGCTGTGTGGTGGGTGCATCGGTGGAGCTGTGTGGTGGGTGCATTGGTGGGGCTGTGTGGTGGGTGCATCGGTGGAGCTGTATGGTGAGTGCATTGATGGAGCTGTGTGGTGGGTGCATCGGTGGAGCTGTGTGGTGGGTACATCGGTGGAGCTGTATGGTGGGTGCCTCAGTGGAGCTGTGTGGTGTGTGCATTGGTGGAGCTGTGTCGGTGGAGCTGTGTAGTGGTTGCATCAGTGGAGCTGGGTGGTGGGTGCATCGGTGGAGCTGTGTGGTGGGTGCATCGGTGGAGCTGTGTGGTGGGTACATCGGTGGAGCTGTGTGGTGGCTACATCGGGGGAGGTGTGCGGTGGCTGCATCGGTGGAGCTGTGTGGTGGGTGAATCGATGGAGCTGTGTGGTGGCTGCATCGGTGGGGCTGTGTGGTGGGTGCATCGGTGGAGCTGTATGGTGGGTGCATCGATGGAGCTTTGTGGTGGGTGCATCGGTGGAGCTGTGTGGTGGTTGCATCAGTGGTGGTGGGTGCATCGTTGGAGCTGTGTGGTTAGTGCATCGGTGGAGCTCTGTGGTGGGGGCATAGGTGGATCTCTGTGGTGGTGCATCGGTGGAGCTCTGTGGTGGGTGCATCAGTGGAGCTGTGTGGTGGGTGCATCGGTGGAGCTGTGTGGTGGGTGCCTCGGTGGAGCTGTGTGGTGGGTGCATAGGTGGAACTCTGTGGTGGGTGCATCGGTGGAGCTGTGTGGTCGGTGCCTCGGTGGAGCTGTGTGGTGAGGCATAGGTGGAGCTCTGTGGTGGGTGCATCGGTGGAGCTCTGTGGTGGATGCATCAGTGGAGCTGTGTGGTGGGTGCATTGGTGGAGCTGTGTCGGTGGATCTGTGTGGTGGTTGCATCAGTGGAGCTGGGTGGTGGGTTCATCGGTGGAGCTGTGTTGGTGGAGCTGTGTGGTGGGTGCATCGGTGGAGCTGGGTGTTGGGTGCATCAGTGGAGCTGTGTGGTGGGTGCATCGGTGGAGCTGGGTGGTGGGTGCATCTGTGGAGCTGTGTGGTGGGTACATCTGTGGAGCTGTGTGGTGGGTGCATCTGTGGAGCTGTGTGGTGGGTGCCTCAGTGGATCTGTGTGGTGGGTGCATCGGTGGAGCTGTGTGGTGGGTGCCTTTGTGGAGCTGTATGGTGGGTGCCTCGGTGGAGCTGTGTGGTGGGTGCATCGGTGGAGCTGTGGTGGGTGCATCAGTGGAGCTGTATGGTCATCGGTGGAGCTGGGTGGTGGGTGCATCGGTGGAGCTGTGTTGGTGGAGCTGTGTGGTGGCTGCATCGGTGGAGGTGTGTGGTGGGTGCATCGGTGGAGCTGTGTGGTGGGTGCATCTGTGGAGCTGTGTGGTGGGTGCCTCGGTGGAGCTGTGTGGTGGGTGCATCGGTGGAGCTGTGTGGTGGGTGCATCGGTGGAGCTGTGTGGTGGGTGCATCGGTGAAGCTGTGTCAGTGGAGCTGTGTGGTGGGTGCATCGGTGGAGCCGGGTGGTGGGTGCATCCGTGGAGCTGTGTCGGTGGAGCTGTGTGGTGGCTGCATTGGTGGAGCTGTGTTGTGGGTGCCTCGGTGGAGCTGTGTGGTGGGTGCATCGGTGGAGCTGTGTGGTGGGTGCCGCGGTGGAGCTGTGCGGTGGATGCATCGGTGGAGCTGTGTGATGGGTGCATCGGTGGAACGTTGTAGGTGGAGCTGTTTGGTGGGTGCATCGGTGGAGCTGTGTGGTGGGTGCATCGGTGGAGCTGTGTGGTGGGTGCATCGGTGGAGCTGTGTGGTGGGTGCCTCGGTGGAGCTGTCTGGTGGGTGCATCGGTGGAGCTGTGTGGTGGGTGCATTGGTGAGGCTGTATGGCGGGTGCCTCGGTGGAGCTGTGTGGTGGGTGCATCGGTGGAGCAGTGTGGTGGGTGCCTTGGTGGAGCTGTATGGTGGGTGCCTCGGTTGAGCTATATGTTGGGTGCCTCGGTGGAGCTGTGTGGTGGGTGCATCGGTGGAGCTGTGTCGGTGGAGCTGTGTGGAGGCTGCATCGGTGGAGCTGTGTGGTGGGTGCATCAGTGGAGCTGTGTGGTGGGTGCATCGGTGGAGCTGTGTCGGTGGAGCTGTGTGGTGGCTGCATCGGTGGAGCTGTGTAGGGGGTGCATCGGTGGAGCTGTGTGGTGGGTGCATCGGTGGAGCTGTGTGGTGGGTGCATCGGTGGAGCTGTGTGGTGGGTGCATCGGTGGAGCTGTGTCGTGGGTGCATTGGTGGAGCTGTGTGGCGGGTGCCTCAGTGGAGCTGTGTGGTGGGTGCATCGGTGGAGCTGTGTCAGTGGAGCTGTGTGGTGGCTGCATCGGTGGAACTGTGTGGTGGGTGCATCGGTGGAGCTGGTTGGTGGGTGCATCTGTGGAGCTGTGTGGTGGGTGCCTCGGTGGAGCTGTGTGGTGGGTGCATCGGTGGAGCTGTGTGGTGGGTGCCTCGGTGGAGCTGTGTGGTGGGTGCATCGGTGGAGCTGTGTGGTGGCTGCATCGGTGGAGCTGTGTTGGTTGAGCTGTGTGGTGGCTGCATTGGTGGAGCTGTGTTGTGGGTGCATCGGTGGAGATGTGTGGTGGGTGCATCGGTGGAGCTGTGTGGTGGGTGCATCGGTGGAGCCGGGTGGTGGGTGCATCGGTGGAGCTGTGTCGGTTGAGCTGTGTGGTGGCTGCATTGGTGGAGCTGTGTTGTGGGTACATCGGTGGAGCTGTGTGGTGGGTGCATCAGTGGAGCTGTGTGGTGGGTGCCTTAGTGGAGCTGTGTGGTGGGTGCATCGGTGGAGCGTTGTAGGTGGAGCTGTGTGGTGGGTGCATAAGTGGAGCTGTGTGATAGGTGCCTCGGTGGAGCTGTGTGGTGGGTGCATCGGTGGAGCTGTGTGGTGGGTGCATCGGTGGAGCTGGGTGGTGGGTGCATCGGTGGAGCTGGTTGGTGGGTGCATCTGTGGAGCTGTGTGGTGGGTACATCTGTGGAGCTGTGTGGTGCGTGCATCTGTGAAGCTCTGTGGTGGGGGCATAGGTGGATCTCTGTGGTGGTGCATCGGTGGAGCTCTGTGGTGGGTGCATCAGTGGAGCTGTGTGGTGGGTGCATCGGTGGAGCTGTGTGGTGGGTGCCTCGGTGGAGCTGTGTGGTGGGTGCATAGGTGGAACTCTGTGGTGGGTGCATCGGTGGAGCTGTGTGGTCGGTGCCTCGGTGGAGCTGTGTGGTGAGGCATAGGTGGAGCTCTGTGGTGGGTGCATCGGTGGAGCTCTGTGGTGGATGCATCAGTGGAGCTGTGTGGTGGGTGCATTGGTGGAGCTGTGTCGGTGGATCTGTGTGGTGGTTGCATCAGTGGAGCTGGGTGGTGGGTTCATCGGTGGAGCTGTGTTGGTGGAGCTGTGTGGTGGGTGCATCGGTGGAGCTGGGTGTTGGGTGCATCAGTGGAGCTGTGTGGTGGGTGCATCGGTGGAGCTGGGTGGTGGGTGCATCTGTGGAGCTGTGTGGTGGGTACATCTGTGGAGCTGTGTGGTGGGTGCATCTGTGGAGCTGTGTGGTGGGTGCCTCAGTGGATCTGTGTGGTGGGTGCATCGGTGGAGCTGTGTGGTGGGTGCCTTTGTGGAGCTGTATGGTGGGTGCCTCGGTGGAGCTGTGTGGTGGGTGCATCGGTGGAGCTGTGGTGGGTGCATCAGTGGAGCTGTATGGTCATCGGTGGAGCTGGGTGGTGGGTGCATCGGTGGAGCTGTGTTGGTGGAGCTGTGTGGTGGCTGCATCGGTGGAGGTGTGTGGTGGGTGCATCGGTGGAGCTGTGTGGTGGGTGCATCTGTGGAGCTGTGTGGTGGGTGCCTCGGTGGAGCTGTGTGGTGGGTGCATCGGTGGAGCTGTGTGGTGGGTGCATCGGTGGAGCTGTGTGGTGGGTGCATCGGTGAAGCTGTGTCAGTGGAGCTGTGTGGTGGGTGCATCGGTGGAGCCGGGTGGTGGGTGCATCCGTGGAGCTGTGTCGGTGGAGCTGTGTGGTGGCTGCATTGGTGGAGCTGTGTTGTGGGTGCCTCGGTGGAGCTGTGTGGTGGGTGCATCGGTGGAGCTGTGTGGTGGGTGCCGCGGTGGAGCTGTGCGGTGGATGCATCGGTGGAGCTGTGTGATGGGTGCATCGGTGGAACGTTGTAGGTGGAGCTGTTTGGTGGGTGCATCGGTGGAGCTGTGTGGTGGGTGCATCGGTGGAGCTGTGTGGTGGGTGCATCGGTGGAGCTGTGTGGTGGGTGCCTCGGTGGAGCTGTCTGGTGGGTGCATCGGTGGAGCTGTGTGGTGGGTGCATTGGTGAGGCTGTATGGCGGGTGCCTCGGTGGAGCTGTGTGGTGGGTGCATCGGTGGAGCAGTGTGGTGGGTGCCTTGGTGGAGCTGTATGGTGGGTGCCTCGGTTGAGCTATATGTTGGGTGCCTCGGTGGAGCTGTGTGGTGGGTGCATCGGTGGAGCTGTGTCGGTGGAGCTGTGTGGAGGCTGCATCGGTGGAGCTGTGTGGTGGGTGCATCAGTGGAGCTGTGTGGTGGGTGCATCGGTGGAGCTGTGTCGGTGGAGCTGTGTGGTGGCTGCATCGGTGGAGCTGTGTAGGGGGTGCATCGGTGGAGCTGTGTGGTGGGTGCATCGGTGGAGCTGTGTGGTGGGTGCATCGGTGGAGCTGTGTGGTGGGTGCATCGGTGGAGCTGTGTCGTGGGTGCATTGGTGGAGCTGTGTGGCGGGTGCCTCAGTGGAGCTGTGTGGTGGGTGCATCGGTGGAGCTGTGTCAGTGGAGCTGTGTGGTGGCTGCATCGGTGGAACTGTGTGGTGGGTGCATCGGTGGAGCTGGTTGGTGGGTGCATCTGTGGAGCTGTGTGGTGGGTGCCTCGGTGGAGCTGTGTGGTGGGTGCATCGGTGGAGCTGTGTGGTGGGTGCCTCGGTGGAGCTGTGTGGTGGGTGCATCGGTGGAGCTGTGTGGTGGCTGCATCGGTGGAGCTGTGTTGGTTGAGCTGTGTGGTGGCTGCATTGGTGGAGCTGTGTTGTGGGTGCATCGGTGGAGATGTGTGGTGGGTGCATCGGTGGAGCTGTGTGGTGGGTGCATCGGTGGAGCCGGGTGGTGGGTGCATCGGTGGAGCTGTGTCGGTTGAGCTGTGTGGTGGCTGCATTGGTGGAGCTGTGTTGTGGGTACATCGGTGGAGCTGTGTGGTGGGTGCATCAGTGGAGCTGTGTGGTGGGTGCCTTAGTGGAGCTGTGTGGTGGGTGCATCGGTGGAGCGTTGTAGGTGGAGCTGTGTGGTGGGTGCATAAGTGGAGCTGTGTGATAGGTGCCTCGGTGGAGCTGTGTGGTGGGTGCATCGGTGGAGCTGTGTGGTGGGTGCATCGGTGGAGCTGGGTGGTGGGTGCATCGGTGGAGCTGGTTGGTGGGTGCATCTGTGGAGCTGTGTGGTGGGTACATCTGTGGAGCTGTGTGGTGCGTGCATCTGTGAAGCTTTGCGGTGGGTGCCTCGGTGGAGCTGTGTAGTGGGTGCATCGGTGGAGCTGTGTGGTGGGTGCCTCGGTCGATCTGCATGGTGGGTGCCTCGGTGGAGCTGTGTGGTGGGTGCATCGGTGGAGCTGTGTCGGTGGAGCTGTGTGGTGGCTGCATCGGTGGAGCTGTGTGGTGGGTGCATCGGTGGAGCTGTGTGGTGGGTGCATCGTGGAGCTGTGTCCGTGGAGCTGTGTGGTGGCTGCATCGGTGGAGCTGCGTAGTGGGTGCATCGGTGGAGCTGTGTGGTCATCGGTGGAGCTGGGTGGTGGGTGTATCGGTGGAGCTGTGTCAGTGGAGCTGTGTGGTGGCTGCATCGGTGGAGCTGTGTGGTGGGTGGATCGGTGGAGCTGTATGGTGGGTGCCTCGGTGGAGCTGTATGGTGGGTGCCTCGGTGGAGCTTTGTGGTTGGTGCATCGGTGGAGCTGTGTGGTGGGTGCATCGGTGGAGCTGTGTCGGTGGAGCTGTGTGGTGGCTGCATCGGTGGAGCTGTGTGGTGGGTGCATCGGTGGAGCTGTGTGGTGGGTGCATCGGTGGAGCTGTGTGGTGGGTGCCTCAGTGGAGCTGTGTGGTGGGTGCATCGGTGGAGCTGTGTGGTGGGTGCATCGCTGGAGCTGTATGGTGGGTGCCTTGGTGGAGCTGTGTGGTGGGTGCACGGTGGAGCTTTGTGGTGGGTTCCTCGGTGGAGCTGTATGGTGGGTGCCTCAGTGGAGCTGTATGGTGGGTGCCTCGGTGGAGCTGTGTGGTGGGTGCATCGGTGGAGCTGTGTTGTGGGTGCATCGGTGGAGCTGTGTCGGTGGAGCTATGTGGTGGCTGCATCGGTGGAGCTGTGTGGTGGGTGCATCGGTGGAGCTGTGTGGTGGGTGCATCGGTGGAGCTGTGTGGTGGGTGCATCGGTAGAGCTGTGTGGTAGGTGCATCGGTGGAGCTGTGTCGGTGGAGCTGTGTGGTGGCTGCATCGGTGGAGCTGTGTGATGGGTGCATCGGTGGAGCTGTGTGGTGGCTACATCGGTGGAGCTGTGTGGTGGGTGCATCGGTTTAGCTGTGTGGTGGGTGCATCGGTGGAGCTGTATGGTTAGTGCATCGGTGGAGCTGTGTGGTGGCTGCATCGGTGCAGCTGTGTGGTGGGTGCATTGGTGGGGCTGTGTGGTGGGTGCATCGGTGGAGCTGTATGGTGGGTGCATCGGTGGAGCTGTGTGGTGGGTGTATCGGTGGAGCTGTGTGGTGGGTACATCGGTGGAGCTGTATGGTGGGTGCCTCAGTGGAGCTGTGTGGTGGGTGCATCGGTGGAGCTGTGTCGGTGGAGCTGTTTGGTGGTTGCATCAGTGTAGCTGGGTGGTGGGTGCCTCGGTGGAGCTGTGTGGTGGGTGCATCGGTGGAGCTGTGTCGGTGGACCTGTGTGGTGGCTGCATCGGTGGAGCTCTGCGGTGGGGGCATAGGTGGAGCTCTGTGGTGGTGCATCGGTGGAGCTCTGTGGTGGGTGCATCAGTGTAGCTGTGTGATGGGTGCATCGGTGGAGCTGTGTTGTGGGTGCCTCGTGGAGCTGTGTGGTGGGTGCATAGGTGGAGCTCTGTGGTGGGTGCATCGGTGGAGCTGTGTGGTCGGTGCCTCAGTGGAGCTGTGTGGTGGGGCATAGGTGGAGCTCTGTGGTGGGTGCATCGGTGGAGCTCTGTGGTGGATGCATCAGTGGAGCTGTGTGGTGGGTGCATCGGTGGAGCTGTGTCGGTGGAGCTGTGTGGTGGTTGCATCAGTGGAGCTGGGTGGTGGGTTTATCGGTGGAGCTGTGTTGGTGGAGCTGTGTGGTGGGTGCATCGGTGGAGCTGGATGGTGGGTGCATCAGTGGAGCTGTGTGGTGGGTGCATCGGTGTAGCTGGTTGGTGGGTGCATCTGTGGAGCTGTGTGGTGGGTACATCTGTCAGCTGTGTGGTGGGTGCATCTGTGGAGCTTTGTGGTGGGTGCCACGGTGGAGCTGTGTAGTGGGTGCATCGGTGGAGCTGTGTGGTGGGTGCCTCGGTGGAGCTGCATGGTGGGTGCCTCGGTGGAGCTGTGTGGTGGGTGCATCGGTGGAGCTGTGTCGGTGGAGCTGTGTGGTGGGTGCATCGGTGGAGCTGTGTGGTGGGTGCATCGGTGGAGCAGTGTGGTGTGTGCATCGTTGGAGCTGTGTGGTGGGTGCATCTGGAGCTGTGTCGTTGGAGCTGTGCGGTGGTTGCATCAGTGGAGCTGTGTGGTAGTTGCATCAGTGGAGCTGGGTGGTGGGTGCATCGGTGGAGCTGTGTGGTGGGTGCATCGGTGGAGCTGTGTCGGTGGAGCTGTGTGGTGGCTGCATCAGTGGAGGTGTGTGGTGGGTGCATCGGTGGAGCTTTGTGGTGGCTGCATCGGAGGAGCTTTGTGGTGGGTGCATCGGTGGAGCTGTGTGGTGGGTGCATCGGTGGAGCTGTATGGTGGCTGCATCAGTGGAGCTGTGTGGGGGGGGGCATCGGTGGAGCTGTGTGGTGGGTGCATCGGTGGAGCTGTATGGTGGGTACCTCGGTGGAGCTGTGTGGTGGGTGCTTCGGTGGAGCTGTGTCGGTGGAGCTGTGTCGTGGTTGCATCAGTGGAGCTGGGTGGTGGGTGCATTGGTGGAGCTGTGTGGTGGGTGCATCGGTGGAGCTGTGTTGGTGGAGCTGTGTGGTGGTTGCATCGGTGGAGCTGGGTGGTGGGTGCATCGGTGGAGCTGTGTGGTGGGTGCATCGTTGGAGCTGTGTCGGTGGAGCTGTGTGGTGGCTGCATTGGTGGAGCTGTGTGGTGGGTGCATCGGTGGAGCTGTGTGGTGGGTGCCTCGGTGGAGCTGTGTGGTGGGTGCATTGGTGGAGCTATGTGGTGGGTGCATCGGTGGAGCTGTGTAGGTGGAGCTGTATGGTGGGTGCCTCAGTGGAGCTGTGTGGTGGGTGCATCGGTGGAGCTGTGTGGTGGGTGCATCGGTGGAGCTGTATGGTGGGTGCATCGTGGAGCTGTATGGTGGGTGCCTCGGTGGAGCTGTGTGGTGGGTGCATCGGTGGAGCTGTGTCGGTGGAGCTGTGTGGTGGCTGCATCGGTGGAGCTGTGTGGTGGGTGCATCGGTGGAGCTGTGTGGTGGGTGCATCGGTGGAGCTGTGTGGTGGGTGCCTCGGTGGAGCTGTGTGGTGGGTGCATCGGTGGAGTTGTGTGGTGGGTGCATCGGTGGAGCTGTATGGTGGGTGCCTCGGTGGAGCTGTGTGGTGGGTGCATGGTGGAGCTGTGTGGTGGGTGCCTCGGTGGAGCTGTATGGAGGGTGCCTCGGTGGAGATGTATGGTGGGTGCCTCGGTGGAGCTGTGTGGTGGGTGCATCGGGGGAGCTGTGTGGTGGGTGCATCAGTGGAGCTGTGTCGGTGGAGCTGTGTGGTGGCTGCATCGGTGGAGCTGTGTGGTGGGTGCATCGGTGGAGCTGTGTGGTGGGTGCATCGGTGGAGCTGTGTGGTAGGTGCATCGGTGGAGCTGTGTCGGTGGAGCTGTGTGGTGGCTGCATCGGTGGAGCTGTGTGGTGGGTGCATCGGTGGAGCTGTGTGGTGGCTGCATCGGTGGAGCTGTGTGGTGGGTGCATCGGTGGAGCTGTGTGGTGGATGCATCGGTGGAGCTGTATGGTTAGTGCATCGGTGGAGCTGTGTGGTGGGTACATCGGTGGAGCTGTGTGGTGGCTGCATCGGGGGAGCTGTGCGGTGGCTGCATCGGTGGAGCTGTGTGGTGGGTGAATCGATGGATCTGTGTGGTGGCTGCATCGGTGAAGCTGTGTGGTGGGTGCATCGGTGGGGCTGTGTGGTGGGTGCATCGGTGGAGCTGTATGGTGGGTGCATTGATGGAGCTGTGTGGTGGGTGCATCGGTGGAGCTGTGTGGTGGGTACATCGGTGGAGCTGTATGGTGGGTGCCTCAGTGGAGCTGTGTGGTGTGTGCATCGGTGGAGCTGTGTCGGTGGAGCTGTGTGGTGGTTGCATCAGTGGAGCTGGGTGGTGGGTGCATCGGTGGAGCTGTGTGGTGGGTGCATCGGTGGAGCTGTGTCGGTGGAGCTGTGTGGTGGCTGCATCGGTGGAGCTCTGTGGTGGGGGCATAGGTGGAGCTCTGTGGTGGTGCATCGGTGGAGCTCTGTGGTGGGTGCATCAGTGGAGCTGTGTGGTGGGTGCATCGGTGGAGCTGTGTGGTGGGTGCCTCAGTGAAGCTGTGTGGTGGGTGCATAGGTGGAGCTCTGTGGTGGGTGCATCGGTGAAGCTGTGTGGTCGGTGCCTCGGTGGAGCTGTGTGGTGGGGCATAGGTGGAGCTCTGTGGTGGGTGCATCGGTGGAGCTCTGTGGTGGATGCATCAGTGGAGCTGTGTGGTGGGTGCATTGGTGGAGCTGTGTCGGTGGAGCTGTGTGGTGGTTGCATCAGTGGAGCTGGGTGGTGGGTGCATCGGTGGAGCTGTGTTGGTGGAGCTGTGTGGTGGGTGCATCAGTGGAGCTGGGTGGTGGGTGTATCAGTGGAGCTGTGTGGTGGGTGCATCGGTGGAGCTGGGTGGTGGGTGCATCTGTGGAGCTGTGTGGTGGGTACATCTGTGGAGCTGTGTGGTGGGTGCATCTGTGGAGCTGTGTGGTGGGTGCCTCAGTGGAGCTGTGTGGTGGGTGCATCGGTGGAGCTGTGTGGTGGGTGCCTTTGTGGAGCTGTATGGTGGGTGCCTCGGTTGAGCTGTGTGGTGGGTGCATCAGTGGAGCTGTGTGGTGGGTGCATCGGTGGAGCTGTGTGGTGGGTGCATCGGTGGAGCTGTATGGTCGTCGGTGGAGCTGGGTGGTGGGTGCATCGGTGGAGCTGTGTCGGTGGAGCTGTGTGGTGGCTGCATCGGTGGAGGTGTGTGGTGGGTGCATCGGTGGAGCTGTGTGGTGGGTGCATCTGTGGAGCTGTGTGGTGGGTGCCTCGGTGGAGCTGTGTGGTGGGTGCATCGGTGGAGCTGTGTGGTGGGTGCATCGGTGGAGCTCTGTGGTGGGTGCATCGGTGGAGCTGTGTCAGTGGAGCTGTGTGGTGGGTGCATCGGTGGAGCCGGGTGGTGGGTGCATCGGTGGAGCTGTGTCGGTGGAGCTGTGTGGTGGCTGCATTGGTGGAGCTGTGTTGTGGGTGCCTCGGTGGAGCTGTGTGGTGGGTGCATCGGTGGAGCTGTGTGGTGGGTGCCTCGGTGGAGCTGTGTGGTGGATGCATCAGTGGAGCTGTGTGATGGGTGCATCGGTGGAACGTTGTAGGTGGAGCTGTGTGGTGGGTGCATCGGTGGAGCTGTGTGGTGGGTGCATCGGTGGAGCTGTGTGGTGGGTGCATCGGTGGAGCTGTGTGGTGGGTGCCTCGGTGGAGCTGTGTGGTGGGTGCCTCGGTGGAGCTGTGTGGTGGGTGCATCGGTGGAGCTGTATGGCAGGTGCCTCGGTGGAGCTGTGTGGTGGGTGCATCGGTGGAGCTGTGTGGTGGGTGCCTTGGTGGAGCTGTATGGTGGGTGCCTCGGTGGAGCTGTATGGTGGGTGCCTTGGTGGAGCTGTGTGGTGGGTGCATCGGTGGAGCTGTGTCGGTGGAGCTGTGTGGTGGCTGCATCGGTGGAGCTGTGTGGTGGGTGCATCAGTGGAGCTGTGTGGTGGGTGCATCGGTGGAGCTGTGTGGTGGCTGCATCGGTGGAGCTGTGTAGTGGGTGCATCGGTGGAGCTGTGTGGTGGGTGCATCGTTGGAGCTGTGTGGTGGGTGCATCTGGAGCTGTGTCGGTGGAGCTGTGCGGTGGTTGCATCAGTGGAGCTGTGTGGTAGTTGCATCAGTGGAGCTGGGTGGTGGGTGCATCGGTGGAGCTGAGTGGTGGGTGCATCGGTGGAGCTGTGTCAGTGGAGCTGTGTGTTGGGTGCATCGGTGGAGCTGTGTCGGTGGAGCTGTGTGGTAGCTGCATTGGTGGAGCTGTGTTGTGGGTGCCTCGGTGGAGCTGTGTGGTGGGTGCATCGGTGGAGCTGTGTGGTGGGTGCCTCGGTGGAGCTGTGTGGTGGGTGCATCGGTGGAGCTGTGTGGTGGCTGCATCGGGGGAGCTGTATGGTGGGTGCATTGATGGAGCTGTGTGGTGGGTGCATCGGTGGAGCTGTGTGGTGGGTGCATCGGGGGAGCTGTGTGGTGGGTGCATCGGTGGAGCTGTATGGTGGCTGCATTGGTGGAGCTGTGTGGTGGGTGCATCGGTGGAGCTGTGTGGTGGGTGCATCGGTGGAGCTGTATGGTGGGTGCCTCGGTGGAGCTGTGTGGTGGTTGCATTAGTGGAGCTGTGTGTAGTGATGAAGTCCACACGGATGATGATGTAAAGATATTTATTTATAATTAAGTAGTTAAGAGTGTAATAACGCCCCACCAGGAACATCTGACATGATGCTCAGCCCAATGCCAACTGACATCTTCAGTCCACAGAGCCCCAACATTCCACAATGCATCATAGCTGCAACATTCCACAAGCTGGGGTAGAAAGGGATATAACATGTAATGCATTGATAGGATACCAGAATACTACATTTCCCCTTTTGTCCGAATTGAAAACAAACAGAGAAAGAACATGGATCAAAAAGAACCTCGTTAAAAAAGAACCAAAGAAGAAAAACTGACAGAAGAATAAAACCCATCCTCCTTTGAAATAGAAACAAGAAAACGTCAGGAAGACAAAAAGAAGCAAGCAAACTTACAAGAGCCTATCCACTCTCCTTTCCACAACAGAAGAAAGATAAGAAAACAGTAGAAAGGAAACGAAAACTGAAGATACCAACGACTAACCGGCATACACACCAACTGGCCAGACAGGAATGCAAAACGGCTAGACACAAGTATAAAAACAAAGATAGTGTTCAAAATCCAACCCTCAATTATATATGGTAAAGAATTTCAATATGAGAGTGAGAACAATATAAATACAAGAGAAAACAGATAAAATCTGTAACATCAAAAGAAGACAAAATTACCTATTTTCTCACCAAAAAGTTAAATATAAGCATGTAGAAAAACAATTAAAATGAAGAAGAAGTATGTAGACTACGTATACGGGAATAAAACCCAACAAAGTCCCTCAGCACTAAGAAAATGGGACTTAGACGTAAAAATTAGAAACTTAGGTGGGACTAACACCCCCTAAACAGGTGGGACTGACACCCCCTAAACATAGGAAAAACAGAATAAAAGCCAAAAATGTGCAATGGGTGAACCAAAACACAAGAAAGTGCTTCTCACATGAGAAGACTGTAGCGTAGCCAAAAACGCCACCCCTCTTTTAAGATACGCTATGGGACTCAAACCCAAGTATAACACTACTCAGGTGGGACTAATACCCCCTAAAAACCAAGATGAGACTAAAACCCCCTCACCAAAATGATCATTTAATTTTTTTTTTTAAACTAGCGTAAGTCAAAGGTAAATGGGACTAACAACCCACACCGAAGAACGTAGGTGGGACTAACACCCCCTAAACGCTAAGTATATGGGACTAACACCCAATACTAATAAAAACAAGTTGTACTGTAAAATAAGCAAATGTAAATGGAAACGTAAGAGTGAGACATAAGAAATGTAAAAGCTGCTAGACCGACAAATCATGAGGAGAAAGTAATCAGTGAAAAGGTGTGCACTACCTCCACTGAATAATAAATGTAAGGAAACCAGCTCCTAAACAATTAAATCCCCTAAAAACAAAGAGAAGGGTACTAGCGCCAATAAATATATTTCTCATAAACAGCTATCCGAGTGAAGAACAAAGAAAAGGAATATTAACTTCTACATACTTCAAGAATATCCAATCCAAGACTTGTGCTACTAATGGACACTAGATGGCAGTGTAACACAAAATTGTGAAAGAATACATGCTTAGAGAAATATATTTAACATCTACGACTTATTTCTAACATACTTTTCATACAGGTATAATATATATAAAAAAAATACACCAGTCGATTTCCTGTATGCTGTTCTTTTCCTTCTCCTTTTAAAGTAAAACATAGTTCACAAGCCCTTCGGAATACTGATGACGGACCTCGTTACTTGTGTGCTGTAAAATTTGTCTTTCACTGTTCAAATACCTTTCGGAAAAATGATGTCCGGTCACGGTGCTGAGCTGTGTTGTATAACTGCCATTATTCAACCTTTGTTCGTTGACAGTAACTTCAACGATCATTTCCAGGCTTATTCTCCTCATACTCTCAAAGCAGCATTGACAACAGATCTGGCAGAAAACTCATAATGGCGGCACGCACATTACGTAGATCTGGGCGGCTCACGATGCGTTACAACTGTGGAAGCACAGGAAGCTGACGAGTGATGACGCGTCCCCTTCACCGAACCCTCCAGTAAGGTTCTATTTCGTCATCATAACAGGCAGGCAGAGGAGAGGAAAGGAGCTCCTCACCAACGGAAGTACTGGCTCCAAGAAAGCAGTTAGTCTCGTGACAAAAACAGGTACATCCATATTACTAATAACCCTGGGCGTAGTGGGCGTAGTGGGGCTCCGCGGAGCTACGCGGAGGGGGCGAGAAGCTACGCCCACTCCCGCATTCCGCGTAGCCCCACTACGCACCTCCCTCCCGCTCTCCCCTAGATACATTATTTAAGCAACTACCCTGAAAAATACAATTATAAAGCACTTACCTTGTCCGGGGCTCGTCCGGGGCTCCCTCTTTGAATAGCGTCCTTTCCTGGATACCAATGCGCATGCGCGGCCGCCCGCGCATGCGCATTTCTCCCGAGAAATGCGCATGCGCGGCCGCCCGCGCATGCGCATTGGTATCCAGTAAAGGACGCTATTCAAAGAGGGAGCCCCGGACGAGCCCCGGACAAGGTAAGTGCTTTATAATTGTATTTTTCAGGGTAGTTTGCTTAAATAATGTATCTAGGGGAGGGCGGGAGGGAGACGGGTGGCGGCCGACTCGGCTACGCACACGGAGTGGGCGTAGTGTTTCCGGCTACGCTGTCTACGCAAAATGCGTAGAAGGCAACACTACGCCTACTCCGTGGGCGTAGCCGAATCGGACGCCCAGGGTTAATTACTAACGCTTTTCTGCTGATGAGTAATAGAAGCCACTGAAAGAGAATGTCAATGATTTCAACACAGTCTCACCAACTCATTGGTGAAAGATGAATTAGGAATAGACTTTGACATTGTCACTTTGACTTCCACAAAGGCAGTTGGACCCTCGCGCTCACCACACGATAGAAAAAGTTGCCTTTTAAAGTTTTTTTTTTTTTTAGCAGATAAATACACTCCCTTTCTCCACCGCAAACTACATTTGTGTTTCTAAAGGGAAGCTGAAGAAAATAACGAGCAAGCCTTCAGAGATACAGTCCTTGAGACTTTAAACTGCCACTCACTGAAGGACAAATAAACACCTCTCCGGTGGGAAATGTCACAAAGTTAAAATGAATTTCATTCTTATCTTATAAAATAGACAGATCTCGTTTTAAACTTTGCTTTGTTTGAGCTGATAAAATCTCGAGCGTGCCCTCACATCTTGACAGTTAGTCCAGAGATTTATAGCAGTTATAACAAAGGAACAAAAATATGCTTACTTTTGCTGAGTGTTCAGGTGAGCCATGCACAACACGCTTGGGCAGGGCTGTCTGATCTGAGGGACACTGGTGGGGCTTCAAAGCGTGTTGATTTTCTCTTGGTGGCTCCATGGTTCTTGGCTTTTTATGTTCCTTAGTTTCTTCATTAATTTCATTTAGCTCACGTTTGTTGTGGCTCCTTGTTGAATTTTGCGTCATGTTTAGTTGCTGTAAATAGCGCCAGTTGCTATGTAGACGTAGTGTAGAGGTTTCTTCAGTCACTAGTACCTTGAATTACGCGTAGATTCTTCTAGTCCTCGTCGCCATAAATAATGTAGTGATGAAGTCCACACGGATGATGATGTAAAGATATTTATTTATAATTAAGTAGTTAAGATGGTAATAACGCCCCACCAGGAACATCTGACATGATGCTCAGCCCAATGCCAACTGACATCTTCAGTCCACAGAGCCCCAACATTCCACAATGCATCATAGCTGCAACATTCCACAAGCTGGGGTAGAAAGGGATATAACATGTAATGCATTGATAGGATACCAGAATACTACACTGTGTCGGTGGAGCTGTGTGGTGGTTGCATCAGTGGAGCTGGGTGGTGGGTGCATCGGTGGAGCTGTGTGGTGGGTGCATCGGTGGAGCTGTGTGGTGGCTGCATCGGTGGAGCTGTGGGGTGGGTGCATCAGTGGAGCTGTGTGGTGGGTGCATCGGTGGAGCTGTGTCGTGGGTGCATTGGTGGAGCTGTGTGGTGGGTGCATCGGTGGAGCTGTGTGGTGGGTGCATCGGTGGAGCTGTGTCGGTGGAGCTGTGTGGTGGTTGCATCGGTGGAGCTGGGTGGTGGGTGCATCGGTGGAGCTGTGTGGTGGGTGCATCGGTGGAGCTGTGTGGTGGCTGCATCGGTGGAGCTGTGGGGTGGGTGCATCGGTGGAGCTGTGTGGTGGGTGCATCGGTGGAGCTGTGTCGTGGGTGCATTGGTGGAGCTGTGTGGTGGGTGCCTCAGTGGAGCTGTGTGGTGGGTGCCTCGGTGGAGCTGTGTCGGTTGAACTGTGTGGTGGCTGCATTGGTGGAACTGTGTTGTGGGTGCATCAGTGGAGATGTGTGGTGGGTGCATCGGTGGAGCTGTGTGGTGGGTGCATCGGTGGAGCCGGGTGGTGGGTGCATCGGTGGAGCTGTGTCGGTTGAGCTGTGTGGTGGCTGCGTCAGTGGAGCTGTGTGGTGGCTGCATCGGTAGAACTGTGTGGTGGGTGCATCGGTGGAGCTGTGTGGTGGGTGCATCTGTGGAGCTGTGTGGTGGGTGCCTCGGTGGAGCTGTGTGGTGGGTGCATCGGTGGAGCTGTGTGGTGGGTGCCTCCGTGGAGCTGTGTGATGGGTGCATCGGTGGAGCTGTGTGGTGGCTGCATCGGTGGAGCTGTGTCGGTTGAGCTGTGTGGTGGCTGCATTGGTGGAGCTGTGTTGTGGGTGCATCGGTGGAGATGTGTGGTGGGTGCATCGTTGGAGCTGTGTGGTGGGTGCATCGGTGGAGCCGGGTGGTGGGTGCATCGGTGGAGCTGTGTCGGTTGAGCTGTGTGGTGGCTGCATTGGTGGAGCTGTGTTGTGGGTGCATCGGTGGAGCTGTGTGGTGGGTGCATCGGTGGAGCTGTGCGGTGGGTGCCTTAGTGGAGCTGTGTGGTGGGTTCATCGGTGGAGCTGTGTGGTGGGTGCATCGGTGGAGCGTTGTAGGTGGAGCTGTGTGGTGGGTGCATCGGTGGAGCTGTGTGGTGGGTGCCTCGGTGGAGCTGTGTGGTGGGTGCATCGGTGGAGCTTTGTGGTGGGTGCATCGGTGGAGCTGTGTGGTCGGTGCATCGGTGGAGCTGTATGGTGGGTGCCTCGATGGAGCTGTGTGGTGGGTGCATCGGTGGAGCTGTGTGGTGGGTGCATCAGTGGAGCTGTGTGGTGGGTGCCTCGGTGGAGCTGTGTGGTGGGTACATCGGTGGAGCTGTGTGGTGGGTGCATCGGTGGAGCTGTATGGTGGGTGCCTCGGTGGAGCTGTGTGGTGGGTGCATCGGTGGAGCTGTGTGGTAGGTGCCTCAGTGGAGCTTTATGGTGGGTGCCTCGGTGGAGCTGTATGGTGGGTGCATCGATGGAGCTGTGTGGCGGGTGCATCGGTGGAGCTGTGTGGTGGGTGCATCAGTGGAGCTGTGTGGTGGGTGCATCAGTGGAGCTGTGTCGGTGGAGCTGT
The DNA here is from genome assembly GCF_964261635.1 of Lissotriton helveticus. Taxonomy (NCBI): domain Eukaryota; kingdom Metazoa; phylum Chordata; class Amphibia; order Caudata; family Salamandridae; genus Lissotriton; species Lissotriton helveticus. Next base: position 1,473,336,527 of record NC_136068.1, on the reverse strand, counting down.
GTGGTGGCTGCATCGGTGGAGCTCTGTAGTGGGTGCATTGGTGGAGCTGTGTGGTGGGTGCATCGTTGGAGCTGTGTGGTGGGTGCATCGGTGGAGCTGTGTGGTGGGTGCATCTGTGGAGCTGTGTGGTGGGTGCCTCGGTGGAGCTGTGTGGTGGGTGCATCGGTGGAGATGTGTGGTGGGTGCATCAGTGGAGCTGTATGGTGGGTGCCTCGGTGGAGCTGTGTGGTGGGTGCATCGGTGGAGCTGTAAGGTGGGTGCCTCGGTGGAGCTGTGTCGTGGGTGCATCGGTGGAGCTGTGTCGGTGGAGCTGTGCGGTGGTTGCATCAGTGGAGCTGTGTGGTAGTTGCATCAGTGGAGCTGGGTGGTGGGTGCATCGGTGGAGCTGTGTGGTGGGTGCATCGGTGGAGCTGTGTCGGTGGAGCTGTGTAGTGGCTGCATCGGTGGAGGTGTGTGGTGGGTGCATCGGTGGAGCTGTGTGGTGGCTGCATCGGAGGAGCTGTGTGGTGGGTGCATCGGTGGAGCTGTGTGGTGGGTGCATCGGTGGAGCTGTATGGTGGCTGCATCAGTGGAGCTGTGTGGTGGGAGCATCGGTGGAGCTGTGTGGTGGGTGCATCGGTGGAGCTGTATGGTGGGTGCCTCGGTGGAGCTGTGTGGTGGGTGCTTTGGTGGAGCTGTGTCGGTGGAGCTGTGTCGTGGTTCCATCAGTGGAGCTGGGTGTTGGGTGCATCGGTGGAGCTGTGTGGTGGGTGCATCGGTGGAGCTGTGTTGGTGGAGCTGTGTGGTGGTGGCATCGGTGGAGCTGGGTGGTGGGTGCATCGGTGGAGCTGTGTGGTGGGTGCATCGGTGGAGCTGTGTCGGTGGAGCTGTGTGGTGGCTGCATCGGTGGAGCTCTGCGGTGGGGGCATAGGTGGAGCTCTGTGGTGGTGCATCGGTGGAGCTCTGTGATGGGTGCATCAGTGGAGCTGTGTGGTGGGTGCATCGGTGGAGCTGTGTTGTGGGTGCCTCGGTGGAGCTGTGTGGTAGGTGCATAGGTGGAACTCTGTGGTGGGTGCATCGGTGGAGCTGTGTGGTCGGTGCCTCGGTGGAGCTGTGTGGTGGGGCATAGGTGGAGCTCTGTGGTGGGTGCATCGGTGGAGCTGTGTGGTGGGTGCATCGGTGGAGCTGTATGGTGGGTGCCTCGGTGGAGCTGTGTGGTGGGTGCATCGGTGGAGCTGTGTGGTGGGTGCCTCAGTGGAGCTTTATGGTGGGTGCCTCGGTGGAGCTGTATGGTGGGTGCATCGATGGAGCTGTGTGGCGGGTGCATCGGTGGAGCTGTGTGGTGGGTGCATCAGTGGAGCTGTGTGGTGGGTGCATCAGTGGAGCTGTGTCGGTGGAGCTGTGTGGTGGCTGCATCGGTGGAGCTCTGTAGTGGGTGCATCGGTGGAGCTGTGTGGTGGGTGCATCGTTGGAGCTGTGTGGTGGGTGCATCGGTGGAGCTGTGTGGTGGGTGCATCTGTGGAGCTGTGTGGTGGGTGCCTCGGTGGAGCTGTGTGGTGGGTGCATCAGTGGAGATGTGTGGTGGGTGCATCAGTGGAGCTGTATGGTGGGTGCCTCGGTGGAGCTGTGTGGTGGGTGCATCGGTGGAGCTGTAAGGTGGGTGCCTCGGTGGAGCTGTGTCGTGGGTGCATCGGTGGAGCTGTGTCGGTGGAGCTGTGCGGTGGTTGCATCAGTGGAGCTGTGTGGTAGTTGCATCAGTGGAGCTGGGTGGTGGGTGCATCGGTGGAGCTATGTGGTGGGTGCATCGGTGGAGCTGTGTCGGTGGAGCTGTGTAGTGGCTGCATCGGTGGAGGTGTGTGGTGGGTGCATCGGTGGAGCTGTGTGGTGGCTGCATCGGAGGAGCTGTGTGGTGGGTGCATCGGTGGAGCTGTGTGGTGGGTGCATCGGTGGAGCTGTATGGTGGCTGCATCAGTGGAGCTGTGTGGTGGGAGCATCGGTGGAGCTGTGTGGTGGGTGCATCGGTGGAGCTGTATGGTGGGTGCCTCGGTGGAGCTGTGTGGTGGGTGCTTCGGTGGAGCTGTGTCGGTGGAGCTGTGTCGTGGTTCCATCAGTGGAGCTGGGTGTTGGGTGCATCGGTGGAGCTGTGTGGTGGGTGCATCGGTGGAGCTGTGTTGGTGGAGCTGTGTGGTGGTTGCATCGGTGGAGCTGGGTGGTGGGTGCATCGGTGGAGCTGTGTGGTGGGTGCATCGGTGGAGCTGTGTCGGTGGAGCTGTGTGGTGGCTGCATCGGTGGAGCTCTGCGGTGGGGGCATAGGTGGAGCTCTGTGGTGGTGCATCGGTGGAGCTCTGTGATGGGTGCATCAGTGGAGCTGTGTGGTGGGTGCATCGGTGGAGCTGTGTTGTGGGTGCCTCGGTGGAGCTGTGTGGTAGGTGCATAGGTGGAACTCTGTGGTGGGTGCATCGGTGGAGCTGTGTGGTCGGTGCCTCGGTGGAGCTGTGTGGTGGGGCATAGGTGGAGCTCTGTGGTGGGTGCATCGGTGGAGCTCTGTGGTGGATGCATCAGTGGAGCTGTGTGGTGGGTGCATCGGTGGAGCTGTGTCGGTGGAGCTGTGTGGTGGTTGCATCAGTGGAGCTGGGTGGTGGGTGCATCAGTGGAGCTGTGTGGTGGGTGCATCGGTGGAGCTGTGTGGTAGGTACATCTGTGGAGCTGTGTGGTGGGTGCATCTGTGGAGCTTTGTGGTGGGTGCCTCGGTGGAACTGTGTAGTGGGTGCATCGGTGGAGCTGTGTGGTGGGTGCCTCGGTCGATCTGCATGGTGGGTGCCTCGGTGGAGCTGTGTGGTGGGTGCATCGGTGGAGCTGTGTCGGTGGAGCTGTGTGGTGGCTGAATCGGTGGAGCTGTGTGGTGGGTGCATCGGTGGAGCTGTGTGGTGGGTGCATCGTGGAGCTGTGTCGGTGGAGCTGTGTGGTGGCTGCATCGGTGGAGCTGCGTAGTGGGTGCATCGGTGGAGCTGTGTGGTCATCGGTGGAGCTGGGTGGTGGGTGTATCGGTGGAGCTGTGTCAGTGGAGCTGTGTGGTGGCTGCATCGGGGGTGCTGTGTGGTGGGTGCATCGGTGGAGCTGTATGGTGGGTGCCTCGGTGGAGCTGTATGGTGGGTGCCTCGGTGGAGCTGTGTGGTTGGTGCATCGGTGGAGATGTGTGGTGGGTGCATCGGTGGAGCTGTGTCGGTGGAGCTGTGTGGTGGCTGCATCGGTGGAGCTGTGTGGTGGGTGCATCGGTGGAGCTGTGTGGTGGGTGCATCGGTGGAGCTGTGTGATGGGTGCCTCAGTGGAGCTGTGTGGTGGGTGCATCGGTGGAGCTGTGTGGTGGGTGCCTCAGTGGAGCTGTGTGGTGGGTGCATCGGTGGAGCTGTGTGGTGGGTGCATCGCTGGAGCTGTATGGTGGGTGCCTCGGTGGAGCTGTGTGGTGGGTGCATGGTGGAGCTTTGTGGTGGGTTCCTCGGTGGAGCTGTATGGTGGGTGCCTCGGTGGAGCTGTATGGTGGGTGCCTCGGTGGAGCTGTGTGGTGGGTGCATCGGTGGAGCTGTGTTGTGGGTGCATCGGTGGAGCTGTGTCGGTGGAGCTGTGTGGTGGCTGCATCGGTGGAGCTGTGTGGTGGGTGCATCGGTGGAGCTGTGTGGTGGGTGCATCGGTGGAGCTGTGTGATGGGTGCATCGGTAGAGCTGTGTGGTGGGTGCATCGGTGGAGCTGTGTCGGTGGAGCTGTGTGGTGGCTGCATCGGTGGAGCTGTGTGGTGGGTGCATCGGTGGAGCTGTGTGGTGGCTGCATCGGTGGAGCTGTGTGGTGGGTGCATCGGTTTAGCTGTGTGGTGGGTGCATCGGTGGAGCTGTATGGTTAGAGCATCGGTGGAGCTGTGTGGTGGGTACATCGGTGGAGCTGTGTGGTGGCTGCATCGGGGGAGCTGTGTGGTGGGTGCATTGGTGGAGCTGTGTGGTGGGTGAATCGGTGGAGCTGTGTGGTGGCTGCATCGGTGCAGCTGTGTGGTGGGTGCATTGGAGGGGCTGTGTGGTGGCTGCATCGGTGGAGCTGTATGGTGGGTGCATCGGTGGAGCTGTGTGGTGGGTGTATCGGTGGAGCTGTGTGGTGGGTACATCGGTGGAGCTGTATGGTGGGTGCCTCAGTGGAGCTGTGTGGTGGGTGCATCGGTGGAGCTGTGTCGGTGGAGCTGTTTGGTGGTTGCATCAGTGTAGCTGGGTGGTGGGTGCATCGGTGGAGCTGTGTGGTGGGTGCATCGGTGGAGCTGTGTCGTTGGACCTGTGTGGTGGCTGCATCGGTGGAGCTCTGCGGTGGGGGCATAGGTGGAGCTCTGTGGTGGTGCATCGGTGGAGCTCTGTGGTGGGTGCATCAGTGGAGCTGTGTGGTGGGTGCATCGGTGGAGCTGTGTTAGGGGTGCCTCGGTGGAGCTGTGTGGTGGGTGCATAGGTGGAGCTCTGTGGTGGGTGCATCGGTGGAGCTGTGTGGTCGGTGCCTCGGTGGAGCTGTGTGGTGGGGCATAGGTGGAGCTCTGTGGTGGGTGCATCGGTGGAGCTCTGTGGTGGATGCATCAGTGGAGCTGTGTGGTGGGTGCATCGGTGGAGCTGTGTCGGTGGAGCTGTGTGGTGGTTGCATCAGTGGAGCTGGGTGGTGGGTGCATCGGTGGAGCTGTGTTTGTGGAGCTGTGTGGTGGGTGCATCGGTGGAGCTGGGTGGTGGGTGCATTGGAGGGGCTGTGTGGTGGCTGCATCGGTGGAGCTGTATGGTGGGTGCATCGGTGGAGCTGTGTGGTGGGTGTATCGGTGGAGCTGTGTGGTGGGTACATCGGTGGAGCTGTATGGTGGGTGCCTCAGTGGAGCTGTGTGGTGGGTGCATCGGTGGAGCTGTGTCGGTGGAGCTGTTTGGTGGTTGCATCAGTGTAGCTGGGTGGTGGGTGCATCGGTGGAGCTGTGTGGTGGGTGCATCGGTGGAGCTGTGTCGTTGGACCTGTGTGGTGGGTGCATCGGTGGAGCTCTGCGGTGGGGGCATAGGTGGAGCTCTGTGGTGGTGCATCGGTGGAGCTCTGTGGTGGGTGCATCAGTGGAGCTGTGTGGTGGGTGCATCGGTGGAGCTGTGTTAGGGGTGCCTCGGGGGAGCTGTGTGGTGGGTGCATAGGTGGAGCTCTGTGGTGGGTGCATCGGTGGAGCTGTGTGGTCGGTGCCTCGGTGGAGCTGTGTGGTGGGGCATAGGTGGAGCTCTGTGGTGGGTGCATCGGTGGAGCTCTGTGGTGGATGCATCAGTGGAGCTGTGTGGTGGGTGCATCGGTGGAGCTGTGTCGGTGGAGCTGTGTGGTGGTTGCATCAGTGGAGCTGGGTGGTGGGTGCATCGGTGGAGCTGTGTTGGTGGAGCTGTGTGGTGGGTGCATCGGTGGAGCTGGGTGGTGGGTGCATCAGTGGAGCTGTGTGGTGGGTGCATCGGTGGAGCTGGTTGGTGGGTGCATCTGTGGAGCTGTGTGGTGGGTACATCTGTGGAGCTGTGTGGTGGGTGCATCTGTGGAGCTTTGTGGTGGGTGCCTCGGTGGAGCTGTGTAGTGGGTGCATTGGTGGAGCTGTGTGGTGGGTGCCTCGGTGGAGCTGCATGGTGGGTGCCTCGGAGGAGCTGTGTGGTGGGTGCATCGTTGGAGCTGTGTCGGTGGAGCTGTGAGGTGGGTGCATCGGTGGAGCTGTGTGGTGGGTGCATCGGTGGAGCTGTGTGGTGGGTGCATCGAGGAGCTGTGTCGGTGGAGCTGTGTGATGGCTGCATCGGTGGAGCTGCGTAGTGGGTGCATCGGTGGAGCTGTGTGGTCATCGGTGGAGCTGGGTGGTGGGTGCATCGGTGGAGCTGTGTCGGTGGAGCTGTGCGGTGGCTGCATCGGTGGAGCTGTGTGGTGGGTGCATCGGTGGAGCTGTGTGGTGGGTGCATCTGTAGAGCTGTGTGGTGGGTGCCTCGGTGGAGCTGTGTGGTGGGTGCATCGGTGGAGCTCTGTGGTGGGTGCCTTGGTGGAGCTGTATGGTCGGTGCCTCGGTGGAGCTGTGTGGTGGGTGTCTCGGTGGAGCTGCATGGTGGGTGCCTCGGTGGAGCTGTGTGGTGGGTGCATCGGTGGAGCTGTGTGGTGGGTGCATTGGTGGGGCTGTGTGGTGGGTGCATCGGTGGAGCTGTATGGTGAGTGCATTGATGGAGCTGTGTGGTGGGTGCATCGGTGGAGCTGTGTGGTGGGTACATCGGTGGAGCTGTATGGTGGGTGCCTCAGTGGAGCTGTGTGGTGTGTGCATTGGTGGAGCTGTGTCGGTGGAGCTGTGTAGTGGTTGCATCAGTGGAGCTGGGTGGTGGGTGCATCGGTGGAGCTGTGTGGTGGGTGCATCGGTGGAGCTGTGTCGGTGGAGCTGTGTGGTGGCTGCATCGGTGGAGCTCTGTGGTGGGGGCATAGGTGGAGCTCTGTGGTGGTGCATCGGTGGAGCTCTGTGGTGGGTGCATCAGTGGAGCTGTGTGGTGGGTGCATCGGTGGAGCTGTGTGGTGGGTGCCTCGGTGGAGCTGTGTGGTGGGTGCATAGGTGGAGCTCTGTGGTGGGTGTATCGGTGGAGCAGTGTGGTCGGTGCCTCGGTGGAGCTGTGTGGTGGGGCATAGGTGGAGCTCTGTGGTGGGTGCATCGGTGGAGCTCTGTGGTGGATGCATCAGTGGGGCTGTGTGGTGGGTGCATTGGTGGAGCTGTGTCGGTGGATCTGTGTGGTGGTTACATCAGTGGAGCTGGGTGGTCGGTGCATCGGTGGAGCTGTGTTGGTGGAGCTGTGTGGTGGGTGCATCGGTGGAGCTGGGTGTATCAGTGGAGCTGTGTGGTGGGTGCATCGGTAGAGCTGGGTGGTGGGTGCATCTGTGGAGCTGTGTGGTGGGTACATCTGTGGAGCTGTGTGGTGGGTGCATCTGTGGAGCTGTGTGGTGGGTGCCTCAGTGGAGCTGTGTGGTGGGTGCATTGGTGGAGCTGTGTGGTGAGTGCCTTTGTGGAGCTGTATGGTGGGTGCCTCGGTGGAGCTGTGTGGTGGGTGCATTGGTGGAGCTGTGTGGTGGGTGCATCGGTGGAGCTGTGTGGTGGGTGCATCGGTGGAGCTGTATGGTCATCGGTGGAGCTGGGTGGTGGGTGCATCGGTGGAGCTGTGTCGGTGGAGCTGTGTGGTGGCTGCATCAGTAGAGGTGTGTGGTGGGTGCATCGGTGGAGCTGTGTGGTGGGTGCATCGGTGGAGCTGTGTGGTGGGTGCCTTGGTGGAGCTGTATGGTCGGTGCCTCGGTGGAGCTGTGTGGTGGGTGTCTCGGTGGAGCTGCATGGTGGGTGCCTCGGTGGAGCTGTGTGGTGGGTGCATCGGTGGAGCTGTGTGGTGGGTGCATTGGTGGGGCTGTGTGGTGGGTGCATCGGTGGAGCTGTATGGTGAGTGCATTGATGGAGCTGTGTGGTGGGTGCATCGGTGGAGCTGTGTGGTGGGTACATCGGTGGAGCTGTATGGTGGGTGCCTCAGTGGAGCTGTGTGGTGTGTGCATTGGTGGAGCTGTGTCGGTGGAGCTGTGTAGTGGTTGCATCAGTGGAGCTGGGTGGTGGGTGCATCGGTGGAGCTGTGTGGTGGGTGCATCGGTGGAGCTGTGTCGGTGGAGCTGTGTGGTGGCTGCATCGGTGGAGCTCTGTGGTGGGGGCATAGGTGGAGCTCTGTGGTGGTGCATCGGTGGAGCTCTGTGGTGGGTGCATCAGTGGAGCTGTGTGGTGGGTGCATCGGTGGAGCTGTGTGGTGGGTGCCTCGGTGGAGCTGTGTGGTGGGTGCATAGGTGGAGCTCTGTGGTGGGTGTATCGGTGGAGCAGTGTGGTCGGTGCCTCGGTGGAGCTGTGTGGTGGGGCATAGGTGGAGCTCTGTGGTGGGTGCATCGGTGGAGCTCTGTGGTGGATGCATCAGTGGGGCTGTGTGGTGGGTGCATTGGTGGAGCTGTGTCGGTGGATCTGTGTGGTGGTTGCATCAGTGGAGCTGGGTGGTCGGTGCATCGGTGGAGCTGTGTTGGTGGAGCTGTGTGGTGGGTGCATCGGTGGAGCTGGGTGTATCAGTGGAGCTGTGTGGTGGGTGCATCGGTAGAGCTGGGTGGTGGGTGCATCTGTGGAGCTGTGTGGTGGGTACATCTGTGGAGCTGTGTGGTGGGTGCATCTGTGGAGCTGTGTGGTGGGTGCCTCAGTGGAGCTGTGTGGTGGGTGCATCGGTGGAGCTGTGTGGTGAGTGCCTTTGTGGAGCTGTATGGTGGGTGCCTCGGTGGAGCTGTGTGGTGGGTGCATTGGTGGAGCTGTGTGGTGGGTGCATCGGTGGAGCTGTGTGGTGGGTGCATCGGTGGAGCTGTATGGTCATCGGTGGAGCTGGGTGGTGGGTGCATCGGTGGAGCTGTGTCGGTGGAGCTGTGTGGTGGCTGCATCAGTAGAGGTGTGTGGTGGGTGCATCGGTGGAGCTGTGTGGTGGGTGCATCTGTGGAGCTGTGTGGTGGGTGCCTCGGTGGAGCTGTGTGGTGGATGCATCGGTGGAGCTGTGTGGTGGGTGCATCAGTGGAGCTGTGTGGTGGGTGCATTGGTGGAGCTCTGTGGTGGGTGCATCAGTGGTGCTGTGTCAGTGGAGCTGTGTGGTGGGTGCATCGGTGGAGCCGGGTGGTGGGTGCATCGGTGGAGCTGTGTCGGTGGAGCTGTGTGGTGGCTGCATTGGTGGAGCTGTGTTGTGGGTGCCTCGGTGGAGCTGTGTGGTGGGTGCATCGGTGGAGCTGTGTGGTGGGTGCCTCGGTGGAGCTGTGTGGTGGATGCATCGGTGGAGCTGTGTGATGGGTGCATCGGTGGAACGTTGTAGGTGGAGCTGTGTGGTGGGTGCATCGGTGGAGCTGTGTGGTGGGTGCATCGGAGGAGCTGTGTGGTGGGTGCATCGGTGGAGCTGTGTGGTGGGTGCATCGGTGGAGCTGTGTGGTGGGTGCATCACTGGAGCTGTATGGTGGGTGCCTCGGTGGAGCTGTGTGGTGGGTGCACGGTGGAGCTTTGTGGTGGGTTCCTCGGTGGAGCTGTATGGTGGGTGCCTCGGTGGAGCTGTATGGTGGGTGCCTCGGTGGAGCTGTGTGGTGGGTGCATCGGTGGAGCTGTGTTGTGGGTGCATCGGTGGAGCTGTGTCGGTGGAGCTGTGTGGTGGCTGCATCGGTGGAGCTGTGTGGTGGGTGCATCGGTGGAGCTGTGTGGTGGGTGCATCGGTGGAGCTGTGTAGTGGGTGCATCGGTAGAGCTGTGTGGTGGGCGCATCGGTGGAGCTGTGTCGGTGGAACTGTGTGGTGGCTGCATCGGTGGAGCTGTGTGGTGGGTGCATCGGTGGAGCTGTGTGGTGGCTGCATCGGTGGAGCTGTGTGGTAGGTGCATCGGTTTAGCTGTGTGGTGGGTGCATCGGTGGAGCTGTATGGTTAGTGCATCGGTGGAGCTGTGTGGTGGGTACATCGGTGGAGCTGTGTGGTGGCTGCATCGGGGGAGCTGTGTGGTGGGTGCATTGGTGGAGCTGTGTGGTGGGTGAATCGGTGGAGCTGTGTGGTGGCTGCATCGGTGCAGCTGTGTGGTGGGTGCATTGGTGGGGCTGTGTGGTGGGTGCATCGGTGGAGCTGTATGGTGGGTGCATCGGTGGAGCTGTGTGGTGGGTGTATCGGTGGAGCTGTGTGGTGGGTACATTGGTGGAGCTGTATGGTGGGTGCCTCAGTGGAGCTGTGTGGTGGGTGCATCGGTGGAGCTGTGTCGGTGGAGCTGTTTGGTGGTTGCATCAGTGTAGCTGGGTGGTGGGTGCATCGGTGGAGCTGTGTGGTGGGTGCATCGGTGGAGCTGTGTCGGTGGACCTGTGTGGTGGCTGCATCAGTGGAGCTCTGCAGTGGGGGCATAGGTGGAGCTCTGTGGTGGTGCATCGGTGGAGCTCTGTGGTGGGTGCATCAGTGGAGCTGTGTGGTGGGTGCATCGGTGGAGCTGTGTTGTGGGTGCCTCGGTGGAGCTCTGTGGTGGATGCATCAGTGGAGCTGTGTGGTGGGTGCATCAGTGTAGCTGGGTGGTGGGTGCATCGGTGGAGCTGTGTGGTGGGTGCATCGGTGGAGCTGTGTCGGTGGACCTGTGTGGTGGTTGCATCGGTGGAGCTCTGCAGTGGGGGCATAGGTGGAGCTCTGTGGTGGTGCATCGGTGGAGCTGTGTGGTCGGTGCCTCGGTGGAGCTGTGTGGTGGGGCATAGGTGGAGCTCTGTGGTGGGTGCATCGGTGGAGCTCTGTGGTGGATGCATCAGTGGAGCTGTGTGGTGGGTGCATCGGTGGAGCTGTGTCGGTGGAGCTGTGTGGTGGTTGCATCAGTGGAGCTGGGTGGATGGGTGCATCGGTGGAGCTGTGTTGGTGGAGCTGTGTGGTGGGTGCATCGGTGGAGCTGGGTGGTGGGTGCATCAGTGGAGCTGTGTGGTGGGTGCATCGGTGGAGCTGGTTGGTGGGTGCATCTGTGGAGCTGTGTGGTGGGTACATCTGTGGAGCTGTGTGGTGGGTGCATCTGTGGAGCTTTGTGGTGGGTGCCTCGGTGGAGCTGTGTAGTGGGTGCATTGGTGGAGCTGTGTGGTGGGTGCCTCGGTGGAGCTGCATGGTGGGTGCCTCGGTGGAGCTGTGTGGTGGGTGCATCGGTGGAGCTGTGTCGGTGGAGCTGTGTGGTGGGTGCATCGGTGGAGCTGTGTGGTGGGTGCATCGGTGGAGCTGTGTGGTGGGTGCATCGAGGAGCTGTGTCGGTGGAGCTGTGTGGTGGCTGCATCGGTGGAGCTGCGTAGTGGGTGCATCGGTGGAGCTGTGTGGTCATCGGTGGAGCTGGGTGGTGGGTGCATCGGTGGAGCTGTGTCGGTGGAGCTGTGTGGTGGCTGCATCGGTGGAGCTGTGTGGTGGGTGCATCGGTGGAGCTGTGTGGTGGGTGCATCTGTGGAGCTGTGTGGTGGGTGCCTCGGTGGAGCTGTGTGGTGGGTGCATCGGTGGAGCTCTGTGGTGGGTGCCTTGGTGGAGCTGTATGGTGGGTGCCTCGGTGGAGCTGTGTGGTGGGTGTCTCGGTGGAGCTGCATGGTGGGTGCCTCGGTGAAGCTGTGTGGTGGGTGCATCGGTGGAGCTGTGTGGTGGGTGCATTGGTGGGGCTGTGTGGTGGGTGCATCGGTGGAGCTGTATGGTGGGTGCATTGATGGAGCTGTGTGGTGGGTGCATCGGTGGAGCTGTGTGGTGGGTACATCGGTGGAGCTGTATGGTGGGTGCCTCAGTGGAGCTGTGTGGTGTGTGCATTGGTGGAGCTGTGTCGGTGGAGCTGTGTAGTGGTTGCATCAGTGGAGCTGGGTGGTGGGTGCATCGGTGGAGCTGTGTGGTGGGTGCATCGGTGGAGCTGTGTCGGTGGAGCTGTGTGGTGGCTGCATCGGTGGAGCTCTGTGGTGGGGGCATAGGTGGAGCTCTGTGATGGTGCATCAGTGGAGCTCTGTGGTGGGTGCATCAGTGGAGCTGTGTGGTGGGTGCATCGGTGGAGCTGTGTGGTGGGTGCCTCGGTGGAGCTGTGTGGTGGGTGCATAGGTGGAGCTCTGTGGTGGGTGTATCGGTGGAGCAGTGTGGTCGGTGCCTCGGTGGAGCTGTGTGGTGGGGCATAGGTGGCGCTCTGTGGTGGGTGCATCGGTGGAGCTCTGTGGTGGATGCATCAGTGGAGCTGTGTGGTGGGTGCATTGGTGGAGCTGTGTCGGTGGATCTGTGTGGTGGTTGCATCAGTGGAGCTGGGTGGTCGGTGCATCGGTGGAGCTGTGTGGTGGGTACATCTGTGGAGCTGTGTGGTGGGTGCATCTGTGGAGCTGTGTGGTGGGTGCCTCAGTGGAGCTGTGTGGTGGGTGCATCGGTGGAGCTGTGTGGTGGGTGCCTTTGTGGAGCTGTATGGTGGCTGCCTCAGTGGAGCTGTGTGGTGGGTGCATCGGTGGAGCTGTGTGGTGGGTGTATCGGTGGAGCTGTGTGGTGGGTGCATCGGTGGAGCTGTATGGTCATCGGTGGAGCTGGGTGGTGGGTGCATCGGTGGAGCTGTGTCGGTGGAGCTGTGTGGTGGCTGCATCGGTAGAGGTGTGTGGTGGGTGCATCGGTGGAGCTGTGTGGTGGGTGCATCTGTGGAGCTGTGTGGTGGGTGCCTCGGTGGAGCTGTGTGGTGGGTGCATCGGTGGAGCTGTGTGGTGGGTGCATCAGTGGAGCTGTGTGGTGGGTGCATCGGTGGAGCTCTGTGGTGGGTGCATCGGTGGTGCTGTGTCAGTGGAGCTGTGTGGTGGGTGCATCGGTGGAGCCGGGTGGTGGGTGCATCGGTGGAGCTGTGTCGGTGGAGCTGTGTGGTGGCTGCATTGGTGGAGCTGTGTTGTGGGTGCCTTGGTGGAGCTGTGTGGTGGGTGCATCGGTGGAGCTGTGTGGTGGGTGCCTCGGTGGAGCTGTGTGGTGGATGCATCGGTGGAGCTGTGTGATCGGTGCATCGGTGGAACGTTGTAGGTGGAGCTGTGTGGTGGGTGCATCGGTGGAGCTGTGTGGTGGGTGCATCGGTGGAGCTGTGTGGTGGGTGCATCGGTGGAGCTGTGTGGTGGGTGCCTCGGTGGAGCTGTGTGGTGGGTGCCTCGGTGGAGCTGTGTGGTGGGTGCATCGGTGGAGCTGTATGGTGGGTGCCTCGGTGGAGCTGTGTGGTGGGTACATCGGTGGAGCTGTGTGTTGGGTGCCTTGGTGGAGCTGTATGGTGGGTGCCTCGGTGGAGCTGTATGGTGGGTGCCTCGGTGGAGCTGTGTGGTGGGTGCATCGGTGGAGCTGTGTCGGTGGAGCTGTGTGGTGGCTGCATCGGTGGAGCTGTGTGGTGGGTGCATCAGTGGAGCTGTGTGGTGGGTGCATCGGTGGAGCTGTGTCGGTGGAGCTGTGTGGTGGCTGCATCGGTGGAGCTGTGTAGTGGGTGCATCTGTGGAGCTGTGTGGTGGGTGCCTCGGTGGAGCTGTGTGCTGGGTGCATCGGTGGAGCTGTGTGGTGGGTTCATCGGTGGAGCTCTGTAGTGGGTACATCAGTGGACCTGTATGGTGGGTGCATCGGTGGAGCAGTGTGGTGGGTGCCTCGGTGGAGCTGTATGGTGGGTGCCTCGGTGGAGCTGCATGGTGGGTGCCTTGGTGGAGCTGTGTGGTGGGTGCATCGGTGGAGCTGTGTGGTGGGTGAATTGGTGGAGCTGTGCGGTGGGTGCCTCGGTGGAGCTGTATGGTGGGTGCCTCGGTGGAGCTGCATGGTGGGTGCCTTGGTGGAGCTGTGTGGTGGGTGCATCGGTGGAGCTGTGTGGTGGGTGCATCGGTGGAGCTGTGTGGTGGGTGCATTGGTGGAGCTGTGTCGTTGGTGCATCGGTGGAGCTGTGTCGGTGGAGCTGTGTGGTGGCAGCATCGGTGGAGCTGTGTGGTGGGTGCATCGGTGGAGCTGTGTGGTGGCTGCATCGGTGGAGCTGTGTGGTGGGTGCATCGGTGGAGCTGTGTGGTGGGTGCATCGGTGGAGCTGTATGGTGGCTGCATTGGTGGAGCTGTGTGGTGGGTGCATCGGTGGAGCTGTGTGGTGGGTGCATCGGTGGAGCTGTATGGTGGTGCCTCGGTGGAGCTGTGTGGTGGTTGCATCAGTGGAGCTGTGTCGGTGGAGCTGTGTGGTGGTTGCATCAGTGGAGCTGGGTGGTGGGTGCATCGGTGGAGCTGTGTGGTGGGTGCATCGGTGGAGCTGTGTCAGTGGAGCTGTGTGGTGGTTGCATCGGTGGAGCTGGGTGGTGGGTGCATCGGTGGAGCTGTGTGGTGGGTGCATCGGTGGAGCTGTGTCAGTGGAGCTGTGTGGTGGCTGCATCGGTGGAGCTTTGGGGTGGGTGCATCGGTGGAGCTGTGTGGTGGGTGCATCGGTGGAGCTGTGTGGTGGGTGCATTGGTGGAGCTGTGTGGTGGGTGCCTCGGTGAAGCTGTGTAGTGGGTGCATCGGTGGAGCTGTGTCAGTGGAGCTGTGTGGTGGCTGCATCGGTGGAACTGTGTGGTGGGTGCATCGGTGGAGCTGTGTGGTGGGTGCATCTGTGGAGCTGTGTGGTGGGTGCCTCGGTGGAGCTGTGTGGTGGGTGCATCGGTGGAGCTGTGTGGTGGGTGCCTCGGTGGAGCTGTGTGGTGGCTGCATCGGTGGAGCTGTGTGGTGGCTGCATCGGTGGAGCTGTGTCGGTTGAGCTGTGTGGTGGCTGCATTGGTGGAGCTGTGTTGTGGGTGCATCGGTGGAGATGTGTGGTGGGTGCATCGGTGGAGCTGTGTGATGGGTGCATCGGTGGAGCCGGGTGGTGGGTGCATCGGTGGAGCTGTGTCGGTTGAGCTGTGTGGTGGCTGCATTGGTGGAGCTGTGTTGTGGGTGCATCGGTGGAGCTGTGTGGTGGGTGCATCGGTGGAGCTGTGTGGTGGGTGCCTTAGTGGAGCTGTGTGGTGGGTGCATCGGTGGAGGTGTGTGGTGGGTGCATCGGTGGAGCATTGTAGGTGGAGCTGTGTGGTGGGTGCATCGGTGGAGCTGTGTGGTGGGTGCCTCGTGGAGCTGTGTGGTGGGTGCATCGGTGGAGCTGTGTGGTGGGTGCATCGGTGGAGCTGTGTGGTCGGTGCATCGGTGGAGCTGTATGGTGGGTGCCTCGATGGAGCTGTGTGGTGGGTGCATCGGTGGAGCTGTGTGGTGGGTGCATCGGTGGAGCTGTGTGGTGGGTGCCTCGGTGGAGCTGTGTGGTGGGTGCATCGGTGGAGCTCTGTGGTGGGTGCATTGGTGGAGCTGTATGATGGGTGCCTCGGTGGAGCTGTGTGGTGGGTGCATCGGTGGAGCTGTGTGGTGGGTGCCTCAGTGGAGCTGTATGGTGGGTGCCTCGGTGAAGCTGTATGGTGGGTGCATCGATGGAGCTGTGTGGCGGGTGCATCGGTGGAGCTGTGTGGTGGGTGCATCAGTGGAGCTGTGTCGGTGGAGCTGTGTGGTGGCTGCATCGGTGGAGCTGTGGGGTGGGTGCATCGGTGGAGCTGTGTGGTGGGTGCATCGGTGGAGCTGTGTCGTGGGTGCATTGGTGGAGCTGTGTGGTGGGTGCCTCGGTGGAGCTGTGTGGTGGGTGCATCGGTGGAGCTGTGTCAGTGGAGCTGTGTGGTGGCTGCATCGGTGGAACTGTGTGGTGGGTGCATCGGTGGAGCTGTGTGGTGGGTGCATCTGTGGAGCTGTGTGGTGGGTGCCTTGGTGGAGCTGTGTGGTGGGTGCATCGGTGGAGCTGTGTGGTGGGTGCCTCGGTCGAGCTGTGTGGTGGGTGCATCGGTGGAGCTGTGTGGTGGCTGCATCGGTGGAGCTGTGTCGGTTGAGCTGTGTGGTGGCTGCATTGGTGGAGCTGTGTTGTGGGTGCATCGGTGGAGATGTGTGGTGGGTGCATCGGTGGAGCTGTGTGGTGGGTGCATCGGTGGAGCCGGGTGGTGGGTGCATCGGTGGAGCTGTGTCGGTTGAGCTGTGTGGTGGCTGCATTGGTGGAGCTGTGTTGTGGGTGCATCGGTGGAGCTGTGTGGTGGGTGCCTCAGTGGAGCTGTATGGTGGGTGCCTCGGTGAAGCTGTATGGTGGGTGCATCGATGGAGCTGTGTGGCGGGTGCATCGGTGGAGCTGTGTGGTGGGTGCATCAGTGGAGCTGTGTGGTGGGTGCATCAGTGGAGCTGTGTCGGTAGAGCTGTGTGGTGGCTGCATCGGTGGAGCTGTGTAGTGGGTGCATCGGTGGAGCTGTGTGGTGGGTGCATCGTTGGAGCTGTGTGGTGGGTGCATCGGTGGAGCTGTGTGGTGGGTGCATCTGTGGAGCTGTGTGGTGGGTGCCTCGGTGGAGCTGTGTGGTGGGTGCATCGGTGGAGATGTGTGGTGGGTGCATCAGTGGAGCTGCATGGTGGGTGCCTCGGTGGAGCTGTGTGATGGGTGCATCGGTGGAGCTGTAAGGTGGGTGCCTCGGTGGAGCTGTGTCGTGGGTGCATCGGTGGAGCTGTGTCGGTGGAGCTGTGCGGTGGTTGCATCAGTGGAGCTGTGTGGTAGTTGCATCAGTGGAGCTGGGTGGTGGGTGCATCGGTGGAGCTGTGTGGTGGGTGCATCGGTGGAGCTGTGTCGGTGGAGCTGTGTGGTGGCTGTATCGGTGGAGGTGTGTGGTGGGTGCATCGGTGGAGCTGTGTGGTGGCTGCATCGGAGGAGCTGTGTGGTGGGTGCATCGGTGGAGCTGTGTGGTGGGTGCATCGGTGGAGCTGTATGGTGGCTGCATCAGTGGAGCTGTGTGGTGGGAGCATCGGTGGAGCTGTGTGGTGGGTGCATCGGTGGAGCTGTATGGTGGGTGCCTCGGTGGAGCTGTGTGGTGGGTGCTTCGGTGGAGCTGTGTCGGTGGAGCTGTGTCGTGGTTCCATCAGTAGAGCTGGGTGTTGGGTGCATCGGTGGAGCTGTGTGGTGGGTGCATCGGTGGAGCTGTGTTGGTGGAGCTGTGTGGTGGTTGCATCGCTGGAGCTGGGTGGTGGGTGCATCGGTGGAGCTGTGTAGTGGGTGCATCGGTGGAGCTGTGTCGGTGGAGCTGTGTGGTGGCTGCATCGGTGGAGCTCTGCGGTGGGGGCATAGGTGGAGCTCTGTGGTGGTGCATCTGTGGAGCTCTGTGGTGGGTGCATCAGTGGAGCTGTGTGGTGGGTGCATCGGTGGAGCTGTGTTGTGGGTGCCTCGGTGGAGCTGTGTGGTGGGTGCATAGGTGGAACTCTGTGGTGGGTGCATCGGTGGAGCTGTGTGGTCGGTGCCTCGGTGGAGCTGTGTGGTGGGGCATAGGTGGAGCTCTGTGGTGGGTGCATCGGTGGAGCTCTGTGGTGGATGCATCAGTGGAGCTGTGTGGTGGGTGCATCGGTGGAGCTGTGTCGGTGGAGCTGTGTGGTGGTTGCATCAGTGGAGCTGGGTGGTGGGTGCATCGGTGGAGCTGTGTTGGTGGAGCTGTGTGGTGGGTGCATCGGTGGATCTGGGTGGTGGGTGCATCAGTGGAGCTGGTTGGTGGGTGCATCTGTGGAGCTGTGTGGTGGGTACATCTGTGGAGCTGTGTGGTGGGTGCATCTGTGGAGCTTTGTGGTGGGTGCCTCGGTGGAGCTGTGTAGTGGGTGCATCGGTGGAGCTGTGTGGTGGGTGCCTCGGTGGAGCTGCATGGTGGGTGCCTCAGTGGAGCTGTGTGGTGGCTGCATCGGTGGAGCTGTGTGGTGGGTGCATCGGTGGAGCTGTGTGGTGGGTGCATCGTGGAGCTGTGTCGGTGGAGCTGTGTGGTGGCTGCATCGGTGAAGCTGCGTAGTGGGTGCATCGGTGGAGCTGTGTGGTCATCGGTGGAGCTGGGTGGTGGGTGCATCGGTGGAGCTGTGTCAGTGGAGCTGTGTGGTGGCTGCATCGGTGGAGCTGTGTGGTGGGTGCCTCGGTGGAGCTGTATGGTGGGTGCCTCGGTGGAGCTGTGTGGTTGGTGCATCGGTGGAGCTGTGTGGTGGGTGCATCGGTGGAGCTGTGTCGGTGGAGCTGTGTGGTGGCTGCATCGGTGGAGCTGTGTGGTGGGTGCATTGGTGGAGCTGTGTGGTGGGTGCATTGGTGGAGCAGTGTGGTGGGTGCCTCAGTGGAGCTGTGTGGTGGGTGCATCGGTGGAGCTGTGTGGTGGGTGCATCGCTGGAGCTGTATGGTGGGTGCCTCGGTGGAGCTATGCGGTGGGTGCACGGTGGAGCTCTTTGGTGGGTGCCTCGGTGGAGCTGTATGGTGGGTGCCTCGGTGGAGCTGTATGGTGGGTGCCTTGGTGGAGCTGTGTGGTGGGTGCATCGGTGGAGCTGTGTGGTGGGTGCATCGGTGGAGCTGTGTCGGTGGAGCTGTGTGGTGGCTGCATCGGTGGAGCTGTGTGGTGGGTGCATCGGTGGAGCTGTGTGGTGGGTGCATCGGTGGAGCTGTGTGGTGGGTGCATCGGTAGAGCTGTGTGGTAGGTGCATCGGTGGAGCTGTGTCGGTGGAGCTGTGTGGTGGCTGCATCGGTGTAGCTGTGTGGTGGGTGCATCGGTGGAGCTGTGTGGTGGCTGCATCGGTGGAGCTGTGTGGTGGGTGCATCGGTTTAGCTGTGTGGTGGGTGCATCGGTGGAGCTGTATGGTTAGTGCATCGGTGGAGCTGTGTGGTGGGTACATCGGTGGAGCTGTGTGGTGGCTGCATCGGGGGAGCTGTGTGGTGGGTGCATCGGTGGAGCTGTGTGGTGGGTGAATCGGTGGAGCTGTGTGGTGGCTGCATCGGTGCAGCTGTGTGGTGGGTGCATTGGTGGGGCTGTGTGGTGGGTGCATCGGTGGAGCTGTATGGTGGGTGCATCGGTGGAGCTGTGTGGTGGGTGTATCGGTGGAGCTGTGTGGTGGGTACATCGGTGGAGCTGTATGGTGGGTGCCTCAGTGGAGCTATGTGGTGGGTGCATCGGTGGAGCTGTGTCGGTGGAGCTGTTTGGTGGTTGCATCAGTGTAGCTGGGTGGTGGGTGCATCAGTGGAGCTGTGTGGTGGGTGCATCGGTGGAGCTGTGTCGGTGGACCTGTGTGGTGGCTGCATCGGTGTAGCTCTGCGGTGGGGGCACAGGTGGAGCTCTGTGGTGGTGCATCGGTGGAGCTCTGTGGTGGGTGCATCAGTGGAGCTGTGTGGTGGGTGCATCGGTGGAGCTGTGTTGTGGGTGCCTCGGTGGAGCTGTGTGGTGGGTGCATAGGTGGAGCTCTGTGGTGGGTGCATCGGTGGAGCTGTGTGGTCGGTGCCTTGGTGGAGCAGTGTGGTGCGGCATAGGTGGAGCTCTGTGGTGGGTGCATCGGTGGAGCTCTGTGGTGGATGCATCAGTGGAGCTGTGTGGTGGGTGCATCGGTGGAGCTGTGTCGGTGGAGCTGTGTGGTGGTTGCATCAGTGGAGCTGGGTGGTGGGTGCATCGGTGGAGCTGTGTTGGTGGAGCTGTGTGGTGGGTGCATCGGTGGAGCTGGGTGGTGGGTGCATCAGTGGAGCTGTGTGGTGGGTGCATCGGTGGAGCTGGTTGGTGGGTGCATCTGTGGAGCTGTGTGGTGGGTACATCTGTGGAGCTGTGTGGTGGGTGCATCTGTGGAGCTTTGTGGTGGGTGCCTCGGTGGAGCTGTATGGTGGGTGCCTCGGTGGAGCTGTATGGTGGGTGCCTTGGTGGAGCTGTGTGGTGGGTGCATCGGTGGAGCTGTGTGGTGGGTGCATCGGTGGAGCTGTGTCGGTGGAGCTGTGTCGGTGGAGCTGTGTGGTGGGTGCATCGGTGGAGCTGTGTGGTGGGTGCATCGGTGGAGCTGTGTGGTGGGTGCATCGGTAGAGCTGTGTGGTAGGTGCATCGGTGGAGCTGTGTCGGTGGAGCTGTGTGGTGGCTGCATCGGTGGAGCTGTGTGGTGGGTGCATCGGTGGAGCTGTGTGGTGGCTGCATCGGTGGAGCTGTGTGGTGGGTGCATCGGTTTAGCTGTGTGGTGGGTGCATCGGTGGAGCTGTATGGTTAGTGCATCGGTGGAGCTGTGTGGTGGGTACATCGGTGGAGCTGTGTGGTGGCTGCATCGGGGGAGCTGTGTGGTGGGTGCATCGGTGGAGCTGTGTGGTGAGTGAATCGGTGGAGCTGTGTGGTGGCTGCATCGGTGCAGCTGTGTGGTGGGTGCATTGGTGGGGCTGTGTGGTGGGTGCATCGGTGGAGCTGTATGGTGGGTGCATCGGTGGAGCTGTGTGGTGGGTGTATCGGTGGAGCTGTGTGGTGGGTACATCGGTGGAGCTGTATGGTGGGTGCCTCAGTGGAGCTGTGTGGTGGGTGCATCGGTGGAGCTGTGTCGAAGGAGCTGTTTGGTGGTTGCATCAGTGTAGCTGGGTGGTGGGTGCATCAGTGGAGCTGTGTGGTGGGTGCATCGGTGGAGCTGTGTCGGTGGACCTGTGTGGTGGCTGCATCGGTGGAGCTCTGCGGTGGGGGCATAGGTGGAGCTCTGTGGTGGTGCATCGGTGGAGCTCTGTGGTGGGTGCATCAGTGGAGCTGTGTGGTGGGTGCATCGGTGGAGCTGTGTTGTGGGTGCCTCGGTGGAGCTGTGTGGTGGGTGCATAGGTGGAGCTCTGTGGTGGGTGCATCGGTGGAGCTGTGTGGTCGGTGCCTCGGTGGAGCAGTGTGGTGGGGCATAGGTGGAGCTCTGTGGTGGGTGCATCGGTGGAGCTCTGTGGTGGATGCATCGGTGGAGCTGTGTGGTGGGTGCATCGGTGGAGCTGTGTCGGTGGAGCTGTGTGGTGGTTGCATCAGTGGAGCTGGGTGGTGGGTGCATCGGTGGAGCTGTGTTGGTGGAGCTGTGTGGTGGGTGCATCGGTGGAGCTGGGTGGTGGGTGCATCAGTGGAGCTGTGTGGTGGGTGCATCAGTGGAGCTGGTTGGTGGGTGCATCTGTGGAGCTGTGTGGTGGGTACATCTGTGGAGCTGTGTGGTGGGTGCATCTGTGGAGCTTTGTGGTGGGTGCCTCGGTGGAGCTGTGTAGTGGGTGCATCGGTGGAGCTGTGTGGTGGGTGCCTCGGTGGAGCTGCATGGTGGGTTCCTCGGTGGAGCTGTGTGGTGGGTGCATTGGTGGAGCTGTGTCGGTGGAGCTGTGTGGTGGCTGCATCGGTGGAGCTGTGTGGTGGGTGCATCGGTGGAGCTGTGTGGTGGGTGCATCGGTGGAGCTGTGTCGGTGGAGCTGTGTGGTGGCTGCATCGGTGGAGCTGCGTAGTGGGTGCATCGGTGGAGCTGTGTGGTCATCGGTGGAGGTAGGTGGTGGGTGCCTCGGTGGAGCTGTGTGGTGGGTGCATCGGTGGAGCTGTGTCGGTGGAGCTGTGTGGTGGCTGCATCGGTGGAGCTGTGTGGTGGGTGCATTGGTGGAGCTGTGTGGTGGGTGCATCGGTGGAGCTGTGTGGTGGGTGCCTCAGTGGAGCTGTGTGGTGGGTGCATCGGTGGAGCTGTGTGGTGGGTGCATCGCTGGAGCTGTATGGTGGGTGCCTTGGTGGAGCTGTGTGGTGGGTGCACGGTGGAGCTTTGTGGTGGGTGCCTCGGTGGAGCTGTATGGTGGGTGCCTCGGTGGAGCTGTATGGTGGGTGCCTCGGTGGAGCTGTGTGGTGGGTGCATCGGTGGAGCTGTGTGGTGGGTGCATCGATGGAGCTGTGTCGGTGGAGCTGTGTGGTGGGTGCATCGGTGGAGCTGTGTGGTGGGTGCATCGGTGGAGCTGTGTGGTGGGTGCATCGGTAGAGCTGTGTGGTAGGTGCATCGGTGGAGCTGTGTCGTGGAGCTGTGTGGTGGCTGCATCGGTGGAGCTGTGTGGTGGGTGCATCGGTGGAGCTGTGTGGTGGCTGCATCGGTGGAGCTGTGTGGTGGGTGCATCGGTTTAGCTGTGTGGTGGGTGCATCGGTGGAGCTGTATGGTTAGTGCATCGGTGGAGCTGTGTGGTGGGTACATCGGTGGAGCTGTGTGGTGGCTGCATCAGGGGAGCTGTGTGGTGGGTGCATCGGTGGAGCTGTGTGGTGGGTGAATCGGTGGAGCTGTGTGGTGGCTGCATCGGTGCAGCTGTGTGGTGGGTGCATTGGTGGGGCTGTGTGGTGGGTGCATCGGTGGAGCTGTATGGTGGGTGCATCGGTGGAGCTGTGTGATGGGTGTATCGGTGGAGCTGTGTGGTGGGTGCCTCGGTGGAGCTGTATGGTGGGTGCCTCAGTGGAGCTGTGTGGTGGGTGCATCGGTGGAGCTGTGTGGTGGGTGCATTGGTGGAGCTGTGTGGTGGGTGCATCGGTGGAGCTGTGTCGGTGGCGCTGTGTGGTGGCAGCATCGGTGGAGCTGTGTGGTGGGTGCATCGGTGGAGCTGTGTGGTGGCTGCATCGGTGGAGCTGTGTGGTGGGTGCATCGGTGGAGCTGTGTGGTGGGTGCATCGGTGGAGCTGTGTGGTGGGTGCATTGGTGGAGCTGTATGGTGGGTGCCTCGGTGGAGCTGTGTGGTGGGTGCATCAGTGGAGCTGTGTCGGTGGAGCTGTCTGGTGGTTGCATCAGTGGAGCTGGGTGGTGGGTGCATCGGTGGAGCTGTATGGTGGGTACATCGGTGGAGCTGTGTCGGTGGAGCTGTGTGGTGGTTGCATCGGTGGAGCTGTGTGGTGGGTTCATCGGTGGAGCTGTGTCAGTGGAGCTGTGTGGTGGCTGCATCGGTGGAGCTGTGTGGTGGGTGCATCGGTGGAGCTGTGTGGTGGGTGCATCGGTGGAGCTGTGTCGTGGGTGCCTCGGTGGAGCTGTGTGGTGGGTGCATCGGTGGAGCTGTGTGGTGGGTGCATCAGCGGAGCTGTATGGTGGGTGCCTCGGTGGAGCTGTGTGTCTGGTGCATCGGTGGAGCAGTCTGGTGGGTGCCTCGGTGGAGCTGTATGGTGGGTGCCTCTGTGGAGCTGCATGGTGGGTGCCTCAGTGGAGCTGTGTGGTGGGTGCATCGGTGGAGCTGTGTGGTGGGTGCATCAGCGGAGCTGTATGGTGGGTGCCTCGGTGGAGCTGTGTGTCTGGTGCATCGGTGGAGCTGTGTGATGGGTGTATCGGTGGAGCTGTGTGGTGGGTGCCTCGGTGGAGCTGTATGGTGGGTGCCTCAGTGGAGCTGTGTGGTGGGTGCATCGGTGGAGCTGTGTGGTGGGTGCATTGGTGGAGCTGTGTGGTGGGTGCATCGGTGGAGCTGTGTCGGTGGCGCTGTGTGGTGGCAGCATCGGTGGAGCTGTGTGGTGGGTGCATCGGTGGAGCTGTGTGGTGGCTGCATCGGTGGAGCTGTGTGGTGGGTGCATCGGTGGAGCTGTGTGGTGGGTGCATCGGTGGAGCTGTGTGGTGGGTGCATTGGTGGAGCTGTATGGTGGGTGCCTCGGTGGAGCTGTGTGGTGGGTGCATCAGTGGAGCTGTGTCGGTGGAGCTGTCTGGTGGTTGCATCAGTGGAGCTGGGTGGTGGGTGCATCGGTGGAGCTGTATGGTGGGTACATCGGTGGAGCTGTGTCGGTGGAGCTGTGTGGTGGTTGCATCGGTGGAGCTGTGTGGTGGGTTCATCGGTGGAGCTGTGTCAGTGGAGCTGTGTGGTGGCTGCATCGGTGGAGCTGTGTGGTGGGTGCATCGGTGGAGCTGTGTGGTGGGTGCATCGGTGGAGCTGTGTCGTGGGTGCCTCGGTGGAGCTGTGTGGTGGGTGCATCGGTGGAGCTGTGTGGTGGGTGCATCAGCGGAGCTGTATGGTGGGTGCCTCGGTGGAGCTGTGTGTCTGGTGCATCGGTGGAGCAGTCTGGTGGGTGCCTCGGTGGAGCTGTATGGTGGGTGCCTCTGTGGAGCTGCATGGTGGGTGCCTCAGGGGAGCTGTGTGGTGGGTGCATCGGTGGAGCTGTGTGGTGGGTGCATTGGTGGAGCTGTGTGGTGGGTGCATCGGTGGAGCTGTGTCGGTGGCGCTGTGTGGTGGCAGCATCGGTGGAGCTGTGTGGTGGGTGCATCGGTGGAGCTGTGTGGTGGGTGCATCGGTGGAGCTGTGTGGTGGGTGCATCGGTGGAGCTGTGTGGTGGGTGCATCGGTGGAGCTGTGTGGTGGGTGCATTGGTGGAGCTGTATGGTGGGTGCCTCGGGGGAGCTGTGTGGTGGGTGCATCAGTGGAGCTGTGTCGGTGGAGCTGTCTGGTGGTTGCATCAGTGGAGCTGGGTGGTGGGTGCATCGGTGGAGCTGTATGGTGGGTACATCGGTGGAGCTGTGTCGGTGGAGCTGTGTGGTGGTTGCATCGGTGGAGCTGTGTGGTGGGTTCATCGGTGGAGCTGTGTCAGTGGAGCTGTGTGGTGGCTGCATCGGTGGAGCTGTGTGGTGGGTGCATCGGTGGAGCTGTGTGGTGGGTGCATCGGTGGAGCTGTGTCGTGGGTGCATCGGTGGAGCTGTGTGGTGGGTGCCTCGGTGGAGCTGTGTGGTGGGTGCATTGGTGGAGCTGTGTCGGTGGAGCTGTGTGGTGGCTGCATCGGTGGAACTGTGTGGTGGGTGCATCGGTGGAGCTGTGTGGTGGGTTCATCTGTGGAGCTGTGTCGTGGGTGCCTCGGTGGAACTGTGTGGTGGGTGCATCGGTGGAGCTGTGTGGTGGGTGCCTTGGTGGAGCTGTATGGTGGGTGCCTCGGTGGAGCTGTGTGGTGGGTGCATCGGTGGAGCTGTGTGGTGGGTGCATCGGTGGAGCTGTGTTGTGGGTGCATCGGTGGAGCTGTGTCAGTGGAGCTGTGTGGTGGGTGCATCGGTGGAGCCAGGTGGTGGGTGCATCGGTGGAGCTGTGTCGGTGCAGCTGTGTGGTGGCTGCATTGGTGGAGCTGTGTTGTGGGTGCATCGGTGGAGCTGTGTGGTGGGTGCATCGGTGGAGCTGTGTGGTGGGTGCCTTGGTGGAGCTGTGTGGTGGGTGCATCGGTGGAGTTGTGTGGTGGGTGCATCGGTGGAGCGTTGTAGGTGGAGCTGTGTGGTGGGTGCATCGGTGGAGCTGTGTGGTGGGTGCCTCGGTGGAGCTGTGTGGTGGGTGCATCGGTGGAGCTGTTTGGTGGGTGCATCAGTGGAGCTGTGTGGTCAGTGCATCGGTGGAGCTGTATGGTGGGTGCCTCGGTGGAGCTGTGTGGTGGGTGCATCGGTGGAGCTGTGTGGTGGATGCATCGGTGGAGCCGTGTGGTGGGTGCATCTGTGGAGCTGTGTGGTGGGTGCCTCGGTGGAGCTGTGTGGTGGGTGCATTGGTGAAGCTGTGTGGTGGGTGCATCAGTGGAGCTGTATGGTGGGTGCCTCGGTGGAGCTGTGTGTCGGGTACATCGGTGGAGCAGTGTGGTGGGTGCCTTGGTGGAGCTGTATGGTGGGTGCCTCGGTGGAGCTGCATGGTGGGTGCCTCGGTGGAGCTGTGTGGTGGGTGCATCGGTGGAGCTGTGTGGTGGGTGCATTGGTGGAGCTGTGTGGTGGGTGCATCGGTGGAGCTGTGTGGTGGCTGCATCAGTGGAGCTGAGTGGTGGGTGCATCGGTGGAGCTGTGTGGTTGGTGCATCGGTGGAGCTGTATGGTTAGTTCATCGGTGGAGCTGTGTGGTGGGTACATCGGTGGAGCTGTGTGGTGGCTGCATCGGGGGAGCTGTGTGGTGGCTGCATCGGTGGAGCTGTGTGGTGGGTGAATCGGTGGAGCTGTGTGGTGGCTGCATCGGTGAAGCTGTGTGGTGGGTGCATTGGTGGGGCTGTGTGGTGGGTGCATCGGTGGAGCTGTATGGTGGGTGCATCAGTGGAGCTGTGTGGTGGGTGCATCGGTGGAGCTGTGTGGTGGCTGCCTCAGTGGAGCTGTGTGGTGGGTGCATCGGTGGAGCTGTGTGGTGAGGGCATCGGTGGAGCTGTGTGCTTGGTGCATCGGTGGAGCTGTATGGTGGGTGCCTCGGTGGAGCTGTGTGGTGTGTGCCTCGGTGGAGCTGTGTGGTGGGTGCATCGGTGGAGCTGTGTGGTGGGTGCATCGGTGAAGCTGTGTGGTGGGTGCCTCGGTGGAGCTGTCTGGTGGGTGCATCGGTGGAGCTGTGTGTCGGGTGCATCGGTGGAGCAGTGTGGTGGATGCCTCGGTGGAGCTGTGTGGTGGGTGCATCGATGGAGCTGTGTGGTGGGGGCCTCGGTGGAGCTGTATGATGGGTGCCTCGGTGGATCTGTATGGTGGGTGCCTCAGTGGAGCTGTGTGGTGGGAGCATCGGTGGAGCTGTGTCAGTGGAGCTGTGTGGTGGCTGCATGGGTGGAGCTGTGTGGTGGGTGCATCAGTGGAGCTGTGTGGTGGGTGCATCGGTGGAGCTGTGTCGGTGGAGCTGTGTGGTGGCTGCATCGGTGGAGCTGCGTAGTGGGTGCTTCGGTGGAGCTGTGTGGTGGGTGCATCGGTGGAGCTGTGTGGTGGGTGCATCGGTGGAGCTGTGTGGTGGGTGCATCTGTGGAGCTGTGTGGTGGGTGCCTCGGTGGAGCTGTGTGGTGGGTGCATCGGTGGAGCTGTGTGGTGGGTGCATCAGCGGAGCTGTATGGTGGGTGCCTCGGTGGAGCTGTGTGTCTGGTGCATCGGTGGAGCAGTCTGGTGGGTGCCTCGGTGGAGCTGTATGGTGGGTGCCTCGGTGGAGCTGCATGGTGGGTGCCTCAGGGGAGCTGTGTGGTGGGTGCATCGGTGGAGCTGTGTGGTGGGTGCATTGGTGGAGCTGTGTGGTGGGTGCATCGGTGGAGCTGTGTCGGTGGCGCTGTGTGGTGGCAGCATCGGTGGAGCTGTGTGGTGGGTGCATCGGTGGAGCTGTGTGGTGGCTGCATCGGTGGAGCTGTGTGGTGGGTGCATCGGTGGAGCAGTGTGGTGGGTGCATCGGTGGAGCTGTGTGGTGGGTGCATTGGTGGAGCTGTATGGTGGGTGCCTCGGTGGAGCTGTGTGGTGGGTGCATCAGTGGAGCTGTGTCGGTGGAGCTGTCTGGTGGTTGCATCAGTGGAGCTGGGTGGTGGGTGCATCGGTGGAGCTGTATGGTGGGTACATCGGTGGAGCTGTGTCGGTGGAGCTGTGTGGTGGTTGCATCGGTGGAGCTGTGTGGTGGGTTCATCGGTGGAGCTGTGTCAGTGGAGCTGTGTGGTGGCTGCATCGGTGGAGCTGTGTGGTGGGTGCATCGGTGGAGCTGTGTGGTGGGTGCATCGGTGGAGCTGTGTCGTGGGTGCATCGGTGGAGCTGTGTGGTGGGTGCCTCGGTGGAGCTGTGTGGTGGGTGCATTGGTGGACCTGTGTCGGTGGACCTGTGTGGTGGCTGCATCGGTGGAACTGTGTGGTGGGTGCATCGGTGGAGCTGTGTGGTGGGTTCATCTGTGGAGCTGTGTCGTGGGTGCCTCGGTGGAACTGTGTGGTGGGTGCATCGGTGGAGCTGTGTGGTGGGTGCCTTGGTGGAGCTGTATGGTGGGTGCCTCGGTGGAGCTGTGTGGTGGGTGCATCGGTGGAGCTGTGTGGTGGGTGCATCGGTGGAGCTGTGTTGTGGGTGCATCGGTGGAGCTGTGTCAGTGGAGCTGTGTGGTGGGTGCATCGGTGGAGCTGTGTCGGTGCAGCTGTCTGGTGGCTGCATTGGTGGAGCTGTGTTGTGGGTGCATCGGTGGAGCTGTGTGGTGAGTGCATCGGTGGAGCTGTGTGGTGGGTGCCTTGGTGGAGCTGTGTGGTGGGTGCATCGGTGGAGCTGTGTGGTGGGTGCATTGGTGGAGCGTTGTAGGTGGAGCTGTGTGGTGGGTGCATCAGTGGAGCTGTGTGGTGGGTGCCTCGGTGGAGCTGTGTGGTGGGTGCATCGGTGGAGCTGTTTGGTGGGTGCATCAGTGGAGCTGTGTGGTCGGTGCATCGGTGGAGCTGTATGGTGGGTGCCTCGGTGTAGCTGTGTGGTGGGTGCATCGGTGGAGCTGTGTGGTGGGTGCATCGGTGGAGCTGTGTGGTGGGTGCCTCGGTGGAGCTGTGTGGTGGGTGCATCGGTGGAGCTGTGTGGTGGGTGCATCGGTGGAGCTGTATGGTGGGTGCCTCAGTGGAGCTGTGTGGTGGGTGCATCAGTGGAGCTGTGTCGTGGGTGCCTCGGTGGAGCTGTATGGTGGGTGCCTCGGTGGAGCTGTATGGTGGGTGTCTCGATGGAGCTGTGTGATGGGTGCATCGGTGGAGCTGTATGGTGGGTGCATCAGTGGAGCTGTGTTTTGGGTGCATCGGTGGAGCTGTGTCGGTGGATCTGTGTGGTAGCTGCATCGGTGGAGCTGTGTAGTGGGTGCATCGGTGGAGCTGTGTGGTGGGTACATCGGTGGAGCTGTGTGGTGGGTGCATCGGTGGAGCTGTGTGGTGGGTGCATCTGTGGAGCTGTGTGGTGGGTGCCTCGGTGGAGCTGTGTGGTGGGTGCATCGGTGGAGCTGTATGGTGGGTGCATCAGTGGAGCTGTATGGTGGGTGCCTCGGTGGAGCTGTGTGGTGGGTGCATTGGTGGAGCAGTGTGGTGGGTGCCTCAGTGGAGCTGTATGGTGGGTGCCTCAGTGGAGCTGTATGGTGGGTGCCTCGGTGGAGCTGTGTGGTGGGTGCATCGGGGGAGCTGTGTGGTGGGTGCATTGGTGGAGCTGTGTGGTGGGTGCATCGTGGAGCTGTGTCAGTGGAGCTGTGTGGTGGCAGCATCAGTGGAGCTGTGTGGTGGGTGCATCGGTGGAGCTGTATGGTGGCTGCATCGGTGGAGCTGTGTGGTGGGTGCATCGGTGGAGCTGTGTGGTTGGTGCATTGGTGGAGCTGTATGGTGGGTGCCTCGGTGGAGCTGTGTGGTGGGAGCATCAGTGGAGCTGTGTTGGTGGAGCTGTGTGGTGGTTGCATCAGTGGAGCTGGGTGGTGGGTGCATCGGTGGAGCTGTGTGGTGGGTGCATCGGTGGAGCTGTATCGGTGGAGCTGTGTGGTGGTTGCATCGGTGGAGCTGGGTGGTGGGTGCATCGGTGGAGCTGTGTGGTGGGTGCATCGGTGGAGCTGTGTCAGTGGAGCTGTCTGGTGGCTGCATCGGTGGAGCGGTGTGGTGGGTGCATCGGTGGAGCTGTGTGGTGGGTGCATCGGTGGAGCTGTGTCGTGGGTGCATCGGTGGATCTGTGTGGTGGGTGCCTCGGTGGAGCTGTGTGGTGGGTGCATCGGTGGAGCAGTGTGGTGGGTGCATCGGTGGAGCTGTGTAGGTGGAGCTGTATGGTGGGTGCCTCAGTGGAGCTGTGTGGTGGGTGCATCGGTGGAGCTGTGTGGTGGGTGCATCGGTGGAGCTGTATGGTGGGTGCCTCGGTGCAGCTGTAAGGTGGGTGCCTCGGTGGAGCTGTGTGGTGGGTGATTCGGTGGAGCTGTGTGGTGGGTGCATGGGTGGAGCTGTGTCAGTGGAGCTGTGTGGTGGCTGCATCGGTGGAGCTGTGTGGTGGGTGCATCGGTGGAGCTGTGTGGTGGGTGCATCGGTGGAGCTGTGTGGTGGGTGCCTCGGTGGAGCTGTGTGGTGGGTGCATCGGTGGAGTTGTGTGGTGGGTGCATCGGTGGAGCTGTATGGTGGGTGCCTCGGTGGAGCTGTGTGGTGGGTGCACGGTGGAGCTGTGTGGTGGCTGCATCGGTGGAGCTGGGTGGTGGGTGCATCGGTGGAGCTGTGTCGGTGGAGCTGTGTGGTGGCTGCATCAGTGGAGCTGTGTGGTGGGTGCATCGGTGGAGCTGTGTGGTGGGTGCATCGGTGGGGCTGTGGTGGGTGCATCGGTGGAGCTGTATTGTGGCTGCATTGGTGGAGCTGTGTGGTGGGTGCATCGGTGTAGCTGTGTGGTGGGTGCATCGGTGGAGCTGTGTGGTGGGTGCATCGGTGGAGCTGTATGGTGGGTGCATTGGTGGAGCTGTATTGTGGGTGCATCGGAGGAGCTGTGTGGTGGGTGCATCGGTGGAGCTGTGTGGTGGGTGCATTGGTGGAGCTGTGTGGTGGGTGCATCGGTGGAGCTGTGTGGTGGGTGCATCGGTGGAGCTGTATGGTGGGTGCATCGGTGGAGCTGTGTGGTGGGTGCATCGGTGGATCTGTGTGGTGGCTGCATCGGGGAAACTGTGTGGTGGCTGCATCGGTGGAGCTGTGTGGTGGGTGCATCGGTGGAGCTGTGTGGTGGCTGCATCGGTGGAGCTGTGTGGTGGGTGCATAGGTGGGGCTGTGTGTTGGGTGCATCGGTGGAGCTGTATGGTGGGTGCATCGGTGGAGCTGTGTGGTGGGTACATCGGTGGAGCTGTGTGATGGGTGCATCGGTGGAGCTGTATGGTGGGTGCCTCGGTGGAGCTGTGTGGTGGGTGCATCGGTGGAGCTGTGTCGGTGGAGCTGTGTGGTGGTTGCATCAGTGGAGCTGTGTGGTGGGTGCATCGGTGGAGCGGTGTCGGTGGAGCTGTGTGGTGGTTGCATCAGTGGAGCTGGGTGGTGGGTGGATCGGTGGAGCTTTGTGGTGGGTGCATCGGTGGAGCTGTGTCGGTGGAGATGTGTGGTGGCTGCATCGGTGGAGCTGTGTGGTGGGAGCATCGGTGGAACTGTGTGGTGGCTGCATCGGTGGAGCTGTGTGGTGGGTGCATCGGTGGAGCTGTGTGGTGGGTGCATCGGTGGAGCTGTATGGTGGCTGCATCGGTGGAGCTGTGTGGTGGGAGCATCGGTGGAGCTGTGTGGTGGGTGCATCGGTGGAGCTGTATGGTGGGTGCCTTGGTGGAGCTGTGTGGTGGGTGCATCGGTGGAGCTGTGTCGGTGGAGCTGTGTCGTGGTTGCATCAGTGGAGCTGGGTGGTGGGTGCATCGGTGGAGCTGTGTGGTGGGTGCATCGGTGGAGCTGTGTCGGTGGAGCTGTGTGGTAGTTGCATCGGTGGAGCTGGGTGGTGGGTGCATCGGTGGAGCTGTGTGGATGGTGCATCGGTGGAGCTGTGTCGGTGGAGCTGTGTGGTGGCTGCATCGGTGGAGCTGTGTGGTGGGTGCATCGGTGGAGCTGTGTGGTGGGTGCATCGGTGGAGCTGTGTGGTGGGTGCCTCGGTGGAGCTGTGTGGTGGGTGCATTGGTGGAGCTGTGTTGTGGGTGCATCGGTGGAGCTGTGTAGGTGGAGCTGTATGGTGGCTGCATCGGTGGAGCTATGTGGTGGGTGCATCGGTAGGAGCTGTATGGTGGGTGCCTCGGTGGAGCTGTATGGTGGGTGCCTCGGTGGAGCTGTGTGGTGGGTGCATCGGTGGAGCTGTGTGGTGGGTGCATCGGTGGAGCTGTGTCGGTGGAGCTGTGTGGTGGCTGCATCGGTGGAGCTGTGTGGTGGGTGCATCGGTGGAGCTGTTTGGTGGGTGCATCGGTGGAGCTATGTGGTGGGTGCCTCGGTGGAGCTGTGTGGTGGGTGCATTGGTGGAGCTGTGTGGTGGGTGCATCGGTGGAGCTGTATGGTGGGTGCCTCGGTGGAGCTGTGTGGTGGGTGCACAGTGGAGCTGTGTGGTGGGTGCCTCGGTGGAGCTGTATGGTGGGTGCCTCGGTGGAGCTGTATGGTGGGTGCCTCAGTGGAGCTGTGTGGTGGGTGCATGGGTGGAGCTGTGTGGTGGGTGCATCGGTGGAGCTGTGTCGGTGGAGCTCTGTGGTTGCTGCATCGGTGGAGCTGTGTGGTGGCTGCATCGGTGGAGCTGTGTGGTGGGTGCATCGGTGGAGCTGTGTGGTGGCTGCATCGGTGGAGCTGTATGGTGGGTGCATCAGTGGAGCTGTGTGGTGGGTGCATCGGTGGAGCTGTGTGGTGGCTGCATCGGGGGAGCTGTGTGGTGGCTGCATCGGTGGAGCTGTGTGGTGGGTACATCGGTGGAGCTGTGTGGTGGGTACCTCAGTGGAGGTGTGTGGTGGGTGCATCGGTGGAGCTGTGTCGGTGGAGCTGTGTGGTGGTTGCATCAGTGGAGCTGGGTGGTGGGTGCATCGGTGGAACTGTGTCGGTGGAGCTGTGTGGTGGCTGCATCGGTGGAGCCCTGTGGTGGAGGTATAGGTGGAGCTCTGTGGTGGGTGCATCGGTAGAGCTCTGTGGTGGGTGCATCAGTGGAGTTGTGTGGTGGGTGCATTGGTGGAGCTGTGTGGTGGGTGCCTCGGTGGAGCTGTGTGGTGGGTGCATAGGTGGAGTTGTGTGGTGGGTGCATCGGTGGAGCTGTGTGGTAGGTGCCTCGGTGGAGCTGTGTGGTGGGCATAGGTGGAGCTCTGTGGTGGGTGCATCGGTGGAGCTCTGTGGTGGGTGCATCAGTGAAGCTGTGTGGTGGGTGCATCGGTGGAGCTGTGTCGGTGGAGCTGTGTGGTGGTTGCATCAGTGGAGCTGGGTGGTGGGTGCATCGGTGGAGCTGTGTCGGTGGAGCTGTGTGGTGGGTG
Organism: Lissotriton helveticus; assembly: GCF_964261635.1. Taxonomy (NCBI): domain Eukaryota; kingdom Metazoa; phylum Chordata; class Amphibia; order Caudata; family Salamandridae; genus Lissotriton; species Lissotriton helveticus. Next base: position 1,473,304,599 of record NC_136068.1, on the reverse strand, counting down.
CATCGGTGGAGCTGGGTGGTGGGTGCATCAGTGGAGCTGTGTGGTGGGTGCATCGGTGGAGCTGGGTGGTGGGTGCATCTGTGGAGCTGTGTGGTGGGTACATCTGTGGAGCTATGTGGTGGGTGCATCTGTGGAGCTGTGTGGTGGGTGCCTCGGTGGAGCTGTGTCGGTGGAGCTCTGTGGTTGCTGCATCGGTGGAGCTGTGTGGTGGCTGCATCGGTGGAGCGGTGTGGTGGGTGCATCGGTGGAGCTGTGTGGTGGCTGCATCGGTGGAGCTGTGTGGTGGGTGCATCAGTGGAGCTGTGTGGTGGGTGCATCGGTGGAGCTGTGTGGTGGCTGCATCGGGGGAGCTGTGTGGTGGCTGCATCGGTGGAGCTGTGTGGTGGGTACATCGGTGGAGCTGTGTGGTGGGTACCTCAGTGGAGGTGTGTGGTGGGTGCATCGGTAGGAGCTGTATGGTGGGTGCCTCGGTGGAGCTGTATGGTGGGTGCCTCGGTGGAGCTGTGTGGTGGGTGCATCGGTGGAGCTGTGTGGTGGGTGCATCGGTGGAGCTGTGTCGGTGGAGCTGTGTGGTGGCTGCATCGGTGGAGCTGTGTGGTGGGTGCATCGGTGGAGCTGTTTGGTGGGTGCATCGGTGGAGCTGTGTGGTGGGTGCCTCGGTGGAGCTGTGTGGTGGGTGCATTGGTGGAGCTGTGTGGTGGGTGCATTGGTGGAGCTGTATGGTGGGTGCCTCGGTGGAGCTGTGTGGTGGGTGCACGGTGGAGCTGTGTGGTGGGTGCCATGGTGGAGCTGTATGGTGGGTGCCTCGGTGGAGCTGTATGGTGGGTGCCTCAGTGGAGCTGTGTGGTGGGTGCATCGGTGGAGCTGTGTGGTGGGTGCATCGGTGGAGCTGTGTCGGTGGAGCTCTGTGGTTGCTGCATCGGTGGAGCTGTGTGGTGGCTGCATCGGTGGAGCTGTGTGGTGGGTGCATCGGTGGAGCTGTGTGGTGGCTGCATCAGTGGAGCTGTGTGGTGGGTGCATCAGTGGAGCTGTGTGGTGGGTGCATCGGTGGAGCTGTGTGGTGGCTGCATCGGGGGAGCTGTGTGGTGGCTGCATCGGTGGAGCTGTGTGGTGGGTACATCGGTGGAGCTGTGTGGTGGGTACCTCAGTGGAGGTGTGTGGTGGGTGCATCGGTGGAGCTGTGTCGGTGGAGCTGTGTGGTGGTTGCATCAGTGGAGCTGGGTGGTGGGTGCATCGGTGGAGCTGTGTCGGTGGAGCTGTGTGGTGGCTGCATCGGTGGAGCCCTGTGGTGGAGGTATAGGTGGAGCTCTGTGGTGGGTGCATCGGTAGAGCTCTGTGGTGGGTGCATCAGTGGAGCTGTGTGGTGGGTGCATTGGTGGAGCTGTGTGGTGGGTGCCTTGGTGGAGCTGTGTGGTGGGTGCATAGGTGGAGTTGTGTGGTGGGTGCATCGGTGGAGCTGTGTGGTAGGTGCCTCGGTGGAGCTGTGTGGTGGGCATAGGTGGAGCTCTGTGGTGGGTGCATCGGTGGAGCTCTGTGGTGGGTGCATCAGTGGAGCTGTGTGGTGGGTGCATCGGTGGAGCTGTGTCGGTGGAGCTGTGTGGTGGTTGCATCAGTGGAGCTGGGTGGTGGGTGCATCGGTGGAGCTGTGTCGGTGGAGCTGTGTGGTGGGTGCATCGGTGGAGCTGGGTGGTGGGTGCATCAGTGGAGCTGTGTGGTGGGTGCATCGGTGGAGCTGGGTGGTGGGTGCATCTGTGGAGCTGTGTGGTGGGTACATCTGTGGAGCTATGTGGTGGGTGCATCTGTGGAGCTGTGTGGTGGGTGCCTCGGTGGAGCTGTGAGGTGGGTGCATCGGTTGCATCCCGCACTCATTGTTTCAAGATAAAAGTATGCAACTTGCCACCATGCTTGAAATGCACGCAGAAAGAAAGCTTACTAGTTAGAAAGTATTAGGCAAAGTAGGACGCTGAGTGAAAATACGCCTGCAAATGCTCACAGCCATGTAAAGTTACAGAAAGCCCCCTGAAATGATAAAAGTGTGTTATATTCAAATAAAAGTACAATAACACTAGTTAAAATGAGTCTTTGAGGCATAAAGTTTGAAACGCAAAAACAAGAAGAACTCACTTAAAAAGTAGCAAACAAAGTTCCATAGAGCAACCTGAAGCACAGGATGAAGACAAGCACACAAAGGAGACAGCTGGAAAACATATCCACTATCACAGAGTGCTTAATCAAATAGACAAGCGGGAAAAGCCATAAACACCAGGGGTGCGGGGAAGCAGATTGCCTTCAAGCATATGGGGAAAGCGAGGCACTACAGAAAGGCGAGCGTGCGTGAATAATTAGTGGAGGACAAATGCAGACACGGCCTGGGGCAAGCTTGTGGGAGGAAAGCTGTTGGCATTGTGCACGCGCTCACGTGCACTGCATCAAATCGCCAGTGGTTAAACTCTAGTTAAGCCACAATAGAGCTCGCCAGCTATGCGCATGCATGCGCATCAGCAGGCGAGCCCTAAAAAGAGGTTGCAGGCCCTTGAAATTCAATATGCGATGTTTTAGCGGCCTGGCTCAAGATACAGCATGGCAGCAAACTGAAAATCTTCACTACTCGAAGGATGCTATGCGCTACATCAAGCAAATTGAGCATACAACCTCGTCAATGGCAGAAGGTGGTGAAACGGACACTAAGTAGTGATGGGTTCACAAGGGCTTTATGGATTGCTTCAATAACTTGGTTGAGCTGCAGTTTGGAACACGTGTGGTAACGACTTTGCTATATGAAACTTTTTTGTTGTTCAATGTTGTAGATGTATTGCCAGGAGTGGGCCTTAACCAACTAGCTGGAATCTGTACACCTCGTTTTGGGAATGTGGCGCGACCTGAGAATGGGTCCTGACAGGGTCGGATTGGGATTGGAAATCGGCCCGGGCACACAAAAAAAATCGGCCCCAATTTGCATAATGCCTTTCCTCAAATCATTGATTCAGTGTAATTGCATTAAAAAGGAGGGCTTAAAAAAGTGCACGCATTAGTTTACACTAATGAAACACACCTTAAAACAAGTGAGGCCACTTCTACTGAGGCCCCCTGCCCCGCTTAGTATGTGCATACATTAATGGGACTGCCAGCGAGACAAAGGGAGTGATACCTCTGCCTGTTGCTAAACCGGGGGTGGGGGACCGGCGGTGTTGGTGGCGGGGAGTGGTAATGAGCGCCCATCTGCCTGCAGAAAGGCCACTCAGCCACCCACTGGGCCGCTGGCTGTATTCGGAAAATAAAGACACTGTCTAAATCGGCCTCAGACTGCTCAAAAAAGCAGCCCACAGCAGGGACTCAGATACCGGCCCCTCGGGCATTGCCCGAATGCCCGCGTTACCAATCCAAGGCTGGGTCCTGATCTCTGTCTTATCCTTTCCCTCTGCTGATTGACCCATTGCTACGTTACTGGAGACTGTCATTTGTTCTGTGTTGTGCAGGTTTTTTTTCTTTTTTCTTTTCATTATTGATATTGTAATGCTACATTGGATGTATTATTCGCTGATGCTATACATGTTATGGATTGCAGGACTTGGAAACGCATAGAACAGTGGACTGTGAGCTTCCAATGAATGCTGTAAACTTGATTAAGTATGTTATAGTTTTGATATAGTGTATTACAGCTTCCTAGGCTGAAGGGGGCTATGCTTCTGGCCTTGACACCCCTACATACCAATGTGGGGACACTTGGGCTACTAGCGGCCTCCGAAAGGGAATTCCCCAAGCAGTTCTACTTTTGTTCCTAGGGTATGAGCAGGGTTCCTGCTTATGGTGGGTGTTTTCTTGTGTTTTCATTGATGGGGCATGATTGGGATGCCTGAGTGAGTGGGGGGTTGAATGGGTGTTTATTTATATGCATTACTAGGCGATTCAGAATGCAGCATGTCAGCAGAACGTATTGGACGGATTGCATGCACTGACACACTGTGACGTGACACCTGAGGCTACTGTGGATGATGGCTGAGGCAGGCAAGCTTTCGTGGATTACATGGAATGTTAGGGGCCTTAATTGCCCCGAAAAAACAAGGCCGGTGCTTGCGTACCTTGACAGACATAATTTCCAAGTGGCGTTTCTGCTGGAGACCCATTTGACAAAGCAAACAGCAGAGAAGGTGGCCACAAAATGGGCTGGAGTTAAATGGGCCTCCATCTATTCATCATATGCCAGAGGTGTTATGATTTTGATTAAGAAAGGCTGCCCCTTCCAGGCGACTCATGTGGAAGTAGACGCTAACGGCAGGTATCTCATTGTGCAGGGGAAGTTATGTGGAATGACATTGACTTTGCTTAATCTATACGGTCCTAATGTCGATGACCCTGATTTTTATGAGGGAGTCTGGAATAAGGTCTATTGTTTGCCTCCGGCTCCCATTGTCTGTGGGGGGATCTTAATGTGGTTTTGGATTCAATAATGGATCGGCAATCTGATGCAAACCCTGTAATCAAAAAAGCTACACAAGTGGTTAAGAATGGCATGTGAGTGCTGTTTCTTATAGATGTTTGGAGGCTGAGGCATCCGGAACAGAGGGAGCGTACGTGTCATTCGTATGCACAGCGTTCTTTGTCACAGCTAGATTACTGGTTAGTTACAGTTGCGGTGAATTCATTCATCCTGAAAGCCCATCATTTACCTAGAATGCTATCTGATCATTCCCCATCCCTGTTTCAAATGCTTATACCTACTTACACTCCTCCTCAGTTTCAGTGGCGGCTACAGGCCTCGGCATTACAAGATCAGGTGTTCCGGGAGGTAGCTCGTGAAGCTATTGCTAAATTTTTTGAAGAAAATCTCGGCTCAGTTGATAGTTTGAGCACAATATGGGAAGCGTTTAAAGTTACGCTGCGAGGGGTGTGCATAGCATTGCAGGCAGGTGTCTTAAAATCGATGCGGGGATCTATGAAGCAATTAGAACAAGACCTGATAGCTCTTGAACGTCAGCATGACGTGACATTGGATGCACAGATTCTGTCGTCAATCAAGTCGAAAGTTACTGAGTACAATGACCTCACAGACTCAGAGGTTAGGCACTTATTGCGTCTTTGGAGGGCTATGTATGATGGCGAGGGCGGACGGCCAGGCAGAGCTCTAGACAAGATCAGGGGACCCTTGACCAAAAATAGAGTGATACAATCTGTTGTGGATGGGGACTATCGACATTGCGACACTGCGGGTATCCTTACAACTTTTGTCCGATATTACACGGACATGTACCAAGCCAGGCAGACAGCCAGTGTAGAGGAGATACCTCAATATCTTGAGGACGTAGCCTTGGTGTGGCTTTCCAAGGGGTAGCAGGATTTTTTAATGCATCCCATTACGGTGGACAAATGCAGGATGCGATTAGGGCTTTACCAAACGGAAAGGCTAGGGGCACGGATGGACTCCCTGCGGAGTTTTATTAGGAATACGCAGAGTTATTGGTGCCGCAATTGCATGCTATGTTTGAGGAGGCCTATGAACAGCAGGTGTTACCAGGTACTCTTCGGGAGGCTTTGATTGTAACCTTATTGTAGCCTGGAAAAGACTCTGAGAAATGCGAGTCCTACCGTCCGTTATCATTAATGAATACGGACGTCAAAATACTCGCGAAGGTCCTGGCCACGAGGTAGCAGCTGTTATTGCCTGTCATAGTGTTGCCGGACCAGTCCGGTTTTGTCCCGGCACGCTCCACTGCTCACAACTTACGAACGCTATTTGATGTCTTGCATCTTATAGAGCCCACTCTGCCGGCAGCGGCGGTACTTTTAGACGCCGCGAAGGCTTTCGATTCCATCTCCTGGCGGTACATGATAGCAGTACTACATCGTATGGGGGTCCCCTATATTTACACTAAGTGGATCACGCTGCTGTATGAACAACCTGTGGCTAGGGTGAGGGTAAATAGTAGGACATCGGACCCCTTCCCAATTAGGTGTGGGACACGACAGGGATGTCCACTGTCGCCTTTACTTTTCGCTGTAGTGCTGGAACCTTTAGCTTGTATATTGCGACAGCGGCATGCCAAGACGGCGTTGCGCTTTCATCAAAGACCATTAGCGGTGTCCTTGTACGCCGATGATATGGTTTTGTACGTGCGAGAACCAGCAGTGCACTTAGAACAATTTATCAGGGAATATCTCAGATTTAAAAAAAAAATTTTTTTATTGAAAGTAACAACAAACAACAAAACATAGTTCACAAGGCAAAATTACAGTAACGGTGATCCTGAGTCTATGCGGGAGCAGCTCCGAACAGTACAGTACGCGCAGTATGGTTAAAAGCAGTAACGAGGAGGGGGGGGGGCAGCGAGGAAACAATGCAATATATAAAGTCGATGCAAAACACTGGGAATGCCATTTAGGGGGACAAGGGAACATCAGGGGTAAAATCATGCGGGGGAGTACATATATTTCCACGATAAGCATTCCACTGTGACCAAATTCTGTTCCACTTTCTGGGTCTGCCCCGAGACAAATACACAGTTTTTTCCCTAAACATGCACCAGTCCATGTTCTCCTTCCACGCCAATACAGTGGGCGGCCTGTGGGAGCCCCATAGCTGTGCAATATCTCTCTTAGCAATCATGTTGCCGAGGGTCGCCCAGCCGATCTGCGCAGCATTATAATCATTCGGTTCCCACACATTCAAGAGACAGCGCCGGGCCACGGGTAGAAGCGGAACCCCCATGACCCTCTCCATAATTGCATGCACTCGGGACCAGAAATCAGCCACCTCGGGACATTCCCACAAAATGTGAAGGAAGGTTCCAATCACTCCGCAGCCACGCTTACACAGCCCATCCAAAGAATAACCCATTCGAACCAGACACGGACCAGTGACATACAAACGATGAAGGATCTTAAGTTGGACGAACCGAAGGCGGGCAGGTATGGCAACCTCTTTAGGCGAGGACAATGCAGATTGCCAGTCCTCGTCATCCAATTCCAATCCGTCGGCAATCCATAAAGCCCTGAGGCGCACAAGCAGGTCAATTCTAGTATTGATCAGTTTTTTATAGATCAATGAAATTGTACTATCAGGTACATAGCCGTCCAGGATACGGTCCTCGAGGGGCGAGGATTCGGGAATAGCAGTCCCCACAGCAAAGACTGACAGCAGGGCATGACGCACCTGAGCGTATCTAAAGAATTCCCTGTCTCCAAGCTCATATTCCATCTTGAGTACCTCAAAGGTCTTCACATTTCCTTTAGACCAGAGGTCACCCACCTTGCTTAGACCAATCATATCCCATTTATCAAAGCCTTTCGTCCGCCACAAATTGCCCAAACCTTCGGAATCATACAATGGAGTCGCGCGTGTCAACCTATCACACCATCCCAAGGCCGCATTCGCATCGTGCCACACTCTTACAGCGATTTTTGTGGGCCCGGTCAATGTCCTATGGAGCCCCTTAGAATATAGCGCTCTATTGAAATTCCCACCGGGCAAGAGGTGTTTGTCTATTTCAAAGGCCGGAGTAGGACCGGGAGCGTAAGTTGCGTGGTTGACCACACTTAATTGAGAAGCCCAATAATAGCGCTTGATATCTGGGAGGGCAATGCCTCCATCATACCACGGAAGCGTAAGCTTAGACAGAGCAATTCGCGCACGCCCATCCCAGATCAGCCGCCTCTGCAGGCTCTCCACTTCATAAAAATAACCCGATGGAACGGGGTCAAAAAAATTTTGGAGTGCATATAAAAATCTGGGCAGCGACATCATTTTGAAAAGAGCTGCGCGACCCAGTGGCGACAGAGGCAACTGACGCCATCGTGCAACGTCAAGCTTGAGTCGGTGAAGAGGGGGTAGCAAATTGCGTTCATAGCGAACTGCGGGTTCCGGACAAACATAAATCCCCAAGTATTTAAAGCCAGTGTCAGCCACTTGAATTGGGAATCTACGAGGCAGTGGAGGAAGATCTCCAGTCAAAACGTAGATGCATGATTTAGTCCAATTAATAATGAGACCCGAGTTCTTCCCGAAGGAGGTCAGAACATCAAAAAGCACATTAAGGGATTTCTGAGGGGATGTAAGGTATAGGAGGATGTCATCCGCGTATATCGAGATTCGGTCCTCAAAGTCGGGAGTCCACCGAATACCTTTCATCGAAGGCTCCCAACGGAGCCACTCCGCCAATGGCTCCAAAGCAAGGGCAAAAAGCAACGGGGACAGCGGGCAACCCTGTCGAGTGCCTCGCCCAAGTGTAAAGATACCGGAGACCTTCCCGTTAACAACCACCTGGGCGAGGGGCTTTTCATAAAGAAGCTTCACCCAGGCGACGAATGTCGGACCAAACCCAAATTTGGAAAGGGCCGCCCAAAGGTAAGGCCATTCTATAGTGTCAAAAGCCATAGTGGCGTCCAAAGAGGCCAAAATGGCCAGCTCAGTAAGAGTCTCAGCTCTCGCGAGAACTCCGTGAAGTCTCCGAAGATTAAGGGCGGTATTCCGGTGTGGAATGAAGCCGGATTGATCCGGATGGATCAAGTCGCTAATCACCGTAATCAATCGATTAGCTAGCAATTTGGCCAGTATTTTGGGTTCGGCATTGAGTAATGAAATGGGCCTGTACGAGGCGCAACGATCGCGCGGATTACCCTCCTTGTGGATTACAACGATGGTAGCTAGCCGCTGATCAACGGGGAGGGAACCAGAATCAAAAGCCTCAAGAAACATACTCCTTAAGTAGGGCGCCATTTTGTCGGGTCGCAGCTTATATAGTTCAATGGGCAAACCATTGGGACCCATTGCCTTGCCAGAACGAAGGGAACGTATGGCAACAGCGACTTCATCTATCGTAAAAGGCGCATCCAGTAGGTCTCTATTACCATCAGAAAGGCGAGGCAGTGCAATGTCTCGCAACAACAATTGGGAATCCTCCTCGTCCCTATCACTGACCGAGGCGTACACAGTTCGGAAATGGTCAACAAAGCACTCAACAATACCAGCTGGGTCAGTGACACAATCACCATCCGGCCTTTCAATCACAGGGACGACACGATTCACTCTCTCTTTCTTGTCCAGCCACGCAATCAGTTTACCAGCCTTGTCGCCCAAATCATATATCCTGCCCTGTTGCTCTCTATTCATCGCTTTTGCCGCGTCGGTCACAAGGGCTCTATAATCAGCTTGTTTCAGACTGAGGGAATGCAATATAGAACGAGTAACATCACCTTCAAGATCACTCTCAAGCACAGTTATGTCGGTTTCGAGGCGTACAAGTTCCTCATATTTAGCCTTCTTGGAAGCAGCAATCAACGACAAAGAATGTCAACGGATGACCGTCTTGAAGGCCTCCCACAGTGAAATAGAAGAAGAAATAGATCCCTCATTTTCATCAAAGTAATGGTCAATAGATTTCATTAGTGCAGAGCGGGTTTTAGGATGGCGGAGATACCAGGGATTTATGGGAGCCACTCTACCCTCGCCACCCACTCCAGCCTCAACAGAAAGCCACAGGGGGGAGTGATCAGAAATGCCCCATGGAAGATGACGAATCTCTCTGATGGAGGATGATTGCGCTGCTGGCATTAAGAAATAATCTAACCTGGAGAGACTACCATGGGACCCCGAGTAAAAAGTATATTGTAGCTGCGTGGGGTGCATCAACCTCCAACTATCTATAGGGCCAAAGGTATCCAGCAGGTCAGTCAGCCACAGTTGAGACCTAGCTAAAGCCCTAGGAGGGTAGCGATCCAAAGTGCCAGAAACCACGGAGTTAAAGTCCCCACCCAGGATCAGAAGACCCTCAGGAAGCCCCAGTACGAGCCGCCCAAGGTCAGCAAAGGTCGACGCCTGCAGGCCCGGAGGGACGTACATTGTGAGTATGGAAAGTGTCTTACCATCCCATCTACCAGTGAGCGCAGCATAGCCCCCCCTGTCGTCGAGTATTACATCATCAATTTCAAGGGGGAGAGAGGACCGGATTAGAATACCCACCACTCTGGAGCCGGAAGTGAATCCAGAGTGAGCGACCACTCGGTATCCGCGTCTATTCATAGCCTGGCATGCGTTACCAATTAAATGCGTTTCTTGCAAAAGAACAATATCGGGGGAATGACGTCTAAGGAACTGCAGCACAACCCCTCGTTTTATCCTGTCTCCCAAACCATTGACATTCCAGGACAGCAGTCTCAACTCACTACCCCCCATCCCCGGGAAGGAAACAGAGCACACCCCTCACAGGACCCAATGATCGACACAGATGAGAAAACAATATGATGCCTTGTGAACAAAAACAAACACACGAACACCCCCCCACCACCCCCCAACTTAAACCCGTTACAACACCCCCCACCCTGCACCCCTGCGTATAACTGAAAAGCCACCCCAACTTGCAGTGTGCCTGTCGCCCAGTCATAAAACTAATCTACACAAAGAACCCAGGAGGAGGAAGAGTCCCCTTACACCCCCGCCACCCTCGGGCCAACCTAAAATAGAATGAAAGAACAAATATCCAAACTCAGCTGACAAACAGTTGGAAAGTTCAGACGTCGGGAACCACAATGTCACTCTTGCTCCGGCGAGCCACCGTCGGCGCCACCGGGGTGCTCAGTTCGATCATCTCTTTTTGGCAAGGAATCAAGCCAGTCACTGACATTGTCCGGACTATCAAAGAAAAACGTTTGTTCCTCATATTCGATCCGAAGTCTGGCTGGAAACAACATGGCGTACTTAAGGCCCAAATCGCGCAGCCGTCGCTTCACTCCCTGAAACCCCATTCTCTGCCGCTGAACCAGTGGAGTAAAGTCGGGATAGAAGTTCACAGTGACGTTTTCAAATTTCACAGGGCCACTCTCCCGAGAAGCTCGAAGGATAGCGTCCCTATCCCGAAAGTGGTAGAGTTTGGCAATAATGGGTCTCGGGGGGGCACCCGGCTTCAGCTTCCCGCCAGGAAATCGATGGGCCCGTTCAACAGCAAAGAATTTACTGAGTCCGGCGGGGGCGAGGTAATTCAGGACCAGATCTTCCACCAAGAGGTCGGTGGCAGCGTCCTCGATATTTTCCGGAACACCTATGATGCGTACATTATTGCGCCGGGCCCTATTTTCAGAATCCTCAAGCCGACGGGCCATCAAGTCCTGTGAAGAACGCACGTTGCCGATCTCAGTCTGTACGTCCACAACATCAGTAGTCAGGCTGGAGGTCTTCAAATCCAACGCCTTGACCCTCTCATTAGTCTTCGCCAGGTCCGCTCTAATCAGCGTGACATCGACAGCCACCGTATCAATCTTGGAGGCGAGAGCCTCGTACTGTTGTCCCATGGAGGCCTTCATACTGGTGATAGCGCTCATGACGTCCTGAAGCGATACCTCCGTAGGCGCAGCGGGATCCACCATGGGGTCTTCAGGAGTACGGCCAGTGCCACTGGGGGATCCTTTAGGATGGGTGTAGTGATCCATCACGTTGGTTTGAGTTTGTCCCCCTCGGAGAGGCGTTTTTGTCTTGCGCCTCTCGGTGTCCGGTCTGGTGGCCATATTGGAGATAGTGCCCCAGAGGGGCCCTCGAGACCTGGTGAAAATGGCCGATCGCAATGAGGCCAAAAGTATACGAAAGTGGGCCAAATAACGAAAATGCCAACAGGGCTGGAGGCCAAACGCTCATGGGAGAAGGCACTCAGCAGTAGAGCGAAGTCAAGCCGGATCGGGGGTAGATCTGAGAGAATGCCAGTCAATCAGAACTCGGAGTAGGAAAGTGAAACTGAAAGTTGAAGTGAGGCCGCCTGGGGGAAGACCCCTCTGGTCGTTGTTGTTCAACTACTCCTCGGCCTGAAGAGCAGCAGAGCCCCCGGCCCTGTCCCGGGACAGGCCGTAAAAGTTTGAGTCAATGTAAAAGCGGCTCCCGACGTCCGATTTCAATTTTGAAAAGAATATTAAGGTCAGCCAAAGGTCGCCTTCAAAAGCCCATCTTCAGAATCAGGATATAGTCAGGATATTTGCGAAGGGCGGCGCGGGTCTCGGGAGCTCTGTGCTCACGCGACCATCTTGGATGCCCGCGAAGCTCCTCCCATCGAATATCTCAGATTTGAATGGCACTGTGGGCTAGGGATCAATTGGGATAAGTCAGTGGTGTTCTCTTTGACGACGTCCACGCAGCGCCTTGGGCTGGAGTTCCCCTTAATGTGGAGTGACGACCCTGTTAAATATTTGGGTGTGTGGGTGCACAAAGACCCACAATGTGTCATCAGTGAAAACGATGGTACTGCGATTACCCAGCTAGAACAGCAGGTAGCTCGTTGGATCTGTCTGCCCCTGACTTTTTCGGACCAGGTGGCCTTGCTTAAAATGGTAGTCCTACCTAAATTTTTATACTACTTCGCTACTATACCCATAGTGCTGAAATCTCATTTCTTTACTACACTATGCGGTTTATTGATTACTCTGGTTTGGGGGGGAAAGCCACGTATTAGCTGGGAGGTCCTATGTCCTTAAGAGAGAGAGTGCTTTAGGGTGCCTGACATGCATCTGTATTATTTATGTGCGCAAGCGCAGTACGCTTTTTTTTGGCAGAGTGCGCTTCCCTTCACGCCGCATGTTGCGGTTGAGGCTGGGGCGGTGCGACCGATACCCTTGCAAGCGATGATAGTTAATAGCACGTCTGTCTTTGAGAAAGGCGAGATAGACACAGTGCAATGTACAGCACAGGCCTGGGGGGAACTTGGAAAGCGTGCTGTGAGATTGCCACTATATGCACCGTCCATGCCGCTTATGCATCATGATGGGATATCTGTATCCAGAGAACCTGGCTCCCTTGCGGTTTTGCATGAGGCAGGGATACATACTATGGTGGATATGTACACTGCGGGTACATTTCTTAGCATACACACATCCTTGGGTATGGGTACTAGGCCTGCAATGGCGACGTTTATATATAGTCGCTTGAGTGCTGCGATTAGGGCGTTATATCCTGGATTTCCTGCTGAACCCCCCCACGCTAACAGCGTTGCAGATAATATATTCCACCCCTCTTTGAACGAAATGGATTACCAGTCTGTACAATGCTTCACAAGCTGATGAACTGGATATCACACTGTGGTCCATGGGGCGCTAAAATGATGAGCTTCCTCAGCCACTCACAGAGGATCAATGGGAGTCCTGTTGCAGATTAACGGGTCAATATGCGGCCAATAGTAATTTGAGACTAATACATTATAAATATCTTCATCAAATGTATTATACGCCTTTGCAGCTTTATAAGTATGGGCTTAGGGCCTCGCCAGTCTGTAAAAGATGTGGGGCCGAAAGTGCCGATTTTTGCCATCTGGAATGGAGTTGTCCAAAGGTCTCTGCCTTCTGGGACAAGGTTACTGAAGCTCTGGGAGAAATGGTTGGGGAGCCTGTACCCTGTGATATGACTGTCTGCCTCTTGGGGTATGTGTTAAAGCTTAAATCTGTTAATCGAAAGCTTGTTGCCATGTGTCTGTTAGCGCAACGAAGAGTCTCTATGCATTGGGATGGTAAGCCTGCGCCCCAGCTGGCACAATGGCTTAAAAATTTCCCTTCTAGTATAGGTTCACCTGGTTCTTGCAGGAAGGGTACTGGAGGTGAAATGCTCTGCATATTTTTTGTGCCGAAATGAGCAAATTACTGATGAAGAAGAGAAAGAGAAAAAAATGTGTATATATATATACATATGAAGGCTCCAAACACACCGGAACCGTGGGTCACTCTTAGTGTTGGGTGCTGTCAGAACGCGGCGGTGTACCGCGTTATTAAATGCAAGCTCCAAACTTCATTTCCATACCCAGCCGGGTCGGAAAATACAGAAGACAGCACTCCCGGGCTCAGAAAGATGCAGCAGTATTTTTTATTCCTTAAGCAAACGCGTTTCGGGACAGCGTCCCTTCGTCAGTGATTCAACATTGTGCTTCGCGCAGCGCCATTATTTAAAACCACAATCAGTTATTGAAAAAAACAACGGACTTGCAACCTAATTCCAAACGGCAGCGCCATTTTGAAATGGTCTATGTGGTCACAGCAAATAGACAATAGTAAACATTATTCACATTAGGTTTACAACTACATTTTCATGCTATTGCTTCAAACAAGTGACCCAATTAACGCCGTGTATCGGCCTTAATTCTCGTTGTAATTTCATATTTTTATGTGTTTTTCGGGGTGCCTTCACGATTGAGCCAGACTTAGAAGCTGCAAATTATTCGTCACCAATTGACGGATATGATTTTAGTCATATCAAAAACAGGGGGGTATTACCTTATGATCTTGCCGTGGATCGGCAATTGCAGCACACACGGCTGCATTGTCAGCAACATTAGCCTGGACACAATCGCGACTCACCCTTCCACCACCTAATTAAAATTCACAATTTAAGCAGACAGTTACGAACCCACCACCCACAGCAACATCAAATATTTCATAGTTCTATTCAGTTCATTACACTTGCTAAGTCAAATACAGTTTCCTTGACAAATCAATAACTCATCCTAGATGAGTTGCCATTTCTTCCCCCATATTTAAACCTCCAGGTGCCTTGGTCTCAAGATCAATGATGTAACGTGACTCGAGTCGTCTGAGAGTTAAAAGCCTATTTCCACCCCTTACATTTTCTGGGACACAGTCCAAACAGTAAAATCGCAATAGATCCCTATTGCTATTATGTTTAATTGCAAAGTGGCGGGCAACAGGGTAGGAAAAATCCCTATTCGTTATGGCTCTCATATGTTCTAAAACTCTGAGTTTTACCGGATTGATCGTACTGCCAACATATCTCAGTTGGCAAGGACACATAAGGCAATATACAGCATGGTCTGTCAGACATGTCATAAACTTGTTGATCTTCCTCCCACCCTGACATCCTCTCACTTGATAGGAAAGTGTACGTTTGCTAAAGGCACAGGCTTTGCACTTTCCACATGGAAAGAAGCCCTTGGCCTCTCTCAATGTGCCCTTAGTGTTCCGTACAGGTTCCAAATGGCTATGCACTATGACATCCTTCAAGGACCTAGCTTTTCTAAAGGTCAACTGTGGGGTTAAAGGTATATCTGGTCCCACTATATGATCTGTTTTTAGGATGTGCCAGTGCTTAGTCATGATTGCTCTAAGTTTTGCAGAATCTGCCGAATAGGTGGTGACCATACGAAATTTCCCTTCAGCAGAAGATTTATTTTTCTTTATAAACAAAGAGTTACGTGGCAGTTCCTTGACACGATTCAGGGTGTTTAATAGAAGATTTAGTTTATAGCCTCTCTCAACGAATCTATCTATGCTGTCAGAGACCGCTAGATTGAAATCTTCCTCATGGGTACAATTCCTTTTTAACCTAAGGAATTCCCCATAGGGGATACTATTAATCAATTTGCGGGGATGGCTGCTAGTAGCAAATAGAACACTATTACCCGCTGTGGGCTTGCGGTAAAGGGAAGTTGAAATTTTTCCATCCTTTACGATCACCTGCAAGTCCAAATAATTGACCTGAGTCTCACTAATGTCCCCAGAAAATTTCAAATTACAGACATTTTGATTTAACAGCTCGACATATTGCTTGAGATCATTGATAGGCCCATTCCATATTAGGAACAGGTCATCAATGTACCTGTACCATTTGACCACTTTGTTTGTCCATGTGGCATTGGTAGGTCCCCAGGCTTCCTGCTCCTCCCACCAGCCCACGAATAAATTCGCGTAGCTGGGGGCGCTCAGCCATGAAAAAGAGGTTGCAGAAATATGAACTGAAAATCAAAATGCGAAAACAGGAAAAATTTGATCGGGACGAACGTGACTACGCGATGGGCAGAGTACTCACCTTCGCTAGAAAATATGATCAGCCACGCAAAGACCTAGCAAAAAAGAATCAAATGCCCGATAAGACCACTGAATCTAGGGTAGAAACCTCAGACTCTGATGTCATCGTGAGTGAAGTTTCCGGTGATGAAATGGCAGGCCCCTCCAACTTACCAAAGAATACTCCTTTTCATCAGGAGTTCAACGTCATCAAACAGAGTTGGTTAAGGGGCGGAAAAAACAAACCACCGGAGGAGGAAGACAAACAAGAAGAGGCGGCTGGAAAGGGAAGGGGCAGAGGAAAAAGCAATACAGCCTCTCGCGCAACAAGAAGCAGGAAAGTCAACAGGTGGTAAAACAAGACTCGTTAACGATTGTCAATCTTTCTAAACGAATCCTTTCTCCATGTGAAGAATCCGTGTTACAACTTGGACTCACATTTTGCCCTACTGTGCATTTAGAATATACTCAGACACGGATAGACCTCTATAAATTTATCAGGAAGGTCAAACTGCACAAATATTTTAAAGTGAAACCAACAGCAAAGGAGGCGAAACTTTTGAGGGGCAATAAGAAAGGGATCGATCTCTTAACAGTCAATGATTTGACTGCCTGTGAGCTGCTAGAAGATCTGCGCCAAGAGAATGAAAGTGAAATCAATGTTCCTATTACCACCTACTCTCAGAGATTGGCGCATGTTGGTGTTGAACAAGAAGTTCCCAATAGTGGGTACAAACCGCCTTCTAAATTTGTACCCCAAACCCCAATGGATGCGATTGATACATTCTCGGATGCTGTCATCAAGGATTTGATGGCTATGAGAACAATTAACAAAGGACATAATGAAAATTATAACATCACTAAGAAACAGAGAATGGCGATAAAGACCCTGGCTGAAGACAAGTCTATCATCTGCAAACCTTCAGATAAAGGGGGAAATATCGTTATCATGTCACGGGAGAAATATGTAGAGGAAGCAAAACGCCAACTACAGGATGCTCACTGTTACATGAAGATTGACAAGAAGGAATATTTAGCGAGTATCGAAACTTTACATGAACTTTTGAGGAAATGGCACTGTAAACAAATGTTGGAAATGGAGGAATATATGTTTTTGAAAAATTCTAGTCCCATTTTGCCAACATTCTACCATTTACCGAAGGTTCACAAGAACATTAACACACCCCCAGGAAGGCCAATCATTTCCTCCATTGGCGGACTAACAGAGAACCTCTCAAAGTTCTTGGATCATTACCTGTTTGAGTTCGTTTTAGGTTTGAAGTCCTATATACGAGACACTACGGACTTCATAGAAAAGATTGAAACTATAACATGGCAATCTACCTATGTGATGGCAACGCTCGACATAACAAGCTTGTATACATGCATTGAGCATCAACAGGGACTCCATGCCATAGATTACTTCCTGAGAAAAAAGTCATTAAAATATGCGATGCACAATGAAATGTTATTAGAACTGGTTAGCTTTTGCTTACACAATAACATTTTCCTTTTCCAGGAGACTCTATATAGGCAGCAGTCAGGTACTGCGATGGGTTCCTGCTTCGCCCCCAGCTACGCGAATTTATTCGTGGGCTGGTGGGAGGAGCAGGAAGCCTGGGGACCTACCAATGCCACATGGACAAACAAAGTGGTCAAATGGTACAGGTACATTGATGACCTGTTCCTAATATGGAATGGGCCTATCAATGATCTCAAGCAATATGTCGAGCTGTTAAATCAAAATGTCTGTAATTTGAAATTTTCTGGGGACATTAGTGAGACTCAGGTCAATTATTTGGACTTGCAGGTGATCGTAAAGGATGGAAAAATTTCAACTTCCCTTTACCGCAAGCCCACAGCGGGTAATAGTGTTCTATTTGCTACTAGCAGCCATCCCCGCAAATTGATTAATAGTATCCCCTATGGGGAATTCCTTAGGTTAAAAAGGAATTGTACCCATGAGGAAGATTTCAATCTAGCGGTCTCTGACAGCATAGATAGATTCGTTGAGAGAGGCTATAAACTAAATCTTCTATTAAACACCCTGAATCGTGTCAAGGAACTGCCACGTAACTCTTTGTTTATAAAGAAAAATAAATCTTCTGCTGAAGGGAAATTTCGTATGGTCACCACCTATTCGGCAGATTCTGCAAAACTTAGAGCAATCATGACTAAGCACTGGCACATCCTAAAAACAGATCATATAGTGGGACCAGATATACCTTTAACCCCACAGTTGACCTTTAGAAAAGCTAGGTCCTTGAAGGATGTCATAGTTTATAGCCATTTGGAACCTGTACGGAACACTAAGGGCACATTGAGAGAGGCCAAGGGCTTCTTTCCATGTGGAAAGTGCAAAGCCTGTGCCTTTAGCAAACGTACACTTTCCTATCAAGTGAGAGGATGTCAGGGTGGGAGGAAGATCAACAAGTTTATGACATGTCTGACAGACCATGCTGTATATTGCCTTATGTGTCCTTGCCAACTGAGATATGTTGGCAGTACGATCAATCCGGTAAAACTCAGAGTTTTAGAACATATGAGAGCCATAACGAATAGGGATTTTTCCTACCCTGTTGCCCGCCACTTTGCAATTAAACATAATAGCAATAGGGATCTATTGCGATTTTACTGTTTGGACTGTGTCCCAGAAAATGTAAGGGGTGGAAATAGGCTTTTAACTCTCAGACGACTCGAGTCACGTTACATCATTGATCTTGAGACCAAGGCACCTGGAGGTTTAAATATGGGGGAAGAAATGGCAACTCATCTAGGATGAGTTATTGATTTGTCAAGGAAACTGTATTTGACTTAGCAAGTGTAATGAACTGAATAGAACTATGAAATATTTGATGTTGCTGTGGGTGGTGGGTTCGTAACTGTCTGCTTAAATTGTGAATTTTAATTAGGTGGTGGAAGGGTGAGTCGCGATTGTGTCCAGGCTAATGTTGCTGACAATGCAGCCGTGTGTGCTGCAATTGCCGATCCACGGCAAGATCATAAGGTAATACCCCCCTGTTTTTGATATGACTAAAATCATATCCGTCAATTGGTGACGAATAATTTGCAGCTTCTAAGTCTGGCTCAATCGTGAAGGCACCCCGAAAAACACATAAAAATATGAAATTACAACGAGAATCAAGGCCGATACACGGCGTTAATTGGGTCACTTGTTTGAAGCAATAGCATGAAAATGTAGTTGTAAACCTAATGTGAATAATGTTTACTATTGTCTATTTGCTGTGACCACATAGACCATTTCAAAATGGCGCTGCCGTTTGGAATTAGGTTGCAAGTCCGTTGTTTATTTCAATAACTGATTGTGGTTTTAAATAATGGCGCTGCGCGAAGCACAATGTTGAATCACTGACGAAGGGACGCTGTCCCGAAACGCGTTTGCTTAAGGAATAAAAAATACTGCTGCATCTTTCTGAGCCCGGGAGTGCTGTCTTCTGTATTTTCCGACCCGGCTGGGTATGGAAATGAAGTTTGGAGCTTGCATATATATATATATATATATATATATATATATATATATATATATATATATATATATATATATATATATATATATATATGTGTGTGTGTGTGTGTGTGTGCAAATCAATAAAATGTACATCTGCACTGAAAAAAAATGTGACTGTGTGCCAGAAAACGGATGTGTGCAAATTGCAGAGGAGTTTAAATACAATCAAGTGTGCAAATCACTGAAATATAGATCTGCACTGAAATGTGAAGTGTGCAAATCACTGGAATATAGATCTGCACTGAAATGTGAAAAGTGTGCAAATCACTGGAATATAGATCTGCACTGAAGTGTGAAAAATGTGCAAATCACTGAGATATAGATCTGCACTGTCATATGCAAGATGTTGAAGAATTCAGATCTGCACCTGAGATTACATTTGTGTGCACATCACAGAAGAAATCAATGATGGGCCAGTAGGAATAAAACTATTGAGACATGCTGCTTAAAATGAAGTACCACAAATGGCCACATGATGGCAGTAAACTGACAAAAGTGGAGAGTCGTTAGAAAATACACTCAGTGTTGATGACGACAGTAGAAGCAGACGAAGAACAGGCACAAAGGAAAGCAGATCGTAGGAGACATTTTTGAGAAAAAACAACTCGTTGCTCTCACAGATGGCTGAGCGGTGTGATGCGTGATGCGAAGTAATATTTAATTTGATAGTTGCGCTCGCTGCTTTGTCAGAGCAATGTGACAAAGACGCGCACCTCACAGGACACGGATAGAGACTTTTGGTGCTTGCGCGTTTCATTGGTTTGAAATGCTGACGCGTGATCAACTTGAAATGCAAGACAAACAGCTCTCTCACTCACAAGCGCTAACACGTATAAACACACATGTATTAATGCGCCTGAAATATCCACCCTGCTTGCTGTCCCAGTACGGCCGATACGTTGCAATGTCGTATTGGCAATAGAAAGAAAAGTAGTGCTCGCAAATAGACCATTGAGAGCATCCCCAGGCGTACTTCTCAATAATTCAATTCAATAGAGACTTTATTCTGTTATATTTCACACCATAAAAGTACACATATATACAATACAATTGAAAACATTGTTCATAAAATTACAATAATTCATAGTCACATACAAGAATCATATTACACGTGGCCCATTGACAATTAATTGTTCCAGATACATAGTAAAGTGCAGATGGTAAATACATCATCACTGATCTAAGCAATTCCTTAATTTGACGGTTAATTTTAAAAATTCTATAACCTGTAAGACACTATCACTGTACAAAAGCTGTAAATAGAGAAAGGCAGGTTTGATTTGGTTAAAATTAAGTTTCCTTAAAAATTCAACAAGAAAACGTTTGCGGGGATATTCATAAAACCTACATAAAAACATAAAATGCAGCATGTCCTGAGGAGACTTCCCGTCGCAGCCACAGGGTGCTGTAACCTTATTAAAAATGTCTGACTTCGGTCGAATTAAAAGATGATGGAAGATGTCAAATCTAAACCTAGTCAACAAGAATTTCTCATGAGAGGTGAAACTACTCATTAAGTATGGCTCCATGCTTTCACAAGTTTTTAACATCACATATTTCCTAATTCTTGGTTTCATAAGCTCCTCACTTTCCCTTTGAGCCAACTTGTCCTTATAGAAGGCTTGTTTGATTGCTGTTATATCCCCCTTTACAATTCCGCTAGGATTTTCAAACAAATTCACACGACCTAGCCTGGAAAAGCTGGTTTGTCAGATATTTTAACCAGGGGACACACATGTGTTTGTCCTGAGATATAAGATCTCTTACAATCAAATGGGTTAGAGGTATGTCCTGATTTATCCACAGTTTCACCCAACAAGTTAAGGGCCATAAGGAAAAAATATCACTTAGATACTGGATTCCCAGTTCTTCATGTACTGCCATGTTGGGTGTACTAGTGGGGACACAAAGTAAACGTTTTAGGAAATAGTTTTCAACAACCTGCAACTGTTCTCCAGCCACATATCCCCAAAGTTCACTACCATAAGCAGCTGTAGCAACAGATTTGGCATTATAAAGCTTAATCATTGCGTTGGTTGGCTTCTTACCCAGTTTTGTCGCAAAGTTAAAAACAGAAGCATTAGCCCTTACCAGTTCACCTTTCTTTTTAGCCAGGTGGGGACCCCAGCTAAGCTTGGTATCAAACAAGACACCAAGATATGAGAATGTTTCTGTGGCTGGTATTGGGACATCATCCAATTTAAAAATAAAATTCTTTTTAGGTTTATGGCCAACATGCATAATGTATGATTTGGAATTGTTGACCAATAGATTACGGTCAGACATAAAAGTATTAAAAGCATTTAAAAGCGCCTGGAGTCTTTTCTCCGTTCTTGAGATTAAAACCGCATCATCTGCGTATAAAAGAACTGGAATACCCCGCCTGCCAACTCTGGGGCAGTCTGCCTGTACTTTCTGTAGGTAATCATCTAAATCGTTAATATACAAATTAAAAAGGAAGGGGGCAAGAATACAGCCCTGACGCACTCCCTTCTTAATGTCAAAATTACCAGTGGTGTCCCCATTTACAGAATATCTGACATTAGCACTGGTATTACTGTGCATGTCCACCAGGAAGTCGACTATCCCTGTGTCCACACCTTTCTCCCTCATGGACCTCCAGAGCCCCCCCCCTGTTAACACAGTCGAAGGCTGAAGAAAGGTCCATGAAGGCAAGATGGACAGTTCCCCTCTGTATGATGGTATATTTGTTCAATACAAGGAAGAGGTTAAGGCACTGAGTTATGGTGGAGCGCCCCCCACAGAAACCATACTGAGAGATCGACATGATGTTATTTTCAGTCGCCCAGCATGTAATTCTCTGTAGTAGAATTCTCCCCATAATTTTGACCATGGAGTCAATTAAGGAAATTGGCCGGTAGCAATGTGGACTGCCCTTATCTCCTTTTTTAAATACGGGAACAATCGTTGATAGTCCCCAGGAGATAGGACAGCCCACTTTGGCAGCTGCATTAAATACTGCAGCCAGGATGGGCGCCCAGAAGTGTGGGTCAGACTTATACAGGTCTGGGGGGATCCCATCAGGCCCTGGGGCTTTTCTAGCAGTAAGCCCTTCAATGGCCTCCATAACTTCTCCATTAGTAAACCTAATAGCACCTCCCCTAGCATCAAGCAATTTCTCAGTTGTTACGGGTAACCCAGAAGAGTACAATTGTTTAAAGTGCAGTTCCCACTCTTCCTTGGTAAAGCAGCAGTCCAGACCATTACCCGGGTCTTCTGCCAGGAATGTTTTTTTTATTATTGTCCAAAACCTGGTGCTTGATTTTAAGGTAGAGGGGTCAAGTAACTCGTTCCACGCTTCTACTCTTAATGACTCCTTATGAGATTTAAGAATGGACTTATATTCTCTGTGACACAATTTGACATTATGCTGCACTCTCGGAATTGCTGCCAGTGCTAACCTGAGGTTACGAGCAGCTTTAGAGCAATCATGATTGAACCATTTTGGCCCACGTTTTTCCACACTCGTCTTTGATGGAACCAACATCAGTTCTGACACCTTCTCCGACAGATTTTGATAAGCAGTGAGAACCCGTCGTGGGTCTGCCCCCACCTGAGTGCAGTTCACGATATCCTCAGTACATGTATCTACAATGTTTTTGTACAATAATTCTGGAGTCACCATTGACCAGTTGAGTCGTCGCCTCCTATCTGTGGTACCCAGCCTCCCGAAGTTACATATCTGTCTTTCCTTAGTAAACCAAGGTCCCTTCAAATGGATTATTAAAGGATTATGGTCACTGAATTCGCTTGGGACAATATCAAACGAATCCAGAAAAGGCAGCAGTATCGTTGACAATAGCATGTGATCAATAAATGTGCCCCTCCCATGCCCCTTGAAGGTGGGAGTATCAAAACATTTAAATGGATCCCTGAGTGTCATGGCCAGGGAGAGGTCCAGGTTATCTAGGAGAGCATTGCATAATTCCCCAGCCATTGTGTGATCCAAGTGGAGTCCCTCCATACGCTCACATCTTAAATCATTTATGCATTTGTGTAGAGGGTCTCCACACAAGTGGACATTGAAATCCCCCATAATCATAAGGTTATGATTAAAATCCTTTAGAGAGGAAGTGAGAAAAGCATGCAGGACAGATACGGAGTTAGATACTGGGGTGACATTGACAGCATTATAAAAGTTCACTAGACATACTCGGCAATGTTCCCCATGTAAAACCAGACCCATCATACCAGGATCATTTGCATCAATTCTACTGATTTTACAAGTAACAAGAATAGAAACAAAAATCACCAGTCCACCCTTAGGTCTGCCTCTTAATGATGGTGTGGCCGGGACATAGTAGGCCTTGTACCCTTCTAGAAAAAGATCACATTCGACCAACCATGTCTCTTGTAGGCAGATAACCTTAAATTGCTTAATGTAGTTGACCCAATTTATGTCTGCCATTTTTGCAGCCAACCCCGCAATATTCCACGAGATAACATTGCTACCACAGTTTTTATCCGGTGAGTTCAAAATGGGTACCAATTCATCTGAGATTGGGATGCCCTGACCCACAGGGATCTCATGTCAATCACACATGTCCAGGCCAGATAAAAGGTCGTACCTGTTCTGTGTATTGATGTTAAACCCAAGCTTAGGTTGGCACATGAAATTAAGACTATTCTGTGTGTTGGTGATGTTTCCACATCCCCTCGGGTTAGCAATATTATACTGAAAGCGGTTGTCCATGACCTGGGTCTGAGTTTCAGCCACTGGGCTAAACAGCCTTTGTTGGGGGAGTTATGGCAGAGGTGAGCCTAGAAGTACCCCAAAGGTCGGACAAAAATACTGCTCTCGTTATATATCAATGACGAAGCTCTTAAGAGAGCGGTGGCCACATGTTGGGGATGTTTAAAGTTCACAACAATGCAGTCACCGCTTCCCATTTTTTTCGATGGGCCCACCCAATTCACCCTCCTGACTGCCACTATCTGATCAGAATATGCAATTGGGAAGCCATAGTTTTTATTAAGCCATGACACTGTTTTGTTTTTAAGTGAGGCGTGGACTGCAGCCGTTTCCCTCACGGCGCTTGCTGGATGCTCGGCAAAGTAGCGGTTGTGCCGTTTCCCTCACGGCGTCCTCGAGCTCCGCTGATGTGACCTACTTCTCAATATTCTCCTAGATTCATCCGGGATTTCTTAATGTTTAGATAAACGACAAACAGTCGAAAGTTCATATTTTCCAATGAGATTATTTACTTCATCAATCATCAGAATCAATTTGAAATCATCATCTTTAGTTCATATCCATCAACATAATTTTATACGTCCAATGCATTTCGGGCTGTGCCCTTCATCGGGGACAGTAGGCTGAAAACAAGGCATAATCACGATATCATCAGAATACATTCATATATCATTGATCAATGAAAAAATGTAAAACATACTGTTAAGTGATTCAGTGAAAAAAACCTAAGTGACTGGGTGCATAATCTGAAAAAAACGTCTGCCTTTCGGCACTCACATGGATCAGGTTTTGCGATGAGTGTGTCATCCACTGAGTTGACACAAGATTCAACGCATACCGAGAGGGTTGCGCATAGCGCTGAAGCCATCATTGTGCAAAAACTCAAAGATTTTCCAAGATAAATGGTACGCGATACTCAATAAATGTTCGCTCGACCTGATACTGTTGATAATAGAAGAGTTTTCAGGAATTCTAATGGAACTCAATAAAGAAATTGAAGAAATCTATTTGTGAGCACTACTTTTCTTACTATTACTTAGACGCCACCGACAAGAGGCGCCACTCGGGCAGTACGCTCGAACATCAAGAACTTTTTCCAATTTTTTTTAACTATCCCATGATTTAACCGAACGCTGTGCGCTTTAACCTTAAACTTCTTTTCGTATTGGCAATAGACACAGAGTATTCAAGGCAGAGCAATCAACAGCTGATAGACAAAGCAGCCCTCGGGCTCGTAAACAAAACAGCACTCGAGCTCGTTGCTAGGTAGTAGTAATAGTAAAAGTACTTTATTGCATTATTCATTTGATTACACTAAATAGAAAATAGACAAACAAAATAGAATAAAACAGTCACATATTTACCATGCGTAGTCCCAAAACTTTATTTAAATTGGTTAAGAACCTCTCTAATCCAGCCTGCGCTACATCTGCCATTCCGGCCTCGCAAGGAACTATGTGACTCTCTAGCCTCAGCCTTTGAGGAAAAAATTAACACCATCTTGAATGGACTTTCTGCCTCCAATCTGACTAGCCTTCCCGCCTCTTGTTCCCGAGATCTGGTCAGTGGAGCAACTCGGGAGGTTCTTGTGGAGGAGGCAGCACAGCCTCGGCTGACCTGTTTTCCCATTCCTTCCCTGGAGGATTTCTGCTTGTTGGCTAATGGCGTGTCATCTGGTTACCCGCTAGACCCATTGCCACATAAGTTCTGGAAGCTGTTTCAGGGGGAGCTTTTTCCACCGCTCCATTCCATTTGCTGCCAGTCCCTGGCCACGGCCATGGTCCCGGATAGCTGGAAACTGGCAGTGGTTACTCCACTGCTAAAAAAGGCCACCTTGGACCCCTTATGTCCGACCAATTATAGGCCTATTTCACTCCTGCCTTTCTCGGTAAAAATCTTAGAGAAATTGGTCACTAGGGTCCTGTCCAGCTTCCTTGAATCTAACGATCTTTTGGACGTGGCCCAATTTGGATTCAGGCCGGCCCATGGCACGGAGTCTGCCTTGGTGACCGTTCTGGACGACCTGCGTTCGCGTGTCGACATGGGAGGAGCAGCGTTTTTGGTGCTGCTCGACATGTCGGCCGCGTTCGATACGGTCGACCATGCGGTTTTACTTGGCAGGCTCCGGGAGTCCGGGGTGACCGGCTTGGCCTTGGACTGGCTGGCCTCGTACCTCTGTAATAGGCAGCAATCTGTGGCCTTGCCGCCTTTTCGATCAGCGGTAAGAGATGTAAAACAGGGTGTGCCGCAGGGCTCTGCAATTAGCCCGATCCTTTTTCATTTATTTCTTCGCCCTCTAATAAGTTTGATCAAGTCATTTGGCATGTCTGTCATCAATTATGCCGATGACACTCAACTTATTTTTTCGGTTGAGGGCAGGGAAGCGGTCTCCATGGAATCCTTTCACCGCTGCATGACTGCAGCAGCGGACTGGTTGCGTCCTCTATTGTTCATTGGACCGAACGCCCCGTCCGTTGCCAGAGGGGTTTTGGCCTTCCTCTACTCTAGGCTCTGCAGTGGCGGCAGAATCTGTTCGCAACTTAGGTGTCTTGTTCGGGCCTAGCCTCCAGCTGGATGCCTTCGTCAATAAAACCACGGCGACTTGCATGTTACTGCTCCGCATGCTGCGGAAAATTCTTCCGCTACTTCCCCACTCGGCAAGGACGGAAGCAGTGCGTAGTATTATCCTCAGTAGATTAGACTACTGTAACGCACTGCTTCTGGGGGCCCCCAACGGGAAACATCACTTACAATGCAACTTTTACCACGCAATGCTTTTACATCGCAGCTTTTACAACGCAAATCATTACAACGCATTGCGCTGGGGGGCGCTCTAGGATAGGGAATAGGTTAATTTACTGTCCAATAACCTTCCCTAGTGTCCACGGGGACTGGAGTTGGAATAGTAAATTAAACTATTCACTATCCAGCACCCCAAAGCGCTATGCGTTGTAATGGTATGCGTTGTAAAACTCGCGTTCTAAAAGCATGCGATGTAAAAGCATGCGTTGTAATGTCGTACATCCCCCCCAACACCTTGGTCATGAAGCTACAGCGGGTGCAAAACATGGCAGCCAAATTAGCTCTCTCGCGGCCATGGTCTGCCTCGTCTTCTCTTGCGCTTTCGGATCTTCATTGGTTACCGGTTCAAAAACGGATTTGTTTTAAATCTTACTGTCTGGTTTTTAGAGCCCTGCATGGGCTGGGCCCAGTGATGTTGCGAGATCTATTCTCTTGGTACTCCGCTGCCAGACTCTTGAGATCCTCTTCGGCCTTCCTGGTTACAGTTCCCAGGATAAAAAGGGTGAGGATGGGTGGCCGCTCATTCAGCTTTACGGCCACCAAGCTTTGGAATTCCTTACCTTTGTCTCTAAGGTGCAAGCAGGATCTCCCGTCTTTTAAAAAGGATCTCAAAACTTACCTCTTCCCGAGAGCAGTGTAGTTAACATCTGTAGGAATGTCTGTGGTCAAAGCGCCAGGACACCCTTTGGGTGACAGCTGCGCTCTATAAGTATGCCTACATTACATTTGCCTACATTACAAAATGAAAAAATATACATAGGTCGTGATACCTGTCTCTGCATCTATATACAGATCCAACAAAAACCATCTAGTCAAGTAATATATTATAAACATGCTCTAAAAACTGTACCATCCTTCTAATTGCACTTTCCCCTGTGAGCCTAAAACAATAACGTATAGCCTCTGTAGTTGTTCTTATTTTGGCATTTTTAAATATGGGGCGTAAATATAACCTCTGTGAGGGCAAAAGTCTCGGGTAAATGCATATTAAATGTTCAAAAGTTTACTTGCCAAATCCACAAAACCGACATCCCTGAATATCTTTGAGAGCCTTATTTCAAGTCCCTTCAAACTCCCCTATTGGAATATAGAATTGTCTGAACCATACGTATTTCTGTTTAATGTAGCTGGTCAAATTCCATCCCAAGTATTCTTGAGCCTGCTGGGTGTATGAATCAATTATTAAGTCTGTGTGTTTATATTTCCCGGCTTGTAGGCGAGCTAAATTCCACTGTGCTAGCTTTAATGTTTTCCCTATTAGTTTTTTCCGCACGTTCCTGGTCATTCGTCCCCTCTCCTGAATATCAGGCAGTTCATGAAGTCTATTTCAATCATTTTAGTAGATAGTTGCAGATCTCTCACTTTTTTACTCCAGAGTTCCTTCATTATTAGATGTTTCAATGTACATGAATCGGCCTTAGCACAATCGATAATGTAGTTAACACAACTGATCTTATGCAGAATTTCAAGAGATTTTAGGCCGAATTCCAACCTTATCATACAATGTGGAGTAGCCTGTCATAAATGAAGTATGGTATGTACGCTTTTCATAAAACATTTTTCAAGATCAAAAATGACTTTCTTCTTCATAGCAGGAGATCCATACAATGGAAACCGAATCATTTTCATCTGTAAGGCTTTTAGAGATGGGATAATTGCATTACCTCCGCACAGTTACATAAATCTCGTGATTGATTTTGTGATAGTTATTGATTTTACACTTTTACAGACCATGTGTTTTGACCATGATAACTTTTTGTCAAATGTTACGCCGAGGTAGTTATATTGGTCCACTACCTCGATTGGAGTGTCTCCTAAAGTCCACATTTTTGATGGTGCGGACCCTCCCAACGTAACAATTTTTGTTTTAGATAAGTTAGCTATCAGACCGTTCACTTTGTTGTATGTGTCTAGTTGGTTCAGTTGATGCTGTAATCCATTGGGTGTTAAGGATAGGATTACTAAATCATCAGCATATGCTAGGTATGGCATTTTTTTGTCCCCTAATTTAGGTGCCACACCCATATCTGAACTTAACACTGAGTCGATATCTGCTATGTAGAAGGAGAATAATAAAGGCGCAAGGACACAGCCTTGTTTAAGACCGTTGGTGGTATCCATTTTTGGAGATAGTGTATTATCATGAGCCAGCTTCACCCTGACCCATGTGTCCGAGTGCAAGGCAATAATAACATTTAAAAGGTTCAGATCAACCTCCCATGCTATTAATTTATTCCACAACCTTTGCCTGTTGACCTTATTGAATGCTGTAGAATAGTCCACAAAATAGGCGTATAATTATATTTTCCGCAAGCTTGCCTTTTTACTAATCATGGACAATGAAACAATGTTATCAAGGGTGGAAGACCCTAAGCGAAAACCAGTTTGCGTTATTGGTATTAATAATTTTCCTCCGCCCATGCCCTTAATTTATTCTGGAGGTGCTTCGCAAACAGTTTCCTTCAAAATCCAGCAATACTATTAATCTATAGCTGGACGGATCCTCTTTTGGGCCTCGCTTATAAATCGGGTGAATAATCGCTCCTTTCCAGGAAGATGGTATTATTCCGCTTTTAGTTACCTATAGGAACAACTGTTTTAACATCGCACTCCAAAATGTTATGTTAAATTTGATCAAGCCGATAGGGATACCATTAGGTCCTGCTGTCTTGGATGAGCGAAAACTCTTTATTAATTTAACAATTTCATCTTCAGTTATTTCTGCAAGAGAACCATCCATGTTAGTTGTCATATATTCACTTATAACAGATGATTTGTATAAAGATTTGATGTGCGTTCCCACTTGTGACTTGAGATAAAAAAATCATCATGCTGTTTATACGAATTTGTACCCTGTCCCACCAGGGACCAATAAGATCACTCATTCCTAGTCGAAATAGCATGATATAGTTTAGCATAAGCAGTATCCACACTATCCCGCTTTATCTGTAAGTTCCTGTTCTTAAATAATTTCTTCATGTCTTGTATTTTCATATTCCTCTCATTCGATATTGGAAGTTTAAGATATATCACATCTCCTTACGATAGATTCTCTTTGATTCCATTAGTTTTGAACTCTTTGTTACAGTGACATTTAATCGCGTCTCTCGTGTACTTGCTACAAGACTGGATAATATATTTTTTTAAATAGATTGCCAGGCATCCGACCAGTTGTCTCCAGACTTTAATACAATCATGTCTTTTTCAGTAGAGACTGTCATGGTTTTTTCAAGTTTCGATGCCTTCATTTGTAGTTTATTATTCCAGATAAGTCTTTTCCCATTTACTGCGGTCAATCTTCCACTACTGGCCGTTTTGTATGACTCCCAGTGATCAGACTTGATACTGATGACTAACCATTGAGGATCATGATCACTCTCGGCTCTAGGTAAAATGGCATACTTTTCGCATAAATAAAAATGGGCGTAATGGATAAATGTAAAGTCTATAGTGGAAGACCCCATCGGCCCACGAAATGTTGCGTAAGCTGGTTGATCATCTTTTAGTCTTTCATTAAGAGTTCTATATTCTAGATCAGTCAATATGACATATGTATCTCGAGACGAGGTACCCATCTTTTTTACCTTGTTTTGTGAAGGACATACTACTTGCGGAATATTATAAGCCATATCTGGTTCCTCCCCAATTACAGGGTTATTCTTCAGGGGCAACAGAGTCTGATTAAAATCTCCCGTTAATATGACAACCATGTGTTCATTCATTGCCATTATTTTTTCCAATTCGTTCAATGTCGCTCGATAGCTACACTTATTTTTCACTTATTGAGGAGGGAAATAAATATTAATTATCAGACATTTAGTAAGGTTTTGATACGTTAAAATAAGTGGCAATATATATTTAGATAATGTTTTAAGTTTTTTACATATCAGATATAGTTTGATACTTCTTGAAATCGACAATCCTCCGCTTCATCTTCCAATGGCATTTTTTTTTGCCTGGTTTTCATGTGTTATAAAATTTTGTATATTTAAATTCCCAGAATGCCACGTTTCCTGTAAACATATTACGCATTGATCTTGTAGAAAGCTCATTATTTTGTTCCCGGCCTATTTTAATTGTCGGTCAAAACCCGCTATGATCCAGGCCAATAATGAAAACTCACTTTGTTGGACCTTCCATTTGTTAGGTCTTTCAGGAATAATTCTTGGCCTCATATAGATATTGCCTTTCCCCTAAACGTGGAGCATCAGCAGAAATTCCATTATTATCCTGGTCTTTCCTTATGATGATTTGAAAGTTCTCATATCTGATGTTATTTTCAGCACCTTTGTATGGAATTCTGGTACTTAACGGTGGTTTTTCGTATTCTGTTAGTCTATTGGCAGGTCTCAGAATATGTGGGTATTTACGTTTCTCCGGCTGTCTCATTATAATTCCCCAGTCGGTTAAGAAGTCTTTAATGTTTAGTATCTTTAGTACCACACTCTGAGATACCCATGTTGTTCTTGTGATTTCGTACTCTGTGTTGGCTTTATCATCTGAGATAAAGCAAACAACTGCTAATAAATTAGAGTTGTTATTTCAAACTTTCAAAACAGTTTAATAACTTTAATATGTTTCACCGATTTAATATGTCATGATAGCCTTCAGACTTATATACAGGTATGAAGTCGATTATACAGTTTTCGTCACTACATAGAGATTCATTATGTGGTGGCTGGATCTCTTAGCACAGTTTCCCGTTGTTTGGTCTTTGGAGTTCCCCTCTCTTTATTTGTTGAATTCCCACAAAACATTCACTTTGTACATTTTCCAAATCTGTACGATTATCCGTAACCTCTGTTGTTTCCATATTTACGTTTTTTATTGAACAACTTGGGTCCCTGGCTTCCAGTTTTTCAGTTATCTCTAGTATCCCATTCATAATCTTTTTTCAATAAGAGTTCCTTGTTTTTTTTTTTTAAATCTGTTTATTGATTTTCTGCAAACAGTACAAAAAAACAACATCAGGTTCATTTATAACCATAACCTTAGACCATTACATTTTTCCATACATCGTCAGCGTGTGCATAAAACATTTCCTTATTGTACAGCTGGTTTTTCAGGGGCAACACATTTCAATACAGTAGTACATAGGTGTTTCCATGTAGTGCTTACTCTTATTATCCTTCGCTTGTTTCTAACGTTCTTACATACTCCGTGAAAAATCTCCAGTAATCCTTCGGCCTGGATCTGATCGGTAGTTCCTCCTCATATGTCATCAGCCTATCTCTACAGCTTGTTATATCCCGTAACCATTGAGATTTTGTGGGGATCTTTTTACTGTTCCAACATTGCGCAATTTGTCTTTTGGCTAGCAGCAACGATATGACACAAAATTTACGTTTGTCTGCGTTCGTTCGTGTCAGTATTCCCAACAAGCAGGTTCTTATAGAACATTCTATTGCCGCTTCCACCATGATAGTGATTTAGTCAGTGATATCCTTCCAAAATTCTTGTATCCTCGGACAGTCCCAAGCTGGGTGTATAAAATCTGCTCCATCCCCCCCCACAACGTTTGCATGTTGCCTCTTCTTGCAATCCATACCTTTGTAGTTTGACTGGTGTATAATATGGGCGTGAGTATTTGCACTAATGCACATGTCTGTTGCCATTCCTTTTCCGTTAGTGGATCTACTAGCCTTGTATCCCATCTCGATTTAGCCTTGTCAGTATTATATGGAATTTTCGCTTGTGCCGCTGAGTATAATCGTGATACTAGGTGTGTCGTATTTGAATTTGTTATTATAAGCTGGAGTGTATTTAGGCTTTCCGGTTCCCTGGGCAAGGTTGGGTAGTGTTCCCTCAGTGCTCGTTGCAGTCGGTAATATGTAAATCGGAAAATTAGCGTCTTGTTTTGGAAGTGTGCCATCTCCTCCGCTCTTATAAACTCCCCGTCCTGAAAGAGGTCACCCATTTCGTCTATGCCTACCTTGTGTAGTAGTGTCATACCCACCGTTTCACCAGTAACTGATAATGCCGGATGATGGTGTAACGGCAGTGCTGGTGCATATAGTGGTACCTTATGAACTAGTTGTCCTAGTTTTTGCCATGTTTTCACTGTGGTGTCAATAGTGTTTATGTCTTCTGCGTGTAAAGGTTGTCGTCTATGAGTCAGGATAGCCGTCAACGGTATCGGCGATGCGTCTCCTTCTTCAACGGCTGTGTGCGTGAGATATGGCACCTTATGATACCAGTAGGCTGCATATTGTGCTTGCACACATAAATAATACAACATGAAATCAGGTACCCCAAAACCTCCCCTATCATAGGGCAGTGTCAGCGTTCTGATGTCTATGCGAGCTTGTTTGCCCGCCCATATCAGTTGTAATACTAACGATTTTATGTGTTTAAATACCGCCCCAGGGGGTGGGATGGGGATATTATTGAAAAGGTATAATAGTTTAGGCAGGATATTCATTTTTACAATCGCAATGCGATCTGCTAACGATAGCGGTAGTTGTAACCAGCGTTTAATTTTGTCCTCAAGTTTGGAGATGGTGCGTCCATAATTTGAGCGTATCATGTGGTTTTGTTGTGTTTGTCAGAGGGATGATTGACGATTTAGACCAATTTATGGCCAAACCAGAGTGTCTGCCAAATTTTATGTATTCTCGTAAGATAGTGTCCAAATGTTCCTCGGGGTCACGCACATACAATAACATGTCGTCTGCATATAGGGAGATGTGAAGTGGTCTGGATGGGAACTGTAAGGCCGATGGTTTGTGCTTCTGTCTGACAATGCAGGCTAGCGGCTCTAAAGCCAGTGCGAATAACAATGGTGAAAGGGGGCACCCCTGTCGAGTCCCCCTTTCGATAAGAAACTCATCCGACGCATATACATTTATTCTCACTCTCGCACTCGGCTTCGTGTATAATAAGGATACCCATTGTATAAATCTCTGGGGGAAGCCCATTCTCTTCAGTATAGTCAGTATGTAGCGCTATTCTATAGAGTCGAATGCTTTGGCGGCATCCAGCATAACCGCCACTGCTTTTGTAGTTGGTGTGAGATAGTGGGAAAGAGCAAACAATGTCCTAGTATTATGTGATGTGGCTCTTGTCGGGATAAACCCCGCCTGATCAGGTAGCGCTAAATTGGTCATTAGTGGCTGTAGCCGCACCGCTAGTATTTTCGCTAAGATCTTGGAATCTACATTGATCAGTGACAAGGGCCTATAGGATTCGCACAGCTCTAGGTCCTTAGTCGGTTTCAAAAGGGCTAATATTACTGCTGCTCTTAGCATTGGTGGCAGTTCTGTTTGATCAAATGCGGCCCCATACATTGCTACTAAATAAGGAGCCAGTATGTCGACATATTTTTTATAGAATTCGCAAGTGTAGCCATCTGGTCCAGGCGCTTTTCCATTCGGTAAAGACTGTATTACTTCAGTCACTTCCTCTACCGTTATTGGCAATGCCAAGTATTCCCTCTGATCGTCTGACAGCGATACAATGGCTACATCTTCGAGATATGTTAACACTTCTGCAGCCCAAACTGTGGGCTGTGATTTATATAGTGCACTATAGTTGTCAACAAAGCATTGTAATGTATCCTTCGCCTGTGTGTTTAGTGTGCCATCCTCCGATTTAACTTGTAATATTGCTTTATGACCCTTACCCTCACAAATTTTAGCATAAGAGTTCCTTGTTACTTTGTAATGACATAGTTTTATCCTCCTTCTGTGTACATAAGTTAACCGAGGACGTACTAGTGTTTTCTATTCCTTGTTGTAATACTTCACTGTAACTTGGCTGTGGTACAGTCATTACATGTTGGGCATTTGTTCGTATCTTAACCATAGATGGAGTTGGTGATATCGATATGGTATCAGTTACTGCCCTTGGTACTGTTTCGTGCTCTGATATTTTATCAGTTGATATTGTGGCTTTGACACGGTTAACCGAGAAACAAGATTTTTCATGACTTGGCCTGTTTACATCGGACCTATGAGCCCCGTTTAGGTTCTCTTGATCTTTTGATTTTTCGACCAGTTTGTTAAATAGTGGAAAAGTCACACTCTCCTTTAGCACTGGTGCATCTAGCGGTGTTGGTTTGTTCTCGTTTTTTCTCTTAATTTTTATTATCTCCTGTTACATATATAGGGAACAAAGCCCTCTTGATATCCATCACAATGTTATCCACTACGGGTGTTTATCTTATTTAACTTTGGCTCTGACAATATGCTTACAGCATTTTTTCTTTGATTGGAATTGTCATTTAACGTCTCCCGTTTCTGGAAGGTCGTTATTTTTTTAATACAATTTGCTCCGCAGTTCACAATTTTATTTGGTAATAGTTGTAATAGATCCACAATATCATCCATACGCTCTATGCGCAGCTTTAATTAATTCACCCATGTCCTGTTTGATTGATGACAATATTGCAGAATTATCCTTTATTGATATTATTGCTGCTGCCATCTGTCTGTAATAATCGACCTGTTCTGTTAATAGCTTCAATTGTGTTGTTAACATTTCCGACATTTGTGTCAATGTACTACTTATTGACCCCATTGCAGATAGTACCGGGAATTTTGGCGGCGCATGACCCACCCCATTGGGTTTACCTTCATTATTTTCCGTTTACTGACTATTTATTCACAGGACCAGATCTTATTTACTTCTTTGTATTATAATTGAGCTGTTGGGTTTCATGGTTTTCATTGTATTACACTGTGTCCTCAGTGTAGTTGCTAGGTAACTGGTTCAAACGTTGTAAACGTCTTGAGAATAGGCAACATAGATGAAATTCACAGATTTCTACTGTGTGACGAGGTGAGACAACGAGAGAAAATAAAAATATGAGTCTCCCACCTCGGATGTTCACTTACTGGTGAACAGTGATGTCTTTAAAATTACAAGGTTACTGGCTTGCTCTCTGGCCCCTTTCTTTAAAGATACCGCATCCAGTTCTTAAAAATTCCACATCTAGTTTGCGTGGAGGGCATCCAAATGATCCCAGATCGTCGCCAGTCTGGTAAAGATGAGCATAAAGTTGATGAAGGCTTTAGCAGGTTTATTCAAGAAGACATGTCTCTTCATGAAGGGGCACTGGAGCAACTGCTAACAATCGGAATGCAGAGCTACAGTGACATCATGACCCATTCGGAGATCTAGACATTCTAATGCCAAGACTTACATCACCACAGACAGTGTACAGGCCACAGGGCAGACCAAAACATGCAAATGAACCTGGATAAAGTAGGTTTTGTTTTTTGCCAGATCTTTTACTCTTTTGCCTTTTTTTAGTACTTTGAATGAATGTTAATATAGGTAGTGTTTAGTTTTTAGTGCAGTGTTTTAAAGATTAATAATGACACTTCTGGTTATTACTGTGACTAACACCTTTTTATTTTTTCATCTTTGGAGGCCACCAGACTATCTTTTAAATATATTTGCATTCTGCCTTCATACATTATGTTTTGTATTTTTTATTGTGTAATTATAATTATTTGCATAATGAAAGACCACTGCCAAAAATCATTTGAAACGATTTGGAGATTTTAGAGTTTGGTTATATATTTCCTTATTGGCAAATCAAATTAACTGCAATGTAAGGTGTGAACAATGCAAAAATCAGTGCTCAGTCAGGGGTAGTAAGTGCCATAAAAGAACAATTATGTTACAATACAAAACATAACTCACACTAATACTATGACACTTAGTGGTAGGGCAGTCAATTGAAGTTAATACAGGCTGCATAATAATAGTTTTTTAGGTCTGGTGACCTACAATGCGCGCAAGCGCATTGAGAGATCGAGAATTCAAGTGCTCGATCGTCTAGTGAAACCACTGCGGTTTCTTCACAGTGCATGTGAGGTCACGTGGCCACAAAAGCGGGTCACGTGACCACACAAGCACGCGCATCTCCCTAATCTGCCTGCCTCCCCTCGCTCGCATTCACGCCCCAGGCTCTCCCACCGCCATCCGGCTTCCCTCCTCGCTCGCATTCACGCCCCAGGCTCTCCCACCCCCATCCGGCTTCCCTCCCTTGCGTTCTGCTGTCTCAGTATATGCGCTCAACTGACGGCATGTTTCCCCTCACACACGGAATTAAAAGTTTTGCAATCGCTGCTGTCATCTACCCCT
Source organism: Lissotriton helveticus (assembly GCF_964261635.1). NCBI lineage: Eukaryota > Metazoa > Chordata > Amphibia > Caudata > Salamandridae > Lissotriton > Lissotriton helveticus. Next base: position 1,473,267,709 of record NC_136068.1, on the reverse strand, counting down.
TCTCCAGGCCCCTCTTCCCCTTTTCAACAGAAATGATCCGTGCCACACGGATGGCAGTTTATTGTTAAAGTAAGACCTTCAGCCGTTTCAGAATTATTTCAACTTATTTTTAATCGTACTTTTTTTGGAATCTTTTTATTCTGTGTATTTAATCATAACAATTTACAGGCTTCTTGTGCTTTTTTAAGAGCTATTTTTGCTGACAGGGCTATGCAGCTCCAACTCTGTTGTACGCAAACTGATATTTCTGCAGCAATACAGTTTGTCTCGCCATGCGTTGCCTTCTGTTGTTCGCAAACTGATATTTCTGCAGCAACACAGTTTGTCTCGCCATGCGTTGCCTTTGGCTGTCTATGATGTAACTTAGAGTGAATCAACTTGGTTGTGCATTTCTGTAGATCTCACACTGCCCCTACCCCCACAGGTGGACGGCAGCTGCTATTTTTAATTACTTGTTCCTTATTTTCTAGCATAGCACTCCATAAGATTGCATAGATTTGCAAACCTGTTCCTCTCCGGCTTCCCTCCTCGCTCGCATTCACGCCCCAGGCTCTCCCACCCCCATGCATTCAATGTCGTGATGAAGTGGGCTAATTGCAGTTGAAAGTGTAGACCCTTTGTGATCTTTGACCAAGCCAAGTCACTGCACCTTTGATTTTGGCTGAGACTTAAAATGGACTGTCGACAAATCCAGCCACTTGGGAGTCATTGGGAATCCAACTGCTTTGTTGAGGCAAACAACTGCCATCTGCAGAAGGGTACCAATATGTGCAGAACTGTATCATGCTAAGCAAATGACGAACAACGTACGGGAGTCAATCCATCCTAGTATCTGGTTGAAATAAGCTACTTAACATACAGGGGTTGCAGATCAGCACCCCTGAGTGAGTATATTCATCTACCAATTACCACCGGTGAGCGCTGCATTGTGTGTCACCACACTGTCGGACCAGTCCATATTAACACACCAGGAACGTGGCCCGTATGCCCCTGCAACAGGCATTCCCACATGAGACATCTCTTTCTTGCAGAGGGTCAAAACGCCGTCAACAATATAGGAAAACCAACAACATTATACCAATGTGTTACTGTTTACTATGAAACGTAGTTTGTTATATACACAATATTTTGCATTACGGTCACTACTTTTTGGTTAGTCTTGGTTGTGATTTCTCTTCTTTCACTGACGCTGTTGCTTCTATGTTGGGACAATGATTGTTGGATAATGTTGCTGGATAAAAGAGTGCCTTTCTAAAATAAGGAGTGTTTTAGCCTAGGGTTTCATAACAGTCTTGAAAGAGAAAGTGTCCTCGCTGCAAACCACATGTGATCCCTGAACCGGCTTTGAAGTGGAATTAGCAGAGCACATTTATCAGCAGAGGGCGAGTCCACAGCACTGTGTGTGAAGGACAGCAGGGGTTTCTATTTGAAGTCACCGGTTTCGCATCCTCGTGACACAAATGCGAGACCTATTGGATATGCCAATGCTTGTTACTGCTTGCTACTGTTGCACTCACATAAGACAAAAGTGCTATGGGTCATGTCCGTCACCCAGTCCTGTATCAGTCCACAGCAATAAACCTCCCATCCCCAAGTGCAGTGGCGTAACACAGGCACCCTCAGCCCCTGCAGTGCGGGGGGGCCCTCAAGCTCCAGGGGGCCCCCTTAGCACAGTACTCGGGTCGTTGAGCTCTCGATTTAGTCCTGATGGAGCTACCGATTTAGTCCGGAAGGGGGCCCTCCGTGTACATTGCAGGAGAGCCCCCTAAATTTCCATTACGCCAGTGCCCAAGTGAAGAGGCACAGACTTACTGAAGAGATCTGCTTTGGCGTTAGTGTGGGTGTGTGTAGCAGGGGGGCAGTGGTGGTAGGTAATGGAGGCAGATTTGGTGGATATTGGGATGATTTAAAAAAGTCTATGAAGTGGCCAATGCTGGCCGCCTCATACCACTTTTCTTTCCTTCTGTTGGTAGAATAAACAGAGAAAGGGTGAGTGGGAGGAGGGAAAAGGAACAGGGATTGGTAGGAGGGGGGGAGAAATAGGAAAGGATGGCGGGTGGGACGGGGATTAGAAACCAAGACAGGGGCTTGTGGGTGGTGGAGAAGTAACATGGATGGGAGGACAGGTGGGTGGGGGAGAAGAAATGGAGACAGGGCGGGTGGGAGGGAGGGGGAGAAACAGGGCTGGAAGGGTGGATGAGATAGGGAGAAGAAAAAGGGACTAGGGAAGAAGAAATAGGCACGTGGTGGTTAGAAGGTAAAATAAAGCGCTATAACGCAGCCAGCATTAACCACGTCATAAGCTTTTTCCCAGAAGAAATAGTACCTGAATCACAGCATGAGCAGCCGAAGGCCAGTTGAGGGACACTAATTGAACATAATTAGTATGTGCCTGGTCCATATGCAACAGAAAGAAAAGGAGGGAAGCAAAAAAGAGCAACAATGGTGTCAATGAATTGTAAGCAATGGGTTGGTTAGAAGCCCATTACTGAACACAAGTGTCTCCCAAGTGAGAGCGCATGTGCTAGAGCATGCTCACGTGGGGAAGACATAACAAAATACCTCAGAATGAGCAACTCCGTGTAGTAATAATCCTATGAAATACCAAAATTTGGCTAGCAGAGCTGCTCAAAGTTGCTAGCTTATTGAAAACCATGATATGTATGCCTCACTCACATTTCTTGATCCAGTAACTGCACCTATGTGCTGTCATCACAAACAACATAGAAATACTTCTTACACAGGATCCAAACAAAGACAACACACTTTCAACCATACACCCTACATGGTGTAGCGTGATACCCATGCAGGCAAGTACTGCAGCGTCCGATATAGGTGCAGTAAACGCCAGTGCTTTAAATTAGCCGGTACTCACCGGTACTGAGTAACTGCACTTTTTAATTTTCTCCATTTCAGGGCACTGCTCCTGACATAGGATCTATTTATTCATCTAAGCTGGCAGTGACTCAATCTATCCCTTGGCATCTGTTTAGATACCGGATAAGATCCATCCTGGCAGCGTATGCATCCGCCACACTAGAGGCCCTTCTGATGCCTAAAGTGGAAATATTATGCAATAGGTGGTTAATGCACATGCTGGAAAGACCTGAATCCATTCTAATCAAAGGTTCAACTCACTATGAAATTGCCTCGAGGGTCAATGCGCTTGTTGGAAAGCACAGATAGCTCAGCTGGTTACGGTTTTTGTTGCAGAGATCCTTGCATTACCTGCAGGTCACACGTTAAATTCCTTATTTTGTAGGCTAGTGAGTTATGGCCATGGGTCAAGGAGCTGCATGCAAAGGACAAGACGTACATTTGGAACCTTTGTTTTCTCCTCAATATTTTGTTATTTTAAGGCTGCTATAAAAGCAATAATAAACACCTATTAGTAAATGCTGTAAAAATGTTTATTAGTGTCATAACTATTGGACAGATACGTCCGACTTCTTAAGATTCATATTACTCACCTGTTATCAGGAGAGACCTCAGTGCTGCATCTTTGAGCCCAGTACTGATCCTGAAAAGTAATTTTAACCGTTCTTACAAGTAACTTGAATTTCCTTCCATAGGCTAACATAGACTGGTTTTACTTGGAAATTCTTTTAAGTGTGTAGTTTTGGAACTCACAAATATTCCTCTAAAATCAGCTGAACTACGAATTCCGATTTACTCACCTGTTATCGGGAGATACCTCAGTGCTGCATCTTTGATCCCAGTACTGATCCTGAAAAGTAATTTTAACCGTACTTACCAGTAACTTGAATTTCCTTCCATAGGCTAACATTGACTGGTTTCACTTGGAAATTCTTCTAAGTGTGGAGTTTTGGAACTTTAAAATATTCACCTAAAATCATCTGAACAACGAATTCTGATTTACTCACCTGTTATTAGGAGAGAAACCAGTGCTGCATCTTTTAGCCCAGCACTGACCCTGAAAAACAATTCTAACCGTACTTACCAGTAACTTGTAATTGCTGTGTATATTTCATTTTGTCTTCTCCACAATCGTATTGCAAAGCGCTCTGATATCCTTCGGAATCTTGTTCGCGCTATAAAAAACTTTATAAATAAATAAATACAGATTTCTTCCATACAAAGCCTTTGAGAGGTCGAAAACCTCGCCCCTCCCCTTGCCCTGCCTTATGCCTGCCCACATTACCTACCCTCAGCCCTCCCCTCTTACCCCCCTCATTTCAGCCCTCCTTTTGGTGAGTAACTGTACTTATTTTTTTCAATTTAAAGCACTAGTAAACGGTCTATAAATGCTGCACTTTAATACAATACACTGTTGAACTGACTGCCCTGCCCAATAGAGAGTGTGCTGTACTGGTCTCTGCCGCCCAACTGATTGCAGGGCCGAGCAGTCTGTGTACTGACAGATTAGAAATGCGTCTGGACTTCAAGCCCCAGGTCAAACAGGATTACTTTAGAAGCCATCCCAGAGTTATTGGATGATCATCCAACTACTCTAGAAGTCATTTTCACATCATCAGACATCACCAAGCTCTTAAAGTCATCAGCAGAGTTTAGAAACCTGAGCCTGATGATTTGAAGATGACTTAAAAATGAGTATCTGATGACTTCACAAGATGTGATTAAACCTGACGATTTCAGGATGACGTGCAAGTGATTATCTAATGACTCCACAAGGTGTGGCTGTTCCTGGTGATTTGAGTATGACTTCAAACCGAGTACCTGATTACTTCACAAGATACATTGCTAATGGTGATTTTAGGATTGTTTGAAACTGACTGTCTGATTACTTGACTAGCACCATAGTTTTCTAATTAAAAAGACTTGTTCATGATAATTTGCGGATGATTTGTTGATTGCTTCAGGAACATGTTTAACATTTTAGTTTATTTATTTTTAGAGACGTCCAACACTATGGAAGATTTCAGAATCTCCTTTTTACTGCATAATGAGCACCATTTACACATTACTGCATTTTCAACTCAGCAAATAGTCCAACAGTGCACGCATTAGCAGAGACTTCGATGCTCGAAGGCCTGGGTGCTATACAGATAATAAAACACAAATTCAGTTTATTTGCAAACAGTTGATTTTTATACATGCTAGCTCAAATTGTAAAGCCACCTGAATACATAGCTATCATTATTACACGTAGACCTTCTCTCCTCCCTCCCTGGCTCTGCCCGCCTTGGGTTTCCCCTTCAGCCATCAAACGCCGCGAAGCCCAGGAGGCAGGAGCTGATGAGCAGTGAGGCGCTGTAGATACGCTGGGACAGGAGCTGGAGCAGCGAGGTGTGGTATATACCCCAGCGCATGAGCTGGTAAGCAGTGAGGGGCTGTAGATACCCCGGGGCAGGAGCGGGTGAGCAATTAGGGGCTCTCTGCCCCAGTTATTGTGCCCCCTACTGTTGTCGCCTCTGCCCTCACTCGTCTCTGTCCGTCCTGTGTTCCGATACTGCTTCTGCTCTGTCTACCCACAGTCTTCAAGTTCTGTCCTTTGTCCTCTCCCTCTCCACCCACGTTCACTTCTACCTCTCACTTTTCTGTGCTGTCTGCCCTATCCTGACTTCTCACAGTACTCTCGTACTCTCTGCCCTATCCTGACTACTCACAGTACTCTTGTGCTCTCTGCCGTATTCTGACTTCTGACTGTACCCGGGTGCTCTCAGCCCTATCCTAACTTCTGACAGTACTCTTGTGCTCTCTGCCCTATCCTAACTTCGGATTGTACTCTCGTGCTCTCTGCCCTATCCTGACGTCTTGCAGTACTCTTGTGCTCTCTGCCTTATCCTCACTTCTGACAGTACTCCTGTGCTCACTGCCCTTGTGCTACCTGCCCTCTATCCTTTGTGCGCCCTCAGTTACTTGTCACATTCACTCTTACGCCATCGGTCTCCTTCAATCTCTGCCCTCTGCTCACTGCCCGCTCCTCCCTGTTCCTCCTTGTTTATTCTGCCCTCGGACTCTCTTGCATCTTCTCTCTCTGCTCACTGTGCCTGTCCTGTCTGCCCTCCCCCTGTCCTCCATGCCTGTTTTACCCTTGGGGTCTCTTTAATCTCTCCTCTCTGCCTCCACCCGTTATTCCCTCAGGGTTCACTGTGCACTGTCCCTTCACGTGCTCTCTGCCTCTAATTACTGTCCCTGTCCTGTCTGCCCTGCCCCTGTCCTCCGTGCCAGTTCTACCCTCGGGGTCGGTCCCACCTCTCCTTTCTGCCCCTTGGCTCTCAGCCTTTACCATTTATACCCTCTGGGTTCACTGTACATTGTCCCATCACGTGCTCTCTGCCTCTGCTCACCGTCCCTGTCCTGTCTGCCCTCCCCCTGTTCTCCGTGCCTGTTCTACCCTTGGGGTCTCTTTCACCTCTCCTCTATGCCCCACGGCTCTCTGCCTCTACCCTTTATAAACATCTCTCCTCTCTGCCTCTACCCTTTATACCCTCAGGGTTCATTGTGCACTGTCCTGTCCCTCACATGCTCTCTGCCGCCTGCACTTTCTGTCACATTCACCTTCAGGCTGCCCTAGGTTTCTGCTTCCTTTCCTCCCTGCTCTCTGCCCCAACCCCTCTCTGGCGCCAGTGGCCCTTTGGGGCCCCAGTGCATATTTTCCTCATCCGCAGAGTTTCACCCTCAGCAAAAGAGAGAACAAACATTTTCAATGCAATAGGTCTCACATTTATGCGAGTTTGAGCTATTGACTTTGTAAATGACAATGCCTAATGCCTTTTTTTATGTTTTAAAAACAAAAATAAAAGGTATTGTCGTTTGCAATGTCAATAGCTCAAACTCATATAAATGCGAGACCTTTTGCATTGCCAATGCTTGTTTAAAAATCGGGGCAGGTGCACGAAACAGACAATTTATAGCACTTCCTGACCTTCAAACGGGTGTTATAACTTATCTCAGCACAGTGGGGAGCAATGATGACGGGAACTGCATTTATCCAATTAGCAAGGTTGTCAATTTGAATGTATACAGAAACAGGCGAAAAAATTAAGCCGATGGGGAGAAGAGTCTCTTTTTTTTCTCCGTTCTTCTTTCTCCTTTTGTTTCTTTTTTTTCTTCTTTTCTTTTTATGTGAATCACTCACTATTCTTCCCGAGGCAGAAATGCGATTAGTTTTAAGGAGTGAAGGGGAGAGTCTGTGTGTGATGCTGCGACGAGGGGGGGCGGTGGGTGTGTGAACATGTACAGCCTCGGGAAAAACAGAGGGGTGGTCTGAGGAGAGAACTTTCTTGAGTTGCCCTTTGAGGGAGAGAACAAGTACCTAAAAATTCATTAATTTTTCGTTTTCCCTAGCGCTGACTGGGCCATTTCAAGCGTCTGAGCGCTGTAAAAGTTTATAACAAGTTATTGAGCATATCGTCATAAGCATAGTAATTCATTGTATTAAAAAAACATTCTGGCGAATGTAGATAGCAGTAATCATACATCGTTTAAGTGTGTATTTTACTATACACAGTTGCTAATACTAATACTAATTACCACTGAATTCAAAATTTGCAAACATACGTGACAAGAATTTTCAATTCTATTAAGGACAAGGAGGCGAGGATTATGCTTTTCTCATTTCTTTATAAGGAAATGCTCAGCAGCCAATTATAGTAAAAAAAAACTACATTACCCATGAACACCAGGGCATAACCATAGAGTATACAGTATACAGTATAAAAGGTTATAATGCTAGTCCTTCTTCCTCTTTCTTTGTCGAGGAAACAGTTCAAGTCCAATAGGGTAATCCAACGTAGACCATCAGGAACAGAAGAAAGCACGCCGCAGAGGTCCAAACGAACTGGATGCAGGCAGCAGAAGAACACTGGATCCCCAAACCAGGAAAAAGGGGAAACGAAGACGGATGACACCGGCAAACTCTACTTCGGGTCAGAACCTGAAAAGAGACATACAGCCGTAATACACATATATAGTGCAAGAGTATAAGAATTCAAACCAGGGGGGGAAAAAAAGAAAAATAAGGGATGTGAAAGTTTTCAACATCATCAATAAAGATTACAGCAAAATAACAATGCAAATCAATAACAATGGGTGGGATAATCCTCGCCTCCTTGTCCTTAATAGAATTGAAAATTCTTGTCACGTATGTTTGCAAATTTTGAATTCTATGTCAGGACAGGAGGCTCCGATTATGCTTGTTCAAAGCTGATCCACCACCACAGAAGCAATATGATCGATTGGCTTATAATAAAACGTTTTGAAAACAGAATCAGAAGACCAATCTGCGGCCTTCATAATGTCAAAAAGAGTGACACCCATGGAGAAAGCTTTAGAAGCCATCGCCCCATGTGCAGAATGTGCACCAAACACAGAAACATCAATGCCAGCTTCTGACATGAGCCATCTTACCCAGCGCGCTAATGTAGCAGGAGTTACAGGACAAAATGGTTTCTGTAAAGCAATTAACAACTGACCCTGCATATCTGAACTTAAAGAAGCAGTACTTACTTCGTAATCCTTGAGACACTGCACAACACAAAGGTTGGGATGAGTGGGGAAGGATGGATAGGTAATCGAAGCAGTATTAGATTTAGTACGTCTGGATAGACGAAATGTAACGCCTTCTGGCGTAAAACTGCGACCCGCAAGGTCTAATGCACGAACATCCGACACACGTTTACAAGAAACAAGACACAACAACATGGTCAACTTAGCAGACAGCTGCTTGCGGGACAGCAACTGATTAGAGGGCCGAGCCTCTAAAAACAGCAGGCTTACCATCAATCTGGATATGTCCAGCCGAAATGGCGGAACGAAAATTGTTGACCATCCTATAAGCCAGACCTGAAGAGGCTAGGGACGCCAGGAAATTAATAATCAAGGAGACATCTGCTGAAGCGGGATCAACCTCCCGTTGAACACACCAATCACACCAACGCTTCCAAGCTCCTTTGTACCGTTTGTGAGTATTGGGTGACCAGGCCTCACTAATGAATCTTGAAGCGTCGCTAGAAATGCCTGGGATCGACCAGCGTTCCCCGAAATCCGCCACGCCAGCAATTGGAGAGTGCCGGACAGAATCAGGGGATGCGGATCTTCGAGAGGATCCAGCAAAAGATTCCACTTCTGGGGAAGAAGGATTGGAACCTCGCAACACATTTCCAGGAGAACCAGGAACCACGCTTGAGCCCTCCAGAGCGGAGTAATCAGAATCAGATCCGCTCGATACCGTTTGGTGTGAGCCAGAACCCTGGGGATCATCATGAACGGGGAAAACGCATAGCACAGAGCCGTCGGCCAAGCCTGAAGAAAGGCATCCATGGCCAGGGCTAGCGGATCCGACCTCCAACTGTAAAATCGCGGAAGCTGTGTGTTGAGGCGAGAGGCAAACAGGTCTATGTGACACTGGCCCCAACTCCGAAGAAGAGAGCGGAATACGCGAGGGTGAAGCCTCCAGTCGCTGAAATCCCGAAGATGTCTCAAGTGCCAATCCGCAATCTGATTGTGGCGACCGGGAAGATACTCTGAAATAACAGTGATCTTCTGTTGCAGGCAAGAATGCCAAAAATCCTTGGCTATCTCCGCTAGCACTTTGGACCGAGTTCCGCCCAGCTTGTTGACATAGCGTACTGCTGACACGTTGTCCATTCGGAGAAGTATGCAGCAGTTGGACTGATGGGGAGTAAAGCACTTGATCGCAAAGGAACCCGCTAGGAGTTCCAGACAATTTATGTGGAGAGATAATTCCTGAGGAGATCAACGACCCCCCGTCGAGACAGGACCGCACCGGGCTCCCCAACCCCAGCGACTGGCATCGGATTCTATCACCAGTTCTGGCGACGCACCGAATAGGGCTCGACCATTCCAGGCCTCCATGTGGTCTAGCCACCATTACATTTCCCACCTCACCTCCTCCGATAGAGGAATCTGATCTGAATATCTGAGACCTTTCCGGAGATGTTGGATCTTCAGACGCTGCATTGCCCTGTAATGCAGAGGACCCGGAAAGATCGCCTGAATGGAAGACGCTAACAGCCCGACTACACGTGCCAACGATCTCAATGACACAGTCTGTCTGGAAATAACGGAAGTCAACTCCCTCTTGATATAACGAATTTTCTGGTTGGGCAAGAGAAGCTGACAAGCAATAGAGTCGATCTTGAAACCCAGAAAATCTATTGACTGCGTCGGTGTCAAAACCGATTTCTGAATGTTGACCATAAAACCGAGAGATTGTAAGAGATCGATGGACCAATCCAGATGAGTCAGGAGTTTGCGAGGACAATCCGCCATAAGGAGAATGTCGTCCAAGTAAATAATCTGACGCACACCCCGAGCTCGGAGATGTTCTACAACCGGCCTCAGAAGCTTCGTGAAGCACCACGGTGCCGACGAGAGGCCGAACGGGAGAACCTGATACTCGTACCAAATACCCTTCCAATGAAACTGGAGGAACCGACGATGGGGTTTGAATATTGGAATCGACAGATATGCGTTCTTGAGATCCAGACGGACCATCCAATCTCCCTCGCAAAGGAGATCCCTTAAGAGATGGATGCCCTCAATCTTGAAGTGCCTGTACACGACCCCTCCGTTGAAGTCTTTCAGGTTGAGAACAAGGCGCGATCCGCCCCCTTTTTTCTCGACCAGAAACACTGAGCTGATGAACCCTCTTGGATGACGGACAGTGGGAAGAATCGCCCCTTTCTTGAGAAGAACGGCGATCTCCTCGGAGAGGCAAACTTGATCTTGAAGGGAAAAACTTAAAGGAGTGGGAGGGTGGATCTGATGCTGGGGCTGGTAAAACTCTATCTTGAAACCTTGAACAGTTTCCAGCACCCATGCATCGCTGGAGATCATGCGCCAGTTGTTGAGAAAAAACTGTACTCTGCCCCCCAAAACCACATCGCAAGCATGAATCAGGCTCACCTGAATTGTTGGAGTTCGCTCTGGTGGAAAATCCTGAGTCTTGACCTCCTCCACGCTGAGAGTTGTTACCTCTGTGGGACTGTTGATGTGAACCTCAGCCGAACGAGCGTCCACGATGTCGTCCGGCCTTGGCAAAAACCGGACGCATAGCGCAACGCAATGAAGCTTGCGCTCTGTCAATGCCACTGAAGGTGGAAACAAATTTTGTCAGCTCCTTCAAGAAAGGCTGGCCAAAGAGAAGGCCATGCGCCTCCGGACTCGACTCAGAAATAGAGTGTTCTGCCAGTTTAGGGTCTAATTTTAAGAGAATAGATCGGCGTCTCTCGCAAGATAAAGCACAATTGGTGTTCCCCAATTGGCATATAGCCCTCTGCGCCCATTCAATCAATTCAGCAGGGTCCATTAGAGCCAAAGCGTCCTTGGCCTGGAATCCAAGATCTAGAATTTTGGTCAAAGGACCAAGCAAGTCAAGCAATTTGTCTTGGCAAAATCACCAAGACCTGTCAAGGCCCTTCTTGGGGTCCTTTGCGTACTTTTTCAAGTAGGGGACCATCATTGGATCTACCTCCGGCGTTTCTGCCAAGTGATCAGCGAGATCAGGCCTCGGACATTCTGAGCGTAGCCTGGCCCTAACATTCGTATCAAAAGGCTGACGTATGTGAGCCTGAACATACGCTGCAACTGAAGGAGAAGGCAACCAAGATGATGAATGAGGGTGAATAATATCTGCAGGCTCAAAGGTCAACACAGGGGGATGCTCAGAAGCATCAACAAAATGTTCTTTGCAGACTCGTTTCCTTGGTGGAGGATCATCATGGTCAGAAGAAGCTGAAGTATGAACATGATCAGAGTCGTCAGTATCGTGAGGTGCAGAAGACTTGGAGGCCTCAGCCGCCAAAGATTTCGCCAATTTTTGGAAGTCCGACCTGTGGGGATTGACAGGAGATTTTTGAGGACTTCTTAGCAGTCGGCAACCAACCCTGTTGTTGCGCATATTTATTCAAATGCTGTTTGAGTGGATTAATGGCACGCACTAGCGCCTTATTTACAGACTGCTGGACACCCTTGTCCAATTCTTCAACTAAAGCCTGTTCCAAAGAACCAGAATCATCTTCCCCATAATAGTAGTCATCTTCATCACAAAAGTAGTCTTCCATGATACACTAGGTGTATTGAAATAATGCCCACAAGATGACTGGAAGAAAGTATGGAGTGCCAAAGACACTATGCAGGGGGAGTGCGGTAAACCCCACAGCAAGCCAATAGAGCAGGCACCAACCTGACTCAATTTGTATGAAAAAGTGGAGGGAGTAAGGCCTGCTGTCACCAAGAAACACACTCTAGGCAATGCCTATGCACAATATTAACAGCCAAAGCTCTCACAGAACTCCGGCGTCATACGGGGTTAATCTCCAAGCAGGCTGTGGGCTTTGACGTAGAACACGACTTTCCTCTAACCGGCGTTGTGAAGAATGTCACAGAAGCCGGATTTTTTTTTTTTTTTTAAATGCCAGTGCGCATGACTGCGACACGGCTGACTGCGAAGACACAGCTCGAGAGCGCTCGCGCTCCCTTCATGAGCCGGTAACCCCTGCTCCCGCTCCACGCACAAGAAACAAGACAGCACACAAGCGTCCGGTCTCAGGGAGGTGACCACACGCTCCCGGGAACACACGCAGCAATTACGGGCCGAAAACGAAAGAAAAACGGCAGCGGGCACAGCAGGCAACCGGAGCCGGAGCGCTCCAGACAAACGCAACACACAGCGCACTGCAAGCGCTAGAGTCAAAGCATACAAAGTAAGTAGAATAACAAATTACATCAAAGCAATCACAGTAAAGACATGCAAATACTGGAAAGAGCACTTAACTGGCTGCGGAGCAGCAAAGAAAGAGGAAGAAGGACTAGCATTATAACCTTTTATAATGTATACTCTATGGTTATGCCCTGGTGTTCATGGGTAATGTAGTTTTTTGTTACTATAATTGGCTGCTGAGCATTTCCTTATAAAGAAATGAGAAAAGCATAATCGGAGCCTCCTGTCCTGACATAGAATTTCGGTGCTCAGGCGGGAGTTCCTGGCTGCATGAATGCCCCAGCCCCTGCAGCCTCAGAGCAGCACACAGCTCTACATTTGGGCTTGTTTTGGTAGGATTTTGGCAACCATACCGCAGCACTCCCTGGCTGGACCGGAAGCGGAAGCAGAGTTGTACAGTCTGTGGCCGTCGAGAGAGAAGAGTAAAGTGTTTCTGCACTGGCGTGTGTTTAGAATGGACCGGGCTCAGAGGGAAAGAGAAACCATTGCTGCATTTAGAGTGGTCTTTTTTGGGTGGGGTTGGGGATGCGAGAGAGACGTGGGAACTGGAAGTAAGGTGGGTGTGATTTCCCACCTCCTCCACTTTTGGGTGATCTGTTAGTGCCGCGCTTTTATTTAAAGGCGGGAGCCCGCCTTTCTTTATTGTGCATCACTGTAAAGTAGTGCTTTATGTGAGAGAGCTGGAGGTAGGATTCCGCCTCTCAGGAAACTTAACGGTGTGTGGGGTCTTTGCTGAGATATGAGAATAGGATCCCGTAATTTGTGGGCTTTTGGGATGCTGCTGGACATTAAATTTGGGACTTTAATATTGGCAGTGTTTCTGAGCTCTCTTCGCAACATCGGCACAGATAAATTTTGTACTCTATTTACAAAAGCATGAGTGGTAGAGAATGGATGTGGGATTTTGGTATGGTCTAATGGTCACATCTGCTGACTTTCAAACGAAGGGCCCGGCATGGAGTCCTAGCGTCGGCTCCTGTGATTCTGGGAAAATAACTTAATAGTTGCGAACCAAGTTATGCTTGAGGTACTTCTGCATAAAATTTGCTAAGATCGGATGAGCTGTTTTAGTTGCCCATTAAAACCTGACGATTGGATGGCTCATAACAGGAAGCAGACAGCTTCTGACGAGTCTTCTCAAAGGGGATTTCCGGGCTTTTGGGAGAATATGGCACCCCAAATAAACCCCTGCAAAGTATTTTAAAGAGCATTAATCAACCTTTAACGTCGCCATTCCACAGCCGTTTGTCTGTCATTTGATGTATTATTTGCGCAGGGAAAAAATATGAAAAAGTCATAATTCTCTCTGCCTATTTTTCCTTTCCTGGTGACGTTTTTATATTTTTCCCTGAGACCGTTAACTAATAAGGTAAAACATATTATTCATGGCAGAGAACCCTGTCACAGTGAATGAATCTCGGTTGTGTGTCTGGCAGCAGAGCGATGCATTAGGTGAAGCCTAGTAATGATATAGGCCTGTCCTCCCTGAATGTTATTTTATTTCTATGCCTGCATATTATTAAACGGAGGCATACGTCCTTTCTCCATCTCCGCGCTGTTTTTTAGTCTTCCTTCCCATTTCACCATGCTCCTTTCCAATGTTCCAGTCTTTCGTGCTCTGTTCTATGTGGTCTTTCTTTCAACTCTCTCCTCTGAAACTACTTCTCACCTTTCTTGCCCACTTTCCTTTTTCTCCCTTTTCACGTTTCCTCTTGGGGTCTGCTTTTTCCCTTTCATTCCCTTTCCACTTTTAATTATCTTCATCCTCCCTTCTCGCACTCCAATTTCTGCTGTTACCAGTTCTCTTCAATCTTCTCATTCCTTCTGTACCCTGTCTTTGGCTACCGCTCTGATATCTTCTCCTTCCTACCGCTCCCATTTATGATTTTATATCTTGCAGAGGCAACGCGTGCGCTGTCTCTGCGAGAAATCTTGTATTCAGAATATTGGCTTTGAACTACACCTATTTTTAAGGACTTTCCTTATTACATGTAATGTTACTTAGACAGTTTGTGGCACTATTTGTTCCTTTAAGCTAGAACACTTGAGACCAGTACTTGTAGCTTACCACCGCTCTGTTTTACACCAGTCACTCTGCTTTACTCTACACAACTCCACCCAACTGCATTCGGCACAATGTCACCCCACTCTACACAACTACACTACTTCATCCAGCACCAAACAACGCAGCGCCACCCACGCAACCCACTCCTCCACACAATACGCCTCCGCTCTATGCAACACTAATTCAACCAACTGCACTCCACACAATGCTTCACAACTGCACTCCACTTTACTCCACTCAGAGCCATACAGCACCACTCAATACAACGCCAATCCATACAGCCACACCACGGAACATAATTACAATCCACATAATACCATTCAACACCACATAATTCAACTCCACCTAATTTCACACTTCTCATTACCACATAAATCCACTCTATACCACATAACAATCCGCATAAAACACTCCACATAATTGCACTCAACTTAATTTCACTCTATATCACACTGTTCCATGCCACACCATTCAACTCCACTCACATCCATTCCACACTCGATAATTACAACAAAAAAAACATTATTCCACCACAACACAATTCCACTACACAAAACATACATCCACTTCAATCCATAACACAATGGTAAGAAAGATTTACAACGCCAATAGTTCTAACTCGTTCTCGTTTTTTTTTAAACACACATCTGAATCTTAGCTCCTACCTATTTCCTCTATTTTGCCACCAAACAGGTAAAGCTTTCCATATTGTCACCGACTCTTAAGGGCACTACTTTGTGTGGATTTACTTCTTGTGAACGGTAAGAATGCTACCACTTGCAGTAAAGTTAGATAATGGCTGTAGTGGACTGGCCCACTGTCCTGTCCCAAGCTGTATGCTGCAGTGGATGGATGAAAATGCGAATGACACAATAATAGACCAATAGATGAAAAGGGTTGGCTGAAAGCCTCTGTAGCGAAGTGTATATGTGTATGTATATATATATGGCACTTGCCCAGAAAATTGTGGAACCCTTACTGCTTTAACGGTTGAAAATAATTTTCTTCATGCACTTGCGTGTTATATAAACAAAGTTTTTACACACTTGTTTTGAAAATGATACGAAACATGATAATAGGATGCTTATATTTGTTACTCTGTTATTAGCGTTTGCCCTAAACAGGTAGCATCTTTGCACTGTTGCTGTACAAAGGTTCCCTTGAATTGCAAGTGTTAAAATGGCCGCCAAATTAGCAGACGACTTGCTCAGATTTTAATTGTCCTCTCACACTGTTTACTACCTTGCTTGTGTATTTGTAGAAGTGTCGAATGGCAGTACAAACATCGTGATCAAGGGAGCTTGACTCCCGAAACGCGTTGATGGATGTAATTTAAAAAATAAAAGCCTGAATTAACGATACCCGTGTATGAGTGCCGGATGATTTCCTCAGAAAACGAAATGGATATCTTATCTTGAGAATATATATATATATATATATATATATATATATATATATTCCAACCAACATCCCCATCAGGAGATAAACGAGTCGCACACGAACTTGCCTTTTTTAATTTATGGCATGCAGAACCAAAAGACACGGCATTTTCACCAACATGTTTCGTTTCAACATGAAACTTCTTCCAAGGTGTGCCTCTTCCAATTCAATCGTCAGTTTGCCACAGGTGAGTTCACAATGTTTTTTATACCTCCTTCCGAAGGTTCCGCCCAATTTGGAATCTCTTCCTTTTTGATGTTGCCTTATGTAGTTACACCAGCGAATGTTCTGTTTTTTTAAAAAACCCTCCAATGGGTATTAATTTTCTTCTGCTTTGTTGCGCTGCAAGTTCCCTCGCTGTCAGCCAACTTTGAGAGCAGACAGAGGGCCAAATACCGGAGTCCAGTCCCCGGGAGCACCGCATCCCCTTTCAGTCCGTTGCCGGTTTCAACCATGTGGTTCAGTGCGGGGATGCCCGGCGCTCAAGCATGGCTGTGCGTTTCTCCTCGGCAGAACCAAGCCGACATGTATTCCAACCAACATCCCCATCAGGAGATAAATGAGTCGCACACGAACTTGCCTTTTTTAATTTATTGCATGCAGAACCAAAAGACACGGCATTTTCACCAGCATGTTTCGTTTCAACATGAAACTTCTATATATATATATATATGTATATACACACACACACACACAAACGGGATCCTCACTTCATCGGTGAGAATAAACGAGCCACTCCGGTTGTAAGGGTGCAGGTTCTCGGTTTTAATGGCACAACAAAAGATGCGTTTTGACCTCTCTCGGGGGTCTTGGTCACATATGTAATTTTAATAAATTCTAAATGTCTTGTCCAGGGTTCTTCAAAATCAGTCATGAGGGGGAACTCACCTTGTGTGTAGGGGCCAGCTTGACTGCCGAATCCACCGCCAAGAGTCCAGCCAGCATAATTTGGAGTGCGGAAGCACAGAGCGACATCACCGCCATCACCGCAGCCGCCCCGGAACTACGAATCCCGGCAGCCCCAGCGGCGGCGCGGTCCAGTGACGCATTGGGAGCGCCAGGCGGCGCATAAAGACGCTGCAACCCCGGCGGAGCGGGGGGAACTCACCTTGTGTGTAGGGGGCCAGCTTGACTGCCGAATCCACCGCCAAGAGTCCAGCCAGCATAATTTGGAGTGCGGAAGCACAGAGCGACATCACCGCCATCACCGCAGCCGCCCCGGGACTACGAATCCCGGCAGCCCCAGCGGCGGCGCGGTCCAGTGACGCATTGGGAGCGCCAGGCGGTGCATAAAGACGCTGCAACCCCAGCTGCGCGGGACGCGAGCGGGACGCAGGGCGAAGCCCGGGCCAAGGGCGGGCCCGTCAGAGACCGGACAAGGCCGGGCTGGGCTGGGCCACGGACATTGGACCACCTTCACGGGACATTGGTTTTAAATCGTGAGTGTTTACTCCAGGGTGTCTCTGATAGGCTGGTATTTTTGCCAGTCTGAAAAATGGGCAAATTGCGTTCCTCAAAAACGCCTATATTGTCTCGGTGATAGATAACTATATGGTTAAAGTTGTGAGCAAAATTAACACTGAACGCCGCAGGTCATTAAGTCGAATTAGCCCGCCTGCCTCACCTACACGTAGTCCAGTATTACCAGAGATCTTTGACGCAACACCAGGGGGTATTAAAGCCTCTCAATCAGTAGTGGATATAGAGTCATCCACCACCTTAGTACCAATTGAGGCGATACTAGATGACTCCCTGTCTTCTACATTACAACCTTTGCCTACATCCTCCCCGGAACGCTCTCCGGCACCCTCGCCGGTACGTAGAAAAGTGAGGGCCTGTAGAGGGTTACAAAGTAAACGAGGTGGGCACAGGAGAGCCAAGAAGCCAGGTATTACACCTGACAAAGAGGGAACTCTCCCTGAAAAAGTAAATGAGGCCGCCACATCTACGTTTAATAGCAATCAAATCGACTCCCTGGTTAACATGTTTGCGTTGAAAATAGAGACTATGATTAGACCATTGGCTGACAGAGTGGAACAGGTTACTAAAGAAGTGTCTAGATTGGGCACTCTTTTGGCTTCCCACTTGGCCACCTCACAAAACCCCCAAAAACCCAACGTGAACACTAAAGAAATCAGGGGTGTTGCTGCTCACTCTAAAGGGGTTGGGGACAAAATGGACCAGGTCTCAAAGGAGGTTTCTAGATTGGGTGTTCTTTTATCTGCACATCTGTCCTCATCTAAAACAGTTAGGAATACTAATATGGACACTGTTGGAAATGAGGGGGCTGCTAGTGGGGGACATAAGGCGACAGACACTGTGCCAGTTGTAACACCTGTTCAGCAAACTAACAATCAATTCACTCCCCCACCTATTTTAAGGGCCTTTTCTCAACCTAATGCTGTGGGTGACAATTCCGGGCAGAGGGAATGGAAGCAAAGACCCCGAGTTAATCTTCCACCAGATTGTGCCCCATATATAGTAGGGTTAACCTATGTTCCTGGGATAGACTTGCGGGTAAATGACGCAAGGGGGGAAACAATTGACTCCCTGAACTGTAAAGTATTCGCTTGGCTGAGTAAATACTGTGGATTTCCTGTTGCATTCCGCAAAGATATTATTTCGACACGCAGAGTGGGTTGGTTAGGTGATTCAAGAAAAACGACCAGGGGGAACTGTATCATCGTAAACTTTAGGCATCCCCAGCATGTAGCTACTGTTCTGCTCTTTACCAACTACAGATGATTCCATATGTGCGCGCCCCCTTGGGTTCTTCTATAATCACCTTAGTAACATCTCCAAACCACAATCTGTCCAACAAAACCCATTAACAGTTTAATCGATGCAGGGCTCTGTGCCACATGCCCATCTTGGCTATCAAAACTTTATGCCAATGGACTCTTACTGTTATAGTCTGTGTAGACCAAATTTTCTAGCCGATCAAACTCTCCCATTGTTCAATAGGTTTACCCCCTTGGCCTCCTTTGGAGGAAAATGATTGACTGGTAAACAAATCACGGTCTAATTCACAATTTTGTAGAATTATGACCTGGAACATTGCCGGGATTAGGGGCAAAGGTGAGAACGAAATATGGATTGACTTTATTAAATCTTTTGACATTCTGGCATTTCAAGAGACCTGGGATCTATCGAACAGCTTTTCGTTGGATGGATATAGACACTTTTTTATTCCGGCCTCAAGTAGTGTGGCAGGAAGACCAAAAGGTGGCTTATTAAGTTTGTTTAAACTTGACCTAAAAGGAGTGTTAGCCCAGCTTGACTCAGGTTCCCAAAATTGCCTAATTGTTGAATTGAATTCCCCAGATTCATCTAATATTTTGTTTATTAATTTTTATAATGCTAATGCTAATGAAAGCACCAGATATAATTTGGATTATCTGGATAATTTTTTGTCAGTCTATAGAACTAAAGTAAATTGCTTTGAGATAATTCTTTTAGGTGACTTTAATATTCACCCTTGTAACCTGCCCTGTGCCAATGTAGTACCAGAGGGCCCACCCTGTTCCACAGTTACGCATATTGAACATTCAAAAAGAGGGGAGGCCCTCGAGGATTTTTTGGCCGTGTGGAACCTGTATGAATCTGGATGTTGTGAGAGTCAACAAAAGGTCCCTACTTTTAAAGGATCTGGCGATGGTACAATCCTTGATTTTATCTTTATGTCTTGTTTTATATTAGGTAAAGTACTAAGGTATAAAACAATGGTCTCAGTTTTTAGTGATCACAACCCGGTGCTATTAGAGGTATTGTCTAGTGACTTTCTAACATTCCTGATGACATATGGATTAAACATTTTGGGAATATATATTCTAATACCGCCCTGCAGGATTCATTAAATGTCCCCACCTACAGCTGGAAGGCCCCTGTGTTACTTTTGAGGTTGCAGAAGTGGAAAGGGCGATAGACCAGACCCTGAAAAACAAGGCACCTGGCCCCGACGGGGTCCCTGCCGATATTTTTAAATATGCCCCAAAATTGTGGTCAAAGATTCTGTGTAAGGTCTTTAATGCACTAAATCATAACAATATCCCAGCATCCTGGAAAGAATCTATTATCATCCCAGTCTTTAAAAAGGGTGATAGGGCAGACCCAGCATGCTATCGACCGATTTCTTTAATAGATACATCGGTTAAAATTTTGGGACGGGTGATTTTGCCTAAATTACATGTGTGGCTTGATGATAAAGGGATACTGTCCAACATACAATATGGATTTAGATCCAAAAGAAGCACTTTGGACCAGTGCCTTAATCTACAACTGCTGGTGGATAAATATACAAAGGCCAAGGATGGGTCACTATATCTGGGGTTTATGGACCTGTCTTCGGCCTTTGACCTTGTAAACCGCGCAAAGCTTTGGCAGATTTTAATCGATTTAGGCCTTGACCACTCCCTGGTAAATTTTTTAGCGGACCTACATTCTGATCTCCTGGCTTCTGTCAGGGTGAATGCAGAGGGGCGCTGTTCTAGTCACTTTAAATCAGAAAGAGGGGTTAGGCAGGGGTGCATTATGGCCCCCCTTCTCTTTTCTGTTTATATAAACGCCCTTGAACCTGCACTTAGGGAGGCCAAGCTTGACATACCGCATATAGGGGAACTTGGTATACCGGTTCTCCTGTATGCGGATGACGCGGTCCTTCTATCACGGACCGGGGTCGGGCTCCAACGTTTGTTGGATGCTTTTGGCGTTTTCATGACCTCCCTGGACCTCAAAATAAACGTAAAGAAATCTCAAATCATGATTGTGGAAGGGGTTCTAGAAAGAAAAACTCGAAAACGTTTCTCTGTTGTGAGGAGGAACTTACCAGAGTCCCTATATTCCCGTATTTGGGGATTATCTTCGAGGAGAAGGGAAACTGGGGACCGCAGATTAAAAATAGAAATGCTGCCCTTGCTAGAACCTCCTCAGCAATCATGGGCTTCAGCAAAAAACTGGGGGCGAGGCCCATAGTAGCTCTGCTGAACATCTATAAAGCTAAATGTTTGGCGGTAGCCACATATGGCTGCTCATTATGGGGTTATAGTGCCATAGACTGTTTACAAGTCACTGAAAATAAATTTATGAGATCGATCTTATCAGTGCCACAGTCTACTCCATCATACACGATTCACTCAGAGCTAGGGGCCGGTTTTATTACAGACATGATAAGAGTGGCTCCCTTAATATCTTGGCTGAAGACCTGGTTGAATGGTGAACTCTCCCTGAATCATGTTATTCTTAAAGATTGCCTATTATTAGACAATGTAAATAAAATTAAGTGGCTATCTTATGTAAAACAGTGGTTTCTTAAACTTGGGAGACCGAAGCACTTTTTCTCACCAGAACAAATAACTTGTAAGGACATAGCACTGATAAAGGGGGCTATGTTACAGATGCTGTCCTTAAATAGAGAGGAAATGGAGCTCAGAAAACCTACTGTAAGGGCTAATCTTATTGTTGCCAATCCCCCAGGTCCTGAACTTTACCTTGTTTTAGTTAATCGTTCTTATTATCATAGGTTTCTTTTAAAACGTTTCCGCCTAAATATGATCTATTTGAATTTAGGTCATTTCCCCGAATGGAGTACTCCTGAACAGGCACTACCGTGTTCCTGCGATAACTTTTCCAAGCAGGACACAATGCATTTTTTGATGTTTTGTGATTATTACACGGCTGTAAGGACAAAGTTTCTTGTTCCCATCCTTAAGGAGGCAGGGTTTTTTCAAGTCAAGCCCGCTCTCCTATATCTACAACTATTAAACAGCCCTAGGGTTATTTTTCATGTCGCCAGTTTTTTGGTGGGTGCTGTTAGGGTTAGGAACAAGAGAATGACAAACTGTAATTAACTGTATCTCCTTAAAGTTGGATGTTTTGTATTGTAAATATTTTTCTGATATTGGGCAATGTAATATGGCAGTTAAATCTTTTGTGTCAATACTTTTTTTAAAACATTTTTAAATTTTTTTAAAATTCATGAAATTTGTGGGACATTTTTAAATATAATAATTGTAATTGTTTTCTTAAAGTGTTTTTTGAATGTATATTATGTATCATCGTCTTTTTATGATATTGAATTATCGAAATAAAGTATTTTGACTGACTGACTGACAGTCATGACGGCTGGAACAATGCCAGATTTGTAAGATAACAACATGTATCTAAATGGGGGGGATGCAAAAAAATATAGCATGGATCTTGCCTTCTAGGACCGACTTTGGAGAACCCTGGTCTTGGTTAATGCCCACAATAGAATAGAACTGAGTCAGGTAGGCTCCTTGCCTTATATTGAAATCACATTTGGTGGCAGGGAGTCCTGTTAGTGTCAAGGGTGCCATTCAAAATGCAAATAATTCTGCTGTTAAATTAGGGTACCATATGGGGATTTCTTACATTTAATGTCTATCACCCAAGTATACATTTTTTATACTATACTTCCTTCTTTTAAGAGGAATGTCTTGCAGTTGTTACTTTCTTTGTGCGTACCTGCTGCCCGTTTGCTGGTGGAACAGCTTCCTTCTTGTGGACCCAGGCTACCCCTCGCCGGACCCGCTCCGCGGGTCCCGCTTCGTGTCTGGGAGCAGAGGAACTTCGGGAGTGCGTGCAGACGCCAAGGGTGCCGGTAAGCCTTGCAGGGCTGCGAGCAGCGTGGTCAGGGACTCCATATCCCAGGAGTCCCTGATAGCCCGCCTGCAATCACCTGGGCCGCTCTCCCTGCAAGCCCCGCCCCTTCACCAATCACACCATCTATTTACAGACGCTTGCTCTACCGCTACGCGGGAGCGAGCGGGAGAAGCCCGGGACAAGGGCGGGACCGTCTGTGGCCGTCCGGGGCCAGAGGAGGCCGGGCTGGGCCACATCCCTTGGCCTCACAAAGCGGACTTCCAGCCACCAGGACTATGGCTTCAGGAACCCGGTCCTGTAAGACAAAGAAATCTGCTGGAGATGTTGTTATAGGTACTATGGACCAGTTCATAACCCGTGCTGTTTCCATAGTTGAGAAGGAGATAATCTTGGCTGAGCGAAGGTTGTCTCGGGACTCTTTAAGCACGTCTAATAAGCGCTCTTCTTTGGGTGCCATTGCCCTAGCTGATAGCCCTGGTCATATTCCATCAACCCCCTTAGTAATAGTTGATTCCCCCACCATTGATGAGAGAGTGAGTAGGATTAGGGCTAGTCTAGAAAGGGTAACCACCACAGCTCCAAGTATTGTGCTCGACCCGACACACTCCACTTCCTCTCTTTTTAGTGTTCCATCACCAGAGAGGCAGATTCCAGATTGCACTCCCAATACCCCTGATGATTTGAGCCCCCATGTGTTTGTTAATACAGCTGTGAATTCCCCATCCACTGCAGGCCATTCTGATACTAACACTTCTAGAGTGGTAGTCCCCGAAACTGTACCTGCAGGGAATCTAACCCTAGGCATCGTCCCTCGAAAGAAGAGAAAGCGTCCCATTAGTCCCCGTAGGGGAGGCTCTCTAAAACCTCATAGTAAGGTTAGTAGGAACATCACACCAAAAGGGGGTATTACCCCGAATCAGGTTCTTCGCTCAAAACCCCAAGCGCCCCATATTGAAGACGCTGCTGTCGAGGGCACTCCTGGGCAACTGGCCCCTATAGATGCTAGCATTTGCCTCCAAGTTGAGAGCATCATTAAGTCTGTGGTGATGCCACTCGTAGATAAGATCGATGGCCTCACACGCAAACTAGCCTCACTTGAGCAGTCAATGCTGGACAATTTTTATGCAGTGAAATCGTTAGTTAAATTTCACGCTAAAACTCAGGCTGAAGAAAACGGTGGGCTAAGGAGCGGTGCCGCTCCAACAGTTCCGTCTAAACCGACAGCCCTCCCTGATCCCTCACCTAGTTCAAAAACGCCTGCCTCGGCTAAGGCTCCCAAACCTATTACTGGAACCATACCCCCCCCACCGACCCCTACCCCTGAGCCTAGTTTGGCATGTCCAATGAACAAATCCAGCACCCATGTACCAAAGGCACCCAAGGTCAAATTTACTGCAAATCACAAGCCTATTACTTCCCAAACTAAGGCAACTGGAGATATAGTGACCGTAAGCAAGGGCGCTGCAATTATAATCACATCCCCTACTACTTCTGCTTCGCATGTAGCGCCCAAATCCCCAGCAAAAACTACAAGAAAACCCCCAGCCAAAGACAGGATAAAACGGCGTATGCCAAATGCTAGCCTTCCGCCTGGCTGCAAGCCCTATGTGGTTATTCTAACAGGGGTACCTGAGCTTGACGAGGGCTCTTGTGAGTCCTACTCTGAACTCAAACACAAGACGCTCTCCTGGCTAAAAGCTAATAGACCCCTCCCAGGGCACATTGATGGTAGAATAGCCTTCGTCCGAAGGGTGGGTTGGATCGGTAACAGACGCAAGGCTATTACCGGGGACTGTGTGTTGATTAATTTCAATGATCCCAGAGCTGCTGGCATGATTTGTAACCAACAGTCGCAGCACAACTTTTGCGACATACAAACTAGGGATTTGGGGTATTTTTATCACCCTCCCCCCTTAATGGGGCTCAATAATAATAACAATAAGTTCTTCCAAGATGGGGGTAGAGGTGTATGGTTCTCTCATTACCCGACCTTGGATCCTAGAGCAAGGGCATGGACTCCCTCCCAACCAACCACTCCACAGGGTTGGGGCTGGTGACTTAACACCTTAGAGGTAACAAATGTCTCCCCCCAAAGGGCTGACACAACTTCTCTGGTAGGGGAGGTACCGCTGACCAACATTGTTGTGCCCGATCCCTCGCCTATCCCAATCCTACCCTTTCCTTCAGGTGATGGGACAGATAAACTTGAACTAGGGGATAGTCCTCAAACTTCGGGTCCTCAGGGTGGGAATAGCGGTTATAATGAGTCCCAGCATCCTGCCCCTTTGAAAATCATTAGTTGGAATGTGGCAGGCTTAAGCAGCAAGCTAGATGTCCCAGACTGGGTGGCGCTTGTTGAACCCCACTCAGTTTGCGCATTTCAAGAGACATGGTGCGTAGAACCAAGGCACCGAGTAGGTAATGCCACCTTTTTTGTCCCGGCAGAAATTCCAGTCTCGGGAAGAGGTCGCCCTTTCGGAGGTCTCTTGGTTTGGATAAACATTACTTTGGGATGGAGGGTACACCATCACCCCCAAAAAACTCCAGATTTGATGCATCTCACTGTAACTTGCCCAAGGAGAGCAGAAAAACTGGAGATTTTTAATATCTATACACGAGGGGCCACCGGGAGAGCTTTGTCACCAACGCTCTTGGACCTGGAGGTAGCCCTGGGTGAGTGCTGTAGTGATTCCCTAATTTTGGTCATGGGGGACCTCAATTGCACATTTGAGCCCTTGTTACCCGATGAATCCCTGGATCTAAATGATGAAGATTCTAGGAGAGGTGTCCCGTCACTTGACTTGCCCATCATAAATAGTTGGACACCCAGAATCATCCAACTAAATTCCCTCACTTTAGAGCATGGTCTAAGGGCAGCCAATGGGAGGACTCCATCAGACCTAGTGGGGGCTCATACATATAATAGGGTCGGCCATTCTTCCCGGATCGATTATATCCTTCTAAACTTTTCTTTGTGGGCTCACATGAAGGATATGGTAGTCCTACCCTCCTTGGACAGTGACCATAACGCCCTTTCTTTGACACTATCAACCTGGTGGAAAGAGAACTTCCCTGGAAATGGAAACCATGACGCTCTCGCAACAGGGCCACTGGGAGGAGTGGTCCCAACAAACTGCTTAAGACGCTTGAAATGGGACAAAGTGGCAATAGATGAGGAGAAAATGGCATGTATCAGAACTGTTACTTCCACAGCCTGTGCCATTTTAAAAAGTCAGCCTATTTGCCCTAATCAGATTACAGCATTGTTCTGTGAGGTCTCACTCTCAATTGGGGACCTTTTCAAGGCCAAAGTAAAAAATGGGAACCCTAATCGTAACAACCAACAAGGCAAGTCAGGATGGTACACGAAGGAGTGTCGTGCCAAGAAGAGAGCCCTGATACTGGCGGTGAAAAGTGGTAATGCCACCCTAATATCCACTGAACGGAAGGGCTATAAATTGGAGCTCAAAACAGCAAAGAGAGACTGGGAAGACAAGTTTTGGCAGGATCTCCGAGCTGCCAGCGGCGGAAAAAACGCAAAAGCTTTCTGGGACTTAGTTCACAAGAAGAACAGACCCCTTGATACAGTTATCACCTGTAATATAAGCGAGGACTTATGGTTTACACATTTTTCGAAATTGTATACGGCATCCGCAGTTGAAGCGTTGGATTTTGTTTTCCCACAGCCCCTAAGAGTGATGGAAAGATTCGAGGAATGTCTGTTTACTAAGATAGAAGCGGAAAGTGCAATAAAATCTTTGGTTCCACGCAAGGCGGCTGGCCCCGATGGTCTTCCGGGTGATTTGCTCCGAGCTGACATAGATGATTGGAGCACACTGATCTCTTCGGTTTTGAATGCTGCTTTGGAAGGCGCACCTTTGCCTGCCTCTTGGATGGCCGCTGAAGTGGTTCCCCTTCACAAAAAAGGCTCGAGAGATGACCCAGGGAACTACAGGCCAATCAGCCTGATCGACTGCTCACAAAAAGTTGCAGGCAAGGTTCTTTTAACAAGAATACAGCAATGGGCAGATGAGAACAGGATCCTTTCGGATTTTCAGGCAGGGTTCCGTGCTGGCACTGGAACAATTGAACAATCGCTAAGGCTTCTTATGATCCACTGGAAGGTCGTCACAATTGGGAAGGGTACATTATATCTGGCCTTCATCGACCTCCGGACGGCCTTCGATTTGGTCCCGAGAAATAAACTCTGGAAGGTTCTTAACGATCTTGGCCTGCCACCTTACCTGCTCCACCTGGTCATGAAGTTCCATGAAACCAACTACGCCCAAATTCGCTGGGGTCCCAATGGCCAAAAAACCCGAAGAATAGATGTGAATAGAGGAGTGCGGCAAGGGTGCGTTCTTGCCCCAACACTCTTTTCGCTCTATGTTAATGGGGTGGTGGACCACTTGTCAAGGATTCCAGCAGATGCCCCTCGTCTGGCAGGTCGCTCCATCCCCACCCTGCTTTTTGCGGACGATACTTTGCTCCTTTCAAAATCGCCAATGGGCCTACAACAGCTTCTCTCAGGCTTTGACGATTTTTGTAAACAAAGAGGACTCTGTATAAATACAGATAAAACAAAGTACCTTATTTTGAACCCTCCGCAAAAACTGGGCCCTCCGCCAACATTGGGCTCCGTGGCATTGGACAGGACTAAAACCTTCGATTATCTGGGCATCAGGTTGGTGGATTCCATGAAATGGGACCAGCATCTGCTCAAAATGTTGCTAAACCTAAAAAGAATAACCGGGACCCTGCTTAAAGAGCAGAGAGCAGCCTCAACTAAACCTATAGCTGCAGTATTGGACATCTACGCGGCCAGAGGAGTAAGTGCTGCCTTGTATGGGGCGGAATTATGGGGAATGTCGAACTTGAAAGACCTTACTCGAGCTGAGAATTCCTTCTTGAGAAGCTTGATGTCCCTTGGCCCGTCTGTCCCCATCTTGCCTCTGCAATTGGACATGGGCTGTCGGGCTATAGAAGATCTAGCGAAGTTACGCCCTTTGCTTCTGTGGGCTCGCATCTGGAGAGTTCCTGAACTCTCAAGTTATGCGGATGGTCTACGGGAGTTACTAAGTTCGGCAGGGTGGGCGAAAATAAAGTGGCTAACGGATATCAAAGCCTTACTTACCAATCTGGGGCTGGAAGAAGCTTGGCACCAACAGTCAGCCCCCCCCAAATCCACAATAAAACAACTTTATTGGAATTGGGTGACATACAGAAGGAATTCCTCCACCTCGATATGCAAATCGACTAGAAACTTCATGGAGTCCAAAGATACCCCCTATAGAGAACTGTATCTGGACACCATCTCAGCCTCTTGGGAAAGGTCCCTGTACTTTAAATTCAGAATTGGTCTTCTCCCCGTAATGGAATTTACTTGCCACTGGAAAATCCCATACCAGACTGCTCCGTGGTGTCCCTTTTGCCCACAGCGCAGAGAATCTGTCCCCCACTTTTTATTCGAGTGTCCTGCATATATAGTTCCACGGTCAAAATGGCTCAAACCCATGTGTCGTACTCTGGGCACTAGGCATTGCAACGTGGCCTTAAGAATTCTTTATTCGGACACTCGTACTTTTTACGCATGTGCCACCTCGAAGTACCTTGGGTGGGCATGGCGAATCCGGTCAAAAAGACTTAGGCAAATTGTTTAATTTCATTTTTTACCATGGTCTGTTTTAAACTAAATGCTTATTTTTAAACCCTATAGATCCATTTTCTGATAGCAGAAAGTTGCTGTTTATTTTAAATGTACTGAAAAGTATTTTTTTATTGATTGTATGCTTTTTAAGATATAGTTATATGTCGAAATAAAGCCTTTTTGACTGACTGACTGACTATTACACTCTTATCTTTCGCAATGTTCCAATCTCAGAAGGATGGTTGACTGAGTTTGCTCTAAAACTCAATGCCAATCTACATCACTCTGCGCTTCGCCATTCTATTCGATAACACCACTCTACTCTTCCACTCTGACACCACCACTCTGCTACCACTGTTCTTAATGCCCCTCTACTCACAACTTAAGACCACTGCATTTCATGCCAATGTATTCTACGCCACTCTACTATATAACACTGCAGTCTACAACAGTCTACTCTGCACTTTCTGCCACTGAACTCTACGCTACTGTAAGTCTCACCACTCTTTTCTGCACCACTATTCTGCTGTGTGCTGCTGCACTCCACTGTACTCCGACGCTCTGCAAGACTGCACTCTACTCCAATTAACTCAATGCCATGCTACTCTGCATGACTGCACTCAGTCACTGCATGCTACACCACTCTACACACCTAGCTTTGTCACTTCACTCTGCACCCCGGCGCTTGTCACTGCACTCTATGCTACTGCACTCTATTCTGCACTGCTCAACTGTACTGCACTCTGCACCACTACACACTGCATCCCGCCATACCACTCCAATCTATTCTGCACCACTGCAGTCTATGCCACTGAACTCTACCTTACTCCGCTCTACACCTCTGCAATCTACGCTGCACCACTCCACTCTACTCTGAAACAGTCTACTTTACGCCACTGCAATCTACTCTGCACTCTACATCTCTCTACTCTGTGCCAATGCACTCTACACCACTTTACTCAAACCCAGTGCATGCCACATCAATCTACTCTGTACCACTGAACTTTACACCACTTCATTCTAGGTTACTTCATGCTACAACACTCTACGATATAATACTCCACTCTGTCAAGCTCTATTCAATTAAACTCTACTCTGCCTTATGCCACAACACTTTACTCCACGCTATGCCTCCCTACTCTACTCAACAACACTACAAAACTCCTTCTATGCCACTTTACTCCACTCTATTCTATGACACTACTCCGCTCTACTCCACAATACTCCACTCTATACCACTCCACTCTGACGCTCAACTCTACAACACTATACTCCACTCTGCCAATCCACTCTCCTACACTACTCCACTTTATGCTACTACACAGCAATCTACTCTGCTCTACACCACTCTATGCAACACCCTCAATGTTACCCCGTTCTACACCCCTCCATGACACTCTTCAGCTATAATCTAGGCCACTTCATCACATTCCACTTTTCGACACGCCACTCTCCTTTATTCCACTAACCTTTAGCCATGTTGACCAACACACGCTGGCGTACAATATGGCTAAAACATATTGACAAAGCCAATAGCTCTTGCAAAGGCCAGACCTTTTGGCGTTGCCACTGCTTGTTTATTTTAACCAATACTGCAGGCCATCGGCAGAAGACATTGACAAGCCATCATGTGTCAAGAAAAGGCAAATAATGCAGCATAAAGTGGCACATTTCTTTTTATAGTATTACTTCATTATTTTGTCATTTTTGCACTCGCTAACACAGTTCATGCATAGGTTGCAACTCATTTGAACCAGTTTAGCAACGAAACATAGCAATAAGCAAAATAAAAGTGATCAGTCAAGCTTTGCATAAAGCCTTCCACAGGCAGCAACACGTTGCTGCATTTTTAGTTACTTTTGAACCGTTAAAGCTAAAAACAATATTTTTGTTGTTATACCTGCAGGTTATGCAGCAGATGGTGGATTATGTGGCATATGCGGCTGATCCATATATAACGCAGCGCAGCACAATTGCATAATTCACTAATGGCATCCTCCTAAGAGAGTGTATGAAAGCGTCTACGTTCTTTCGCTATTCAGCAGTTAGTAAACGCTGATTACGGGGTCTGCCAGGATGAGCAGCCAGAGGTGGGAAGACTCCTCCGCACTTTTCCAAATGGCCATCCACACCTTATGCATCAGCCGTATCCGGAGTTGCGATTGCTTATGGCAGAAATTTCTGAATATCATTTTATGCTCTCCTACAACCCCCAACACACACACACAACCCTACGCTGGTCAAAACATACATTTTACCAAAACAACTTCCATTCTGACCAATCTCCATCATATTCAAGAGGGTTTTTTTTAAATATATATCGCTAAATACTAGCCTTCCACTCCTGAATTTGTTTAGAGCTTGCTTGCTGTGTGGGGGCGCTCAGTTTGGACAATTGTGGAAGCTGTGACTGTAGCACAATCTTTCTGGTACTACAGGGGGCAACTTGGTCAACGAATTGCACCTCCGCTTTAGAATATCACATACTTTCAACCAGTTTATCAGCCAGCCTATTACATTCATATCCAACATGAGACGGTCAGTGGTGACGTCACCCAGCGGCGTGCTGTCGGTATATCAATTTAAAACAACTGTGGCCTCTGCTTTCTATGTCGCACTCTCACTGACGCTCTCTCACTGACGCTCTCTCACTGATGCTCTCTCACTGATGCTCTCTCACTGACGCTCTCTCACTGATGCTCTCTCACTGACTCGCTCTCTCACTGACTCGCTCTCTCACTGACTCGCTCTCTCACTGACTGACTGGCTCTCTCACTCACTCACTGACTCGCTCTCTCACTGACTCGCTCTCTCACTGACTGACTGGCTCTCTCACTCACTCACTCACTGACTCTCTCACTGACTGACTTACCTTCACACTCCTGTTATTTATGCCCCCCATACCAAAAAAAACCGGCAGATACAAGTTGCCAGCATTGAAAGGACAAAAAAAACTCCAGACGTTATTTAATATGGTCGTTCAGCTGTACATAATGTTTTTTTGGTCATATCTAAGGTAACAAATGCTTCTTCCACTTCTTTATTATAACTTTTCAGCATGCAGCAGAATCTGTACAGCACAGCTTAAAGACATTGGTAAAGTCAATATATCTTGCTAAACACTTAAAAGTTCCCAAAGGCGAGACCTATTGGCTATGCCAATGCTTGTTATTATTTAGTTGTGTAAACCAGATGCTTCATCCTTAGAACGTTTGTGGCATTTCCTATTCATGCCCCCAGTGCTTTTCTTTGCACTTCGTAGGCATTATGTGATTGATTTTTTTTCAACTTAACCTATTTGATCATTATGATCATATTCTAAATATTGTAATAAACACTGGATATTAAAAATAAAGTTAATACATCAGAACTATGTTATATTTTACTACTAAAAAGGCAGCCACAATTGCAGTTACCTTGCAGTTAAAGGGACTTGATTTGAATGGTGCAGCAGGTGCAGTGGCACCGGTGTCAAAAGCTCCAGGGACTCCACTAAACCCAGAGTATTGCTAACATTTAAAACTAAATAGGCAGTCACAATTGCAGTTACCTTGCATGTGAAAGGGGCTTCATTTAAATAGTGCAGCAGGTGCTGTGCCACCAGTGCCAAAAGTTGTCATAACTCCACTAAACACCAAATATTGCTATATTTTATTACTAAACAGGCAGTCACACGTGCAGTTATCTAGCAAGCACTAGGGCCACGATTTCAATAGTGCTTCAGGTGCAATGTCATCAGGACCAAAAGCTCCAGGCACCCTACTAAACACCAAATATTGCTATATGTTATTCCTAAACAGGCAACCACAAGTGCAGTTAGCTTGCAGGCAACAGGGTCATCATTTCAATGGTGCAGCAGGTGCAGTGACACCGGGTTCCAAAGCTCTAGGAACCCCTCCAAACACCAAATATTGCAATATTTGACTACTAAACAGGCAGTCACAAGTGCAGCTACCTTACCGGCAATAGAGTCATGATTTAAATGGTGCAGCAGGTCCAGTGGCACCGGGCCTAAAAGTTGTCAGAACTCCTCTGACATCAAATATTGCTATGTTTAACTACTAAATAAGCAGTCACAAGTGATGTTACCATGCAGGCATTAGGGGCATGATTTGAATGGTGCAGCAGGTGCAGTGGCACCGGGCCAAAAGTTGTCAGAACTTTACTAAACACATAATATTGCTATTGCATCAATTAATTCTGTTATTTCCCTCTTTGAAAAGTTTGCTATTGCTTACCAGCACTAAACCACTAGTAACAGCACAGTATTTTGCCTTTTTGTACATAAATGAGTCATAACACTTTAACAGTTTCTGTAACTTATATTGTACAACTACTCAGCAACCTACAACTCACAACAAAATACCAGCCTATTATTGATCACATATGTGAAACCTAATGCGTTTACCAATGCTTGTTGGAGTAATCTGTCCCGCAAACAAACAAAAAAATTACTGATTTCCTAACTTCTTGTGTATGGCAAAGGTTTACACATTACTCTTCCAGATATATTAACAATACATCCGCATATTGAAATAGTCATGCTGTAAGTAATACAGCCAGAACCAATCCTAAGGTAATACATCCCCATCATGAAGTCATGTGTGTGTGTGTGTGTGTATATATATGTATATGTGTGTGTGTATATGTCTGTGTGTGTGTGTGTGTGTGTGTGTATATATATATATATATATATATATATATATACATACACGCACACACACACAGACCAGACTTAACATAAAGCTATGAGTCAGGTAGGCTCCTTGCCTTGTATTGAAGTCACATTTGGAGGCAAGGAGTCTATTAGTGTCAAGGGTGCTGTTCTCATTGCAAATGATTCTACAGTGAAGTTAGGGTACCATATGGTGATTTTTCCTACATTAAAGGTCTGCTATCACCAAACTATGATTCATTTTTTATACTATACCTCCATCTTTTAAGCGCTATATCTTACAGTTGTTGCTATTACACGCTTTCCTATTTCTCCATTTACCAGTCTCAGAAGGATGGTAAACTAAGTTCTCTACAACTCTATGCCACTGCACCTCACTCTACTCTCTGCCCCTCCACAACACTCTGCATTTTGCCACTATACTCGATAACACCACTTTGTGTCACCACTTGACATCACCACTCTGCTACCACTACTCTCAACGCCCCTCTAGGCCCCTGGACATCTTGCCAATGTATTTTACACCACTCTATCATATACCACTTCACTCTACGACAGTCTACTCTGCCACACTGCACTCTCTGCCACTGAACTCTACACCACTGCACTCTAAGCTGCACCACTATTTTACTCTGCGCCCCTGCACTCTTGATTCTCAGCTCTACAAGACCGCATTCTCTGAAACTGAATGCACGCTACTCTGCACGACTGCAGTCTAAGTTACTGCAATCTGCATTGCTCTACGCCACTCTAATCTATTCTGTACCATTGCACTCTAAACTACTCTATCACTGCACTACACCTCTGCAATCTACCCTGCACCACTCCACTCTATGCCACTCTTCTCTGAAACAATCTACTTTACACCACTGCAATCTACTCTGCACTCTACATTGCTCTATTCTGCGCCAATGCACTCTACACCACTCTACTCAGCCAATGCACTCTACACCACTCTACTCAACGAGTGCACTCTACGCCAGTCTACTCTGCACCACTGTTTTTTACACTACTTCAATCTAGGCTACTGCACTTTAACACACTATAAGCTTTGATACTCCACTCGGTGATGCTCTACTCCATAAACCTCTACTCGACTCTTTGCCACTCCACTCTACAACACTACTACATGCTATGTCACTCTTCAACAGTACTCAACAACGCTCTACCTAACCCCCTCCATGCCACTTTAGTCCACTCTATTCTGAAACATACTACTCCGCTCTACTCCATGCCACTCCACTCAGACACTCGATTCTACAACACTTTACTCCACTCTCCTACACAACTCCACTTTATGCCACTCCACAACAATCTAGTCTACGCAACACTTAACGCCACTCTGTTCTACACCACTCCATGACACACTGTCGCTAGAATATATGCTACTTCATCACATTGCACTTTTCAACATGCAACTCTTCTTTACCCCACTAACTTTTAGCCGTGCTGAACAGCCACGCTTGTGTACAATATGGCTAAAACATATTGGCAAATACAATAGCTCTTGCAAAGGCCAGACCCGGTGGCTTTGCCAATTCTTTTGCATTTTAACCGATACTACAGACCATCGACAAAAGACATTGGCAAGTCACATGGTCCAAAAGGCCAAACTTATTGGCTTTGCCAGTGCTTGTTTTTGTAACCATTATTTGCTCTGCTAACAAAGTAATAAAACTGTACTTCTCAACATCTTGTGAATGGCAAACAAGTATTACTACTGGAGATCATCCTAGAATAATACTTCTGCATATTGACACGCCATGCAGTAATACAGCCAGAACCCATCCTGCGGTAATACATACCCATTATTAATTAATCAACTAGTACGGTTCCAGTCACACTCTAAAGTTATCCTTGGATCATCCATGAGTAATGCAGCCTCATTCTGAAGACATCACAAAATTATTCTGTAATAATACAGCCCCATCCTGAAATACTCAAAGGATCATCCTGGAGTAATCCAGCCTAATCTGAAATCATCACAGGATCATTCTGGAGTAATACAAGGTCATCACATGTTTTCCACTGAAGTAATCAGCGACACATCCTCGAGTAATCCACCCTAATCCTGTAATCAGCATGGGATCATCCAGCAGTAGTTCAAGCTCATCACATCTTTTCCACTGAAGTAATCAGCCCCTAATCCTGGAGTAGTTTCTCTGATGACGCTAGATAAAGTCATCCCATTTAAATATTCTGCCCTGTGGGCATACTTCAGGATGGCTTCGGATGACATCCCCAGTTAATTGCAGGAATAGCCTGGCTGAAGTCATCGAATGACTTCAGAATCACTCCAGGATGATCTTCCTTTTTTACTTGGGGCAGCAGCGTCGCAAGGATATGGGGTCATGGCCAGGTCTGCCGACTTTGGAACTGGGAAACTCGAGTTTCAGCATCGACACAATATCCAGTAATTCTGGGGAAATCTCGTGATCACCCCATGCCTACAATTATGAACGTGACCTTGCGTAATGTGACTGGTAGTCCTGTAAAGCGCTCCAGTAACTTCGGGTCGAGTGTGAACTATATAAAACTTCAAAAAAACAGGATGCCGTTGCATGGAGCAGGAAAGCCCATTTGACTGCTGTTGGGACAGTAAAATACTGCAATTTACATTGTTCAATGGAGTCCCACCCGACCATACGCTCCTCCTGACTTCAAGGATAGCAGCCTCCTGAGATCCATCAATAAAACAGGCTTTAGAGGCACCGCCTGTAGGAGGTCTCTAGCTCTATGACTCCAAGCCCTGCCCTTTCTAGATCACTCTATTAATCACCACTGTATCGCCGAAGCGCCAAAAGTAAATATTATCCTAATGTAGCACAAACAAATATTCATTTACGTATTTAGGGGGTGGAGGGGTGGAGAGAAGCGGGGGAGGAGGGTGCACCACAGACAAGTTAAATGTAAAAATGTCTGTGAAAGTGCTACACCCCACCCTCCCCGTGTAAACAAACAGAAATGTACTCGAGGGAGACATCACAGCTGGGTTGGTGCTCCTTCTGCACACAGCAGGGGTCGGTGGCCTTTGCAAACAATTAACGTGGTTGGGAAGACTTGCAGAGATTCAAGTACCTGTTAAACATGCACTTCAAACAGCAGGTGGAAAGAAAGAGAGGGTTTAGGGCAATCTAGAGGCAGCTAACTGACAGAGCTGCTCAAATGCAGGGAGCAAGTTAAACAAGGAGTGCACCATTTAAACCAAATGAACAGGTGGTATTTTAGGGAACAAACAATGTATTGTCATTATGAGATTCTTTGTAATCTGTATTTACTTTGCTGTCGTAGAAGCCCATTCTTACAACCCTCATACCCCCTAAAAAAACTGAGTTCTGAAGTTTTCGAGGTGTGTGCGTGAGTGGTTGATTCAGTCTAGGGTCCTTGCAGTCTTGTTTATTTCATTATAAGACCAGCGATGCAAGAGCCAGAATGCAAAGCAAAACTGGGCTAAACGGCCTACTCAGTATGGACATAGAAAAAAAGAAAACTTTCAGACATAGTTGATTACATTGTATATTTTGTGAGATGTGTGTGTAAACCTTTCTGAACTTGTTTGACGCACTTTCTAGAGAGTGACCCAGGACAGCGTGTTTCTAATAGTCAGCCACACTTTTTAGAAACCACATAGCCACGCCCACTGGAATCATGGGGCAGGGAAGGACCATATAATGCAGCAGGGTTGACTAAAACAATCTGCAAGAAAAGCACATCATGTAAGGTAATGTGGCACATTTTGTGATGCGGTTATTTCATAATGTTGTTATTTTTTCACATTTGAACACTGTTGGTGCAGAGGTTTCACCTTATAAGTACGAGTTTAACGCTTAAATACAGTAATAAGCAACTTAAAGGTGACAAGCCTACATCTGCATAGGGCTTTTCAACTGCAGGACTTGAAACATTTTCTTTGTTCAAGTCTGCAGATTATTAGCAGATGACGGATTTTGTGGCCAACGCAGCAAATCAAAAATTATGTGGAAACCGCGCAGCAGCAGATTTGAGTTATTCCAGCGACCCTGGTTAGAACCTAGTACGTATGTCCGAGGAGTACAGAGAACCAAGGCTCCAACTCTGAGACTGTACTAGGTTGCTAAATATAGTGGCCTAGCAAGGGTGCCTGGACCCTAATGCCAACATAGAAATAGGACCCTAGTACTTTACTGGATATTAACAAAATCCATAATTGTGCAGAGTGGTTCCTTCACAGCGTTGAGCCCCATTGTCACTGCACCTGTTGTACCATTGGTAGCCGTGTTGTTGCAGACGAATCTAGGACTCTAGTTAAATATTTCCGATTTATGCCCTTATGTGGTTATATCAAATCATATCCTTATATAGGCATAAGAATCATACCCATATTAAGACATAGCCAATGCAGTCCAAATACGGCAAGGTTACTCCTATAGACTCCTAGAAAGCACAACGCATTCTTAAACAAACCAAGCCTCCAGCAGCCCGGGAATTCCCCCTGCTTCTGTATTGATTTGTCCTAGAACTCCCGGAGTCCTGAAAGAACTGCGAGTTCTTAGTGACGTCTTTTGTCCAACCTTAAGTCAAACTCGGCACCTTCCAGGTATAAATATACCAGCATCTGCCCTAGCAAAACTCACAGTGGTTTGGAGCAGATCGACTATCTACTTGCCCAACACCCTGCTGTACCAAGTTCTGAAGGAAACCGACCCTCCTGCTGACGCACTGAGAGAGACGCTGTCTTTTCTCTTGCCAAGAAATCCAGCTCCAGTGTTTCCCTGTCACCCTTGTGGGTTGCTGGGAGATCGAGTCCTGAGAGAGAGATACAAGACCTCCTTCATTCTATAACCAAGGTACAGAGCTGATTAGACCCTTAGAGAATTCTTGATTTAGATTCTTGGCAGAAACTATCTTAACTCAAACTACATCTCACTTACTCCTTCCCATGTACTAGGCTTAGGTTAGGTACACCGGGGTAGGCGTATCTTAGAAGCACCAGTTGAGTACGTTTAGTCATGATTTTATCATTGTATGTATTTTATCCATTTTAAACACCGTATGGCTTAGAAACCATACCATGCTTTTACAGTATTATTTTATAATACTCCTTTTACTGTACGCACTTTACTTTATGACAAGTATTGCGATTGTAGCAATTCACTTCTCTTGCATGAGAAAGAAGACTGTTCAATAAATAACCTCTTTTATTGAAAACGCCCGTCTCTCTGTTTCTCTGCACTTCTGGTGAAACTAAGCATGCACGATTGACTGAGTAAAATAGCTATCTATTGTTTCCGCGACTCTGGAGATATACTCCTTATTCTTGAGGGAGCAAAGTTGTCATGTTTATGTGGTTGTCAGAAACTAATCCCTTCTTGTGAATTCAAGAAAATTTCTAGTGACCTCGGAGCTAGCTGGCATTCATAATTAAGTCTAACATATTCAATAGAGATCTAGTCGACCTAAGTCCTACGTCTAAACTATCGTTTATGTTATTCCAATGCGCAGAGCCTATTGGGAATATAGGAACTACACAACGTTTGGTAAGGCGATAATTTAACACTAGATACTAGAGTAACTCAGTCGTGCTTTTCACACAGACCCCTTTTTCCAGAAAAAACTCCAATAGACGTCTGGAGTGGGTGAAAGGTTAATATCCGCCAAAACGTAGTAGGAGGAGAATCCTATGAATTAGTTTTTGGTTTAGTCAACGTTGAAGGATACAGTGTTCCAAAATATTGTGCACCTAATCTTTGTTTCCTTGAAACCTGCTCTGCAAACTTTCTGTCAGCAAAAATACAGAAAGTGACGAGGAAAGGGAGAGAGCTAGAATAGCAGCTCAAGCAGTCTTAGATGACACAGCTCTCCAACAAAATGACCCGGATGATATATTCATCCCAGCAAATATAAGGAAAACCATAACTATAAAACTTATAGAAAATGGAGTATCATCAAGAGGTGGTACAGTCATATTTGTGGTAGAGGCACATGAAGATCGGCAGACAGAGGTATTCTATTCATGGATAACTTTACCAGCAGCAAATGCTGTGACACACGAGTTCCACTACTACAAAGCAGAGGACCCTCCAGCGGAATACGTTCCTTTCGAGGACGTTGAAATTCCACTAACTTATCAGGAGCATCAGCTCTGGTTTAATGGCGCCCTAAAACATCAAAATCACATTACCAGGCTCGGTCTACTAGGTAGACCAGGAGCCACATGGCCAGTTCTAGCCAGCTATACACCACATCCTGACATTGAAGAAATGTCAAACAGAGAACTTTTAGTTCAGCTAAAACAATTAATTAAAATACATAGACAATTGGTCCAATATGTCATGCGGACTTTAACAGTCCAACCAGCCAAAAAAATTCCACAGCACACCCCTCACCAGGGGAACACAAATACAATTACACCACAGACTATACAATCAGTCATTGGCAAATTACCCGCAAAACGGGAACAAATTCCGTTCTGGTTAGCTCAAAAAATTACTCCAATAGAGGCAGTAATTCCTGATAGTACACCTCATGAAAAACACAGAATTCTGACAATCTGTCTACCAATGGGGATCGCACTACATCTGGAGGACTGTGACACTTGGGGAACAGTTTTTGCTTCAATATACACAAAAACACATGGTGTTCCGTCTATGGCGGTTATACCAGAAGTACTAAGACAGATTCCAAATTAATGCGGTCCGGAGCCTGCTTTAAATCTAGGTATGAAATTACTGAAAGACTTTAAGCAAGTCTCGGCTATACTACTAGCCAACATAAAAGGAGAAGCAGCATCTGTGGCGATCCGCCAAAAATTAAAAGAAACAGAAATAACAGAACAATCTTTTGAACTTGCCAGAATAATTGAAAAGTGCTATGAAGAATTAGGTAGAGATAGTTTGGGTGGGAAACCACTAAAACCACAACTAACTGAAAATCCTGAAAAAAGCTTTATTAAGAATAATCTCATTACTCCAAAAAAGAAGTGGGAGGGTAATAAACAAACCACTCCCAGAGAAAAACAGTTTTAGTCCAGAGGAAGGTCTCCCCAACGGAGAAATAGATCTCCAGGACGAGGGGACAGGTCTCCACAACGGGAGCCCTCTGAAAAAAGATACAACCTTAGAAATAGGGACAGTTTAAGAAATCCTGACAGATATCTAAATAATGATACACGTCCCTCTCGATCTTTTCAGACTTCCTCACAGAAATCGGAAAGAAGAGGACTGTCAGAACATAAAGAAGATCGCGTCAAGTCCAAAGACAAGGAACCTGCTCATCAAAGTAAAAAATTACAATTTCCTAAAAAGAAGGTAGCTAGTATTAAAATAAAACATGCCGAGGATTCTGAGGACACAACTCAAGAACGGAGAATGGGTCCAGACAATGCTAGACAGCGCAGCAGAAGTGACCATAGCTCGCAAGATCCTGATGAATCTTCTGGAGACAGTGGGCATGAATGAATACACTCAGGTGGAAACTGCAGACACCAGAGTTGGTGTAACCCATAAATTATATGAAATAACATTACGTATAGAAACTGACAAAACTAGGAAAATAAGAGGTCTCTTTTGGGAGAATCTATCTAAAGGCTATGATATCCTTCTAGCATAGAAAGACTGGCCACCAGAGTTTGTCAGGGAGTGCCCACATGGCGAAGAAATGATTATGCCTGCCTTCTCAAATCACATTCCAATTCATTAAAAATATACATGTGCTAGAAAATGGGCAGTGGCCCCAGCCCCTGCATTATATAAAAATCATGTAGGATGGGATGAGGATTCTCCTCACCATAACATTCAGTTAAAAAATCAACCTACTGCACAGAGGCAGTATCCTGTTAAGCAAGAAGCTAAAAAACAAGTCAGGGAGATCTTAGATCAACTTGAATACAAGGGGGTGATTGAAACATGCACCTCACAAATGAACAACCCTTTGTTTCCTGTCTTCAAACCAGACGATTCATACCGTCTAGTTTTGGATTACAGACACCTAAACTCTTGTTGCAAAACATTTGCAGTACAAAACTCACACTGTGCAGCACTAATGAATAACATTGTGCGCAAAAAATATAAAACGACATTAGATATTTCAAATGGTTTCTTCTGTCAAAACATTGCACCAGAAAGCAGGTATTTGACCGCTTTCTCCAGTATGGGGGCCCAGAGGCAATTTTGTCGTCTCCCCCAGGGATTCAAGAACAGCCCAGGATTATTTTCATCAAGTAACAAGGGTCCTTGATTAAGCACAATAATTACAAATTAAGGATAAATTATAGACAAGAATCTG
Source organism: Lissotriton helveticus (assembly GCF_964261635.1). Taxonomy (NCBI): domain Eukaryota; kingdom Metazoa; phylum Chordata; class Amphibia; order Caudata; family Salamandridae; genus Lissotriton; species Lissotriton helveticus. Next base: position 1,473,226,329 of record NC_136068.1, on the reverse strand, counting down.
TACTATAATAAATAAGGTGCCCAGCCGGACACTGATTTAATTATTAGAGGGAATAACACTTATAAGACACAATTTATACAGTGGGATACAGTCCTGTATCCTATACATACAACATTTAAGAAAGGAGACAGATTTTAAACCATAAAGACAAGAAATCAACAGGCAATTATATATAGAGAGCCGCTAGTTAAAAGATAACAATTGGTCTAGCTAAGCACATGTAGATAACACAATTTTTGTCACATTGGAAACTGATGTGTCACTACACTGACAGTCGACGGCGTTTCGATCCTATACCCTATAAAGGATCATCATCAGGACTACAGATAACATTGCCTTAATCATAAGCCTACACAAAAAAGGAAACACAAAAAGGAAAGAAAACATAATTATATTCCTGTGTCCTCTGTATTTACACATAGCATACGAGCTTCCATACCATGCTTAAAAGTGAGGATCTTCCACACGTGCGTGAAATTGTGAAGGTGACAGTCACACTCATCATTTGGGTGACATTGATGGTGCATTAAGATGTGAATTAATTTAACGGTAGGGCATTTAATGAACATAGGAGAAAGAAAAATGAGGTGGGATAAGTACCTAGTTGGCCAATTGAAGCACGGGGGCAAGGTTGGACCGTGTAGTAATTCAGCAATTATTGGTCCACGGAGCTTTTAGTACTGGGTGCTTCTATAATTGAAGCCAAGAATTATCAATATTCGCCCAATCTCTTTTCATTAAAAAGTTGGTAAAGTAAACAAGTGTAATACCTGTTAGTAATTAAGTCCGCACTATAGGGGGACCATGCGAGGCGTCTGGATGGCGCTTGAAAGAGGACTAGAAAGGAATTAAAAGAGTAGCCTTATTAACTTGTCCTTAGGGGCTTAGGGGCTGAAAAAACCTTGGTAGGGCTTACCGTTAGTCCTTTAGTTACAAGTCATTTCTAAATGATTTATCAGGACAGGCGCAGTGTGGGTTCTTGAGTCCAAGCAGTACCGGTGAAAAAGAAGATAAAAGCCCATTTACGAGTGCTGCCTAAGTAACCTCAATGTGAGTAAAAAATAGTGGGAGAAGGCAAGCTTACCGTATCTCTGTAAGGAGATTCCAATAAAAAGAGAAAGACACGACTGGAACCTTCAATCAGGTTAACGATATGGTGTGGGAATTACCTAATCGACGGGATAAGGCATTAGCTTGAGTAAGCCAGGGAATAGCCAATTTGTAACGGAGGGCTAGACCGGTGCTTACCCATAATAGCTGAAGTTAAAGCATCCTCAGTGACTGCTGGGCTCGATCGCTCCTGTCAGTAAGGATTCCGGGGCGAACCGGAACTAATAAACGGAACCTGATGCCATCTGTAAGGAGGCAGTCGGGTCCAATGCGCATGTGCAACAATTGCGGGGGCCATGTTATGTGTGGCTAAGTGGATCGAATTCAATCAAAATGCAATCCCTTAGCACTACAATCAATATTTCAAAAGGAGGGTTTTTTTTACACATAGAAATACGGTTGATTTTCGCTGGCAGGAATTTTAGAGTGTTGAGTGTTGATTATTTTCAGCCAGAGTAACAGAATTACTACAAATGTATGATGATGAGGCATTATCTTATGTCGATGACATCTATCTTACAGATGATTACCTGGAGACACACTTGACAAGAGTGAACACCATTATACTTGGGTTCGCATCTGAAGGGTACAAATTCAACTTTAAAAAATCACGAATTGCCCACCTCACTGTCCTATTTTTAGGATATGAGTTATCAAGTGAAGGCAAAAGCCTAGCAGACAACTTCTTAGAGAAGTGTGCAGTACTCCAAGCTGAAAAAACGCTGAAAAACTTACAATCAATTCTAGGTTTCCTGAATTTCGGAAGAACTTACATTCTAAACTATGCAGAGAGGGTTAAACCCCTCTACGAATTAATAAAACCTGATTTCAAACCAATTAATTGAACACAAACACACAAAATTTTTACGATCAATACAAACAGACATGTTAACTAAAACAAAACTGCAAACACGCGCAAACGAACGCAACCTTGTAATCCGAGTCATCCCAGGAAGATGCGGATTTACGTACCTGACCTTTAATGAGGGAGAAACGGTACCAATAGCTTATAAATCACACTTGTACACACAAGCTGAAATGAAATTCAGTTCTACTGAAAAAATTCTGACTGCGGTCCAAACTGCTGTAGCAAAAGAAAGAGCCCTAGCCCAAGGGAAGAGAATATCTGTTTTAACAGCAGTATCAGCCCTTGAGGCAGTAACAAGACCGAGCATTCCAAAAGCTATGGCATTAGATCCAAAATGGATATAATGGGTTAATTCTCTTGCTGCAACAGACTTGATACACGCATTTGATCCCAAAATGAAAAAGCTAGAACATCTAGAATACGAACATGAATGTCCTCTGTCGATCGAAATTCTGCCTCTCGAACAGTACGCCTGTGTAATCTACACAGACGGATCTGCACATCACTACGTTGTGAATAAACAAGTTTACAATGCAGCATGCGCGATTGTTAAAGATCGCTGGCGCATAGGTAAATTCAGACCAATGGTCACTAAAACTGAATCACTCAGAAACTGTACAGCTCAGCGAGCTGAACTACAAGCTTTAAAAACGGCGCTTGAGAATGCCGATCGCGAATTCCCCACCCTAATAGTGTGTGACTCGCATTTCTGCGTCCAGTCTTACAATGATTTCATGCAGACCTGGATTGAAAATGGTTACAAAGATGAGACAGGTGTCACAATAAAGCATAAAAAACTATGGATACAAGTAGTTATTTTACAGAAAGAACTACGAAAGGCTCATGGGATACATACGCAGAGTCTTCGACGTGATGGCGTTCACGTTGCAGGGAATTCATTGGCTAACAAAGCCACAACGGCAGCTGTTCAACCGGCTTCGCAGCTACAAAAAAGCATTCTAAAAAAAAAATAGATGGAGAAACCATGCTGACAGTAAAAGCCTCATTAAAAGGCGTCAAAAACGTTTCATATACGCTGGTATATATGCTGCTTACAACGAGGCATGGAAAGTAACGCAAATTGAAACTGCTGAAAAAATACGAGAAATTGATCGTATTAATTTAGAAAAAACACTGTCTGTAGTGGACAATGGGTTAATGACTCTGTCCACCAGAATTTATTCACTGGACAGCATTGTATCATCTGCTATTGATATAATAGAGCAGGATATGGTAATGTTACAACATGGCCAGTCCCAATTACGTTCTATTGTACAGTTAGGCTGGATGTTACACAATCTCCGTTCAGGCTACGTGCCATGGCATCTAATCAACACAACGTCATTGTTTTCTGTCTTTAACCTTACAGATAAGCAAATCTCTTTGGCACAAAGAGGGGCAGACTATACGGTGCTGAGCACTGAAAAACTAGAAAGATTACCATTGACAGTTTCCGAAAAACCTGTCATTGAATGGATAATACATGGCACCATTACAATTCCGATAACGACTTTTCAGTTTCAATATTGCCAAAAGCACATACCAGCGGGCCTGTATGAAAGATTGGGTAAAGGGTACATCAAGTCAACCTGGAATTTACCTTACACACATAGATGTTGGAGTGGGGGGAAAAAAGAGGTATTTCTTAGTGGTAACAACTGTAAAAATTCACTGAGCAGTACACTTCTGTGTAAAGAAATTAACTTGCATGGAGCCTGCGAAGGTTCATCAAATAACCTTTAATGCCACCTGCACGGCACCCCTGCTACACAAATAGAGCCTTTTTTCAGACAACTTTCCAACGGCAGTTACGTTATGTTAAGTGACCGCAGCTGTTGTGGCATGGTGCCAGGAATGGCCTATCTCGTCAGTGTTACATCCAGGGTCACTTGCTGTATGCAAGTATTGTATCCAAACAGCAAACCAGACAAGGAGGCAACGATATGGCCTTCTGAATATCTCTTCTATTCGAATTGATACTTTAAGCAGAATGAAATCCACTCTTTTACAAACAACTGTGCCTTTAACCTCGTCAAGAGAAATGTATGATCTGCAAGTCGCAAGGACAGCAGCAGAGATACATGCATTATTTTCAACAAATTGCCCCGTACATTTCGTAGAAATGTTAAGTCAAATCTTAAACATGTCTGATACCAGTGGCATCGCACATGTATTTAAGACAATTTTTTCGGGACTGTTAGCACCCTTTGAAGCAGTCCTGAGCATCTTCCCGAATTTCGTGCACTCTGTGTTCGGCGGCATGCCTCTCATCTTGAGACTCGTAGCTGGAATCTTATTTTTGTTCCTTCTGCTCCGATATGGCAAGTCCAGTCACAGACAAAACTCAGGCTACAATGGAAGAAACGCTCCTAGCAATGCGATACCGAGATCGGATTACTAAAGTCCTCGGCTTGGCTCGGCTAAGAGATCTGAATACTACCTGGTTTCTTTCATTCAGACCAATCTGGCAAGATTGCATCCTACCTGTTCTACGATGCCTGCTCTGTGGAGAAGAATGCATGTTAAACGTCTGTCTCACACTCCCATCAGCAGTACCCATGGATATCGATACTTTGCTTGGTTCGGTAACGGCTCATGCAACGTGTTGTCCCCAGCGGCTACCTATTCTGATGACGGCATTCGTTGAGACCTCACCATTACGATTAGGTGGCGGTGAGGTACGAGATGAAAGTGGCACACAGGTACAACCTTCTGTGACCATTGCTGATCTAGACACCGATGACGGCAATGCATCTCACATATGCACTATTTCTACTTTTTCGGACATGGTCCAACTTTCACCTACTGTTGTACACTAATTCTTTGCCAGCCTATCTGAGTTAATGTTCTCTCCTAACAACGAGAATAGCTTTTGAAAACACGAGCACACAGCGTTCCCTGAACTCTGAATTTGGCCTTCAGTTTTGATAAACAGAACTTCTAAAAACTCTGGAACTATTTTTTCCCTGAAAGCGAAAATCATTTTTTCCCAGTTCCCAAAATATTTACCTTTTTTTGGCACATGATTCTCTGCTTAAAGTAGAACTATTCTTAGAGAACCAGATTTCTATTTTTGAAAACTCTAGAGACAATATTTTGACTTAGCCTCTAGCATATGTACAGTCTTGTATAAATTTGAATTTAAAAACATTTCTATAGCGCACTTTTACCACGCGGTTTCTTGGCGCTAAATATGTGATGACATGGTCTCCACCCTCTCTTCTGTATTAAGAGCCATTTCATAAATGTAATTTTCGTGCTTCATTCAGTCAATATTCCAATGTACTAAATATATATTATCTGAATGGTACCACTGCTTGAAAACGTACAGTAAAATACTCATTTTTCGTATTTATACCATTTCAAATGCATTTTATGTATTTTGGGGTGGGATGGAAAACACATGCATAGATATGTTTAAAATCGCTGAGTATTTAGTAATAATGGACATTATACGTGGAGTGGGTGTTGTAGACGAATCTAGGACTCTAGTTAAATATTCCCGATTTATGCCCTTATGTGGTTATATCAAATCATATCCTTACATAGGCATAAGAATCATACCCATATTAAGACATAGCCAATGCAGTCCAAATACGGCAAGGCTACTCCCATAGACTCCTAGAAAGCACAACACGTTCTTAAACAAACCAAGCCTCCAGCAGCCCGGGAATTCCCCCTGCTTCTGTATTGATTTGTCCTAGAACCCCCGGAGTCCTGAAAGAACTGCGAGTTCTTAGTGACGTCTTATGTCCAACCTTACGTCAAACTCGGCACCTTCCAGGTATAAATATACCAGCATCTGCCCTAGCAAAATAGCAGATCGACTATCTACTTGCCCGACGCCTTGCTGTAGCAAGTGCCGAAGGAAGCCGACCCTCCCGCTGATGCACTGAGAGAGACGCTGTCTTTTCTCCTGCCGAGAAATCCAGCTCCATTGTTTCCCTGTCACCCTTGCGGGTTGCTGGGAGATCGAGTCCTGAGAGAGAGATACAAGACCTCCTTCATTCTATAACCAAGGTACGGAGCTGATTAGACCCGTAGAGAATTCTCGATTTAGATTCTTGGCAGAAACTGTCTTAACTCAAACTACATCTCACTTACTCCTTCCCATGTACTAGGCTTAGGTTAGGTACACCGGGGTAGGCGTATCGTAGAAGCACCAGTTGAGTACTTTTAGTCATGATTTTATCATTGTATGTATTTTATCCATTTTAAACACCGTATGGCTTAGAAACCATACTATGCTATTACAGTATTATTTTATAATACTCCTTTTACTGTACGCACTTTACTTTATTGTGTGCGATTGTACTACAGTGTCCCTGTGGAGAGGGTCCGCGTGCAATGTAGTCATTTTTGCACTTTGGATGTTATTTGGGGTTTGGCGGATGCGGGACATTTCCAGCGATGGCAGGTACCCAACTCATCCCTTTTGCAAAGTGTGTACACTCCTGTAGAACCTCTACACCCATGTATACATTCTTAATATGGCAGAAGAAACATATGCCAAATGTTGCAATATAAATCTTAATTACTGTAATATACATAACCAATGTATATAATCACATTCCACAGAGTCTGATATAACATACTCTCTGCTCAGCCATCACCCAACATTTCTCACGGACTTGCCTCACTTCCAGTCTGAGACACAGAGATGTCAAACTATCCCATGTCAACGTTGCTGCCACAGGAGCATTGTGTTCAATGAAGAGGACAAGGACATATTGCAGATCTCCCACTTCAGGTTCATGTGTTTGTCTCCGACAGTCAGAGAAAGAGGAGGCATCTCTCTACAAAACTGCCTGAAGAACAACCTTCTTTTGGCGATGCTGTAGGCCCTGCCGTTAGACGCTCACTTATTGATGTCAACCGCAGACCAAGATTAAGACCAAATGGTGTTTGCTGCGAGGTTTAGGTGATACTCTGGAGCTGCGTTTGGCCATCATCATCAGTCCGTAGTTTGTAGTCAGATAGTAGATCAAACTCCCTCACCTGTCTTTGAATATAAATCGGATGACTTCTTGCTCAGGTGGGAGGTCTGCTGAAGTCTCAGTCACATTTTGCTCACACCCACCACAGCATGCAGCATGGTGCAAACACACTTCATTAATATACGGTCTTGCACTGTGATGATGTTATTTTGCCTGATTACATGTGCGCAGCCTTACCAGGACTGATGTATCTGCAGTGGCAGCTCTTTATAAGGAGCTTCAGGGCACAGCCCTGCATTCCGTGAGGCACCACCTACTGCTCCTTGCCACAGCTGCTAATTATTTAACTGAACAGTGCTGTGTAGGTCAGCCTTCTCCACCTACTTTCCAGGCTCTTGATGGCAAGAGAAGGATGCGGGCTGAGGCACGAGCCACCTACAGAGTACAGTAGAAAAACACAATCTAGCTACATAGTGCTGCTTAAAAATACACACTCTGTAGGTAGGTGCCTGGACTGTGCATGTCTGTGGGGCATGGGTCAACCAATCCCCTCACACAGGAACAAACCATTTTATTGATAAGGCACCCAGAGTCGGTAGAGGAAGGGTCCCCAGCACTATCTCAGCTACTTATCGGGGTGTGCTTCCAGTCCTAACAAGACCCTGGCAGGGGTCTATCCCTTTTCAAACGTGGCATTGCTGCTCCGTCTGGCCCCTTTTTGGCAATCATGGCTTTCTGGCTTTGACGTCTAGCACCAGATTCCTGCTCTCCTGATAGTGAGAACCAATGAGTATGAGCATGGATGTGTGTGAGTAACAGTGAGTGGGAGTAAGTTTGAGTGAGTATGTGTAAGACAGAGAGTGTGTGTTAAAGTGAGTGAGGGGTAAGCGAGTGAATATGTGAGGGAGTATGAGTGAGAGTGTGAGTGACTAAGATAGTGTTTGCGTGTTTTATGATTGTGAGTCTGCTGCTGGCTATGGCATACTCAATATAATTCTGGGCTTATAGCAGAACACAAGGTAACATGTTTGTGCTGGGAAATTAGAGATATTTCTTCGCATAAGGAATAACACCCGTGGGAAAATACAGGCCCTGTTGTACAAGAAGTAATTTTTGGTGTAAGGGACAATGGAAAACTTCTGTTGTTTGCATACAGGCGGAAATTCTTGGCATGAGGGCACCTGTGGCAATATGTTGGCGCTAGGACATTGGAGGTAATGTTTAGCATATGGGAGGGCACCCAAGGCAAAATTCAGGTCCTGAAATACTGGACGTAATACCTGGCATAAGGAGACACTTATGGCACAATGCTGGTGGTAATTCTTGGTGTAAGGGTGTACCCAAAACAAAATGTTGTCACTTAGAGAGGCCTATTAGGATGGCGGACGGAAACCTGGTCCGTCCGCCATGGTCGCGGCAAAAATACTCCCGACCGCATCGCGGATAATCCGCGGTTGCGATTATGATATTTCTGTCAACAAACACCGACCGCGGTGAACGGATCACATTAAACACCGTCCACGGCGGGCGGATTACACCGAAGACTGCCGTAAGCGGAGGGTACCACATAAACACCCTCTGCCGCGGACGAATTGACTGCGGAAACAGGCCCAACCGCCGCAATACCTGCGGCCGCACGATTAGGAGAACCCCGCCATCCCAACGGAACTCACCACCTTCCTCGACCGCCGCGGAAACATTGCTTCGACAAACGGAGCATGACTGCAGAAGGACCAAACGAACATCATCCCTGCCGTCAAACCGATTCTAAAATGGCAGACGAAGTAAATAGGAAACACACTAAACAGGACACACACCCACCTGAAACACCCACCCCCAACAACTACACGCCCCAATGACCCCCCCAGCACAAACAAAAGCACCCAAGTCACCACACCCACAGAACACCTGCCTGGCAACAACCATTGGGACACAACAACCACACAGAGTATAAAATGAATCCCTCCCATTACCACAATCCTTTGCATCACAGCATAGCTGCAAGAACGAGGCAGATTAGCACAAACAGCAGACACACACAAACACACATACAACCAGCACACCAACACACCCACCACACAAACCCCCACACCACCATCCCTACATACCACACACCTGCACACCCCACCACACCAACACCTTGCACATCACACACCATGGCACCCAAGAAAAATCCCAAGTTCACAGACTGTGAGTTGAAGGTCATGGTGGATGAAATCATCCGTGTCGAACCACATCTGTTCGGTACCCTAGTCCAGCAGACCACCTTGGCAACCAAAACCAACATGTGGGACAGGATAGTGACCAGAGTGAATGCGTAAGGGACCGTGCCACGCACCAAACACGAGATCCAGAGGCGGAAGCACGACCTCAAGGCAAGGGTGAAAGACATCAGGGTCAAGAACCACCTGCGGGCACAACACACTGGCGGCGGCACTTCCCCGGAGCCTTTACCATTTGCCGAATGGGAGTAGAAGGTGCTGGGCATACTGCACCCTGAGAGCCTGGAAGGAATAGAAGAGGGACTTGAGGCTGGTAAGTACAAACCAATGACCACTATCACACGGTCATGGTCTGCCTTGCACAACTGCCAAGACCCATCTCCCAGGCTCCAATCCATGCATGTGGACCACACAGTCACCCAACTGTGAAGTCCTGGCCTCAAATGCACCCACCATGAACAACCACAAATGTTGCCTCCTCCATTCACAGGCTGGCATGTTGTCAAAGCAGCCAACACCACAACTCCCAACATGCCCCCATGTCTACAGGGAGGTTGGTGGTGGGTGGGGAGTGAGAGACCACCACTACAACTCCCAACAGGTCCCCATGTCTACAGGGAGGTTGGTGGTGGGTGGGGGTGAGAGACCAGCACAACAACTCCCAACAGGCCCCCATGTCTACAGGGAGGTTGGTGGTGGGTGGGGGGGTGAGAGACCAGCACTACAACACCCAACATGCCCCCATGTCTACAGGGAGGGTGGTGGTGGGTGGGGGGGGGTGGGGTGAGAGACCAGCACTACAACTCCCAACAGGCCCCCATGTCTACAGGGAGGGGGGTGGTGGGTGGAGGGGTGAGAGACCAGCACTACAACTCCCAACAGGCCCCCATGTCTACAGGGAGGGTGGTGGTGGGTGGGGGGGGTGAGAGACCAGCACTACAACTCCCAACAGGCCCCTATGTCTACAGGGAGGGTGGTGGTGGGTGGGGGGTGAGAGACCAGCACTACAACTCCCAACAGGCCCCCATGTCTACAGGGAGGGTGGTGGTGGGTGGGGAGGGGTGAGAGACCAGCACTACAACTCCCAACAGGCCCCCATGTCTACAGGGAGGTTGGTGGTGGGTGGGGGGGGTGAAAGACCAGCACTACAACTCCCAACAGGCCCCCATGTCTACAGGGAGGGTGGTGGTGGGTGGGGGGGTGAGAGACCAGCACTACAAGTCCCAACAGGCCCCCATGTCTACAGGGAGGTTGGTGGTGGGTGGGGGGGGGGGTGAGAGATCAGCACTAGAACTCCCAACAGGCCCCCATGTCTACAGGGAGGTTGGTGGTAGGTGGGGGGTGGTGAGAGATAAGCATGGGCGGATTTAGCGAATCTGGCGTACGAGAACTTGCGTATTTACGAATTCGCAATCCGCAAGATCCGCGAACTCTCGCGAATTTGCGGATTTTTGTGTTTTTTGTGTTCGCAAGGGTTCGCGAGGATTTGTGTACCAGTTCGCAATTGCGAACTTACTTGTCGGCTCGCAACGGCCGCGACTATGTTGTTTCTACGTCTGGTTCATCATCACAGGTTCACAGCACCCTCTGTTTCACCACTGCCACCCTCTGGTACACCCATGCCACCCTCTGGTACACCCATGCCACCCTCTGGTACACCCTCACGGCCACCCTCTGGTTGGTTTATCACTGTAAATTATGGGGGTGAAAAAAAGCAAGCACACCTGCCCTGCTTCAACTGCCATGAATTAATTTGGGGTTGATTAATGTGTCAGTGATTTTGAAACTTCCAGTCTGGCTGGCACCTGCTTCCTTCCTTACCTGTAATTTACTTTCTGTTGCAGTGCAATTTTTTTTTCACAGGACCTTTATGGCCTACTTGTAGCTATTCTATGAGCCTGCTGTTTGGGTCAGAGCAGGGTCATAGAATAGTTGCAAATAGGCAACTGAACTCTGGAGGGGCCCCTCAGGAAGCACTAGAGTGAATGGTTACTAATGTTAAGATTGAACTTTTGCACCTGCTGATTGCTTTCAGTTCTGCAAAAATCATTTTTCTGCAATTTCGCGCGATTTGCGGGGCGCGAATCCGTGCGAGATCGATTTCGGGAGCCGCGAATTCATGCGAATACACGTTTTTTTTTTTGCGGCGTGTATGTTCGCGTGAGTTTGTGCATGTTCGCAAGGCGCTTGTAGCGCTACGTTTGCGAAGTTACCCTAGCGGTCGTACATGGGCGCGGCCATCTTGTTTGCGTGACGTAATTCCGTTTCCGGCCGCTATGTGTAATCTCGCAAAGTGTGCGGCTCGCTAGTACAATTTCGCGCGTGATCGCGAGGAAAATCTCGCGCGAACTTACCCACGCGGTCGTGAACGGGCGCGGTCATCTTGTTTCTCATTCATTGCTATGGTTCTGGGCATGCTCTCTGTATCCTTTCTTAATCTCTGCCATCCTTTGCTTTTTTGAAGTTTTTTTTATCTATTTTACTTATTATCTATCCCTCTATTTTTCTAGCTCTATATTTTTGTGTTTTCTGCTACTTTTTGTTAATTTTGAACTACTTTTTTAAACGCTTTTATTTTCTTCTTCCCTGTTCTATTTCTTCTTTCTTATTTTGCTTCCTTTCTGCCCAGACCATGGTAAAGGGAGCCGGGAAGAAGCCCGCAAAGGGGAAGGGTCCCGCACCCCGTGCCCGGCTCCCGTGCGGGCGTTTGAGGGGGGAGACAGTGACAGCTCGGGAGATTTTTAGTGCGGAGGAGGTGGCCGCACTAATATTTCACGTCCAGTGACGCCTCCCCAAGACCATCATGGGAAGCGGCAAGATCGCAACCGGCTACGGCATCCGGGAGCGCCGGAAGCGGTGGGAGAAGGTGTGCCGGGCCATGTTTAAACTCTCTGGGGTCCGGCGCACTTATAACCAGGCCACCCACCGCTGGACGGATGTCATGGACCGGGAACGCGACTTGCTGGACGTGCTTGGCGTAGAGATCCCCGGGCTTGGTGAGTAGTAGTAGCTATTTCTAGCTATTTCATCACTACGCTGTTTTATCCGGCTCTGTTATTTGCAAATGTTTGTTTTTTACCAAGAGCAATAATGCTGCCGATTACATTGTAGGTAAATTATATTTCAAAATCTTCTATGCATTTCAGGTGCACTGCTCTCCTTCTCAGTAGCCTTGCTACTATGCTTATTTGTTTTGTATTTTGTGTTCATTTCATTGGCCTGAGAAATTATGTATGAGTGTAGTGTAAAGAACTGCGTAATGCTAGACACTAAGGGTCATATTTTCAATTACCGGCGCATCCCTGCAAAGTAGCAGGGATGCGCCAGTAATTGTGTGCCATGCCACCACCACCCATGGGCCCAAAACGTCACAGAAGCCTTACGCATCTGTGCCGTAAAGGCGGCGCATTGCTGGAGTTGCGTGCCAACGATGGCGCAGCTCCAGCAATGCTCTGGGGTGCCCTATCTCCCCAATGCTGCATCAAGCCGTACGTCGGCTTCAAGCAGGCGCAGGGTTTGAGTCACGCATCATTGTCCTAAAAGTGACTGATTGACATCTTGTAGATTTCCCTCAGCCACTTTTAGGATTCGTTCCTGCGCAGGAACGCCCTCCCTTGCGACGGAATGCCCCCTGATGGCGCAGGGCTTTACAACGTGATGCATCTCCCATATGCGTCACTTTGTTAATATACGCCGCACCATGGCGCCTCTTTTGTTCTGCCGCTGCGTCACAAAAGTCACGCAACAATGGAGCAAAAGAGCCGCAAGGGGCTTCAAAATCAGCCCCTACAGACTCAAGTCCAGTCCTTCCTTTAGACACATGGCTATAAGAAGAAATAGTGGTGGTGGTCGGTGGATTTATAGTTTGAGTATTCACTGATCTGCAAGCACGATGGACTTTGTCTGTCACTTCGCGTGCTGCGGACTGCTGCCTGCCAGGCCAAGGTAAACCTTTTTAGTAGTCTGTTTAGTGAGTTACATAGGAACTTTTAAAGTCAACGGTCCGCAAATCAAGCAATACTAATAACGTAGTATACCACATGAGATCGGTCAATATATCCCTTGGAATAGTTGTCTATCTATTTGCTATTTCGCCAAAATATTTTGTATTGTTATTTTGAAATGTTTGATTTGTTTGACAAATATCATCCATGTTTTCTGGTCTTTCTTTCTTTCATGTTGTACATCAGCTTCCCCCAGGGGCAAGAGGAGGACACAGGAGGAGGAGGAGGGTGCTGTTCAGGATGCGGGCCAGGATCGGGCAGGCGAGGGCTCCTTTGCTGGCCCCAGTAAGTTTTAATTTTAATATAGAGTACCTATTTTTTCCTAGCGTTCCTCATTCGATTTTTTCTAAATCGTCTTTGATCTTCTTATAGACTGGATCTAAATTCTTATCCTGCCTCGACTATGACTCCCTGTGGTATTACTAGATTACTCTTATTAGTCTGTCTGTGTAGCTAACTGAGATTGCACATTTGGCAATTCCATTGGACTCCCATTCTAGTCAGCAATAGCTCTATGCACTGAGTGCAGTCCTCTGGGATTGTCCATAATGTCTTTTCAAGTCTTCGAAATGTTTATGCTTTGACAATTGCCAACAATAAAAAGGTGAATGACCACCAAGAAAGAATAAGATACTACTTTACTTTTGTTTTGGATACTAGGACAATCCATTCTACTACTGTTGCAGGGACAAATCTGCACAAACAGAACTATGGACACGAAATAATGCAATAAATTATTACATTGTATTTCGTTTTTTTCACATTTCTTTATTCCTCCTAGACCAAATATTATATAGTAGTGAGTGGTGTATTCTAACATTCTTAAATGTACTTTGTAGGTGGAACATCTGGTGGCGGGGCCAGCGCGGAGGTGGTGGTGTTGGACCAGGACTCTGGGGAGGAGGCGGTGCAAGTGCCGAACGTTCCTGTGAGGGTTCACACGGTGGTGGCGGGAAGAGGTAAGCTATTCCTTACTTATTGAGATTGAAGACTGCATAGTGTGCTTTCTGCACAGGTGTATTATAAATCAACCAGGTAGTAGCCTCCTCTAAATGTACTTCGACTTAGCTGTGAAGTTTTTGGCGAGAAGAATCCCAATAAGATCTGAGATGAACTTGATGGATGGGATGAAGGAAAAGCGAAAGAAGGGTGTAAGTAAGTGTGGAAGGACGAGAAATTTAATGATGGCTGGCAAAGAACAATGATATGTGTTTGCTTGGTCCCCGAGGTGGCTGGGAAGGAAAGAAAATGGTATGGTGCATGGCTGGGTGAATGATGAAGCAAGGATGGGTGGAAGGAGAACAGCCTGGGTGGGTGAAACAGAAACTGTATGTGTGCATATACTTTGAATGGATGGATGCCTGGATCATGGTATTATCTGACTCTTAGATAGCATATGCGTATCTAGAGTAAGGGTGGGCGTAGTACGCGTAGTCGCGCTACGCGAAGCTACGCGAAGCTACGCCAAGACGTTCTCGCACTACGCGAGCTTCGCGAGCATGCGTAGTAGCTTGCTGGTCCCGTTCGCGAGCCGTTTTTCTTGCTCGGGAGCGCGTTGTGCGTTGTCGGGGCGCTGTCTGCGTGTTCGGGGAATTGTAGCGTGCGACCTTACCCATGTGGTTGGGCTATGGGCGCGGCCAACTTGTTTTTCAATTGTCCCGCCCGCCCGCGCCCCCTATTTCCTCTTCCGGGTCGCGAATAACGCGTTCGCGCGGTGCACGTCTTGTTCGGGAACACAACTACTTGTTTACACTGACAAAGTGCGTGTTCGCGTGAAATCTCGCGCAAACTTACCCACGTGGTCGCGATGGGCGCGGCCATCTTGTTTTTCACACTCTATGCTATGGTTCTGGGCCTAGTTTTCTATCCACCTTATATCTCTTCAATCCTTACCTCTTTTCACAGTTTTTCTTACTTTTTTTACTTATCATCTATCTCTCTCTGTCCCTAAGTTTATATTTTGCATTTTATTTCTACTTTTCCACCTTTTTTTAGCTTTTTTACTGTTTTATTTTATTTCTTTATTTAAGCTCCTACTTCTTCCCCCTAACTTTCTTTTCCACCTCCACCTCCACCCCAGAACCATGGCAAAGGGGAGCAGCAGAACCGGCTCGAAGGGCAAGGCGCCTGCGACCAAGAGCCGGCTGCCTTGCGGCAGAATGCGCCCATCAGGGGTGAAGGCCCGGAATCTTTTCGGGGAGGCGGAGGTGGCCGCCCTGGTTTTTTTCATCCAGCGCCAACTCCCCTTGACCTTGGCAGCAGGCGGCAGGCCAGGGTCTGGTTACCTGCCAGAGGAGCGTCACCGCCGGTGGGCGAAAGTGCGCCGGGTAGTCTACCGTCGCTCAGAAATCCGGCGCACCCACCAGCAGCTGGCCCACCGGTGGGAAGACATTCTAGACAGGGAGCAGGACCTGTTGGACCTGATAGGTGTTGAAGTCGTGGGGATTGGTGAGTAGCTAGTAATATTAATAATTTAATATATATTATAGTAGTACAAGTATTGTGTATAATTCTTGGATGAATAAGTAATGTTTGCGGGTAAAAATAAAATTGAAATGCCGACTTACTGACCAATTGGCCAATCTGCATTCTTGAATAGGTGGTGTAGGTCAGGTGGTACTGGCTTCGTTAGTATTCTGCAATCAGAATGTTTATGGCACATTTGATTAGTGTTCTATAAGTAGACGGTCTGTGGATCTTGCAAGCCAGTAGTCATTTATACTTCGAAGTCAATTTTATTGGAATTGTTGTTCCCTAAAATGTTTGAGAGGATTTTTGAATGAGGTCTTTGTTTCACAGCACTTAATGCTTCTCTTTCTTTATTATTTCTTACATGATCAGCACCACCCAAGGGCAAGAAGAAGACGGGGTCCGAGTTGGCGGGACAACCACAGGAGGAGCGCTCCTCTACCGCGGATCCTGCTGCTGGCCCCAGTAAGTCCTACAGTGCTTATATTATTAACAATTATATTTCCCTAACTTTTTAACGCACCTTATTTTTTCTAACCTATTAATCCTCCTTCGTAATTCAATGTTAGCAAAACCTTCTTTGGTCTTACATTTGTTTTCCAAATTTTGCGTAACTATCCAATGCCATCCCTGACTTTCAGTTCCTTCAAACTGCCTCTGCCCCTAGAGTCTCTGTGCTACTACTATTAGACTGTGTGTAGCTAAGCTTGCCCTGTTGGCCACTCTTTAGTTAAGGTATTCTTTTGAATAAAGCTGTGATAGAATAGCTGTTGCCATTGGGTCCACTCCTGTCTTTTGCGTTGTCCTCTGTAATCTCCAGTCTCTCAATTCCCACCAACAAAAATGCACAACCAGATGTTTGCCTACTAATTTTTGTTCAGTTAGTATACTTCTACTACTGTTGTGGTTATTATTATTCTCTCTCTGCACATACACAACTATGTACAAGAAGAAAATAGGATGTTGTTGATGTTGGTGATAGGGAGGTTGGACCTTACACCCTGGTCACAGAACTCAGTCAGAAGAACCCATAATCCAATGACCGTCTAGTCTCCCTACCTAAGTGTCTCGGTCATAGCCAATTGTCCCACTCCCGACCCCCACACGAAGATAGTTAGATATAACCAATGATTTTAATACACAACCCACGCCAGAACAGAAGAAGAAGAGTAGAAGACCCTTTCGCTCACTCACTCGTTTCAGTCCCCAGCACCCCAGACACTGAAAATATACCACAGAGTCTACGTGCAAGTTCAAAAACTTTATTTTTTGTAATAATTAACAAGCTTTGTATTGTTGTAACTTGGAAGTATTTCAATGAGAAACATCCTGCTCCACCATGCAAAATGAAGAAGATTAAATACTGTACATTTTGTACATCTAGTGCACGATAGAGTAATGTGTGAATTGTTGGAGACATCTTTCGAAAGCTCTGCAAATCCCTTGTTTCGTAGAAGGCAATCTTCTCTTCTCATCTGCCTATGAGAAAAATGTTGCACGTTAGACAGTGAATACAGCTATGCCAGTTTTAAGCAGTCATCACATGGCAACAAGTGCAACATTATGGACTAACAATACTGGTTTGTCAATTGTATGCCAGACTCATGTGGCCTCAATGGTGTCTTTCTTACTGTGCAACAAGCTGCAAGGTAACATGGGCAAAGCAGTAGACATGGATCAAAAAATGGTTATATGGCTCAGGCTAACTTTCCAAAGACTATAGTTGGAGTAGATTAGATGACCCTAGGGACCATCTAATAAATTAAAACAAAACTCTGTCTAATGTGACTGCTGTAAATTGGACGCAATTTGGACAAGTTACACTGTCACAACGATTGTTGTTGTACGTAACTGTTTTTTCAATCTTCCTTCCTGGTGAAAAAAGTACAACTAGTAAAATAGGGGGCGGTGTGCAGGCATCTAAAAAGCTGTACTTGTTTTTACAGGTGCACAATCAATACTAACCACCAGTGCTGACGGGGCCAGCGGCGAAGAGATTGCCATCCAGGAGGGGGCAGATTCAATGCGCTGACACTGGTGCTACCTGCATTTAATCTTGGACCCCTCCTGAGGCTTGAGCCGGGAGGTAGAACAGTATTGCTGTGCTAATTGTGTGATATCGCTGTGTGTGCAATTGTCGCTGATTGGAAACGCATTGCATAGGAACACTAGCAGTATTTTAGACGCCGAAAATTTTAAAATCTCACTATTTGCGGAAATCACTTAGTAATACTATTAGCACTTACCCCACCCCTACAAATTACACCCCTTGCACTTTTCGCCGGTAACAGCCGATTTCAGGGCTGTTTACCGAGCAGAAGGGTAGCATTTTCACGGCAGACATCTTAAGTGGGAGGCGGCAGCTGGTTCAGCGCTCTAGCCTTTCCTACAAAAGGATACGGTTACCCTCCGCGACAGCGGACGCGTACAGTGGACGCGCCTCGCCAGCGCCGGAGTCACGCCAGAGTCAGCCCGTCTGTGCCCGTCCGTGCCTCGGACGTGCAAGGCATTATGGCACCTCTTCCTTCAGGTATCAGGGACCTGGTTACTTGCCCCCCTATAATCGAGGCATTAACCAACACAGTCAGTCATTCACGGCTAAAATACTCGTCTGAAGGTCTACTAGCCCTTCGACCCACTCGCAATTCTGCATGCAGGACAATAGACCCTGATTTAAATACAACTATATGTCAATGTTGCCATTTATCCACCAACCACGTGCAAATAAAAGCCTTACAGGCTAAAAACCCCACAAACATTAATAAGATGCCTTCTGACCAGTTCCTATTTTTCAGTATTAATTGCCGCTCACTATCTAAGCATCGAACTGAAATTTTTAACTTACTCTTGGATGAGGTTCCCGATGCAGTTTTCCTAACTGAAACATGGCTTCAAGACAGTTCTGGACCTGACTTAGCTACGGCACTCCCTGAAACTTATGCTATTGTCAGACTCGATCGTGAGAAACCACCAGGAGGAGGGATAGCAATTATTTTTAAAAAACGCTATAATTGCGAATTCAACAGACTCCCATGTGAGGGTTGTGAAGGCGCAATTTTTAAACTTTCACTCACACCGAATTTTACCTTTTCGGGAGTGCTCATTTATAGGCCACCAGGTATTGCTTCTAGATGGATACCTCATTTTGTCGAACTCCTTGGACCTTTGATTATGAAAATGGCTGGCTTTACTATTCTAGGAGATATGAATTTACACTTGGAAAAAGATGACTGCTCCATAGTGAGCAACTTTAAAACGGATCTTGCATCCCTTAATCTGATCTTAAAGAACTCTGGCTCCACACATAGAGCCGGTCACTTGTTGGATCCCATCTTCTCCAACTTAAATGACATATTTAAACCCACGGCTATTCCTGTGCCCTGGTCTGATCACTTCCTGATTAAATTTTTCCTTCTTGTAAAAACTTCTAATAGGGTTAAAACATCAGTACCTACACAATTAATCAGGAAATGGAAAAAGCTTGATCTAGAAACTCTTAACTCCATGCTAGAGGGCCATCTCCCCTGTACAAAAGCAACAGTACAAGAGTTCTCAACATCAGTCCAAACTTGGCTCTTAGAAGCCGTTGATTCCATTTTACCTAAAACCAAACTAAAACAAAACTCCCACCGCCCCCCTGCTCTGTGGTTTACTGAGACTTTGAAACAGGAAAAAAGTATATGTAAAACTGCAGAACGTCAATGGAGGAAATCCTATTGCCCTGACGCCAAATTGGCTTACAAAAATAAACTCTCTAATTATCAGAGACTCTGTGCTAAAACCAAAGCTGAACATGTTTGCACGAAAATCACCGAAGCCCTATGTCAGTCTAAAATACTTTTTAAAACTGTAAGAGAATTAGCTGGTTCCCTCACCTTACAATCTCCTCCAGATCTAAACAAATCACAATGTGATACTCTTGCAGCCTTTTTTGTAGAAAAAGTTGATAAAATCTATCAGGGTATAGAACAAACCACAAAGGAAATCGCCAAGTCCAATGTGATTCTGCCTTCTACCAATACTGGCCTTGAAACCAATATTTTAGCCTCCATTATCCCTACGGAAAATGAGCTGTTCTCCTGTATACTCCCACATGATGCAACACCTCCAGCTATTCTAGATAAATGGCCGCCGCTCAACTTAGACCTGGTTCGGAAACTTTTGGATTCCATTAAATCAGGTTCACCAAACGATCCAATCCCTTGTTCCATCTTGAAAAAACTAAATAATAGAGCCCTAGAGACAATCACCAATCTTCTAAATAAATCATTACAGGAAGAAACCGTACCGAAAGAGTGGAAACATGCAATGATTCACCCGTTATTAAAAAAAGCTGGAACAGATCCCAACCTGCCATCCAATTTTAGACCTATCTCATTATTACCAACTTTCGCAAAGATATTGGAAAAACATGTTCACAGAATCCTCACTGATTTCATTACCATCCAGGATATACTACCTCTTCATCAGTCAGGATTCCGCACAGGATTCTCGACGGAAACAACCCTGCTGGGTGTAACTGAGAACATCCGTCTACTGTTAGATCGCGGTGAAACGGTTGCCTTGCTGTTACTGGATCTCAGTGCAGCATTTGATACTGTGTCACATGCTGTACTTGAGCAAACTCTCCATGACATCGGTATTAGGGGCGCCGCCTGCAACTGGATCAAATCCCTATTAGAACAACGCACTTTCCAAGTTTTTTCCCAATCAGCATGCTCAGATACCATGATCCTCAAACATGGAGTGCCGCAGGGCTCTATATTGAGCCCGCTGCTCTTCAATATTTACATGAGCCCACTGGCCAAAATGATAGAAGACTCTGGCCTACTCATGTTCTCGTATGCTGATGATTCACAGCTTATTTTTTCTCTTTCATCTTCGGACTCCAACAACATCTCGTCATTAAAAATCGGCCTCACCAACATCGCTGAGTGGATGAGAAAAAATTTTCTCAAACTTAATGGCGAGAAAACAGAGCTACTTGTTATGGGCAAGAACAAAGAACTCTGGGGACCCCAGCACTGGCCTGATGATGTGATGGGTACACCCCCAGTTCCAGTCAAATCAGCACGCAATCTTGGTGTCAACATTGATGAATCACTTAGTCTCAACCAGCAAGCTACTAAGACATCAGCTACTTGCTTTGCGATCCTAAAGTGGTTGAAGAAAATCTGTTGGATGCTGCCCAAAAATACTCAAAAATCGGTCATTAATGCTCTGATAACCTCCAGGCTCGATTACGCCAATGTGCTGTACCTGGGGGCCAACAAGGCCATAACCCGACGATTGCAGACAGTGCAAAATGCTGCCGCAAGATTACTGTGGAAAATTCCCATTTCCACGCCCACAACCAAGTATATCCGCGAATTGCATTGGCTGAAAATCGAGAACCGGGTAAAATTTAAATCCTTATGTCTTATGCATAGGATTTCAACTAACAAGGCACCCAAGTACTTACAACATCTTGTACATCCCTACCGTCCATCCCGTACTCTTCGTTCAGCCACAGCAAACCAATTTGTGATCCCCAAAGTCAGGCTGGCGAGAATGGGCGGTAGATCCTTTTCATATCTTGGACCCTCCCTCTGGAACACTCTCCCACTGACCCTTAGGCAGGAAACTAATCATTTGAAATTCAGGAAGGCCTTAAAAACCTGGCTGTTCAACATCTAAAAAATCTGAATATCTCAATGCACTGAATCATCAGCGCCGGGAAACCCTTTGGTGGGTAGCTGTAGCGCTATAGAAATGAAATAAATAATAAAATAAAATAAAATAAATAAGACAGAGGACGCGGCACCTGCAGGAGCATCAGTGGGGGAGGAAAGTTCAGCGGTGGGCGGTGGTAAGTTATATTCATAACTTATTTGCACTAGGTGGATGGGGGGCATTTTTTTCCTCACTGTGCTATGAGACTTATTAGGAAATTATGAATTTGAAGTTGTACTGGACAAAATACAATGGTTGAAGAAGACACCCTTTGTAGCATTACCAGTTTGAGTTGAGTAAACAAGGCCTCTTCCATCAGACTCCAACTCAGCTGTGTAACTTTTGGAGAAGACTAAAAGTCAGATCAGATGACCTGAGGGATGTGTTGAACAAAAAGGGAAAGAAGTGAACTAGGGTGGAAGGAGGAAGGACTAAAGAGATGTAATAATAAGACAAACTACCATAGAAGGATACTTTGTAAGGTTCATTCACATGGCTGATATAAATCGGATACATGGGTTGTTAAAGGATGGGTAGAACTGCAAGGTCAAAGAAAATGCAGGCCTGGTTGGGCAAAAGAATATGGGTGCATGGATACAGTGGATAGCAACAATCATGAGCGGAGTTTGTGTCAATGAAACCCAAGGCAAGGAAGGAGTGGACGCATGGGTGGTTGCTGGTGAAAGTGAAACCAGGTAAGCCGATAATAAAGAATGATAGACATTGACTTTCAATGGGTGGATGCCCCCTAAATGTATTTGTACATTCATCATAGGTGAAGACTGTCACTGGAAGCAGAGTCTTACTTTGAAAAACTAAAAGGATACAAAAAAGACTTTTGTTCTTCTTATGTGTACTCAAGGCCACCCAGTACTAGGGCATGTGTAATGCCGGAAAAAACTTCAACAAATGCTACAGGCAGCGGAAGCAGGAGGACAGATTAGATAGATACTAAAAGTAGACACCAATTGTATGTACTGCGCTTGGTAGTGCTACTATGCCAAAATGTACTGTTGAATTAATTATGAAGAGTTTCAGTTACAATTCTGTTTCTTTTTTTATAGATACTCATACTCCTTCCTCAAAACCATCGCGGAAGGAGTTGGCAGCCAGGGCCCGGCAAAGGAAACTGCAAGCCATTGTGGAGGAGTACCGCAAGCTGGTGGCTGAGGCTGAGGAGGAGGAGGAGGCGGCGGCAGCAGCTGCTGCTGCTGCCTCTTCCAATGCGTCTGGCCCCAGCAAGGCTCCACCTGCAGGAGTACGGCGCCGTGGCCAGGCAGCCGCTCACCGCTGGTTTTTAACATCTGCCACCCCAACACACAATGGATGCAAATGCAGGTGCCGTGCTTTTCGGCAAAAACTTCTCCTCCGGATGGCCCAGCGGGAGGACCAATTAGAGGAGCGCGTAAAAATCATTGTGGACAAACACCTTAAAGCCCGCCAACTGTAATGGACCCGGACCCTGTTGATTGGCCCTTTTTTAATACTTTTGTGGGTGGGTGGGAATTGGGTGTTGTTGGGGTTATTTTTGTGGGACATTCTTTGGACTTGGACATTGGTTGGGGTTAGGGTGGGGATAGGAGGATATTATTTTTATACATGAATAAATGTTATTTATTTTCAACTTATACAGATATGATATGATGTTGTTTTGTGGTGGGGTTACTGTTGTACGTCACAAGGTTCACTCTAGATGTAGGGCAGCGGCCAGTGTTTGATTGAAATACTTTATTAACTGACCACATGTGTAACATGCAAACAGATAGATGCTGTGCCCCTCACTGAAAGCTATATTTGTCCTATTAGTACTACCAGCCTCTCCTCCAGTATACCTCCCAGCAAACTTCTCTTCTTACCTGTGGTTGATGTTGATTACGTTTGGCACCGCAAGGGCTAGTTGTCAGGGAAGAGGAGCTCTTCCTCAAACCATGGTGGTTCTTCTGACAGAAGTAGGTCCTGTAACCCAATACTTATTTCTTCCGACTCGCTCTCCTCTTCCAGCTCTGATTCACGGACTTTGTAGTCTGGTGGTATCAAGTGCTGGTTCATTTTTATCATGGTTAACCGCTCCACGCTTTTGGGCGAGAGACTGGTCCTTCTCACAGTCACAATGGCACCAGCAGCACTGAACACACGCTCAGAAGAGACACTTGCAACAGGGCAAGCTAGATACTTTATCGCCAGCCTGCTAAGCAGTGGCCATTGGCTTCTTGTCCTATACCAATACACAAATGGGCTTTGCTCCATGAACACCTCTGTTGTGTCATCCAGATAGGCCTGGACCATCCGCTCAATGTTCATTGGTGCTCTGGTTTGCTCGTCCTCTTTTTGCTTTGCGGACTTCCCCATCCCTTTCTGTAGAAACCAAGCAGCTATTTTTTTGCTTGTGTCTGATGAATCAGATCCTGTTGGTGTTATTGTTTGTGTTGGTGACTGCTGGGAAGCAAACGCACTGCTCGCATGCTGTGAAGAGGACCTTGACTCTGTAGGATGCTCAGTAGTACTTGCACTGTCCTGGGCTGGCACTGGCAGGCCTCTAATTGAGAGCCGTTCGTTTTCTAAATCAGTGGCTTCTTTGGCTATTACAGTTTTGTACTTGGAAACATCTTCTTTAGAAAAAGGAATTAATGCATTACTATTCACAAATAATTTGTACCGTGGATCCAAAATTGTGGCAGTAATGTAATGTTCATGTGACAAAATCTTATTTTGAATCCTTGTATTCTGAGATAAGCGCCTTGCTAAGGACTTCGCAAAATTAAATGCTTCACGTTTTCCTTCCATACCTTCGTACGTTTCAGACACCTCCTTCAGCTCTTGCTCAAGCATGTACAACAGTGGGATTGCTTGGCTCATAGTACAGTCCTCCCTGCTGACTGCACGTGTGAAGACCTCAAAAGGAAGTAGCATCTCAGTCAGGAATTTAATGAGGTCCCATTGCCACATCTCAATGGTCATGTCTTTAACAGCATTATCCCCTGATCTTGTCATGACATATGCATTAAGTGGTATGTACTGCTCAAACAGCCGTTCGAGCATGTAATACGTAGAGTTCCAACGTGTTGGTACCTCCTGAATTATTGCTTTGACTGGCATTTTATAATCACGTTGAATGACCCGTAGCTGCTTCCGGGCTTTAAAAGAATGATTGAAATGCGTGCAGATTCTTCTGCAAATGGTCAGTAAGTTGCTGACTTTGCTTTCACTTTTCAGAAAGTCTTGAACCACAATGTTGATGCAGTGTGCCAAACACGGGACCCTGAAATAGCCGCCATCTTCCATGGCCTTAACTACATTACTGCCATTGTCTGTGGCAACAAAACCAAGATTGAGGCCTCTTGGTCGCAGCCATTCAAAGACCTTGCTGTTGAACTCATCCAAAATGTTTGCAGCAGTATGCGATTTCTCCATAGCAAACATGGCTACAGTTGCATGTTTGCGAGTATCATTAAAAATCTCATTAATGTCAATGCCTGTAGATATCTTGTCTCTAACACCTGAAAAAGAGATCCAGTGTGCTGTGATGCACATGTAATCTGTGGCTTGACTACTGCTCCACATGTCTGTTGTCAGGTGGATACTATGCACTGCACTCTGCTGCAAGGTTTTTCCAAGCAATTCCAGCACGTCGTGGTGTAGTGCTGGAACAGCAACTCTGGCAAAATAGTAGCGGCTGGGAACATTCCATTTTGGGCAGAGGGTTGACACAAATTCCAGGAAACCCATCCCTTCAACAAAAGAAAATGGGAGAAGGTCCAGTGCTAACATTTTAGCAAGCTTAGCATTGTATAAGCGTGCTATTGGGTGGTTGCGCTCGTACTTTCCCTCCTGCCTAAACATGCTAAGAATGGTACGCTGCTGCTTGGTATTTCTTTCAGATATGCCCAATGCAGTACTTCGTGTCGCAGACTTCGCACCCGTACTCCTTGGTGTCTCCGGGCTACTCGTACTCTGGTGCCACAGAGATGTTGCTGATCCGGAGGATCTGGGTTCTACCACTGCAGTGCTGGGGAGTGGGACAGGGGTACTTGGTGTACCACTAACAGATAGAATGTCTCCCTCTTCTTCCTGTGTGTTCCGTGGACCTTCTACTGCTTCCCCACCAACATTAATGGTTCCAGTTTTCATGATACGTAGGTGGTCCTCCCACTTGATTGCGTGGTGTTTTTTCAAATGGGTCATTTGGCCTCCGGTACCATAGTTTGTGCCAAGCTTACCACGACGAACAGAGGAATGACAAATGGAACATATAGCAATGTTGTCCTCATTTGCGCTAACTGTAAAGAAGTCCCACACTGGGGAGCTTAACTTTTGTCTCCTGCTAGAGGTGCCACTTCCAATGCCGGATGAACTGGAGGTTGTGTGGTGAACTGCACTATGTGGCTGCGCAGTAGTACCACTACATCCTTCTGCTGAGGTGGAACTTGTGCTGGATGTAGGACGCTGCCGGCTGTGTGCAAATGTAAAAATGGAAGCTGGAGGTAGTTTTGGTGTGGCCTGTGTTGGTGGTATGCGTGCTACTACATCCCTAGTCGCAGCCAATCTTGATAGGGTAAAAATGTTGGTCTCCATGTCCTCAGGGCCAGGAGTAATGCTTGTGATGTCTGGGTCTGACTCATCATCACCATCATTATCATTATCCGGCTGCTGAACATTGCACTCCATAAGTGGTAGGCTTCCTGGAACATTCCTTTTCCCTAGCCTGGTCTTCTTGGGATGTCTCTCCCTCTCATATCGTTCTGGCTCCCAATTGAGATCAAGATCATCAGAAGGGATGCTTGGCGAAGAACTCAATGGACTAACCCTCCTTTTCCTTGGTGGGGATTTGGAACCCAATAGATCTCCTGCAGGATGTGCTACCTCTTCTTGCTCTGCATCAGGCTCAATTTCCTGAACTGCCCCGACTTCGGGAGGAACAACAACTACTATTGCCAGTGGTGGTTCTTGAAAAACTATTGCAGGCGGTGGTTGTGGTAGTTGTTTTGATACATACAGTTGTTTTTGTTGAACATCTACTATTGCGGCTGGTGGTTGTGGAACTACTATTACAGGTGGTGGTTGTGGTTGTTCTTTTCGTTGAGCATCTACTATTGCAGGCGCTAGTTGTTGTTCACCACTTTTCTGCTGTGTTCCCTCTTGCGTGGAATGTGTACTACTTTGCGATAAGTTCAGGTGATGCTCAGTATCACTGCTTTCCAAGATTAGGCTGGCTACCTCTTCCCCACTCATCTGCTTGGGCCTGGGGTGGTGGCTTGGGCCCACTGATGCGGAGGTGCTGGCTCCAGCTTGGACCCCAGTCAC
This sequence comes from Lissotriton helveticus, assembly GCF_964261635.1. Taxonomy (NCBI): domain Eukaryota; kingdom Metazoa; phylum Chordata; class Amphibia; order Caudata; family Salamandridae; genus Lissotriton; species Lissotriton helveticus. Next base: position 1,473,199,706 of record NC_136068.1, on the reverse strand, counting down.
TGCTGCTGCAGGCGTACTTTTTTTTTCCCAAAAAAGGTTTTCGGGTCAACACCAGACTTAAGTGTCAGTTCCTTCTTCTGCTCTTCCTTCTTCTCAGCAACTATTTTGGAGGACCTGGTACCTGCTTTCTTTGGGCCCATCTTCTTCAGAAGTCAGCAGCAGCACTCAGTTGCACAAGTTGCTGAGAATGATGTCTGGTCAGGTTAGTCACTCACACCACACGTGACGTAGTACAAAAGGACGCCCGTCTGGCAGTAGAACAGGCGATGAATGATGACAGACACCATCTCCAGTCTTTTGTGCACCTACAAGCAAAGAAGGCAGAACAACATCAGTCAAATATGGATTTATTTTAGCTTTAATTACTACTGGAAGTATTAGTACATCCAGTAAGAGTAAGAATAGAAAAGAATTAAAATGCAAATGTAGTGGAAGTGGAACTTGTTTATCCATAATTTGTGCATTATGGATGCAGCATCAGTGACCTGCAGCAGATAGCAATGGGGATGTGAACAGTAGTAAGCCAACAGGAACAATGGCAAGACACAGGCCAATTTCTCAAAAACAAAACGGCACACTACTACTACTACTACCACAACAGCTCCACATGGGCACTCATCACAGGTACATGGGTAAAGGGCAAAGGCCAAAAAAAATAAACTCAACCAGGCCTATATCCCTCCCTATATGGCCAGAAAAAGGAGGATGCATACATCACAGCTTAATGCAAAAAAAAAACCCATGGTTACAAGGTTTGAAAGTTACACATCAACACAAACAACCAAGGCATTTTGGAGTTTTCCCCCAAAGAGTTAACTAGTTAACTACACCCCAAACACCACATCTGAAAATTCAATGCATTGCCACCCATGCCCTAAATGATGTTAAATTCAACAGACAAAATGGAAACCGCTACATCAAGCATCCCAGCTGACTATCTCTGGGATTCTAGGCCTACTGGCAGAAAAAAATCACACAACTTTGGAGGCCTGCGGCAAACAGGATGGAAGGTCACACAAAATGGCCGCCCCCACATGGCCGGGCCAGTGCCACCCCCAAAAACAGGAAAAGAAAGAGAAGGCAGACAAATAGACAATACATTCCTATGGCAAAAGGACAATGCTTGGCTTGACAACATGGCCGCCACCAAGCCGCCCACATGGTCAGGCCACCCTCAAACAACAAGGTACATAGAGGACAGAAATAGTGAGTGGTCCATGCTCCAAAAACTACGAGCAAATGACAACTTGAGGAGTTTCTATTAGCAAAATGAACAGCATCTACATTTTCGGGAACTTTTTAGGCAACTCGAGAGATATTGCTCGCGAGAATGCAAATTCGGCGTGTTCGGCGGCGCGAACTGAACAATACGTCGTGATCACGCCCCCGAGCACGCACATTGAGCGCGCGAAGATGACAAAAACTGTAAGGTCGCGTTGCAGCACTGTGCAAACATACCAAAACAGTACAGGCCTCCCTCAATCATAATATTTAGGAAAGATTAAGAAGCACAGAAAACTGTAGTTAAAAAAAACATTTATACAGTACACCAATTCTCAAACTTACTTGTGAAAGAAAAGTTCAAATCCAAAATTCCTCAATAAATCCAATTAAATGCTATGATGCAGCAGACACAAAGAGTGATCCTTCCAGCTCCAATTCCAAATGAAAGTGAACACCACATGGACAAAGCACTGGGAGGAGCCTGGTGGACAGGAACAGGAAGTTGGAGATTTAGGGGCACTTCCTTTCTCTTGAAAAAAAGAGTAGAAACAAAAAGAAGACTCCTAGCCCAAAAAAAACCAGCCAAATCACAATCTGAGGGGTTAAATGAACATTTTAGAGAAAATTTTAACATGCTCAAGAGATATTCTGTGCCAGATTGCAGTTTCTGCGTGTTCGGAAACGCGATCTTACCAACATAGCGCTGTAAGAAGATCGCGCGTCCTAATGACGTGGTCGCGCGTCCGAATGACATCATCGCGTTCTCACAGTCGGGTTGGATTGTGCGGCCGGATTCCAAACATCGTAGCGAACGCGACCAGGAGAGAAAAGCGAGAAAGCGAACGCAGAACCACGGTAAGTCTTTACCGCTCACGCGAGAATGCTATTGAGCGCGCGAGGAAGAAAAACTACTACGCGACGCTGTAGATTGCGAAGTAGACGACAGCTTCGCGCTCCCGACGAAGCGCGAAGTTGCTAAAACTTTGCAAACTCCGCGAACGGAGCGTAGTTCTCCGCCCACCCTTAATCTAGAGAGAGTAGACGGTCACTGGATGAACTAAGTGTTACCTTGAAGAGCATGTAACACCGCACCCGCACGTCCGTTCCAGTCTAGGAAAGGCAAGGAAAAGAAGTTGTAATTTTGTCCAAATACTACCATGAATAGTAGCAGTAGTTTGTATTGCAACTGCAAGCACAGCATATATCCGGTTCTTACGGTGGACACTCCCTCCCTACCTCTCTTAATAACTTTAGTTTAGTAGTAGTACGTCATTCATGTGTGGGTGTATCACTGTTCACTCAATAATAAGCAAAGCACCTAAAGTCATCCCATATGTCATCAAATACATCCCATGTGAAGTGATAGATAATCAAATTATTTAGCTTCTTCATTTTCCTTTTCTAGTACTCATTTGCACTGCAGGGTGAAAGCTAAATTAATTAAGCAGTAGCCCTTGTAACAGAGTATTCTCAGTGCCACCCGTAATAGAAAAGGAAGAGCTTCACCACCTGCATGTACTGGACCGGTACAGTAACGCAAGTCTGTCTCACTCATCATGGTGTGCGTCTGTTTTTCTTGGGTGCAAGTTCACTGCCCTGGCATTATGCCGGCTTGCATAAGATAACGTACCAATTTTCCTAAACAAGAGAGAAGAAGAAGAATAAGACTGGTGTACTGTCATAGTCGACTGTAATGGAAGTCCATAGTGCTCGTAGAATTTGTTCCTTAAACTCCCACTAATGTTAGAGCAAGGATGAAGAAGTGGGAGGTTAGATAGATACTATCCTCAATAGTTATGTACTGTGCTTTCAATTTGCTACTTGTACTGTGACACAACTTTCTGCTCAATCACTTTGTGTTATTAATCTTAAGGAGCATTGGTTACAGACTATGTCTTTCTTTCTTCATGTAGTTGCTCCTTCCAAATCAAATAGACCATCACGGAGGGAGCAGGCTCGAATGTCCCGGCAACGGAGGCTGGATGCCACTGTCGCCGAATATCGGCGGCTGGTGGCCCTGGAGGAGGAGGACACGCAGTCAACCAGTACAACAACAACAACATCCACTGGCACAGCTGCATCCTCCTCCGTGCCCCCACGGGCTGCCAGCCAGCGCAGTGGTCCAGCGGTACGGAGCCGGGCTACCAAAGCCAACCGCCACCGACGAGCAGCAAAGACACCAGCTGCCCCCCACAGGAGTTGCAAGGCACGCCAGCGCCGCTTATTACTCAGAGTGTCCTACCTGGAGCAGGAGGTCCTTAGCTATAAGAACTTGGTGGAGGGCCTCCGCTTCGACCATGCCACCCTCCGCAAGGAGTATGATGCCCTGGCCGCTAGAGCCAACAGCACCCTCCCGTAGTGTAGTGTCCCTTGCCCCTTTTTTAGAGACTTTTGGGGGGTGGGATTTGGGAGTTGGGTTCTTTTTGGGACTTTTGAAAGACAATCGTTGGGGTTAGGGAGGGTCTTGAGGGAGATTATTTTGTTAGGGCTACATAAATATACTTTTTGAAACTTTATCTGACCATACCTGTTTTTTACTGCTTTTGAGTCTGGTGGGTGGGGGTTTAACAGTAAGTTTGTTTTCCTGAAGAGTCCTAGGACTTTAGTAGTACTACCGTCAATCTCTCGTCTAGTCCTAATAGTCCATTATACTACCTCCCACCAAACGCTTATCTTACCTGTAATTTGTGTTTGAAAGTAGGGCTAGGCCCAGGGCTGGCTCCACGGGAAATGGGGATTAAGGTTGGCAATCCTGGGCGGATGAAATGTCCTCATTGCGGTGGTACTAGTGGTGTGACACAGTGGCAGTTGCATGCCTATGGAAAAAAGAAAATGAAACCTGGTTTGTCCTTACTGTAGCATTACAACGGTACGATAGAGAATATAGCAGGTGACAGTACACTAGAACAGTGCCACAATGTAGCCTAACAAATGGTAAAGTATTGCAAGTATAACTAGTACTTGCGTTGAATTTCTTTGACATGTTGAACCTTAGTCTGGTCGGGGACAATCGGTATTTGCCCGGCGGTATTGCCTCTGTGACCCTCTAGTTATTTAATCAATGAAGAGGCAGGCGCTGGAGACTGGAAGGCAGGAAACAAGGTTTTTATTCTCTCCGGAGGAGAACACAACAAAACGGGCAGAAGGTATCGTTCTGAGGTGCTCTAACTACATTTCTGAGGCCTGGCCTCTTATACACTGTTTTATGACTTTATTGCAGATTACATATTCATGTTAAAACTTTGATGTATGGAAAAGACATTCCCGGAACTCCCCTTTGGGCCCGTTCCCACACACATTTACAGTTGAAGTCCCCACCCTAATCACAACAGGTGATGAGTATCGCGCAGCTGGATATTCCGCCGATTCACGGGATGTGGGGGGTTTGATCGGATCTCATGGAGTGGGGGCTTTGATCAACCCGGGGATCCTTTGATGGGGGAAGCTTTCTATTGTACGGGGAGGGGCAAGGAATGGTATCGGCAGAGCTGGGTGTCGGCCTGGGAACGGGGAAGACAAACGGGCACACGGGGAAAAAGGGGGTTTGCATCTAAGGGCCGGGGATCATGAAAGGGAAGAAGGGAGGTGTCGCGCTGGGAACAGGATGAGGGCCTGGGGCAGAGCAGCGCCGGAGAGGGGTTTTATGACTCGAGGCAGGTGCAAGCAGGGGGGTTGGGTCAGCGTGCAGGCTTAGTGAAGGCGAAGGGCTATGTCAGGGGCCAGCGGCATGAAAAAGGGTTCGTTCTGATCAGGGCATTCTAAAATCGCGGGTGCGCACGACAAAAAGTGTGGCATCAGGGGAAGAGGCAAGATGGCGCAGATAATGTTCACAAAACCGTATTAATTTTCAACAGTCCTCCCTTTAACATATTCAAGACATCTTGCTGGTTCATTTTCTACTCGGTTCTATTGTGGTGGGCATGAGAAAGAAAACGGTAGGAACCCTAGATGAAAAAGAGTTGTAAACGATACATTTTAACATTTCTAGTTTTTAGGAGGTGGACCTATTTGATAAACTTTGATCAATTTGTTTTAGCAGGAAAGTCATAGAAATGCAATACAAAAACGATTCTGTAGCGAGAGCAGCAAGTACATTTCATAATGTGGACTGGTAGGTTATTACATATATCAGATTCGGATTGGAGCATGATCAATACAATGGCGGCTGGGAGAGAAATGAGGCATAGCAGAAACGGTGATTGAGGATGTCAAAATGTTCGAAGTTAACGAGTTCTCATTATTCTTTGTTGTCTTTCGTTGGCGCGGTGGAACACCGGCGATGGAGCTACGGGTCCAGCTCTATTCTAGGTCTCGCGTTGCAGGGCACGATCTTTCCCTCGTATTCCTGGTCGGAAAGGTCCTTTTCGCCCTGTGTCCTTTGAGGTGATTGTCAGAAAGTTCAGATGGAAGAAAAGCGTACAAAACAGTCCATAGGGTAGGTCGGAGGAAATGGGGGATGGAGCAAGGCCAAATTAGGAACAAACTAGGGGAACGAGAGACTTCAGATAGGCGGGCGTGTGACCGAATTCAGAGAGCGGGGACTTGTCGGCAAACACTGGACATCGAGCAGGGGCATCAGGTCGGCCCTTTCTTCTCATGTTGTCGAAAACAGTGCCTCGTCCTGCAGCTCTTTTCTGTCGTGGTCTCGCCTTGGCTAATGTCGCAGGTGTTCCTTAGTCTGCGGTCAGGCCTCGTGCTCCCACATCCGGTCCTTCTCTCCTCCAACAGCAGTACCCTTAAACAAGTTTGAAAAGACAGTCTTTAGAGAATTTGCAGATGAAGATAATCAAAAAGTCTATTTCTCTCCCAGCTCCAGGCAAAGAATGAAAATGTCCGTTATATTAATGTTCACAACTGGCATATGAATGACCGGTGACGAGCCTGTTGGATTTACTATGACTTTCCTTCACAATTATTTATTACAGTCACGACAGTTCATCTGATGGTGACCCACCTTCGTAAGACGGGTTTGACAAAGATGTGCCGTTCTCTAGGGCTTTATATTTACCAAGGGTACTGTGTGCTATCGACATGGTACTAAACAGATATTTTGCTGATGGACGAACATAGGCTAAACATTTATTTTCTATCAATGCCTCCTGCTTTTCAACTAAACATTTTCGCTTTCGGCATGGTACAGTGTAATGGGTTTCTTTGCTCCAGTCTAATCTTAAACTTTGCAAAACATCATTCTGGTCCCTATGCAGCCTCTCGCGGCCGGATTACTAAATTAGAGAAGACAGGGGTCTCATCGGAAGACACCTAGGGACATAGAAAACTTATGGTAAGGGCGTAAATCGACCCATCTCTCACAACCGGGAATGAGGGGTAGTTTCATAACTCCAATTTGGAGCGGCTGATACAAGGGATGTAACAGGGGTGATCATTTTTCCTGTTTGGGTATTGCGACAATTCGGGGCGGGGAGGGTCGCGTATTCTGGGGTCCTTGTTTTATACCATAGGAGCCGTTGACATGTAGTTCCCTTATTACGGGCCAGATTAGGGAACCTCTGTCGTCTTACCTGTCCTTTCCCTTACGGCCCAACCTCGGTTCATTGGCTTCTAGCGGAAAAGGAGAGGTAATGACACGGTCTCAGGGTGATTGTATTAAAGACAAGTTTTTGTGCAAATACTGACGGTATTTGAAGCCAATTAGGTGGTGCGCTAGGGGTGGCAGTCTGCCAATTTCGGGGCTAATCACTCGGAAGAGTGGGAGTGCAAAAATAGAGGGAGAGAGAGAGAGAGAGAGAGAGAGGAGAGAGAGAGAGAGAGAGAGAGAGAGAGAGAGAGTGAGAGAGAGAGAGAGAGAGAGAGAGCAACGGCAGGCTAAATAGTACACGTGCAACAGAGAGGGTGGCAGTGTATTCAAGAAAGGCTATTTAGTGCATTACACAGAAAAGGGCATTCACGGGTCTGCGTTAGAATCTTGTAATCATGCAGTTTGAGCATTAGACAGGGTAGAGGGGACGTGCCTTGAGAAAAAGGAAAGAAGAAAGGAGGTATCATTTTGTCGCACTTTCTCGCATTCTCGGTCCTTCGACCAGTTGGGTCAACGCCTCAGTCACACACACACATTCTCTCATAGTTTCGCATCATACGTGACATGGGTTCATTCGTCCGGTCTGGTTTAAGGGCGATCACTTTTTATCAGGTTGTGCTAATTTCTCGGGTTTGTTCGATACGTGAGTAGATTGCAGGCGTGCTTAGGCACCACCTGCGGCGCTAGTCTGCTTCGTGTATTAGACATGGCAAGGCTTCAGATCTTCGCCACACCTCGGCCGTAATCTCTGATGTAACCTGCAGAGGGAGGGAAAAAGGGGGTGGGGGAGACAGCATTCGCGCATATTCAAATACATGGATTCATAAGTCCTTTACTTACCTCTTACTCGTCTTTCCTCCTCGGGGCAGGGTCCCAGGGGTATGGTTTCTGGGGTCGGGAGGGGAGAGGGGCAGTGTGTCCTTATAGGTCGTGTGCGGGGAAAACGTAAAAAGGAAACCAGAGGTGCTTAGTGCGAGGTATCTAGTCAAAGGATGTATCTCACTATCGGGATCCTTAAACCTCTTTCAACGCTGTGGCGTTCTAAGGTTCTTCGGTTCTTGGGTCAGCTCCGTTCCCTGATACCTTGGAACGTTGTACTTTATAACATTTACATTATTTCATTTCACCCTCCTTTTACATTCCCTCATTTACACCGTTCGTTTTACCCATCCTTGGAAGTCAAGGTCTTCCTCCATGCGAGAGTTCATGAGTCAGTCGCGTACTTTGAAGGCAGAGTGTCGTGTTGTCGATCCGATCCGTCCTCCAGGGCTGGGCAACCATCTTCTTTTAACCTTAAAGAGAGAGCAGAGTAGGGTGCACAGAAAATAACTTTCCCACTGATCCCACATTTTTTTTTTTTTAAATAAAGCATGCGATACCCGTCCATAGTTTCAAAAAACTTTATTTTGCAAAATCATTTCAGCACGTGGATTATGAGGGTGCGGTCGTATTTGGCCGGTCGTGGCAATGGCTAAAGTGCGTACAGTGGGGGTGTCGTTTGCAGCAATAAAAACATCGGAAAGTTTTATTCATTCATTTGTAAGAAACTAAAACGTCTATTAATTGGCTGGGGGTTCGGGGGCATTTATTTTCATAATTTAGAAGCATAATCATAATAGTTGCAATCAGATTTCCTATATGCATACCGTACGTGTGCGTCGTAAATGAGGTTTACATCAGCTATAAAAATATAATACATTGTACATTTGTAATCAACATTTTTAACGGGGATCCTTTCATACTGTTCGTCGAGTGAGTTCTCCTTGTCTTTTCTAGCCAAGTGTACAAAGGATCATATAAAGTCTCAGAACATCAAGTTTATATTAGTGCGAAGGAACACCACAAGGTGTTCGTAAGTTCCGATTGATACCAGCGCCATTTTGGGCGGGGCCGGCTCAGTCCGGAAGCAGCATCAGGGGGAAATGTTTCTCATTACTGGCAGTTTGGACCAGAGTCCTTTTCGGCAGTTCTAGAATTCATGCTAACAGAAGGAGTGGCAATGTCATGTTTGTTTCGTTGGCGACCAAGGCAGCCGTCCCTTACCGGAAGCCTGCAGAGGCCGAAGGTTCCGCCGGGGACTTTTGTAGGGTCTCCAAGGCTGCGGAGATGCTGTCGGAGATGGGGGCTCGTGCCCCTGTGGGCAAATGTCCGAGTTATATTGCTGGTCAAAGTTACTCTAGTGGCCGGGGCCCGCCTTCCAGCGGACCCAGACGCCATTTTGAGGCCCTACAGGGGCCACTCTCGTCGAGTTTGCAAGAGCGGAAGAGATCCTTCAGAGTGAAAGGAAGAGGTCCCTGTTGTGTGAAAGCGGGACGTTCAGCTGGGGTGCAGCTGTGATGCCCCCACCTGGGGGGGGCGAGGGAGACTCGTTCGCGCCGTCTCCTTCTCCCGGTGCACTCCATGCTGTTCTTTTTCATCGCCCCGCATGAAGGTCTCTCCACATCCGGTGTTCCCCAAGTCTTGTGCTCAGTGCTGTGGGAGTATGGCCACCTGTGGCGCGCATTCGGCGCGGCACGAGTATCAGTGCAGTCATTGCAGGTTCGGTGTTCCGAAAATATGGCCACCATTGCACGTTCGGTGCTGCGCAAGTACTGGGGTGCCACCATGGTGTGTTCGGTGCCGTGGAAGTATTGGCACCATCGCCCGACTGGGGGTGTTCGGCGTCGGGCCGGGGGCTGGGAGACCTCCTATCGGTGGAGGTGGGAGAGGCTCGTCCGCGTCGCCTTTCCCTCCCAGCCCAACTTGGACAAATTGTTGTGGAGGTACGTGCAGGACATCCCGCCGTCCAGAGCTGCTGCGGCTGTTACGGAAGGGAAAAGGAAGAGGTGCCTCGTTCTTCTCTGGACATGTGGCGGGACTACTTAAGTCTATCCAGGCCCGTTGCGGCTGGCCGAGGAGACATGTGGCGGGACTACCTACAACTGCCCAGGCTGCTGGCTCCTGCCTCTCCTCCGGCTCCCCCATACGTTAAGATTTCCTGACCAAGAGTTGGCGGCCGGGCCCGCCTTATATGGGTTGCCGTTGGTTGGGCGTAGCCGTAACCCTGCCCTACTTTGGAAGGTTCCAGAATGGGGGGGGGGCGAATGTTCTGTTTGACTTTCATTTTCTACAGTTTACCGTTATTATTCCTTGTTTGTTGTGCTAAATTAAAAGTTCAAGTTCATCAATGGTCTACGGATTTTGTTTTACCATTTCTTTCTTTCCAGGTTGCTTTTATGCTAAGTTTCTGCTAACAGAGGTTGAGTAACACGGAAACACGTGTAGATGGATGACGCAGATTCGTACATTACATACACACAAACTCAGACGGGGGACAGTACAAGTACGACATACAAAGACCCAAGACGAATATAAAACAGTTATTGGTCATGATTATCTCTTTCCGTCTGTGAATTTTAAAGCGAGGCTGGGTTCCCGTCTTGACGTTGCCCGACCTAGGAGAACTTGAGCATGCCGCTGAAATTGTCCTGGCGAAATCTGTGCCATCGGGCATAATCAAACGTGGTGGTTCTATCTGGTCTGTCTATGTAAGTCGGGTTCTTCTTTGTCTCGCGCTTTTTCTCGTACTGCCGGTCTGTCGTTCCTGTCGGCCCTTTGCCTTTACTCACGCTCAGTAGAGTCGGGCATTGGGCTTTCCAGTGTCCGACATACCTACAAAAAGCGCATTGGTCTGGCCCTAAGTCTGGTCGTCTTTTGCATAGTGTCGGGGGATAAGTTGTGGGTAGCGGTGTCCTGGGGTTGTCCTGTCGGTATATTTCTCTACTTGGTTTGTCCTCGTCTTTTCTCTGTCGTTGCATAGCCTCTCTGCGCCACATACCGAGACTGTCGAGCATAATTGGCGTTGTCTTATTATTTCGAAGGGCTATTTCTAACGTTTCTATTTTATCAAGGTCAAAGGATCCTGCCAGTGGCCACTGTTTGTCTTGACTTTCTTCGGTATACCTGTGCCACAATTTATTATAGGCTATGGTGACTAATCCATAGTTTATGAACATGTCCTTATTAGGGGTGCCTTCTAGTGGAGCTATATGGTCCACCTCTAATACACGGTCCGGGCTAAACAGGCTACTAATCAGTGGGGAGAAGACAGACATGACGGCTCGTAACGAGGGACTAAAAAGTCAGCACTGCCTATCTTATCACTAGGTGCAAAGACTGGACAGAATATTTCTATTCTACGTTGTTTGCAGGCAGTGAATACCTCATGGATCAAAAATAACAAAAAGACCAATAAATAACAATGGGGAGAATGAGTAGGTCCGCAAAGATCTGCGTTACCTACCCTTTTCACTATCTGCAAAAAGGGTGGTCTCTTCCCTGTTTGCAGACAGGGAATCTCCAGGAAACAATAGTTTTGTGAACAACAGTTCAGTTTCAAGTAATTATTGAGTGGGGGAGAAAAAATAAGCACGGCTGCTGCCCTACCTATCCTCCACTGCTTGCAAAGAGAGAGCCCGTTGTTTCTCCGTTTGTAGACAGTGAATCTCCAAATAAATAAAGAGCAATACTAGTATTTTTAAACAATCAAGCAATCAAACAATCAAGCAGTCATTTCGCAACTTGTCGTGATTACACGACCTTACCCGGACCATGTGGACAGTTTCTTGTCTTCCGAATCCAGCGCCCGATCGTCCTCTTTTTCTCGTATTTCTCACGGCACTCCTAATGGTCCCCAGTCAGGACCGTAGATCACTCGAGAGAGGTCTGTTCGGAACTAGTGAAGTTCGGATGATCGGCTGCCAGACGAGGGTCTATTGGGCAAGAGCTCTCCCGATCGTTGCAGTCGTTCACTCTGTCGTCGGGACCTCTCCCACTGGATCCACGAGTCGCTGATGGGCCCCACGCTTGGGACGCCAATTGTTGAACCTTAGTCTGGTCGGGGACAATCGGTATTTGCCCGGCGGTATTGCCTCTGTGACCCTCTAGTTATTTAATCAATGAAGAGGCAGGCGCTGGAGACTGGAAGGCAGGAAACAAGGTTTTTATTCTCTCCGGAGGAGAACACAACAAAACGGGCAGAAGGTATCGTTCTGAGGTGCTCTAACTACATTTCTGAGGCCTGGCCTCTTATACACTGTTTTATGACTTTATTGCAGATTACATATTCATGTTAAAACTTTGATGTATGGAAAAGACATTCCCGGAACTCCCCTTTGGGCCCGTTCCCACACACATTTACAGTTGAAGTCCCCACCCTAGTCACAACAGGTGATGAGTATCGCGCAGCTGGATATTCCGCCGATTCACGGGATGTGGGGGGTTTGATCGGATCTCATGGAGTGGGGGCTTTGATCAACCCGGGGATCCTTTGATGGGGGAAGCTTTCTATTGTACGGGGAGGGGCAAGGAATGGTATCGGCAGAGCTGGGTGTCGGCCTGGGAACGGGGAAGACAAACGGGCACACGGGGAAAAAGGGGGTTTGCATCTAAGGGCCGGGGATCATGAAAGGGAAGAAGGGAGGTGTCGCGCTGGGAACAGGATGAGGGCCTGGGGCAGAGCAGCGCCGGAGAGGGGTTTTATGACTCGAGCCAGGTGCAAGCAGGGGGGTTGGGTCAGCGTGCAGGCTTAGTGAAGGCGAAGGGCTATGTCAGGGGCCAGCGGCATGAAAAAGGGTTCGTTCTGATCAGGGCATTCTAAAATCGCGGGTGCGCACGACAAAAAGTGTGGCATCAGGGGAAGAGGCAAGATGGCGCAGATAATGTTCACAAAACCGTATTAATTTTCAACAGACATTGGCAACTACTACAAGAAATAGTACTGAAGCTGAGTAAGTCTAGAATATATCCTCGGATTCCTTCACCAGCCTGTTGCTATGACCTTATCCTCCCCAGCAAGTGTTTGGAATTATTGATGTCATTTAGTCACACATCAAGCAAAACCACACAGCCCGGGGGAAGAGGGTTAGGGTTTGGAAAATGGATGGGAATGGGGGTTTCTTTTTGGGTAGGTTTTGTTGAGAGAGAGAAGGAAAAAAAAGCACAGCATGGACAAACAATAATTGAAGATAAAGAAATCTTTGGGTACAAAGCTAACCACAAATCTTTTAAGTGACATAAAGGAAGTGCATGCCCTACTGCATGCATTGTTACTGAAAAGTAAGTAGTACTAGAATGCGACAGTACAGGGCTGCAGCGTTTTCACTTGCCTATCTCTGCACTCAGAGAATCACTTCTTACATTAAATTAGTTTTAAAAATTAGCCGAAGTAAAACCTATAGAATGGCTGTAGGGATCAATTTAGAAGCAGAGAGAGATCCAAGAAATGCAGTCACACTCATAGAAGAAAACAATGGATACTGTATCTGTATGTTGTTGTAGTTGTCCTGTTGAATTTGGTAAGTAAGTTGCATGCAGCAAACAATTCCTCTTATTAGCGGCACTCCTCCATTCCAGCTGACGCTTCGTCCATCAATGTTGGTGACCAGAAGACACCCTGTCCACTGCCTGCCTGACGGATGTTGAATTGCGGCTCGTTCATGTGAAGCCTGACTCCATCTTTTTTCCCCATTGCACAGACTGAAACCCGGCCTGTAATTATTGAACGAAAAACAGGAAGTGCTATTACAATATCACTGATAAATAAATATAAGGTATGTACGCTGTGTGGTGCAAAAAGTCACACTTTGATTTTCTAATAGACAGTACAATATTTTTGAAAGTGCGTACTCTGAGTCACCTTTTGAAGGATAAATAAGTATGGCCAAATTAATTTAGCGGATCTTTCCCCTCAAGCTAGGTGTACTGTAAACTGTGTTTTAGAACAAAATTAGACCTTCCCAGCAGTGCTCCCACCCAGACCCTTACTAAAGCCAGCCGCAAAAATGTAGAAGACCCCCAATCAGATCTCAAAAAACGAGGCCTAGCAGAAAACTTGTGACAAAACGTACTTTGAAAGTAAAAGTAGGCCCAAATACCCCCTTACCCACCGTGGATTGTATTCAAACCATTTGCAAGCAAGCAAAAGTATCCATAGCCAGCATCGCTCCAAGACTCGAAAACCCCCCCACCCAAACACATGCAATAGAAATACTGCTAAGTGCTAACCCTAACGAGCCCTAATTTAAGAATAGTGGCAAAGGCTTTCTTTAACTAGGCCAACTCCCCCCTTTCCCACCATGGATTTTCTTCAAATGACTTGCAACCAAAATTACACATTCTCACGAGTGCTCTAAGACCCCAGAACTCAGTTGCAAAAATCTAGAACACCCCGAAACACATGCAATCCTGCTGCTAGGGCTAACCCTAACGAACCCTAAGTTACAAAAAGTGCCAAAAGGCTTTTCCTTATGGATTTAGTCCAAACCACTTCTATCCGGTATTAGACCTTCCCAGGAATGCCCCAAGACCCGCCAACCCACCTGCAAAAAAACACAACACCCCCAAACAGCCAAAAAGGAAAATCTCATACTTACAATATTTCTCGGCCTTCGGTCCAAACGCGCTGTGCAGCTAGGTCATAACTCCCGTTTTCCACCACGGATTTCCTGAAAAGCAAATGCAATCAAGATTAGACTGTCGCAGCAGTGCTCCCAGACCCCAAAACTCACCCACAAAACACCCGGAACCCCGCCAAAGAGCACCTCAAAGGCAAGCAAGTCAGCAAAAACGGCAAAAAATTTTCGCCTCCGATTTGGTCCAAACCACTTTTATCCGGTATTAGAGCTTCACGGCAATGGCCCCAGAGCCGTCAACCCAGGAGAAAACTAGTAAAAGGCCCCCAAACAGCCAAAAAGCAAAAGTACAAAAATGGTCACAGTCATTTTCTTGCCAATTTCCGAAATCACTCCGCGCGCGCTCTGCAGCTAGGCCCTAACTCCCCTCTGCCACCATGGATTTGCTTCAAACCTCTTGCAAACTAAAGTATCCATAGCCAGCAGTGCTCCCAGACCCCGAAACCCACCCACAAACACCAGGAAGCCCCCCAAACAGGCCCCCGAAAACGCTACATTGAGCAAAATGTCAGAAATAGCAAACAAAATTTCTGCATGGATTTAGTCCAAACCACTTCTATCCGGTATTAGACCTTCCCAGGAATGCCCTAAGACCCGCCAACCCACCCGCAAAAAAACACAACACCCCCAAACAGCCAAAAAGGAAAATCTCATACTTACAATATTTCTCGGCCTTCGGTCCAAACGCGCTGTGCAGCTAGGTCATAACTCCCGTTTTCCACCACGGATTTCCTGAAAAGCAAATGCAATCAAGATTAGACTGTCGCAGCAGTGCTCCCAGACCCCAAAACTCACCCACAAGCACCCGGAACCCCGCCAAAGAGCACCTCAAAGGCAAGCAAGTCAGCAAAAACGGCAAAAAATGTCAGCCTCCGATTTGGTCCAAACCACGTTTATCCGTTATTAGAGCTTCACAGCAATGGCCCCAGAGCCGTCAACTCCCCGCAAAGAAGTAGAACACCCCCACAAGTGCTGAGTCTTTCTTCATTGGGCGTAATCCAGCCCTCTGCTTTGAGGGAAATAGGAGTCTGGAGGAGGAGGATAGAGGAGCATGTTCTTCTGAACTTGTGAACCTGAGGAATGCAGACTGCGGGACCTTCAAATCAATAAGCAAACAAGTGAAGACAGTTCTGCTGATGGGCTTGTTTTTGTGATTAGGTGATTAAAGTTTGAATTAAATTAACTGTGCAAAACAAAGAAAGACAGACACACAGGAATAAAAGTGAATAAGGACGAAAAAGAAAGTTATTGATTCATTGTCTCATTTTCAGGGCTCGGTGTCAGGGAATAAGAATAAGAGTTTGTCATCATACTCTGCGAATTCAGGCAGGGTGAGGTCAGTGTCACCGAACAGAGAACAACTCCCCTCATCTACGTTGCTGTCCTCCTCGTCTTCATGCGGCGTGCTTTCTCGTACTTTGTAATCTGGTGGTATGAGGTGCTGATTCATCTTGATCATTGTTAACCTCTCCACATTTTTGGGCGAGAGGCGGCTCTGTTTGGGAGTTACAATGCCACCAGCAGCACTGAAAACACGTTCAGAAGACACGCTTGCGAGTGGGCAAGACAAGTAGTTTATAGCCAGGTTGGAGAGCTGTGGCCACAAATCTTTTTTCCCATGCCAATACGCCAATGGCTCGATTCAGAAAAGGGGGTGGTGATGAACAGAGTGTCTGAATTAAGCAGACCACTCTTACCCAGTCCAAAGATCAGGGCTTGATCCATCACCGTTATTTAGCTCACTGCCCCATCCCAGCTCAGAACCTGGCTATATGCAAATTAGTCTGTCCCTGGCCCAGTGCATCATGGGAACAGGGCAGACCAAACTACCAAGCCAATTCTTCACCAGAAAGGAGACAAGCTACCGGGGACCGGTTTCTGGCATTTCAGCCTCGTCGGCCCGGCTTGCTTGAATCCTGATGGAGCAGTGAGCAAGGGACTCATGTCTGAGTATACCCTGCCACACCTATAGTGGCCAAAAACGATTCAGAAAAGGGGGTGGTGATGAACAGAGTGTCTGAATTAAGCAGACCACTCTTACCCAGTCCAAAGATCAGGGCTTGATCCATCACCGTTATTTAGCTCACTGCCCCATCCCAGCTCAGGACCTGGCTATATGCAAATTAGTCTGTCCCTGGCCCAGTGCATCATGGGAACAGGGCAGACCAAACTACCAAGCCAATTCTTCACCAGAAAGGAGACAAGCTACCGGGGACCGGTTTCTGGCATTTCAGCCTCGTCGGCCCGGCTTGCTTGAATCCTGATGGAGCAGTGAGCAAGGGACTCATGTCTGAGTATACCCTGCCACACCTATAGTGGTCAAAAACGATTCAGAAAAGGGGGTGGTGATGAACAGAGTGTCTGAATTAAGCAGACCACTCTTACCCAGTCCAAAGATCAGGGCTTGATCCATCACCGTTATTTAGCTCACTGCCCCATCCCAGCTCAGAACCTGGCTATATGCAAATTAGTCTGTCCCTGGCCCAGTGCATCATGGGAACAGGGCAGACCAAACTACCAAGCCAATTCTTCACCAGAAAGTAGACAAGCTACCGGGGACCGGTTTCTGGCATTTCAGCCTCGGCGGCCCGGCTTGCTTGAATCCTGATGGAGCAGTGAGCAAGGGACTCATGTCTGAGTATACCCTGCCACACCTATAGTGGCCAAAAACGATTCAGAAAAGGGGGTGGTGATGAACAGAGTGTCTGAATTAAGCAGACCACTCTTAGCCAGTCCAAAGATCAGGGCTTGATCCATCACCGTTATTTAGCTCACTGCCCCATCCCAGCTCAGAACCTGGCTATATGCAAATTAGTCTGGCCCTGGCCCAGTGCATCATGGGAACAGGGCAGACCAAACTACCAAGCCAATTCTTCACCAGAAAGGAGACAAGCTACCGGGGACCGGTTTCTGGCATTTCAGCCTCGTCGGCCCGGCTTGCTTGAATCCTGATGGAGCAGTGAGCAAGGGACTCATGTCTGAGTATACCCTGCCACACCTATAGTGGCCAAAAACGATTCAGAAAAGGGGGTGGTGATGAACAGAGTGTCTGAATTAAGCAGACCACTCTTACCCAGTCTAAAGATCAGGGCTTGATCCATCACCGTTATTTAGCTCACTGCCCCATCTCAGCTCAGAACCTGGCTATATGCAAATTAATCTGTCCCTGGCCCAGTGCATCATGGGAACAGGGCAGACCAAACTACCAAGCCAATTCTTCACCAGAAAGGAGACAAGCTACCGAGGACCGGTTTCTGGCATTTCAGCCTCGTCGGCCCGGCTTGCTTGAATCCTGATGGAGCAGTGAGCAAGGGACTCATGTCTAAGTATACCCTGCCACACCTATAGTGGCCAAAAACGATTCCGAAAAGGGGGTGGTGATGAACAGAGTGTCTGAATTAAGCAGACCACTCTTACCCAGTCCAAAGATCAGGGCTTGATCCATCACCGTTATTTAGCTCACTGCCCCATCCCAGCTTAGAACCTGGCTATATGCAAATTAGTCTGTCCCTGGCCCAGTGCATCATGGGAACAGGGCAGACCAAACTACCAAGCCAATTCTTCACCAGAAAGGAGACAAGCTACCGGGGACCGGTTTCTGGCATTTCAGCCTCGTCGGCCCGGCTTGCTTGAATCCTGATGGAGCAGTGAGCAAGGGACTCATGTCTGAGTATACCCTGCCACACCTATAGTGGCCAAAAACGATTCAGAAAAGGGGGTGGTGATGAACAGAGTGTCTGAATTAAGCAGACCACTCTTACCCAGTCCAAAGATCAGGGCTTGATCCATCACCGTTATTTAGCTCACTGCCCCATCCCAGCTCAGAACCTGGCTATATGCAAATTAGTCTGTCCCTGGCCCAGTGCATCATGGGAACAGGGCAGACCAAACTACCAAGCCAATTCTTCACCAGAAAGGAGACAAGCTACCGGGGACCGGTTTCTGGCATTTCAGCCTCGTCGGCCCGGCTTGCTTGAATCCTGATGGAGAAGTGCGCAAGGGACTCATGTCTGAGTATACCCTGCCACACCTATAGTGGCCAAAAACGATTCAGAAAAGGGGGTGGTGATGAACAGAGTGTCTGAATTAAGCAGACCACTCTTACCCAGTCCAAAGATCAAGGCTTGATCCATCACCGTTATTTAGCTCACTGCCCCATCCCAGCTCAGAACCTGGCTATATGCAAATTAGTCTGTCCCTGGCCCAGTGCATCATGGGAACAGGGCAGACCAAACTACCAAGCCAATTCTTCACCAGAAAGGAGACAAGCTACCGGGGACCGGTTTCTGGCATTTCAGCCTCGTCGGCCCGGCTTGCTTGAATCCTGATGGAGCAGTGAGCAAGGGACTCATGTCTGAGTATACCCTGCCACACCTATAGTGGCCAAAAACGATTCAGAAAAGGGGGTGGTGATGAACAGAGTGTCTGAATTAAGCAGACCACTCTTACCCAGTCCAAAGATCAGGGCTTGATCCATCACCGTTATTTAGCTCACTGCCCCATCCCAGCTCAGAACCTGGCTATATGCAAATTAGTCTGTCCCTGGCCCAGTGCATCATGGGAACAGGGCAGACCAAACTACCAAGCCAATTCTTCACCAGAAAGGAGACAAGCTACCGGGGACCGGTTTCTGGCATTTCAGCCTCGTCGGCCCGGCTTGCTTGCATCCTGATGCAGCCAATGGCTCAGCATTAAGATAGACCTCTGTTGAGTCATTCAGATAGTCCTGCACCATCGACTCAAGGTCCTCAATGGTTCCTCCACTTTGCTTACTTTTTGCTGTGACTTTTTGAGAACCAAACCCAAGCCAAGTTAGCCAATCCTCTTCAGCAGCCAGTGTTACTGTTGTGTCTGGTGCAGATGATCCGGTTGCCGGTGTCTTTAACGGCTGAGAGGTCACTTGTGCCACAGCCACAGGTGCAGAAGTGGATTGTTTTGACTGGGGTTGGCCTGCTGATGCTGATGCTGATGTACTGCCTTTTCCTTCAATATCCTGCCGTTCTTTTTCAAACCTCTTGGCTGACCAGGCTAGCCAACGTTTGTACTTTGTAACATCTTCATCAGCAAAAGGAAAGAATGCTTGGCCTGCCAGCGCCTTTTTGTAGCGTGGATCCAGAATAGTAGCACAAATGTAATGCTGTTCTGAGTGGATCATTTTAAGACGTTCATCACCACGTAGGCGCTCTAATAATTTCTCCGCCAAAACCAAAGGCTCTTTGTTTTTCTCATCTTTTTCAAACACAGAAGACACCGCCTTCAGTTGGTGCTCCAGCATGCACAACAATGGGATAGCTTTTCCCAAATTACAGTCCTCCTTGCTGACTGCACGCGTGAAGACCTCAAAAGGACGAAGCATGTCTGTCAGGCTTTTAACTAGGTCCCATTGCGCCGCATCCATCCTCAGGTCCTTCTGAGCTGTACCCTGTTTTAAGAAATAGTGATCGAGTACCGTATACTGCTCATACAGACGCTCAAGCATGTAGAAGGTTGAGTTCCAACGTGTTGCCACCTCCTGGATGAGTGCTTTCACTGGCATTCGACGTTCATGTAGCAGGCTCCTCAGATGCTTCCGGGTCTTAAAAGAATGGCTGAAATGGTTGCACATTTTTCGGCAGGTGGCCATTACCTCGCATGCTGGACTGTCTTCATCACTCAAGAATTTTTTAACAACCAGGTTTATACAGTGCGCCAAACAAGGCACTCTGAAATAGTCACCCAGCTCCATGGCCTTAACTACATTGGCGCCACTATCCGTGGAAACATAACCAATCTGGCGTTTTTTGGGGGACAGCCAGTGAAAGACCTTTGTGTTAAACTCATCCAAAATGTTTTGTGCTGTGTGACGTTTCTCCAAGCCAAACATGGCTAGTGTTGCATGTTTCCGAGCAGCTTTAAAAACTTGGTCCGGGTCAACACCTGCGTTTAGCTTAGCTTTAACCCCTGAAAAAGAGACCCAGTGTGCAGTGATGCACATGTAATCAGCGCCTGCGCCACTGGTCCACATGTCTGTTGTCAGATGTATAGTGTGAACAGCACTCTTCTGCAAAGCTGCCCCAATCACCTCCAGCACATCTTCATGTAGTGCTGGAACCGCAACTCTGGCAAAATAGAACCGGCTAGGAACCTTCCATTTAGGGTAGAGCGCTGCCACTAATTCTAGAAAACCTACCGCTTCTACAAAAGAAAAAGGGAGAAGGTCCAGAGCTAGCATTTTAGCCAGCTTAGTGTTATACAGACGCGTCAGTGGGTGGTTGCGTTCATATGGCGCGTCTGAACAAAACATGGTTCTAATGTTGCCCTGGACCAAGCATTTACGGGATGATAATGACTTCTTTGACCCAGTTATGCTCGCTGATGAACTTTTTCGCATTGGTGTCTCACTCGCTCCCACACTCTTAGTGTGCCTCACATGGGGTGTGCTGCTGACAGGGGTACTGGGTGTAAGTGAAGTGTTTGACACGTCTTCTTCCTCCTCGTCATCATCAGATGAAACATCAACGTTTTCTTGACTTCCAATTCGGGCTTCCTTGATCTCCTTTAGGTGCGCATACCATTGGACAGCGTGCTGTCTCCTAAGATGACCTCTCTGGCCTCCGGTACCATAGTTGGTACCAAACTTACCACGACTAACTGCAAGCTTACAAATGCTACAAATGGCGAACTTTTCCCTTTTTGGGCAAACACTAAAGAAGTCCCAAACTGGGGGCTTGAATTGTCTGTGGGGGCCGGAGGAGGCGGCGATACTGGTGGTGGTGGTCATGCTGCTAATGCCAGATGAAGTGGAGGATGTGGATTGCCGAACTTTAGTACGTTGTGCACTTTCACCACCACTAATTGAGGTCGAGGGGGATGGAGGTCCCTTCTGGCGAGGAAGAAATATGGAAGCGGTACGAGTTGGTGTACTAGTTAACTCCAATGATTGTGGTGTTTCCACTGCCTCCTCGTCGACAACATCATCATCATCACGCTCAGCAGCTTTTCGGGCTAGGGTCAAAATGTCTGTTTGCTGCATGCCCGCTGGGGCTGCAGTGACCTTTATGATGACTGGGTCGTCGTTGTCAGAGTCTTCATCAGCAGCAGTATCCGCCACTTCTTGTTGAGCCTCATCACACTCCATAACTCTGAGACTTTGGACGAGCTTCCTTTTACGCTTAACTACCTTTGTCAGATCATTGTGTGCCTCACTCTCAGACGGCAGTGGTGCTAGTTCCCAATTTTGATCCGTATCATCAGAAGGAGGTGTGCTTGAAGAAGATGTAGACACCACCCTTGATCTCTTCCTTGCTAGGGGTGTGGAAGACAATGAATGATCATCAGGAGGAGTGGCTTCCTCAAATGATACCTCGCCTTGATTGTCGATTTCCTGATGTGCCCCTACTTCGGGAGGAACAACTATTGTGGGCACTTGTGACCCTCCATGCTCCTCTGCTTGCGCATCTCCTTGCGCTGCCTCTACTTCCACATGTACTTGGGCTTGTACTTGCACATGTGGTTTTTGTTGCGGCTCGTCAGATGAGTTACAACAACCTGTGTTGATTGAGGGACATTGCTGCTGCTTTCTTGCGATGAGCCAACATCACTGGTCGATGGTGATTGAACAACTAGACTAAGTGCCTCTGCAGCAGTCAAGGGCTTGGACTCAAGTTGGCGTGGTGGTGGTGGTGGCACTGAGCCCAATGGAGCGGGGGTGCTGCTCCCAGCTTGGTCCCCAGCAGATTCCGCTGCTGCTGCAGGCGTACTTTTTTTTTTCCTCCCAAAAAAAGAGGCGGCCGGCACACCAGTCTCCTTGGTAACTTGCTTCTTCTGCTCCTTACTGGCAACTTTCTTGCTAGAGGAGCTACGGGGAACTTTTTTTGGGGCCATCTTCTTCAGAGCAGGTCAGAACAGCAGGCCGCAGTTGCACGAGTTGCAGAGTTGTCTGTGTCCAGACGTGACGTCGCGTGACGTTATGCTGCACACACACACCGCTGCAGGACTTCTTCCTGGCACTGGTGGTTCTCTTGAGTCTTGTGCACTTAAAAGCAATGGAAGACAGAGGAACATCAGTTCAGTTATACACCCCAATAAATCGAAAAACACAGAAAAATCAGCACAATCCCATGCCATCCATGATGTTTACATTCAAGACACCCCACAGAAAGACTAGGCCCATGCAACACTCACTACCCCTGGGCATAAAGGTTGAAAGCTAGGCAAAATGGTTGCAGACTTAAGAACACTGCCTGCATTCAAAATGCCCCCCTGCCTCCCAGCACATGGCCAGGGCCTGCCTGTAGCAGCACTCAAAATGGCCCCCACCCACATGGCCTGTCCCCATGAACACCCCAAAAAAACGAAAATCACAGAAAAATCAGCACAATCCCAAGCCATCCATGCCCTCCATGATGTTTACATTCAAGACACCCCACAGAAAGACTAGGCCCATGCAACACTCACCACCCCTGGGCAAAGGGCCCCACCAGCAGCCCCAAAAAAATGACAAAAAGCACAAATATCAGCACAATCCCAGCCCATCCATGGCCTCAATGGTGTTTAAATTCAAGAAGACACCCCACAGAAAGACTAGGCCCATGCAACACTCACCACCCCTGGGCAAAGGGCCCCACCAGCAGCCCCAAAAAAACGACAAAAAGCACAAAAATCAGCACAATCCCAGCCCATCCATGGCCTCAATGGTGTTTAAATTCAAGAAGACACCCCACAGAAAGACTAGGCCCATGCAACACTCACCACCCCTGTGCAAAGGGCCCCACCAGCAGCCCCAAAAAAACGACAAAAAGCACAAAAATCAGCACAATCCCAGCCCATCCATGGCCTCAATGGTGTTTAAATTCAAGAAGACACCCCACAGAAAGAATAGGCCCATGCAACACTCACCACCCTTGGGCATAATGGATGAAAAGTAGGCAAAATAAGTGCAGGCCTCAGACACTGCCTCTCTTCAAAATGGCCCCTTGCACCCCAAGCACATGTTGCCTGTACCAGCAGCACTCAAGATGGCCACCACCACCAACCACATGGCCAGTCCACATCAACAGTACACCCCAAAAATAAAACGAAAAACACACAAAAATCACCACAATCCAATGCCATCCAGGATGTTTACATTAAAGAGAGTGAGACCCCACAAGCAGACTCAGTCCATGCACCACCACCCCTGGGCAAAGGGCCCCACCAGCAGCCCCAAAAAAACGACAAAAAGCACAAAAATCAGCACAATCCCAGCCCATCCATGGCCTCAATGGTGTTTAAATTCAAGAAGACACCCCACAGAAAGACTAGGCCCATGCAACACTCACCACCCCTGGGCAAAGGGCCCCACCAGCAGCCCCAAAAAAACGACAAAAAGCACAAAAATCAGCACAATCCCAGCCCATCCATGGCCTCAATGGTGTTTAAATTCAAGAAGACACCCCACAGAAAGAATAGGCCCATGCAACACTCACCACCCCTGGGCATAATGGATGAAAAGTAGGCAAAATAAGTGCAGGCCTCAGACACTGCCTCTCTTCAAAATGGCCCCTTGCACCCCAAGCACATGTTGCCTGTACCAGCAGCACTCAAGATGGCCACCACCACCAACCACATGGCCAGTCCACATCAACAGTACACCCCAAAAATAAAACGAAAAACACCCAAAAATCACCACAATCCAATGCCATCCAGGATGTTTACATTAAAGAGAGTGAGACCGCACAAGCAGACTCAGTCCATGCACCACCACCCCTGGCGCAAAGGGCCCCACCAGCAGCCCCAAAAAAACGACAAAAACCACACAAATTAGCACAATCCCAGCCCATCCATGGCCTCAATGGTGTTTAAATTCATGAAGACACCCCACAGAAAGACTAGGCCCATGCAACACTCACCACCCCTGGGCAAAGGGCCCCACCAGCAGCCCCAAAAAACCGACAAAAAACACAAAAATCAGCACAATCCCAGCCCATCCATGGCCTCAATGGTGTTTAAATTCAAGAAGACACCCCACAGAAAGATTAGGCCCATGCAACACTCACCACCCCTGGGCATAATGGATGAAAAGTAGGCAAAAGAAGTGCAGGCCTCAGACACTGCCTCTCTTCAAAATGGCCCCCTGCACCCCAAGCACATGTTGCCTGTACCAGCAGCACTCAAGATGGCCACCACCACCAACCACATGGCCAGTCCACATCAACAGTACACCCCAAAAATAAAACGAAAAACACACAAAAATCACCACAATCCAATGCCATCCAGGATGTTTACATTAAAGAGAGTGAGACCCCACAAGCAGACTCAGTCCATGCACCACCACCCCTGGGCAAAGGGCCCCACCAGCAGCCCCAAAAAAACGACAAAAATCAGCACAATCCCAGCCCATCCATGGCCTCAATGGGGTTTAAATTCAAGAAGACACCCCACAGAAAGACTAGGCCCATGCAACACTCACCACCCCTGGGCAAAGGGCCCCACCAGCAGCCCCCAAAAAACGACAAAAACACAAAATTCAGCACAATCCCAGCCCATCCATGGCCTCAATGGTGTTTAAATTCAAGAAGACACCCCACAGAAAGACTAGGCCCATGCAACACTCACCACCCCTGGGCATAATGGATGAAAAGTAGGCAAAATAAGTGCAGGCCTCAGACACTGCCTCTCTTCAAAATGGCCCCTTGCACCCCAAGCACATGTTGACTGTACCAGCAGCACTCAAGATGGCCACCACCACCAACCACATGGCCAGTCCACATCAACAGTACACCCCAAAATAAAACAAAAAACACACAAAAATCACCACAATCCAATGCCATCCAGGATGTTTACATTAAAGAGAGTGAGACCCCACAGGCAGACTCAGTCCATGCACCACCACCCCTGGGCAAAGGGCCCCACCAGCAGCCCCCAAAAAACGACAAAAACCACAAAATTCAGCACAATCCCAGCCCATCCATGGCCTCAATGATGTTTAAATTCAACAAAACAGTTGTATCATGCACCCATAACCAACCCTGGTCCTACTGGATACTGTGGCTACCCACAATATATTTTATTAAATGTTCTGAAAAAGTTCCAAAATTGTAGTTGCAGCAACTGTAATGCCCCAAACAAACTTACTTGTGAAAGTTGATTTCTAATCCAAAAGTGATCCAAAGAAAGTCAAAAAGGCCTCAAATCCAAATATCCAGCAGCACCCACAAAAAGTAATCCTTCCAGGTCAAGGTCCAAATGAAAGTGACCAGCACATGAAGAAAGCACTGGGAGGAGCCTGCTGGACAGGAACAGGAAGTTGGAGACTGTGGGGCACTTCCTTCCTCCCCCCCCCAAAAAATGGACTCCTTGCAAAAAAAAAGGGCATGCAAATGTCAACCTGAGGGGTGATTCTGATAAAAATCATCATATCAGCGCCGCCGTCAGACGGCGGCGCTGATATTATTAGACCTCAGCGCCGCCTTTGACACGGTGTCCCATAGCATCCTATTGCACCGGCTCGAGGAGATTGGTGTCGGGGGCCAGGCTCTGCAGTGGTTCCGCTCCTTTCTTGACGGTCGTTCCTTCTGTGTGGCCGTCCCTCCCTTCAAGTCCAATTTTCAGCCGCTGGCCATGGGGGTTCCGCAGGGATCCTCGCTGAGCCCCACGTTATTCAACCTATACGTGAGACCGCTGGCTGAGGTCGTTAGGCAGTGGGGCCTAACCCTGGTCTCATATGCCGACGACACTCAGCTGGCGGTTACTCTCAGCGGGGACGCGGAACATGATGCCCCCAGGTTTCAGAATGGACTGAAGGCGGTGGCCACCTGGCTGACAGGGAACTGTCTCCAGCTTAACGCCACCAAGACTGAGGTGATGATCATCGGAAAGAGAGTGGAGTTATGGGGCGATCAATGGTGGCCAGCAGAGTTGGGACCAACTCCAACTCCGGTATCGGAATTGAAAAATCTGGGAGTTTGGCTGGATGCCGGTCTTACCTTTGTGGGCCACACTAAGAAAACAGCAGCATGCTGTTTCCGACTCCTTAGGGGTTTAAGGCCTGTCCTTAAGTTTTTTGATGCCCCAACCAGGCAGCTGGTAATCCAGGCTACTGTCATCTCGCGCCTGGATTATGCCAGGTCTCTCCTAGTAGGGGCTAACCTGGCAGAAATTACCCGCTTACAACGGGTACAAAATGCTGCGGCCAGAGCAATTGTTGGCCTGCCCAGGTTCTGCCCTGTGTCAAATGTCCTCCGCTCCCTGCACTGGCTTCCAGTGAGGAAGCGAATTCATTTTAAGGTCCTTTGTTTGACCTTTAAAATTCTGAAAGGCATAGGCCCTCAAATCATGTCTAGCTTCCTGTCTTTTTATGTACCTACACGTACCCTTCGTTCTCAAGGTCAGGCTCTTGCTGTAGTCCCCAGATTCAGGCTCTGCCGGGCGGGCGGACGCTCTTTTAGTGTTAAAGCTGCAATCATCTGGAATTCCCTCCCGGCTGAAATTCGCCTGTTGGAGGACCTTATGCTTTTCCGGAAAGCTATCAAGACTCTTTTGTTTTAATCTGCTCTCCAGTGGTCTTCATGTTTAGCCTCTGTTATGTTGTGTTCTACCTTGTCACTGCGCCAGGACGCTCCTTCGCTGGAGCAGCTGTGCGCATAATAAAAATCAATAACATACATAACATTTTCTGAAGGTTTATGCTGTTTGCTGGTGGATTTCTTGTGCAGAATTGCAAAATCTCTATTTCGCGAGTGCGAGATTGTTCCTGTCCGCCACAACTACGTGTTCGCAATTGCGAACTCTCGCGAGGCGTGCTCTGCAAGGTGGCAAGCCGCGATTACATATTCGCGGGTGCCAAACTCCCGTGGGATCCCGCAGCAAGATCCAAAATGGCGCAGCACTCGCAAAATATGATCGAGAAAAACAACTCGGCAAACGCTGAATGACGGAAAGTGATCGCCGTGCACCACGCCGCGCGCCGCAATATTGTATCACCAAGCAAAAAATCCGCCGCGGGCGAATTCACGGATTTTCGGCAAATTCGCGAGAGTTCGCGGATTGCGAATTTGCCGAAAATCCTCAAAATCCGCGAGCAGAACGGATTTTACGCCCATGCTTAGTGAGAGACCAGCACTACAACTATCAAAAGGCCCCCATGTCTCATCCCAGAGCAAGATGGAGTCCGCCCACCATTTGCTGACCAGTGCATCTCCTCCTTCAAACCTACAGGTAGGTAGCCATCTTCACAGGGGCACCATCCAATAGCAGGACCGGACCACACATATCCAAGTATTGTCTCCCCACCTCCACACCACCATAATGCCCAGTACTGTCTACCACACCAACATGATGACACCAACAACCATGTCCTGATTCCATAGTAATTTGTAATGTAACAACAGAAAACCTGACATGTCCACAGCATTGATTCTGAAATTCTTGTCTCTCAGGTGATCGCAACTTGACAGGCGAAACCAGCAACCGCCAGCACCAGTTGCCCCCCTCACAGCCAGGACTCTCTGGTGAAGATCCCATGGACACCTCGGGTGCAGAGGACGATGCTGGCCCAAGCACACTCCCAGGGCCATCACGCTCCCAGGACATCCCTACCTCCACCACCTTGGCCAGTGTCACAACACCAACACCTGCCATTGTGAGCTGTGCAGCTACCACCACCACCACCACCACCACCACCACTCCTGCCTGTGCCACCCTGCCTGACCCATCATCCGATGATGGGCCATCGACTCTCAGGCTAGCAGGGAGAGTGGACGGGGGAGGACACAGGTGAGGCCACAGCTCACAAACAGGAGTGCAGGTGCTAGGCGAGGTCGGGAACAAGACCCACCCCATCCTGGAACCGAGACCCTGGATGCCGTCCCCAGAGTCCATGCCTCCTATGAGCGGTCGCAGGCACAGGCGGATCAGGCACACAAAGACTCGCTACAGAACTGCCAGCTGTTGCGGTCCATGGACACCCGCATGGGCCAAATTGTTGACCTCATAGGGCAGCAAACAGCTCTTTGGAGGGAGTGGTTATCCCGCGCCACACCACCTCCCTCTCCCCCAAGTGCCCAGCGCGACAGGGAACCAACACCACCGCCACCATCCCCTGAGGACACTGACAGGGAGGTTGTCCCTGAACAACCTGCCCCCACAGCTGGCTCCGCTCCGGCTCCAAGACGGAGGGGCCGTCCGAGGCTGGATCCAGCTGAGAGCAGTGGCTATGCACCATCCACCCGCTCGAAGAGAGGCCGCCACTGACTTCACCCTTCCTTGAGCCTGCCATTCACTCTGCGAACTATCTTGCCCAACAATGCCAAGCATTGGCACACGTCTGTTGGACTAGATGTACATCACACAATGTGTTGTCCCCACTGTGTTTTCATCTGCCATGACCTTCAACTCTCACTTCCCGGGAAGTGAGAGTTGAAGGTCATGGCTATTTGTAAATATGCACTAACAGTAATCCACACCCTGTAAATAAACACCACGTAAACACTCAATGCTGTGTGACCTCCATGTTTTAAACACAGGTTTGTCTTATTAGTTGTCATTACCAGGTGCAGGGATCAATGTTCTTGAGAATCATGCCTCTGTGGGAGTGACCTAGGTATAATGAGAGAACAACAAGCACAGGTCAGGAAACAGAATCACACCCATCACACCACACCGTACTGCAACATCCCACAAACCACACTCATCACTAATTAAGGGGATCACAGGACGACACATCAGGGAGCATTGCATGTACACCATCTCACACACCCATTTGCGAACTAAACATACCAGAACAGGCAGCATTCACACACCACATCCACACATCACCAGCAAACATACATCACGCATTGACCAGCAGCACAAGAGGTAGTTACTCACATTCAAGGAAAGTAGCGAGCAATGAGCTGACGCCTCTGGTCCACACCTTCTTCCTCCCCCCTATCCTCATCACTGGACTTGGGTGGGATGGGAGGCGGAGCAACCTGTTGGTCTGCAGGGTCCATGATCAGTTCAATATTATTGCGTAAGGCCAGGTTGTGGAGCATGCAGCAGGCAACCACTATTTTGCATACTTTGCCTGGTGAGAATGGCAGGGCCCCTCCGTTATTTTCCAGGCAGCGAAACCTAGACTTCAGCAGTCCAAAAGTACGTTCCACCACCCGACGTGTCCTCCCATGGGCCTCATTATAACGCATTTCACCAGGGGTAGTAGGATTCTGTATGGGGCTCAGCAGCCACGGGCGGTTTGGGTACGCAGAGTCACCTAGGTGAGGGGATGACAGACACATACATCATTACCAGTATTGGTGGGAACAGCATGGCACACATACAACACAGTAGTCACCACAGCACACTCACCTACAAGCCATGCATGTTCTTGATGCAGATTAGCCATCAGTTGGGGGACAATGCTGCTCCGCAGGATGTGGGAGTCATGTGCGGTCCCGGGAAATCTGGCACACACATGGGAGATGATGTTGTCAGCCAGGCACACCACTTGCACGTTGATAGAATAGTAGTGCTTCTGATTGCGATAGATGGGTTCACGTGCCTGGGGTGGAATGAGACCAATATGTGTGCCATCAATGGAACCCACTACGTGTGGGATCTGGCCAAGGGCATAGAAGTCACCTTTCACTGCAGCCAGCTCTGCCGGACGTGGGAAATGGATGTAATCATCCTTGTAATGCATCATGGCATCCAGCACATCCCGCAGTACCATGCTGAACATGGATTGGGACATCCCCCCGGCATGACCAACTGTGTACTGGAAAGTGCCTGTTGCAAAGAAGTGAAGTGCCGCCATCACCTTTGCTGTGGGTGTAATAGCTCCTGGATGTGACCTGCGTGGCTGCAGATGAGGTGTCAATTGGGCTATAAGGTCCTGCAATCTGTCGGTTAAGCCGGAATTTGCGGATCACCTCCTCGTCAACCATGTCCTCCAGCACAGTGTATGGTCGATGCACATTTAGAGCCCTCCTGTGTGGGAGTAGATGGGAGCAGATGTCAATTGACCAACACCGCACAGCTGTGCCACACTATCACATCTTGACCAACACAATACAAATAATACATGTTGCAGACACTGATTGTATGTGTGACGTGACCGAAATATAAGGCACTACAGCTAACTACGCACACAATGTTCACCCACAAACAACATCCTGTGTGCAAACATGTCCAATGTAACGTGCACACATGTTGAAAGAACAGCCAACATCACATGACTGAGGGCCCAAGTGTGGACAAGTGTCCCCACAGACACACATGGACGTGCACATACGACACGAACATGGAACGCACCCTCCTTGTCTTCATGCACCCATGACCCCACCTAAAATGCTGGGCATCCTCACATGACATGCATGGGCATACAACAGGCAACACACACACGCATACAAAGAATGCATGTATACCCCCATCATTGCTACTTGGACACACAAACCACACACTCACAACAGCTTCTGAATGTGGGTACACAGCCTTGATGTACTGTGTAGATGTGTACAAATAGAAACGTGTGACCTCAAAACCAAGATGTCAACACATAGCCATGCACATCTGACGCAACTTGGGTTCACATCATTGGCCTTTGTTAACCACTGGCAAGGTCAATAGTATGACATGAATGACACACGTGGACACGGGCCATTGACATGACATAATGAGTCTTGATTCATTCCGGACATGTCCTGACACACATGTACAACTATGAACATTACATGCGTGCGGAGACATGCAGTGTGTGTACACACGCCATCCGGGTACGCCTTCCCCCAACACAGAAGATGATCCTTGATATTGCAATTGTGCATAACATTTGCTGCATGGTCAAGGACCATCACGGTCACACCCCGCCAAACGCATGTGCGCACTACCGCGACGGTGCATCTTTTGACAATCATCACTCACTGGCATCGCAATGGCGGAGCACGCATTCCGCGGGGGCAGGGCAGGCTAACACATATATTTGAATGTGCAAGTTGAAATGGCAGTTGGTATCCCCCATTCAGTCACATAGCAGCACCCACTGCAGGCCGTCGGGTGCGGGCGGTCACCCACTGCCGGGTGCGGCCGGTCATCCACCGCCGGGTGCTGGCGGTGGGTGACCGCCCTGTAAATTGATGTCACCCTGGCATGGATGGCCCTGGGTGACCGGCCAGGGCCGGCAGTGGGTGACCGGCCAGGGCCATCCATGCCAGGGTGACATCAATTTACAGGGCGTTCACCCACCGCCAGCACCCGGTGGTGGGTGACCGGCCAGAGCCGGCGGTGGGTGACCGGCCAGGGCCATCCATGCCAGGGTGACATCAATACACAGGGCGGTCACCCACCGCCAGCACCCGGCGGTGGATGACCGGCCAGGGCCGGCGGTGGGTGACCGGCCAGGGCCATCCATGCCAGGGTGACATCAATTTACAGGGCGGTCACCCACCGCCAGCACCCGGCGGTGGGTGACCGGCCGCACCCGGCGGCCTGCGGTGGGTGCTGCTATGTGACTGAATGGGGGGATACCATCTGCCATTTCAACTTGCACATTCAAATGTATGTGTTAGCCTGCCCCGCCCCCGCGGAATGCATGCTCTGCCATTGCGACGCCAGTGAGTGATTAATTTCAAATGATGCACCATCGCAGTAGCGCGCACATGCGGTTGCCGGTGTGTGACCGTGACGGTCCTTGCACATGTAACCAATGGAAACAGGTAACACGGGGCGCGTAAGCGATTTAAAAAATAGCGGAAGCCGTGCACCGCCACAGCAGGGCCAGTCATTGGCTCATTTTGAATGAGGAAGCCCGGGAAAACCAATTGCTGCAGACGTGTGCCACTGATATCAGCTCAGGGCCCTATAAATGTATGAATTTCAGCAGCACATATCCACTGCTTCCAGCCACTGCTGCCTGCGCCCATCACCTCGACCTGCTGCTGCTGAGCTATCCAACAACTTCTGCCTGAACCCATCACCTCTACCTGCTGCTGCTGAGCTATCCAACAACTGCTGCCTGCACCCATCACCTCTACCTGCTGCTGCTGAGCTATCCAACAACTGCTGCTGTTGTGCCACAGTCCTGGACCTTGCCATGCCGAGAGTGCGAGAGATCCGGTCTCGTCCCTTCACCGCAGCGGAGCTGGATGTCCTTGTGGATGGTGTGCTCTGCCACTGTGAACGGCTCTACGGTGCCCCCGGACAGGTGGTAAGTGCAGTGGGGGACATGTTGGTGTGCATGAGGTGGTCACTGACCCCTGGCTTCTGCTATCTTGGCGGTGTGCGGTGGGACCTTCACATGTGTTGTACTGTGCATGACTGCTGAAAGATACGTGTTGCTACTGTGTTTGTGAATGTCCAACTGTCTACTGACATTCCCCTCTTGTCTCCCATCATGGTAGGTCAAGCTGCACCTTCGAAAGTCCCTGTGGAGGACCATAGCACGTGATGTACGGGCAGTGGGGGTGTGCAATAGATGACACACACACTCCCACAAGCGCTGGGACGACATCTCCAGGCTCAGCAAGAATGTGGCGAAGATGACACTGGGGCTGATTCCAAGATCAACCCGGCTTGCACGACGCACCATGACCCACTAATGCACCGTATCATAGCTGTGACGCATCCTGACCTGTCTGCCCGACTGAGAGGGGATCAGCAGCAAACTAGCGGTAAGCAGACTGATTGTGTTTGTGACTTGTGAGTGCATGAATGTATTGCTGCTCAGACACAGTAGTGACATCCGTGGTGTGTATGTTGAGCTGCAATTGCATGTTGGTGCCATTAGCGGAGTGAGCGTTAGCATCCATGTCAGCCAGGTGGACATACCAGTTGCGTAGTGCAGGGGCCCAGGACATACCAAGGTCTATAGGTCGCACGCTACTCCACCATTCCAGCGGGTATACCCCAAGAGCATCATGGTAAATGCAGTTTTCTCAAAGCGGGTGCGCTTTACAAAAGATTCGATGTGTGATGCAAAATTGCAGGCCAACTCTGGACACCGGTGTTTCAGGATTATTGTCCTTCGTCAGCAGAGTGTAGGAGGATTTTCAAGGGTTGCTGTGCAGGCTGCCAAAGTGTTCTCAGGTCTGGTACCTCTCCGGGCGCGTAGGGCGTTACCTGAGCTCGTCAGCTCAAGGGCTCAAGGGAGCCGTATTTAAGTAAAGGTCCATAGGTCGCACGCTACTCCACCATTCCAGCGGGTATACCCCAAGAGCATCATGGTAAATGCAGTTTTCTCAAAGCGGGTGCGCTTTACAAAAGATTCGATGTGTGATGCAAACTTGCAGGCCAACTCTGGACACCGGTGTTTCAGGATTATTGTCCTTCATCAGCAGAGTGTAGGAGGATTTTCAAGGGTTGCTGTGCAGGCTGCCAAAGTGTTCTCAGGTCTGGTACCTCTCCGGGCGCGTAGGGCGTTACCTGAGCTCGTCAGCTGCAGTTCACTCTCATGTTTCAGATAGTGGCACTGTGTCTGTTGTTCGCTGTCATGCCTCATGTAGTAGCACTGTGTCAGTTGTGCCCTCTCCTGTTTCAGGTACTGCCACTGTGTGTGTCCGCCACTCTCATGTCTCAGATGCTGGCATGGTATTTGTTGGTCACTGTACAGGGACGTGTCCTGGCAGTGTGTCTGGGTGTGCGGCTCATGTGTCAGTCACTTGAGCTGTGGCTGTGTCTCACATGTGTCAGTCACTAGAGTTGTGGCTGTGTCTCACACTCCTGTTTCTGGTGCTGGCAGTGTGTCTGGGTCTATGGCTCATGTGTCAGTCACTAGAGCTGTGGCTGTGTCTCACACTCCTGTTTCTGGTGCTGCCAGTGTGTCTGGGTCTATGGCTCATGTGTCAGTCACTAGAGCTGTGGCTGTGTCTCACACTCCTGTTTCTGGTGCTGCCAGTGTGTCTGGGTCTATGGCTCATGTGTCAGTCACTAGAGCTGTGGCTGTGTCTCACACTCCTGTTTCTGGTGCTGGCAGTGTGTCCGAGGCGACTAGGTCAAGCAGTCCACCAGATTCTGTGCTGTGAGGTGTAGCTCCTATCACTCACATGTCATTGTAATTGGTGTCTAGATTGTCCATTGTAACCACCCTTGCATTATGAATGTCCATGGGACGGGGCGCTTAACCCACGTACTTGTGGTGCCTCTTCTGTACTTGTTCTGTTATGAACACTGCCCTGTTGCTGTTATGATACTGCATTGTGCCCTCTCATGTGCTGCCTCTGATGTACCTGTGCCTTGCCATGGACTGTTGATGCACTTAGCCCCTCTCATGTGCTGCCTCTGATGTACCTGCTCTGTTATGAACACTGCTGCTGTTATGATACTGCATTGTGCCCTCTCATGTGCTGCGTCTGATGTACCTGCTCTGTGCCATGGACTGTTGCTGCACTTAGCCCCTCTCATGTTCTGCCTCAGATGTACCTGCTCTGTGCCATGGACTGTTGATGCACTTAGCCCCTCTCATGTGCTGCCTCTGATGTACCTGCTGTGTTATGAACACTGCCCTGTTGCTGTTATGATACTGCATTGTGCCCTCTCATGTGCTGCCTCTGGTGTACCTGCTCTGTGCCATGGACAGTTGCTGCACCTAGCCCCTCTCATGTGCTGCCTCTGATGTACCTGGGCCTTGCCATGGATTGTTGATGCACTTAGCCCCGCTCATGTACTGCCTCTGATGTACCTGTGCCTTGCCATGGACTGTTGATGCACGCATCCCCTCTCATGTGCTGCCTCTGATGTACCTGCTCTGTGCCATGGACTGTTGATGCACTTAGCCCCTCTCATGTGCTGCCTCTGATGTACCTGTTCTGTTATGAACACTGCCCTGTTGCTGTTATGATAATCGTAGCTTGATGCATGTGCCTTTATATTCCCTCCAGGAATACCTTTAACATTAACAGTATTATTCTTTTATATTTCATGTTACTGTCTCCCTCTCAGATGCCTTATATCGGTCGTTTCACAGGAAAGGGCAGGAAAGTCAGTGGGGCGCTACACATTTAAGTGGACATCAGACATTTATGTGGTTAAGGGGCAGTGCAGTCTGGTGAAAGCTGAAGCAAGGAGATCAAGATGCTAGTGTGGAGTCTAGGGGACTTGTTGATCCTTCACTCAGACAGCCGTTGTAGAAGAGCATTATTCCCCAAAACATGCTACTGGTTGGAGAGGCCAGAATCATCTTGTTTTCAATTGCAGCTTCTAGGATTCAAGATGGCACCCCTCTCAATGAACAGCTGATTGGAACTGCTTCTTCAGAGCCACTGAGGGGTGCAGAGAGGTGGTGAATTACCTGGAAAAGCCCAGTGGGAGACACAGGGATAATGGTGGCCAGAGATTTACATTCTGTGTGGCCCCAGGGTGGCCATGGAGGGAGTGGGGGCACTGAGAGGGTGCTTAGGTAATTATCAGGGTCTGAAGGCTTGCTGTAGACTGCCTGCTTCACAGCCAGATCAACAGTTTCCGCAGAGCATTTACTAACACCGCATCATGCTTTCGAAATACAACTAACAAAAGGGAAAGAAAGAAAAGAAAGACCTTTTTGCAATACGTACAATTCCTATCAGGATTAACTCTGCGGTCACTGACAGGGATGCAGACCGATGCCTGGACACCATGACTAAGGGTGAATCCCTGTTCGATGACCAGGTACAAGAGCTGATGGTCACACCTTCGGTTACTGGCAGGAAGGTAGCTTCACTGGAGCAAACAGTTGAAGAAATGAGGACTGAGAAAGGAGGTTATAGGATAGAAAATTCACTGTTTGGAAACTAAAGTAGTGTCGCAGATGACGCTATCTCATAGTGTGAAGACTTCCTTGACTGGGCTACTAACTCAGTACTTCCTTCAGAATGGAAAGTGGAGCATCTGGATAACCAGTAAAAAGCAACTATGGTTAGAGGTTTATGAGTTCCACTCCTGTCCTGGGGATCTATCAGCTCTTATGGTCAGTTTTCTAAGGCAAAGAGTCTTGAAGGATGACTTGGAGACCCCTTTGGAGGTGCTAAAAGGTATGAGTGCTCTGGCTAGATATGCAGCACGGTTGACGTCGGAGCGGAGACTGCCTTGGTCGAATAAGGGAAGCCCTCCGAGAGAGTGATACAGTAACTAGAGCTGCAGTCAAGACTACTATTGTAAAATCCAGAGTGTCTAAGAGCCTTGTGTTTCCTGATGTGAGCCAAGCCACTCAGGAAAGAGAAGAACTTCAGACTAGCTACAGAGAACTGCAGCCAGTTAAACTAGAAGCGTGAATATCGTTCTTTTATATCATAAAGATAGCCTCAGGGTTCCAACCACAATCAATATGTTGTGAGTACGACTTTTGTAAACAAGTCCAAATCAATACCTGCAATTATGCACAGTAGTTCTATCGCCCCGGGATGAAAATGACCATAACTTCTATACAGAGTATGTTAATCCTGTTATGTGCTCATGTGCAGGGGACTTTTCCAAGAATCCTCATGCATAATAAATGAGGCTAGTTTCAAGGAAACAGATCAACATTTATTCAGCACATAACTGGGTAAAAGGTCAGTGCTAGAACCCTTATGCAGAGCAAGGTAGGACAAATGTAGGCAGGGCTGGCTTTAGCGCTGGTGGCGCCCTGTGTGACAATATATGTTGGCACCCCTCCCAATGACCACCTCTGCCACGGATTCCCTCACTAGCACCCTTTAACAGTGCCTCTCAAATCTCCAAAACCACTGTCTCTCAGATTCATTTAGATTTTATAGCACCACTCATACCAGTGTCAGAGCCCTTTACACCTCACACACATTGCACAGAGACAATCATATGTGTGTAAATCAGTGTATAGGAAATGCTATATCAGACAATACTACAAGGTGTAGTGTAGGAGTGACATGTCATTGATATTGGTAGGCAATATAGTTAGAGTACTTTTTCAGGAAAGGCACAAATTCACAATTTAAAACGTAACATCATTGTTAGGGGTTGTCTTTCATAATAAGAATTGTTTTCTACCCAAATGAACCAATTTCACAAGATTAGGATAAAGAAAGACTGGCCAAAAAGATATAGCTGTTATACCTTGCAGTTTGCATGCAGCTATAGGATGACAGTTAATAGCTCAATGTTCTATGTTAGGATTTGCACTTATAAACAAGTAACAAAAGGAGCTCTATTACAGAAGCAGTAACCCACTGACCTAGTTACATTATATGCACTTCGTTATCTACATGGTACACGTTCTTAGCAGCAGGCATTTTAACCCTCTGCGCTACCTTAGGATGAGTCAAAACTTCCACTAGACAAACCTCCGTCTCTTTCCAGGAAGACGATTAATCACAGGACATTTTAATTGATGTCTGAAAGTTGCGGGACGACAGGAACCAGGAAACAGGTGCTTTTAAAATAATAATACACATTTTCATAAATGCCGCCCCCACCCTCAGTCAACGCCTGGTGCGGTCACACTGCTCGTACCGCCCTACAGCCAGCCCTGAATGTAGGAGAAGGGTTGCTTTGCTACTTAGACCAATTTGGGGTACAGAACAGTCCAGGCTCATTGTGAACCATGTTTCAGAGCATTTATAGTGGTCCATATTAATATTTTGGGTTCTTTATATTTGTGAATTAAATAAAATATTTTATTATTTGCATTTTTGTTTGATGAATGCTAAATTACTGGGCAGGGCGGTTTGAAATCGCCTTATGGCCTGGACAGAAGAGCACCACATCATAGCAGACACCCAATATGGCTTTAGAGCGGGCAAATCAACAAGTGATCAATGCCTTAACCTTTATTTATTAGTTGCCAAATATACAAAAACTAGCAAAGGAACAGTCTATATGGGTTTTATGGATCTGGCTGCGGCCTTTGATAATGTAAACAGGAACAAACTCTGGGCCATGATGAGCAGCCTGGGAATCGACCCCGGACTCATAAACATTCTCAAAGAATTACACTGGAACACCACTGCCAAGGTCCGCTTTAGCACGGGAGGGGGGGGAGCACTGATCCCTTCCCGTGCACCAGCGGAGTGAGGCAGGGGTGTATCCTTGCCCCCTTTTTGTTTTCT
Source organism: Lissotriton helveticus (assembly GCF_964261635.1). Lineage (NCBI taxonomy): Eukaryota > Metazoa > Chordata > Amphibia > Caudata > Salamandridae > Lissotriton > Lissotriton helveticus. Next base: position 1,473,161,523 of record NC_136068.1, on the reverse strand, counting down.
ATTTATATAAATGATTTGGAGAGAACATTGGTTGCCTTAAATGTGGATTGCCCCAAAGCAGGAACGCGTCATATTCCGGTACTGTTGTACGCGGTCCTGCTTGCACGAACAGCTCTGAGTTTACAACACCTCGTTGACGGATTTGTGAAATTCATGGACAATTTAGATCTGTCCGTGAATCTGAGCAAATCCTTCGTGATGGTGGCGGGCAAGAAACCCTGTGTGTCCGGAGTGGGGTGCCAACCCGCCCCCACTTGCTTCAGTGATTTCATTATTACGTGGCAGGACAGTCCACGATTCCAGGCCAGCACGCGAAACTTCATTAAATACGAACGCTTTTGAAATATGGAAAGAAGGTGTGCACTCTGTCATCATTGTTTTTTGTGATCCAAAGTTATTCTGTCCACTCGACGAGTAGCACCCATGGAATAAAGAATACAAACTAACCAAAGGATTTTGTCACTTGCGGGACTATTTTTACAGCCTCCATCGAAGGATTAACATGGACTACATTTTTAGAACAGATAGCGGATTAACATCAGTCGGATTAATGATTATATTGGAGTTACGTGATGTTTTATCTTTGTACGAAAAATACAACATAGTCAGTTACAATTTGATGCTTGGTGTGATGAACGTTTACAAAGATATTTATGGGTGGGTGGTGAATTCTATAGTTAAATATCCATGATAAGGGTTTTCAACACAAGGTTTTTTTAAATAAATATTTTTTAATGACGGCAATTGAAGGGCATGACACGAGATTTTATGAGGTGAAAACGGTCGGCACCAGTATTTTCACAATAACATTAGTGCATTGTGGGCTTTGTATTTTGATCACCGAAGGGGTGGGATCTGATAAAAACAGGAGGAGTTGAGAATACAACACAGGTGTTTATAGTTGAAGGAGGGGGTTGAACACTCAATACGTGGTTGGAAATGAGAAGAGGCAGTCATCAAAACACTCGAGGTATGGGTTTGTGTAACTTATTTTGCAATGAGGGATTTGAGGGATAGATAAGGTAGTTTTCACACTGTTGATGGGATTATTTTTAAGATATTTTGGGGATTACTGGACAATAAGCACGAAAGAAAATATGGGGAGTTTAACTAATGTAATCAATTATTATGAATTCTGCGGGCAAAACGTCGATCACGGGGTGAACTTTAGTCTCGAGCACTCTCCGTTGACATGGTATGCACAGGTTGTTAAATATGATGAACACAAACTATTTCAAGATGTAACCTAATAAATTGTGTTTTAAATGTGTAGTTTAACCCCTGACGAAGTGCCACGAGAGGCACGAAATGCATTGGGTGATGAAAATAATTTAATCAAGGAGAATCTATGTAGCATTCCATGCTATAGAATAAGGCTCGAAAAGGCATGTCTAAAGCATTAAGGATTTCATGTGAACATAGTGTGTCCTACATGTGACTGAATAAACCATGATTAACGTTATACATGGAAAGATGAAATGGAAATAAACAACATTGATAAACTGGATTAACTTCTGGCGGAGTGGGGTGCCAACCCGCCCCCACTTGCTTCAGTGATTTCATTATTACGTGGCAGGACAGTCCACGATTCCGGGCCAGCACGCAAAACTTCATTAAATACTAACGCTTTTGAAATATGGAAAGAAGGTGTGCACTCAGTCATCATTGTTTTTTGTGATCGTACGCAATCACCCACCAAAACTTTGGACATCCTTCAACCCCTTCTCCGAATCGGTTATAATTAAACAAATCTCCACCTCCAAACCTTCTTCGCACGTCCTCGATCCTATACCCACCCAGCTCGCTAAAAAACTTAAACTCGCCCTATTCCCGCTCTGGAGCAAAACCATAAACAGCTCCCTAAGAACCAGAACCATTCCAGACTGCCTCAAAGTCGGCCAAGTCACACCACTTCTAAAAAAAAAGGTCTTGGACACTAACAATTTGAATAACTTCAGACCTGTTTCCAATCTTCCTCTCCTATCCAAAATCCTGAAAAGGTGTGTTTCCTACAACTGACCCAACACATGGACAACATCAACCTCCTGGACACCCACTAATCGGGCTTCTGACAAGGCTGCAGTACAGAGACTGCAATCATTAACATCATAGACGACATCCACAAGTCACTAGACACGGACCAAATCTGCCTACTCATACTTCTAGACCTATCGGCAGCCATCGACACGGTTGAGCACAAGCTACTCATCAAAGTACTTCAAAAAAGGATGGGTGAAGAAGAAGTGGTCCTACAGTGGTTCTCCTCATTTCTCCAGAACCGCACACAAAGAATACAAGCATTGGCATTGCCAATAGGTCTCGCTTGTGGGACCTTATAAGTATTTAGTTTTGCAGCACAATATCCTTGTTGCACCAAGGATATTGTGCTGCAAAACTAAATACTTATAAGGTCCCACAAGCGACACCTATTGGCTATGCCAATGCTTGTTTTTTTTTACTTGTTAGGGGGCAGATGAGACGACACTGCGGGCTCATAGCGCAGTCTTTTTATTTTTTATTTAAGCTCGGAGTCTAATCAGGAACCACTGAAAACGCAAAAAAAAAAATTTTAAATAACAAACCTCTCTAGTTTCCCACGTCCTTGCGTGAGTAGTTGTCGCTCTGCATTTTCCGGAGTTTTGTCCTGAACTAGAAGTTCCAGAATACACATCAGAAACCCGGGCTGAGGAACCGGACAGTTCAACAACAATACCTGCATCGTCGACTAATGCGGAAACTAAATAAAAACAATTCAAAGGGCTGAACTTTTTCAAAAGGGGATCCGCGCATAACCGTGACCCATCGCCAACCCTCAGCTTTCAATGAATAGACGAATGCACTCTGGGAGTCGTAGTTCTCAATGACAAACAGAGATGAGATAACTAGATTACAGTACGAGACTACAGCTAGGGAATCCAAGGCTTGGAAGAATGACCATGCTAGATGGGGGTGGTCTAAAAACACAAAAAAAACAATCGAGTTTATAAAGGACGAGACTGTCCAAAGAAATATAGGACTGGACAGTGGGTGGTGACACTACTCTTAAGGAAGTGCGTGTCTGAAATTCTGACACATTTGGTAAAGCAGTACAATTCTGCTATGAAATGCTTATTGTGGGTTGATACAATTGCATTCATGGAGGGGTTGGCGCTTGTAAGAAACATTGAGAAAGAAACAGTTTAAAAGTGTAAGGCCTGCGGCCGGCCATGATTAATTACAAGCACATAAACAGGCATGCTGTGACGGAGGTGTGAGAGGTCTGGCAGGGAACAGATGGCCTGGCCGTGAAGCAGGGGGCGGGGCAGCGCTGGGGAAGCCTGTGGGTGGGTGATTGATGCCTTTGATGTGGGGAGGGAGGAGAGCCTTTTGCGAGCCTTGTGCAGGAGAAATGAACAGATGTCCGTGAGGTGTGGGAGGAGTGCCTGATGCGCGTTCACGTGGTTCACGTGAACTTCATGAAAATGCCAGCAAAAAGCTGGTGGTTTCATGAGGATTTTGGCTACTTGAATTCTCGCTCCGCTCGATGCGCTTGCGCGCATCGATAGGTCGCAAGACCTAAAAAATTAAAAACTTCTTGTCAGACCTACACCCCATTAGCAGAGGTGTCCCCAAGGGGCCGTTTTTTCCCCTCAACTTTTCAACATCTACATGGAACCCCTCACCACCATACTCAAAAAAAACAACTCAACAAAATAAAACCCTTCACCCCACCCAAGGACCTCCAACAGGCCATTCAATCACTGGTGCTGTCCAGACTAGACTACGGGAACGCAGCCCTCACAGGCACAGCTAAATGCCACTTAGCTCCCCTCAGAACAACTCTCAAAGCAGCAGCCAGAATGATCACAGGAGCAAAGAAGTACGATCACATATCACCCACACTCAAAGAGCTAAAATGGCTCCCAGTCGAAAATGCGTGCCAAATTCAGGACTGCTTGCCTCGCGCACAACTCCCGGCACACAGGGAAACCCGCCTACCTGGCCTCCAAACTTAAGAAGGCCGGTCAGACAAGGACCCTCAGGAGCTCCAATACTCTTCTCCTCATCCCTCCGAAAACCTACAAACAAAAAAACGCAGCCCACTCCTTTTCTGGAAGTGCACACAAAATCTGGAATTCCATCCCAGTCCACATCAGAACTACCCCATCCTTCCCAAAATGTAAAATGCAGCTCAAACACCTCTTTCTCAATCGTTCACTCCTGTATCGTTAGCTGCCGCCTGAGCTCGCTAGCTGGAGCCTGGCAGCAGCCCAATTCTCTGCCATCAAGACATCTACCTTCACAAAGCCACCGGATACCTCCCTCGCCCACCCATATCCATAAAGGAGGTTGGCTTGAGCCAACATGCACACTGCTAGTACTTCATTAGACTTCCTTGACTTAATTCGGTATTGCGCGCCCAGACCTCCGAAGCGCCATGAACCACTATGTATACTATCCCGTTACTGTATGTTTTCCTTGATACTACTGCGTTACTGTGTGATTTCCATGACACATATGTTGTAAAGCGCTCTAATACCCTTGTGTCTGGCCAGCACTACATACAACTCTTAAATAAATAAATAAAACACCAGAAAACCACTGTACATCTAAGCAACATACCTAAGTGTATAACCTTGAAACCACTTCCACTCATTCACACCCTTAAACCCTCCAGTTATACAAAGGACATATTCCAGATACGTAAATGTGAACGCCAGAGCTTTAAATGAGCAGGTACTGTCTGATACTGGGTACTTGCTCTTCTTTGATTTGAAAGGCAAAGTGCCTGTACTTCTCAGCACTGCTGCTCTACATTTATTGGTAGAGTGCTGGTACTTAACATGAGCAAACAGATACTCTAAACAGTGAGTTCCTGCACTTCTATATTTCCAATTAAAGCACTGCTGAAAGCTATCTCAAAAGAAGACATGACATCGTTTCTTAAAAGGGTCAGCCTCTTGTTCGCTAGGACACCATAAGACCAGACCAGAGTGCATAAAAAAAAAGGCAACATGTTCTGGACTGGCATACTAGTATCCATTAAGACCAGTCTGACCCTGTTGTGGTTTAGGAGAAATCTGAAGGTAAATTTTTTTAAAGAACACTACATCACCACACAGTTAGAGTCCATTTAACTCTCAGAACCCACCTATCGCTCGATCATTGACTGTATCTTGATTTTGAAACTCTATAGTGCCCGGCTGTCTTTCAACTTGGTTAGCTCTTTCCTATCATATAAAGATTGTCACCTCTGCAAGTGACAGAGAAACTATGGACTGGAAATTCTTTCCCACTCCTTTGTTGGAGGCATAGAGCCACCTTTTCCCTGGACGTAAAGAGGGATCATATGGTCAGTTCTCTCTGAAAAAGATAAGCTCCCAGTTACCTAGAAGACTTGAGCTTGTCCATTTGCATTCTGTAGCTTCAAACTGCGCTCAAGTCATCGTAAATTTAAATCATGTCAGTTCATGCCCATGGGATAAATGATGATCCTCCCTCCTTAAGTGACCCTCCAGTGACACATCAATGTCATCTGCAGAGCTGCCACCAGGGCAGGTTTGCATGCTTTCCGTAAGCACCACACATTGAACGCTAGCTCAAGGCCTGATGCCCCACTAGTTCAGACTATGCTGAAAATATTTGCTAGGTAAACTTTGCTGCTTTGTCTCTGTGTTGTTCTTGCTTTTCCAACAAGAGGTTAGTTTCTAAGAGTTGGGTAGACTAATAAGTCACTCCTCTTGCTGGAATTTTTGCCAGATTGGACTATATCACGCACAATTGGACTACATTTTTCTCGGCTGAGCAGTACAATATTGGTTTGTGCTGCTTGCTAAATTTTGGGCTATTTTATAAATTACTTTGTGCTATTTTTAGCATAATGGGCTAGAAATTTGTAGCTGAATATATCAGTCTTTTATCAATTCTAAGCAATAAGTCTGCGCTGACTGTGAGCTCGGAGCAGCCCTATACAACACGTGAAAGTATTTCATGAATGAAGCAATGTAATAACAGAAAATGAACGTTATGAACGGGCTATTGTTAAATGTCATGGTAGAAATGTTGGGCCACAGTTGAGTGTATGTAATAGTCTAGTCTCTGTTAAAGGGGAAAGCACAATGAACGGAGGACCACTTGAACATTAATGTGATTGACTCAAATCCTGCATGAATAATTGCATTTACAATACCTGAATATTGATACACTTTATTTGCTGAGTTTGCACAGCTCTGTAATATACTAGATATATAGAGCATGGTGATTATAGATATCTAGTAAGAAAAAAAAAACTGTCCCACACATTTTCTTTCAAAAAAAGGTACCGTAGCATATTTTGCATGTATTCAGGGTGGAGATTTACTAAGATTTTGTGCCATATTTGTGTCACAAAAGTGACGCAAATCGATGCAAAACAGTTTTTTTCCAATTTACTTTCCAGTGCTAAACTTGTTTTGCGCTGGAAATAACATGAAAGTAATGCAAAGCATCGCATAGCGCTGCTTTGCATTACTTAGTGACAGGGGGCGCTAAACCCAATTTACTAAATAATGTAGACTGGGGTTGGCATCAGAAAATGGCGCCCTTTTGTAGTAGGCGCAAGGAAGTAGAAATGCATTCATTTCTCTTTCCTTTTCTGACTTGTGGTGCACTGTACAGGACACATACAAAGAGGGGAAATGGTTTAAGTCAGTCTATGCATAGTATTTTGTACTGGAAGTGTACCCTTCCAGTACAAAACCTATGCTAAACTCACTGAGACACCCTTGCACCGTGGCGCAAAGGTGCCTCCGTGGCGCACAGCAGCTGATTTCAGCACCGGCGCTAGGGAAAGGGGATGAGAGTGCCATATTTCAGTAAATTTGGTGCTCTCCTTCTCTCTCCTTTTCATGCAGTGCAGCATTTGCACATTATTTCAGCAATGTGATAACAGCCATTGAATGTTTTGCAGAGGCAATTGTCATGGCGGCCATGTTGGGTCACAGTTTATTGTTTACAACAGTTTAGTTTCTGCTAAAGGGAGAAGTGCAATGAATGAAGAACTACCTTCAAATCACTGTGGTTGTGGGATTCAGGGTTGCCCAGTTGTCGGGGTAAGCCGAAACGCGTTGGCGTCTTGATGTTTGGTACCTTAACAGAAAATAAAGAATTATAAAGCATCCCGCTGTTGTTGTGCAGTCCGTGTGAAATTCTGCTGATGAGGTGCAGCTGACTCTCTATTGAGAAAGAGTATTTGTGGAAGATATTATTATTATTTTGAATTTTATATAGCGCTAGCTAGACCCAAAGGTATCAGAGTGCTCTAAAGGTTATGTGATAATGTTTACAAGCGGTACTTGAGAGGATTCATAAGAGTCATAGTTGAGTAATACAGCATTAAGTGGTTATGAAGTCATTCAAATATATATTATATGTTGGGAGTATCTCTCTAAGCTACATGAAAATATTTGGAGTCGCAGACAACTTTTAAGACCCCAAACAATGAACTATAACAGTGGCTCCAAACTGTGCCAAATATTACTGTTACTTCACGCTTTTTAGAAGCCTTATAACTGAAGGTGAATTACAATTTGCTGGAATGAGTGACAGATTGTTGGCCACCTGATCATGACTAAGCACCACATAAAAGAAAAAGTGTGTGGGGGAGTACTACCATTGGTGCACCAGGGCCAAACAACCGAGGGGCCCATTGAGCCTTCATAATTGCTCTACCATACTACCCGACTAGCAGTCAAAGGGGCCATTTCCCTTGCTTAAACCATGGCACTTTGCAATGCTACAGGGTAGTGCCCTCCCTGCAAGGATTCAGAGAGAAAATATACAGTTAACAGCATACATTATGCACAGACCACTTCTGTAAGCCAGTCGGGCAACAAATCTTCATTTACTGCCCCCCCTTCTTCCTTAAAGTAGTGATTCAGGCACGTGACTACCGGTTTCGAGGATAGTCTCCCGCCTCCTGCTTTCTGCATGTAGAAACCTGGTTCCTCGGTGGGCTTCAGCCGACAGGGACTGGTCTTGTGTGATTCAGAGTACGCACTGCCAGTAACCTGCTTCTTGCAGGCCAGTGCATAACAAGTTTGTCTTGCTCTCTCTACCTGCCAGAGTGCTTTCTCTGTGCTCCTGACAGATAAGAACAAGCATTAGAAATGCAATCGGGCTCGGATTTTTTGAGTTTGAGCTAATGGCATTGTAAATGCCAATGTATTGTTGCTATGTGTTATGGAGTGTGTTCATGTGGTGTGTACTGCCAGTGATCTCCTTGTGAGTGTGAGAATATTGCACCGTTACTGCCTGTGATGTCCTTCTTGTGAGTGTGAGGAGCTTGCACCTCTGCTGCCTGTGGTCTCCTTGTGAGTGCAAGAAGATTGCACTGCTGCTGCCTGTGATGTCGTTCTTGTGAGTGTGAGAAGCTTGCACCACTGCTGCTTGTGATGTCCTTGTGAGTGGGAGAAGCTTGCACCTCAGCTGCCTGTGGTCTCCTTGTGAGTGTAAGAAGCTTGCACAGCTGCTGCCTGTGATGTCCTTCGTGCGAGTGTGAGAAGCTTGCACCGCTGCTGCCTGTGAGTATGAGAAGATTGCATTGAGCATCTCTGTGCTGTGCCTGTTCTTTGTAAGGGACTCTTGCTCTGTTGCTGCTGCTGCCTTGGCACAGTACCTGCTGTGAGTGTGTAAGGGAAGCTTGCACCACTGCTGCTTGTGATGTCGTTCTTGCGAGTGTGAGAAGCTTGCACCTCTGCTGCCTGTGGTCTCCTTGTGAGTGTAAGAAGCTTGCACTGCTGCTGCCTGTGATGCCGTTCTTGTGAGTGTGAGAAGCTTGCACCGCTGCTGCTTGTGATGTCCTTCTTGTGAGTGGGAGAAGCTTGCACCTCAGCTGCCTGTGGTCTCCTTGTGAGTGTAAGAAGCTTGCACAGCTGCTGCCTGTGATGTCCTTCTTGTGAGTGTGAGAAACTTGCACCGCTGCTGCCTGTGAGTATGAGAAGATTGCATTGTGCATCTCTGTGCTGTTCCTGTTCTTTGTAAGGGACTCTTGCTCTGTTGCTGCTGCTGCCTTGGCACAGTACCTGCTGTCAGTGTGTAAGGGAAGCTTGCACCACTGCTGCTTGTGATGTATTTCTTGCGAGTGTGAGAAGCTTGTACCTCTGCTGCTTGTGGTCTCCTTGTGAGTGTAAGAAGCTTGCACTGCTGCTGCCTGTGATGTCGTTCTTGTGAGTGTGAGAAGCTTGCACCGCTGCTGCTTGTGATGTCCTTCTTGTGAGTGGGACAAGCTTGCACCTCAGCTGCCTGTGGTCTCCTTGTGAGTGTAAGATGCTTGCACAGCTGCTGCCTGTGATGTACTACTCACTACTCTACTCTACTCACTACTCTGCACTCACTACTCACTACTCTGCACTCACTACTCACTACTCTACTCACTACTCTAGTCACTACTCTGCACTCACTACTCTACTCACTACTCTACTCACTACTCACTACTCTACTCACTACTCTACTGACTACTCTACTCACTAGTCTACTCAGTACTCACTACTAGAGCAAGGCATAGCCTCTGACCCTTATAATGCTAATGCAAACAACAGGCCAAAACACAAAATGACAGTTACTAAAAGACATTTTTAAACTAACACCATAAATAAAAACAGAGGCACGCCTAGTCCCCACCAGCATGTCAAGAGAGCACAATCAAACCAATGTAACACAGCTTAGCAATCAGTCCTCAGCGCTTTGGAATACATTTATAGACCCAGGAAAACAGCCTGGACCTGAATGAGATCACATACTCGGGAAAGATGGAGGGGTTCACCCATCACTGAGCTGGGCAGGTGGCCTCTGGCCTGAGTGAATGAAAGCCTGCCTTCGTTTCATAGGTCTGAAAACACAGCTGCTGCTTGGAAACTACTGTGTCCTTGGTACCCCAGGTGCACAAGCCATTCGACGTGATTCTCCTGGGCTTTCTGTCACTCACAGAACATTGACTGTCTTTGCAATGGTGTCTCAAACCCTCTACAAGAAGTTTGTTTCCAACTTTTTCCACCTTTTAAAGTGATGAAGTTTGCATGCTATACACGTTCGTAAATGATCCTCAGTGAGGATTGATATAAGTGTATCGTGTACACAAGGTCAAAGCTTCTAAGATTCCTAAATATTAAGAGCCATAGGAAGTGGAATGGATTTCTGCGCATGCGCGAGAGCCTCGGGGCTAATCTGCTATAATTTAGCCGCATGTCTCACAATTCGCAGGCAGTATGCTCCTCCGTTACAAACGTGTGTCTAAATATTAGCTGCTTAAAATACTGAAAAGTGGATTCCCAGTAATATTTCATGTATACCTGTCCACGATTCTGACAGGCATAAATGACACCCTGATAAACGCACAGCTGTGTGCCACTTCTTTCGTCCCCACCTGCAAGGGATGTCGTGTGCCAGATTAATTGGTGCAGAGAGCTCTTGTGTGCCGAACACATGCTAAGAGCGATAACATAACAACGGTTATCACCCTGCCTGCTGACGCAGCTTCCCAAACATGCTTTGTTCAGGTGACATTCGTGTTTTACATTATGCAGCCGGTTTTCAGCTCAAGTCACTGCTCACCAGCGTTCTATAGTCAATGGCGATGAACGTGGCTAGAAACCAGGTGACAGGAGCACTGAGTTCACAAGTGTAAGGCTAATAACCTGCAGGGCCTGTGCGCACAATCAAGAGCACGTGTAGGTGTATCAATATTAAACAAACCACCAAATTATATTGTTTTCTAGATGTGCATCCATGTTGGAATTAAGAAGGGTTCCGTTTTACTATGTCATGGGGTTTACCTACGAGTGAACTTCAGGTATCACTGCATTTTTCTTCACCTTCTAGGGTGTGGCAAATCGGTTTGCACTGCTGGTGAATGACACACTAAAATTCAGGTCCTTTGACCCTTGTCACTCGCCGCTGCCGCTGCGGCTCGCTCAGCAGATGCCTCCCGCCTCTGGGGCCGCCCCAGCCGGTCGCTGGCATCGGCCCTCATCTATAAAGCCGCGTTTCGTTAAATGTTTACACGTTTCAGTGGCAGAGATGAGCGTGTTTAGATTTCCAAGTGGCGCTTTGACAGGGGCGCGGGCAGAGAAGAAGCCGCCAGGAGCGCCTCAGCTGAGACTCACATGCCGAGGAGTCACGGTATTTATCACTCTTGTCGCTTCCGGTCCTAAAACCCGACGGAGGCTGCAATGCTCGCTCCCGGATCTGCAGCCGAGCCCAAGGCTGATAAGACTGGGTGCGTCGTACTGCCTATAATCACGAAAGCTACGTTTAACATAATACGCCTGGGTTTGCACCCATGAATCTACTGCCCCCTAGTGGTCCGTATCTGAGACCCTGGGAAAAGGTAAGAACAAGGAACAGCGCGTGCCCAAGCTCTAACCACACTGGTCCCCACATCACACTGATGCCGGGGCCCTCGTTCACCTCAGATTTCTAAAATGCAGTTCCGAGCAGTGAAAAACAACTGCGTCGAGTGTGCTGACACCTGAGCACGGCCTTTTGGTGCTGTAAAAGTAGATAGTTACTGAGTTTTAAAGTGGTCAAGAATATACGGATTACATTCTATACCCACCCGTCTGTGGTTCCCTACACTTCTGAAACACGGGCTGGATTTACTCACATACATGCAACACAGTGCTGTCGCATAGTGGGGGGTGAGCCAGAGAGCTGCAGAGCAGCTCCCCGGGCCGGCAGGAAGGAGCCGCACACGGCGTCTATGCCTGTGTGCACGTGAGGAGGACGCGCGCCAGACAAACACACTGCTAGATGGTGAACGCGCGCACACCATCTGGAATGCATTACACGGCCACCCTGACAGCTCCTAATTATAATTAATGTACTTCTTTGCGCGAGCACGAACGAAATATGCCCAAAATGGCGGAACAAAACTACATTTACCCTATCACTTGAAGCCTATTAAAACGACAACACAACGAAGACGAATCACTGGCCAGATGACAGAACACGCTAAGGAATGTGTGGAATTTGTCTCGGCCAAAGCCCTAGGAGATACTTCTTTTTTTTATTCTTTAACATTAGTTCTCAAACTCCTCCCACTTTCAGTGGGGAGGAGTCCGAGCCCTAAAAATACGTATGTTCAAATTTTTCAGTTGTCTGGTCCTGCAGTACACTTGCAAGTCCCATACATGCCAATAGAGTCGATTCAAGCCACAATAGAAGTCAATGGAAAAAAATACATTCACCCTACTATTTTTCTTTTTATCTCCCACTTCCCTCTTCTAAAATGTTGGCATGTGTGAATGTTGTTTAACTCTATGGTCCTTATTTTATGAGGTTGTAAGAATGAAAGGCCTTACAATGAGGAATTTAAACTGGTGGCCCGGAGGCTGCACACAGGTACTCTACGCACTGTGCTACCTCCCTGGTCTGACCACATCCATGAAAGCCATTCACAGGTGCTCAAACCACTGTGCTACCTCCCTAGTCGTAACACACCCATTTAAGCCATCCACAGGTGTTCATACCACTGTGCTGTCTCCCTAGCCTGACCACATCCATGAAAGCTATCTACAGGTGCGCAAACCACTCAGCTACCTCCCTACCCTGACCACATCCATGAAAGCTAACCATCAGTACACTTATGCCGATAGAAGTTATGATCTACCCCCGCCTACTTTATCTGCAATGAATATAAACTCACTTTTCCTAAATTTCAGAGCTTAATGACCTTTTCATACCAAATGACAGAATTTGCGATTTTTTTATAAATTCAAACGGTGCATGATGCCACTATTACATCAAATTATGCACGTGTTAGCGACCGTTAAATTACTCGTTTGCAGCATTTGTATCTCCACCCCTTCCAACCCCTTCTTCAGGGTTTTTAGGTCTCGCTGGAGTGGGCTGCGCATGCGCAGTCTCGTTGGCGAGATTTAATGATTTTAAGTAAGCTTCAGTGTCAGGCTTTAAGTCCCGCCCCTCTTTCCCACTGGCCGGCGTCACCGTTTATGCTAAACGGTGGCCAGCCATTGGGAAAGAGCTTTTGATGACGTAGACTTTTATCTGTTTGAGACGGCCCACCTGGACGGGCTCGTCTGACTTCCTTTTGGCGTAAAAGGATTCTTATCTTTATGGGGCCATGTTGTCCCCATAAAGATAAGAAACCTTTTACGCCAAAAGGAAGTCAGACGAGCCTGTCCAAGTGGTCTGTCTCAAAAAGAGAAAAGTCTACGTCGGCTGCCTGGCGAGCGCTTGTTATTCCTGTAATCCTCCTCTCAGGGGAGCCCGGGCAAGAGTATTGCTTCCCTGTGTATGGGAATGTGGGTCGCCGCCGCTGCCACATTCTCTGCTTTCTCTTCCAGCCCGAGGACAGCATCCTGAAGGACCGATTCAACACCCTGCAGAAGAGAAAACGTATTGAACCCAGGGAGCGCACATCGCGCAGTTGGCGCTCCCCCATCATGCAATCTGAAATCTAGGGAAGCAGAGCTATCATGTTAGCTTTCACAAATCTTATAGTCTCACACCTCAGACAGCAGGGATATCCCCCAGGGAGGCACACATCACACATTCTCATCCACAGCAGAGCTATCCCTTTCACTGACACATCACACTGTGAGTGAGTTACAGGGCAGCACAGCTGTCACCATGGCTTTATCAAATCCGACAATAGGGACTTCCCGCAGGGCGGCATTGGCACATATCACGCAGTCTTCGCAACAGAGCTATCATTAAGACTAACACACTTTTAGGATCTCCATACTCAGAGAGAAATCCGATGCTTATCATTCCAGGCCTTCAGTAACTATCGATGTTCCAAAGAGGTCGCACGGGGGCATCATTGGTGGGCCTTGATAGGTTGGTCTTTGTTCAGCCCCCGAGGTCCCTGGCGCCTGTGAGCCAAGCATGTGGACTCCATGTGGCCCTTGGGGAACCTGATTCATTTTAGTGAAGCCCTCTGAATCGTTTAATACTGTCTGGCTCCCCAGTTGGGAGGGAGGGTGTGCGGGACAGTGGGCTCATGAATGCAGAGTCTCAGTGAGAATCGAGCCTGTAGTGAGGGAGCTGTTGTGTCGTAGAACAGGAACAAACTACACCGACACTAGGTATGGTAAAGTGGAGATTTATTCTAATCACGTCTGCCTTCCTTTTCTGTCCCGCTTCTCACTACCTTCCCTGGGCCCTCCTCCTCCGCCTCGCTGCTATCTTCCCCACCGTCATACTTCATGTGTCGGTCCTAGTGGTGTGGCTCACTGGTTAGAGGCGGGAGACCCGGAAGCAGAGAACGGCCCGGGACCAGGGTTCAATTCCCGAAGCGGCAGGGTCGTGAACCAGGGTCAGCGGACTCGATAATTCTCGCCTCGGTGCCTACTCTAACCAGGGATCACACTCGGCAACTCTGGGCATTAGCTTGCCTCATCTCTACAACGGCCCCCCACATTCGCCGGGGATGCCTGGTTTCACCTTGGAGATACCCAGTAGGGACCATCTCACAGGGATAGCCAGGACGGGTTCCCCAGCGGTCTACAGCGCCACGACGCCTCAGGGCAGCAGTGCGCTTTACAAGACACATACATTTACATTTAGTGTCCGGCTCATCTGACAACGTTACAGGAGCTGCTCTGCTTCAGTTTCTCCATTTCGAGTCTGCGTCGCTCTCCCTTGTTACCTGGATGGACGTGGGGCGTGCGAAGGAGGGTGTGTGGCTTGCCCTGCCTTAAGCAAAAGTATTGTCTCGACTGCTTGCTTGGGGAGGGGAACTGGTTCAGCCCCACGTATATTTAAAGACTGTGATATTGATACAGGATTTGTGAGACAGGATTAGCTGTTTTTTAAATTGTTTTTTAATGCTTTTTTTAGGTTTAGGAAAAGAGATTTGTTGGGGGAGGGGATGTTTGTAGATCACATAGAGGCGCTTACACTGCTGTTTAGTGAAATAGAAGGCTTGCACACCATGTAAAATCTTCCATTCAGCTCTGAGGTCCCTGTTGTGTCCTGCTGGACACATTCTAGTTGTTAGGCTGTAAACCTACACTTTACACCCACCCACCACTGATGTCACGAGTCACGTGACACAGTCAATAAAAGGAGCAGAGCGCACGTGCTCGTGGCTCATTAACCAACTAACCATGCTTGTGTCCCTGTCACCCTCCTTACCCTAATGCGGGCCTAGGGCCCCCAAACACAACAATGGCGACGAGGAGTGGCTGAGCCCTGGCGTCCTACAGCCATTGATAAAGGGGGAGAGAAGGCTGATTGCCGAGAGGGCACCCCCTGCCAACGAGCAGCGCTGGCCGCCGAGAGGCCCGCGGGGCATGTGCTGTACCCCGGGCCTAAAGATCCATGGAGAGGTGACCGGGATCCCACCCCGTACCTCTCCGACCTTCTATAAGCCACCCTGCTGTGGTGGTGCCCCGAGGAAGAGGAGTGGACCGAGCGGTGCCAACCCGCGTCGGCCGCGACTGTGCCCCACAGTGAAGAGCCAACGCGGAGCCCACCCGCGTGGCTGAAGAGGCCCGTAGGCCGGAGGTGAGCCCGGGCACTGATGAATGCCTGGGGGGCCGCGTTAGCCTGAAGCGCCCCCCCCCTTATGGTGGCACAGTAAAGCGGAGCCCACCCGCGTGGTTACAGCGCCTGGCCGAATGCAATGGCGGCCCACAACAAACCTATAGTAATGCAAGGCCAGTGGAGCCCACTCGCGGCCTGCCTACAGTGTCCCCCGGCGTGCAGAGTATGTGCAGTGAAGCTGCGGCGGCGGGGTGAATGAACTCTGATGAGAGGCGCCCACAGCGTAGGGAGAGCTGCCAGGTGGAAACGAATGGCAAGCGGAGCCCACCCGCGGCATGGAGGAATTCGGCCCGCACTGTAGCCAGAAGAGCCTAGGAGCCGCACGGATCCCTCCCCCACGCAGCGTAGGCCAAGTGAAGCTGCGGGAGAGGAGCCGAGGACAGCGAGGCGTCAGCACACCACCATCCACGTCGCAGCCCAGGAGTGATGTGGCAGATGGTGAGAGGCGGCAGCGGTGCTAACCCTGCCCCGGGCAGTGCGAGAATAGGGAAGCTGCTGCGGGCGAGGAGGAAAAGAGAAACTGCAGGAGATGGCCGCAAAACAAAAAAAAAGAGGGAAAACAATGTGCCCCCACCTCCTGGATCCCCGGCAAAACAAGAGCAAAGCCAACAAGCGGCTAGCGCCGCCAACACTGGAAGATGACTGCAAATGTAGCGATGCAAGCTGCCTACTAACCCCAAGGTTAAGAAGGGAAAGGTGAGACTTACCGGGGAACGTTTGGTATCCTGCTCCAGACGCCTGTGGTCAGCAGTGGCTCCAGCCCCCTCCTGCACACTCCATGGAAAACAGCAGGTCCTGCAAGCCCCGGACCCCAAGCACAAGCAACAGGAAAGAAAGTAAAGGTGAAAAGTAAGCTGCTGCTGAGGGAAACCTGAATCCTACACTGCCATCTAGTGGATACTGGATGGTACTGCAGCCAATGAAGCAAACAAGCATTGGACAGGCCAATCACCGAAATGCACACAAAGCAAACCTGCAGCGACGCGGATGAAGACGGAGGCCCACTATCACTGCTGGGGTGACGCCTGGTGGCCACAGGTGCTCACCGCAACCGCAGGAGAGACAACAGCTTCATGCTGGACAGCGAGAGAAGCCTGGATGGGAGAGTCAAGACGTCTACCGCAAGCCGCAAGGTTCGAGGGCAACCGACGGAAGCGTGCAAGTGTACCCCGGACGCGGACGGTACATGACAGCGCCTAAGAAGGAGGAATCCACACCCAAAGCACTAGAAGATGTGCGCAGCAAGTACCCAAGTACTCGAAGAAGCAGAAGTGCAGCACGCACGTGAAGAAGTGCGAAGACACCAAAGAAGATAAAGAAACGCAAGGAATAACACCACACTGAAGATGTACCACGGACGGTACGAAGTGAAGCATGAACTTGCAACCGCAACGTACAAAGACAAGGCGAAGCAACAAGACGAGGTTGACGCCCCAAGAAGATAAAGAGCCTCAAGGGCAGCGAGCAAGAGTGTGCCCACCGGAGAAGGTCCAAGGAGCGGTGAAGTAACCCTCCGGAACCCGCAGAGCATACGAAGAGCGCCGACAAAAGTGCGCCTACGCAAAAGCACTGCAACAGAAGCAATTGGCGATCCCAACGATCGCGGACAGCAAGAAGACTCATGAAGAGGAAGCTGTCCACCCCTTCTGGTAGCAAGGAAGATCGCCTAAGAAGAAAAGGATGATCCGACCAGCCAGAGGCGTACTCAAAGAAAAGCCGACCAGTCAGATGGTCGCCCGAGAAGGAAAAGAGAAAAGATCGTAACGACCAGTCCAGTCACAGAAGAGTGGAGAGAAGACAGTGTCCGAAAGCCAGGACAAGGCCAGAGGGAAACAGGCGGAGTGCACGCTGCTTGAAAAAGCCTGGTCAGGAAGACAAAGACAGAAAAGTGACCGCACCGTGTCGCAAAAAGGAAAATGGAGAAGGATGTGGCACGACGCCACAAAGAAGTGAAAATGAAGAAAGGAGTCATGTGGCACGACGCCATCAAGAACAACATCTGGAAAAGGTGAGGAGAGGTGTGAAAAGTCTACACACCCACCAGAAGAAGAGGTGACACACACCACAACATCGTGAACAGTGACCCGCACATCCAGGAGGACACTGATAACACCAAGAACAGAACAGGCATCTACTTACAAGACCCCGACGACCAGTCGACTGCAGGAGAGCACAGGCCGGACCATTGGCAAAACCCACCTTTGGGATTGAGCGGAAGCCTGGATGGGGAGGGAGCTCAGATGTCCTGAAAAAGGAGAACTGACCAATCCACACCAGCCCATGGAGATCCAAGGGGCAAAGGCCTCAGGGACACCGGTTGCAGAGGGTCCCGACAAGAAAGATGGATCCGTCGCCGTCTACCCTGCACGTCCCAGGAAGAAGAGGAACTTGTGCGCAAAGGCAGGAGTCAACAACTACCCTTCAGGTGGAGCTATGGACTCTGTGAGCTAGTACCCTCATTGTCTCCTCCATTCACACGCAGACTGTGGAGTTTCCACCGTCGTCATCTAGCAAGGAGCTGAAGAGACTGATTTTTAATTTATGATGATTATATATTTATGTATTTCCTCCCACAGGTTCGGAATTTGCCTTTCCTTCATTTTTATTAAATTTTGGGAGTAATGTTGTGTCCTGCTGGACTCATTCTAGTTGTTAGGCTGTAAACCTACACTTTACACCCACCCACCACTGATGTCACGAGTCACGTGACACAGTCAATAAAAGGAGCCAAGCGCACCTGCTCGTGGCTCATTAACCAACTAACCATGCTTGTGTCCGTGTCACCCTCCTTACCCTAATGCGGTCCTAGTAGGGCCCCCAAACACAACAGTCCCTTTATAAATGTACATTTCCAATACGCGGCGGTTTCATTCTGTGTGCATTGCACTTTAGGTCTGTTCGAGGGGCGCTACTGCTACAGTTAGAGGCTTGTTTGAGGGGTAGAAAAGTGGCGGGACTGGGTGATGCGGTTTTTACTCCTGCATATCGGGGTTCAACAACAATCTTTACATTTTCGGCAGATCGCGTAATTTGCCCTGCATGTAAAAGTGAACATAACATGCATGTTTGTAAAGTGCACGTTCACCTCTGGGGCTTCTTGGCCTGAATAACAGAGGTTTATTGTTATCCACTGCAGTGCCACTCAATTTATGTTTCAGGCAAATATGTAATATAAAAGTACTTGTATTTTTTACAGTCTCAATCACACGTACATCCCTCCATTTTGTGTAATCTAATCTCAGTTGCATTCACAGCACTGCGCTGCGCCTGATATACAAGAAATGTCTGTAAATCTCTCTGTTTATCACTGCAACAAGATCTATGTTGTGTCGGTCAGTGGTTTGATGCAGAGGTAGTCTTCTGAGAAACTGCTTCAATTGTGTGATCCTGGGCAGCTCGCACTGTATCACTGTGCTTAAGATCGTAATACATCAAAGGGAAGAGTTGTCAGAAGCACATTAAAATCAGTGCATATCATTGTGTGAAAATGGGGCAGCTGTAATCTTATTTCAAGCATAATGCCAGACAAGTTGGCTCCCCTTCCCAGCTCGGTAACTGAGTAGAGTTCTGTTCAGTTTTTTCAATCCTGTGGGAATATGAGCAGGTTAAATTAAGAAGCACGTTTCGAGAACTCTTTTTATTTTCTGGATAAGTGCAGAAGCCTTGTGTATTATTCTATAGAACATTATTGTCTAGTGAAATAGAAGGCTTGTACGCCATGTAAAATATTCCATTCAGCTCTGAGGTCCCTTTGTAAATGTACATTTCCAATACGCGGCGGTTTCATTCTGTGTGCATTGCACTTTAGGTCTGTTCGAGGGGCGCTACTGCTACAGTAAGAGGCTTGCTTAAGGGGTAGGATAGTGGCGGGACTGGGTGATGCGGGTTTTACTCCTGCATATCAGGGTTCAACAACAATCTTTACATTTTTGCCAGGTCGCGTAATTTGCCCGTGCATGTAAAAGTGAACATAACTTGCATGTTTGTAAAGTGCACGTTCACCTCTGGGGCTTCTTGGCCTGAATAACAGAGGTTTATTGTTACCCACTGCAGTGGCACTCAATTTAGGTTTCAGGCAAATATGTAATTTAAAGGTATTTGTATTTTTTACAGTCCCAATCACACGTACATCCCTCTGCTTTGTGTATCTAATATCAGTTGCATTCACAGCACTGCGCTGCGCCTGATATTCAAGAAAATGTCTGTAAATCTCTCTGTTTATCACTGCAACAAGATCTATGTTGTGTCGGTCAGTGGTTTGATGCAGAGGTAGCCTTCTGAGGAACTGCTTCAATTGTGTGATCCTGGGCAGCTCCAGCTGTATCACTGTGCTTAACATCGTAATACATCAAAGTGAAGAGTTGTCAGAAGCACATTAAAATCAGTGCATATCATTGTGTGAAAATGGGGCAGCTGTAATCTTATTTCAAGCATAATGCCAGACAAGTTGGCTCCCCTTCCCAGCTCGGTAACTGAGTAGAGTTCTGTTCAGTTTTTTCAATCCTGTGGGAATATGAGTTGGTTAAATTAAGAAGCACGTTTTGAGAGCTCTTTTAATTTTCTGGATAAGTGCATAAGCCTTGTGTATTATTCTATAGAACATTATTGCCCGTCTGTTGAGACTTTCTTTCTCTCTCTTTTTTCTCTTTCTCTCTCTCTTTTTTTCTCTTTCTCCTCTGTTCCTCTCGCTCTCAGATTAAAAGGACGCGGTAGAAAATCTGTGGTGTTTGACCAAGTATTTCTCCCTCCTCTCTTACTGTACACGCAGGAACTTTACAAGATGCCACTGGTGTCTCCATAACTGATCTCTGGTTTAGGGATTCATGCTCAAAGTGAGAAATATTTACATTAGTCATCGATATTATATTTCACTCTGCTCTTACATCTTTATGTCACCGAACAAAACTATTCTTGTGTGATGTCCCTGCTGTCAGAATATAGGCATATCTGGGATCACCTGCCGGGTGGTGTGTTTCTGTGCGAGGGACCCCACAATACCTCTGTTAGTATGTGTAGGACTCTGCGCATTGTCAGTGACGCCATCCTGGCTGCTGAGCAGGAAGGTGCCTCCTGCCTTCAGGTCTGCACTGCCAGACATCACCTGGAGCAGTACCAGACAAAATGAAGCTTTGCCGTGATTAGCTGTGGTCAGGGGCGCAACTAGGTCTTAACTTCGGGGGTGGCTAGCATAGCAAATAAGGGGCGTGGCTAAAGGTAATCAAGGGGGGCAGAGCTAAAATGGCAGACAATCAGGATCAGGTAATGCTCAGGCCAACCTGAGAAACAGAAGTGGCAATTCTGCATTACAAAACTGCACCCTGGTATTCATCATGCACCGCATGGAGACGCTTTCCACAGAGGCTCAAAGCAAAGACAACACTCTTCCAACCACACAAGCATAAGGTGTAACCTGCTACCCGCATGGACAAGTGCTTCAGCATCGCACATAGGGGTAGTAAGTGCTCTACAAATACAATATAATACGCCCTGCATTGTGTGTCTCTCTTGGAACACAATGACTATGTGAGGACTGTGCCTGCTCTCTGCATTAACGTATCTCAACTATTGATGAAAAGTGTCAGAATTGGTAGGACTGATCTGTCCCGTCGAAGGAGAATTCCAAACAGGCTATGGCTGAAGGATGCACTGGTTGACAGTATAGATTGGGGTCACAAAGATGGAAACACTTATGGCACAGATTTGGTAGAACACTGGTTATGGGAGCACACCGAGGAAGGGAGGAGCAAAGATAGAATAAGAGCCACAGTCCCCTGAGTATTCTCACCTGCGACAGCAGTTGGTGAGTTACCTTCACTCCACGATGCTCTATCACATGTTTGTGTCACCACAGTTTTATTTTGTTCCGTATGCGGTTGGCTCTGTGGACCTGAATCTGGGGCTTGCAGCTACTTCACTTCTTTCTATGGGGTTGACAGTGTCTTCCACCTCAGCAAAGTATCCTGCCTTTCTTCTCTTAGGTTCTCTGGCTGGATTCAGGCAGCTGGGAGACTGGTCACACTCTTGTTCGGAATGTTAGCAGAAAAATTCTCTGTGCTAATGTAGAGATCTTTTGGTTCACATTTCTTACTTTGTATTTGATCATATTTTCTCTAACTTACTCCAGACTTTCCCTCTGATAGATGGACCATGGCAACGCATTGATTGGCGCGTCCTTGTGGTGATCTTTTGGGGGGTCTCCCTTTTCTCTCTACCTTATCCCTTTTTCCTCCCAAGGGTCAGTGACAGACCTCACCTCAACCATTGTTGATATTCACCATCATAGGAGACTGAGTGAATTTGACAGCAATTATGCAGTCTCGTCCATACTGAATCTCGATCCTAACACCATGCCCATGATGTCCCAGGTGCCTTGACGCTCATGTACCGTTGACATGTGCCCAAAACAACATGCACCACCTATCTTCAAGCATAGTTCTACGTCTGGAGCCAATGTTCCCCTCAAAGCAGTGCGTTTGGGTAAAATCAACATCATTGTTCAGTCAATGTAATTTGGCACAGAGGGTGGTGTGACCATTTTGGAAAGATGTTTCAGCTTTGTCTGCTTCTTAATAAAAGGGCTGTTGTAACTTTACGTCATTCAGTCTATCTGGACGTATATGAAGTCCAATTAACTGAGGGGTGTGTGGAGGTAGAGGATTCATCCCTGTATCTCCTTGCAACTTTTACAGATTTCCCTTAGAAGTGTTCTTTTGAATAGGAGTATTTGTATGTTAAAATAAATACTAGTAAGGTAAATCATTGCCACTTTATTGCTCTAGTTCCTCTCAAATCTCTGGGGGTAGCTTTCTGCTTTGATGTTAATAAACCACCTGTCATAGAACCACTTGAGGAAATACATTAGTGATTTTTTGTTGGTCTTATGACAATGTAATGCCACTGAATGGTAAATGGCATTTACCAGTTGTTGAGTGCATTTACATAAATTGTTTCTTGGTTTTAGGAGTAGCAATTCCATCCAAAAGTTTGCTTGGACACCTTGCCTAATCATATTCAATTTTTTTAAGCGTAATGTTAAATAAAGATGGCCACCTTTTATTCTGGGTTTCAATGCATTCCCAATTCCCATCTGCCTCCTGCCTAGAAGCTTTTTAATAGCTCAGTTTGCCAAATTTTCTTGCCTTTTCGTTCTGTTTAATCGATATAGTTGTCAAATTGATTTCAGAAACGTCAAAAGTCTAAACATGTAGTTGGGGAAAACTTAAGTGTGTTTGTAACATATTCTCTTAAGTTTACTTCTGGATAGTATTTGTGCTCATAAAACCAAAGCCCATACCTTTCTGAGGGGCATTATTTTTTTATCGGCGGTGCATAACTCATCTGAACAGAAAAACGATACTTGCTTCAACATCTTAGCCTCCTTTCTAACAAATGTATATTTGGTTGAGATTCATTCAGTAGGACGCCTGTGTCATATGTGGGAAAGGAAGTGTAACCTCCCACCCCTATCCCACGACTTGCATTCTTTCAGCAACTGTTGCACCCTGTCCATTATATTTTTTTAGTCTGCGGAAATAATTGGGATGGTACTTGAAATGTCATATTACCATCTACAATATGTCGTCCTATAACCTCTTATCTATATGTTTAGGTACGCACTACTTCCAGTAAAAGGCGCACTAAATAGTGTAGTCTGTAGCCTTAAGAATTGTTGCTCTGGCCAGAGATGAAACCCCTTGATTAAGCAACCTTTGCTATTAAGAACCTGAACACAAGGGAATGTTTATTTTTAGAACAAAATAGATTCAGCATCATCAAGCAAATTTGACCTGTTTAACTGGAAGCAGAATACTGCATAATTTCCTTATTCACGTAACGCCTATTGCCTATTTACTACGAGACAGCTTTCAGGACATTCACGATTCTGGGTAGTCACATTTTTTTTTTCTTTCCACTGTCACGTTAAAACCTTCACACCTCCCAGCACATAAAGTCTCGCTTCACGCCATCAGGCTGGGTTTACAGTGCAAAAGGAAATCAAAAGGGGGGAGTGAAG
This sequence comes from Lissotriton helveticus, assembly GCF_964261635.1. Lineage (NCBI taxonomy): Eukaryota > Metazoa > Chordata > Amphibia > Caudata > Salamandridae > Lissotriton > Lissotriton helveticus. The sequence continues at coordinate 1,473,137,981 of NC_136068.1, read as the reverse complement.
AGGTGATGCCGGTGGGCACCGAGGTGGGCACGTCCTCCTCTTGTCAGGGTTTAAGGTTAATCAGAAAGGGCCACCTCACATTGGGTGGATGTGTATCCCGATGTCATTGGAATACACCATCTTTGTTAAAATACCCCTCACACACCAAAAGGGCCCTTGGTGTCATGCTTCATCATCGGGGTCTTCCCGTCCCGCTGCGGGGCGGGGCAGTGCTGCGACAAGCGGATACGCTGGAGCACCTTTAGATGGAGGTGCTATGTGTTAGGAGTGAGTGTCAGTGGGGTCAGGGGTGATATAAGGTGTGAGTTAAAAAATACCTGGCCTAGTGGAAAATCGGGATACACATCCACCCAATGTGAGGTGGCCCTTTTGGGTTTACAGTGCACCAGAGAATACCGAATCCCAGCCAATCCCACTTTAAATAATCAGCAGAGGTGTGTGGGTGGAGGCGACTACAGGAGGCAGGCGGGCAACTAGAGTCAAATTTCAGGGGGCGGGGGGGGCTAATTCTTCCAGCCGTAACCAGAGTGGATGTATTTAGGGCTAAAAACATAACAAAAGCCTCATTTACATTTAAATGGTCTTTTACAGACCTGTGAAGTACTCTGGTGCGGCTGCAATTAAAACGTCGCCAGCTGCGAAGCTGTGTCAGCCCGGGCTGACAGGCACGACGGGGGGGGGCTGAAGCCCGGTGAGCCCAATGGGTGTTGCGCGCCTGGCTGTGGTACTCTGCTCATCATCTGGGTCAGTGCCAGGTAACATGGACCTGCGCCGTGATTGGCTACAGTACTCTGCGCATCATCTTGTGCAGGGCCAGACAACATGTCTCTGCGTCTTGATTGGCTGCAGTACTATGGTCATCCATAATCAAGGGAGAGTGAACTCTGTCGGTTTTGCAGGGTCTGGATTTCTCCAGTGTTGACCTGAAACACTTAACCAATCTTGACCATCGGAACAAGGTATCATCACTATGGTGTAACGTTGGGTGGTGCAATTATTGAGTTTCGCACCTAGGTTCTCGCTACCCTAGGTGAGTACTGCCGCCTTCCAAGGGAAAGTACTGGTGGGATCCATCTGGTGATGTATAAAATTTCCTCCTGTATCTTAAAAATGGTTACTTTAATATGGGTGGAGAATACAAGGGTAAGACTAAAAGGAAAACAAGCATTTGCAATGTATTTACACAAGTTTGAGCTATTCATATTGCAAATAATAATGATTTTATTTTTGTTTTCGTTTTAAAAACATAAATAAAAGGAATTGTGCTTTACAATGCCAATAGCTTAAACTCGCATAACTGCGAGACCTATTGCATTGCAAATGCAATATGTCTTGCATTTGCGAGAATTTAAGCCGTTGGCATTGTAAATAACAATGCCATTTATTTATCTGTTTTCAAAACAAACACATAAAGAAAATGTTTATCATTTACAATGCCAAATGCTCAAACTTTTGCAAATGCGAGACCTATTGCATTGCAAATGCTTGTTTTTTGCGCTTGAAAGGTGCAAAACAAACGTTAGATTTCAGGGGAGGGCCTTGGTTCTGGATGAAAAGGGTCGTGGGGAGGGGCTGGTGGGCGGATGCATTCGTGACACAACGACCCCCTTCTCCTCATTAGCAGAGGAAGAGACCGGGAGACAGACAGACAGACGCTGAAGCACTGTGCAGACACTGCTAAGACACAGGAGGAGTCGGAAGACCGAAGCAGAGAGCAGACAGACAGACGCGATAGAGGTGCTGCGATGGGAGACTGGTCATACTCTAGGCAAGGAGACGAATGGGAAGACTCAGGCTGTGGTCAACAAGGAGAAGAAGAGACCCCCGATTGGTGAGTACCTGATTCTCAGACGTGCCTCCTACGGCGGCAGCACTGCCTGGAGCTTGTACACATGCCCAGAGCTTGTACACATGCCCCGGGATTGTTACTTGTTGTTCATATAGCATATACCGCCTTCCTGTTTTCTAAGAGCTATCAATTGTTGCCGCTAAGGGAACACATCCTGGTGTCGTACTTGTTCATGCTTAATACACCTCCGTATTGTTTCTAACCGCTATTAATTGTTGCAGCTAGGAGAATCGAAAAGTGACTTTGCTAAAATGTCGCCGTGTGTGATGCAGAGGAGCTGGTTTGTATTCTCTAAGACCCACCATCTGCATGTATTCGCCAGGCCTCTATACTAATACAAGTTTCCTATTGATCCAGACACCTCCCACATATTGTAGCGGGGGGGCTATTTAATAGTGTACCCTGTGCGATATTGTCTGGTTGTACTGTGGTTTTCTGTTGCATTCTTTTTTGTTGTGCCGTTACCTTGTGTTATTTATCTTAGATATAAACAACTAATTCTGCTACATTTCTAGTCACGAGCAGCATTTATCGCTCTAAGAGAGAGGTGGTAACTAGCGCTGCTCCGGCTCTATCTACATAAGACACCAGCCAGCTCTGGTGTGAGTCGGGCCTAGGAGGAGAGTCAAGCGACCGAGCGTCCAGTGAAACACTTTATTTTAAATCTACCGCCGCTGGGCCTTGGGCGGAGAGGCCTGCGCAGGGCTCGTGTACCCTCTTTACAACTTTGCACCTTTCGACGGACACCCTCCGGCACGCGGGAGCGGGCACACTCACGAGCCGCGGGGTGGCGCACTTCTGAAAGGAGGCGACACCCTCAGACGGGTTATTATGTTGTAAAGTCCGCCGCCCCCAAATGTCCATAGCGGGGTATCTGGTGAGGGTTGTGGAGGCCTCTGCAGCAGATAGCTTAAGGAAGCCATTTAAACTCTTGTCACAGGGAGATCAAAGGGGCCGCTAGGGAGACGCGATGGGTAAGCATGGGATCCTCCACTGTACCCCATTTGTTTACCTCATCACCACGGTCTGTTTGCTACATTTTCAGCCCATACCCTGAAATGGAGTAATTTTCCTTCATCACAAGTTCCTTTCCCGAAGACGCATTTACCACTGAGGTGGTAACTAGCGCTGCTCCGGCTCTAGTCAGTCAGCACCTGTATTTCATGGCCCTAGGAGAACCGAGAACGGTGTACAGGACCGAGTGTGCAGTGAATCCACAGGCGTTGGGCCCCAACCAGGCCTGGGCGGAGGAGGCCGCGTAGGCCTAGTATAACCATTTTATAACTTTGCACCTTTCCACTGACACCCTCCGGCAAGCGGGCGCGGACACACTCGCGAGCTGCGGGGTGGCGCACCTATGAAAGGAGGAGACACGCGTGAGAGCGCAGCTCCCTCAGACGGTTTATGTGCAAAGCCCACGACCCCCGGGTCTGCTCTGCATCGGTGCGCAGGAGAGTGTCCAGAGCAGGGCAGTTGGTGAGGATTGTGGAGGCCCCAGCAGACAGTTTATGGCAGCCTTTGAAACTTATCACAGCCTCGGCAAAAATAGTGAGATCAAAGGCAGGCGGGAGGGGTATGGATGGAACCCGGCACTGTACCCAATGACGTCACGTGGTTCACCCCACCTCACACCACCCCGTAGCCTGGCTGTTAGCCCGTAGTTGTTCTTCTGTACATTAGAGATTTGTGCGCCGAGGAAGCTGCTTGGTTCTCTGTTCTTTGCCCCCATGACCCCCCAGGCCTGGGTAGCAAGGCCATGACAGAGATATCTATAATTTACACCCATGGCACACAGGTGCACACCCAGACAACGGCCCAGGCCGCGTTTGGGGCAGAACAGGGAGAAGCACCAGTTATATTACACAAGGATATATTCATTTTTAGAAAATATGGTGAGATCTTGCTACATTAAAACTGCAAAAAAAGACAGTGGGCATGTGTCAGACATGTCTTCTGACTGTCTTCTGCTGTTTTTGTCCCGTGGGGACTGGTTTTAAGAATCCTCACTTTTTGTAGTCACAACAAGTAAAGTAGATAGGTGACAATCTTTCTGGGGTACACGCAGCTAAAGGCTGAGGTAGGGAAACAACAATGGGGTTCGTTTTTAGTACTCTGAAGTTGATGGAAACAAAGGTATGGTATGGAATATTTTTGTTCCTTAATTAATTAAAGCCCTTGCAATAGAACGCAAAGTAAAACACATTATAACACAAAAAAGAATCCAAGCCATATCCATTTTAATAAAAAGTATCGTAAAAATTTCCGTCTGCAATTCAAATTAATGAGCACATCCAATGAGCGAATAAGGCATATAAACTTCTTACCACAGGTTAACTAATTTAAGAGAGGCACTCGTCTGCATACCCAAGTGTCCCAAAGCTCTGTGTTCTTTGGAGTGCTCTATGGGGCAGATTTACAAGCCCCTTGCGCGTCAATTTTCTCATGTTAAAGGTGACGCAAAAGTGGCGCACGGGGCTTGTAAATCTGCCCCTATATACTTAGCCAAAAGTAGCAATTCTACATTAAAGCCTACCGGCTAAGCAGGTGGTGGCAGGGCCGTCTCAACATGGTCGATGCCTCCCATATTCCGCTGTTTTGTGTGATAGGCTGGAATTACATGCAGTGGTCTAGAAACCAAATCTAATTGTTTCTCAACATTAATAATAATAAATAAAAAAAGGAACGCAATCGTTCCACCTCGTGCCCTGGAACCTCACAACTCCCAGGCCATACTTTGCGCCTGAAGAAAGTATTAAACTTGACATGCTGCCCTCCTCCGTTTCGCGGTTGACACACACCACCACCCTCCTTATATGAACAGCACACATCATGTGACAGCAACCAATTCAAATGCTTAGCACCAGGTGAGGGTTAAAGTGCAAATGCTCTTAACGAGTTTAGAATGCGCTCACAGCACGTTCTAATTATCATCCATTTAAAGTGCATACGCAAAGGTGTCTTCAAGTGCATTTGCCTCCCCCAACATGCACACCCCGTGCAACCCTCACGTAAGGGCATTTTAAGGATGTTGGCGTCCCTGGGCCAGACGTATTTTGGGGGCCCCTGATTTCAGCGCTTTGTGCCCTGTTTAGCTACAGGTCCCTGACAATGCAAAGGAGCACTATCCAAATTCAAATCTGTAATTACATTTAATCAACACGGATAGTGACATGTGTTTTCAATATCGTAAAACAGCAATAGCTCACTAATATACAATTAGTATTACTGACACTTCCTTTTCTCACATGTGAGATTCTGTTTTGATCTACAACTATTTTATGGGCGTTGCATGACATATAAACACAACATTTCTCTGCAAATTATCCGTAATATGCTCTCAAACATTGACAATAAAAAATAATTAAAGGTAAACAGTATTTAACAATCTGTTTTAAGAAATATTCAAGTCATCAGGGCAAAACTCTGCAGAACATGGCTGGCTCCATCAGGGGGGAGGCTTGAAAGTCTGGGACCATTACTTGGGCCAGAGCCTACTTTGCATATGCCTTAAAACGTCTCTAACCCCACAGAATTTCCCTCTACCTTAAGATTGTGTTGCCTCTAGGCACTCCAGTGTCCTGTTGGTCAGCCATACTGCTAATAAAAAGGTCTTAAAATGGCAGTGTGGGGGTTTAAGGGCAAGTGCTCATTGCAGGGTCCAAGTTGCCGCAAGGCAGCGTTCTAATGGACCCTCCTTAAAGTCAGAGGTAAGAGTGTATAATGTGCTTGTACCTTCCCCCCATGCGCACCTCATACTCCCCCATAAAATACGCCCCTATGTCATTAACAGTGAGGTAAGATAATCCTTGGCTCTGGAGTGTCCAATTCCTCCATGATGCAGCCACTTCCATCGGATCAAGTTTGCGCTGCATAAAAACTGTGGAAGACTGGGCAAATGTCGGCTATGTCTTCTGACAAAGTGCTGCTTTTTTAGGTCGAGCCTAGCGGCAGCGTGCATGCACTGTGTTATATATTAGTTCTTCATGTAACATGACTGACAGTGGTCAGTAGCCCTTTCTTTGTGTTCTTATCTCTTCTGCCTCCCAGAATACCTGTCAGTGTTCTAACTTATACTATGGTGTTCTACTCTGGTCAGTTGATGGTCTGGTCAGTTGGCGAGGTGTGCGCTCAGCTTTGTCTTAAATAAAACTACATATAACCTAACTAGAAGTGTCCTACGACTTATCTACAACACTGCTTGCTCTGCGAGGCATGCTGTAGTAGGGGATGCTGTGGAAGTGCTGTTGAAGCCCCGCCGACTCTCCTCCCATATTTTTTATTGGCTGGTGTCATTGTCCTTGGTAAACACTGGCTTCCAATTCATTATGAGGCTTTTTAGTCCTGCCTTGATACCGCCCTCTCTCCATTTCTTACCGCCCTGTGTCCATTTCTTACCGCCCTTAGGACTGGACCCTTTACTTTCCTGGTTACACAGCATGCTTTATCTAGTTGGTGAACACTATTCCATACTCATCCAGTGAGGTTCTATGCGTTTGTGTTTTTTTTATAACATTTGTTTCTGGGTTCTTTTCCCAATTTTTGTGGCCATTTACTTTCCAATTTATGTTAAAGCAGAGTCAAGTCAAGGGGATTTGTACGTTTGTAAAAGCTGAGGCACCACTCCGAAAGAGACGGTCCTCAAAAGAAAGAATGTGGTTACTTCTTAGTCAGAAAAAGATCTTTAAAGTGAATATATCATTACATGTGCACAAGGTACGGCTGCCTGAGCGGCATAACTTGTGATTTTTCCTACATTCTAGAATGTAATTTGTTAAAATTGTAACCACTCTTGTTTGCAACCTTACTTAAAATTTTTTTTTCAATGTTATCCACAAATAATTAGAATCTGCGTCCAATTAAAACTGGAGTGGTTGCAGTGAGGTAAAAATCTGTATGCGTGTCACTGATATGAGCGCGTGCGCAATTGTAATCTTTACATGGACACTTACAACGGTAAGCCCTGTGTGCCTTTGGTGTATGCAGCACAATGGTTATATACTGAACTGCGAGAGATGTGCTGCTGCTTGACAAATGGAGGTGTATGGTAGGGGCACAGGATCTGATGATGTGAGATCCTTCGTTGATTTTCATTGGCTTGTGCCATTGTCCTTTGTAAAGGCTGGCTTCTGATTTGTTGATAGGCTTGTTAGTCTCTCCATAGTACCTCCTTGTCTTTATTTGTAACCTGAGAAAACAAAACGGGGGTTGGAGAGTCTTAGGGAAGTTTAAAGACCTTACCCAGGGTATTATCCCCTACTATACAATCTCTGAATACACAAAAACCTGGGGGTCTACCATGAAACAAATGGGTTTCGAAGACCATATACAATATAAAGTCAACAGAGTACTAGTGAAATAACAAAATGGTCTATTTTATAAAGTATAATAATCCAACGCATGTGACCACCAGCAACGGTAGGTGAGACCCAAGATCCAGAGATGGATTACCATCAACATCTTGTTGGTGATCTTGTTTTCTCATCTGGTCATCCACAGGGCTGGGTCGGTGTGTCTCTAGATCAGTGAGACTACTTCCAGGACCGCCTGGCAGGACTGGGGTCAAGCCCACAATCGCTTGCTGACCATGCGTGGGATCACCAAATGGAACAAAGTGCAGTGCAAAGAGTGATAGTGTAGGGAAAAGTGAAGTTAAAAAGGAATAGAGAGCTCACAGTTAGGAAACTTTAATGGCTGTAAGCCTCTTTCAATTAAAAACCAGAACAGCGCAAAACAGCAGTATAAACAAATGACTGCTTAGGGGCCGACATGTTTCTGCCAAATAGGGGGATTACTCCCTTGGCTTTCCTCTGGGCCTGTTCTTAAAGACTTCTGCTACTGCAAGTGCAAACCACATTCAAAACAATAAGTGAATAACTCAAAAACAGTGATATCTTTAAGGGATATACATTCCTATTCCTCCATGTCAGCTGGTGTGTCAATCACCCTTCTTGACAGGGGAAATTACCTCACCTCACCTGGACCAGGCTCAGAGTAAGGGAGGCCACGCTCTCTCCGTCGTTGCCTCGAGCTATGTCTGAGTCTGAGGCTGGCGGAGGCCCATGAGGACTGGCCCCTTTACTTCTGTTGTTACACTGCATGTCTGCAAACACTATTTTCTTTAATGAGTTTCTCCTATTGACGGTACAACATGCTTTCGTGCAGCATTCAGCACCTCGTACGCGTTTTACTATCCAAGCAGCCCGGGACAATGGCTGCCGCTTCTTTGAAGTGAAATAGGTCTCGCATTTACAAGAGTTTGAGCTATTGGCATTGTAAATAACAATGCCTTTTATTTATGCGTAAATTATCAAAGCAGATCAATAAAAGGCATTGTCATTACAATGCCAATAGCTTGAACTCTCGCAAATGCGAGACCTATTGCATTGTAAATGCTTGTTGTAAATCAAAGGTGACCATCTTTCTGGGCTACATGGAGGAAAGACTGGGTAGGAAAGCAAAAATGGGGCATATTTTTAGCTTACTGAAATGTGATGGAACCAAAGAAATAATAATAAAAATGTATATCTGCAAATTTATTGGCCACATTGAAAAAGTGAACTATCCCAGGTTGGGGTGATAATTCATTCACGAAAGGGAGCAGCACACAAACATTCTCATTTTTAGGCATGGGGGCATTTAAGTGATTCACCCAGAATCACAGGACATTTGAGAGCCAGTAATCAGCATCAGTTACAATTTGCAGCCTAACTCAGTCATAGTTTTGAGGTAGTTCAACCTGCGACCTACCTCGAATCAAAATTGTATTAACCAACCTATCAATACATACATCTGTTTATAAAATTCTTAACTAGCTGCAAAAATATTAGTTGCTAATTGTAACCAGTTTTTGAGATCCTTAATTCATAAATCTGTTCTTAGATCTACAACTAATCTCTGGGTGCCTACTGTTTCTTGGTGACTCTTCTTCCTTGGCAGCGCAGCCACAGCTTCTCTGTGCTTCTTTTTTTCTCTATAGGTCATTTGCCCTTACCCTTAGTTTTCAGTTTCCCTCTGTTTCTCTCCTCTACCCTTTCCCATTTCCATGGGACAACTATCTACTCAAACAAACTCTTCACAAAAAATAGACTTGTTTTAAACACAGCTCAGTTTTGATTAAGAAAAATGGGCTGTATTTAAAAGCAATCATAGCCATGGTGGTCTGCTCATCCATGTTGGTCACTTTCTGATGACCCCAGTTATTCACCATCACTATAACTTCATGCATGGTCCACCCTGCATGGAAACTTGGCAGTTCCAAACCACCATTTACACTGTAAGCATTTTTTTAAATTGCACTTGAATATTACACACACTGCCAAGAAAGTCAGTAGTTTGAATACTAAAGGTGGCATCATTCTTCTGTCTCTTTATTCATTCTACTCCAGTTTGCTGTTTTAACTATGGTGAAGCAGGAACTCCCGGGAGAGCACGATAGAGCAATGGGGCAGTTGTACTGGTTAAATTGACTAAAACTTTATGCAAATAGTTAACAGAAGAAAAGCCCTTCTCTAGGCAGAACTTTGCCTCTAGTTTCAACTTTATGCATCCACCAGGACGCCTGAACTCAGTTCACTTGTAAATAGGCTAGCGCAGTCAATGAAACCTTATCTGCAGGCATCAAAAATGAAGGCAGAATTCACTTCCTATCCTGAACCATCAATGTCTGATTTACATGGAATATAATTCAGGATTGTCCGGATGTTTTCAGGGGTACCATGTATTTCACATCTTTGACCTTGATTATATTGTATAAATCTATTGAGCACCTGCCAGAGCAACTGCGGTTCACCAAAGTAATCCAGTCCACTCCGTAAAGGGTGGAGTGGGTCACGGTAGTCATCTGTACCTTATCAATCCGTACCTTATCAATTCTTGGCTGACTTAGGGTTTGTCTTTACATTTCTCCATGTTCTCAAAGCCTAGACCGTAATCAACTCTTAACGGTTTTAAGGTCCTGTAGTTTCTGGCCAGCACTGTACTTACCAAACATCTGATCTGATGCTGAAAGATAAGTCATGCTGCTATTTCTCTTCATTGGCTCCTGAGTGATTCATTACATTTCACAAAGCGTTTGTCTCAGTGGAAACTTGGTTTCTTGCATTGATACGCCTGTCTGTTGGAAAACATTAAAATTCTCTATTTCATCCTTCTCTTCCCCCTTTTCCTGCCTTTCTTATGATCTGGATCAAATTACAAGGATGAAAAATAAGTCCAGGGCCCCAAATCTAGTGGGAGTGCCAATCAGTGGCGACCACTTGCACACATTAAGCATTGGTATGGTCTAGTATGTGTGGAGTATAAGTAGAAATTATATTTTTACAAAGATGTATGTTAGGCTTCTGTACACCAGGAACATAAGCATAAACATTCTAATATATCTAATTGTCTTGTTATTGCTGTGCTGTTTGTCTTCTTGAAGGTGTAATTGTGGCGAGTGTGAATACATGGAAGCAGAAGAGGAGAATATCTGCTGCCATCAACACAACTGCATGCTGAAGAACATGAGGGACTACGATGTGAACTGCATTACCTCCCACCCAGCATTTCAGTCTGTGGTGTTAGATCCATTTGTCCTGGAGACGGCCTACTACAGCTACCGAATGACGAAGTATAGACGGGGCAAGCTGTCCACTGGTGAACTGAAGTGAGTATGATGACAACAAATGCAAACAAGAAGTAGGGTATGCTGTGAAGTCCTGGAAGTTGCAGACATAAGCAAAAATACCCAGACTACCTGCACTAATGAATGAAGTGACTAACCTCCCTTCGCTGCATGTAGGGTTACCATATTTTGTTCAAGGCAGACCTAAAGAAGGCGATAATGAACAGTTATTTGTAAAGTGCATTCTCTAATTGAAAAGTTACCATTTTTGAACTGTGTTTATAAAACAGAAATACACTTTTCTGCTATCCCCAGAACGCGAGGCCCTCCTGTCTTCAATCCATTTTGATATTCTATAATGTAACAAAAACAGCACCAATGTATTGCAATGTAGCAAGCTGGTATCATAATATGCAAGCAACAGTGTGGGCTTGGTGTGTATAGGTACCCTATTCCAATACCACACTCTGGGAACCTATTATTATGGCCCCTAAGATATAAAAATCAAGAAAATCTTTGTCAAATTCTTTCTATGAGTTCCTTGAATACTTCAGGGTCGAATGTACGGCACATTAATGCTATCAAAGAGGAATGTAACTTCTGTATACAACCCCTACTGTTCTATTTATTTCAAATCTTAAAGTGATCCCAGGCAGCATGGTAGGCATCGGCTATCCATCCTATTTTTAAACGAGCATTGGCAAATCCAATAGGTCTCGCCTATGCAAGGGCTATCAGCTTTGCCAATGCGTTTTAGCTTTGTTGAACGCATGCATGGCTGCTGTTCAGCATGGCTAAAAGTTAAGGGCATAGACGAGAGTGGCGTGAAATGTCAGAATGGAATGGTGAAGAGTAGAGAGGAATGGAGTAGCATAGAGTGGCGTGTATTGGAGTCGCATAGTGTGGTGTATAGTAAAGTGGTGTAGAGTAGAGTGGACTGGTGCATTAGCGTTGAGTGTTGCAGAGCATACTGGCGTAAAGTGCAGCGGACAGAATTCTGCAGGGTTCAATGCAGTGGCGTAGATTAGAGTGTTGCATAGTAAAATACAGTGTAGTAGAGTGCAGTGGTGCAGAGTGGAGTGGTGCAGAGTAGAGTGCAGTGATGCAAAGTAAAGTTACACAGAATGCAGTGGTGTACAGTGGCATAGAGTGCAGTGGCACAGAGTGGCGAAGAGTGCAGTGATGCAGAGTAGAGTAGCGTAGAGTGCATTGGCATAGAGTGCAGTAGTGCAGAGTAAAGTGTTCTATAGAGTGCAGTGGTGTAGAGTGGCATAGAGAGCAGTGATGTAGAGTAAAGTGGCGGAGAGAGCAGTGGCATAGAGTATACCAGAGCAGAGAGCAGTGGCAAAAAGTATAGTGGTGCAGGGTAGAAAGCAATAGTGTAGAGTGCAGTGGCATAGAGTATTGTAGAGTGATGTAGAGCACAGTGGCAAAGAGTGCAGTGGCATGGAGTAGATTGTTTCAGTGTATAATGGTGTAGAGTGAAGTGGCATAGTGTGTAATGCCTAGAGTACAGTGGTGTAGAGCACAGTAGAGTAGATTATAGTGGCATGCCTTTACAACACAAATGTAAGTATTTTGCAGGTAAGTATAAAGCCTTTATATATATGTATTTGGTATAAAACATTACGTTGTTGCAGTGAATACTACACCATATATATATATATATTATATATATATATATACCCTCTCCATCTCCTCCTTTTAAGCAGACAAGGGAACACAGCGGGGCTCTAAGACACTTGTTTATTTCTTACTCTGGCATTGCGTGTTTCGGCAACAAGCCATCTTCTGATGCCTGAGGTGTTCGGTGTTGCTTTTGCTATTCGATTTATAGGTGCTCCTCGTTGGCGGAAGCACATCTAATCCGTATTCGCTTAGGTAAACATTCACACAGTATATTTGAAAACTTCAAGCTTCTTCATGCATTGTGTTCTTCGCATGGGAGAACGTATTCTTTATCCTGATTGTAGATTTTACACACGGTAAGTGCGGGCTGTTAATAAAAGCGTAGTCAGGTTCACAAACCCCAAATTGTTCTAGGCAAACAAGCAGTCCCTTTGCCCCTACTACCAGCCACAGTTTTCCGACGGCTGCAAACGCGGACACAACAGTACAGTTACCATGCCTCTCCATACAGTCATGGACTGTTCTTTAACAGCAGTATTTCTGTTTCCCTCGGTTTTGCAGTTCACAGTTTCCAATCCCTTGAGCAAATTTAGAGTGTCGCTGGTGTTGAGGGTGCTCTACAGGAGCTGCCTTCCACCTAAACTTGGGAACTACCCAGAGTTCTCCCCTTCCTTTTTCCATAGTTTATGCGTCACTCTATGCCTGCAAGGGTATTGTTTTGATATATGAATATATATATATATATATATATTGTAAAATAACAAAAGCCATTTATCACTCCAGGCACAATATTACAGCTTTGAATTGGTAAAATACCAACTCAAGCCAACCTGAAATGAGTAAAAGCAACCCGACACAGTGTTTCGCTCTAATTAGAGCTCTTCAGAGAGGTATAGCTCTGTCCAGACACAAGGGAGCACCCAGTATTAAGTCAAAACAAAACCCTTTCAGGCTTTTGTTATTTTACAGCTCGGCAAGGACTGCACTGTACTAGTCCTATGCTTAAAGACTTTGCTGTTTAAATGGCAAAAGACTTTGTCATTTTCTATCTCGGCGTGGATAGCACTGTGCTAATCCTATGCTTAAAAACTTTGATAGAAAAACAGACATTTGAGGTGAGAAGATCTAGAGTGTCGCTGATGTTGAGAGTGCTCTAACAGGAGCTGCTTTCCACCTAAACTGAGACCTACCCAGAGTTCTCTCCTTCTTTTTTGCATATATATATATATATATATATATATATATATATATGAACATGGACACACAATAATTAGTATTGCATATTAGTGTAAATAATATACATGTTATTACATTTATATTTTAAAATATTCAACATTTACTACTTTTACACTTGTGTATTTTTGGGCAATTTTAGCAGCAACAATATTTCTTTCCGATAATTTGGTACATACCAATATAGGTATAGGAGCACGATATTGTGTCAAACAATATTTTTGGCACAATTTTTCTCAAAGATATTTTTTATCACAATATTGTGTCAGTGAAGCTGCAGAGACAAATTGCGGCACACAACATAAATAAACATGCACTCAATGATACAGCCAACAACTTGAAAACATGTGTATAATACTCTCAGCATGACCAGTATCAGATCACAGCTCAGAAATAGGTACTTAACACTGGAAATAAGCATGGACCCTCTCATTTGCGGCACAGTTTAACATAAAAGGCGATACCGCCAATGCCACTACATTAGATGGCAGAATGCAACAATAGTAAATAAATACTATAGAAAATGTGCATCTAATCACACTGATGGCTGTTCAATAAGACCTCCCATAATCATATCTCCACTCTCAACGCACCAAACAACGGTGCAGTGCCCAGAAACAGGCGTACAAGGCAGCACAATGAACAAGCATTGAAAATGCAATAGGTCTCGCAATAGAAAAGTTTAAGATTTTGGTGTGGTAAATGTAAATATTTTTTAATTTTTGTTTATGTTTTACAAATTATAAAAGTATTAATTTTGTTATTTGAAATGCCAATAGCTATACATTTAGCAAATGTTACATCTATGGCATTAGTGAAGGTACATGTTTAGTTTTCCCCTGTCTTACATGTATTGATCTGACAAATCACAATCTTTTAAAAATGTTATAAATAATACGTTTGCAATGCAATAGGGCTCGCATTAGTAAAGTTAGGGGTATTAGTATTGTAAATGACAAATTTTTTATTTATGTTTTTGTTTTGAAAATAACGAAATTAATAACTTTGTCATTTACAATGCCAATAGTGTTAACTTTTGCAAACGTGACACCTATAGCATTTGTAATGCAATATGTGTTGTATTTACATGACTCAGATGTATTAATATTAAAAATAACAATGGGTTGTATTTTTTCCAATATTTAATACTTAAATAAAAGTTATTGTCATTTCTAATTGCAATAGCTTAAACTTTTGCAAATAACTTTTTGGAAGATTATGTTTAGTGTATTATTGTGATGAAAATACAAGAACAGAAGTGAAATATTAACATTTTTTTGTGACATTTGTAATAAAGTTTGAAACATTGAGAGAACATATTTGAATCAGTTGTTGTTGAATGGTTGCACAGATTGATGCTGTGGTGGCTCTGAATGATGTTGTGGCGGCGACGAGTGATGCTGTGGCGTTCAGTGATGCTGTGGTAGCGCATAGTGGGTGAGGGATGGAGTGTGGGCGAGGGATGCAGTGTGGGGCGGGGGAGGGAAGGAGTGTGGGGCAGGGGAGGGATGGAGTGTGGGGCGGGGGAGGGATGGAGTGTGGGGCGGGGGAGGGATGGAGTGTGGGGCGGAGGAGGGATGGGGTGTGGGGCGGGGGAGGGATGGAGTGTGGGGCGGGGGAGGGATGGAGTGTGGGGCGGGGAGGGATGGATGGAGTCGGGGGATGGATGGATGGAGTGGGGGGATGGATGGATGGAGTGGGGGTATGGATGGATGGAGTGGGGGGATGGATGGATGGATGGATGGAGTGGGGGGATGGATGGATGGATGGAGTGAGATGGATGGATGGAGTGGGGGGGATGGATGGATGGAGTGGGATGGATGGATGGATGGAGTGGGGTGGATGGATGGATGGGGTGGGATGGATGGATGGATGGATGGATGGAGTGGGGGGATGGATGGATGGAGTGAGATGGATGGATGGAGTGGGGGGATGGATGGATGGAGTGGGGGGATGGATGGATGGATGGATTGGGGGGATGGATGGATGGATGGAGTGGGGTGGATAGATGGATGGATAGAGTGGGATGGATGGATGGGTGGAGTGGGATGGATGGATGGAGTGGGATGGATGGATGGATGGATGGAGTGGGATGGATGATGGATGGTTGGAGTGGGGGGATGGATGGATGGATGGAGTGGGGGGGTGGATGGATGGATGGAGTGGGGGGGGTGGATGGATGGATGGAGTGGGGGATGGATGGATGGAGTGGGATGGATAGATGGAGTGGGGGGATGGATGGATGGAGTGGGGGGATGGATGGATGGATGGATGGATAGAGTGGGGGGATGGATGGATAGAGTGGAGTGGGGGGATGGATGGATGGAGTGGGGGGATGGATGGATGGATGGATGGATAGAGTGGGGGGATGGATGGATAGAGTGGGGGGATGGATGGATGGAGTGGGGGGATGGATGGATGATGGATGGAGTGGGGGGTGGATGGATGGAGTGGGATGGATGTGTGGAGTGGGATGGATGGAGTGGGGGGGTGGATGAAATGGGGGGGATGGATGGATGGAGTGGGGGGGATGGATGGATGGATGGATGGAGTGGGGGAGCCGAAGGCAAGAAAAAAACGAGTGCAATCAGGGGAGCAGAAGGCAAGAAAATGAGTGCCTTCAGAGGAGCAGAAGGCACGAAAAACGAGTACAATCAGAGGAGAAGAAGGCACAAAAAATAGAAGAAATGGAGAAGCATGGGGAGTGGGCAGGAAAGAGATGGGGGTGAGAGGATAAAGAGTTGGATAGAAGGACCAGGAGAAAAGGATGGAAGGTGGTGAAAGGAGGGTGGATGAGATAAGGGCGAGGATGTAGGTGGAAGAGACAGACTCAAAAGAGATGGGAGTGGAAAGAGACTATAGAGGAAAAGGAGGCTGGAGAGGAGAGGAGCAAGAAAGAGATCAGGGGGGAGGGGGCAGGGAGGCCAGAGGAGCTGTGAAGCATCCAGACTGTCCTGAAGAAAATAAGGTGCGAGGTCGAGGTGAGGCCAGAAAGAGATG
This sequence comes from Lissotriton helveticus, assembly GCF_964261635.1. Taxonomy (NCBI): domain Eukaryota; kingdom Metazoa; phylum Chordata; class Amphibia; order Caudata; family Salamandridae; genus Lissotriton; species Lissotriton helveticus. The sequence goes on along the minus strand of NC_136068.1, from coordinate 1,473,121,668 downwards.
AGAAGGGCGGATGGAGAGGGGAGAGAGGAGGTGAACATATGGCGGTGGGAACGGAAACATGCTAGAAATGACGAGCAGGGAGAGAATAAAACAGATGTGGGGAAGAGAAGGGGTTTACGCAGGAAGAGGGGAAGTAGGACGCTGCAAGGCGAGGAAAGAACATCGTAAGATGAGAAAGAGGGGTGGGGAGAACAGAAGGAGATGAGGACGGATAAGCATAGGGAGAGAAAATAAAGAAAATGAGGCAAGAGTGGAGAAGATAACGAGATACAGAAGAGACGATGGCGGAGGGGACGAAAACAATGAGATAAGGATGAGAGGATGGGAAGGAGGCTGGAGAAGTGAAGGGCATGGAGGGCGGGAGAAGGGTGAGGGAGCGAGCATAGGAAGGAGGAGGGAAAAAGATTCTGAGGGAATAGTGGAGGGGAGAAGAGAAAGGAGAAGCAGAGGGAAGAGAGACAAGAATGAAATGTGGATGCGTAAGAAGGGTAGGAAAGAAAGAGTGACGGGTGAGGACTCTAGGGTGGAATATTGTAAGAAATGGGAGGCAAAGAGAAGTGATGTGAAGAAAATGGATGAGAGAACATTATAAAAGAGAGTGCTGCTCTAGAGGGTACACGAGGAGAGTGAGGACAGGGCATGCAAAGAATGCACCTGAAGATGCTTACAGATGGTGAGAGGGAGCAAAGGGAGGGCTGGGGAAATAATGATGTGGAAGAAGTGAGGCGTAGCCAGAGATTGGGGGCGGGGGGGGGGGGGTAGAGGAGTAGGTGCAATGGAATGGTGAGGGGAAGTGGCATAGCGGAAGGAGTGAAGGAGCACGAGAGACTGCGCAGAGAGGTCAAGAGAGTGACGTGTGTGGTGGTGTGCATCAGGAGGCACTGGGACAAAGGCAGTCAGAGAACAAGTGAAAAGAGACAGGCCACGTGGAGTAAGAGACAGCAAAGTGGAGAGGGTGGTCACAGGATTAGAAGCAGCCCAGGTAGAAATGTGGGGAAAGAAGTGAGCCGCGGAAGGACTGCATGGTGCACGCGGGAAGGAGGGGAGGAACAAGGGAGGGGAAGGACACCTTCGGGTAATGTTTGCGCTATATAAAAGCGCATTAAATAAATAAGTAAATGAAGTCCGCTTTAGGAATTGTAAAATTCCTGGAGTCCAGTTTGTTTTGCTCTCTGCCGTCAAGTATTTTCAGTAGAGCAAGGAGTACGATTACAAACATGAACATTACGAACCTCCTGGAAAGTAAAGATACTTGCTTTGGCTGCAATAAATGTGCTGGTTTGTAGAGAGGATTCCTGTAAACAACAAGCTCTTGGCATTGCTGTGATTAGGGGGGGGCGGAGAAATGCGGCTCGGGAGCAAATGGGGGGAGGGGGCAGGGAGGCCAGAGGAGCTGTGAAGCATCCAGACTGTCCTGAAGAAAATAAGGTGCGAGGTGAGGCCAGAAAGAGATGAGAAGGGCGGATGGAGAGGGGGGAGAGGAGGTGAACATATGGCGGTGGGGACGGAAACATGCTAGAAATGACGAGCAGGGAGAGAATACAAGCCTTTCACCGTAACACGGCTGGCAGGGGAGGGGGCGGAGAGGGGAGAGGTGCGACACGGCAGTAGGAGGAGGAGGGGGGAGGAGAGTAGGGGAGGCACGGCCTAGCGGCAGGCGAGGAGAGGAGGAGGGGGGGAGGAGTAGGTGCAATGGAATGGTGAGGGGAAGTGGCATAGCGGAAGGAGTGAAGGAGCACGAGAGACTGCGCAGAGAGGTCAAGAGAGTGACGTGTGTGGTGGTGTGCATCAGGAGGCACTGGGACAAAGGCAGTCAGAGAACAAGTGAAAAGAGACAGGCCACGTGGAGTAAGAGACAGCAAAGTGGAGAGGGTGGTCACAGGATTAGAAGCAGCCCAGGTAGAAATGTGGGGAAAGAAGTGAGCCGCGGAAGGACTGCATGGTGCACGCGGGAAGGAGGGGAGGAACAAGGGAGGGGAAGGACACCTTCGGGTAATGTTTGCGCTATATAAAAGCGCATTAAATAAATAAGTAAATGAAGTCCGCTTTAGGAATTGTAAAATTCCTGGAGTCCAGTTTGTTTTGCTCTCTGCCGTCAAGTATTTTCAGTAGAGCAAGGAGTACGATTACAAACATGAACATTACGAACCTCCTGGAAAGTAAAGATACTTGCTTTGGCTGCAATAAATGTGCTGGTTTGTAGAGAGGATTCCTGTAAACAACAAGCTCTTGGCATTGCTGTGATTAGGGGGGGGCGGAGAAATGCGGCTCGGGAGCAAATGGGGGGAGGGGGCAGGGAGGCCAGAGGAGCTGTGAAGCATCCAGACTGTCCTGAAGAAAATAAGGTGCGAGGTGAGGCCAGAAAGAGATGAGAAGGGCGGATGGAGAGGGGGGAGAGGAGGTGAACATATGGCGGTGGGGACGGAAACATGCTAGAAATGACGAGCAGGGAGAGAATACAAGCCTTTCACCGTAACACGGCTGGCAGGGGAGGGGGCGGAGAGGGGAGAGGTGCGACACGGCAGTAGGAGGAGGAGGGGGGAGGAGAGTAGGGGAGGCACGGCCTAGCGGCAGGCAGGCAGGGGAGGAGAGGAGGAGGGGGGAGGAGAGTAGGGGAGGCACGGCCTAGCGGCCGTGCAATCAAGTAGTGAGGGGGCGGAGCTGGGGGAGGCTGTGAGAGAGAGTAGGCAAGGCAGGCGGCTGGGGGCATGTGCACGCGCTTTTAAGCTCAATGCACATGCGCATTGAGCTTAAAAGTCACGGGCACTGCAAGGAATCGCCACGATTCCTTGCAAGTTAGATAAAGTCTGGATGAGCCCCTATAGTCTCGCTTGCTCGATGCGCATGCGCATCGACAGGCGAGACCTAAAAAGCACATCTGCGTATTGCACATTCCAGCACAAATTCTGTAATAATAAAGACCTATCTCAGCAGAGGTAAGGAATTTTTACTGAAGATGACAATATTTAATGTTGCATTTCTGTTTGCAACTAAGGTTTAGAAACGTATAATATGTTTGTACTATTTGTGATTTCCATGCCACTACTCACTAACGACCTGATTTAGATGTTGTTGGGTGGGTTACTCCATCACAACAGTGATGGCTATCCCACCCGCTGAAATATAAATCCCATTATTTTCTACACGGTTTATATTTCAGCGGATACGATATCCGTAATCCCTAAGTTTCCAAACAGATGAATTGCCTATTGAAAATATCTTTCTAACAAACACACACTCAACCATAAGACCACAGACTTACTCTCAGGCCACTTACAGAGTATCTCTTCACTTAACAGTCAACCTCATTCATCTTAAATTTACTTTACATATTTATTTATGTGATTGCATATTCAGTTTCTTTTCCAGTGTTATTCCAATGGATTCAGCGGGTTCTATAACAGTACATTTGCAGTTAGGCGTCTAGGTAAATAAGCTAGGATGAGTGGGGAGCTGTTATGAGGGGAGGTAAGTATGAATTCGGATTTCAGAGAGTTCAGCTTGAGGCTGTTTTGAGAAGGCCAGGTTTGTATTTTAACTATTAAATGCAATCTGTTTAATGAGGCTAATTTTATAAGCTCGTACTTCCTCATAAACATGAGGCCTCTTATTAGTCCTGAGCTCATGTAACAAGGAATGGTGTCTTACAATTTCTGCATCCATGGTTCTTCAGCACTGTTCTTAGTTCTGCTGATTTGTTGTGAGTTTGGAGGTTTTAATTCACAAGGAGGAGGTTAATTTATAGGGGCAGGTTGACAGGTAGAGGGGGCCAGGAAAGGGGTTCTTTGTGTGTATTTTGTGTTTATCCTCTTTATTTTCTATATGTTATTGTGGTAAAGAAGAAACGTGAAGTGTTGAGGTAAATTGATTGAAGATTTATTCAATGTAGTACAGCACCCATGACCGAGCACTCCCGTTGCGTACCAGGATCTCTGCCAACTGATTAACGTTGTACAAGGGAAAAGGGGTCCCAGACAAAGAACAAATAATTACGATTTGATACACTTATTTCAGAAAACCAAATTATTAAATGCAAAAAGATTTATTTCAGGATTGCATATATTACCTTTCATTGGTTAGAATACATCAACAAGCATTGAAAATGCAATAGGTCTCGCAATAGAAGAGTTTCACATTTTTCGTTTTGCAAATGGATGAGTGGCGTTGCGTGGATGAGTGGCGTTGCGTGGATGAGTGGCGTTGCGTGGGTGAGTGGCGTTGCGTGGGTGAGTGGCGTTGCGTGGGTGAGTGGCATTGCGTGTGTGGCGTTGCATGTGTGAGTGGCGTTGCGTGTGTGTGTGGCGTTGCGTGTGTGTGTGGCGTTGCGTGGGTGAGTGGCGTTGCGTGTGTGGCGTTGCATGTGTGAGTGGCGTTGCATGTGTGAGTGGCGTTGCATGTGTGTGTGGCGTTGCGTGTGTGAGTGGCGTTGCGTGGGTGAGTGGCGTTGCGTGGGTGAGTGGCGTTGCGTGGGTGAGTGGCGTTGCGTGGGTGAGTGGCGTTGCGTGGGTGAGTGGCGTTGCGTGGGTGAGTGGCGTTGCGTGGGTGAGTGGCGTTGCGTGGGTGAGTGGCGTTGCGTGGGTGAGTGGCGTTGCGTGGGTGAGTGGCGTTGCGTGTGTGAGTGGCGTTGCGTGTGTGAGTGGCGTTGCGTGTGTGAGTGGCGTTGCGTGTGTGAGTGGCGTTGCGTGTGTGAGTGGCGTTGCGTGTGTGAGTGGCGTTGCGTGTGTGTGTGGCGTTGCGTGTGTGTGTGGCGTTGCGTGTGTGTGTGGCGTTGCGTGTGTGAGTGGCGTTGCGTGTGTGAGTGGCGTTGCGTGTGTGAGTGGCGTTGCGTGTGTGAGTGGCGTTGCGTGTGTGAGTGGCGTTGCGTGGCTGAGTGGCGTTGCGTGGCTGAGTGGCGTTGCGTGGCTGAGTGGCGTTGCGTGGCTGAGTGGCGTTGCGTGGCTGAGTGGCGTTGCGTGGCTGAGTGGCGTTGCGTGGCTGAGTGGCGTTGCGTGGCTGAGTGGCGTTGCGTGGCTGAGTGGCGTTGCGTGGGTGAGTGGCGTTGCGTGGGTGAGTGGCGTTGCGTGTGTGAGTGGCGTTGCGTGTGTGAGTGGCGTTGCGTGTGTGTGTGGCGTTGCGTGTGTGTGTGGCGTTGCGTGTGTGTGTGGCGTTGCGTGTGTGTGTGGCGTTGCGTGTGTGTGTGGCGTTGCGTGTGTGTGTGGCGTTGCGTGTGTGAGTGGCGTTGCGTGGCTGAGTGGCGTTGCGTGGCTGAGTGGCGTTGCGTGGCTGAGTGGCGTGGCGTGGCTGAGTGGCGTGGCGTTGCGTGGCTGAGTGGCGTTGCGTGGCTGAGTGGCGTTGCGTGGCTGAGTGGCGTTGCGTGGCTGAGTGGCGTTGCGTGGCTGAGTGGCGTTGCGTGGGTGAGTGGCGTTGCGTGGGTGTGTGGCGTTGCGTGTGTGAGTGGCGTTGCGTGGCTGAGTGGCGTTGCGTGGCTGAGTGGCGTTGCGTGGCTGAGTGGCGTGGCGTGGCTGAGTGGCGTGGCGTTGCGTGGCTGAGTGGCGTTGCGTGGCTGAGTGGCGTTGCGTGGCTGAGTGGCGTTGCGTGGCTGAGTGGCGTTGCGTGGCTGAGTGGCGTTGCGTGGGTGAGTGGCGTTGCGTGGGTGAGTGGCGTTGCGTGGGTGAGTGGCGTTGCGTGGGTGAGTGGCGTTGCGTGGGTGAGTGGCGTTGCGTGGTTGAGTGGCGTTGCGTGTGTGAGTGGCGTTGCGTGTGTGAGTGGCGTTGCGTGGCTGAGTGGCGTTGCGTGGCTGAGTGGCGTGGCGTTGCGTGGCTGAGTGGCGTTGCGTGGCTGAGTGGCGTTGCGTGGCTGAGTGGCGTTGCGTGGCTGAGTGGCGTTGCGTGGCTGAGTGGCGTTGCGTGGGTGAGTGGCGTTGCGTGGGTGAGTGGCGTTGCGTGGGTGAGTGGCGTTGCGTGGGTGAGTGGCGTTGCGTGGTTGAGTGGCGTTGCGTGGTTGAGTGGCGTTGCATGTGTGAGTGGCGTTGCATGTGTGAGTGGCGTTGCGTGTGTGAGTGGCGTTGCATGTGTGAGTGGCGTTGCGTGTGTGTGGCGTTGCGTGTGTGGCGTTGCGTGTGTGTGTGGCGTTGCGTGTGTGGCGTTGCGTGTGTGTGTGGCGTTGCGTGTGTGAGTGGCATTGCGTGTGTGAGTGGCGTTGCGTGTGTGAGTGGCGTTGCGTGTGTGAGTGGCGTTGCGTGTGTGAGTGGCGTTGCGTGTGTGAGTGGCGTTGCGTGTGTGAGTGGCGTTGCGTGTGTGAGTGGCGTTGCGTGGCTGAGTGGCGTTGCGTGGGTGAGTGGCGTTGCGTGGGTGAGTGGCGTTGCGTGGTTGAGTGGCGTTGCGTGTGTGAGTGGCGTTGCGTGGTTGAGTGGCGTTGCATGTGTGAGTGGCGTTGCATGTGTGAGTGGCGTTGCATGTGTGAGTGGCGTTGCATGTGTGTGTGGCGTTGCGTGTGTGTGTGGCGTTGCGTGTGTGTGTGGCGTTGCGTGTGTGTGTGGCGTTGCGTGTGTGAGTGGCGTTGCGTGTGTGAGTGGCGTTGCGTGTGTGAGTGGCGTTGCGTGTGTGAGTGGCGTTGCGTGGGTGAGTGGCGTTGCGTGGGTGAGTGGCGTTGCGTGGGTGAGTGGCGTTGCGTGGGTGAGTGAATGGTTAGCTGTTGCTTATGCGACGTATAGCACTTAATACTAAAGTAGGCAGACCTTCTTAGCCTTTGTGAGAATAATAGCAAAATAAAAATAAAAACCAGATCAAGTCAAGGACGCAAACGGCACCATGCTATTGTTTATTTACTCAGATGATTTGCATAAAAATGTAACTTGTGAGCACGTTTCTCTAACTCTCCAATAATCCCATTACAACACTTTGTACAAATGAGATTGGGACTCATCCTTCCGAAGTCGAGAAAAATGTGCAACGCTGTGTTGTAGTTAATTTTTTTAATTAACAAAATGCAAATAATGTGGAGAGATTTCAAGTGATTCAGGAATGGGCGCCCTTGTAAAGAGAAAGTACGGCCGGCCTGGGCAGTGATAGGGGAGGAGGGAGGAGAAATGCGAGTCACGGCAGCAGCAGCCTTTGATGTGCCTGCCGGCCGGCCGTGAATAATTAGGGGGTGAGAAATGCGCTCGGAGGGCTGCCTTTGATGTGGTAATGCGAGGCAGGCAGGCAGGCGGCTGGTGGCATTGTGCACGCGCTTTTTAGGGCTTGCGCAAGCGCAATGACCTAAAAAGCACATGCACTTGAAGGAATCGCCAGTGGTGGATAAACACTGGATAAGCCCCTATAGAGCTTCGCCAGCTATGCGCTGAAGCGCATCAGCAGGCGAGCCCTAAAAATGTTTCAACAAACTTTCTGTATATGTGCCCACATACACAACGGGGAAGGGAGGTGAAGTGAGGGAAAGTGTCAGAGATATTGTAGTATTTAGGGGGATAGTCAGAATCATTCAGTGAAAGGTATTAATCATAGTTTCAAAAACCATGTTCATGTGGTTCCTTGACCCAAGGACCACAGTATAACGCTCGTATAGAGTCCAGAAATCAAATGATGTAGACCACCTAACTCGCCTTCAGCTGCTTTGGTCTAGCTTGGGGGTAGGAGTTGGTGATGGTTGTATGGTCTACGTTTCGACCCAAGATATGTGTAGGATAGTAGTCCTTACAATAGGGGTCTTCTTCAGGACGGAATGGTTGTGGGTGGGCAACCTCCTATCGCACAGGAAGGATGGACCAGAATAACTTGTAGATCCTGAATTCTCACGGGACTTGCAATTAGTTCCTTACGGGCGCTTGTGTGTGCTCTTGAAACACGACTTAATCTAAGGCGACAGGGACCTGGTCGTATTCCTGCTGTAACATGTGCTTCTACATGCTCGAGAAGCGCGTATATTCCGTGTATTATATAAACCTGAATGCCGCTGTTCTTGGACCTCTAACTTAACTCATATGGTCCGCTTGTGTGGCTGGATAAAGTGCCTCTAAAGGGTTCTGGAGGCGTCTGGCACAAGGAGGGGTCGATATTTACTCACAGGATCACCTGCCTTCACAAGAGTGATGGGACGGTAAGAATGAATCAAAGTTACCACTGTCACCTGTGTCGGAATGAAACCACAGGGGAATCTCCGTCAGAACATCTATGGTTTACTCTCAAAGGCTAGGTCTGAATTGCACCGATGCGTTTGATATTTCAACAGAGCCCTCCTAGACCGCCGGTACAGGAGTCATTGTAGTTCGCGAGATGTGTGTGGCGAACTACAATGACTCCTGTACCGGAGGAGGCAGGTGATCCTGTGAGTAAATATCGACCCCTCCTTGTGCCAGACGCCTCCAGAACCCTTTAGAGGCACTTTATCCAGCTGACAGAGTCCTGGTACGCATTGTTCGGAGCCCGATCAGTCAATCAATCAAAGCATTTGTAAAGCGCACTACATACCCGTGAGGGTCTCAAGGTGCTTGGGGTGGGGGGGCTTGGGGTAGAGATGCTGCTACTGTTCGAAGAGCCAGGTCTTGAGGAGTCTCCTGAAGGTTAGAAGGTCTTCGGTCGGCCGTAGGCGGATGGGGAGGGTGTTCCATGTCTTGGCAGAGAGGTGGGAGAATGATCTGCCGCCTGTGGTCGCTCTTCGGATGCGGGGGATGGTAGCGAGGGTGTGGTCTGCGGAGCGGAGCTGGCGGACGGGGGTGTAGAGGCTGAGTCGTCTGTTGAAGTACGGTCCGGTGTCGTGGAATGCCTTGTGTGCGTAGGTGAGGAGCTTGAAGGTTATCCTCTTGTTGATGGGGAGCCAGTGCAGGTCTTTCAGGTGGGATATGATGTGGCTGCGGCGGGGGATGTCCAGGATCAGGCGGGTGAAGGCGTTCTGGATGCGCTGGAGTCGTTTCAGGAGTTTGGCCGCGGCTCCTGCGTAGAGTGCGTAGCCGTAGTCCAGTCTGCTGCTGACGAGGGCCTGGGTGACCGTCCTTCTAGTTTCGGTGGGGATCCACTTAAGCGTGTTGAAGCAGGAGGAGGAGACAGTGTTTACCTGCTTTGTCATGGAGAGTGTGGAGTCGAGGATGGCCCCTAGGTTTCGTACATTGTTGGTGGGTGTGGGGGGGTGCTCCTAGTGCCGTCGGCCACCATGAGTCGTCCCAGGCCGAGGGGGTGGAGCCAAGGACCACCGCCTTGTCCGAGTTCAGCTTCAGTCGGCTGTCCCTCATCCAGTCTGCGATCGCCTTCATTCCTTCGTGGAGGTTGGCTTTGGCTGTGTGGGGGTCCTTGGTGAGCGAGAAGAGCTGGGTGTCGTCGGTGTAAGAGATGACATTTAGGTTGTGCTGTCGGGCGACGTGGGCGAGTGGTGCCATGTAGACGTTAAACAACGTTGGGCTGAGAGATGAGGTTTGGGGTATGCCGCTGATGATATCGGTGGCTTCGGAGCGGAAGGGGGTGAGGCGGACGCTCTGGGTTCTCCTAGTGAGGAAGGAGGTGGTCCAGTCCAGTGCCTTCTCTTGGATTCCGATGTTGTGGAGGCGTGCTCTTAGTGTGCGGTGGCAGACTGTCGAAAGCGGCTGACAGGTCCAGGAGGATAAGGGTCGCGGTTTCTCCAGTGTCGAGCATGATCCTGATGTTGTCGGTGGCGGCGATGAGGGCAGTTTTGGTGCTGTGGTTGCTGCAGAACCCTGACTGGTATGGGTCCAGGATGTTGTTCTCTTTAAGGAAGCTGGTCAGTTGTTTGTTGACGGCCTTTTCAATGACCTTTGCCGGTAACGGGAGCAGGGAGATGGGTCGGAAGTTCTTGAGGTCCCTGGGGTCCGCCTTGGGTTTCTTTAGTAAGGGGTTGATCTCTGCGTGCATCCAGCTCTCCGGGAAGGTCGCTGTCTCGAAGGAGAAGTTGATGGTTTTCCGGAGCTGGGGTGAGATGGTGCTGCTGGCTTTGTTGAAAATGTGGTGTGGGCAGGGGTCTTCCGGGGATCCGGAGCAGACGGTGTTCATGATCTTGATGGTGTCATCGTCGTTGATGTTGGTCCAGGCTAGCAGGCGGTTGGTGGTCGTGGGAGCGGGGGTGTTGGCTGTTGCCGGGGTGGTGACGGCATTGAAGCTGTCATGAATGTCTGCGACCTTGCGATGGAAGAAGGTGGCCAGTGAGTCGCACAAGTCTTGTGACGGTGGGATGTCGTTAGTGTTGGAGCTGGGGTTGGAGAGTTCCTTCACGATGCTGAAGAGCTCTTAGCTGTTGTGTGCGTTGTTGTCTAGGCGGTCTCTGAAGGTGGTCCTTTTGGCGGATCTGATGAGTTGGTGGTGTCGGCGGGTGGCGTTCCTGTGGCCTGTGTAGCTTTCCGGTGTTCTTTCACGGGTCCAGTTTTTTTCTAGTTTTCTACAGGTTCACTTGGAGTCCTGGAGGTCTTCGGTGAACCAGCTGGCTCTCTTGCTGGTGTGGGTGTTGGGGGGGTTCTTGAGCGGGCGAGGGTGTTGGCGCAGTTGTTGATCCATTGTTTGAGGTTGCAGGCTGTGGTGTCCGGGTCGGTTGGGTCTGCGGGTGGGCTCTGGGCAAGGGCGGCAGTTAGCTGGTCCTCGGTGGTCTTGCCGCAGCTGCGGCGAGGCATCTGCTGGGTGCGGTGGTGTGTGGTGGGTTTCCGGAAGGTGAAGTGGATGCAGCGGTGGTGGGTCCAGTGGAGTTCGGTGGTGCGGTTGAAGAAGACGTGGGTGCTCGCTGAGAAGATGGGGTCAAGCATGTGGCCGGCGGAGTGTGTGGGTGCTGTGATGAGTTGTCTGAGTCCGAGGTTGCCGATGTTGTCAATCAGGGTGGAGGAGTTGGCGTCGTTGTTGTTCTCGAGGTGGAAGTTCAGGTCCCCTAGCAGGATGTAGTCCTTGGAGGCGAGGGCGTGTGTGCTGACAAGGTCGGTGATGGAGTAGCTGAACTGCGGTCAGGGTCGGGGGGTCTGTAGATGAGGGTGCCTCTGAGGGTGGTGTTGGGGTTGGTGTGGATCTGGAAGTACAGGTGTTCGGCGGTGCAGAGGGTGGCGTCGGCGTGTGTCGAGTGTTTCTGTGGACGATGGCAATTCCTCCTCCTGTTCTGTTGGTGCGGTCCTTGCGGGTGAATTTGTAGCCTTCCGGGATGGCTATGGCGATGTCAGGTGCCGAGGAGGGGGTCAGCCAGGTCTCCGTCAGGAAGGTGACCTCTGGGGCGTTGGTGTTGAGTAGGTCCCAGAGTTCGATGGCGTGTTTTCAGGCAGAGCGGGTGTTGAGCAGGATACATCTGAGGAAGTTGGTTTCCATGTTGGGCGGGTTGGCGGGCCGGATGCTGGTGAAGCTGCAGTTCCGGCAGAAGAAGGGTCCTTGAGTGCGTTTTGGGGTGGCCTGGCAGCAGGTGCGAGACCGTCCGGCATTGAGTGCGTGGAGAGTGCTGGGGTCGTAGCAGAGGCTGGCGTTGTGGTGTGTGCGGGGGCAAGGGTTCCTGGCGCTGGGCGCGGTCCAATGCACGGACGGGCGCAGACAGGCATGCCATAGGTGCCCCTTCGGCGCCTGCTGTGCGTGTCGACTGCACGGCAGCGCAGCGCCGGCATATATGGGAAGGTGGGAGGGAGGAGCAGGCGGGAGCAGCAAATGGGCAGGCAGGGGAGTGGGGCCGCAGGGGGCACAGCGGCGGGGGAATGAGTGGTACAGAAAGCAAAATGGGGCACAAAAGAAGGGGAAAAAGTGTTACAGAAGGCAAAAACGGGGCACAAAGGAGGGGGAAAACAAAGTAACAGAAGGCAAAAATCGGGGCACAAAGGAGGGGGAATCAAAGTCACAGAAGGCAAAAATCGAGGCACAAAAGAGGGGGGAAAGAGTCACAGAAGGCAAAAACGGGGCACAAAAGAGGGGAGAAACTGTCACAGAAGGCAAAAATCGGGGCACAAAAGAGGGGGAAAACAGTCACAGAAGGCAAAAACGGGGCTCAAGAGAGGGGGAAAACAGAGTCACAGAAGGCAAAAACGGGGAATGGCATCGCATTGTAACAACGTGGTCGTTGTAACGACTTCGTTCTTACATACCGATCGTGGAACCAGGTTTGAACAATGTCTTAACACAACACACAAGACGTCCTCGCCCAGTCTACAGCACGAGAATGAAGCTAATCACTAGAGTTGTGTAAAGATTCACCACGCAGCATATAGTTAAATCTGAAATTTTATCTTCAACAAGTTGCCCCCAGCCCTCTTGCAGTTTTCACATTCCAACTCCCCTTTCCTTATAAGGACACATTCCATTGTCCTATTTCCATATTCCACATTACATAGGAACATTCCAGCAACTCTACAACAGCGTATTTATTGTACCACACAGCTGGGTAGGGGCGGGGCTGCTCTTTGCTTGTTCTCCATGCAGGCTGCATAACAGCCTGCATGGAGGATATACCCAGCCTCCCCTTCTCTGGCTGAGCGCCGATCCACGGTGCACAGACTAATCACAACCCGGCATTGCTATTGGGAGGCTGGGAACTGAGTACTTCCTACCCTGGAAGCGGGCAAAGAGGAAGTGAGGCAGTGGCGCCAGACAGTAGACAGGTAAGTGTTACTTTTTTCATTCCCTCCCCAACACCCCCGGCCAGTATTGCTGTGGTTGTTCCCACGCAACACCCCTGGAGCCGGACACATTTCCAAATTTTTTAGAAATCGTAAACCTGGAAATGCGTCTGAATTCTATGCCTCCCCATGGGAGGTGTAGGGAGGTGCAACGAGGAGAAATGTATTCATTTCTCCACGTTTTTTTGCTCTTTCTAAGCGTGCTGCATTCTGCAGCACACATCGAATGAGGAAAATCACTTCAGGTGTCCCTTCCTGCACATACACAATCATTAAAAAAATGACGTTTTGCAAGTTCTAGTTATGCTAAGCCCACATAGAAATTAAAAACCACAAATTCCGATTGTTTATGTGCAGGAAGGCAATCCTTCCTGCACATAAACAATCATCCCCATGGCGCAGGCATCCTTGCACCATGGTGCAAGGGTGCCTGTGTTGGTTCATGGCAGCCCATTGTGTGCCAGTGCAGGGGAGAGCAAAGGAATGCAATTTATTATTGTAAATGTGTCGCATTCCTGTGCTTTGAAAGTGCTGCAGCGTGGCTCAGCCAAAGGGCTTGCAATGGCACGCTGCAGCACTTTCTTGTAAATGAAGCCCCAAGGACATAAGTGGTTTGAGGGAATGGTGATGGTGTGACCATGTATAATCTGGGATAGTAAGGATATTAAAGTCACAGGCCTCGTACCTCTATTCGATCATGGAACTCCTCTGTGAAAGTTGGTGTTAATAAGCTGTGAGCTTTTGGTGGGGGAGAATTGTGAGCTGTACTAAATTATTTCTTTGGTGTGTACAGGTGACCATTGCACAGTAAATGTTTGTGTGGTAAGTAGGTGGTCCCAAAAAGGGCGTTTGGATGCCTTAATAGACATTTGCATAATCTGACTTATTAGAGTGTATCATAAGAGTTCTGTTTTGACATGCTTTTGTAGAGTGTGTGTAATATGCCTTGGGGGGGGGGGGGTAGGGATTTTGGGAGCATGTTATGACCCCACTAAATCATGTAAAAACACATACTCAGTACTACCGGGTGCAAAACCCTAAATTCCTTCTACTTCTGCTTTTAGAAACTACCGGATGTACCGCTACACGGCATACCGGCAGCTGACGAGGTGGTGCTGGGGGATGCTAGGAAATGACAACCGCGTGGACCTGCCAGCCTGTGCCATAGCTGCAATCCGCAACACTTTCCATTTTGGTTATTCATGCTTGTAGATTTATTTTGAAAAAAGGTTGTATTCACATTTTTGTGCAGTTTACAAAATTCTGTTAAAAAGACATTTATTATGGTGCACTAATCGCCAGTTTCTGTAAAAAATCCTTTATTGTAAAATAGTTGGTGGTGCAACAAAGTTAAGAGCAGGATTTTTTGGTAGAAACTCTTGTGATTAAGTTAATTTGTATATTATACCTTCCACCCAGAGAGAATGCTCTGAGAATACCTTGGCACAATGTTTTATGTTCTTTTTTTGCATGGAGTGGCGTTATTCTACAGTGTGCCAGTTATATTCTGGCTGGCAGGGGTGGACCATGCTTTATTTACTTGCGTAATAAAATCTTTTCTTCTACAAGTTGTTGTCCTCCAGGTCCAACATTATTTTGGCTACGATTTAAAGCTAGCACAGCATCCAGTGACACAGGAGTTTTTTTTAACGTGATATAACCAACTATGGGCCTGATTACGATCTTGGCGGACAGAGTAGCTCCATCATAAACGTGATGTATATCCAGCCTGCCAAATTGTAATTTCATTATAGACTATGGAACTTGTAATACAGCAGACGGAATAGGCGTCACATTGGGACCACATATCCCATCCTCCAAGATAGTAATCTGGCCCTAAGTCTACTAATTATTCTTTAAAACCCCATACTTCTGCTGGAGTAACAATCACACATCATCCCAAACCTGACATTGATAAAATCCACCATCTATGTTTAAAGCCAATGAGCGCATTATGTAGCTCAACTCACTTCTCTTGGAGCTCAGGCCACCAATTTCAAACCCACGGGCACCCGCTGAGCGCATGTCACGGCTCAACTAACTGGCAAATGGTGCTCATACTACCGCAATAGCAAACTCGCAAACAGCAACCAATCTACAGCGCCAATTTATTCTTTATTTTATACTTCAAAGCTACTTTTACTCACTATATCGTTCCAGTCTGCCCTTTTCTTTTGTGCTATTTTGTTGTTAGGTTTCCTATTAAAGGAATGGCCCTTCTGAAAAAGAATTCCCAGAAGGTCATAGTATTTGTTTTAGGATAGTTATATTGCACCATAATTAAATTGAATGTCACATTCAAATACGATTGGTTTGGAGTTTCGGAGTTTCCACACAGTGCTTTCAACATGAAATCTTCGGCTATAATCCCACCACCAATATTCTTGACATAGTCAGGCAACCCACCAGTAGAATGGGAAAAGTGGGTGGACATGTTTGAAAACTTTGGAATCCATGTATGGTCTAGACTTTTGCCCCAACAGAAAGAAAGCATTATTATTTGATGAACTTGGAAAAGAAATACAGCAAGAATTGAGATACACACAAATGGCTTTGGAACAAGAGGTCCAACCAATCTGGGATGCCTATAAAGAAGAAATACACATTTATAGAAATCATTGGGTGCATGCATTATTAGAAATATGGGACAACATCACTACTATATTCTAATTCATATCGCATTGTTCTCCATGTCTTTTTGCCACCTTTTATGAGAGGACAAAGAGTCCCATATGACAAAAAAAAAAGAAAAACATTTTTTAAATGTAGAGGGAACGTATTCCATTTGATTTAATTTAACTTCGTGAAGGGATTCTACAAAATAACCTTTCTGTCCTGACAAAAGCCATCGACCCATAAGGCGCAAAGTTGGCTGAAACATGTTGACCTGGCTCTTCCAGAGAAATATGTGAGAGACAATGAATACCTATCTCTTCACATACTCGACTGTTTACTCAAGCATATGGTGAGCTAATCTAGTTTCCTGTTGCCCTTCTCTCTGCCTTCAGCGCCATTAAACCATTTGGTGTACGTTTGCTTTAGAAGTGCTTTTAACATAAGATTTTAACATAACATCGCATTTTTAAATTATACCACTACGTTTGATCTTTTTAATAAAATGTGTCCTTTCTAAAGTTAGAAGGTATTTTTAAAACCTTTTTCCTCACATGGTGGATCCCATATGGCCTCAGATTCAAGAGACAGTCCATCCTGGTGGAGGAGAGATCCTATGATTTAACGATCAGTGGCTAAGTACGCCCATGGCAGACCTGCCTTTGGCGGAGCAACACTGTTGAGGGTCTCACAACAATATTGATGTTACCCCCACTCCAGTCTCAACACAACTCTTCCACTCCATTTGATTTTATATCTTCATTTAAGGGAAGTTGAGTGGAACTTTAACTCCTTCCTACCTCTTTTGATTCTTGAGTTCTTAGCACAGTCACACATATGTGTATGTATGATATGCATTCCTTATTATTCCCACATGAGAAGGTCCAGACTATTTACCGGGCCTTCCCCAGCTCGGGGCCCATCCTAGAAGTTCGAGAAGGGGGTCAAAGCCTTTCCATCCTGCATTCCTTCCCCCCATTACTCCTGGAGGGGTTTAATAAACTTGCCTCTCAGATTAAATCGGGTTCTCCGTCGGATCCAGTCAGATCTGCTCTTTTTAGAGAACAATCTTTTTTGGGGCGCTCTGCAGTTTGTACCCTAGTTAATCTTTCATTGGAATCAGGGGTGGTTCCAACCAGATGGAAGCAGGCGGTGGTCTCTCCAATCATTAAGAAGCCTGCACTGGACCCCTCGAAACCTGAAAGCTATCGCCCCATATCACTCTTACCCTGGCCGGCAAAGATAGCGGAGGCCCATGTCAACCTGGCCTTGTCAGAACATCTGGCCCGGACTAAAGCCTTAGACCCTACACAGAATGGCTTCCGTGCTGGGCACAGCACGGAGACGGCTCTTCTAGCCATGGTAGAACACCTACGATTGGTGCTGGATGCTGGTCAGACGGTGGCGCTGTTACTATTAGATCTCAGCGCCGCCTTCGACACTGTCTCCCATAGCATCTTGTTACATCGGCTAGGGGAGATTGGTGTTGGGGGACAGGCCTTACGGTGGTTCCACTCTTTCCTTGACAATCGCTCATTCTGTGTGGCTATTCCTCCCTTCAAGTCCAAATATCATCCTCTGGCCATGGGGGTTCCGCAGGGATCCTCGCTGAGCCCCACGTTATTTAACCTGTACGTGAGACCGCTGGCTGAGGTCGCTAGGCAGTGGGGCCTGACTTTGGTCTCATATGCCGATGACACTCAGCTGGCGGTTACTCTCAGCGGGGATGCGGACCAAGATGCCCCCAGGTTTCAGAATGGACTGAAGGCGGTGGCCAACTGGCTGACGGCGAATTGCCTCCAGCTTAATGTCACTAAGACGGAGATTATGATTGTCGGGAAGAGAGTGGCGCTTTGGGGCGACAGGTGGTGGCCCCCAGAACTGGGTCCTGCTCCGACTCCGGTTCTGGAACTAAGAAACCTGGGAGTCTGGCTGGACGCTGGCCTTACTTTTATCGGCCATACTAAGAAAACAGCAGCTTGTTGTTTTGGCGTTCTTCGAGGCTTGAGACCCGTGCTTAGATTTTTTGATGCCCCAACTAGGCAGCTGGTGATTCAGGCTACAGTTATCTCTCGCCTGGACTATGCCAGCTCTCTCCTGGTGGGAGCTAATCAGGCAGAGATTTCTCGCTTGCAGCGGGTACAAAACGCCGCCGCAAGAGCGATAGTCGGTCTGCCCAGATTTTGTCCTGTCTCCAATGTCCTTCGTTCTTTGCACTGGTTACCTGTCAGGAAGAGAATTGATTTTAAAGTCCTCTGTCTGGCTTTTAAAATTGTGAAGGGCATGGGGCCTCAGATTTTATCTAACTTTTTGTCCCTCTATGTTCCAACTCGTGCTCTGCGTTCCGCTGGCCAGGCTCTTGCCGTGGTCCCACGTTTCAGGCTTTGTCGTGTTGGTGGACGCTCTTTCTGTGTTAAGGCCGCAAATATTTGGAACTCCCTCCCGATGGAAATTCGTCTGTTGGAGGATCTTATGCTCTTTCGGAAAGCTATTAAAACATTTCTGTTTTAGTATTCCTGTTTAGCTCTTTCTGTTTTCCAGCTGCTTGTTGTGTTGTGCTTCCCCTTGTTGGTGGCGCCAGGACGCTCCTTTGCTGGAGCAGCTGTGCGCAAAACAAATACATATAACATAACATAACATGGGTGTTTGCACACTCAGCATTTCTATTTTCCATCAGTGGAACACTGGTTAACTTGCACTCAATATTTTCTTAGATTCTTTTGTCACAGCTGCACCAAGTTTTAAGTGAACACATTGTGTAATTTGACTTTTGCAGTCTCCCACAGCATGTAATTCTGATCCAATCTGTACAGTCCAGGTACAGGTGTGTGATGCACATCAAGCAGAAGAAGCCCAGATGAAGAGAAATATTTTTTCTATCTTCTGGTTGAGTCAAATTCGCTGTCTGGTTATGGTGTCCTTGGCCAATTGTTACAGTCACAGATTATGGGGTTAGCCTACTGTCCACTGCAAATTCAGCAGTGAGGTAAAAGGGTATTCCTATCAAACCAGTAGTCCAGCTCAACCGTCATCATCTTTACCAGACCCTCCAGGGTCCCTCAACTCCAAAGATTAATGAGCCGATGTGGCTGGTGGAGAGATTCCCGACATGATCATCCTTCTTTGTTCCAGAAATTATTTTTGGCATCAGATAGTGGCAAATATAATATACATGGCCTTGGCACCGCATGACTGCACGTACTGCATGGTCGGATCCCTCCTTTTCTGGAGAAAGTCTTTGTTATTCTAACCCAAAGGCAGCTACCTCCCAAAGCACTGTGGTACAAGGATCCTAGTAAGGATTCAAATTCAAATGATGAAGAGTGCAGAGGATTATGAGGACATACATCTTACAAGAAAAAACTGACCAGTACTTGCAGTGGTACAGCCAGCTCTATCACAACTGCCTAACAAGCATTGGCAAAGCTAAGAGGTTTCACCGATGCCAAATCTGTTGGCTTTGTGTTTTTTATATGTTTAGAGGAATACAAACATCATGATGGGGGAAAGAATTGGCAACGAAAATAGCTGACAACTAAGAAGAACATACTGGCTGACCCACCCCCCGTCCCCTCCCCCCACACATGCTATACTTAAAGAAGAGACACTTTCAACCATTAAAAATGAGCAAAGTTACTGAGTGCTGTGCATGGGAGATCCTGGGATCATTTTAGGATGCCTTGTTAGAGGTAGTAGGTGCTATAAATGCAATTTTAACAGTTCATGGTGCATTTTTCGTTCGAATTCATGCTATGCCATGAATTTATATACGTGAAGCGGGGAAGAGAGTAATTAAAAGAAAAAGTACCACCAGTGTTGCATAGAAACAGTAAACTGGAAAGTCTGCTTAGGCTGTATAAAGTGCACTCTGTCTTTGTGATTACTGGGGGTGATAGCCATGTGAAAAGCAGTTGCCAGTCACTTCAAAATGGCAAAGTGATTTTACTGAAGAACAGAATGCTGTTCCGAGTCAACCTCCAACTCCCTCCCCAACAATGGCCAAACCTAATAAAAACCGAGCGCAGGGTCCCTGAAGCAGGCGCCACGCTCAGTTTTAAAGTTTGAACTGATATTCTGTTAGATATTCTGATAGTCTGATATTAAAACTAAGCGCGGTGTCACTGAAGCAGGCGTCGCGGTCAACATGAAAATACAACAAAATAAAGCAGCCGCCAATATCCCCATGAGTGTCAATAACAAAAATAGTGCTCACTCATTAGATAAAACTATCCATGTAACGTGCCAAGTAAAAGGTCCAGTCATTTTCGGCGGTAGCAAATGGCGACAAGGCGGTAACAAGGAGGAACTAAAAAGCCTAATAATGAATTGGAAACCAGCATTTACCATGGACAATGAAACCAGCCAAGGAAAAATGTGCATGGAGAGTGGGCGGGGCTTCCACAGCATACTCTATTACAGCATGCCTTGCAGAGCGAGCAGTGGATGCGTGCTGCCGCTAGACTTGACCTAAGAAGTACCACCAGTGTTGCATAGTAATAGTGAGTTTGAGAAGTCTGCAGGGGCTGTTTGAAGTGCGCTCTGTCTCGGTGATTAATGGGTGTGAGAGCCGTGTGATCGCAGGGTAGTTGTAAAACTTGCTATGGCATGAATTCCTATGCTGTAGGTTTAAAAACAACGGTGATGAGGGTTGAAAACTATGGCGAAGGGTGGTGGTCAACAAGAGAGACTGCATGCACATGTCCTGTGTACGAATGCAGGTTTAAAATTTTAAAAATAATTACCTGCAGCCAGTGGAAAAACCAGCCTCTGGCCTGTGACTGAAAGCTGTACTTGGACCATGCTCCACGCCTTGGCATGGACAGGCAAAGCACGTAGACGTGCAAAGTGACCAGTGAGAAACACGTAATTAGAGTGATGTTGGAATCAATAAATGGTAAGTAAAGGTAAATATTGGGTGGGTTCTTAGTCCCTTTTAAGGTTTTCAATTTTTAATACAAGAGGTTTGTCAAGCGCAGCGCAAGCGTTGTGTAGGCGTAACCTAAAAAGGCCTCTCCAAATTGAACAGCACATTCTGAAAGATACTCGGGAAGCTGAGAAGAATTCAGATCTGAGCTGACCTTGCCCAGTCTGTGAATAACACCCACAGGGCTCCAAAGATAATACTTTGTTCTTGTCTGCAACTTTTCCAGTTTAGCCTTCTAGGACTATTTGATCTGACACAGTTTCTCCTTCTCCTTCTCCAGGCATTCAAAGTAGTGATTTTACCTCAGGTAATGTTCTGGTGCTTTAAGACCACAGAAAATACATTAAATGTGTCACCTAGCAAGTAACGGTTTTCTAAAGCGCTTGAATACTGAAGTGTCTTGGAGCTAGCGACCTCCAGAAGGATTAAGGGACAGATGGCCTACTTTAAAGAAGAAACAAAGCCATGTCTTTAATGATTTCCTGAAGGAGACAAGTTTTGTTTAAGAAAAATTCTAGAGTTTGCAAGCTAAAAATGAAAAGCTTCTGCCTCCCGGTCTAGTCCTCTTTATTTTGGGGGTAGCCACTGATCTAGTCTAGGAAGATCTTAACTCACGATGCAGAACATACCACTTCAAGGTCTTTTGAAAATATAGAGGACCAGTGCTGTGCAGGGCTTTATGCACTGTGTTGAGAGTCTTGAATTTTACCCTTTCAGATACGGGCAGCCAATGAAGGTCAGAAGCAGAGCACCAGAATCCAGTTTAGGAGGTCAGCCTAAGATGGTCCTCCTCCTGTCTCTAAGATGGTGGATGGATTCTCTCAGTCTGATATTGGACAGCTTCTTTAATTTTTGGTAACTATGGATTAATTGGAGGGCTTACTGTGGTCCATTATGTGACAGATCAGATGCATCTCACTGAATTAATACAATGGGCCAGATGTCCTAAAACATTAAAATCACTGAGCAAGTCAAAGGTGATCATAATTCCTGAACCTTGCCCTCTCAAATCCATATCATGGCTTCACTTACTCCTCTACACACTAACATTGGAAAGGGCTAATTCAGTACATAATCTCTCATTTGATTTCCACTATGGTGATGCTTAAACAACAGTTGGGCACATTCAACAGATTCCTATCTGCATCAAATGCATGGCAGGTCAAGCGGAGAGCTTTGAATTTTTGCTTCTTTGCCTTTGGTCATCTGGACTCCGATCTTTCGCATCTCATATCAAAACTAAATTCTTTGCCATTTGGATGGGCAGGAGTCACAGCTCACTGAGGGACAATTCCATAAGCAATTAGTTGGTAACTTTGCCTTCCCTCCAATCCTGTCCTTCCTGATGGAGCTGTTCCTGATGGAGCTGCTGCATCTCCATCACAAGATGTTATTTGGCTCCAGTTAAAACGAGTTCTTCTGATAATGGATGAAGCAAGCCCTTACCTGCCTCACATTTTAAATAACAATTCTGCCTGTTCGCAGCTCCCAAACGGCTCCTACATCTTCCTATATACTCAAGGAATGTCATTTTTGGAGCATGAACTCTCTTCTAGATTTACATGCTGTGCATTGTTCTGCCATCTGACGATTAGGCCTGGAACTTTGATATTTCCCTGTCTTTTATCTTCCTTAAGGCCATTGACCAGAGGTGGAATCCTACCAACTACCTATGACACTGAACATAACCCCGGAATGCCCCAGTATGTAGTCGCCATTGTGTTTCTAAGCAAAGTCAATCTCTGGGTCAAATGTTCTCAAAAGAAGCAGTGGCGCATGTGACAGTGAGATTTAGTGCAAAGCGTGAAACTGAAGTTGCGGAGATATCACAGGTTACCCTGAAAGGATGAGACGTGTGTTGTAAAATAAAGGGGGCAGATTGTTCTTGTTGGGCTTTTATAACAGGAGTAAGTGGAGAGAGTCAAAGAAAGTGTACTCAGGGGTTGACAATTATCCTCAGTCTTCTACGTTTTTCAGTCAGAAGTTATGGAAAATACTCTCATTTAGATTTTTCAAAACTGTCACCATAAGTTGGCACAGAAAGATATTAACCCCTTCCCTGCGGGGCTTATTCCCCCACTGTGCTGAGGGTGGGGCGCGCACAGCGCCCCGATGCTCGTGACGAGCTCAGCTCGTCACGCAGCACGGTGGCGCCTTGCTCATGACGAGCTCTGCTCGTCACGACCACCCCCGTTTCTTTAGAACGCTCAGCACAGCGGGGGAATTAGCCCCACGTGCGAGCGTTGCGGCCGTTTTGACGAGCTCAGCTCATCATGAGCATGGGAGGGGTTAATAAGATTTATAATATATGCTTTCCATGATCTCTGAAAGTTGTGATATCTTTCTACCAAGACCTTTAAAGATGCAAAACTACTTTGAGCACATTATACGATGTTGCAGGCAAAGCAGGTATGCCTGAAAGACCTGATTTTATCAAAGGACAAGAAGACATCATTTATTGAAGAGGCTTAAGTGGCCTTGAAAGATCAGCAAGGATCTGATGTTGAGGAGTTAGCATCAGTGCACTTAGATACTGGAAACATACTGCTGTATATCCACAATGCCTCATAGTTGTTTTGTATCTGAGCTGAGAAGAACAAACTCAAAGACAGCTGTTCATGTCAGGCAGTCAAATCAGCATTCAACACCGAAGAGACCCTAGATCAATAACAAAAGACAGCAGTAGGGACAAACGTTCACACTCTGAAGTGACACTGAAAGGGGATCGTAATCACCGGAAGGAAAATGATCCCCATAAGGAGAGAGGTACACCACCATCTTCAAACAAGAAGAGCAGTTTAACTATTGACATTAAGCCCAGAGAACATACACTTGACTTTGATAGGAAGCAGTACTGGCTCTTGGCCAAAATGACAGCATTGCTCCAAAACAAGAGTTAGATGATCCTCTAAAAACCTTCTGAGATGCCTGACAAGAGGTCCAGTGAAAAAAACTGCCTTAGATCTAGAATTTTGAAAGTTCCCTGCAATTCAGGAAGTGGAAGCGGTGCTGGATGAAGAAATGTATGAAGGAGATGTGCTGGCCTCACTAAAAGAGGGAACACATGAGGAGGAAGCTATGTGGCAGGCTCAGAACCCTGACTCACCATAGGAGGTAGACTCCTGCTCATCAAGAACCTCACCACAAGATGATCACACTTTTTTCAATGCCTTAGTGAAAAGGACGGTGAACACTTTTGGTGTGCAGCTGAATAAAGAACAAGCTAAAACTTGATTCTTGCTGGAGACTTCTCCCAACACCGAAAGTGCAAGCAACATGCACTTCACAGGAAACAATCTATCCTTTCTCACAGCTTCAGTCACCCACTAGGGATCAGGTTAATATGGAAAAGTCCACAATGGCAACATCCTGCAGAAGTGAAATACTTCTTTCAAGTCAGGTAAAAAGCATTATGTAGCATCCTGCATATTATATTGTAAGGTGTTTTACCACCCTTGCTCAGACTGTGCCTGTGCTCTGACTCATTGGAATGTTTGAGTCTGATCATGCCTCGGAATGTTGGGACTGTGAGAGGCAGAGCGACAGTTGGTCATGGGCTGCGCAGCTGACAGGCAGCTCCTGGTGGGGCTCTGATCTACCACATAACTACATGATGTCTTGTACCTTACTACATGTTATCTTCATGGAATAAAGAAACCTGAAATACTACCTTCCTGAGTGGACCTTCATCACTACATATTTTGGCGACGAGGATGGGATTAGATTGTACATTTCCCCACACAGGGAGGGCAATAGGTTCTTGCCTTATTTGCTATTTTTCAACTTCACATTTGCCTACATGGGCTACATCCTTCATGTATGGACCATGGGTACTTACCTTCTAGGGTTCATGTTTCCATTTAAATGTTCACATTTTTACCCTACATGGGAATGGGTACTAGCCCCATTTGCCCATATACTCTTGTCTGGGAATGGGTACAGGCCCCATTTGCCCACATACCTTTGCCTACATAGGTAACATACGGTTGTCACCCTTACACAGGGCACCGTAGTATGGGTTACAGTCCCATTTTACATTTACATAGTACCCTTAGACAGGGCACAATTTTATGGGTCTTATACCCATTTACATTTACTCAGTCACCCTACATAGGGCATCTTATGAGTTACAGTCCCATTTACAGTGCTCCTCACACTCTTGCACAGGAGTAGAGGACGGTCATGGGTTTTAGTCCCTTTGACTGATATTGTCTATTACATTTTGTAATTTTGCTGTTTTGTATAACGCAATGTTACACTTACATCGTATTTATATTGTTTATTGAAAATAGAGGGAAGTTTTAGTTATACTGTATGTATTTACTTTGCCTCTTCTCTGTTTTCCTATTCGTCCAGCTTTCCTCGTGGTGTCATTCTCGTTGTCATCCTTGGTTTCTGGATCTTCACTTCTTGTTGTCTTTTGCCTCCAACCTTCATTCGTTCTTTTTCATTCTTCTCCTTCACTGTTCAGGAGCAAATCCGTTACTCCCTCTTTGCTGTGTCTGTGTGGAGGTTTTGCGTCGTGCCTTTTTCTTCCTTCCCTTCCTGCCTGCCTGGCCAGAGGGTGCGTTCGGGGGTCAGTCTTTGGTGCGTCTGTGTTCTTCTGCCCCTTGTTGTTTCCATCTTTCCTCACATCATTTCTATGTCCGTTGAGTTTGGGTTATCTCTATCGGTTTCAGCTTTACTCTTCTCTTCCTCTTCTTCCTCTTCGTTTTCCTCCACCTGTCTATTCGCGCTGCTTTGCTCACTTCTTTCCTTGATGTTGTTTCTGTTCCTTTGCTGTTCTTCCTTGTTATCTCTTCCTTGGTCCTCTCTCGCTGTTTGTTATTCACTTATTGGCTTAATGCTTATGTTAGAACGAAAGGGGATATATAGTATCCTGCATATTATATTGTAAGGTGTTTTACCACCCCTGCTCAGTCAGTGCCTGTGCTCTGACTCATTGGAATGTTTGAGTCTGATGATGCCTCGGAATGTTGGGACTGTGAGAGGCAGAGCGACAGTTGGTCATGGGCTGAGCAGCTGACAGGCAGCTCCTGGTGGGGCTCTGATCTACCACATAACTACATGATGTCTTGTACCTTACTACATGTTATCTTCATGGAATAAAGACACTTGAAATACTACCTTCCTTAGTGGCCCTTCACCACTACATATTATTTAGGGTATCAGGCCCATCTAACCAATGACTTGTACACAGACTGTCTCAGTATTCAACAATTGTAGGGGGCAGACTGGAAGGTTTTCTTCAGGAATGACATAATATAATCCCAGACAGGTGGGTAATGAACAATAGAAAACATATACTGCTCAGAATTTCAGCAAACATCAGGGGTACACCTCAGCCTGCTACAACAGGAAGTGCAAGATCTTTAAAGAGTAGTGCAACTAGAGAATTTACTCTGTGTCCTTCTTAATCCCCCAAAACACATTACTTTAAGGCTAATAATGGACCTAAGGTTCCTGAATAAGCTTGTTACAGTGCAAAAAGTTTAAACGTCTTGCAATGATGGAGGAGGTTTACCTTTACCAGACATCACAGACAATGAGAACTGTGAGAAAGATGTTACAAATAATGGGATCATGCATCCCCTAACACCTTTCCCATGCTAAATATGGAAATCATACAGAAGTATCTTGTGGGTCAATAGCCACAGCCGACAGAGCGTTGAGAAGATCTAATTAATGTCTGTCAGGAGCAAAGGACTTTATTTTGGACAATAGAGAACATGACAATATTCAGAAAGTTCAAACAGGCAATCTCTGCAATGTCCATCACCACTGATGCATTACATGCAGGCTGGGGTGCACACCCATGTTTACTCTTTTGTTTCTTTTCTGTGCAGCAACAATGGGATTCTGCCCTGGGCCAAAGCTGGTTGCACCAAAGAAGCATCCACTCGGTGGGGAAGAGAGTGCAGCACAGAAGATGCTCAGTGCCAAAACGTGTGCTTTTGATTTGATTCCCATTGACTTCTCAGCCTTTTATATATTGTGTATATGTCGATAAAATGAGTACCTCAATTTTGGTTCAAATACTATTGTCCAGGCAACTTTGTATAAATCCTTCCTAGACAGAAAATGAGCGCATTTCATAGTTATAATTAAGCTTTATACACTTCCTTCCTATTGCTTGTCCAGCCTCATAAGATAGCAGCATGGGGAACCTTAATGTAGCAACCAATTCAGAAACAGGGTCGGAATCTCCTTTAAAATATCTACAAACACCAACAAGCACAAGCAAAGTCAATAGTCCTTGTCTACGTGAGGTATTGGTTTCAACAATGTTTTAACATTGTGTACAGAAGCGTGACTTCTGTGCAACATGGATGGAAGTGTAAAAAAAGTGCTTCGCGTTGAGGGAATGATTGTGTTCAGGAAGGTGTCCCACCAAAACCACACCAACCCAGCCATAAAAACCCTCGACTTCTAGTGAAGTTGAGGATATGAATACAAGGGGCCTCATTTATGAGAAATGACGCATCGCTGCGTGAAAGCAGCGATGCATCACTTCTCAGTGCGCACTCCTTGCGGCTTGATTGATGTGTCATATGTATAATATTTACTTTATTTATTTATATGCTTATAAAAGCGCTGGACTCGACCCCCAGAGGGGTATCTCTGCGCTAGATTCGCTGATGGTGCCAGATTCGTTGCCTTTAGTGGATGAGAATAGGGGGCTATGGCTCACAGAAGAGATATGTCTTGAGTGTTTTCCGGAATGATAAAAGATTGGAATTTGGTCTCAAATCAATAGGGAGTTTATTCCAGATGAGGGGTCCTATGTATGAAAGAGCTCGGCCGCCCTGTCTGGCCTTCTTAATGGGGGGAATTTTTAGTAGAGATTGATTACTTGAACGTAGGAGACGTTCCGGTTTATGGATTTGAAATTTCTGAGTCAGATATTGGGGTCCTGATCCAAAAAGGCTCTTAGGTATGATGCAGCAAATCTTAAAGTTGATTCGCTGACGAATGGGCAACCAATGAAGCTGTTCCAATAGGGGCCTAGATGGTGTTCTCGAGGGGACATTGAGGACCAGCCTGGCCGCGGTGTTTTGGGCCACTTGAAGACGATTAAGCACGTATTCATTTGCTGAGATGAAAAGACCATTGCAATAGTCTAAACGACTTATTACAAGGGCCTGGACAAGGGTCTTTCTATAAGCATCTGACAAGAAGGGGAAAACCCTTCTTAGGAGACCGATTGTCCGGAAACAGGATCCTGTCACCAGGTTCACATGTTCTTTTAGAACTAGGTCTTGATCCAGTCTTACTCCCAGATTTTTCACTGATTGCTTTGGGCAAGGCACAGGTCCTAGCTCTAAGGGCCACCAATCTGGTGACCATAGGAGGTTGGCTTTCCCGAAGAGCATGACTTCTGTCTTGCCGACATTACACTGGAGGCAGTTGGAAGCCATCCAGGTGGATACCGCTCTCATGCCCTTGGCAAAGGAGTTCTTAATTTCCGGGGTAAGAGTCTGGAAGGGAAACAAGAGCTGGGTGTCGTCAGCGTACGACACTGGAGTAAACCCATATGCTCTCACAATGTCAGCAAGGGGGGCCACGTACACATTAAATAATGTGGGGCTTAGACATGAGCCCTGTGGGACCCCCTAAGTAAGCTCCCTAAAGGTGGAACAGTAGGAGCCCAGGCTGACACTTTGTGAGCGGCCAGTGAGAAAACTCTCCAACCAGGACAGAGCTACCCCTCCAATTCCAACTCTCTGCAAACGGCCGAGAAGGATCTCATGTGACACAGTGTCGAAGGCTGCAGACAGGTCTAACAGCACCAGAACCATGGAGCCTCCTCTATCCTGTGTCATCTTGATGTTATCTGCCACGGAGAGGAGCGCAGATTCGGTGCTGTAGTTGGGTCTGAACCCTGATTGAGAATGGTCCAGACCCCCTGTAGCCTCGATGAATTTTGACACATGTGTGTTCACATGCTTCTCGGCCAGTTTGCTTAAGAACGGCAATTGGGAAATGGGGCGAAGATTGGTAAGGTCTGTCCATGGCAAGGCCGTGTTTTTACGGATAGGGTTAACTCTTGCTTTTTTTCAGTCTTGTGGTATTTGTCCCTCTTTGAAGGAAAGATTAATGATTGTTTGTATCAGTGAACAAAGAAGACTGCTTAGTGAAGTCATCATTTTGGCCGGGATAAGATCTAGCGGAGAGCCTGTTTTGATGCTACTTATTAATGACAGAATTTCCGTGTGACTGGCTTCGGGAAAGGCGGTCAGCTTAAGTTGATCATTGCTGGAATGTGTCAAGATGCATTCGGCACTGTCCCTAGAGTTATTGGCCATAGTCATTTTATCATAGATAGCATCTATTTTGTTTTCAAAGAAAAGAGAAATATCATTGCATAGGGTTTGGGAGAACTCATCAGGGCTCTCACAAGCTGAGGGATTCACAAAAGTCTGTAGGATCCTGTATAACTCTCTTGAGGAGTTCCCGGCTTCTGCTAGCTGTGATGTCAGGTTGTTTCTTCTGGCTAGCCTGATGTTTTTGTAATAGGAAGACAAAGCTTCTGAATGCTTCTTCCTGCTGTCTTCAGTATGGGTCTTTCTCCAAACTTTTTCTAACCTCCTATGACGCATCATGTCGCAAGGAGTTACAGATAAGTCAGTATTTCTGACGTATCTGTATGCGCAAAAGTGACGCATTGCTGGAATGTGCCACAAAAGTGACGCACCTCCAACAATGTGTACTTTCACATGGGCATGTTGTTAGTGCCTGCGTCAGTCTTACGCCTGCCATGAAGCAGGCGTAAGATTTTGATGCATTAGCGGGCAAGAAATGGCTCAGTGAAATCTTATAGATTTCACTGTGTCACCTCCATGACCCTTTCTTGCGTCAAAACGCCCCCCTTGCATACAGTATACCTGGCGCAGGTATAATGCGGCGCGGGGGTTTACAAAGTGACACATCTACCTAGATGCTTCACTTTGTAAATATGGCGCAACAAGGCACATTTTTTACACCACTGGTGCGTCACAAAAAGTGACTCACCTGCGGCGTAAAAGTGACGCACAGCCTCATAAATGAGGCCCAAGATTCTCTGGCCCTGCGCGGTAAGAGGTTGGCCCCTGGCTTTTGCCCCTACCTTGTGCCCAACCCGCTGCAGGTCAACCCACAGCTGCGCACTGTCCTTTTTTGTTTTTAATTGTTTTCCCAATCCTGCAAGACCTGTCAGAGTTTTTCTGGAGCAAGCGTGTCCAGCTGTTCTACAGAAAGACTCTCTGGATCAAAGGGTGCTGCGCAGACTCCAGAAAGACTCCCACAGGATCTTGGCACCCTAAAAAACATTTTCATCTCAGGCAGGTCGTTCATGGACCCCCCACACAAGGGCTACGATGTCAGGGTATCCCCACCCTACGCCCTTCTACCTTAATTATTAGTAATATTCAGGACACAGTGACCAAGTCGCTGAGCGCTATAATAGGGGCTGCAACATTGTAGCAAGATTATTTATTTGCTTGAACTGCTTTTACCATCTTCAACAGATCACTAGATCTATTCTTAGTTACATGTCTCTGGAGAATTCATCCTTGGAGTTTTCAGTCCTCAGCTGGTGGGACATAACTTGTTAAGGAATAGTTAATGTACTTCAATTGTTTAAATCATTTGTAGACTACTCTGCTATTCAATTCCACCATCTCTTTACAGATGTTCAATTTTAGTCCAACACATAAACCATCTGAGAGGAACTAAGCCTAAAGCCCTGATATGGTGGCAAAGGCACTTTGAGAGTTCTGCCCCCAAATCATTTTACGTTTACTTTGTAGGGGAAACTACCTTTACAACGCAGTCATTACAGCGCAACATCCTTTACATTGCATGCCATTACAACGCAGCCATTACAACACATACCATTACAATGCATAGTTTTTACCCCTACACTATCCAACACTTACCCTACCTGTGGCACTCACTGGAGTGGGAATAGTAATGTTAACCCCTGCTCTATCCAACACATACCCTACTGTTACCCACCCAAATTATGCGATGTAATGGTATGCGTTGTAATGGCATGCGTTGTAAAAACATGCGTTGTAATGGATGTTTCGATGTAATAACTGCGTTGTAAAGGCATTCATTAAAAATGTTTGCGTTGTAACGTCATATATTCCTTGGAAGCAGAGTAGCACTACAAATATCTTCATTATAGGAGACTCCATCCAGTAATCCAGGAGTTTTTCAAGCACAATCATCAATGCGGCCCTGTTGCCCATGGATCTTTGTCTCAAGTTTCAATTCACATTTGGCCCACTTTTAGACCATCCTTTTGCCATAGACATTTATGCATTTTTTCCTTTTTGTCAGATTTTCAGATGCCTGGATCAGATTCTTTGGCTAGGGGCATTGGTGGTTTTAATTTCCCCATTCTGGATGGCTCATGTCTGGTTCCGATCACTTCTCAAAATGTTCTTAGATGTTCCTGTATTGCTTTCATTTCGCCCTCATCTCCTCTAAGAATCCCCACAACAAGAGACACAATCTGATCCTATTCACTAATCTACTGCTTATAACTTTGAAAGTATCTTTGGTCAGCAACAGGCCTTTCACTTGCCTTATTAAATCTTCCTGAGTAACATCAAGAATCACGAGAAAGCTTGGCAAGCTTGTAGTTGGTTGTTGTGTGGAAAATAATTACTACCTCATTTGAGCCAATTTTAATTCCGTTCTCAATTCCCTTGCCTCCTTGCCACTTTAAAGTATACAAAAAGTGACGGATGTAATCCCTGAATTATTCTCAGCCACTGGGGGTGGGGGGTGATGTGGTTGCGGCGGGGGATGTTGAGGATCAGTCGGGCGGAGGCGTTTTGAATGTGTTGTTGTCGTCGTAGGTGTTTGGCCGGGATGTCTGCGTAGAGTGCGTTGCCGTAGTCTAGCCTGCTGCTGACAAGGGCCTGGGTCACAGTCCTTCTTGTTTCGGTGGGGATCCACTTGTAGATCCTGCGGAGCATTCGTAGGGTGTTGTAGTAGGGGAGGAGACGGCGTTGACCTGCTTCGCCATGGTGAGGGAGGAGTCAAGGATGATTCCCAGGTTGTGAGCGTGGTTGGTGGGGGTAGGTGCTGTTCCTAGCGCGGTCAGCCACCAGGAGTCGTCCTAGGCTGAGGGTGTGGGTCCGAGGATGAGGACCTCCATTTTGTCCGTGTTCAGCTTCAATCTGCTGTTCCTCATCCATTCGGCGATGGCTTTCAATCCCTCGTGGAGGTTCGTTTTGGCGGTGGTCGGGTCCTTGGTGAGGGAGAGGATCAGCTGGGTGTCATCGGCGTAGGAGATGATGTTGAGGTGATGTCGGCGGACGACCTGTGCGAGGGGGGCCATGTAGACATTGTACAGTGTCGGGCTGTGGGATGATCCCTGGGGTACGCCGCAGATGACGGTGGCTTTGGAGCGGAAGGGGGGGAGGCGTACGCTCTGTGTTCTGCCGGAGAGGAAGGAAGGGATCCAGTCCAGGGCTTTTCCCTGGATTCCGGCTTCTTGGAGGCGTTCCTTCAGTGTGCGGTAGCAGACTGTGTCAAATGCAGCTGATAGGTCCAGGAGGATGAGGGCCGATGTTTCTCCGTTGTCTAAATGAGTCCTGATGTCATCTGTGGCTGCGATGAGGGCTGTCTCGGTACTGTGGTTTCTTCGGAATCCGGACTGGGACGGGTCTAGGATGCTGTTGTCTTCGAGGTAGTGGGTCAGCTGTGCGTCGATAACTTTCTCGATGACCTTTGCCGGGAATGGGAGCAGTGAGATTGGCCGGAAGTTCTTGCGGTCCTTGGGATCCGCTTTGGGTTTCTTCAGGAGGGCGTTGATTTGGGCTTGTTTCCAGCTTTCAGGGAGATGTTGATGATCTTCCGCATTTGGCGGGATGATGGCAGTGTCGACTTTGTTGAAGATGTGGTGTGGGCAGGGGTCTGACGGTGATCGGAGTGGATGGAGTTCATGATCTTGCGTGTCTCATCGTCGTTGACGTTGGTCCAGGAGGTTAGGAGGTTGCCGTGGGTGGTGTTCGCTGGGGTGGTGAAGTCCCGTGGGGTGGGGTCGGTTGTGTTGTCGAAGCTGGCATGGATGTCAGCGATTTTCTGGTAGAAGAAGGCGTCCAGTGAGTCGCACAGTTTTTGAGAGGGTGTAATGTCGTTGGTGTTGGCGCTGGGGTTGGAGAGTTCCTTCACGATGCTGAAGAGCTCTTTGCTGTCGAGTGCATTGTTTTCCAGGCGGCTCTTGAAGAATGATCTTTTGGCCAGCAGCTAGTAATTATTTGTGCTGCATACCAATCTGTTGTTCTTTTGCACACCATGTCACTTCAGTTTGGTCCCAGCTATATGCAAATCAGGGATTACTCTTCGCCAGTGGGGACAGTTCATCCCGAACTACCAAGCCAGGTCCTGACTGAATCAGAACACAAGCAACCCATTTCCGGATTCGCCCTTATAGGCTCATCTGCCTGGTATAGCTTGGTTCCAGTAACACAGTGTGCATGGGATCCACGTCTGGGCATACCCGCCCTACTTGGGGCCACATATTAACCCCTCCCATGCTCATGACGAGCTCAGCTCATCATGAGCCACAGTTGCCGTGTGCTCATGATGATAATGGCTCCAACGCTCGCACGCGGGGCTAATTCCCCCGCTGTGCTGAACGTTCCAAAGAAACGGGTGTGGCTGAGACAAGCTCAGCTCGTCATGAGCACACGGCCACCGTGGCTCATGACGAGCTGAGCTTGTCACGAGCACCGGGGCGCTGTGCGCGCCCCCTCACCCCCCAGCACAGCTGGGGAATTAACCCCGCGGCCAAGGGGTTAAAGCATACAAAAAGACTGGATGGAATGCTTGAATTAATCTCAGTCACTGGTAATTACACGGGCCACATCACAATCCATTGTTCTTTTGCACACCATGTCATCCCAGTTTGGCCCCAGCTACATGAAAATCTGTCTTCACCCAGCTCCAATAAGAACAGTTCAACCCGAGCTCCCAAGCCAGGTCCTTCCTAAACCGGAGCAAAAGTATTCCATCCATATTTTTTTAAAATCTTTTTTGTCCTCATTTGTGCGATTTGTAAAGTTTTTTAGCAAGCCAGATCTCCTCTTAGGAAAGTGGACCGCCCAAGGTAGAAGAGGTAAGACCATGTCTAAAAAAATACCAACAAGTTCTTTAGAATCCACCTTCTCGTGGCCACCCTGGTGGATCCTTTCGGAATCAAATGATCGCGTATTGGTGAAATCATTGGACATCCCTTCCTACCCATATGCCATATTTTTGTCCCAAAGGTCCCAGTATTTCGTACGTTTGCTCACCCCTCTAAGTGTGTCTAACTTCCTGATATTCATGACTTGGAGAAGCCAGTCATCTATCTTAGGAGGAGATGGAAGAATCCAATTTCTACATATCTCACGTCTAGCCAATAACTTCAATGTGAATAAAAGGCATTTCTGGTTTTTATTTAGCGCAACGTCATGATCGTTACCTTCTAGGATACCAAGAATAACATTAAAGGAGCTTACCTTCATGTTGGTGTTTAGAGCTTTATTAATTATCTTACCAATCTCCTTCCATTCGGTATCAAGGTGTGCACATTGATGAAACATGTGGATGTCATTTGCCTTTATTTCACCGCACTTGGGGCATTTTCTCATCACCTGATTATTTATTTTTGAAATCCACTCTGGCGTCCAATAAGATCTGTGTAGGGTAAAGAGATGATTTCTCCTGAGTGGTGCAGAAACAGTAATAAACCATAAAAAAGTGCAAGATAGTTAGCATAGCATCCGTATTTGTAAAGCGCGAACTACTCACCCTTACGTGTCTCAAGGCGCTGTCGTGGAAATTAAGTGAGCTGTTGCCCAGAGTCACATGGTGCTAAGCTGCCACCGGAGCCGGGGATCGAACCGTGAACCCTGTGCTCCGAAGTCAGCTGCCCTGGCCGCTGCACCACAACTCTCCACTTGCCATAGTTGTTGCAAGTCTTGAGCCTGGAAGATCTTCTTCCAATTGTCGTCCGGTGTATTAAAGTCTGCTTCATCCCTTTGGGTCAGATACCTGTACCATTTAGAAACTGCTTTTGGAGCTGGGTCTTTTAGTATTTCAGCCTCTATTCCTTCCATATTGACTGGCATTTTCTCTTGTTCTTTGCACCAGCTTGCCAGCTGATAATATTTAAATCTTGAAATGGTTGCTTTGGTCCTCTCCAGTAATGCGACCCAGCTTATTAGGTTACCGTGTTCTATAAGCTCCCCCCATCTCAATATCCCAGCTTGTTTTTAAAGGATCTGCGAGGGAGTCTTTCAAGCATTCTGAAGTGCCTGGGGAGTTCCAAACTGGTGCATGCTCGCTGTAGTACGGGAGTTTCCATGATTTCCTTATTTCATGCCATTCTTTGTATGCTGACTTGAAAACCTTTAATTTGATTTTTTTATAGTACTTAGGATGGCCAAACTTATAGAGACAAAAATCATTGTTGGTTACAGCTTTCCAATAGACAGTTTGTGATTTAAAAAGTATCCTAATGTTTTTAAAGTTAAAGTCTTTATAGTATGCCATAAGGTCTGGACTGGCTTCCTTCCCCCCTCGGTTTTTCTTTTGACATAGCTTTTTCCATGCTATCCTAACTCCTTTGGAGGCCCAGATGAAGGTGTTTATTTCGCTCTGAATCTTTCTTAACATCTGTGGTTTAAACTCCAAAGGGATAGCATTAAAAAGAAACGTAAACTTTGGCAAAATAGCCATTTTAATAACATTCTCTCTCCCTATAAACCTGAGAGATAAACAGTTCCATATCCTTAATAGCTTCCTCATCTTAACTTTTATCACCAGATTCGCTTGGGCTATTTCGTCAATGTTGTTTGAGATTTCTATACCCAAGTATTTAATTTTGCTATTCGATTTTAATACTGGTGTCGTGATGTTCCAATGTAGCACCTCAGTCTTCTGGTGATTGATTTGATACCCAGATATACTCCCAAAGTCAGCTAAAATGGCTGTTATACTGTTAATAGAATCGTTGAGGTTGCTTGTATATGTCATTAGATCGTCCGCGAATAAAGCAACTTTCAAGTTCCATTCATTAAAACTAAATGGAGTAATATCATGGGAGCTCCTTATCTTCTCGGCCAAGGGTTCTATATATAAGTTAAAAAGGTGAGGGGAGAGTGGACATCCCTGCTTGGTGCCTCCTTTAATCTGAAAAGTTATTGACAACCTGCCGTTAATAAGTATTCTTGCCACAGGACGTGAATAGATGTTTATAATACCTCTTAAAGAGTTATTCCCTAGGCCATAATGAAGAATAACTTCTTGTAAGAAAGACCAATTCACACGGTCAAAAGCTTTGGCCGCGTCAAAGGTCAGGACAGCCAAAGGTAGTTTTTTCATGCACGGCAATGTCAATTGCTCCGATTAGTTGGTGAGTAAGGTCGTGCAACTGTCTCCCCCTTATAAAGCCCTTCTGGTTATCATGGATAAGATTATTTGATAATGAACCAAATCTTCTTGCTAAGATTTGCGTAAAAAATTTATAGTCATTGTTAAGGAGTGATATCGGCCTGTATGATTCACAGTTGAGAGGGTCTTTACCTGGCTTTAAAATTAAACTGATGGTCGCCTCATTCCATGTTGGTGGGGGTAAAGCACCCTCCAAGTAAATACTATTAAACAGATCAGCCAGTACAGGAACCATAGAATCTTTTAAAGATAAATAACGTTTATTTGGATGGCGTCTGGGCCAGCGGCTTTTTCTCTTTTCAATTTGCTTATCACTTACGTTGCCTCTGCTGTTGTGATAACTGCATTTAGCGAGTCGCATAAATCTTTGTCTAGTTTGGGGAGTTGTAATTCCCTAAGGTAAGTGCTTATAGCTGAAGGTGAGGGCACTAGGTCTTCATCATACAGTTCCTGAAAAAAGCTTACAAATGCATCTTCTATATCTGTCACGTCCTCTACTCTTCTTCCATTGATGCCTTTATTTATAGCCGTGATTTTATTTCTGTTAGTCAGTCTTAAGCTTCCAAACTAGGAGTTTTCCTTATTTTCTCCAAAATCGTATTTTGAAAAGTAACCAGCTTGCCACTTTTCCCATACTCTCTCCTCCAAGAAAAGTGCTAGATCATTCTTCTTTTCTAGTAGTTCTCCCTTAACCTTCCTTTTTTCTACCTCCAAAATTTCAGTTTCTAACTTCTCCTGTTTCTTTAATATTTCAGATTCTAACTGGGAAATTTTCTGTGTTCTTCCCTTATTACTACTTATTTCTGAGCTGATTAAGACCCCTCTAAGTACCGCCTTGTATGCATCCCAAGTTAGATTAGATGAAATTTCACCCTTTTTGTTCTCCTTAAAGTAATTTACGGTTGAAGTTTTAATATTTTCTACCATTTCCGGATCTAATAGAAGAGTACGATCTAGTGTCCATCTTTTCTCACCCTTTGTTTGATTAAGTCGAGCCTCTAATTGAACTAACGAGTGATCTGACAGGTGAGCATGGAGGTGTACAACTTTTTTGACTAGTTTGCTGAAGAGTTTATCAACTAGGAAGAAGTCAATCCTAGAAGCATGACCATATTTGTGGGTCCTGTAAGTAAATCTGTTGTTTAAATCTCCTTTAGGGGGCGTGGCTAGCAGCCGATGATGGCGGCCGCTGCTTAGGGAGGCTCCCGGGAAGAAGCGGCTTCCCGCAACAATCCGTACCCAATATCCTTTCCTCACCAGCTGGGTGGGGCGGACCGGGCCCGGAGTCCGTGCGGCTCTCATTGCCGAAGTTTTGGGAGCGGCGGAGGCTTAATCGGGTACGGAGTCACCGATCGCAGGCAGAGGAGGAGCTGGGCCTACCTTCCGCAGTGCAGCCGCGGAGCCACAGAACGTCGGCAGCCGGCCGGAAGTGGCCTGGTGTCGGAGGAAGAGTGGCCGGAAGTGCCGGTGCGCCGGGCGCGTCGCTCCAAATATTCACGGAGCCCCATCCAGCGACCTCCATACTTGAGCGCTTCCGAGTGCGGCCCTTGCACATTTACCGGCCCACATGATCCACCCGGAGGAGCGGAGGGCGCCGCGCACTCTGGGCTCGGCGCCGCCGCTCTCCCGCTGTACCCACGAGGCATACCAGGTCCTAGTGACGACCATCTACACATAGCGGTGCCCACTGTATGCGGGAGGACTACAACGTGTGCGGACCTCTCAACGAGGGCGCCGGGTGGCGCTTACTGGCGGAACCATCGAAAGAGCGGGGGCCCGGACAGCGTCACACTACGGGGGCACTGAGGTGAGGCGCACCACGGGGCGTACCGCAGGGGCATAGCCCGGTGTTGACGGTACTTTGGGGTGAGCCACCCAGTTCCCCGTCAGGCCTGCAATTGGGGTGTGGATTCGACACAGACTCGGCAGACGGCCGGTGCATAGTGTCTGAAGGGGCGAAACCCCCCCCTCCTGCTACGAACTTGCGAGGAGACGTCCTCCACCCTCACTGTGTATCTGCCCGCACGCGTCGGCGCGACCGACCACCGCGGTACGTGGGGACGACCCAGCCCCTTCGGACGCGTCCGACTGCACCCCTCCTGGCAGCTCCGCTACAACCTGCGCCATGTCGAACAGGGGCCCTAAAAACACCTCAACTCAAGCCAGGCTGGACAAATTTGCATACGACAAACAGTCACCGCCCCAGGAGCAACGCAAAAATGCTGGTAAAGTGGCGGAGACCGATGGGGCGAAGAAGGCCACGCTTGATGATGTCCTGGCGGCGTTGGTCCAGGTACAGGCTACGGTGGGTGCCACGGCGACTGAAGTCACCTTGATACGGGCGGATCTCCAAAAAATGAATGAGAGGGTCAAACAGGTTCAAGTGGTTACTAAATCGCTGGTCGAGGATGTGTCCGAACTGCAAACGGCGATGGAGCGGCTGCAGGCTGATAACAAGCTGCTCAGAGACAAACTGGATGACCAGGAAGGTCGTTCCAGGCGCAACAATGTCCGCATTATAGGTGTGCCGGAATCGGAGGACACGGGGGCACTGGACCTCTACGTGGAGGACTTGGTCAGGCATCGGCTACAACCCAAGGGGCTCTCGAACTTCTTTTCGGTCGAAAGGGCTCACCGCGTTCCGGGAGGAAAGCCCAAGACGGGAGGCACGCCGCGACCGATATTGGCCAGACTGTTCAATTTCCGCGATCGTGACGCCATCCTACAGGCTGCGAGAGTGGCGCCGGCCATTCAAATCCAGAACTCGAAGATCGCTTTCTTCCCGGACTACACGGCGGAAGTGGCCAGAAAGAGGAAAACGTTCCTAGAGGTGAAGAAGACCCTGAGAGACAAGGAACTGCCGTACTCCATGATGTTCCCGGCCAAGCTTCGTGTGGTTGCGGACAAAAAAGTGTGGTTTTTCGATAACCCCGAAACGGCCCGGGACTGGCTGGAGGGCTGGCAAACTGTTGGGCGACAACGCAAGACGCACAGGCCGGATCAAGACCGTAGGGGTGGCAGCAGAACGGGCTCTCAAACGTCTGGTCGAATGGAGGGAGCGGAACGATCACCATCCCACGGATTTGAAGGAGGAGGTGGGGACGAATGACTCCTACCCCGAACTCTGCATTGCTGAAGGTCGCTGACTCCCAAGGTGACTTGTTGTTTAAACTGCTGCACGTAGACCCTGGCGTGGCCGCCCCGACAGCCGATCTGCGGCGGCTGCACGGAGTACTGGCTAGGGCGGACACCATCGGCACGCCAGCAGTAATTTTGGCACTTGACGCCAAAATGGCTTTTGACTTGGTGGAATGGGAGTACCTTTTTGAAACGTTGAGCCGCTTGGGATTTGGACCTCGCTTTATTGCATGGGTCAAACTATTGTACACCGACCCGGTGGCACATGTGGTGGCTAACGGCCATATTTCGCACACATTCCCGTTGGGGAGGGGCACGCGACAGGGGTGCCCGTTGTCGCCCCTGCTGTTTGCGATCTCTTTGGAGCCTCTTGCGACCCTTTTAAGGACCTCACCCCTCCTCAAGGGTATAACGTGGAAGGGGGTTGGGAGGACCGTCTGTCGTTATACGCGGACGATATGTTGCTTTATCTAACAGACCCTGAGGGTGGGGTGCCGGCTTTGCTACACATTTGCGATACATATGGCAGTGTTTCTGGCTATGCGTTGAACTGGACCAAATCAGAACTGTACGTTTTGCAGGGTCCGGCCCTGAATCTGGCCGACACGTGCCCACTGAAGCTGGCGGGCTCTTCATTTAAATACCTAGGTATCCATATCACCAAAGACCCGACTGAATTTATTGAAAAAAATTTAAAACCTCACCTGGACAGGCTGAAACGGGATGTCAT
Source organism: Lissotriton helveticus (assembly GCF_964261635.1). NCBI lineage: Eukaryota > Metazoa > Chordata > Amphibia > Caudata > Salamandridae > Lissotriton > Lissotriton helveticus. The sequence continues at coordinate 1,473,082,275 of NC_136068.1, read as the reverse complement.
GTTCTGGTCGGGCCTGCCGCTGACACTCCTGGGCAGGGCGGCGCTTTATAAGATGATGGCGCTGCCACGTTTTCTGTACGTCCTCGAAAATACACCCTATCCCGTGGCACCGCGGTTCTTCCGGAGAGTGGCTGCTCTAGTTTCGAACCTTCTATGGGGGAACCTCCCTGCACGCGTGGCGCAATCCAAGCTGCACAGAGATTGGTACGATGGGGGTATTGCGCTGCCGAACCTTAAGCTATATTACTGGGCACACACCTAAAGCCAATAAACCACTGGATTCACGCCCCACAAACCGAACCGGCCTTCCAGTCGGATAGGGCTCAATTAGGCACAGATACTTTGTTTGGTCCATTGTATGACCACCGCAAGGTGCGGGCCTTAGTGGGCCCCACTAAATTAACTGTTCAGTTGTGGCACACGGCGACGGCGGCACTGGGCTGGAAGGGGAGGATCACTGGGATGACTCCGCTTTGGGATTCGCGGGCACTGGGCAACATGAGGAATACTAAGGGTTTCGCTCACTGGGACACGATAGGTATTTCCACAGTGGGTGATTTGTGGGAGAGGAATGCTGTGATACCCTTTGACCGACTTAAAGAACTATATGGTTTGGGTGACAGGGAGCTTTATAGGTACATCCAAATACAGCACGCATTGCTCGCGGCCCTGCCCCCCGACACACCTCTGCCCGAATCCTCGCCTCTGGAGGATCGCCTCCTCACTGACTACATGTTAGAAAGGGCGACGTCACTCACGTACCGCAAATTGCTTAATAACTCCCCAGATCCGACACTCCAATTAAAGGGGAAGTGGGAGGGGGACGTAGGCGACATGGACGAACATGAATGGTATGAAGCACTTGGGTCCCCTAAGGAGGTGGGGATCTCAGCGCGCATGCGATTAGTGCAATTTAAGATCCTGCACAGGGTTTACTACACGAGGACCATGTTACACCGCATACACAGGACGCCCCATCCGTACTGCCTTCGTGGGTGTGGGGAGGAGGGCACGTTTTTTCATACCATATGGGAGTGTCCCAAGATACAGGACTATTGGAAGCAAATACTCCGTACGATTTCACAAACACTAAACCGGTCCCTGCTGCCCGACCCGCGGAGGTGCTTACTTAACATTTGGGAGCCTACTGACCTTTCCAGATATGAACAACTCTGGGTCACGGTGGGATTGATGATGGCAAAGCGAGACATAGTGCAGCGATGGGGTGTGGCAGACCTCCCGTCCAAGTCCCAATGGTGTCTACATTTGGATACAGTGATGGTGACCGAGAGGGCGGTATATTCCAGCCGAGCCTGCCCAGGGAAATGGAACAAAGTGTGGTTGCAATGGAATGGGTATCGGGGGGACATTTGTGAGCCCTTATTGGAGGATGAGCGGGAGGACTCGGACGAGGAGGGGGAGGAGGGGTGAGCCTGGAGGAGGTGGTTGAGCAGGGGGTCGACCGGGGCCGCTGCGCGCGTTCCTTCCTTTGCACTGCTGAATGGGGGACGAGGGTGGATGCGAGCACAAAGTGGGCGGGGGTGCTAGAGCACTGGGGCGAGAGATGGGGATAGGCCTCTCCCAAGAGGCACTTATACACCGACTTGCATTGATCCATGTCTGACCTTACTGTCATTCCTACTGTTTTAGGTTTAGAGTTTGTTGTTTTTCAAAAAAGATAAAATGCCATCAAAACCACCTTGATTGTTGACAATGCTATCTCAAATGCACTTTCAATTTGCAGTATGCTCTATTGGACAATTGCGGACACTGTTGATTTATGTGACACAATGCAAAGTGATACCATGTCTACCGAGCACGTATTAGCGGCCGGCCCGCAGGGTTGTAGGCGTTCCGCTGTGTAATATACAAAGTGCAATAAAGGTTTTGGAAAAAAAAATACAAAATCTCCTTTAGTTTCCCAAATGTCAACCAGCCTTCTCTTAGTCTGTTCACTCCCTCTCTCATTTTTGGGAGGTTTAAAGCTCTATTGAATGGGTGTCTATCCTTTATGGGATTTAATAATATATCAAAATCACCACCTATTATAATCGGAATGGTTATTATTATTAATTGTGCATATAAGGATTGAAGAGGTGTGGGGTCATGCGTGTTAGGGCCATAATACCCTACAACAGCTTAGGAGATATCACCTATCTTGATTTTGGATATGGCCCATCTGCCTTTTGAGTCTACACTGCTATCCGTTAAAACTATATTCAAATGATTTTTAATAATAATTGAAACCTTTTTCGCAGAGACACAGCGTGAGAGCAGCAGCCAAAGCAGGACTTTGGAATAGGGGCTGACTTCTAAAAAACCCCACCGGACGCCACAGCTACTCCTCGCGTTTCCCGCTTCGCAGGAAACGCTCGCATTGGGACCAGCGAGTAGTCACTGCCTAATTGACTACATCTCCCATAAAGCAGTGGGGGACCTTGAACATCGCCGGCAACGCCCAGAGCCGACCAGGTGCTTTAAATTAGCACCGGAGGAAGAACTTTTGGGAAACCTTTTTCGCAGAGACACAGCGTGAGAGCAGCAGCCAAAGCAGGACTTTGGAATAGGGGCTGACTTCTAAAAAACCCCACCGGACGCCACAAGCAGCTCTCCTCGCGTTTCCCGCTTTGCGGGAAACGCTCGCATTGGGACTAGCGATTAGTCACTGCCTAATTGACTACATCTCCCATAAGGCAGTGGGGGACCTTGAACATCGCCGGCACGCCCAGAGCCGACCAGGTGCTTCAATTAGCACCGGAAACGCGCATCGCGGGACGAGCCGGGCGAAGCCCGGGCGAAGGGCGGGCCCGTTCTAGCCCGTTACAGACCGGGTAAGACCGGACCGGGCCACCCCTCTTGGTTTAAGCATACCACCACTATCATTGTTTGTGTCTGTACTGTGTTTAGGGGAATTCTGGAAGAATGTCAACTCGAAAGTAGAAGCAGGACTGCTGAGGGGGGGAAACAGCTAACTGGCACCCTTGATGAATTTATAACTAGGACCAACACTGTCATAGATATAGAGATAAATAAAATGCAGCAGAGAGTATCTATGGACTTAGATGCAGCAAGAAGAAGATTGTCACAGGATTCTGCAATGGCCAAAAAATCATCTCTAGGTCATATAGCATCTGCAAAAACCCCTGAACGTTCGACTGGTCCAGTACCAATTATAACATTAGTGGATGTGCACCATATTCCAGATAAAATCCCCCTTATGCCTGCCCCTATTCCAGGGTCACCCCAACCACCCACTAACCGGAGTCCATCTTTGTCGTTGGTTGTGGTGGATTCGACACTGGAGGAACTCACCGAGATAAATCCAAAGGGAGATGAGGCGAGTGTGAGTAAACTGTGCGGAAGTAAGGAGGGTGCAAACCAAAAAAGGAAACGTAATATTACATCTGCCTATGCCAGGAAAAAGGCTAAAGTAGCAAAGGACCAGTATCTTAGGGGTGAAAATACCAAATTAGGGGGTGGGAGTGGTAAGCTTCAATCAGGTGCCCCCAAATGTTGAAAGAGACCGTCAGAATGAGAACATTAACGTGGTTAACGTGGAGGCCATAGATGGGCAGCAAGATCCCCTAACAGGAGCCAAGAGGGGAGGGGTGATTGTCGGTGAGGTGGAGGGAAGGAATGAGGAATTCTTGAAAAACGTGTGGGAAACGTTAAAAAAACTAACACGCATAGAAAACCAGTTGATTGAGGTGGAAAAAAGCATTATAACCTTGGCAAGCCTCAGTATAGTGGGAACTAAATTAAATAGCACCACCAATGCTGTTAAGACCGTATTAGTACCTCCGGTAATACCCCCCGCTATACCGTCAGTATCACATACGAATAAACCCCAACCTGAGGCTCAGGGAGCAAATGTTAGCAACCCAAAAGTGAATGTATCCAAGCAATTACCAGCACACACTGTACCAGTTCATAAAGACATCACAGTACAGAGGGCAAAGGAGACCAAAGCAAATCAGTATATTCAAAAGGGTATCCAAACAAGAGAGAAACAGCGGGGGGTTATATAGACCTTCCACCTGATGCCAGGCCATATGTAGTAGTGCTAACAGGTGTCCCGGAGATAGGCAATCATCATGAGGAAATCTTTTGGTCACTGAGGAATAAAATAATTCATTGGCTGAATGAAAATAGGCCTTTATCTAACCATATGAAAAGTAACATTTTAATGGCGCGAAGGGTGCCATGGATAGGCCCTTCATTTAAATCTATCCCAGGTGATTGCATTGTTGTTACATTTGAAGTGTCACACACTGTACACCACATATGTACATGGAACACTTTTGGTGGGAATTCAACTATTGAAGCCAGACCACTCACCTTCTTCTATCCTCCGCAGATGCGCCTTGATCAAGAAGGAAGTTGGACAATGGCCAGACACTATGCTCGGGGTGGGTCAAGTGATGGTAAACAGGGTAACCCCAGTTGGTGGAATGGGGTTCCAACTTACAACAGGTTCAGCTGTCTAGAAGGAGTAGATTGACTTGCACCATGGATAGACTGCACAATCAGCTCCAACGGTTCACCTTTTATACTGTGCACTGTGCCCACGACTACTATATGTAATTTAGAAGAGAGTAAAGAAATGATCACCGGGGGGGGAACTAGCCATTGTCTTGGTACTGATGCTGCCCCTAAGGATCCGCAAGACGAGAGAGGGTTGGCGGCATTAGCCGTCCAGGGAGTGAGGGATTATGCCTCGCAAATGGAGGTGTATGAAGCAGATAGAATGCCCCAAGATGTGCTGACTCACCCAGGGCCTCATCCACTGGAACCAGTTACTCCAAACGTAGGACTGACTAGTATCGGTAATAACTCGCCACTGTTATTAGTCTCGTGGAATATAGCGAGAGTAACTAAGAATCTAAGGGATCCTGAGTGGGCGGAGTACATTGATTCTAGTGACCTCTGCCTATTACAGGAATCATGGGCAATCGATACACCGCACAGGGTTGGCTATAAATCGTTTGGCATTGGAGCAGTTCCATCAACCAGGGGTAGGCCCTCAGGGGGCTTAATTATCTGGGTCAAAGTAACCCTGAAGATTAGGATTGAAGTCATGGATACTAGCTCACTGGACATCCTGGCCCTAAAAATTACAACTTCTGAGGGGAAAGTGTGTTATCTAATTAATGTTTATAACAGGCCATTATGCCATACTAAGGAATCGGCAACTCTAGCTAAACTAGACTCCTTCCTGGGGAGGACAGTTGGTAAAGAAGCAGTTATAATAGCTGGTGACTTAAACTGCAATTTCGAACCTGTCCCAGGGCTAATTGATGTTTTTGAGGAAGAAGATCAAGCCAACAACATCCCTCGGTTGGGTAATACTAAATTTGGGAAATGTTCTGTCTTGGCAGAACAAATAATAAAGTTGACGGCTGAACATGGCCTTAGGGCGTGCAATGGCCGTCTTCCCTCAGATGTTTTAAAAAAAACTACCTTTTCAAGAGCCCACACCAAAAGTAATCTAGACTTTGTAGTTGTCTCATTATCCATCTGGCAGTATATGGTTGATCTTGAGGTGCAGGATAGATTAGAGAGTGACCACTATCCTATGGAACTATCATTAGATCCACTCCTGTTTTTGGAGAATAGGGATGCACCATCACTAGAGGCATATAAAACTGTCTCATGTGACGAAATACTGGTCAGTAACAATAGGCGAGCCTTAAAGTGGTCACATGTGTTAGAACATGGTAACATTCTCTCGGCAATTTACTCACAATTTGAGTCAACCTTTGCACCCTTATTTGGGTATCATGTTTTACCCAACACTTCAGAACAATTTATTGCATTGCATAAGGAGTTTTTCATGGCATTGAAAACATTACTGACAAAAATGCCAAGGATGAGGCAGCAAAATGTAAGGAATCTGTCACATAGCAAAGCATGGTATGGCAAGTCTTGTAGGATAGCTAAGGGGGAGCTTATGATGGCAATAAAAAATAAAAGCCAAGCTGACGTCAGATTAGCTAGGGAAGCGTACAAGCACATACAGATGACCTCAAGGAAGGTGTGGGAGGAGGCGAGCTGGGCAGAAATGTTGGCGGCCGCCAAAGCGAAGGATACTGTAGGGTTCTGGAGGTTGGTTGCCAATGGGAGCCATGTAGTGAGAGTTGTGAAAGACATATACCTCGATGAATCCACGTGGGTGAACCACTTCACGACTCTATATCAAAAATTTGACAGTGTCATAGACAAGTGTAGTGAAAAAGCACCATGGGCCCCACCCCCGATTGAGTGTCTAGACTTTTCTATTGAAGAAACAGAGATGGCAATTAGTGCATTGAAAAGTGGCAAAGCGCCAGGTCTGGACAAAATACCCGGGGATTTGTATAAGCACGATACAAAGGTCTGGGCACCCTATATAAACTATTTATTTAACATTTTGTCTAGTAACTGCGACTTCCCAGATAGTTGGCGGGGATCCGAGATTGTTTTAATTTTTAAAAAGGGTAATCGGTCTGAACCCTCAAATTACCGACCGATCAGTTTAATGGACATCCTGCAGAAATTATACTCAAGGCATATACTAACCCGTATAAATGATTGGTTGAAAGAGAAGACGGTACTTACAAAATTCCAAGCTGGGTTCAGGAGTAAGGTCAGCACTATTGATCAGGTTTTTAGATTCTGCTGCCTTTACTGGAAATACGTTCGCATCAGAAAAGGGCACTTATATGTCGCTTTCGTAGACCTTTCGTTTGATTTAGTGCCACGAGACCTCCTTTGGAGGTCCCTCGAAGAGGCTGGGATGCCAGGATGCATTTTGGCTCAAATAATCGAGTTGCACGCCAGGAATTTCGCCAATGTGAGATGGGGTCCCAATGGCGAATTGACCCATAATATACCAATTGAACGTGGCGTCCGCCAAGGTTGCGTCCTGGCCCCCACGTTATTTTCCCTTTTCGTGAACGATATTCCTGCACACCTGGAGGGCTGTATGAATGATTCTCCCAAACTTAATGAAGAAAGGGTGCCTGCGTTACTTTTCGCGGATGATACCATCCTAATTTCGCAAACCAAGAAAGGTCTCCAGGCACTACTTAACGCCTTTAGTGAATATTGTGATAAGAAGGGGTTGGAAATCAATGTAAATAAAACAAAGTGCATGGCCTTAAACCCCTGTAGACTGGATAAAGGGTGCTTAGTACTAGATGGCCAAAAATTGGAAACAGTTGATCACTTTTCTTACCTGGGGGTTGCTATAGACTCTAAATTTACATGGAGACCCCAAATCGAAAAAAGTAAGGTCATTTTTTCCCAAAATATTAAACCGATCCTTAGTAAGCAAAACACAAGTACAAGTAAAGCAGTGACACCTGTAGTGGAGCTCTTTAAGTTCAAAGTCCAATCAGCAGCACTCTACGGAGCTGAGATTTGGGGGCCATCGGCTAAGGATACCTTTGCCATCATGGATAATAAATTCATGCGAAGTATCGTAAGGGCCCCTACAAGTACTCCTTTAGTACCTCTCCAATTGGACTTGAACTTTAAGAGGACCAACCACTACTCCATCCTTAGGCCCTTAATGTTCTGGGTAATACTGTGGCTGACACCTGAACTGGCTGATTACAGGAAGGGTCTACAAGAAATAATAGGCTTAGATTTACTGAACTCCATTATTTGGCTTAAACATATCAAAACATGGTTTTCCAAATTAAGCCTTCCACAGTTTTGGGAGTATCCCGAAAGGCTAACTTATAATTCAAAAATCACAGTGAAAAAGGTTTTCTGGTCTTTCATAAATAATCAACTAATCAATGGGACTAGATGTGGGACTCTAGTGAAAAATTTCGTAACTTTTAAGGATAAACCTCTTTTCGAGGTGTTCCTTGATGAAGTAGAACCCCCACTTGCAAAGACCTTATTTATGAAGTTTAGATATGGTAACCTTATGACTAATTCTACAATGGCATATTGGTCTAGGAAAAATAAAGATGAAACTCATGTGGCAAGTGAAAATTGTATAATGTGTGAGGGAAACTACAAAGAGGATGAGGTTCACATCTTGTTTGTCTGTCAAGCATACTCCCAAGCCAGAAAAAAGTGGATTAAACCCTAGTGTAACCATTTGGGTATTAGGTCATGCAATTTGGCATATAGAATAATTAAATCTGACACTTCCCAAATTATTGTCTTTAGTGCTAGTAGATTCCTACATTCTGTTTATATAGCCCGTAGGAAAAAAGGTCTAAAACTGTAACGATAAAGGTAGCAACATGAATTTGATAAGATTTAGTGGTAGTACACTTAACCATGCAGGCATGTGTTTGTTTTTTATTATTTTTATATTGTGTTTAAATGATTGTGTACCAGTAAGATTGGTATGTTTTTACTTATTTATGTATGTATTTTGTGCAATCTTTTATGGCAAAATTTTGCCGAAATAAAGAATTGAATTGAATAATAATAATTGAAACACCTTTAAAGTTGCACGACTGATTTGTGCAGACACTATTCCCAATCCACTTCTCATGTTTTATAATTTCATGCCACTCTTCCTTGAGAAGGTGGGTTTCTTGCATTATAATTATGTCACTCCTTACATGCTTGAGGTATTTTTTGTCGCCTTTTCCTTGTTCTCAGCCATCAACGTTCCATGACATGATTTTTAAATCGTCTAACATACTGAGTTACAATTCTCCATTTTACCTTGATCCGGCTTGTAGACTGGACAATATTTTTTTTTCTTTTTTCCCCAATGCTCCCTACCAAAACCAAACTTATTGAAAATGTGTACAAAGAAAAACATCAACCCCTCATTCCTATCCCCACCCTGGAGAACCCTTCCTACATTCATCGGGCAGACTTGTTACCCTGTATAAGGTTCCAACATTGTGGAGTATTAAGTGTAAAAAAAAAGAAACGTTTGACTCTTACAACTTTCCATCATGGGTTCTTTTTAGCTTTCATTCGTTCTAAAAGTGATTCTGCATCTTTCGACTCCCGAATATTATAAGTGTGGTTTTCCCACATTATACGCAGAAGAGCCGGGAATTTCATTTGGACTGTTGCACCTTCGCTTCTCAAGTCTGGCATATGCTTTCCTAAAGCCCATTGCCTATTTGCTGTAGCCATAGAAATATCATAGCGAATGTTATAGCTATATCCATCTTTTGAGAGGGTACCTGCTTTCAAAGCCATGCTCAGAACCTTCTCTTTTAGGGTATACATTTTAAAGTTAACAAGTATTCTTCTTCGATTTTTTCTCGTTGTATTCTGTCTGAAAGGATCCCGATGTACCCTCCGTATATCCTCGTTCAGGCCTTGTTCGTCTAGTTCCGGAGCGGCTTCTTTTAATAGTTGTACTATAAAGCTCCTAATGTTTTGTCCCTCTGAGCCTTCCGGAATATTCAAACAGCCTTAAATTGTTCCTCCTTGAGTTGTTTTCCATGGCCTCGATTTCGTCTCAACTCTTTTTCTGTTAATCTTATTTTTTCAATTTTGCTTTGACATAGTTTCACCTCTTCTCTAGTTTGCTCCACGGTGTTCTCAATAGATACCACTCTATCAGCTAAGGCATTGAACTTGGTCTCTAAGGCTTCACAAGTCACCTGAATTTTTTCTTGATTCATTTTGGATTTAGAGAAGCTGAGTTTCATTTCCCTAAGGAGTAACCCCATCAAGTCGCCCGACTCAGGTTGCACAAGTATCTCTGAGCCCTGCTCCGGGTTACCATTTGCCTGATGTTGAGATCCCTTTTTCTCCTTTATCTCCTCCATATCTTTGTCAACCTCATCCCCAGGATAGTTAGACATAAGGACGCTGTACCTGTTTGGAGATTTCATTTGGGGTATGATCAAGGAGTGTGTAACTTTATTCTCAGCGGGAGGGTTCTCAGTGGGCTCCTTTGGTTTCAGTAAGTCGTCTGGCAGTGATGTCTTATCTTGTATTCTGAAAAAGGAGCGAAGAGATGGGGTAATTTTTAAGTTTGGTCCCTTTTGTTTCTCTTTTTTGTCTGTCGTTGCAGCTCTAGTTGAAACTACTGCTGCTGTGCTCCCCCTTTTTCTCTGCTCTCTATGTTTTTTGTTGGGGATGATCCCTATATTTCCTTCTGATGTGCACCCAATTTGACTCCCACCCGGGGCTTGCACCGTCTCCTTTTCAGGCCTAATGAATATAGGCAGAAAATTGTCTTTGTCTGTAGGTAACTGCTCTGAATTCACCCGTTTATTTCTCAACATATAACAGAGGGAGTTTGTGCCATTTATTTCATTTCCCTCCACTGAGTCCTCTACCAAGGTGTTTGTGGTTATTTCATTTTTATTTTTTTCTGTATGGTTTCTTCGCTGTACCAGATTCAATGTTTGGGGAGGCTGTGTAAGTGAGCTTGATGTGTCTCCAATGGACTTTGTTGAAATTATGCTAGAGTTCAAGGCGGCAGACAGTCTGCGTTTGGCTTTGCCTTTATTTTTACCTCTTTTCCTGGTGGAACTCATGCAGACTATGTCTTTAGTGACTCTTGCAGTTTTTATCTCCCCATCGCTATTGTCTCTAAATCCTCCCCCGTGGGCCTGCGCAGCGCTATTGACAAAGCAGGAAGATTCCAAGATTGACCATGCAGCGTAAAATGATTTATTTGTTGGCCCCCATGAACTTAGTTTACTAATAGAAAAGTGCTGATGGCGAAATTTCCTCGCAGCAGCAGCCCAGAAGCTCCCCGCCTTTTCCAGCGCCGTACCGTGAGAGAGTGAGCCGGTTCCGGTCCTGGGCTGAAGATTTGATTCCTCCTCCAGTGCTGCCGCTGCTCTGCCCTGCAGACCCACAGCTCTCCCTCGCAGCTCTGCCCTTCTCCTCTGCTCTCCGTCTCACACAGACGCTGTAGTTGGCAAACAAAAGGAAAACTGCCACGGGAGCCCCCGCGGTCTCGTCCAGTCCTCTGCCTCCGTCAGCGTCAAAAGTACCCAGCGGAGCCTGCTTAGAGCCGGTCATCGTATAACCAAGTCCGAACCATCGCCACACACAGAAAAACGCAGAAAATCCAACCCTCTCAAACGATTCAGGTAATCACTTCGTAGCCATGTCGTTCTAAGAGCCGCTTAGCGTGTCTGTAACCTCACAGCGGCAGAGCCATGTTCTCCCTCCCCTTATTTCATCCATCATATTGTTGTATTTGCAATTGATGCCCTAAATGTTCCAGGTATGCCCAGACGTGGGTGCCGGGCTCACTGTGACACAGGAACCAAACTACACCTGGCAGAAGAGTCCAAACTGAAGTGACATGGCAGGCAAAAAACTTGATGCATTGGGATGCGGCCCGATCAAGTGGACAGCCAGTGGATGAGATTCATTCAAGCTTCCATCTATCACCTTGTTGTTTTTGCATTTTTTTACTCTGATTTTTATATAGCGCAAACTTGACACGAAAGTTAGGGGTATCAGAGGGCTTTACATGAGCACCCGTTGCGTTACATAAGGACACATTCATTTTTGTTAGGCATGGGGAGATTAAGTAATTTGCCCAGAATCACAGGATATTGAGCGTTGTTGTCGAGTCTCGAGCCTGGTTCCCCAGATTTAAGGTAGATCGCCCTAGCTGTTAGGCTACACCCTCTCCACGATGTCCTAATTGCACCAGGTATGCCTAGACGTGGGTCCAGGACTCAATTTGCCACTGGAGCCAACCTGTACCTGGCTGAAGAGCCCTAACTAGGGCAAAACTGGTCCTAGGTTGCTTGTGTTCTGGTTTATTTCATCGTGACTCATGGTTCCTGATTTTTCACTTCTTTTACTCATTTTGCAAAGACTGCATTGTTAGTACATTCTTGTTGCATTTTTAAGTTGTAATTCGCATGCCTGTGTTTTTAAATTTTATAGTTTAACATTCAATAATTCATTTGACGTTTTGCTAAAACGCTTCCAATGCTTGTCACGTTAGCAGTGTGAGCAAACACACGGAACACTTTGTACATGTTTGTTCCATTGAAATGAATAAAACATGGTCACAATCAGGTTTGCACCTGTTAATATATTCACATCAACTTCGTAAAAGCGGGACAGACTAAATTCAATGCAACTGACTGCAAATCACAACTACTAGAGCGAAGTTTAGGTAGGTTCTCCCCTACTAAGCAATACGCCAGACTCCTTATCTTCAGTCTCAAACTACCATACAAGGCCTGGGTCATGCTCACCGCGGACCCATGTGCCAAGCTCAAACAAAAAAAGACACACAAATTACACATATGATGCACAATCTAACAATAACCCCCACATTTTCTTTCTTTTTTTTTGTCCTCATACATGCCACCAGAACAAATAAACTCTAGATGGGATCCCTCTGCGCCTTCCACACAAACATATTCGATGACCGCCCTGGTAGCCTGTGCCGGGCAGACAGAGTTCACCCAGAGGTAAGGCTGTCTCCTGGTCCCACTCCCGTTAACCACACTTGACAGACCACCTGTTACTAGGGAGGACCGGATAAAAATCCTCTGGCATAATCATAGGACCGATCTTAGTTCTCCCTCCAGGTCTCTAGAGCTGCCCAGATCTTATTGGCGCTTGATTTGTTACAGGCCATATCTAATTGACTGATCATGATGATATTTTTAAGACAATCTCCAAATAAGGGTGGAGCCTCAGATTCACATGCTCTACAGATTTCCCTTCTGGCAATAACTATTACATAAAATACAAATTCGAAGCAGGAGTTCTCATACAATAGTCCGGAAATAGACCAAAAAAGATTAATCTTGGGCTTACTTCAATCCGCTTCAGTAGCACATCCTCCAGGAAGCCACATACCTCAGTCCAGTATGAACCAATCTTTGGGCACTTCGCAAACATGGGTTGATCGTCTGCAGCTGGGTACTTACATCTGGGACATTGATATATCCTTGTGGTCACCTTAGACAGTTTCCCCGGAGTCCGTATAGGCGGTGTACAGATGATTCCTCCTGAGGGTCGCTGGTTTAATCACTGTCTGTAACATAATAAAGGAATCACACCAGATTTTTTGTAACCCCTCCCTGTTACCTGAGAAAACACTGCCCCAGAGGTTCCCCAATTCAGAGTCCAGGCAGTCATCTGCTCCAATAAGAGCCTCATACCAGAACGAGACTTCACGTTTCTGTGGACCTGCTCTGGAGACAGAGTCAGTGATCGTACTGGCATCCTCGTTGCCCCACGACTGTGTTGCCCACCATGCGGAAAGCTGGTAAAACTTAAATCTTGTTAAAGTCCCATTAGTCAGGTTGGAAAGAGACTCCCAGCTCATAAGATGTGAGTCTTTACGGAGATCACCCCACACGGCAATACCAGCTAATTTAAGCGGCTGACAGAGTTGGTCCCTGAGACAATCCGGAGTGCCAGGGGAGTCCCAAATCAGAGCCTGTGCAGTATAGTACGGTATTCTCAAACCTCTCCTGATTACCCCCAGTTCTTAAGTGCAGCTAACTGGGTCTTGAGCTGGACTTTTTTGTAAAATTTGGGGCCACCAAATTTATAAAGGAGAGACTCCTGTCCCTGCGGTACATCATGTAACAATGCCTGAAATAAGAGGCCCTGCGAGGAAGAGTCTTATTTATTGGCCAATATTCTAAAATTCTTAACCATTACCATGCTCATGACGAGCTGAGCTCGTCATGAGTCACGGTGCTCCGGTGCTCATGACGAGCTCAGCTCGTCATGAGCCGTGGAACACTCAGGTGCGGGGAGAATTTCCCTGCTGTGCTGAGCGTTCGATGGGAGCTGGTGCACCTGTGACGAGCTGAGCTCGTCATGAGCACACGAGCGCCATGCCTCATGATGAGCTGAGCTCGTAATGAGCATGCGGGCACTGTGCGCGCCCCTCTCCCCCCAGTACAGCGGGGGAATTACCCCCGCAGCGAAGGGGTTAAAATGGAAGGCATGACAGTAGGAAAGTAGTTCAGGTAGGGCCAAACCCCCTAACTTCAACCCTCTCCTTAGTTTTTTCCATGCTATTCTAGGTTTTTTTTGTAGCCCATATGAAGGAACTGATTTTACCTTGGAGAGTAGCGAGATCCTTAGTATTAAAAGGTAGTGGAATTGTATTAAACAAAAAGGTTATTTTGGGCAAAATTATCATGTTTACGAGGTTAACTCGCCCATATATATTCAGTGGCAGATTCCCCAATCTCATTAGTAACTTGCAAACCTCCTTAGATACCTTCTCCCAACTGATCTTTGGTATATCCGTCAGTTTCTGGGCTAGATGGATCCCCAGATATCTCATCAGCCCCCTTGCCCCCTGTATAGTATCCGAACAATTCCACACCATTATTTCGTTTTTTTCTCTGTTAATTTTATAGCCAGAAATTTTACTGAATTCCTCAGCCAGGTCGAACAACCGAGGTATTGCCTCAACATGATTGGAGGTGTACATAAGAAGGTCATCAGCATATAGGACGATCTTAAGTTCCAAATCCGCAATTCTGAAAGGCCTGATACTGTGATCTGCTCTGAGTCCACATACAAAGGTTTAAAAATATATGTTAAATAATAAGGGTGACAGGGGGCAGCCCTGTCTGGTGCCTCTTAAAATGCTAAACCATTCAGTTAAGGCGCCATTGACTAAAACTTTTGCTCTGGGGTTCGAATAAAGAGATTTGACAGCTTCAACAAAATTAATTGGAAAACCAAACGTATTCATAGTCTCCCAAAGATACCGCCAGTTCACCTGATCAAATGCCTTAGCGACATCAATTGCGGCAATAGTAAGTGGCAACTTTTTTCCCTTTGTGACGTCTATTGCCCCAAAAGCCTGAAAGGGGAGCCAGTGAGCTGTCTTCCGGGTATGAACCCCCTCTGATCAGGGTGTATGATGGTTTTAATAATTTTAGCCATCCTAGTAGCCAGTATCCCAGAGAAGATTTTAAGGTCCGAATTTAACAGCGAGATCGGTCTGTATGATTCAATTTTTTGGGGGTCTTTATTCTGTTTAGGAATCAATGATACTGTCGCTTCAGACCAAGATGGGGGAATGCCTTCACCTTGTAGGTATATTTTATTAAAAAGGGCTTTTAATACCGGCACTGCCTGCCTCTATTCCTGATTAAATACAGTCCGTCTAGCAAAGTCAACACCTGCCCAGCTAAACAAGCTATGGCATATATAAACAATAACTTCAAGAGTAGTCAGATTCTTAATACATCCTTGCATTCTGCCACTTATATTGAACTGTGTCAGAGGTATGTGTGATTGTGGATCAGCACAACTTAATTAATTTGATGATTAAGAAGAAATCTTACCTAAGCCTTGTACTGTTCACTACACAGGGGCCGTAAAGATTGTCTTTCATGCAAGAAGCGGAGAACAGGCAAAATATAAAAGTAAACATAAAGTCACATACAATTAAGATACCACCCCAATTTTTCACAGCAGCACCCATACATTTTGCTGTACTCCAATACTTGCGTTATTTCGCTATTGTGCTGTGCTGTTGGGCGCTCTGCGAGCGAAGTAGATCTGTAGGCGCTCTCTCATCACTAATGCTTATGGATGAACTACGTGGCTCTTCTAGCAGGTTTCCTTCAGGTTGGGAGATGACATTTTAGATTTTTTTTCTCCTCCTGCTCAATGGTAGTAGAGGGAACTTTTTTTTACCTCTGCAATGTAGTGGATTTTTCCCTCTTCTGTGCTGGCAATGGTGTGTCATTTTCGCGTGGCTACGTTGGGTTTTAGTCCTTTTTAGGGGAACCTCTGCATAATATTTAGCCTCAAGGTGCCACTGCGCAGCGTCATTTGGGCCAAAAATTATAAAACAGGTTTTATAATTATTTCTGATAAATCACAGGTAAAAGGAAATTAAAGAGGTTAGTAACAGCCACTGAGATGGTTAAAATTGCTGCACATTATTTGACAATAATTTTCAATCAAAGATCTCTTTTTTTACTAACACCTTTTAATTGAGATTGTCTGTATTGTCTTTGTCATGGCTTGTAGAATCATATTTATTGTGACAAGATACGATGTAGAAGTATTGCAGGCCTAACGTGGGATTTAGTAACCCTGTCTGAATGACATTCAAAAGCAGCTTGCTTAATGCATGTGGGTTTCTTACATCAGAAAAAGCTAGCTAAGCTGCGCAAACAAACAAAGCTTCTTCTGTAATTGAATGAAACAGAGGAAGGCAAGCTCCTGTTCCGAAAACGGTTCAATTAAATAAACAACTGTAAAAAAACAACCACCATCCACCCCTCTCCAACCCAATATTGTGCCCTGAAAACAGCTGCCCTACCTTCTAATTGTTATCCAACTATGAAACGCCCCACCTAAGTCAATCTAAGTACAAACCAAGGTCAACGATATACTGTCAAAAGACTAAATCTGATTATACCAGGTGGATAGATAATCACCCATCTAATCAAGTGCAACAATTTAAAGTCTTCAGCAGCAAAGCAAACAGAGTCTTAAAGCTATTCCTGATTAAATACAGTCCGTGTAGCAAAGTCAACACCTGCCCAGCTAAACAAGCATTGGCATAGCCAGTAGGTCTCGCCTTTGGGACCTTATACGTTTTTAGTTATCCAGCACAATATCCTTGGTACAACAACAGCAACTGTTGCATGGCTAAACACTTATCAGGTCCCAAAAGCGACACCTATTGGCTTGTTGTATGAAGCCTGCCAAAACCATGGCTGCCCACAGATTTGCCCAAAACACTCTCATCCCCTACTCAGACAGGTGTACTGTGTCGGAGGTGTACAATTCCTGGTTTCTCGGATGGATTAAATCATGTTGTATGCTCTCCAGTTTGCTGTCTTTGCAAAATTTGCTCACTGCAATATTCAGCGTCCTTCTGGAGTTGTCCAGCTGGACATGGTCTCCCACCATATGATCCTGGGGATAATTTCTGATCAGTTTAGGGTTGAGCTGCAGAAAGCCCTTGTTGCTGCCATTAGCCCAAGCTGGATGTTGCTGAGGAGATCCTTCCAGCCCAACTGAGAGAGGTCATTGCCCCCAGGTGGATGATCAAGACCTACTGGTGCCCAGGGTATGATGCTCGCAGTCCGTCAAGCATCCCTGGGTAGTCCCAGCATTTGGCTTTTGGGCAATATTTGCATGTGGGAAATAAATGTGTGCCCGACAACCCTTACTATTTTGGGCCGAGCTGCTGTTCAGGCATAAAAACATGTCCGTTTTGGCCACGGCACACCCAACATCTTCTCATAGCAGTTGGGTTCTCATGTATGTCTTGTTAGCATTGGAGCACCACCTGCCCATTACCTTGATGCCATCCTCAGGTACCCCATGCTGCACCGCTGTTGTAGCCGCCCTTTTCCTAAATGAGTGGGAACCAAGTGCAGAGGTAGTAAAACCTGCCTACCTGCCCAAAGGCTTTGTGTATGATGAACATAAACTTAATTTCCTCAGCCGATCACAATTACCATTTAGGAAGAGTGCCCACCCTCATGCGGGCCGTATTGCTGAGTATTTGTAGAGGCAGCACATGGTACAGTATCTTGGATCTGCTAAGCAACGAAGCTGCACCCAGGTTCCCTTGCCTAACTAGTCCATTTTGGATCTACTGAGTAATAACAGAAATTTGTCTGACTCTGCCCTGACATCTGTCGCTTGAACCTGCTTCTTTCTTTGATGGGGCAACGAGTTCCCTTAGTTTGAATGCCCCGATAAATGCCGTTGTGAAGGTAGCCCTGAACAATTACAACTCTTTTTTTGAAAACTTATTTTTATTAAACACTGCTTCTGTTATATCCAGGATAAGGATGCACATGTACATTTCCGGGGATTACAATCAAAATATCTCCAATATTGTTACCAAAATATCCCGCGAGTACATGAAGGCTCATTACTCGTAAGGACGAGTTACTCTTGCTTATATCAGCAGTACAGTTTTTCTTTTTTCTTCTGATCTCCAAACAGTTAAACCAGCATCCCAAATAATATAATAGTAACAATAATCACAGGGAAAACACATTTTTTTAAAATCCAATCCATACTCCCATCCCTCCCTCCTTCCCTGTGGCAGCGACACAGACAGGTGGCACATTACCTCTGACCTAGGTAAGAAGCACACAAAGCACTTCACGACATAGGCCCCGAATACCTCAACAACCGCCTCACGTTCTACACTCCAACATGCAAACTCCGCTCTGCCAGCCTCGCCCTCGCCACCGTCCCACGGATCCGCAGAACCACCGCCGGAGGAAGGTAATTCTCCTACCTGGCGGCCAAGACATGGAACTCCCTCCCCGCCCACCTACGTCTTACCCAGGACCACCTCACATTCAGGAAACAGCTCAAGACCTGGCTTTTCGAGCAGTAGCAGTACCCCCCCCCCCCCGCCCCTTGAGACCCTCAAGGGTGAGTAGCGCACTCTACAAGTGTAATGATTGATTGATTGACTCATGACTTATTCAAGAGTCATTGATTCGTGGAGTGAGAGTATGCATGATGTGGCAGTGTTATTTCGGGAGGTGTTAAAGTGGACCCAGTGCTCGGCGAGATATATGTGTACTCACAGTCTCACCCTCAAAATCTGTTGTGGACACTTCAGTCAACATTTTCCCCCATTCAAGGAGATTTCCTTCCGCATTCTCATCTGCCCGTACTGCTTTGAGGCGACATTCCCCAACTACCCACCACTCCCGCACGTCATCTCTCCATTTCTTCCACACAGGTGGTCAGGAGCTATCCTCCGTTTCACTATCATCAGTCTTAGGAAATGCTAACTTTTAGAACATCCTAGTCCCTATCTTGGGCGTTGTAAGCACACCCAGAATACAGTGCTTTATTGATGTAGCAATACGCACCAATGTAGCCGTGCCAAGAGATAACACCACCTGGTACCAGTAAAACTGCAGACGCGGACAATTCCAGACCATATGTAGAATTGTGGCGGGATCAGGATCACAACCTGGACATGCGGAAGACCACCCAGGTGTGAACCGTGCTTGCCCTAGGGGGGTAAGGTATGTGCGGTGTAGATAATAGAACTGAATTAATTTGAACCGTGCATTTCTAGTGGGTTCCACCACTTTTGCCAGTACTCTCCTCTACTCACCATCAGTCAACAGGACTGCCAGATCATTTTCCCACCTTGCCCTGATCGTGCCTAAGTTCGACCCCCTGTCTGCCTTTAGTGTTGTGTAGATTCGGGAGATGAGCCCTCGACTAGAACCCGGGTCCAGAAATGTAACCAGTGTGTTGGACTCACCTGGTTCATCGGAAAATGTCCACATCTGATGCACAGTACGTGATATTTTGGCGTACTGCAAGAATTGCCCCCGAGACACCTGGAACCAGTCCTGTGCTTCTTGAAAAGTCATAAATGTACCATTTTGATATGAATCCCCTGCCGTCTCACATCCCCCTTCGTGACACTTCAAGAGATCCATAACTCTCTGGATATTCTGAAAGCCCTTTAATGAGCGCAAGCGTAATACGCTAGCATATGGGGTCTTTCTAAAAACCAAAGTCACAGCTTGCGCCCAGACCTCTGTAACCCTACGGATAATATGTGGGCACTCTTTAGGGACTAGCGCCCATCATTAGGAGCTGCTGCAATACAATTACAACTCTAAAGTACTTTTCTTAATTATCGAAAGGCGTCGATCACCTGGATCAGTTTCTTAAAATCCATGGGGTGCCTTGTGTCTTATTTCTTTCCTTCCAGGCGCCTCCAATCCTTCATGGCTGTTCTGATGTAATGAGAGGCCGTGGGATCACTTACTGTCCTCAGCTTTGAGAAATGGGCTACTGCTGCTAAGTGGGCTTGTGCCCAGGATTTTATCTTTTTCTCCTGGTAGGCCCATCCGATGTAGCGCAACACCACCCTGGCCGTGACCCAATGACTGTAGCCCACCAACCCGCATCACAGTGTTGATACATCTGTGCTATAATCTTCCTTCTTCTTTCCCGACCCCACTTGGCATATTCCTTTCACCCCTCTCCCTTCTTTCCCCTTGGACTCTCTCCTTTAGAGTTAACAGTAGAATGTTGAGATCATTCAGTTTGGTGGAGAGTGGATGCCCAATAAAGAAGTGCCAAACCTTACCTTACTCCTGTGTGGTTCATATTTTCAACACTAGCGACGATTCTGCGCTGGGGGCATATTTGGTCATTTCCCCTCTTGTATTATCTCTCCATCATTATTCGCAGTTGGAACTCCAGAAGACGTTATTTCCACTGCATGTTAACCAACATTGTCTCTTCACGGTGGTCTCTTCTAGCTGGTCGCATTGCCTTTCCGGGGCTTCTTTGTGTGCGGAAATTCTCTTAGCCCGGTCTACCAGCGGTCCTGTCATTCCTCTGAGATAATCCTGCATCGCCTTTTCCACAGCTTCTACTTGGTTCAGTTCAACGTGATTTCTCCTCACGTCCAATTGCTCCACATCGCCTGCCTTCATCAACCTCACTCCGTTTACTTCAACCCAGGCACCGGCTTCACTCCACAGCTTCTGCCTGCGTCAGCTTTGCCTTGTCTATTTCTCCTCAGGTCCGGCTTGTTCCTCATTGCCTGCCTTCATTAGCCTGTCTCCGTCAATTTCACCCAGGTTCCGTCCCATTCCAAACTGTTTCCTTCGTCATGTCAATTTCTCCTCCGGTTCCGGCATTGCCCAGATCAGAGACACTTCTCTCTTGACATCGGCACCCGGATGTTTGTGCACTGTTCAGGAGTCGCGTCTCACCTCAGCGCCTGCTTCCCCTCAGAACAAGCTTCCACATTCTCCTCATTTGTTCGTGTTTTGCACACATCGGAGTTTCTGCCATTGTCAGTGCGCAGGCCGGGTGCCTCTTTATCCCCGAGGTTTACAAGAATATGTAACTGAAGTTTTCCCGTTTTGCCTCCCTCCCATTCTCAGTTTGCTTCCCTCCTCACCTTCTTCCCACTACTTTCTTCTGCTTAAGGTGAGAATTTCAGCCACAACACACCTACTGGCCTACATAGCACTGCTTCCTTGGTGTTGCTCATCATCGTTGGACAGTGTCTTTGCCATCCTGCTTTAATTTTTTTGGCGTCCGCCAAGGTTGCGTCCTGGCCCCCACGTTATTTTCCCTTTTCGTGAACGATATTCCTGCACACCTGGAGGGCTGTATGAATGATTCTCCCAAACTTAATGGAGAAAGGGTGCCTGCGTTACTTTTCGCGGATGATACCATCCTAATTTCGCAAACCAAGAAAGGTCTCCAGGCACTACTTAACGCCTTTAGTGAATATTGTGATAAGAAGGGGTTGGAAATCAATGTAAATAAAACAAAGTGCATGGCCTTAAACCCCTGTAGACTGGATAAAGGGTGCTTAGTACTAGATGGCCAAAAATTGGAAACAGTTGATCACTTTTCTTACCTGGGGGTTGCTATAGACTCTAAATTTACATGGAGACCCCAAATCGAAAAAAGTAAGGTCATTTTTTCCCAAAATATTAAACCGATCCTTAGTAAGCAAAACACAAGTACAAGTAAAGCAGTGACACCTGTAGTGGAGCTCTTTAAGTTCAAAGTCCAATCAGCAGCACTCTACGGAGCTGAGATTTGGGGGCCATCGGCTAAGGATACCTTTGCCATCATGGATAATAAATTCATGCGAAGTATCGTAAGGGCCCCTACAAGTACTCCTTTAGTACCTCTCCAATTGGACTTGAACTTTAAGAGGACCAACCACTACTCCATCCTTAGGCCCTTAATGTTCTGGGTAATACTGTGGCTGACACCTGAACTGGCTGATTACAGGAAGGGTCTACAAGAAATAATAGGCTTAGATTTACTGAACTCCATTATTTGGCTTAAACATATCAAAACATGGTTTTCCAAATTAAGCCTTCCACAGTTTTGGGAGTATCCCGAAAGGCTAACTTATAATTCAAAAATCACAGTGAAAAAGGTTTTCTGGTCTTTCATAAATAATCAACTAATCAATGGGACTAGATGTGGGACTCTAGTGAAAAATTTCGTAACTTTTAAGGATAAACCTCTTTTCGAGGTGTTCCTTGATGAAGTAGAACCCCCACTTGCAAAGACCTTATTTATGAAGTTTAGATATGGTAACCTTATGACTAATTCTACAATGGCATATTGGTCTAGGAAAAATAAAGATGAAACTCATGTGGCAAGTGAAAATTGTATAATGTGTGAGGGAAACTACAAAGAGGATGAGGTTCACATCTTGTTTGTCTGTCAAGCATACTCCCAAGCCAGAAAAAAGTGGATTAAACCCTAGTGTAACCATTTGGGTATTAGGTCATGCAATTTGGCATATAGAATAATTAAATCTGACACTTCCCAAATTATTGTCTTTAGTGCTAGTAGATTCCTACATTCTGTTTATATAGCCCGTAGGAAAAAAGGTCTAAAACTGTAACGATAAAGGTAGCAACATGAATTTGATAAGATTTAGTGGTAGTACACTTAACCATGCAGGCATGTGTTTGTTTTTTATTATTTTTATATTGTGTTTAAATGATTGTGTACCAGTAAGATTGGTATGTTTTTACTTATTTATGTATGTATTTTGTGCAGTCTTTTATGGCAAAATTTTGCCGAAATAAAGAATTGAATTGAATAATAATAATTGAAACACCTTTAAAGTTGCACGACTGATTTGTGCAGACACTATTCCCAATCCACTTCTCATGTTTTATAATTTCATGCCACTCTTCCTTGAGAAGGTGGGTTTCTTGCATTATAATTATGTCACTCCTTACATGCTTGAGGTATTTTTTGTCGCCTTTTCCTTGTTCTCAGCCATCAACGTTCCATGACATGATTTTTAAATCGTCTAACATACTGAGTTACAATTCTCCATTTTACCTTGATCCGGCTTGTAGACTGGACAATATTTTTTTTTTCTTTTTTCCCCAATGCTCCCTACCAAAAACAAACTTATTGAAAATGTGTACAAAGAAAAACATCAACCCCTCATTCCTATCCCCACCCTGGAGAACCCTTCCTACATTCATCGGGCAGACTTGTTACCCTGTATAAGGTTCCAACATTGTGGAGTATTAAGTGTAAAAAAAAAGAAACGTTTGACTCTTACAACTTTCCATCATGGGTTCTTTTTAGCTTTCATTCGTTCTAAAAGTGATTCTGCATCTTTCGACTCCCGAATATTATAAGTGTGGTTTTCCCACATTATACGCAGAAGAGCCGGGAATTTCATTTGGACTGTTGCACCTTCGCTTCTCAAGTCTGGCATATGCTTTCCTAAAGCCCATTGCCTATTTGCTGTAGCCATAGAAATATCATAGCGAATGTTATAGCTATATCCATCTTTTGAGAGGGTACCTGCTTTCAAAGCCATGCTCAGAACCTTCTCTTTTAGGGTATACATTTTAAAGTTAACAAGTATTCTTCTTCGATTTTTTCTCGTTGTATTCTGTCTGAAAGGATCCCGATGTACCCTCCGTATATCCTTGTTCAGGCCTTGTTCGTCTAGTTCCGGAGCGGCTTCTTTTAATAGTTGTACTATAAAGCTCCTAATGTTTTGTCCCTCTGAGCCTTCCGGAATATTCAAACAGCCTTAAATTGTTCCTCCTTGAGTTGTTTTCCATGGCCTCGATTTCGTCTCAACTCTTTTTCTGTTAATCTTATTTTTTCAATTTTGCTTTGACATAGTTTCACCTCTTCTCTAGTTTGCTCCACGGTGTTCTCAATAGATACCACTCTATCAGCTAAGGCATTGAACTTGGTCTCTAAGGCTTCACAAGTCACCTGAATTTTTTCTTGATTCATTTTGGATTTAGAGAAGCTGAGTTTCATTTCCCTAAGGAGTAACCCCATCAAGTCGCCCGACTCAGGTTGCACAAGTATCTCTGAGCCCTGCTCCGGGTTACCATTTGCCTGATGTTGAGATCCCTTTTTCTCCTTTATCTCCTCCATATCTTTGTCAACCTCATCCCCAGGATAGTTAGACATAAGGACGCTGTACCTGTTTGGAGATTTCATTTGGGGTATGATCAAGGAGTGTGTAACTTTATTCTCAGCGGGAGGGTTCTCAGTGGGCTCCTTTGGTTTCAGTAAGTCGTCTGGCAGTGATGTCTTATCTTGTATTCTGAAAAAGGAGCGAAGAGATGGGGTAATTTTTAAGTTTGGTCCCTTTTGTTTCTCTTTTTTGTCTGTCGTTGCAGCTCTAGTTGAAACTACTGCTGCTGTGCTCCCCCTTTTTCTCTGCTCTCTATGTTTTTTGTTGGGGATGATCCCTATATTTCCTTCTGATGTGCACCCAATTTGACTCCCACCCGGGGCTTGCACCGTCTCCTTTTCAGGCCTAATGAATATAGGCAGAAAATTGTCTTTGTCTGTAGGTAACTGCTCTGAATTCACCCGTTTATTTCTCAACATATAACAGAGGGAGTTTGTGCCATTTATTTCATTTCCCTCCACTGAGTCCTCTACCAAGGTGTTTGTGGTTATTTCATTTTTATTTTTTTCTGTATGGTTTCTTCGCTGTACCAGATTCAATGTTTGGGGAGGCTGTGTAAGTGAGCTTGATGTGTCTCCAATGGACTTTGTTGAAATTATGCTAGAGTTCAAGGCGGCAGACAGTCTGCGTTTGGCTTTGCCTTTATTTTTACCTCTTTTCCTGGTGGAACTCATGCAGACTATGTCTTTAGTGACTCTTGCAGTTTTTATCTCCCCATCGCTATTGTCTCTAAATCCTCCCCCGTGGGCCTGCGCAGCGCTATTGACAAAGCAGGAAGATTCCAAGATTGACCATGCAGCGTAAAATGATTTATTTGTTGGCCCCCATGAACTTAGTTTACTAATAGAAAAGTGCTGATGGCGAAATTTCCTCGCAGCAGCAGCCCAGAAGCTCCCCGCCTTTTCCAGCGCCGTACCGTGAGAGAGTGAGCCGGTTCCGGTCCTGGGCTGAAGATTTGATTCCTCCTCCAGTGCTGCCGCTGCTCTGCCCTGCAGACCCACAGCTCTCCCTCGCAGCTCTGCCCTTCTCCTCTGCTCTCCGTCTCACACAGACGCTGTAGTTGGCAAACAAAAGGAAAACTGCCACGGGAGCCCCCGCGGTCTCGTCCAGTCCTCTGCCTCCGTCAGCGTCAAAAGTACCCAGCGGAGCCTGCTTAGAGCCGGTCATCGTATAACCAAGTCCGAACCATCGCCACACACAGAAAAACGCAGAAAATCCAACCCTCTCAAACGATTCAGGTAATCACTTCGTAGCCATGTCGTTCTAAGAGCCGCTTAGCGTGTCTGTAACCTCACAGCGGCAGAGCCATGTTCTCCCTCCCCTTATTTCATCCATCATATTGTTGTATTTGCAATTGATGCCCTAAATGTTCCAGGTATGCCCAGACGTGGGTGCCGGGCTCACTGTGACACAGGAACCAAACTACACCTGGCAGAAGAGTCCAAACTGAAGTGACATGGCAGGCAAAAAACTTGATGCATTGGGATGCGGCCCGATCAAGTGGACAGCCAGTGGATGAGATTCATTCAAGCTTCCATCTATCACCTTGTTGTTTTTGCATTTTTTTACTCTGATTTTTATATAGCGCAAACTTGACACGAAAGTTAGGGGTATCAGAGGGCTTTACATGAGCACCCGTTGCGTTACATAAGGACACATTCATTTTTGTTAGGCATGGGGAGATTAAGTAATTTGCCCAGAATCACAGGATATTGAGCGTTGTTGTCGAGTCTCGAGCCTGGTTCCCCAGATTTAAGGTAGATCGCCCTAGCTGTTAGGCTACACCCTCTCCACGATGTCCTAATTGCACCAGGTATGCCTAGACGTGGGTCCAGGACTCAATTTGCCACTGGAGCCAACCTGTACCTGGCTGAAGAGCCCTAACTAGGGCAAAACTGGTCCTAGGTTGCTTGTGTTCTGGTTTATTTCATCGTGACTCATGGTTCCTGATTTTTCACTTCTTTTACTCATTTTGCAAAGACTGCATTGTTAGTACATTCTTGTTGCATTTTTAAGTTGTAATTCGCATGCCTGTGTTTTTAAATTTTATAGTTTAACATTCAATAATTCATTTGACGTTTTGCTAAAACGCTTCCAATGCTTGTCACGTTAGCAGTGTGAGCAAACACACGGAACACTTTGTACATGTTTGTTCCATTGAAATGAATAAAACATGGTCACAATCAGGTTTGCACCTGTTAATATATTCACATCAACTTCGTAAAAGCGGGACAGACTAAATTCAATGCAACTGACTGCAAATCACAACTACTAGAGCGAAGTTTAGGTAGGTTCTCCCCTACTAAGCAATACGCCAGACTCCTTATCTTCAGTCTCAAACTACCATACAAGGCCTGGGTCATGCTCACCGCGGACCCATGTGCCAAGCTCAAACAAAAAAAGACACACAAATTACACATATGATGCACAATCTAACAATAACCCCCACATTTTCTTTCTTTTTTTTTGTCCTCATACATGCCACCAGAACAAATAAACTCTAGATGGGATCCCTCTGCGCCTTCCACACAAACATATTCGATGACCGCCCTGGTAGCCTGTGCCGGGCAGACAGAGTTCACCCAGAGGTAAGGCTGTCTCCTGGTCCCACTCCCGTTAACCACACTTGACAGACCACCTGTTACTAGGGAGGACCGGATAAAAATCCTCTGGCATAATCATAGGACCGATCTTAGTTCTCCCTCCAGGTCTCTAGAGCTGCCCAGATCTTATTGGCGCTTGATTTGTTACAGGCCATATCTAATTGACTGATCATGATGATATTTTTAAGACAATCTCCAAATAAGGGTGGAGCCTCAGATTCACATGCTCTACAGATTTCCCTTCTGGCAATAACTATTACATAAAATACAAATTCGAAGCAGGAGTTCTCATACAATAGTCCGGAAATAGACCAAAAAAGATTAATCTTGGGCTTACTTCAATCCGCTTCAGTAGCACATCCTCCAGGAAGCCACATACCTCAGTCCAGTATGAACCAATCTTTGGGCACTTCGCAAACATGGGTTGATCGTCTGCAGCTGGGTACTTACATCTGGGACATTGATATATCCTTGTGGTCACCTTAGACAGTTTCCCCGGAGTCCGTATAGGCGGTGTACAGATGATTCCTCCTGAGGGTCGCTGGTTTAATCACTGTCTGTAACATAATAAAGGAATCACACCAGATTTTTTGTAACCCCTCCCTGTTACCTGAGAAAACACTGCCCCAGAGGTTCCCCAATTCAGAGTCCAGGCAGTCATCTGCTCCAATAAGAGCCTCATACCAGAACGAGACTTCACGTTTCTGTGGACCTGCTCTGGAGACAGAGTCAGTGATCGTACTGGCATCCTCGTTGCCCCACGACTGTGTTGCCCACCATGCGGAAAGCTGGTAAAACTTAAATCTTGTTAAAGTCCCATTAGTCAGGTTGGAAAGAGACTCCCAGCTCATAAGATGTGAGTCTTTACGGAGATCACCCCACACGGCAATACCAGCTAATTTAAGCGGCTGACAGAGTTGGTCCCTGAGACAATCCGGAGTGCCAGGGGAGTCCCAAATCAGAGCCTGTGCAGTATAGTACGGTATTCTCAAACCTCTCCTGATTACCCCCAGTTCTTAAGTGCAGCTAACTGGGTCTTGAGCTGGACTTTTTTGTAAAATTTGGGGCCACCAAATTTATAAAGGAGAGACTCCTGTCCCTGCGGTACATCATGTAACAATGCCTGAAATAAGAGGCCCTGCGAGGAAGAGTCTTATTTATTGGCCAATATTCTAAAATTCTTAACCATTACCATGCTCATGACGAGCTGAGCTCGTCATGAGTCACGGTGCTCCGGTGCTCATGACGAGCTCAGCTCGTCATGAGCCGTGGAACACTCAGGTGCGGGGAGAATTTCCCTGCTGTGCTGAGCGTTCGATGGGAGCTGGTGCACCTGTGACGAGCTGAGCTCGTCATGAGCACACGAGCGCCATGCCTCATGATGAGCTGAGCTCGTAATGAGCATGCGGGCACTGTGCGCGCCCCTCTCCCCCCAGTACAGCGGGGGAATTACCCCCGCAGCGAAGGGGTTAAAATGGAAGGCATGACAGTAGGAAAGTAGTTCAGGTAGGGCCAAACCCCCTAACTTCAACCCTCTCCTTAGTTTTTTCCATGCTATTCTAGGTTTTTTTTGTAGCCCATATGAAGGAACTGATTTTACCTTGGAGAGTAGCGAGATCCTTAGTATTAAAAGGTAGTGGAATTGTATTAAACAAAAAGGTTATTTTGGGCAAAATTATCATGTTTACGAGGTTAACTCGCCCATATATATTCAGTGGCAGATTCCCCAATCTCATTAGTAACTTGCAAACCTCCTTAGATACCTTCTCCCAACTGATCTTTGGTATATCCGTCAGTTTCTGGGCTAGATGGATCCCCAGATATCTCATCAGCCCCCTTGCCCCCTGTATAGTATCCGAACAATTCCACACCATTATTTCGTTTTTTTCTCTGTTAATTTTATAGCCAGAAATTTTACTGAATTCCTCAGCCAGGTCGAACAACCGAGGTATTGCCTCAACATGATTGGAGGTGTACATAAGAAGGTCATCAGCATATAGGACGATCTTAAGTTCCAAATCCGCAATTCTGAAAGGCCTGATACTGTGATCTGCTCTGAGTCCACATACAAAGGTTTAAAAATATATGTTAAATAATAAGGGTGACAGGGGGCAGCCCTGTCTGGTGCCTCTTAAAATGCTAAACCATTCAGTTAAGGCGCCATTGACTAAAACTTTTGCTCTGGGGTTCGAATAAAGAGATTTGACAGCTTCAACAAAATTAATTGGAAAACCAAACGTATTCATAGTCTCCCAAAGATACCGCCAGTTCACCTGATCAAATGCCTTAGCGACATCAATTGCGGCAATAGTAAGTGGCAACTTTTTTCCCTTTGTGACGTCTATTGCCCCAAAAGCCTGAAAGGGGAGCCAGTGAGCTGTCTTCCGGGTATGAACCCCCTCTGATCAGGGTGTATGATGGTTTTAATAATTTTAGCCATCCTAGTAGCCAGTATCCCAGAGAAGATTTTAAGGTCCGAATTTAACAGCGAGATCGGTCTGTATGATTCAATTTTTTGGGGGTCTTTATTCTGTTTAGGAATCAATGATACTGTCGCTTCAGACCAAGATGGGGGAATGCCTTCACCTTGTAGGTATATTTTATTAAAAAGGGCTTTTAATACCGGCACTGCCTGCCTCTATTCCTGATTAAATACAGTCCGTCTAGCAAAGTCAACACCTGCCCAGCTAAACAAGCTATGGCATATATAAACAATAAC
This sequence comes from Lissotriton helveticus, assembly GCF_964261635.1. Classification (NCBI taxonomy): domain Eukaryota; kingdom Metazoa; phylum Chordata; class Amphibia; order Caudata; family Salamandridae; genus Lissotriton; species Lissotriton helveticus. Next base: position 1,473,053,081 of record NC_136068.1, on the reverse strand, counting down.
TTCAAGAGTAGTCAGATTCTTAATACATCCTTGCATTCTGCCACTTATATTGAACTGTGTCAGAGGTATGTGTGATTGTGGATCAGCACAACTTAATTAATTTGATGATTAAGAAGAAATCTTACCTAAGCCTTGTACTGTTCACTACACAGGGGCCGTAAAGATTGTCTTTCATGCAAGAAGCGGAGAACAGGCAAAATATAAAAGTAAACATAAAGTCACATACAATTAAGATACCACCCCAATTTTTCACAGCAGCACCCATACATTTTGCTGTACTCCAATACTTGCGTTATTTCGCTATTGTGCTGTGCTGTTGGGCGCTCTGCGAGCGAAGTAGATCTGTAGGCGCTCTCTCATCACTAATGCTTATGGATGAACTACGTGGCTCTTCTAGCAGGTTTCCTTCAGGTTGGGAGATGACATTTTAGATTTTTTTTCTCCTCCTGCTCAATGGTAGTAGAGGGAACTTTTTTTTACCTCTGCAATGTAGTGGATTTTTCCCTCTTCTGTGCTGGCAATGGTGTGTCATTTTCGCGTGGCTACGTTGGGTTTTAGTCCTTTTTAGGGGAACCTCTGCATAATATTTAGCCTCAAGGTGCCACTGCGCAGCGTCATTTGGGCCAAAAATTATAAAACAGGTTTTATAATTATTTCTGATAAATCACAGGTAAAAGGAAATTAAAGAGGTTAGTAACAGCCACTGAGATGGTTAAAATTGCTGCACATTATTTGACAATAATTTTCAATCAAAGATCTCTTTTTTTACTAACACCTTTTAATTGAGATTGTCTGTATTGTCTTTGTCATGGCTTGTAGAATCATATTTATTGTGACAAGATACGATGTAGAAGTATTGCAGGCCTAACGTGGGATTTAGTAACCCTGTCTGAATGACATTCAAAAGCAGCTTGCTTAATGCATGTGGGTTTCTTACATCAGAAAAAGCTAGCTAAGCTGCGCAAACAAACAAAGCTTCTTCTGTAATTGAATGAAACAGAGGAAGGCAAGCTCCTGTTCCGAAAACGGTTCAATTAAATAAACAACTGTAAAAAAACAACCACCATCCACCCCTCTCCAACCCAATATTGTGCCCTGAAAACAGCTGCCCTACCTTCTAATTGTTATCCAACTATGAAACGCCCCACCTAAGTCAATCTAAGTACAAACCAAGGTCAACGATATACTGTCAAAAGACTAAATCTGATTATACCAGGTGGATAGATAATCACCCATCTAATCAAGTGCAACAATTTAAAGTCTTCAGCAGCAAAGCAAACAGAGTCTTAAAGCTATTCCTGATTAAATACAGTCCGTGTAGCAAAGTCAACACCTGCCCAGCTAAACAAGCATTGGCATAGCCAGTAGGTCTCGCCTTTGGGACCTTATACGTTTTTAGTTATCCAGCACAATATCCTTGGTACAACAACAGCAACTGTTGCATGGCTAAACACTTATCAGGTCCCAAAAGCGACACCTATTGGCTTGTTGTATGAAGCCTGCCAAAACCATGGCTGCCCACAGATTTGCCCAAAACACTCTCATCCCCTACTCAGACAGGTGTACTGTGTCGGAGGTGTACAATTCCTGGTTTCTCGGATGGATTAAATCATGTTGTATGCTCTCCAGTTTGCTGTCTTTGCAAAATTTGCTCACTGCAATATTCAGCGTCCTTCTGGAGTTGTCCAGCTGGACATGGTCTCCCACCATATGATCCTGGGGATAATTTCTGATCAGTTTAGGGTTGAGCTGCAGAAAGCCCTTGTTGCTGCCATTAGCCCAAGCTGGATGTTGCTGAGGAGATCCTTCCAGCCCAACTGAGAGAGGTCATTGCCCCCAGGTGGATGATCAAGACCTACTGGTGCCCAGGGTATGATGCTCGCAGTCCGTCAAGCATCCCTGGGTAGTCCCAGCATTTGGCTTTTGGGCAATATTTGCATGTGGGAAATAAATGTGTGCCCGACAACCCTTACTATTTTGGGCCGAGCTGCTGTTCAGGCATAAAAACATGTCCGTTTTGGCCACGGCACACCCAACATCTTCTCATAGCAGTTGGGTTCTCATGTATGTCTTGTTAGCATTGGAGCACCACCTGCCCATTACCTTGATGCCATCCTCAGGTACCCCATGCTGCACCGCTGTTGTAGCCGCCCTTTTCCTAAATGAGTGGGAACCAAGTGCAGAGGTAGTAAAACCTGCCTACCTGCCCAAAGGCTTTGTGTATGATGAACATAAACTTAATTTCCTCAGCCGATCACAATTACCATTTAGGAAGAGTGCCCACCCTCATGCGGGCCGTATTGCTGAGTATTTGTAGAGGCAGCACATGGTACAGTATCTTGGATCTGCTAAGCAACGAAGCTGCACCCAGGTTCCCTTGCCTAACTAGTCCATTTTGGATCTACTGAGTAATAACAGAAATTTGTCTGACTCTGCCCTGACATCTGTCGCTTGAACCTGCTTCTTTCTTTGATGGGGCAACGAGTTCCCTTAGTTTGAATGCCCCGATAAATGCCGTTGTGAAGGTAGCCCTGAACAATTACAACTCTTTTTTTGAAAACTTATTTTTATTAAACACTGCTTCTGTTATATCCAGGATAAGGATGCACATGTACATTTCCGGGGATTACAATCAAAATATCTCCAATATTGTTACCAAAATATCCCGCGAGTACATGAAGGCTCATTACTCGTAAGGACGAGTTACTCTTGCTTATATCAGCAGTACAGTTTTTCTTTTTTCTTCTGATCTCCAAACAGTTAAACCAGCATCCCAAATAATATAATAGTAACAATAATCACAGGGAAAACACATTTTTTTAAAATCCAATCCATACTCCCATCCCTCCCTCCTTCCCTGTGGCAGCGACACAGACAGGTGGCACATTACCTCTGACCTAGGTAAGAAGCACACAAAGCACTTCACGACATAGGCCCCGAATACCTCAACAACCGCCTCACGTTCTACACTCCAACATGCAAACTCCGCTCTGCCAGCCTCGCCCTCGCCACCGTCCCACGGATCCGCAGAACCACCGCCGGAGGAAGGTAATTCTCCTACCTGGCGGCCAAGACATGGAACTCCCTCCCCGCCCACCTACGTCTTACCCAGGACCACCTCACATTCAGGAAACAGCTCAAGACCTGGCTTTTCGAGCAGTAGCAGTACCCCCCCCCCCCCGCCCCTTGAGACCCTCAAGGGTGAGTAGCGCACTCTACAAGTGTAATGATTGATTGATTGACTCATGACTTATTCAAGAGTCATTGATTCGTGGAGTGAGAGTATGCATGATGTGGCAGTGTTATTTCGGGAGGTGTTAAAGTGGACCCAGTGCTCGGCGAGATATATGTGTACTCACAGTCTCACCCTCAAAATCTGTTGTGGACACTTCAGTCAACATTTTCCCCCATTCAAGGAGATTTCCTTCCGCATTCTCATCTGCCCGTACTGCTTTGAGGCGACATTCCCCAACTACCCACCACTCCCGCACGTCATCTCTCCATTTCTTCCACACAGGTGGTCAGGAGCTATCCTCCGTTTCACTATCATCAGTCTTAGGAAATGCTAACTTTTAGAACATCCTAGTCCCTATCTTGGGCGTTGTAAGCACACCCAGAATACAGTGCTTTATTGATGTAGCAATACGCACCAATGTAGCCGTGCCAAGAGATAACACCACCTGGTACCAGTAAAACTGCAGACGCGGACAATTCCAGACCATATGTAGAATTGTGGCGGGATCAGGATCACAACCTGGACATGCGGAAGACCACCCAGGTGTGAACCGTGCTTGCCCTAGGGGGGTAAGGTATGTGCGGTGTAGATAATAGAACTGAATTAATTTGAACCGTGCATTTCTAGTGGGTTCCACCACTTTTGCCAGTACTCTCCTCTACTCACCATCAGTCAACAGGACTGCCAGATCATTTTCCCACCTTGCCCTGATCGTGCCTAAGTTCGACCCCCTGTCTGCCTTTAGTGTTGTGTAGATTCGGGAGATGAGCCCTCGACTAGAACCCGGGTCCAGAAATGTAACCAGTGTGTTGGACTCACCTGGTTCATCGGAAAATGTCCACATCTGATGCACAGTACGTGATATTTTGGCGTACTGCAAGAATTGCCCCCGAGACACCTGGAACCAGTCCTGTGCTTCTTGAAAAGTCATAAATGTACCATTTTGATATGAATCCCCTGCCGTCTCACATCCCCCTTCGTGACACTTCAAGAGATCCATAACTCTCTGGATATTCTGAAAGCCCTTTAATGAGCGCAAGCGTAATACGCTAGCATATGGGGTCTTTCTAAAAACCAAAGTCACAGCTTGCGCCCAGACCTCTGTAACCCTACGGATAATATGTGGGCACTCTTTAGGGACTAGCGCCCATCATTAGGAGCTGCTGCAATACAATTACAACTCTAAAGTACTTTTCTTAATTATCGAAAGGCGTCGATCACCTGGATCAGTTTCTTAAAATCCATGGGGTGCCTTGTGTCTTATTTCTTTCCTTCCAGGCGCCTCCAATCCTTCATGGCTGTTCTGATGTAATGAGAGGCCGTGGGATCACTTACTGTCCTCAGCTTTGAGAAATGGGCTACTGCTGCTAAGTGGGCTTGTGCCCAGGATTTTATCTTTTTCTCCTGGTAGGCCCATCCGATGTAGCGCAACACCACCCTGGCCGTGACCCAATGACTGTAGCCCACCAACCCGCATCACAGTGTTGATACATCTGTGCTATAATCTTCCTTCTTCTTTCCCGACCCCACTTGGCATATTCCTTTCACCCCTCTCCCTTCTTTCCCCTTGGACTCTCTCCTTTAGAGTTAACAGTAGAATGTTGAGATCATTCAGTTTGGTGGAGAGTGGATGCCCAATAAAGAAGTGCCAAACCTTACCTTACTCCTGTGTGGTTCATATTTTCAACACTAGCGACGATTCTGCGCTGGGGGCATATTTGGTCATTTCCCCTCTTGTATTATCTCTCCATCATTATTCGCAGTTGGAACTCCAGAAGACGTTATTTCCACTGCATGTTAACCAACATTGTCTCTTCACGGTGGTCTCTTCTAGCTGGTCGCATTGCCTTTCCGGGGCTTCTTTGTGTGCGGAAATTCTCTTAGCCCGGTCTACCAGCGGTCCTGTCATTCCTCTGAGATAATCCTGCATCGCCTTTTCCACAGCTTCTACTTGGTTCAGTTCAACGTGATTTCTCCTCACGTCCAATTGCTCCACATCGCCTGCCTTCATCAACCTCACTCCGTTTACTTCAACCCAGGCACCGGCTTCACTCCACAGCTTCTGCCTGCGTCAGCTTTGCCTTGTCTATTTCTCCTCAGGTCCGGCTTGTTCCTCATTGCCTGCCTTCATTAGCCTGTCTCCGTCAATTTCACCCAGGTTCCGTCCCATTCCAAACTGTTTCCTTCGTCATGTCAATTTCTCCTCCGGTTCCGGCATTGCCCAGATCAGAGACACTTCTCTCTTGACATCGGCACCCGGATGTTTGTGCACTGTTCAGGAGTCGCGTCTCACCTCAGCGCCTGCTTCCCCTCAGAACAAGCTTCCACATTCTCCTCATTTGTTCGTGTTTTGCACACATCGGAGTTTCTGCCATTGTCAGTGCGCAGGCCGGGTGCCTCTTTATCCCCGAGGTTTACAAGAATATGTAACTGAAGTTTTCCCGTTTTGCCTCCCTCCCATTCTCAGTTTGCTTCCCTCCTCACCTTCTTCCCACTACTTTCTTCTGCTTAAGGTGAGAATTTCAGCCACAACACACCTACTGGCCTACATAGCACTGCTTCCTTGGTGTTGCTCATCATCGTTGGACAGTGTCTTTGCCATCCTGCTTTAATTTTTTTGGCGTCCGCCAAGGTTGCGTCCTGGCCCCCACGTTATTTTCCCTTTTCGTGAACGATATTCCTGCACACCTGGAGGGCTGTATGAATGATTCTCCCAAACTTAATGGAGAAAGGGTGCCTGCGTTACTTTTCGCGGATGATACCATCCTAATTTCGCAAACCAAGAAAGGTCTCCAGGCACTACTTAACGCCTTTAGTGAATATTGTGATAAGAAGGGGTTGGAAATCAATGTAAATAAAACAAAGTGCATGGCCTTAAACCCCTGTAGACTGGATAAAGGGTGCTTAGTACTAGATGGCCAAAAATTGGAAACAGTTGATCACTTTTCTTACCTGGGGGTTGCTATAGACTCTAAATTTACATGGAGACCCCAAATCGAAAAAAGTAAGGTCATTTTTTCCCAAAATATTAAACCGATCCTTAGTAAGCAAAACACAAGTACAAGTAAAGCAGTGACACCTGTAGTGGAGCTCTTTAAGTTCAAAGTCCAATCAGCAGCACTCTACGGAGCTGAGATTTGGGGGCCATCGGCTAAGGATACCTTTGCCATCATGGATAATAAATTCATGCGAAGTATCGTAAGGGCCCCTACAAGTACTCCTTTAGTACCTCTCCAATTGGACTTGAACTTTAAGAGGACCAACCACTACTCCATCCTTAGGCCCTTAATGTTCTGGGTAATACTGTGGCTGACACCTGAACTGGCTGATTACAGGAAGGGTCTACAAGAAATAATAGGCTTAGATTTACTGAACTCCATTATTTGGCTTAAACATATCAAAACATGGTTTTCCAAATTAAGCCTTCCACAGTTTTGGGAGTATCCCGAAAGGCTAACTTATAATTCAAAAATCACAGTGAAAAAGGTTTTCTGGTCTTTCATAAATAATCAACTAATCAATGGGACTAGATGTGGGACTCTAGTGAAAAATTTCGTAACTTTTAAGGATAAACCTCTTTTCGAGGTGTTCCTTGATGAAGTAGAACCCCCACTTGCAAAGACCTTATTTATGAAGTTTAGATATGGTAACCTTATGACTAATTCTACAATGGCATATTGGTCTAGGAAAAATAAAGATGAAACTCATGTGGCAAGTGAAAATTGTATAATGTGTGAGGGAAACTACAAAGAGGATGAGGTTCACATCTTGTTTGTCTGTCAAGCATACTCCCAAGCCAGAAAAAAGTGGATTAAACCCTAGTGTAACCATTTGGGTATTAGGTCATGCAATTTGGCATATAGAATAATTAAATCTGACACTTCCCAAATTATTGTCTTTAGTGCTAGTAGATTCCTACATTCTGTTTATATAGCCCGTAGGAAAAAAGGTCTAAAACTGTAACGATAAAGGTAGCAACATGAATTTGATAAGATTTAGTGGTAGTACACTTAACCATGCAGGCATGTGTTTGTTTTTTATTATTTTTATATTGTGTTTAAATGATTGTGTACCAGTAAGATTGGTATGTTTTTACTTATTTATGTATGTATTTTGTGCAGTCTTTTATGGCAAAATTTTGCCGAAATAAAGAATTGAATTGAATAATAATAATTGAAACACCTTTAAAGTTGCACGACTGATTTGTGCAGACACTATTCCCAATCCACTTCTCATGTTTTATAATTTCATGCCACTCTTCCTTGAGAAGGTGGGTTTCTTGCATTATAATTATGTCACTCCTTACATGCTTGAGGTATTTTTTGTCGCCTTTTCCTTGTTCTCAGCCATCAACGTTCCATGACATGATTTTTAAATCGTCTAACATACTGAGTTACAATTCTCCATTTTACCTTGATCCGGCTTGTAGACTGGACAATATTTTTTTTTTCTTTTTTCCCCAATGCTCCCTACCAAAAACAAACTTATTGAAAATGTGTACAAAGAAAAACATCAACCCCTCATTCCTATCCCCACCCTGGAGAACCCTTCCTACATTCATCGGGCAGACTTGTTACCCTGTATAAGGTTCCAACATTGTGGAGTATTAAGTGTAAAAAAAAAGAAACGTTTGACTCTTACAACTTTCCATCATGGGTTCTTTTTAGCTTTCATTCGTTCTAAAAGTGATTCTGCATCTTTCGACTCCCGAATATTATAAGTGTGGTTTTCCCACATTATACGCAGAAGAGCCGGGAATTTCATTTGGACTGTTGCACCTTCGCTTCTCAAGTCTGGCATATGCTTTCCTAAAGCCCATTGCCTATTTGCTGTAGCCATAGAAATATCATAGCGAATGTTATAGCTATATCCATCTTTTGAGAGGGTACCTGCTTTCAAAGCCATGCTCAGAACCTTCTCTTTTAGGGTATACATTTTAAAGTTAACAAGTATTCTTCTTCGATTTTTTCTCGTTGTATTCTGTCTGAAAGGATCCCGATGTACCCTCCGTATATCCTTGTTCAGGCCTTGTTCGTCTAGTTCCGGAGCGGCTTCTTTTAATAGTTGTACTATAAAGCTCCTAATGTTTTGTCCCTCTGAGCCTTCCGGAATATTCAAACAGCCTTAAATTGTTCCTCCTTGAGTTGTTTTCCATGGCCTCGATTTCGTCTCAACTCTTTTTCTGTTAATCTTATTTTTTCAATTTTGCTTTGACATAGTTTCACCTCTTCTCTAGTTTGCTCCACGGTGTTCTCAATAGATACCACTCTATCAGCTAAGGCATTGAACTTGGTCTCTAAGGCTTCACAAGTCACCTGAATTTTTTCTTGATTCATTTTGGATTTAGAGAAGCTGAGTTTCATTTCCCTAAGGAGTAACCCCATCAAGTCGCCCGACTCAGGTTGCACAAGTATCTCTGAGCCCTGCTCCGGGTTACCATTTGCCTGATGTTGAGATCCCTTTTTCTCCTTTATCTCCTCCATATCTTTGTCAACCTCATCCCCAGGATAGTTAGACATAAGGACGCTGTACCTGTTTGGAGATTTCATTTGGGGTATGATCAAGGAGTGTGTAACTTTATTCTCAGCGGGAGGGTTCTCAGTGGGCTCCTTTGGTTTCAGTAAGTCGTCTGGCAGTGATGTCTTATCTTGTATTCTGAAAAAGGAGCGAAGAGATGGGGTAATTTTTAAGTTTGGTCCCTTTTGTTTCTCTTTTTTGTCTGTCGTTGCAGCTCTAGTTGAAACTACTGCTGCTGTGCTCCCCCTTTTTCTCTGCTCTCTATGTTTTTTGTTGGGGATGATCCCTATATTTCCTTCTGATGTGCACCCAATTTGACTCCCACCCGGGGCTTGCACCGTCTCCTTTTCAGGCCTAATGAATATAGGCAGAAAATTGTCTTTGTCTGTAGGTAACTGCTCTGAATTCACCCGTTTATTTCTCAACATATAACAGAGGGAGTTTGTGCCATTTATTTCATTTCCCTCCACTGAGTCCTCTACCAAGGTGTTTGTGGTTATTTCATTTTTATTTTTTTCTGTATGGTTTCTTCGCTGTACCAGATTCAATGTTTGGGGAGGCTGTGTAAGTGAGCTTGATGTGTCTCCAATGGACTTTGTTGAAATTATGCTAGAGTTCAAGGCGGCAGACAGTCTGCGTTTGGCTTTGCCTTTATTTTTACCTCTTTTCCTGGTGGAACTCATGCAGACTATGTCTTTAGTGACTCTTGCAGTTTTTATCTCCCCATCGCTATTGTCTCTAAATCCTCCCCCGTGGGCCTGCGCAGCGCTATTGACAAAGCAGGAAGATTCCAAGATTGACCATGCAGCGTAAAATGATTTATTTGTTGGCCCCCATGAACTTAGTTTACTAATAGAAAAGTGCTGATGGCGAAATTTCCTCGCAGCAGCAGCCCAGAAGCTCCCCGCCTTTTCCAGCGCCGTACCGTGAGAGAGTGAGCCGGTTCCGGTCCTGGGCTGAAGATTTGATTCCTCCTCCAGTGCTGCCGCTGCTCTGCCCTGCAGACCCACAGCTCTCCCTCGCAGCTCTGCCCTTCTCCTCTGCTCTCCGTCTCACACAGACGCTGTAGTTGGCAAACAAAAGGAAAACTGCCACGGGAGCCCCCGCGGTCTCGTCCAGTCCTCTGCCTCCGTCAGCGTCAAAAGTACCCAGCGGAGCCTGCTTAGAGCCGGTCATCGTATAACCAAGTCCGAACCATCGCCACACACAGAAAAACGCAGAAAATCCAACCCTCTCAAACGATTCAGGTAATCACTTCGTAGCCATGTCGTTCTAAGAGCCGCTTAGCGTGTCTGTAACCTCACAGCGGCAGAGCCATGTTCTCCCTCCCCTTATTTCATCCATCATATTGTTGTATTTGCAATTGATGCCCTAAATGTTCCAGGTATGCCCAGACGTGGGTGCCGGGCTCACTGTGACACAGGAACCAAACTACACCTGGCAGAAGAGTCCAAACTGAAGTGACATGGCAGGCAAAAAACTTGATGCATTGGGATGCGGCCCGATCAAGTGGACAGCCAGTGGATGAGATTCATTCAAGCTTCCATCTATCACCTTGTTGTTTTTGCATTTTTTTACTCTGATTTTTATATAGCGCAAACTTGACACGAAAGTTAGGGGTATCAGAGGGCTTTACATGAGCACCCGTTGCGTTACATAAGGACACATTCATTTTTGTTAGGCATGGGGAGATTAAGTAATTTGCCCAGAATCACAGGATATTGAGCGTTGTTGTCGAGTCTCGAGCCTGGTTCCCCAGATTTAAGGTAGATCGCCCTAGCTGTTAGGCTACACCCTCTCCACGATGTCCTAATTGCACCAGGTATGCCTAGACGTGGGTCCAGGACTCAATTTGCCACTGGAGCCAACCTGTACCTGGCTGAAGAGCCCTAACTAGGGCAAAACTGGTCCTAGGTTGCTTGTGTTCTGGTTTATTTCATCGTGACTCATGGTTCCTGATTTTTCACTTCTTTTACTCATTTTGCAAAGACTGCATTGTTAGTACATTCTTGTTGCATTTTTAAGTTGTAATTCGCATGCCTGTGTTTTTAAATTTTATAGTTTAACATTCAATAATTCATTTGACGTTTTGCTAAAACGCTTCCAATGCTTGTCACGTTAGCAGTGTGAGCAAACACACGGAACACTTTGTACATGTTTGTTCCATTGAAATGAATAAAACATGGTCACAATCAGGTTTGCACCTGTTAATATATTCACATCAACTTCGTAAAAGCGGGACAGACTAAATTCAATGCAACTGACTGCAAATCACAACTACTAGAGCGAAGTTTAGGTAGGTTCTCCCCTACTAAGCAATACGCCAGACTCCTTATCTTCAGTCTCAAACTACCATACAAGGCCTGGGTCATGCTCACCGCGGACCCATGTGCCAAGCTCAAACAAAAAAAGACACACAAATTACACATATGATGCACAATCTAACAATAACCCCCACATTTTCTTTCTTTTTTTTTGTCCTCATACATGCCACCAGAACAAATAAACTCTAGATGGGATCCCTCTGCGCCTTCCACACAAACATATTCGATGACCGCCCTGGTAGCCTGTGCCGGGCAGACAGAGTTCACCCAGAGGTAAGGCTGTCTCCTGGTCCCACTCCCGTTAACCACACTTGACAGACCACCTGTTACTAGGGAGGACCGGATAAAAATCCTCTGGCATAATCATAGGACCGATCTTAGTTCTCCCTCCAGGTCTCTAGAGCTGCCCAGATCTTATTGGCGCTTGATTTGTTACAGGCCATATCTAATTGACTGATCATGATGATATTTTTAAGACAATCTCCAAATAAGGGTGGAGCCTCAGATTCACATGCTCTACAGATTTCCCTTCTGGCAATAACTATTACATAAAATACAAATTCGAAGCAGGAGTTCTCATACAATAGTCCGGAAATAGACCAAAAAAGATTAATCTTGGGCTTACTTCAATCCGCTTCAGTAGCACATCCTCCAGGAAGCCACATACCTCAGTCCAGTATGAACCAATCTATGGGCACTTCGCAAACATGGGTTGATCGTCTGCAGCTGGGTACTTACATCTGGGACATTGATATATCCTTGTGGTCACCTTAGACAGTTTCCCCGGAGTCCGTATAGGCGGTGTACAGATGATTCCTCCTGAGGGTCGCTGGTTTAATCACTGTCTGTAACATAATAAAGGAATCACACCAGATTTTCCGTAACCCCTCCCTGTTACCTGAGAAAACACTGCCCCAGAGGTTCCCCAATTCAGAGTCCAGGCAGTCATCTGCTCCAATAAGAGCCTCATACCAGAACGAGACTTCACGTTTCTGTGGACCTGCTCTGGAGACAGAGTCAGTGATCGTACTGGCATCCTCGTTGCCCCACGACTGTGTTGCCCACCATGCGGAAAGCTGGTAAAACTTAAATCTTGTTAAAGTCCCATTAGTCAGGTTGGAAAGAGACTCCCAGCTCATAAGATGTGAGTCTTTACGGAGATCACCCCACACGGCAATACCAGCTAATTTAAGCGGCTGACAGAGTTGGTCCCTGAGACAATCCGGAGTGCCAGGGGAGTCCCAAATCAGAGCCTGTGCAGTATAGTACGGTATTCTCAAACCTCTCCTGATTACCCCCAGTTCTTAAGTGCAGCTAACTGGGTCTTGAGCTGGACTTTTTTGTAAAATTTGGGGCCACCAAATTTATAAAGGAGAGACTCCTGTCCCTGCGGTACATCATGTAACAATGCCTGAAATAAGAGGCCCTGCGAGGAAGAGTCTTATTTATTGGCCAATATTCTAAAATTCTTAACCATTACCATGCTCATGACGAGCTGAGCTGAGCTCGTCATGAGTCACGGTGCTCCGGTGCTCATGACGAGCTCAGCTCGTCATGAGCCGTGGAACACTCAGGTGCGGGGAGAATTTTCCTGCTGTGCTGAGCGTTCGATGGGAGCTGGTGCACCTGTGACGAGCTGAGCTCGTCATGAGCACACGAGCGCCGTGCCTCATGATGAGCTGAGCTCGTAATGAGCATGCGGGCACTGTGCGCGCCCCTCTCCCCCCAGTACAGCGGGGGAATTACCCCCGCAGCGAAGGGGTTAAAATGGAAGGCATGACAGTAGGAAAGTAGTTCAGGTAGGGCCAAACCCCCTAACTTCAACCCTCTCCTTAGTTTTTTCCATGCTATTCTAGGTTTTTTTTGTAGCCCATATGAAGGAACTGATTTTACCTTGGAGAGTAGCGAGATCCTTAGTATTAAAAGGTAGTGGAATTGTATTAAACAAAAAGGTTATTTTGGGCAAAATTATCATGTTTACGAGGTTAACTCGCCCATATATATTCAGTGGCAGATTCCCCAATCTCATTAGTAACTTGCAAACCTCCTTAGATACCTTCTCCCAACTGATCTTTGGTATATCCGTCAGTTTCTGGGCTAGATGGATCCCCAGATATCTCATCAGCCCCCTTGCCCCCTGTATAGTATCCGAACAATTCCACACCATTATTTCGTTTTTTTCTCTGTTAATTTTATAGCCAGAAATTTTACTGAATTCCTCAGCCAGGTCGAACAACCGAGGTATTGCCTCAACATGATTGGAGGTGTACATAAGAAGGTCATCAGCATATAGGACGATCTTAAGTTCCAAATCCGCAATTCTGAAAGGCCTGATACTGTGATCTGCTCTGAGTCCACATACAAAGGTTTCAAAATATATGTTAAATAATAAGGGTGACAGGGGGCAGCCCTGTCTGGTGCCTCTTAAAATGCTAAACCATTCAGTTAAGGCGCCATTGACTAAAACTTTTGCTCTGGGGTTCGAATAAAGAGATTTGACAGCTTCAACAAAATTAATTGGAAAACCAAACGTATTCATAGTCTCCCAAAGATACCGCCAGTTCACCTGATCAAATGCCTTAGCGACATCAATTGCGGCAATAGTAAGTGGCAACTTTTTTCCCTTTGTGACGTCTATTGCCCCAAAAGCCTGAAAGGGGAGCCAGTGAGCTGTCTTCCGGGTATGAACCCCCTCTGATCAGGGTGTATGATGGTTTTAATAATTTTAGCCATCCTAGTAGTCAGTATCCCAGAGAAGATTTTAAGGTCCGAATTTAACAGCGAGATCGGTCTGTATGATTCAATTTTTTGGGGGTCTTTATTCTGTTTAGGAATCAATGATACTGTCGCTTCAGACCAAGATGGGGGAATGCCTTCACCTTGTAGGTATATTTTATTAAAAAGGGCTTTTAATACCGGCACTGCCTGCCTCTATTCCTGATTAAATACAGTCCGTCTAGCAAAGTCAACACCTGCCCAGCTAAACAAGCTATGGCATATATAAACAATAACTTCAAGAGTAGTCAGATTCTTAATACATCCTTGCATTCTGCCACTTATATTGAACTGTGTCAGAGGTATGTGTGATTGTGGATCAGCACAACTTAATTAATTTGATGATTAAGAAGAAATCTTACCTAAGCCTTGTACTGTTCACTACACAGGGGCCGTAAAGATTGTCTTTCATGCAAGAAGCGGAGAACAGGCAAAATATAAAAGTAAACATAAAGTCACATACAATTAAGATACCACCCCAATTTTTCACAGCAGCACCCATACATTTTGCTGTACTCCAATACTTGCGTTATTTCGCTATTGTGCTGTGCTGTTGGGCGCTCTGCGAGCGAAGTAGATCTGTAGGCGCTCTCTCATCACTAATGCTTATGGATGAACTACGTGGCTCTTCTAGCAGGTTTCCTTCAGGTTGGGAGATGACATTTTAGATTTTTTTTCTCCTCCTGCTCAATGGTAGTAGAGGGAACTTTTTTTTACCTCTGCAATGTAGTGGATTTTTCCCTCTTCTGTGCTGGCAATGGTGTGTCATTTTCGCGTGGCTACGTTGGGTTTTAGTCCTTTTTAGGGGAACCTCTGCATAATATTTAGCCTCAAGGTGCCACTGCGCAGCGTCATTTGGGCCAAAAATTATAAAACAGGTTTTATAATTATTTCTGATAAATCACAGGTAAAAGGAAATTAAAGAGGTTAGTAACAGCCACTGAGATGGTTAAAATTGCTGCACATTATTTGACAATAATTTTCAATCAAAGATCTCTTTTTTTACTAACACCTTTTAATTGAGATTGTCTGTATTGTCTTTGTCATGGCTTGTAGAATCATATTTATTGTGACAAGATACGATGTAGAAGTATTGCAGGCCTAACGTGGGATTTAGTAACCCTGTCTGAATGACATTCAAAAGCAGCTTGCTTAATGCATGTGGGTTTCTTACATCAGAAAAAGCTAGCTAAGCTGCGCAAACAAACAAAGCTTCTTCTGTAATTGAATGAAACAGAGGAAGGCAAGCTCCTGTTCCGAAAACGGTTCAATTAAATAAACAACTGTAAAAAAACAACCACCATCCACCCCTCTCCAACCCAATATTGTGCCCTGAAAACAGCTGCCCTACCTTCTAATTGTTATCCAACTATGAAACGCCCCACCTAAGTCAATCTAAGTACAAACCAAGGTCAACGATATACTGTCAAAAGACTAAATCTGATTATACCAGGTGGATAGATAATCACCCATCTAATCAAGTGCAACAATTTAAAGTCTTCAGCAGCAAAGCAAACAGAGTCTTAAAGCTATTCCTGATTAAATACAGTCCGTGTAGCAAAGTCAACACCTGCCCAGCTAAACAAGCATTGGCATAGCCAGTAGGTCTCGCCTTTGGGACCTTATACGTTTTTAGTTATCCAGCACAATATCCTTGGTACAACAACAGCAACTGTTGCATGGCTAAACACTTATCAGGTCCCAAAAGCGACACCTATTGGCTTGTTGTATGAAGCCTGCCAAAACCATGGCTGCCCACAGATTTGCCCAAAACACTCTCATCCCCTACTCAGACAGGTGTACTGTGTCGGAGGTGTACAATTCCTGGTTTCTCGGATGGATTAAATCATGTTGTATGCTCTCCAGTTTGCTGTCTTTGCAAAATTTGCTCACTGCAATATTCAGCGTCCTTCTGGAGTTGTCCAGCTGGACATGGTCTCCCACCATATGATCCTGGGGATAATTTCTGATCAGTTTAGGGTTGAGCTGCAGAAAGCCCTTGTTGCTGCCATTAGCCCAAGCTGGATGTTGCTGAGGAGATCCTTCCAGCCCAACTGAGAGAGGTCATTGCCCCCAGGTGGATGATCAAGACCTACTGGTGCCCAGGGTATGATGCTCGCAGTCCGTCAAGCATCCCTGGGTAGTCCCAGCATTTGGCTTTTGGGCAATATTTGCATGTGGGAAATAAATGTGTGCCCGACAACCCTTACTATTTTGGGCCGAGCTGCTGTTCAGGCATAAAAACATGTCCGTTTTGGCCACGGCACACCCAACATCTTCTCATAGCAGTTGGGTTCTCATGTATGTCTTGTTAGCATTGGAGCACCACCTGCCCATTACCTTGATGCCATCCTCAGGTACCCCATGCTGCACCGCTGTTGTAGCCGCCCTTTTCCTAAATGAGTGGGAACCAAGTGCAGAGGTAGTAAAACCTGCCTACCTGCCCAAAGGCTTTGTGTATGATGAACATAAACTTAATTTCCTCAGCCGATCACAATTACCATTTAGGAAGAGTGCCCACCCTCATGCGGGCCGTATTGCTGAGTATTTGTAGAGGCAGCACATGGTACAGTATCTTGGATCTGCTAAGCAACGAAGCTGCACCCAGGTTCCCTTGCCTAACTAGTCCATTTTGGATCTACTGAGTAATAACAGAAATTTGTCTGACTCTGCCCTGACATCTGTCGCTTGAACCTGCTTCTTTCTTTGATGGGGCAACGAGTTCCCTTAGTTTGAATGCCCCGATAAATGCCGTTGTGAAGGTAGCCCTGAACAATTACAACTCTTTTTTTGAAAACTTATTTTTATTAAACACTGCTTCTGTTATATCCAGGATAAGGATGCACATGTACATTTCCGGGGATTACAATCAAAATATCTCCAATATTGTTACCAAAATATCCCGCGAGTACATGAAGGCTCATTACTCGTAAGGACGAGTTACTCTTGCTTATATCAGCAGTACAGTTTTTCTTTTTTCTTCTGATCTCCAAACAGTTAAACCAGCATCCCAAATAATATAATAGTAACAATAATCACAGGGAAAACACATTTTTTTAAAATCCAATCCATACTCCCATCCCTCCCTCCTTCCCTGTGGCAGCTACACAGACAGGTGGCACATTACCTCTGACCTAGGTAAGAAGCACACAAAGCACTTCACGACATAGGCCCCGAATACCTCAACAACCGCCTCACGTTCTACACTCCAACATGCAAACTCCGCTCTGCCAGCCTCGCCCTCGCCACCGTCCCACGGATCCGCAGAACCACCGCCGGAGGAAGGTAATTCTCCTACCTGGCGGCCAAGACATGGAACTCCCTCCCCGCCCACCTACGTCTTACCCAGGACCACCTCACATTCAGGAAACAGCTCAAGACCTGGCTTTTCGAGCAGTAGCAGTACCCCCCCCCCCCCCGCCCCTTGAGACCCTCAAGGGTGAGTAGCGCACTCTACAAGTGTAATGATTGATTGATTGACTCATGACTTATTCAAGAGTCATTGATTCGTGGAGTGAGAGTATGCATGATGTGGCAGTGTTATTTCGGGAGGTGTTAAAGTGGACCCAGTGCTCGGCGAGATATATGTGTACTCACAGTCTCACCCTCAAAATCTGTTGTGGACACTTCAGTCAACATTTTCCCCCATTCAAGGAGATTTCCTTCCGCATTCTCATCTGCCCGTACTGCTTTGAGGCGACATTCCCCAACTACCCACCACTCCCGCACGTCATCTCTCCATTTCTTCCACACAGGTGGTCAGGAGCTATCCTCCGTTTCACTATCATCAGTCTTAGGAAATGCTAACTTTTAGAACATCCTAGTCCCTATCTTGGGCGTTGTAAGCACACCCAGAATACAGTGCTTTATTGATGTAGCAATACGCACCAATGTAGCCGTGCCAAGAGATAACACCACCTGGTACCAGTAAAACTGCAGACGCGGACAATTCCAGACCATATGTAGAATTGTGGCGGGATCAGGATCACAACCTGGACATGCGGAAGACCACCCAGGTGTGAACCGTGCTTGCCCTAGGGGGGTAAGGTATGTGCGGTGTAGATAATAGAACTGAATTAATTTGAACCGTGCATTTCTAGTGGGTTCCACCACTTTTGCCAGTACTCTCCTCTACTCACCATCAGTCAACAGGACTGCCAGATCATTTTCCCACCTTGCCCTGATCGTGCCTAAGTTCGACCCCCTGTCTGCCTTTAGTGTTGTGTAGATTCGGGAGATGAGCCCTCGACTAGAACCCGGGTCCAGAAATGTAACCAGTGTGTTGGACTCACCTGGTTCATCGGAAAATGTCCACATCTGATGCACAGTACGTGATATTTTGGCGTACTGCAAGAATTGCCCCCGAGACACCTGGAACCAGTCCTGTGCTTCTTGAAAAGTCATAAATGTACCATTTTGATATGAATCCCCTGCCGTCTCACATCCCCCTTCGTGACACTTCAAGAGATCCATAACTCTCTGGATATTCTGAAAGCCCTTTAATGAGCGCAAGCGTAATACGCTAGCATATGGGGTCTTTCTAAAAACCAAAGTCACAGCTTGCGCCCAGACCTCTGTAACCCTACGGATAATATGTGGGCACTCTTTAGGGACTAGCGCCCATCATTAGGAGCTGCTGCAATACAATTACAACTCTAAAGTACTTTTCTTAATTATCGAAAGGCGTCGATCACCTGGATCAGTTTCTTAAAATCCATGGGGTGCCTTGTGTCTTATTTCTTTCCTTCCAGGCGCCTCCAATCCTTCATGGCTGTTCTGATGTAATGAGAGGCCGTGGGATCACTTACTGTCCTCAGCTTTGAGAAATGGGCTACTGCTGCTAAGTGGGCTTGTGCCCAGGATTTTATCTTTTTCTCCTGGTAGGCCCATCCGATGTAGCGCAACACCACCCTGGCCGTGACCCAATGACTGTAGCCCACCAACCCGCATCACAGTGTTGATACATCTGTGCTATAATCTTCCTTCTTCTTTCCCGACCCCACTTGGCATATTCCTTTCACCCCTCTCCCTTCTTTCCCCTTGGACTCTCTCCTTTAGAGTTAACAGTAGAATGTTGAGATCATTCAGTTTGGTGGAGAGTGGATGCCCAATAAAGAAGTGCCAAACCTTACCTTACTCCTGTGTGGTTCATATTTTCAACACTAGCGACGATTCTGCGCTGGGGGCATATTTGGTCATTTCCCCTCTTGTATTATCTCTCCATCATTATTCGCAGTTGGAACTCCAGAAGACGTTATTTCCACTGCATGTTAACCAACATTGTCTCTTCACGGTGGTCTCTTCTAGCTGGTCGCATTGCCTTTCCGGGGCTTCTTTGTGTGCGGAAATTCTCTTAGCCCGGTCTACCAGCGGTCCTGTCATTCCTCTGAGATAATCCTGCATCGCCTTTTCCACAGCTTCTACTTGGTTCAGTTCAACGTGATTTCTCCTCACGTCCAATTGCTCCACATCGCCTGCCTTCATCAACCTCACTCCGTTTACTTCAACCCAGGCACCGGCTTCACTCCACAGCTTCTGCCTGCGTCAGCTTTGCCTTGTCTATTTCTCCTCAGGTCCGGCTTGTTCCTCATTGCCTGCCTTCATTAGCCTGTCTCCGTAAATTTCACCCAGGTTCCGTCCCATTCCAAACTGTTTCCTTCGTCATGTCAATTTCTCCTCCGGTTCCGGCATTGCCCAGATCAGAGACACTTCTCTCTTGACATCGGCACCCGGATGTTTGTGCACTGTTCAGGAGTCGCGTCTCACCTCAGCGCCTGCTTCCCCTCAGAACAAGCTTCCACATTCTCCTCATTTGTTCGTGTTTTGCACACATCGGAGTTTCTGCCATTGTCAGTGCGCAGGCCGGGTGCCTCTTTATCCCCGAGGTTTACAAGAATATGTAACTGAAGTTTTCCCGTTTTGCCTCCCTCCCATTCTCAGTTTGCTTCCCTCCTCACCTTCTTCCCACTACTTTCTTCTGCTTAAGGTGAGAATTTCAGCCACAACA
This sequence comes from Lissotriton helveticus, assembly GCF_964261635.1. Classification (NCBI taxonomy): domain Eukaryota; kingdom Metazoa; phylum Chordata; class Amphibia; order Caudata; family Salamandridae; genus Lissotriton; species Lissotriton helveticus. The sequence goes on along the minus strand of NC_136068.1, from coordinate 1,473,033,223 downwards.
CACCTACTGGCCTACATAGCACTGCTTCCTTGGTGTTGCTCATCATCGTTGGACAGTGTCTTTGCCATCCTGCTTTAATTTTTTTGACTATGGGACGGGAGGGCATATTGCATGGTGTAATGTTTAACTTTCTCTGCCTACCTTGCTGGTAACTGTAATTACTACTGTCTTGGCATATTGTATGGTGTACTGTTTGACGTTCTCTGTCTACCTTGCTGGTAATTGTATTTACTACTGTCTTGGCCTTTACCCCTTCATTTTCACTTACGTCATTTTCTATCACTATGATGGTGGCTGCAAGCATGAGTCAACCCCCGACTTTCCTCAATGAGATTGGTGATTCAGAAATATGTTGGAAAGACGTAGCCGAGTGGATGATGAACAGCCGCCTGAAACTGAATTCAGACAAGACGGAAGTCCTCATCCTGGGATCTTCGCCCTCCGCCTGAGACGACTCCTGGTGGCCCCCTGCCCTGGACAGCGCACCCAAACCAACAGACCACGCACGCAACCTGGGCTTCATCCTGGACTCGTCCCTCTCCATGACCAGACAAGTCAACGCCGTCTCCTCGTCATGCTTCAACATCCTATGCATGCTACGTAAGATCTTCCGGTGGATCCCCGCCGAAACCAGGAAGACGGTCACCCAGGCCCTCGTCACCAGCCGACTGGACTACGGCAACTCCCTCTACGCCGGAACCACAGCCAAGCTCCGGAAAAGACTCCAACGCATTCAGAACGCCTCAGCACGCCTCATCCTGGACATTCCCCGACACAGCCACATCGCCGGACACCTGAGAGACCTGCACTGGCTCCCCGTCAGCAAGAGAATCACGTTCCGACTCCTCACCCACGCACACAAAGCTCTCCACAACCAAGGCCCAAGCTACCTCAACAACCGCCTGACCTTCTACACTCCCACCCGCCAGCTTCGATCGACCAGCCACGCCCTCGCCGCCGTCCCCCACATCCAAAGAGCCACAACGGGAGGAAGATCCTTCTCCTACCTGGCGGCCAAGACATGGAACTCCCTCCCCATCCACCTCCGTCTGACCCAAGACCATCTCTCCTTCAGGAAGCAACTCAAGACCTGGCTGTTCGAGCAGTAGCGGACCCCCCTCCCCCAAGCGCCTTGAGACCCTCCGGGTGAGTAGTGCGCTATACAAATGCTTTGATTGATTGATTGATTGAAAGAATGGGTCAACATATTTGAATCCTACTTAATTGCTATAGGGGGGAAGTGTTTCACAGCATTGCGCAAGCAACATATTCTTCTTCATAACTTGGGTGTGCATGGGTGAAAAATATATTAGACATTACCAGAGCCTCAAAACGAAGGAGGGGGAGATATAGAGGGAGTGGACATTTTTGTTAACACTATGCTTAACCCGTTAAGTGCTGCCATCGGCCGTTGAACGTTCGGAGCACTACCTGGCTGGTGCTGTGCACATTCAACGGCCGACACAGCCCCGCCCGTTTTTAAAACGGCCGCACTGCCGCGAAATCGGGGCAGCGGCCAACGGGATAAACTGGAAATACATTTTGGGGACAATATCAATGCGGTTTTTGAACATCACACATTCTTTACTAGTCACAAGGCAAGCAAGAGTCAGTAACCAATTACATTGCAACACTTAGGGGTCTTAGCCAGTTATGTGATTTTGGCAACCTTGCAGACTCTCTCATAAGAGATCAATTGGTGAGATGCACAAACAATGTGTGCATTCAGGAAAGCTACTAGCCAAAAATCCTAGCCTTAGAGAGGTGGTTGCCATTGCCCAGTCAGTGGAACACATAGCTAAGTGCATTAAAGAGATGAAATCCCTCACAGAGTAAGTAACCAATTTTCAGGAAAAAGGTGAAGTCTACAAGGTAAAGGAAAAAGAGAATGTGCACAACACAGATCCTGTAAATGAAAGGAAATTCAAATGGAGGAACAAGGAACACTCCTAAAACATTTGAATTTCCTTTCATTTACGCGATCTGTGTTGTGCACATTCTCTTTTTCCTTTATCTTGTAGACTTCACCTTTATACCTGAAAATTGGCGTGTGCTGTTCTTTAGCACACGTTGTGTTTGGAAACTGTCTCTACGCTTTTGTTAGTAAAGCGCGGGGCAGACTGTGGGCTTTTGTTTAAGTATTGCTGTTAATCGGAACCCGTGAAAGGGCTCTGATTAACAGCAATACTGAAACAAAAGGCCACAGCGGCTGGGGAAACGAGCGGAACAGAAGGCAAAAGGGGCACAAAAACAAGGAAAACAAGCATTTACAATGCAATGGTTTCGCCTTTGGAAAAGTTAGAGCTATTGGCATTGCTCATGACATTTCTTTTTTTTTTTACTTATAAATAAATGGCATTGTTATTTACATTGCCAACAGCTCTCACAGCCCACACAGCTCTCACAGCTCTCACAGCCCACACAGCTCTCACAGCCCACACAGCTCTCACAGCCCACACAGCTCTCACAGCCCACACAGCTCACAGCCCACACAGCTCTCACAGCCCACACAGCTCTCACAGCCCACACAGCTCTCACAGCCCACACAGCTCTCACAGCTCTCACAGCCCACACAGCTCTCACAGCCCACACAGCTCTCACAGCTCTCACAGCCCACACAGCTCTCACAGCCCACACAGCTCTCACAGCCCATACAGCTCTCACAGCCCACACAGCCCACACAGCCCACACAGCTCACAGCTCACACAGCTCTCACAGCTCTCACAGCCCACACAGCTCTCACAGCCCACACAGCTCTCACAGCCCACACAGCTCACAGCCCACACAGCTCTCACAGCCCACACAGCCCACACAGCTCTCACAGCCCACACAGCTCTCACAGCTCTCACAGCCCACACAGCTCTCACAGCTCTCACAGCCCACACAGCTCTCACAGCCCTCACAGTTTTCATTCTCTCTTATGGATGTGTAGGTGAACTGCTCTGGAAGCACCAACTTGTTGGAAGTCTGCCTCTAGGGAGGAGTGGTGTGTGGGGAGGGGTTAAAGAAAGTACACTAGGCATACTGATCATAGGACATGCGAAAGAAAAGTCCACCTGAATGTTAAGCAGATTCCCAGCATTCCTCAGACTTCACCTGTGATCTGTGGCAGCATACCGTTATGCCTCTTCAATGCCGTGTTCCACGGAGCCCTGCTGTGCTCCTCTGAGAGAAATTCCTCTGATCCTTACTTTGAAATGCCCCCATCGGAACCTCTTGAGCACCCGCTGCTGGATGTCTTCTAAAGACGGTTCTAACTCAAGCTAAGGTTAGCATGCTTTGATGCTATACGCTGAAGTACACTCATTCCCCTTACTCGCCCAGCTATGGTGTGATGTCAGACACGCCTCAAAATACTGGTTCCGGTGCCAACTATAATTGAACTTGGGATACTGGTAGGGGTGAAAAGGACTGCACATCAGTCCAATCCATGACAGAACGTAAAGCAAGCCATGGCAGGTGCATGGCAGTTCGACGGCTGACACTACAGGTGCAGGCACACCCGTCCAATGGCAGAAGTACTGAGGCTGCCATGAATCTAAAGTTCTGTACTGCCATTTACCAACCTGTGTTGCTGTTTTCGCTTCCATTTAGCATTTGTATATTGTGCAAATGGGAAACAGTTAGCATTTTCACAGATGCATATCTACAGAGGTCAGGGAATTAAGCCAATTGGTAGCGTCTCTATCTCACAGCTGGTCTGCTGTCAAACGCTTCAACTGAGTGGCTAGGGAGGAAGTAAAGTATAATTACGCTGGACAGCAAGAGAAGGGCGTGGCGTAATGTCATCCCTGCGATGTATTCCTCAGGGAGTCATTGTACATTCTAGACATCTTTCCCAGGCAAATCAGAGGTTGGCATATACTTTGGTAGACTTTGCTCGCCTTGACTGACTGGTGCAACTACCACGTACTGGAAGCTAGCCAATGTGCCCTTGGCTTTCAAGGCAAGGTGTCTAAAACAGCCTAAAGGAGGAGGTGGGAAGGCGGCACCCAGAAAAGACACAGCCCAGCCAGGGCACAACAAAGTCAAAGTACTAGAACCGGGAGATGATTAATTCCTATGTTGAGAAAGAAAGAGAAGAAGGACTAGGAATGGCTATGGGATTCGGATCATGATAAGAGTGCTTGCACTGCCTGTCAGGCCCATCCGTTTTATGGCCTCACATAAAAGTGTAGCATTAATCCTGTCACGCTGAACGCAAGAGGTACCGCTGGGAACATGCTCTAGCAGTAGTGTGTTGTGCATATATATGGAGGGTAAAACCGTTTGGGTGAACAGGTGGCACAATACTGTGCATCAAGGGTGGACAGTTATTGGCAACAAGGCACTATTTAGCTATTTCGATTCGATGCCACTGAAAGAAGAGTGATGCACGCGGGGTGGGGGTGAATGGCCGACATTTGCGTATTGGATTAAAGGTGCGCTATGCGGAGAAAGGTCCGTTTGGATTTGTCTCAAAGACCAAAGATCACGAAAGGGGAGGTAATAAGTATTGTTGTGGCTTCTAGGTGCACGCCATGGCAGTGCTCGCTAACGCCAAAGCTGTCCTTTGCCACGTGTTTTTTTAAATGTAATATTTGAAATGGTTTTGTTACCAACCGAACCCTGGAGATGCGATGAAAGTAACACAGTCAAAGGTCACTCTTCGCCCTTGCTAGTCTGCACACTGCTCATTCGTGGCGCCTGCCTCTCCGACAGATGCCACTCGCAAACTTTCAGTCTTGCTGCTCCCCGCCGGCCCCGCTGTGCTTGGAGTCCAAGGAGAGTGATGAAAGCGCGTCGAGCGGGAAGCGCGGAAATAATTAAACAAGCGCTGGGAAACAGGGATGGAAGACGGGACGGGGGAGGGTCAAGGGGAGAGAGAGAGAGAGAGGAAGGGCAAAGGGCACATCCTATTACTGGGAGGGGGGGTCAGTGGTGCTCTTGAGGGTCGTGGCGGCAGCAGGTGGTGCGTGGGCGGGCCATGTGACACGGGGGGGGCAGAATCACCAATGGCAAGGGTGGGGACTGAGCCTGTGAGTGCAGATGCGGTGGGAACGCGGCAGACCGGGTGGACCCGGGGGACCTTATTTGCTAAGGGTGGTCGCCCTGGGAGAGGTACGATTCCTGTCCACTGGAGCTCGGCTCTGGAGACAGGCCTGTGTTTGTCGGGGGTCTGCCTCGATGGGTGTGGTGTATGCTCAGGAGGCAGGCGGAGGGAAGTTTAGCAGTAAGTCAGCGGACGGAGGCACGTTACAGACGGACTGAAGGGAGCTCCCGGGGGACAGCACGGCAGCAGCAGCAGCGCCTCCTCCCCTGACACATCACAGGCCGTCAGTGTGCAGCCCGAACCGGCGGGAGGTAGATGGTCAGGACTCCGGAGCCCGCAGTCCCGGTAAGGACCGAGCAGGTACTGCAGGATTGGGACTGGTACCGGGTGGAGACCGGAGACACGGACAGGGGGAGGGGGGGGGGGGGGGCGGGTACGGACAGCGCGAGGGGGGGCGGGAACGGACAGCGGGAGGGGGGGCGGAAATGGGCACACGGACAGCGTCACCCCACTCCTACAAAAGACACTTCGAAACTGACCAAAACATGACGGAAAAAAAACAAAAAACACGCCTACAGCCGCATGACGTGGGCAAAAGCCTAAAATTCTCGGGAACGCCCACGAATCTGCTCCGGCATTAACGGACAGATCTCTGTTCCAATGGCTAGCCTCCATTTATGGAGCTAGCCAATGGAACAGAGAGGCGGGACTACACACAGCATACTCTAAACAACAGTTTTCGCCTGCGCGAAACGCTGCTTGCGCAGCTTTCGACAGGCGAAACCTAAAAACGAGTGGCACAGAGGGCAGAAAGGCACAAAAAACGAGTGGGCCAGAGGGCAGAAGGGCACAAAAAATTTGGGAAAAATGAGTGGGACCGAGGGCAGAAAGGCACAAAAAAAGAGTGGGATAGGGCAGAAAGGCACAAAAAACGAGGGAAAAACGAGTGGGACAGAGGGCAGAAAGGCACTAAAAACGAGTGGGACAGAGGGCAGAAAGGCACAAAAAACGAGTGGGCCAGAGGGCAGAAGGGCACAAAACAAGGGAAAAATTAGTGGGACAGAGGGCAGAAAGGCACAAAAAATGAGTGGGACAGAGGGCAGAAGGGCACAAAAAACGAGGGAAAAACGAAGTGGGACAGAGGGCAGAAAGGCACAAAAGACGAGTGGGACAGGGGGTAGAAGGGCACAAAAAACTAGGGAAAAACGAGTGGGACAGAGGGCAGAAAGGCACAAAAAACGAGTGGGACAGAGGGCAGAAGGGCACAAAAAACGAGGGAAAAACGAGTGGAACACAGGACAGAAAGGCACAAAAAATGAGTGGGACAGAGGGCAGAAAGGCACAAAAAACGAGTGGAACACAGGACAGAAAGGCACAAAAAAAACAAGTGGAACAGAGGGCAGAAAGGCACAAAAAATGAGGGGAAAACGAAGTGGAACAGAGGACAGAAAGGCACAAAAAACAAGTGGAACAGAGGGCAGAAAGGCACCAAAAACGAGTAGAACAGAGGGCAGAAGGGCACAAAAAACGAGGGAAAAACAAGTGGAACAGAAGGCAAAAGGGGCAGAAAAACAAGTGGCACAGAGGGCAGAAGGGCTCAAAAAATGAATGGCACAGAGGCAAAATACAGAATACAGAAATATAGGGGCAGCTGAGAACAGAAGGCAGAACGGGCAGAGAGGCACGGGGGCAGCGAGGGGAACAGAAGGGAAATCTGGGCAGAGACATGGGCAGCAATGGGTACAGAAGGAAAGACCGGGCAGAGAAAGCATGGGGACAGCGATGGGAACATAGGGAAGAAAAAGGGGCGCAGATTTTCGTGCTGCTGTCTGATTGCTCACTTTCCACAAGCCCTTGCGTACCACTAAATAATACACTGCTGTATGCATACATGTCCATGCCAATAGACCCAATTCAGGCTGTCACCCTCTTGAAATTGCCTCTGCTTCAAAAAGCGTTTTTAAAAAGAAATTTAAGTTGTACAGTAGTGATTCAGTGGGGTACCTCAGGACAGGAGTCAAACGTTTGGGAACCACTGTCTAAAAACACACAGTGACCAATGTTCGATGTTGCTGTACATTGTAAAGAGGAGGGGGGGTCCACTTCCTCACATTACTGACGATCGTCTACCTGAACACTTTCAGATTACTAAATCAGTATGACCCATCAACAACATGCTGGGGAAATAATTGACAACGGTGTATCACATATGCACCAGTTTAAGATATAGATTGTGATCATTACAGTGCTTACACTCAGTCATTGCAAATACAAACAGGAATGGATGAGGCATTTCTGGATTCTTTAATGCATGCATAGCATTTCAGTAAACACACACTGCGCTGGTCAGCCTCTCCTAAAATCAGGCACTATGATACGTCGGGGAAGTCCGTGATGTGAACATTAAAATAAAGCAACCTACTTTGCTTTAACTTTGTACTTTTTTCTGGAATGGCTTCCTGCACAACTTGATTTAACACGTTATTAGTGTATTTATTTAATGTGCAATACTGATGTAGCCCATCAAATAGTTAAATATAAAGCATACTCTTTGATGTAACACAGACTGCCGGGTTCCCCACTTGACCAAACTGTGTGATCCTAGGCAGTTATTTTATTTCACAGTGCTTCCTTTTTCCTTCATTTGACAACAGCTTTGAATCCACAATTTCAGTATGTGTACAGAACAAAAGCATTTCACTCCTTAGGGTATCCATTTTTGGAATTGTGAGTCTGACATTTTTTTACATGACGTTTGTTGCATGAATTACATGCCAATATCATGCGCCTCAGGCTGGACCAAGGTTTCAGATTGCTTATGTGTCATTTTCATAATGTCAATGTACTTATGATTAGCATTTGATGGCTAAGGGTGACATTTTCTTGGGAACAAAATTAAAGCAATGAAGATGTGGGGAATATGTAAAAATCTCTGCAAGTAAAACAAGATTGAAGGTTATTCCTCTTGATGCAGGTTTTTAAATTTAAGGCTCCGTTTTTAAAAATGTTTTATTTGCTGTTCAAAAACCCCCTTAAGTTATTACAATCAAAAGCTGTCACTCTTCCGCTAGGGAGGTCTGTCGCAGGTTTTCTGCCATTGCAATGAATGGAAATGCAGGTGTTTGGTAGTTAATAGGTTACTGTTCTATATTAGGATTTAAAGGTATAAGCTGCAAGTAACAAAATGAGCTTTCTAGTTACATTGCATGTGATTTTTGATCTGCATGGTTTACCAGCTTTTCATCAGGCATTTTAACCTCCTCGGCTACTTAATGAGTCAACTTCCAGTAGGCAAAACTTAGATCTCTCTGCAGCAGGTCCATCATTCTTCAGTTATCTTGCCATATTTATGGTGCCTGAAAATTGCTTGAACGTAGTTATCATATTTTTTGCGCGCCACCGCAGCATCTTCAGGTGGGATCTTTTGATGGATTGTGTGCTTCTCAGCCAGCCTGTGGGTTACCTTGTTCACCCACCTCAACCATTTGCACAGTTTGTATTTTGTGTTACAACTTCTGTGATGCCGCTTTCCTCTGGGATTCAGATTTATAGACCAGTTTAAGATAATGGATGCTAAGAATGGAACACATGGGCATACCCCTGTTTGTCCTAGGCTGGAATCCCAGGTAATTATTTGGTCATTTTTCCTATTGGGCCTCTAGACCGGTCCCATGCATAGTTTGTCATTCTTCGGGCGTTTGCTGACTTACTTGTCTTCGCTTGAAGGTTTCCAGTTTGTAAGGTATTTGAATTTGAGTGGTCAGGTGCGAGTACCACAAAGACAAGGTAATTCTGTTTAAGTTCCTTATTGGGTTGGGGGTTGCTGGGTAAATAGATTCACAATCTGCACCCCTTTTTCTTTTGCAGGTTCGTGAGACCGTACTACAAAGACAATTGCACAGGCAGATGTGAGTACAGGCAGAACAAACCGGTAATTGTTTGGTAGAGTTAAACTAGTGCATTTTCAGTTGCAGGTTTCGCAGAAAGTACCCCACACATTTAAGCAGGCGTACGTGAGTACACACAGAAGAGGTAATTGTTTGGTTGCGTTAAACTTTGGTGCATTTTGAACATTGTAGTACCTTATATACTTACCCATGTTTTCTTCTGTTGCAGGTGTTGCAGCCAGAACCCCATACATTGGAGAAGTGTGGCTCAATGGTTAGAGCGGCAGACCCTGATGCAGAGGTCTGGCCCAGGACCAGGGTTCAATTCCCGCCTCGGCGGGTCTTGGGCTCAATTTCCCCGGACCTGATAATTCTCGCCTCGGTGCCTAGTCTAATCATGGGTCCCACTCTGTGACTCTGGGCAATAGCTTGCTTAATCTCCACAACGGCCCCAGCAGCGCTGTGGATTCCTGGCTTCACCTTGGGGGTGCCCAGGAGTGGACATTTCACAGAAAAGCCAGGATGGGTTCCGCAGCGGTATGAGTACAGCGCTACGAGGCCTCCGGGTAGAAGTGCGCTATATAAAATACAAACATTTACATTTACATTTAAACAGGCGTACGTGAGTGCTAGCATAAGAGGTAATTGTTGGGTTGAGTTAAACTGTGGTGCATCTTGAACATTGTAGTACCATATATACTTACCCATGGTTTCTTCTGTTGCAGGTTTCGCAGCCAGAACCCCATGCATTTAAACAGGCGTACGTGAGTGCAAGCAGAAGAGGTAATTGTTGGATTGAGTTAAACTGTGGTGCATCTTGAACATTGTTGTATCATATATACTTACCCATGTTTTCTTCTGTTGCAGGTTTCGCAGCCAGAACCCCATACATTTAAACAGGCACACGTGAGTGCAAAGCAAATAGAATGGAAGTAGTTGAACGCCAAAGATATATGCCTGAGGAGCTAAAGATTCTCATCAACAACGTGTTGCTGGCAGTCAAGATGAATACTTCAATGTTATCTGTACAATACATCCATGACCACCTACCTTTGTATGTGAAGATACCAGACAGCTGGAGGAGCAAGAACTATGCCTTTGAGTTCCTTGAGGCCATCAATAGCGTGATACACTGTGAAGCTATGACAGAACTTCGGCAAGCTTTGTATCACACCTTGATAATTGATGAGAGCACAGAAATTTCTGTTACAAAAATGCTCATCCTGTACTTCAAGTTCCGACCTGTAATATCAACAGAGCACAAAATGCAGTTTGGGGGAATAGTGAAGCTGACTAGCTGTAATGCTGAGGCTATCACTACTGCCGTGAAAGAATTCTACACTGCCAATGAACTGGACCTCATGAAAATGGTCCTGTTCACATCCGATAGTGCGTCTGTGATGCTGGGTAAGAATAATGGTGTTGCTACTTGCCTTAAACAATCCATTCCTCATCTAGTTGAGCAGCATTGTGTCGCCCATCGAGAAGATTTGGGAGTTGATGATGCCTGAAGAGGGTTCCAATGATTAAAGAGATGGAGACGTTATTGAGGACTGTCTACGCTGTGTTCTCCAGATCTCCTGCAAGGAAGTCCAAGCTGGATGAAATTGCATCGGTCACTGAATGTGAAGTTGTCTCTTTTCGACCACTGAATGAAGTCTGGTGGCTTTTAAGGCATTTTGCTGTTGGTGCACTAATTCGTAATTACGAGACTGTTCTTAAGTACTTTGAGCATGAGAAAGTTGAGGAGAATGATCCAATTGCTAAATATTGTTATAAAAAGCTATCGGAATCCAACTACCATATTTCCCTTGCAGTACTTAATGACATTCTGGGTGAATTTGCATCTTTGTGCAAACTATTCCAAAAAAGTTTGTTGACTACTGTTGAAGCTGTACAGTATGCAAGAGCAAATATTGGCCAAATTAAGCAACAGTATTTGGGGGACACTGTCTTTTGGAGCAGCAATATAAGAGAGCTGATGGTGGTGCCTATTTTGTCTTTTGTTTCCCTTCTTTGTGAGCACATGCAAAAAAGGTTCTCTGAAGATGAGTTAAAAGAATGGGCCAGTTTTGAGATCCAGGCAATAGCCACACAATCACATTTTGATTTTTGGACTGAGAATATTGAAAGACTTGTTGAAAAGTATAAAAATGTCTTGGCCCTGGGTTATTGTGAAACACCAGAAGATGTTGTTCGACAGTTGTAGTTGTAGTTGTAGTTGAGCTTATATAGCGCACAGCTACCCGCAGTGGGTGTCCCGGCGCTTGCTTAGGGAACCCGTCCTGGTATTCCCCTGTGAGATAGCAGGGTATCCACAAGGTGAAAGTCAGGCATCCCGCCGCGAGGGGCCGTTGTGGAGATTAAGCAAGCTATTGCCCAGAGTCGCAGAGTGTGAACCCGTGAGTCGAGGAGGCACCGGGGCGAGAATTATCGAGTCCGTGGAATTTTTTTTTTTAGCCCAAGACCCGCCGAGGCGGGGAATTGAACCCTGGTCCAGGACCGATCTCAGCTTCCGGGTCTGCTGCCTCTCAGTCCAGAGACTATAAATATGTTGTGGCAGAACTTGTAAAGGGTGGGTTATTTACCACCTTTCAAGACATGGTGAATTTCACTGTACGCAATGCTGCTCAGTATAGTGTGGTGTGAAGCTTGTTTCCTTCCCAGTGTAAGAATTGGCTTTTGTAGTCTGGTCTGCCCTGTTCCCATGATGCACTGGGCCAGGGACAGACTAATTTGCATACAGCCAGGTTCTGAAACTGGGATGGTGCAATGAGCTAAAAAACGGTGTTGGATCTAGCCCTGATCTCTTGACTAGGTGAGAGTATTCTGCTTAATTCAGAGACTCTGTCCATCACCACCCCTTGTTGTAAATTAGTGTGGTGTCTCAGCTTGTTGATGTCTGCGCCACATTTCAAGCATCTAGTGCAGACTGTGAACGAGGATTCAGCCTCATGAATACTATCAAGAGTAAATTGAGGAATAGACTAGAGCAGAAGCATTTGGATATGCTGATGAGGACAAAGGCCTACCTCCTGAATGGGAAAGTTGACCTAGACCGAGTTTATCAGCACTGGAAAAATGGCAAGGATCGCCGTGAGAAGCAACTCTGTCACCCATCTAGTGACCCCACTTGACGTGTCTGATCAGCCCTCTCCCTTCTTGTGTATATGTGATATTGTATAGGCTCGCAACATTTCCCCACCCAATGAACTGTGCTCCAGTTAAGAATATTTATTAAACTCTTATGATGGTACCACCATTGAAGTCTTGTGCTTTTCTAAACTTGAAGTGTACTTGCCAGTGTAACCAATTCATGTCATGGCGTGATTATCCAGTTTGCAAACTGCCCTTAAGACCCTTATTGTGGACTTGTATGTGTGAAAATGCACCATCTTTTCACTTTTTAAAGTAAACGTTTTGAGTGCTATTTGACGCCGCAGACACACGCGGTTTGGTTCCTGGCGCACATAGCCATGGTTGCAGCGCACAGAGACCCTCCACTGCCGCACACAGAGGAAAAAAATGAGAGGGAACATTGCTCTTGACCCAGTATAGCACCGAAGCTGTGCCTTCCAGCCGCGTCCGTAATTGGCTATTTGTTTGGACGTGACACTGGATACTCTCCAAATGCGGAATCACTTGACCCCTTGGGTCAAAAATGAATCACACCTGGCCAAGTCCCTTTTTACTTCTGCCAACAGCCTCACGGGTAGTGTTTCTCTCTTAACCCACTGTTAGTCTTGTTTAGCGCCTCGCAAACACCCGTCCTGCAGGATGACCCTTGCTGCAAAGTTCAGCTTGCTTATCATCCTCTGCAGTTCCTGAGAGTTCCCATCTCTCTACTGCACAGAGTCCTGCTCTCCTCTCTCAATTCACTGACTTTATCCTCCAGCAGCCTGAATGTGCCTGCTAGGAAATCATCTAAATAAAGCAATTTCCCCCCTTGAGGGTGCCGCCTGTGCTAGGCCCATTCCAAAAAGGAACTGAAACCCTTGAAATTTGAGTAGGATATGGAACACCACATTGGCATCACTTTGTCAAAGTAGGTCTGCCCGTCGTACTGGAAGCCCAGAAAATGGTAACAGTCTGGATGAACTGGGAAGAGTCAGAGAGTTGGCTTAATGTCCGCCTTCAAAATGAGGGATCCCCTACCTGTTGCCTTCACTAAGTCTAACGTAAAACAAACAAGGGCTGGCTCTGATCAGTAAGGCTGAGCCGAATTATCAGATAACAAAAACAAGGTGCCAATACTGATATCAATAATTTAAATCACAACTAGTCATCCAAATCAAGACAGGCAATTCAAGAATGGGAAACGCTATTTAATAGCAGTTTATTTCAATGTTAATACAAAACACTCTTTTCTAAATTCATTACATAGTAAACAAGGAACATTGAAGCATTATAGGACACACCACACTACCATCACTTAAAAACATCCATTCAAAAGCTCAGGCATATCACAGTCAAACAAAACAACACACTCATACAGAAATATTCACACACGTTGAAGAGACTTACTAAGCCACAGTGAAAAGGACCTAGGTCTGCTTCTGTTTTCAAAATCAAAAGTGCAAAGTCACTTTAAACTAGTACATTCCTATGTATCTATCATGTTTGATGACAACCAATAACAATGAATCACAATAAGGTAATGTACAACATGGAGCTCCAGGTTCAATTATTTAAACACCCAGATACTCAAGCAGACCAACTAGGAATGGGCCTACGCGTTTCGAATCCCATATCATTCATGAGGGATTCTCCTCAGGGCCTCGACATATCCGAGTTACTGGGAGCATAGAGCGTTCCTTGGTATATACCCAAGATGGAGGAAAGGGGGCCTCGAAGGACTAATTTTGAGCCGGCGATAACATCAATGGTTTCGCGCTTGGAAATACAAGAAAGGAGTTTTTTTTACGGCAGTTGGGTGGCCAATTGTACAGTGTTCTTTGACGTGCGAAGGACGAACTCAGTAAACGTTTTTATCAAGTCCCGTGTTCCTCGTATCTTCTATTTCCGGATGCTGTTACTCAAAGCAATATGTGGTGACACAGCCACTATTATTTTATGTGGTTGTTTCGGGACCGGTATTGATGTATACAGTCATACGGTTTTAACACTCGGTCGCTACTATTTCATACAGTAGTTTCGGGGCCGGTCTTGGTGTAGGCAGTCGTACACTCGGTTGATTAAGACTGTTAGGGCCCGATGTAGGTGGCAAATACCGGTCGGAAACGGCAGAATTCGGCCGTTTCCGACCGGTATTTGGCATCTTGAGATGTAGGGGGCCAGATTTTACAGATTCTGTAAATTTACCGATTCGGTAATTCCCAGATGTAGGTGGGACTCTTCTGAGTCCCAAAGGCCCTACAAATTTGGTATTTTACCACCCAATCCAATTGGGTGTTAAAATACCGAATTCAGGTGTGCATGCACATGTGTGCATGCACACCTAGCCATGTGACAGACAGACATGCCCTTAGGGCATGTCTGTGTGTCACATGGCGCACATGCCTATTTTTGGGGGGGTGCTAGAGGGTGTCAAAGTGACACCCCCCGCAACCCTTGCAAAATTCGGTATTTACCGATTCTGTAATTACAGAATCGGTATTGCCCATTGATTCCTATGGGCTTTAAGGCCCATAGGAATCAATGGGCAATACCGATTCGGTATTTACAGATTCGGTAAATACCGAATCTTAACGATTCGGTATTTACAGAATCTGTAATACCTACATCTCCCCCCTTCATATTTACCGACTCTTAAATACCGAATCGGTAAAATTCGGTATTTAAGAGTCGGTAAATAGGAATTACCTACATCTGGCCCTTAGCGTTTTAAGGGCAGTAGGCGGTCCGAAACAATGTCCAGAATCTTCTATCTTCGACGGCACCTCCGTGGTTAGAACCTCACGACGATGTGAATGGCGTCTACACGGGCACTGCTTCCTCGCGCATGCGTGTTCAATGTTGTATATTACCTTATTGTGATTCATTGTTATTGGTTGTCATCAAACATGATAGATACATAGGAATGTACTAGTTTAAAGTGACTTTTCACTTTTGATTTTGAAAACAGAAGCAGACCTAGGTCCTTTTCACTGTGGCTTAGTAAGTCTCTTCAACGTGTGTGAATATTTCTGTATGAGTGTGTTGTTTTGTTTGACTGTGATATGCCTGAGCTTTTGAATGGATGTTTTTAAGTGATGGTAGTGTGGTGTGTCCTATAATGCTTCAATGTTCCTTGTTTACTTTGTAATGAATTTAGAAAAGAGTGTTTTGTATTAACATTGAAATAAACTGCTATTAAATAGCGTTTCCCATTCTTGAATTGCCTGTCTTGATTTCTTTCACTAAGTCTAAGGCATCCTCAGCAGTGGAGTAACCCAGCGAGCATGCTTCTGGGCTGAACCCATCGTTTACTGATGTGACGTCTGGGAATGAAAGGTAATGGATGAGCCTGTACTGTATTTCTTGGGAACCACCCCAAGCAGTGAAATTATTAAGTGCTTGGGAAAGGGAGGGGGAGGGGTGGTCTTCTATGCAGCCCAGGTTCTTTTTTTTCTTGATTTTTTGCTGCACCACCTCTATGTGCTCTTGTGCTGATTTCAATTTTCTTTTTACCCCCGGAAGAGAAACCCACAAAAGGGATTATGAAGCCTTCCTCAAAGCCCTTTACAAGTAAGCTAGCATCTTTATTTAGGTAGTCATTGGCTAGCCATCTGAGTAGGTGTGTGTTAATCGGTGATCTGGCTAGCTTGACACTTGCCCATTCTCTGTGGCTCCCACCTAGGTTTCTCTACTATACCAGTGCTTCTTATTCTTTTCTCTCTTGTCCCAGTGATGCTTGTCCCGCTTGCAGCCTGATGCTGGTTGATCTCCCACAGGAAGAGCTGGCATGTCAAAATTTGCATGCTGCCCCCCACGTGTATTCGTCAGCAGATTGCTGCTGGCCTCCGGTCACTGGGCATTCTCCAATTGTGAGATGCTTTGCGACTATGTGATAGCCTCGTTTTGCTTCCCTTCTAAAATGGGTGGACCAAAAGGGCTGCTCGCCCTTCCCCTTGCCTGCACATGACTTTACCTTTTTGGCCACCATCATTTTGTGGATATACCCAGCGACATCCTCCTCATTTTACTCCAACTCAGGGTGTGGCTGCATTTTTAGTCTGAAGTCCTAGTCATATTCAAGCCAAGTATCATCTGGTAATTGCCTCTGCGCCTCGTGTATTTTAGCCTCATAAAGTCAGAAGCGCAGTGGGGGAACTTTTTGACGATGACACATGGCATTACCCTGAAAGTTGTTGAAGTTTCTTTTGTTGGTCATTCTTTTCCTTTCCTGAATGTCTTCTTACATATCACATTGAAGCAAGTCTAAGCCCTCTGTATTTCTCAGAGCGTAAACATTTTGATAAATTCCTTCTTCTGGATTCTCTCCTTAACTGCCATGGGGATAAGGCTTGCTAACCTTGTCATCTTAGTGGTCATGGAGGGCTGCCCCAGTGAGGGTCTCCTATATGCTTCGGTCGCTTTCCCTGTGGATGTGGAGCTATTTGCTACATTTGCCGTGCTCACTACTGCACAGCCCCAGGCCGCGGTGAGTGATATTAAATACCCTGCTCAGCCTGCCTGTCTCCCTCCCACTGGTAGGCTGGAACTCTGTTGAGAAAGCCCGTTCTTCCATTGCACCATTGCCGCTGAACAGTATTGAGCAAAAAGATTTTAAGCATCTTGAACAATCGCGCTTACATGCTCACCATCAGATCCTTCTCTCTAGCCACACTGCAGGATCCCGCCATCGCCGAGATGATCGGATCCTGGCTGCTGGTCTGCTCGCCACAGCCCCTTCTTGCTCATGCCCCTTCGAGGTGACTAGTCATCCTTCCTCTGGGGTTTCCTAGGATGCTTGATTCCAGTCCAGGGAAGACATGGCTTGGCAGTTCGGGCTGGACTGTTCACATGAGCCACAGGGTCAAGACTGATTTGCATATGGCCATGTCTGAACTGGGGTGGCGTGGTGAGCAAAGTAATGATGGATTAAACCCAGATCTGTGACTCGGGGTGAATGTTTTGCCAATGTGCAACATTCCGTCCATCACCTTGTGTGTTTTGCTGTTCGCCCTATGTGGGAAGGGTTTGCCCAGACATGGGTCTCTTGCTCACTATGCCACTGGAGTCAAGCTATCCTGGCTGATGACAGCTGATAGTCAGAAACCGGTTCTAGGATGCTTGATTCCGGTCCAGGGAAGACATGGCTTGGCAGTTCGGGCTGGACTGTTCCCGTGAGGCACAGGGTCAAGACTGATTTGCATATGGCCATGTCTGAACTGGGGTGGCGTGGTGAGCAAAATAATGATGGATTAAACCGTGACCCGTGACTGGGTGTAAATGGTTTGCCAATGTGCAACATTCCGTCCAGGGGCGTAACACAAGCCCCCACAGCCCCCGCGTTGCGGGGGGGCCTCGTGCTCCAGGGGGCCCCGCCGGGGCCCCTCACTAATACATTGATGTATCATGAAACATTGATTTTAAACTTATGTACGGTCCCGGCCGGGGCCCCGTGAGGATGGCAGCAGGAATGGTGCGGGGCCCCGGCCGGGGCCCATGAGGCTGGCCTGGCAGCACAGCAGCAGGAATGGTGCGGGGCCCCGGCCGGGGCCCGTGAGGCTGGCAGCAGGAATGGTGCGGGGCCCCGGCTGGGGCCCGTGAGGCTGGCAGCGGCTGAGGCTGAGCGGCTCTGAGTCTAACTGCTGCTCTGCCTCTTGAGCCTGCCTGACTGGAATGCAGTGTGCGGGGGGGGGGGGCGGGCTGGCAGCACTGCAGCAGGAATGGTGCTGGCAGCGGGGCCCCGGCCGGGGCCCGTGAGGCTGGCAGTGGCTGAGGCTGAGCGGGACTACCGACTTGAGCTGCTCAGCTGCGCACTGAGGAATGGTGCGGCCGTGCGAGGCTGGCAGCACTGCAGGAATGGTGCGTGGCCCCGGCCGAGGCCCGTGCTTGGCTGGTCATGAATATGCACTTTGCAAGGCCCCTATTTGTGCAACAGATTCATAGCAAATTGAGTTTCAATTCAAAGGCATGTCGGTCGGTGTGCAAACTGCACATAGTGGTTGGTTTGCAAAGGGGTCTTAGTAAATCGGTTCCAGTGTCACGTTGGTACCCAGAGTATGTTCCGACTTGGGGAAAGAATAATGCATCATTGTCCGGGCCTGTTTGACTTCTACAAAATATAGCATCCTTCTTCACCGACCTCTAAATGGCGAACAAGCCGAAAGAAACTTAGAAGAGTTCTTCAGGAAGCCGGGCAGACGAAAGAGAGAAACATGCCCACACCCCACCCATGAACGAAATGAGTTCATCCAAGTAGGAAAAAAACTGTTATTGCCCAATTAATTCAGCCAAAAGAGACAAGTGATCATGCTTAAAATACGTGAACGTTGATTTTGAGCGGACACCGTTATTCAGTGTAAACCAGGGAACAGAAGCGAACACCCGAGGCTGGTGCTGAACTTAACATTGGCAGTGCTGTGCGCAATGAGCTCATCACGACACACGCAATAAGCGCGTTACTTACAGTAAGGTGTGGCATCAGGGGCACGCAGCAGAGAAGAGAAGACAAAGCCACGCTCAGGTCAGGACTCATCACCGGCGGGGCCTTTATTTGCAAATTGCAATCATTTAAATTGCCCGGCCCCGGCCCCTACCTGCCTAGCCTTGAGGCTTGCGCTGCCTCCCCCTCCCTCAGCTGCCTGCCTTCTGCCCATTGAAGGCAGGTGTCCCGGGGACCAGGACCTAGCGGTTTTGAGGGGCGAGCTCATTGACCAACTAAGAAGCAGAAAGCCCCATTCCTTTGCTGGCATTAGGGCTCTAGCACTCATACCATGACTAGTGTCAATGAGAAATGGCGTGGAGTTCCCAGCTCCACGAGTTGGGCGTAAGGGGCGGTGCCCTACCAGTCATGGAAGGTGAAAGGAGCAGCAGAGCAAAAGTTCGACACTGCTGACTGCGACGGGCCATGATATTGTAAATCATGCCTTTTTGGGATGAGTAAAGTGTGATTGTGACATGCTAGGAGAGAGAGAGAGACAGTGGAAAGAGAGTGGAGAGAGAGAGTGGAGAGAGAGAGGAGAGAGAGAGAGTGGAGAGAGAGAGTGGAGAGAGAGAGTGGAGAGAGAGACAGTGGAGAGAGAGAGTGGAGAGACAGTAGAGAGAGAGAGTGGAGAGAGAGAGAGTGGAGAGAGAGTGGAAAGAGTGAGAGAGTGGAGAGAGACAGAGAGTGGAGAGCGTGGAGAGAGAGAGAGGAGAGAGTAGAGAGAGTGAGAGACAGTGGAGAGAGAGACAGTGGAGAGAGAGTGGATAGAGAGACAGTGGAGAGAGAGAGAGTGGAGAGAGAGTGGAGAGAGTGAGAGACAGTAAAGAGAGAGCCAGTGGAGAGAGAGAGTGGAGAGAGAGAGAGAGTAGAGAGAGTGGAGAGAAAGACTGTGGAGATAGAGTGGAGGGCGAGTGGAGAGAGTGGAGAGAGAGTGGAGAGAGAGTGGAGAGAGAGAGTGGAGAGTGAGAGAGAGTGGAGTGAGAGAGAGTGGAGAGAGAGACAGTGGAGAGAGAGACAGTGGAGAGAGAGAGGAGAGAGACAGTGGAGAGAGAGAAAGTGCAGAGAGAGTGGAGAGATAGTGGAGTGAGTGGGGAGAGAGTGGAGAGAGAGAGAGTAGAGAGAGTAGAGAAAGTAAGAGAGTGGAGAGAAAGTGGAGAGAGAGAGTGAGAGACAATGGAGAGACTGGAGAGACAGTGGAGAGAGAGACAGTGGAGAGAGTGGCGAGAGAGTGGAGGGAGTAGAGAGACACTGGAGAGAGACAGTGGAGAGAGAGAGGAGAGAGAGTGGAAAGAGAGAGAGTGGAAAGAGAGACAGTGGAGAGAGAGAGTGGGGAGAGAGACAGTGGAGAGAGAGAGTGGAGAGAGAGAGTGGAGAAAGAGAGAGAGGAGTGAGAGACAGTGGAGAGAGAGACAGTGGTGAGAGAGTGGAGAGAGAGTGGAGTGAGTGGAGAGAGAGTGGAGAGAGATAGAGTAGAGAGAAAGTGGAGAGAGTAGAGAGAGAGGGAGAGTGGAGAGAGAGAGAGAGTGGAGAGAGTAGAGAGAGTGAGAGAGTGGAGAGGCAGTGGAGAGAGAGACATTGGAGAGAGAGCAGAGAGAGAGTGGAGAGAGAGAGGGAAGAGAGAGAGAGTGGAGAGAGTGGAGAGAGAGTGGAGAGAGAGTGGAGAGAAAGAGAGAGAGTGGAGAGAGAGAGAGTGGGGAGAGAGTAGACAGAGTGGAGAGAGTAGAGAGAGTGAGAGAGTGGAGGGAGTGGAAAGAGTGGAGAGAAAGAGAGGGTGGAGAGAGTGGAGAGAGAGACAGTGGAGAGAGAGACAGTGGGGAGAGAGAGAGGAGAGAGTGGAGAAAGTGAAGAGAGAGAGTGGAGGGAGTGGAAAGAGTGGAGAGAGGGAGAGAGTGGAGAGAGGGAGTGGAGAGAGAGAGAGTGGAGAGAGAGAGTGGAGAGAGAGAGTGGAGAGAGTGGAGAGAGAGAGTGGAGAGAGTGGGGAGAGTAGAGAGAGTGGAGAGAGAGTAGAGAGAGTGGAGAGAGAGAGTAGAGAGAGTGAAGAGAGCAGAGAGAGAAAAGGGAGAGTAGAGAGATAGAAGGGAGAGAATGGAGAGAAAGTGGAAAGAGAGAGTAGAGAGAGTGAGAGACAGTGGAGAGAGACACAGTGGAGAGAGACAGTAGAGAGAGTGGAGAGAGAGTGGAGAGAGAGTAGAGAGAGTGAGAGTGGAGAGACAGCGGAGAGAGAGACAGTGGAGGGAGAGACAGTGGAGGGAGAGACGGTGGAGGGAGAGAGTGGAGGGAGAGACAGTGGAGAGAGACAGTGGAGAGAGACAGTGGAGAGAGACAGTGGAGAGAGACAGTGGAGATAGAGTGGACAGAGTTGAGAGAGAGAATGGAGAGAGAGAAAGTGGAGAGAGAGTAGAGACTGACTGACTCAGAGACTGAATACTGACTAACGAAGAGACTGACTGGCTGAGCAACTGACAGAGAGAGAGAGACTGACTGACTGAGAGAGACTGACTGACAGACTGTCAGAAAGAGAGAGATAGAGAGACTGACAGAGAGAGAGAGAGAGAGAGAGAGAGAGACCAAATGACTGACAGACTGACAGAGAGTGAGAGAGACTGACTGACTGAGAGAGACTGAATGACAGAGAGAGAGAGACTGACTGACTGAGAGAGAGAGACTGACTCACTGAGAGAGAGAGAGAGAGAGAGAGAGAGAGAGAGAGAGACAGAGAGACTGTGATGGAATTGGGGTCACAGTGTGTATGAAGCAATGCAATGCCTCTTAAGATTGCTATTGTCTAATAATAAAAATGTATTATCAAAATGTGCTCTTTGTAGTTACATCTGCTTTTGAAATACTGCATTGTCGCTTTGTCTAATGTTTTAAAATGGAAACGAGAAGGAGCAGTGGATGCACTTTTGTCAAAACTGAACGATGAGTGGGCTCGATGTTGTATATCATGACAAGAGTCTGTATCAGGAAACCGACTTAAACTTGGGAAAACTTCCTCGGCGTACTGATGGCAGGAACCCTGTAATGAATGGACCACCACCTATGATAACCTGCGGGCAGACTAAGCCCAACTTTTGACTCCATCATCCAGTGTTACTTATAACGGCTGGCTTGGTGGCAGTGGCGTAACAATAGCCCTGCACCCCCTGCAGTATGGCGGGTTGCTGGCCTGAGAGCTCTAGAATGGCACGGATGATGGGAGGGGGCCCCCTCCATGTAGTTTGCAGGGGGGCCCCCTCAAGTTTCATTACGCCACTGATTCCGTCCATCACTTTGTGTGTTTTGCTGATGTTAAATTACCCTGCTCGAGCCCACCTGTCTCCCTCCCACTGGTAGGCCGAACCCCTATTGAGAAAGCCCGGTCTTCCACTGCACCATTGCCGCTGAACAGTAGTGAGAAAAAAGTTTTTAAGCTTTTTGAACAATCGCTCTTACATGCTCACCATCAGATACTTCTGTCTGGCCACACTGCAGGATCCCGCCATTGCCGAGATGGCTAGATCCTGGCGGCGGGTCTACTCGCCACAGCCCCTTCTTGCTCATGCCCCTCCGAGGTGACTAGTTATCCTTCCTCTGGGGTTTCCTTGGTTTTACCAGGGCCTTAGGTTCTATGGTCTCCTTTGAATTCTCCAGTGTGCTTGATGATCCACCCACCTGCTGATTGCTGGGCCGTTCCTCAGTGTTTTCAACCAGCTTGCAGCACAGCCAATCCGTCCCATGCTTTTCAGCTGCTTTCCTCATCCTGGTAAGCATCTCTTCTGCGCCATCCCGCTGCTTGCTGAGGCCTATGCTCTCCATGCTCAGATGTGCTACAAAGTGTCACTGTGCTGCTGTTGCTCCAAAAGGGGGGAGGGGAGTACCAAGGGGCTGGGTCGGCCTGCAAATGGATGTCCCCAAACCCTAACAGGAGTGTGTATCCAGATCGCATTGCCTGTGTAGGCTGTCCCCAGGCTTGTTGGTGCATGTCCTGTTTAAGGGAGCTCACCTTAATCCTGTGAGCAAGGCGGAGTCACTTCCTCCAAGCGGGATGAACCCCTGGAAATGTGGGGACCGGTAAACTCAGCTGCTCGTTTCAGTGGTTTCTTGGTTGCCGCAAAGCACAAACCAGACGCAGTTGGCGGAGGTCATAGAAGTCTTGGCAGTCCTCATGGTGCCGGGGTTCTCCTCCGGCAGCATAGTCCCATTGCTGGTCTCGCAATAAGCAGTCCACGCTGTTTGCTTAGCGTAAAAGGCCATGTATTAGGACAGGGTTGACAACCAATTTAAACATAACACCAATAAACATTAACAAATCCCCCCAACCATGTCTTTCGTCCATCATCTACTCCTGCACTCCAGTTACTCACTCCCAATTCCCCCGACGACCTCTTCACTTATACCATTCACTTCCTCACTTCTCTTTCAACCTCCTCTAGCATCTCCAGCCATCGCACTCCTGCCAGCCGCACCCCCATCCTGCACCTGCACTCCCCTCCCCGGAAGGGTGAGTGTGCCTGTCATGGACCCCCCCACCCCTCCTAAGTACCGCTCGCACCCACTTCAGCCCATCCTAAACTGGCACACTTATAAAACATGCACCCTTTTCCCCACTCCTAAACAGTAGGGTGGGAGGGTGGTCAAAACTTCCATGAGGGATCTGCCCTGAGACGCTGGGGACAGGAAGAGAAGGAACTTCCTAGTCTGCCCCTTTATAATCTAACCTAGGACACCACCCCTAAACCCACCCCCTACACTGCCTAACAACCCTGTCCCTCTCGTGCGAACACCCCAGGGGAAGAGTGGTCTGCTGACCTCCCTTCCCCTGGGGGCCACATCGCGCCATAACCAGTCCACGCTGTTAACTTAGCGTAAAAGGCCATTTATTAGGACAGGGTTGACAACCAATTTAAACATAACACCAATAAACATTAACAAATCCCCCCAACCATGTCTTTCATCCATCGTCCACTCCCGCACTCAGTTACTCACTCCCAATTCACCCCACAACCTCTTCACTTATACCATTCGCTTCCTCACTTCTCTTTCAACCTCCTCCAGCATCTCCAGCCATTGCACTCCTGCCAGCCGCACCCCCATCCTGTGTGCCCCTGCACAACCACTCTCCCCCAGCCACACCCACTTGCCCCTCCCCACCTGGTCCATTTTAGAGCGGCCCAAACAAATACCCAAACGTCCCCTATCCAAACGCACATTCTCAAACACCCTGCCAGGCATACCCCTTATCCCCACCAACTCCGACACCCAGAAATCCCCGAAAAACATCCAGATCATGCACAAACGTAACAACACCACTTCGTAGGCATCATAACAGCAATGCGGCAACTCCGCCAACATGCATTGCCACAAGTCAAAAGTGATCGCCTCCCTCAGAGCCTCTCCCCCCTCACCCGCCTCCAACCTTTGAACATCCTGCCGAGCAAGTCGCCCTTAGCCGGATCAAAACCTAAGAACAATGTGCTATAAAAGGAGATCCCCACCTGTTTGCCAACAATCGTAGTGTGCGACAGACCCTTGTCCATGCAATCCAGAACATACTGAATGACTCGCGGTCCCAACCAAGAAATGCCCCAAATTCAGACCACGCCAACCAGTAGGAGCGCCTTATAGAGTCCACTATGGACTTTTCAACCAGTTCTACCACTCTCACTCCCCCAGGCCCAGATACCCTCCGGCACCGTGGTCTTGCAAGCTTCTGCTCCCGGCTCCAGCCTCCTGAAACGCTGCCACTGCGAATGAGACAACGCATCCGCAATGTCATTGCTTGCGCCTGGGACATGTTGCGCGCGAAACAGCACATTAAATCGCAAACACTGCAGCATAAAACTTCGCAATAAGCGCAGCACACGCATGTCCCTCACCTTCTGATTATTCACCAGGTCCACCACTGTCCTGTTGTCCACATGAAACAACACCGACCTGTTCTGAAACTCCGGACCCCACACCTGCAGCGCGACTAGCAGTGAAAAATTTCAAGGAAAGCAATCCTCGTGCGCTGCTGCAGCCAATGCGCTGGCCACTGTTCCGCGCACCACCTCCCGTCCCAGAAGATCCCAAATCCGGCAGCACCCGCAGCGCCAGAAAAAAGTTGCACCTGCGACACCATCTTATCGGTCACAAAATCCAATGACACCCCGTTGAAATCGGACAAGAAAGTCTGCCATACCAAGCAGGTCGGACCATACCCCCATCGTGATTCTGACTGTGATGCAGGAGCACCGCCCCAGACATGGCCATGCCGAGGAACCTGCAGAAAGTCCTCCCAGCCCGTACAACCCGGCACGCAAAGTTCAACAACCCCAAGAGACGCTGCACCGCCCTCAGGTCAATCTTCTTTCCCCCAATCACATACAGCAGGAAATCCTGCATCTCTGTCACCTTCTGCTCTGGCAAACATGCTGACCAGGCCACCGAATCCAGTTCAATCCCCAAAAAGGTCAAACAACAACTTGGCCCAGCTGTCTTCTCCGGGGCCAAAGGGACTCCAAAATCTTGAGCCAAACCTTGAAACTGAGTAAGGGCCTCCCTGCACTCCCATGTACTCCCCCTCCGGACAAACAGGAAATCATCCAAATAGTCCGACACCAGCCGATGCCCACTTCTGGACGTAAAGGCCCACTGCAGAAAGGAGCTGAACGTCTCAAACAGCGCGCAGGAGATCGCACAACCCAAGGGCAAAACTTTGTCCGCAAAAATGGCCCATTCAAACTGCATCCCCAACAGGGAAAAATCCGCAGGATGAATGGGAAGGAGGTGAAACGCCGATTTGATGTCACATTTTGCAAATTCCGCCCCCCTACCACACATCCACACCAAACCGATGGCATCATCAACTGAAGCATACAGTACCCTGGACTCTTCCTCTGCAATGAAACCATTCACTGAATTCCCCTCCGGCCAGGACAAATGATGAATCAGCCGAAACTCCCCCTGTACCTTCTTGGGCACCACCCCCAAAGGTGAGATAATGAGGTCCTGAACTGCCCACGTGTCAAACGGGCCCACAATTCTGCCTTCTGCAACTTCTTTCCACAACTTGTCCACCACCACCCCAGGCAATTTCCTTGCTGACTTCAAGTTCTCTGCCCATCTCTGCTCCCGGGGCCCCTCTGCTACCCTCAATGCCGCCTCTCTATCAGGATACCTTGAGAGCCATGGCCTCATGGCTTCCACATCAACCGGTGTAGGGGCCCTTTGGCCCAGCCTGTCCGAGCCCCTTAGAAATTTGCCATTGCTTGTAGGGCGTGGCCAGAGTGAAACATTGCGTGACCGGGTGGAGTCCGCCACACTTGGAACACTTGTGCTTAAATCTACATGGGTGTTACGTGCAGAAGCCCTTATTAAAATTCCAGCAGGCCTCAGTGGTAGCCCCTGCGGGCTTGGGCTGCTGACCTGTTGTCCCTGTGAGGGCAGGGATCAACGGCGGACTCCGATGGCCGCACCTCTTGGCTGTGTTCCCGTCAAAAGTAGTTTTTAGAGTAGTCAAAAATAGTGTGCACAAACTGCTCCTGCACCTGCCGTTGGGAGATGCAAACTGCCAGGCAGTTAAACAAGAATCAGAGAACAGTGGAGCGGTGCACTACCCTGGTCTTCTGTTTTAGTAACAACAAGTAGTCAATCTCCCTTAGTGAAGCAATGTTCTTTATTCAGATATTCCAAAATAATTTATGTTCCTAGAGTCTCAGCCAACGCGTTTCGTTTAAGAGAATGAACTTCGTCAGGGCTGAAAAGAGGTGTAACATAGATAATGTAAGTATAAACATTTGACTAGGTGAACACAGGACAAACAAAGGCAAACAAGCATAAATATATACAACATGTAAGTATCATACAAAAGGACATTACTCAAACATATAAATGTAGTACAAAAGTACACCACTAAATCAAGAGACTAACAGGCACATGCATCCTTGTTGGCTTTTACAATTCCTTAATTGCGATTTTTAAGGAATCGCAATTAAGGAATCGCAAAAGCCTATGCATGTAGAAATCGCTTAAAAAATAGCGATTTCTAAACATTCCTTAATTGCGACTCGCAAATTGTGAGTCGCAATTAAGGAATTCCTCCCCATTCATTCCTATGGGCCTAGAGGCCCATAGGAATGAAAGGGGAGACATTCTCAATTTGCGAATCTCAATTAGAGAATCGCAAATTACGAATGCAATTTCAAGGGTGCCAGGGTGTCAAAAGGACACCCTGTTGCACCCCTGAAATTGATCCGTGCACATATGTTGTGCGCAACATGAAACTTTGAAAAATGCACAAAAGTGCACTTTTCAAAGTTTTTGCAAATTACGATGAAGTTCAACTTCATGGTAACTTGCTCCCCCAAATAGCTAAATTGCTGATTGTTTTACTTTCATGCAAAATGCGATTCCTTAAATGCAATCACAATTTGAGAACTCGCAATTAATTGCGAATTCTCAAATTGCGAGGGCCTTGACCTTTGATGCATCTCAAAAGCTAATTTTGCGATCGCAAACGGCCGGTTTTTGCGAATCGCACCGTTTGCGATCGCAAAAGGCTTTGATGCATGTGCCTGAAAGTGGACACAGGACAGTACATGTAAATATATACATTTAAAAACATACTTTAAAACATCCCCACAAAGACACCACGGGACATGACCCCAGAGTTGCAAGAATGACTAAATGGACACAGGACAGCACGTCAAACTATGTGCATTAAAACATACTTTAAAATAACACCAAAATTCACCAAAGGTCATCACCCCAAAATTGCCTAATGCCCTTGCATTGTGTCTGCGTCTAAATTGGAAACATAACAGAACTAAAACAACAGTACATAACCGTGCATAACCGGCCTGGATGATCCGTAGGACCCGGCTGTTAGTCTGGGCCTATCATGCACCCCTTATTATTAGTTTAATATGTTAGTAACGTCAATTGTAATACTGACAGCGTCTTTCGGGAATGATGGTCTGGGAGCCAGAGACCCGGACCCTGTGTTTGTATACAATCGTCAAGCGGCAGATGGAACCTGTGTGCCCCCACATGAATGTAGGTAGAAAAGTCCATCATGGTGGGAACTAATAACCTAAATATGTGTCAGGTATGGAACAAAAATGCTGGGCCTATGCATGCCTCACCTGTGAAAAATGCTTGTGTAACTACCGTTATAGGTCATGAACTACATGCGAGAAAATATATATCGCAGATACATAAGCCTGGTCCAAGCTGGAGTGCAATGGTAATCATGAGAGTACAGGGGAAAAATAAAAGACATGTCAGAGAGGCAGTTGGCGGAGGCAACAATGCACTTAAGATCGGGCTGACATCGACGTGCAAGTGCACATACCGTTTGTGATGATGAAGACAGACTCAAGTAAGTTCCATATAGATGGGGCCTCTTCAGTAGAGAGTGAACCAAAATCGCTCAAGTAGCCAAGTCGTGAGTGGATCCGAGGTCAGGGAGTGCCTCCTTGATAAGGGCCCAATCCTGGGATCTGCCGGGGGAGGCAAGTGTTACATCAGTAAAAACAATACTATATCAAAAAGAAGTCTGTATATACACACAAGGCTCAGCGAGCCCATATCATGCAGGGGGAAGGCAGTAGGATAAGCCGCAACCCCCACTGGGGGTGGCTGGCGAAGGTGATGTAGATATTATGCACGGCCGTGTAAAGGGGCAGGTTTGCATGGCCACTGAGAGGGTGGTGGATTCCAGGGCCTGTGATGCAGCTTAAAGACGTCTATGTACTCATGCTTCCATATCTTGGTTCTCGTCTTATCACACAAATGAGACCCAAGTGGCATAGCCAGGTCCATGTATGGCAATTTTTTGCGATGCTTGTCCCCCTTGTCCTTTCCCCCTTGGTCCTCTGTCTTTTCAGTCTGGACACCTGTACCCACCACTGGCGTACCTCCCCCTGTCGAACCCCCGCCAAAGCAGCCGGCGCCCCTAACCGACCCCTCCCCCATACCCACCGACCAGCAGGCCTTCTTCCGCCCCCCTTTTTGTCTGTCATCCCACCAGGCACCCTCACCTGATAGCTTTACCGTCTCCTCCTGGGCCTTTCCTCTGGCGTCCGCCGTTTTCTGACTCACCTTTCTGCTCCCACTGGTGCTGGCCTGTGACACCTGCAAAACTCCAAACTGCCCTGTTGCCGCCTTTCTCTTCCCCCAATCCACACAATCACGGACTTCCCCGTCCTACAATTCCTCACAGTCCTCATCATAGTCCAACTGGTCCTCATCCACCGCTTCCACAGGCGCCCTCTGCACCTCACTCACCACTCGCTTCGCACCTTTCCCTTGCACACCAGTCACAAACCTGCATTTCGTCGCCGCCTGTGCCCGCTCCCTTGTGGAGGGCAGGCCGCCGCAGACCCCCCTTCTGCTTCCCCCCGGAGTTTGGAGGCCGTCTTGCGCCCCACCGGCCCACCCTTGCCTCTGCCAGCCTCCACCGCTGGCTTGTCCCCCCCACCAGGCCGTCTGCGCCTGAGGGGGCCCCAGCACCATCAGGTCCCTGCAACGTCAAGGCAGTCCCTGCCCCTTCTACCCATATTCACTCATCTCGGGACCCAGGGGTCCTCGTGGCCTGGCCCCTCCCTGTCCCTATGGCAAGACAACGTGTCGGGGGGGGCGATCCCCCCGGCGCAAGCCCCCAACCTGTCTCTCTAGCTGCGCACAGGAACTGCCATCTAGCTTCTGTTTCTTCGATAATGTGACGCTGGTCATATATTCGTTCCTCAAGGGACATGCTATCCAATCTGTCCGACCAAGGCACTTGGCCTGACAAACCGGAAGGGGGGCAGGGGCACCCCCCCCATGCCCCATGAAGAGGCATGCAGCTTAGTAACCTTCAGGGGGCCCTTGCCCTATCCTCCTTCCTGTCTGCTCACTCCTTTGCGCCTGCAAGAGAAGTCCACTGGATGCTCCCCCAGCCTCCCTCGTCCCCTCCATCTGTCTCACTCCCCGACAGCACCAGCTCAAATTCCCCTGCTGCTGGCTCCTCTGTGGCACTCTCCCCCTCCTCCTTTCCCCCAGTGGCCTCACAGAAAGCTCCTGCATTACCCACAAGTCCCCGACCCGCCCAGCCGGCCCGCGCAAAGCGCCAGCAGCCACAGCCTCGGCAGAGTCTCGATCCCCCGGGGCGGCCCCGCCTCCCTCACCGTCACCCTCCTGCCTCTGTGCGAGGCCTGTACCATGTGTAGAAACGCAGGGAGGCTCTGACACCTGTCTTTGTGCTTGCAGCCCTTCCGCTTGACGCTTCCCCCACCCCCTGCCTGACATACCTGCCTTGGGCGGTGGTGGCTTGGGAGGGAGGGCGAGGGGTGAGGGAGAAAAGTAGACCAGAATATTTGAGTGTGAAAAAGGCCGCTTTATTAGGAAACAGGTGCACATTACAATATTTAAAACCTGGCAAAGCCTGACAAAACTAGACCTCACTAAATAAATAAATAACTTCAAACCCCCGCCCCCACCCCCTCCCCTAAATTTCTTTGGCCCCTCCCCCACCCAACAATACAGCATTAAACATTACAATAACATTATACACATAATATCATGAATAAAGCATTACATCATCCATTAAATTATTACGTCATCACTTAACATATTACGTCATCAACAATCCCCATCACATAATGAAAACCAGGCCCTCTATAACCAAAAACCTGCCTGACCCTTCACCCCTGTCAATACCCCCCAAAACCTGAACGGTCAAGCAATGACCAACTTCCCCTTTACCTGTCAATCAATAAATCAGACCAATACTCACCAAAAACTTTACAATAAACAGCAGCGAAACAACAAAATCCCGCACCGCACCTGTTCCTAGCGACAATACAAATCGGAACCCCCCTGTACACCTGTCACCAAGAAAAACAGCCTTTGGTCAAAAAGCAGAACTTAGAAAAATAAGAAATTTTATTAAAACTCTCAAAAATTAAATGGAGACGGAAAAAATTCACCAAAAACCAGTAAAAATTCCTTGATGGGAGGGAGGGAGGGACAAAAAACGCTAACAGCCCTCCTAGCCACCAGGTCACCAAACCTAAAATGGTGGCTAGGGGGCGGAGTCACCTGGATTTATATTTGGGCTGGTCAAAACCTACTAGACCAGCCCAATTCTCGAAGGATCTACTCCTTTCGAATGTACCCCTCGCAGCCCTCCCAAACCGCCCGGGGGAGGGGACCTCCCTTCGGTCAGCTCCCTCCCCCAAGCCCCCCTTGGGAGGGAGGGCGAGGGGTGAGGGAGAAAAGTAGACCAGAATATTTGAGTGTGAAAAAGGCCGCTTTATTAGGAAACAGGTGCACATTACAATATTTAAAACCTGGCAAAGCCTGACAAAACTAGACCTCACTAAATAAATAAATAACTTCAAACCCCCGCCCCCACCCCCTCCCCTAAATTTCTTTGGCCCCTCCCCCACCCAACAATACAGCATTAAACATAACAATAACATTATACACATAATATCATGAATAAAGCATTACATCATCCATTAAATTATGACGTCATCACTTAACATATTACGTCATCAACAATCCCCATCACATAATGAAAACCAGGCCCTCTATAACCAAAAAACTGCCTGACCCTTCACCCCTGTCAATACCCCCCAAAACCTGAACGGTCAAGCAATGACCAACTTCCCCTTTACCTGTCAATCAATGAATCAGACCAATACTCACCAAAAACTTTACAATAAACAGCAGCGAAACAACAAAATCCCGCCACCCAGAAAGGCAGGGGGGGGAGGAAAACTACACCACCCCCCTTTCTGCCCCCCCAACTAGGAAAATAGAAGCAGAGACTAACAAAAGTCAACGCTGCATCGACAGCGATCGTGCCAAAACTTCACGCAGCTCCAAGAAATATAGGTCCATCCCTATTTTAGAAAGATGAACCCCATCGTCCCTGAAAAACCCCACTGTCTCAAAGCGTATCTCTCTATGAGAAATCCTGCTGAAACCAAGCAACCTGCAACATCTAGAAACCTCGGAGTTCACCTTTTTCCTGGCTCTGTCTACAGCTCTGGGGTTTACCGCTCCTCTCCAGACCCTACGCGGAATTAGTTCAGTCCAAAAAACATGGCAACCAGCCAAAAATTCTTTAATTAGACCCAAATCTTTTTTGATAGCCCGCAACAACACAACACCCTTCGTGGTACAGAGATCGTTCTCTCCTAAATGAATCACCAGAATGTCAGGACAAAGCCCAACCACCATATTGTTGTTGAGACATGGAATTAACTCTTTCCAGAGCATACCACCTTTCCCCTTCCAAACAATGTTAAACATTTGAGCATTAAAACCCAAAAGCTCTCCGAAGTAACTCTGCGCCGCCTGGACTCGGGCCCATTTCACGAAGGAATGCCCAACTATCCAGACCGTCACCACTGGAGAACGGGGCCCAGCGACAGATCCTATAAAAGAAAACATAGTTAAGGCTTATGGAAAGGAAGATGACGCATGCGCCTCCTCCGCCTGGCTTCTCACGTAACGCTGAAAACAGTTCGAAGACCATCGCCCCAACCTCATGATGTCCCTTGGCGTCCATCCTCTATTAAAGGCTTCAGTTGCAGCACCTATTCGAAAAGAATGTGTACGATATAAATTCCCATCCAGACCCAAGTGTTGTAATGCCTTGCGCAAAACCATGCGCAATTGGTATGCTGTAACAGGAGTGTTATTAATATGCTGGAAAACAAGAGCCCCATCACCACCCCCTGATAAAGAGCGCCAGCGCCGGGCCAACAGCAAAGGGCAAGTAAGTATAGGAGAGCGCGCTTCTAACCACACTCCTTTCCCCAAATGCTTCTGATCGGTTTTGGAACTAGCTAACCAAACATGTACCCCCTCATCAGAACAAAAAACATCACGCCAACAAATTCTAGGCTTACATTTGGAGCCCAACAACTCCGATACCCTGAAAGCTCCAAAAAACATAAATGCCATTAACATCGAGAACAAGCAAGATTCAAAATCATCTGAACAAACCGAAGGCAAAATAGCTATCAACCGAGCCAGCATCTGCCAAGATAACGGGGCCCTTACTCTGCTAGAATGACCTTGTTCCCTAGCCCATCCCTCAAGCATTCTCCTGCCAATCTCACCCGCCGAAGGAGAATAACCCCACACCAACTTACCCATGAAAGCTATTCCTGCCAGTTTTCCAGCAATAGTTACTCTAGTCAGACCTTTATCCATGAGATCTAAAATGAATTTCACCACATCTTCCGAACGACGCCAAACCTCCTCACGCCTGCAAGCACCGGACTCCAGAAATTCCCTCCAAGCTAGAGAATATGCTGAACGTGTAGACACAGATAGAGAACCTACCACCAATTGTAAGACCCGACGTTGCCTACGTGCCACAGATGATTCGGCATCGGGGTTGGTGATCTGTCCGCCTCCCTGGCCAGTCCACGGAATCTCCCCCACTGTGAACGAGACAAAGCATCCGCAATGTCATTGTCCACACCAGGAATGTGCAAACCACGAAAGTGAATGTCGTGTTTCAAACAGCCCAGCACAAAGACTCTCATGAGCTTCAACACCTGTTCATCCCTGGCAGACTGTCGATTAACAATTTCCACCACAGCCATGTTGTCCACACGAAACAGCACCTTTTTGTGTGCCAAGGCCTCCCCCCACAGAGTCAAAGCCACCAGTAAAGGGAAAAGCTCCAAAAAGGTTATGCTGCGACCACCATTCAACCACTCATCCGGCCACCGTTCTGCACACCATCTCCCATTCCAGTACAAACCAAAGCCCTCACTACCTGCCGCATCAGAAAACATTTGTACATCCCACTGGAAGTCAACATCCCGAACCAAAGGTACCCCATTAAAAGAAGAGAGAAAAAATTTCCACATTCTCAAATCCTCTTTGACACCAGCAGACAAGCGAACACGGTGGTGAGGCAAATGCTGGCCTGCAAGGGCCCTACCTAATCTGCGACAAAAAGTTCTCCCTGCTCTCACCACCCTGCACGCAAAATTGAGGTGACCTAGCAGCACCTGAATATCTCTCACCAGTACTTTCCGTTTTGACAACATGTTTTCAAGCAACTCCAGCATCTTTACTTTCTTGTCTTCTGGCAAGCGAGCCCGCATTGCCACTGAATCGATTTCAATTCCCAAAAAGGACAATACAGTAGCAGGACCCACAGTTTTCTCGGGAGCTAAAGGAACTCCCAGATCCTCCATAAGCCCTTGGAAGGTGTCCAGAGCAGACTGGCACTCCGCGGAGCCCGGGGACCCGACAAAGAAAAAGTCATCTAGGTAGTGCGCTACCAATGAGTGACCAGACCGATGAGTAAAGTCCCATTGTAGGAAAGTGCTGAAACGCTCAAAAAGAGCACAGGACATGGAGCAACCCATCGGCAATGCCTTATCCACATACCATTTTCCTGAAAATTGTATGCCCAGCAGACACCAGTCATCTGGATGGACAGGCAGCAGCCGGAAGGCAGACTTAATGTCACACTTAGACATCTCAGCAGCTGCGCCCGCGGTCACAACAAGTGACATGGCCACGTCAACTGAGGAATAAGAGACCGAAGTAGAATCAGGGTCAATAAAATCGTTCACAGACGACCCTTCCGGCCATGACAAGTGCTGAATAAGCCTAAATTGTCCCGGATCTTTTTTAGGGACTACTCCAACCGGTGATATTATCAAATTATGGATCGGCCAATCATGAAAAGGGCCTGCCATCCTTCCTTCACGTACTTCTTTGTTTAATTTGTCTTGTACCACTGCGCCATACTCAGACGCTGATTTCAAATTAGCAGACCATCTCCTTTGTCTGGAACCCATGTAACCCAAACGAAATCCAAATTCAAAACCTTCCAACAATTCCCATTTCACAGCTTCATCATCATAATCCTGAAGTGCAAGGCGCAACTTTTCCAACTTAACCGGTGTATGAGCCCTTGGGCCCAAAACCCCAATTACCTCTAAATCCCCTACCCCCTGAAGACTGTTGGGACGTCCCCGAACCCCCTGCACCTGACTGTGTCCCCTGTTGACCTCCTGCTGGCTTGTTCTCCCAGCATCTAGACAAAGGGTGTCGCTTACCACAACCGGAGCATTCATGTCTGAATTTACAATACTCTCTAGTACAGAACCCTTTATTAAACTCCCAGCACGTGCCAACTGCAGGCTGAGTGTTTGAGCTACTTCCCACCCCTCCCCTGGTGGGCTTGCCCTGAAAGGGCCGGTAAATTAAGGGGAGACCACTTGCTGTAAAAATCGTCTTACCCCCCGAAGCCGACCCCATAGTGTGCTGCCATAAATCAGTGTCCAGCTCCCCCCACTTGGCCTCCGGATCCCCGGCCATCCTGGCCCTGAACTCCTCATCATATTGGGACCAAGCAAACCCCCCCCCCCCAGTAAGCTGCGCCTTGCGTATAACATCCATGTATTTAAAAAGAGACACGCTGCGCTCTGGGAATTTTTCGCAATACACACTCGCATATATAAGGAATGCAGCTGTCCAATTCTCAATGGTTAAGGGAACTCTAGGTCGTTTTGCAAGCTCAAATTCTTCCTCTTTGGACCCTTCTTTGGACCGGACTTCTCTGTGGAGCAACTTAAGAAGTTCAACATATTCACCCTTCCAAATTCTCTCTTTTGTACTCAACATTAAATGGGCACCCAAAGGCTTCGTGACTCCCATATAAGGCAACTTTTTAATTTTCAATTCCTTGCTATCCAATGGCTCTTTTTCACCACCTGAGGCCTCTGTGCCAGTACTACTCTCCACTTTACCTGTAATGTCCAGAACCTCATCAGTGCCCACAGCAGTGTCTTTAACATAACGTCCCTTCAACAACCGCCCTTCACCAACCCCAACAGCCTCGTTCCCACCTGTGCCCACAGACACCATAGTTGGTTTGGCCTGTGTAGCTAACTGCTCACCTGATAACAAAGAGACCACTCTCGTAGGCCCAGCCTGTGGTGCCGATACCAATGTATCTCGTCTTGGAGGCGCCCTGACTGACGGGCCGCGTTCACGTCTCTCCTTTACTTGTCTTTGCACCGCTGGAGCCTAAAAAACACTACTAGAAACATGAGAGGGTACCCCCCCCTCCACGTCCCGCAACTCTCCTTCTTCGGGACTATCTTCATCATAATCCAGAACCACTGAATCAAGTTCAGCAGGAAACACCACACTACGGGTCTTACCTAACCCGGCATGAGCAATATTACATTTTAAGTGTTGTGAAGAACCTCCATTAAGGGGAGCAGACTGTACACGCCCGTACCTCCCCTGGCGCTGACTCTGTGGCTCCATAGCCGCCGGTAAGGCAGACCACCTAGACCTGCTATTCGTTGGGGCCAGCGGGGTCACGCCGGACCCTCGTGTGCTGACCGCGGCGGGTTCCCTCGGTGGAACAGAGAGGGCCGCGCTAGGCATTCTCCTCGCTTCACCTCGGCGTAATTGGACTGGACCACGCCCTGCCAAGTCCGGACCGCCGCACCTATCCCTGTCCTGAAAAGAAAAAGTTTGGACTGGTGTGCTAGGGTCCCTAAATACCATACCTAAACCAGACTCTGTCCCCCGCAACTCAGAACCAACATTCATCATTTGAGACCTATCTAAAGAACGTCCTCTAAGACCGCCTCTCAAAGGCACCACCCTGGCGGGAGAGTCACCTATCACCTCTTCATCCTCACTCCAATCCAAATTATCAACCGCCACCGCTGAAGAAGAATCCCGAACAGGAGCCCCAGCACGCCAATCGTGAACCTCACTCTCCCTCTGTAATCCACTCTGCGCCAAACCTGTAGCACCAAAATGTTCCCACCCAGGAGAACCAAACATAAAAGAGGGGCCTCTCGCATCCCCAGTCCAACCTGGGACCGTATCCCGAACCCCTTGTACATGCCCACCACTCATTTGCCTGAAACCCCCTTCATGCACCGACATCGTGCCAGGTAAACCCACACCCCCTGCACTCAGTACACCAGGCTGGCAAACCCCTACAGGATTAAGCACAACTGCCCTTTCAAGCCCCGCCAACCCTGGACCAGGCACAGGTCCTGCTACATTGATAACACCCGAAGAAACTCCATGGCCCACCTGTGATACCCTCCTGCCCTCCCTCTGAAAAAGGTCATTCACCTCCTGAAAACCAGAAAATCCAAAGCCCCCTGACCGTGAAGTCTCCTGCCCCAAAACAACACCAGAAAAAGAACCCCCTTCACCCCTCTGGGCCCACTCTCCCTCTCCCCTGGAACCCCCCCCCACAGACAAAGCAGCACCCACTGAAGAACGAGGAGTAGAAAACAGTAAAGGGCTACCCAAATTACCCCCCACCTCGCCCTGCTCAGTGCTAACATCATGGGGAGAAAAAACCTGGCCAGCATGAGATTCAAAACCCCCATGTCTCTCCACACCCCCATGTCTCTCCACCCCACCTGCTACAGACCGGCCTGACGCCATACTATCCACAGCACGTAACCCAGGTACAAAAAGACTAGGAGGGGTTAATAAAAACCGGGCGCCTGTGTCAAGGTTAAGTTGTGTCTCTGCTACAACCCGCTCTGACACATGTAAATGAGGCTCAACGTGCCCCTGGGCTGCACCATGACTAACTGCAAATTGCACCGAACCTCTGCACGCTCCTCGAGCAGCCACACCGAACTCAGGCTCCAAGCGACGCTCCCCTAGAGGGTCGGATGCGGAGCGCTTCTTGCTCCCTCTCCGCCCCCCCCTCCCACGCTTGGTCGCTGAATCAAAATCAGCAGCGAACGTTTCAACGTTCACAACACTTCCCGCCCGCACCGCTGAGGAAGACAAAGGCACGCCTGCTTCACGCGACTGCCTGGGAGCCTTGGCAGAGACCGCCGGAGCTCCTCCCGCCCCAACCGCCACCTGAGCCCGCACAACATGGGCCGGCCGCGCTTCAATCGCGCAGACCACGGGAGCACCGGACGCCACCGGAGCTCCCCCCTGCCCCCCGCCACACGCGCCTGCAAGGAAGGGGCCGGTTTCCTCGTACGGGACCGGCCCCTTTCGCTTACCCGGCCTGAACGCTTCTTCTTAGGCGAGGAACACGCCAGCACAGCAGCGGACACACCGGCGGAGGCCTGGCGCTGGGGGCGCGCCGGCCCCCCTCCCACCAACAAGTCCATGCGACCTGCTTCCGACAGCAGCCTCATGGCCTCCAAAACACGATAGTCCTCCATTATAGCAATATAAACAGCCACAGGAAACGCTAATAAAAATACCTAAAAGCACCTAATAACTCACTAGACACAAAAAACGCTAACAGCCCTCCTAGCCACCAGGTCACCAAACCTAAAATGGTGGCTAGGGGGCGGAGTCACCTGGATTTATATTTGGGCTGGTCAAAACCTACTAGACCAGCCCAATTCTCGAAGGATCTACTCCTTTCGAATGTACCCCTCGCAGCCCTCCCAAACCGCCCGGGGGAGGGGACCTCCCTTCGGTCAGCTCCCTCCCCCAAGCCCCCCTTTTCCTGACAAGCCACCACTGCCGCTGCACCCACGGAAGCGGACCTAGGCGTGTGAGTCATCCTGACCCACGCCTGGTCCAAGATGCCGGGCCTCAGGAGGTTCGTCTTCCCGGCCCAGCACGAGCAAAGCGGCGCGGACGGCCGCCGCTTCCGGGTCTCCAATCGCGAGATGCCGCAACACACCACGGCCTCCGATACAGCCGCCGAGGCCCCTTCACCTCGCGTGACTATCCCCTCCGCAGAGCTGCACACTGGGACACCTGTGGCGTACTTCCCCTTCCCAGTCAACCAACTGGGTAATAACGCTACACTTTCCCTGCTCTCTGCTAACTTCACAACCTGAAACTTCTCCTCAAAACTTCCCTAACCTCTGCCCTGAGACGCTGGGGACAGGAAGAGGAAGAACTTCCTCCCCTGCCCCCTTTATAATCTAACCTAAGACCCAGGGGCGGATTGGCACTGCGGGCATTCGGGAATCGGCCGAAGGGCCGCTGTTTCAGTGACCTCTGTGGGCCGTTTTTTTCTCCCCTTTTTCAGTCCACAGATTGCTCTCTGCTGTCTGCTCTATGTCGACTAGGAAATGGGAGAAAAAAAACGGCCCACAGCACGGAGACAGAGACAGAAATGAAAGCGCTTCACTGTGCAGGCCATACAGCGATTATCAGCTGTGGCCTCTACTGCACCCCCTGCCCTGTAAAGCAATCACGCTGAGGGTGGCTGGGGAGGGGGTGATTGTTTACAAGAATCGGCCTCCCTGGGGGCCAGGTGTTTTTCAGGCCTTTTGAGCCATTTTCACCATGGCCCCCCTGGGGCCCACGCCGCCGGGGAAACAATGATAGTCTTAACACCTCGCCCACAGCCCCTCACATTCAGGGCACAGTGGGCAGGAAGAATGGGTCTGGCTGTGGGGGCCAGGTGATGTTTTGAAAGCGCACAATCTTCACCTTAGCCCCCCCCTCCCCTCCCTGCAAGAAGTTTAAAAAAAAAGGTTTATAGTTCTTTCTTGGTGTCATCATTTTAGAACTGATGCATTTTCAATATTACATTCAAGGAAGTCATGGTTGCAGCTTTTCTATTTTATGCAACTAATAACCATTGACAAAACCTATAGTTCTGGCTTGTTGTAGGTGTAACATTACTTGCTGTATTATATATCTGAACGCAATGACAGAAGCAGCAAAATACCAGTCGGGCGGCACACTATGCTAAGCACAGATTTGTAGCTTAGGTGTTTTAAGCTACGCCCATAATTACATTGAACACCCCCTTTGGAGAGACCCCTCAGTTTTGTCATCCCACTTAAAGCCCTGGAAACAACACCATGTCACAGACACCTCAGGGCCTGGCACTGTGCATCATGCATGACTCATGACTTCCAAGGTTTCAGATTGACTATGTGCAGGGGCATCTTGAACGCCTCCCTTTGCTTTAGGAACTACAGCGAGGGGTGAGTTCCTGATGAGTCTCTTCTGTCTGCAACTCTGCCTACAAAGGCTCAGCTCACAATTATTGTGAAAAGGTGGGTGAGAGAGTAAGTGAAGGGATGGCTGGATGGATCAGTGAAAG
The DNA here is from genome assembly GCF_964261635.1 of Lissotriton helveticus. Lineage (NCBI taxonomy): Eukaryota > Metazoa > Chordata > Amphibia > Caudata > Salamandridae > Lissotriton > Lissotriton helveticus. The sequence continues at coordinate 1,472,993,687 of NC_136068.1, read as the reverse complement.
GGTGAATGGATGAATGAAAGGGTGAATGGATGGATGATGAGAGAGAATGGGTGGATGGATGAGTGAAATGATGGATGGATTGATTAATTGATAAGTGAAAGTGTGAATGGATGAACAGATGTGTGAAAGGGTGGCCGTAAGGATGGATGAGTGAGTGAAAGGGAGGGTACATGGGCAAAAGATTGGATAGATGAGTGAAGGAGTGAAAGGATGGATGAGAGAAAAGATGGATGGATGGATGATTGAAAGGATGGATGAGTGATAGGGTCAATGGATGGATGCATGAGTGAATGAGTAGATGGATAGTTGGGTGGATGGAAGGAAGGATGGATGGCTAAGTGAAAGGGTCGATGGAGAGAGAAAGGGAGAATGGATGGCTGAAAGGGTGAATAGGTGGAAGGATGAGTGACTGGGTGGATGGATAAGAAAGTGAAAGGATGGCTGGATGGGTGAGAGGGCAAATGGCTAGATGGATGAGTGAAGAGATGAATTGGGTGAAAGGGTGGATGGAGAGAAAAAGTGAGGATGGATGTGTGGATGACTGAAAGGGTGAATGTGTCTAAGGGTGAGTGACTGAGTGGATGGATGAGTAAGTGAAAGGGTGGCTGGATGGGTGAAAGGGTAAATGGATGTGGCGCCACGGCTAGGGCGACTGACTCCGGAATCTGGGAATCATGGTTCGATCCCCGGCACCGGTGACAGGTTAGCCCAGCACCATGTGACTCTGGGCAATAGCTTGCTTAATCTTCCCGACGGCCCCCAGCGCCTAGAGACCCTTACGGGTGATTGTGCGCTTTACAAATGTGGATTATTATTATTATTATTATTATTATTATGGATGAGTGAATGGATGGATGGGTGGAAGAGTGGATGAATGGGTGGATAATGGGTGGATGACTAAAAGGGTGGATGGAGGGATGGATGAGTGAAATGATGGATGGAAGAATACATGATGGATAGGTTTGCAAATGGTTGAATATGTTTGGATCTGGATTAGCGGCATCTTATGTTTACCACTTTACATCTCACAATGACTATCCAAGCAGATCTTCCCGACCATTTCTCTCACCAAACATGCCTGCTCAGAACCATGAATTGTAAACAAAATATCAGACTGGACAACCCAGTGCTGTAACCATATATATAGATTATTATCATATGAAATATCACAAAAAGACCTGCACAGTTGATCAAAGCTGCGTGCATACCGAAAAACCGTGAAGTACACGATTGGTTCAACCTGATATAAACTTATTTTAACTAGTGCTTAAATGGTTGTCTATTTACTTACTTACATAATAATGCGCAACCTCCTCTGATGGGTCTGTAAAACGTACCTTTTGTCCAGAAGGTTTGTTCTGAATTTTAACCCTTTGTCCTGAATTTTTACACTCCCCATCCTGAATTTGCACCCATGCCAGTTGGTCACCCTAGTCCTGACACTCCCATACAGAACTACAGAGTGTTCACCCTGCCTTTTCTATTTGGTTACTCTTGTAACCAGATGCACCACACTGCCAAGCTCTAACTCAAGAGGGGCCATCTAATCCCCTTGGCATCCCACTCTCCACAGGGCTGACCAAAGTAGGCTGAGTAAAGCTAGTAGCTAAGTACTCAAAGCTACATCGAGTGTGCCTCAATTGTCATCCCACCGAATCCAGAAAATACTGCACTAGACTCAGTTCAGTAGGTCTTCCTCAAAGGTTTACTTGACTTGCCACATCCAGCACCCAGAAATGCAATGTGTTGCTAGCCGATCCCTTCCTCTGAAGCAAGAAGGAACCGGTAGGAACCATTTTGTTTACCATTTCTTTGCACAATTTACTGATTCATTTGTGGGCCAGTTAATAATGTAACTTTATTTTAAAGGCATCATCCAAAATGCAGACAAGGGGCATATTTCTCTATATGCCAAAAATATTAATTAGTAAGTTTTGGTTAGTTTTGGTTTGTAGTGTGTAGGTCTGACTGCACTCTATTTTAGGTCCTAGGCCAGAATGTGGCAACATGTTTGTGTGTTGATTTCAGGACATGTCTAAGACTTTGTGTAATGTGATTTCTCAAAAGAGAGCTGTTTAGCCTCATTATATGATAGGCCTTGTTCGAGGCCTAAGCAAAATTTGCAAACTTGGCACTTCTTTCTCTGTGCAGAAGAATTAACTTTTCTAGCATGTTCAGGTTAGAATTCCTTTTTGCAGATTTTATATCATTTTCATGGTTAATTGAGTAATCCTCAGTCTCCTCATGGCCCAGACTTGAAGGCAGCAACAGATGTGAATAAAACTGTGTTTTTTGTATATAGACATCACTTGCTGGCTGTGAAATAAATGTATGACTAGATTGTACAGATACATTTTTTTCAGCATTCTTTACACCCCAGACTGCCTTTTCCTCATTTGTGAATTCTTACTTTTGTTATTACATGTTCTGTTCTCAGAGATTCCAGTCTTACCCTTTCTCCTTGACTTTGTACTAGATTTCTGATTTATGTGATGATTAGCTGGTTGGGAAAGAGTATCTAACGACCTTGTGCAGGGCGTTAAGACTGCATGTAAGTATTCAGTTATCAGACCTGCAGTGCTCCTAGTCTTTACCAATGTTACTTGCTCTGTAAGCTTTAAAAGGCTTAATTTACTAAATATTTCTCTACGAATTAGACCTCAAAGAGTAACCAAATAGTGTTTCATGAAAGGGCACGCCCCTTGAATGTGGGCCACGCCCCTTAACTGTAGGCCACGCCCCTTACATGTATGTCACGCCCCTTGAACGTGGGCCACTTTTTTCGTCAGTGCCCGGGCCAAATTGTGATCCCAATCCGACCCTGCTAAGACCCCACCCCTATACCCATCCCCTACACTGCCTAACAACCCTGTCCCTCTCACGCGAAAACCCCAGGGGAAGACTGGTCTGCCGACCTCACTTCCCCAGGGGACCGCATTTCACAGCGGTCCTCTGCCAAGGCTGCCTGTTATCTCCGGACTATGAGCGGTGTTACGGGCACCAAGGAGGGTTCCTCACCCACTGGAGAGTTGTCCTCACCACAGGCTTCACGTTGATCGCTAACACAGTGGACATCTTCCAGCATTGGGTCCCCCACGTTGCGGCGGTGACAAAGTTGCTCCGCTGCACTGAACAGCAGTCCTTTGTCTGCCTAGTTCCCCGTGCCGTTGCAGTGACTCCTATCTTTGCCTCGATACTGGTGGAGCACCAAAATGTGCCAGGTCTCTGAGTGCAGTGGTTATTCCTGTAGCGCTGGTAGTCCTGGGACAGCGATTCTGGGATTCCTCATCTTGCCCCATATATTCAATGTGACCTGGATCGTGGAGGGGGTTGGGAGTTAAGCGCAGGCGCGCAACACTCATTGGGCAGAACGGGCTCCAGCCTCCTGCTGTAGGCTGGGCTGCCAGGGCTGGGGTTTATGTCTTCCAGCCTGGCCTGCAAGTCAGTCACACTGCAAATCATTCACCATGCCTTACGACACGTATGTTGTTCTTTCTCCTTTCGTGTCCGCTTTCACAGTCTGCTCTGCTTAGGTGACGCTTAATGGGTCAGTCAGTCAGAATATCTTTATTCGACTCATTTACAAGTCATACAAAGAATTTAAAAAACATTTCATACAAGGGTTTAAAATATTTCATACATATTGACATATGGCAATAAAAACCATTTACGTTACAATAAATCTAGGCGTACAAAATTTTAAAAAGGGAAATAACAATAGATCTAATGGGAATGTTTTTTCATCCTAGCTGCTGCTACCAAGAAATTAGCTATACAAAAAGTAGTATGTATGTTGGTCAAAGATTGTAAAAAAAGCAGGGCCGGCCACACTTGTGTGATACCAGTCTCCTTCAAAAGTGGTACCAAATATTTTTTTCTTGGCTCTACATAAAACCGACAAAACATAACAAAATGCATAGTATCTTGGACTGAAAAATAATCACAGCTGCATGGTAAAGCTAATTCCGGTTTTTCCCATGTTTTAAAAGTGCCTAAATAAAAATGTAACAAGTTAAACCTAAATTTAATTAAAAGAAACCTATGGAACGGAATTGTGACAAAGCCAAGGTAAGGTGCTAAGGAAAATGAGTTGACAAGTAAATAATGGCCCCTCACTGACGGTTTCATTAATTCCCTCTCCACGAAGCGCTCTTGCCCTCCCCATAAAATTCTTTTTTACAAGATCAATGTCTTGGACCTTGATGTCTTGAGGGGAAGTAAAGAGCTCAGGTCGTCCCAGTTCTGCAAATGCCTTCAGCAGATAGGCCAACCAAGGGGTCTTTTTAAAATGGTCAAGGGACAAAACGTCGGACATGATCCTATGGTTAAGTGGGAGGTCTTCATTAAGCCACGTCTTTAGCCAAAAGATCAGGGGGGCCATATTCAGCCCGTCAGTAAGGAAATCTAGGCCCACCTCCATGTGTATGGAGTAAGTTGGTGTGGACTGCGGCACAGAGAGGAGTGTCCTTATAAATCTGTTCTCCGCTCTCTGGATGGGTTCCAGATTTACATAACCCCAGAGTGGTGAACCATATGACGCGAGAGCAACAGATTTACTCCTATAGATTTTTAACAATGCTTTCATAGGCCTAGCGCCTAACCTACCCGCAAAGCCCATGAGGGCGTACGATGATCTCGTGACCGCCAGCTTCTTCGCCCTCACCTGAGGACCCCAAGTTCCTCTTTGATCGAATAGGACCCCAAGGTAGGGAAAAGTGGAGACCCTAGATACCATATCCCCTCTACACCTAAAGGTTTTTGTTCTCCTTTTACTGCTTTCTTGGCCCACTACCATGGTATGCGACTTGGTGGCATTTATTTTTAAATCGAGCTGTTCCATGAATATGCCAAACGCATTTAAGAGGCGTTGAAGGCCAACGCCCGTGCGCGCAATTAGCACGGCGTCATCCGCGTACAGGAGCGCTGGGATCTTAACTGCTCCTGCACGCGGGATGTCGACTTCCTTCTCCTCCAAATATGCGCCTAAACCGTTAATATAAATGGTAAAGAGCAGTGGGGCCAATATACAGCCCTGCCTTACCCCCTTCAGGGATTTGAAGAGAGACGTGCACCTACCCTCATTTGTGACCCGTACGGCCGCAAAAAGCTCCTGATGTAGGGAGGCCATGAATCTCACTAATACCTCATCAATCCCCATCTCCAACAAAATCGTCCATAACTTGGTCCTATTAACCAAATCGAAGGCCGAGGAGAGGTCCATGAATGCTAGGAACAGGGACCCCCCCTTGGCCCCCGTGTATTTTGATATGAGCAAGTGTAGGTTAGAGCATTGTTCAATAGTGCCCTTCCTTTCTCTGAACCCATACTGAATCTCTGACAACCCTCCACAGCTCTCGACATTATCCCTCAACCTGGACAGGAGCACTCTGCCTAAGATCTTCACCGACGAGTCCAGAAGGGATATGGGCCTGTAACACCCGGGGTCATCCCGTTGACCCTTTTTAAAAATAGGCACGATGGTAGAGATGTCCCAGGAAGATGGTGCAGGGTTGCTATTAACAGCGGTAAATACATTGGCCAATACCTTTGCCCACAGCTTTGGAGAGTGTATAGAAAAGTCAGCTGGCACCCCGTCGGGGCCCGGGGCCTTGTGCTTGGATGTGGCCACAATAGCTTTCTCCACTTCTGGACTATTAAACTGTATTGGGGTAGCGTCTAAGGTGGTTAACAACGTGCCTTTGGTGGCCCCATCGTTGTCACCATACACATTTTTTAAATGAGTCAACCACTTGTCATCTGGGATAACGCAGTCCATAGCCTCATTATTTTGGTCGGAAAAGAATGGCTGTTTGATTATTTCCCAGAATTTATGACTGTCCTTCAGGACAGCCACGGAAAGGAGGTTTTCCCAAGCTTCCCGTTTAATGGTTTCTTGTCTGGTTTTTATAGCTAACTTATAGATTTTTCTCAAGCTAGCAATCTCACCCTTTACCCTAGGTGTTTTTTTCAGGGCTACCATCAGAGCTCTGTGTGCCTTTGAACATGCGGTATCAAACCAACGCTTCTTATTTGGTACCCCCTTCTTTGGTTTAACCAGGAGATCCTGCGATACCTGGCCACAGATTGACTCAAAGGCCCCTATAATTTCATTCCCCGGGGCACTGGGGTTCTGACAAACCTCGACCTGTTCCATGATTTTAGGGAATACTTCTGCATAAAAGTTTTCTGGGGCCACCTTAGCCCACTTGACTCTCCTGCCCTGATCAGAGGTACGCAATGTGTGATGCGGCCTCGCTTTCCCCGGGATTGGCCCCATATGATCTCCCCATGCCACTTCTAGTAAAACGGGGTTATGGTCACTGAAGTGAGATGGCACAGTGCGGTAGGAAATCACCCGGTTTAAGATGCCTTGTGTGATAAAAATGTAGTCTATTATGGTTCCAGGATTAGTGCCGGTAAAGATAACTATTCTTAGGCCACCCTCCGGTTCATACAAGTTAAAATTTACCAATAGGTCTTCCAACTCCTCACCTTCTGTGGTGTGTTCAAAATGTGGTAGCTCGGGGCCTTCGCCCCAATCCTGGTTAGTTAAACTGCAAACTAACGTACAGGGATGGATATTAAAATCACCTAGTAATATATACTCTATATCAAACTGGGAGTTCTGGCTGCCTGACCTTAATATAGCATCTAGGGTAGCAATATTGCTACCACTATCTTCCCTATTCTGTGAGTTATAAAAATTGATATATAAGGACCTCGTAGTGGGGTTAATCACTCTCTCTATGATGAGAATGTTTTGCGAATCAGTGCTGATCTGTTGTAGAGAGCCCTTCAGTGCCAAAGAAAACAACATCAACAGACCTCCCTTAGGTCTGCCAATGCGGCTAGGGGTCGCCGCCGTGGCAAAGCTGGTAAACCCATCACACCAAAAACTAGCAGTTGTATCCCAAGTTTCCTGGAGGGCAATGATATTATGACCCATGACAAAGCTTAACCAATCCTTATCGTCCCGTTTGGAGTTAAGTCCAGCTACATTCCAACTTAATATTTTGCAGTTATCTATAGTTTTCTTCTCTGCAAAATCAGTCAAGGGAGCCCCATTTTCTGCTCGCAAGTGGAGGATTTCATTAACCGAAGAGTTACCCGCTAACTCTGCTACAATTGGCTGATCAAGGGAAATATCATTTTCATTTACATTCTCGATAAAGGAGGCACCGACATTCTCGACCAAGGTTTGGTCAGGAGCAGTTTCCCTTTCTATAACGACCTGCGTTTCACGGTCTACCAAACTGTTTGACTCGTGCCTATTTATAACATTTATAGTTCCACTGCCCCTATCCTTGAGATTAGTTGTTAAACATGAAAATCTTGGTCCATTTTGTGACGTATTTGGGCCCCCCGTACGTCAATCGCAGTCATTTAAGTTGGCCAGAACCCCATACCTATTCGCTGTACCAAACCCCCACTCCTGTGGTGTAGCCCCCGATCCCCATCCAATTGCTGCTGCGTTCCACCTAGGTAATGGGGTATTGGGGCACATCGGGAACTGCTCATCACCCAACCAGGCTCCAAACCCATTTCCACAGCTCCCCTGATCCATCACCGGGACACCCACCCCCCACCTATTCATAGTGTTCCGAATTGGTCTAGGGTTTTTGAAAAATGACGTATTCTGTTGATGATTGCATGGCCCTATGCCAAATCTATCTACTAAACCAAAGCCATTTTCATTATATGTAGGTCTTAAACCCTCCCCCTTCTGTTACTACTTGTAGCCCACCCTAGTCTTGAAAAATGTGGGTGGTTCGCGTGTTGCTGCTCCGTGTAGAAAATTTTTAGAGTAAGAGGGATTATGGATCCACTTCTGCGTTGGGGCGGGAATATATTTTGTAGGACATTTGGGAGCACTGTCGCATTTGCGAAATTTAACACTACGCAGTCCCCCTTAAACTTTTTTTGCCTGTTCCCTATCCATGTCATCCTCCTTGCCAATACGATTTCCTCATCCAGCTGCTCTTTCCCATACTGCGCCATCCGCATGTTACTTGACAGCCAGTGTAATGCCTTGCTTGTCAGGGATGAGGTGGATTCTGTTTGGCCAGGGGATAAGATAGGAACATTTGCTAGGACCAATACCACTGGTGAGGCTTCTACTATAAATTGTGGTGAGTCATCCTCTAAGGATGGCAATGTTGGTATAGTAGGTGGAAGTGTAGGGGCCTCCCTGGCCACTTCTTGGCTAGGTACGTCTGCTGGTGCCTGGCCAGGCGGGATAGTCTCTAGTGGGCCTTCATCTGCTACAATGTCTCCCCCACTAATGTTATTATTTTCCTTCACTATATCTATTGAGTTGGAGACGATAGTTGCTACATTTTCAATTTCTTCTGCTAGTTTACATTGCAGACCACCCATCTTTTTCACCTCTGCAGTAAGCCTATCAATTTTCCCAATCATTGGCTTGATGATGGTCTTTATTTTTAGATCTATCATATCTGATATCCTATTGAAAAAGTCATCATCTATAATTTGTCTAAAATTCGCTTCCTCATACTCTGGTCTTTTTCCCTTAGACTTTGGTGGGGTAATGACCCTTTTCCTCCCTGCCCGTGACCCCCTTCTTTTCGGCTGAATTCTTCTACAGGTTCTCACCGCCCTAGTCGCGGGCGCAGAGGATGATGAATCATCTGCTATGAGATCCTCATGGGGCTCGGGGTCAGAATCTGCATTTGTCTCTAGATCGACCAGTAGTTCTACACTTTGATCAATGCTTACAGTATCAGGGGGATTAGTATCAGGGATGTTTATGCTGGGATCTTGCTCTGATACATCACTCATTTGCACGCTGGAAGGAGGGCTCCCTTGGTGGAGCACAGGGGATTGACTCAATCCTAGCGATTGCCTTCTTTCAGTATTTATTTTATGTACCACTTGAACTAGATAATTATCTAGGGTATTAAGTGTATCTGGTACACCCGGGACAATTTTCTTAGGCATATTAACAAATAGTGCGATAACACAGCAATATAACATAAACGAATATCGACCAGTCCAGGTGCGCACAGAAAACAAACCGGGGACACAGCTTTTGTATGATGGGTGATATGGTCTTTCTACAGTCAACTTACTTAAGTGGGTATATGGACAGGGTGGATCCCGTGACGCTCAACCAGGGGATCTTGCCCAGTCCAGTCTCCTCAGGCCTCGGAGGGCCTAAGAGGGCCCGCCCTTTGCCCGGGCTTAGCCCCGGGCTGTGTCCCGCGCGCGTCCCGCGATGCGCATTAACAGGCCTGCTTATGATTAAGAAGGAGGCGTGGCACTGGGAGGGGGCGCGGCGCGGCAGGGAAGAGGAACCAGCTGTCGGTGTTATGCAGGAATGCTGGTCCTCGCAGTCCCGGGTGCCGCGCCTCTCGCCTCCTCTGCGGCCACGACGGTGAGGTCCTTTACTCCACACAGGGGTCCAAAGCAAAGCAGGAACCTGGAAGCGCTACTCGGCTGACAAAGGGCAGTGACAGGCTTTCAAAACCTCTAGCGAGCGGCTCCCGCGAAGCGGGGGCCGCGAGAGGTAAAGTACAATCAGGCAGAAGGCGTGGCACTGGGAGGGGGCGCGGCGCGGCCGGGAAGAGGAATCAGCTGTCGGTGTTATGCAGGAATGCTGGTCCTCGCAGTCCCGGTCGCCGCACCTCTCGCCTCCTCTGCGGCCACGACGGTGAGGTCCTTTACTCCACACAGGGGTCCAAAGCAAAGCAGGAACCTAGAAGCGCTACTCGGCTGACAAAGGGCAGTGACAGGTTTTTAAAACCTCTAGTGAGCGGCACCCGCGAAGCTGGGGCCGCGAGAGGTAAAGTACAATCAGGCAGAAGGCGTGGCACTGGGAGGGGGCGCGGCACGGCCGGGAAGAGGAACCAGCTGTCGGTGTTATGCAGGAATACTGGTCCTCGCAGTCCCGGTCGCCGCGCCTCTCGCCTCCTCTGCGGCCACGACGGTGAGGTTCTTTACTCCACACAGGGGTCCAAAGCAAAGCAGGAACCTGGAAGCGCTACTCGGCTGACAAAGGGCAGTGACAGGCTTTCAAAACCTCTAGCGAGCGGCACCCCACCACGCTTAATGGGTCCATGGAGGAGGTTTGAAAGCAGTAACAATGATCACAGCTGCTATCAGATTCTGCCCCGTCCCCATTTAGACAACAAGGGTGCCCTGCAACACTCTCATTGCAACAAAAGCTGCACAGTAAGCGCCCATCACAGGGCAATTTAGACAAAGGTAGGATTTTCAATCAGGAAGGAAACTTGCAGGAAATTAGATTTGTGTATGGCATTACAACATAAATATGTGTAGTCATTTCTTTTATTTTCTTGGTGGCCCAAGATCAATAATAAGGTGCAGTACAACATCTAAATGCAATAGAAAATATGACAAAAATATTTATCTTGATTTTACCTAGAGGTGGGCGAGCCAGCAAATTAACAGGGAGAAATGACGGCCGCGAAGGATGTGGGTTGACTCTTAAGAGCCTTTTTTCACGAGTCAAGCAATGATAATGTTTCTCATTTCAATTGTGCAACAAAACATCAAAAATATAATAATGTAATCCAAAATTCAAAATAGTACAAGTCTTTAAAATGCAGAAGTGTTTCACGTTAGTATATACTGCATTGATGAGTATTTATTAAAAGGGTTAGTTTTTAGCATTAACTTAGAAAACATGCATGCCCCTTCACTTGAACAGCAATGCCATTGGTGAACTCTGGGGTTTATTCATGAGAGTCCTGCGTCACTTTTGCACTAAGGAAAGTGGAACGTGCCTGATGCAGAGCTCTCATTTCGATTTAGATGCCACTCAAAGCCACCTTGAATGGCTTTGGAGGGGGCATGGCCTAGCCAAGCTGCAAGATGGTTGCTCCTTAAGAGGGCTCTGCCGGCCGGAAAATTAATCTGTCATTAATCCTGGAGATTGGGTTTGCCTAGTAGACGAAACTGCTAAATATTGATTGTGGCCACCGCCCTGCATCACACTGTGAAATCCTGAAGCCGAGGGCAACTTTATAACTCAGGTGTGGACAGCGGATTGAATCAGGCCCGGCTGCAGCCAACCCAATGGACTGTGACTCCGGAAACTGAGAAGCAAATTGGGCAGCCAAATCCTGCTACGCTGGAGGGGTGCTCCTGTGTCGGACCCTTGGAGAGCTCCGAGGCAGCAACAATGGCAGTGGGCGTAATTTGTGGATGGTGAGCTTCCCCCCCTCCCCGGCCCATGGTTACTGTGCAGCCCGCTGGCGAGGGAATAACAAACTAAGCTCCGATGCAGCATTTAAAGCAACGAGCGCCGCGGCCATAGAAATATATTTTACTGCGCCGGGGTGTAAATCTGAGAAAAGAACCTGCAGCAGTATATACACCTCGGAGGAGTCCGAATCCTGAAGCACGTGGTGTGGGCCAAAGATTACCAGGACATACACAAGTGCACCATCTTGGAAAGGCATCCTGCACTGCAAACAAATTGGAAGCGAGGTGGGTGCACGGTGGCCTGAGGCTGGTCCCAGAATTGCTACGTAGTGTACAGAGCACTGACCTAGGTAGAAGTCTTTAAGGCCTTGGAACGTGGCGGACTCGACTAGCGGTACATAGGTCATACTGGTGGGCAGCACGCATGGGCGCAAATTAACAAGAGCTGTCTGTGAGGCACAGAAGATGGACAGCAGACACTGCTATAAAACTGCAGCTAAGCGGGCAAACCTGCGTGTGAGCACAAATCTGCGGAGGCAAGACCTAGGCTGCATATTAGGCTCAAGGGTAAAAAGATCCGCGCATGGGCCATTTAACCCGCATATAGCGTAGATTGGGAGAGTACAACCCTTCTCGCGGGCTATAATATTCCCTCTTGGTGTGGAGTGGTGCAACCCAAATGAATCCTTACAAGGGAGCCCGAGAAATATTGGGGCAGCATTCACAGGTTGAGCTTGAGCAAGGCAGACACGCAGTAACGAAGCACTAGTTGATATATGCGAAGCCTGGACCAACCATACTCCGCGCTATAATCACGAAAACTGGCTCTGACTGTCCTGTGGAAGTAATATTTGTTCAAATATGCAGTGGTGAGCTCAAACTGATAGTCTTGCTGAACGCTGCATATAATTGGGAAAATAGGGAAGAACGATGGCAAGCAAACAAAACTACCATTTGAGAATAAAAGACTCACCCGCACAACAGATGTAGGGACAGAGCAAGAAGCGGACACAGGGCCTAAAGAGCGAGAGAGACAAGATGATAACCTACGCAATATACTGTTAGAAGTAAAGGCCAGCCTCAAGGCGATCAATACAAAGTTGGACAAGCTAACCACCCAACTCGAACAAGTGAGTAATCGTGTGGATTCGCTCGAAACCCACCTAGACTAACTAGCAAACAGATGTCAGCTGCGCACGACTACTAAGTCAAATCAAAGGAACATTTACTGCAAAAGGGCTTACCAATAAAGCGAAAAATGAAAATTTGGAGGCCCGCTCCCGACTAAATAACATCTGCATTAAGAGCATACCGGAGACTGGCAATTCCCAAAATGGAGCCTAATGTGGAAGGGCTGCTCAGAGACATGTTCGGCCCTGAGCTCTCTGGGATGTTTATTGTTGAGATAGCACATCGATCACTGGCCCCCAAACCTCAAGTGGGTGCCACTCCCAGACCAATAGTGGCTAAGATCCTAAACTATAGAGACAGAGACACAATTTTACGCCTGGCCAGGGAAAAAGGCAGTATCACACATCAAGGGAATAACATATCCTTTTACCCGGATTTCACAGTCCAGGCAGCTCGCCGTGAATTCATGCCGGATAAAGTCTCCTGCAACAGACGGGGGCTGTCTATGCACTACTCTATCCTGCAAAGCTGAAGATAACGCATAAGGTTTCGGCGCACTTTTTTACAGATGCCAAATCGGCCCTCAAATTCGCTAAGCATATCGGCAAACTGTAAGGCTCTCCAACCCACGCACGACGAGAGACAATGACTAAGAATTGGTTAGCAAGCTGCACCAGATAACACTTCCCTAAATTGGCCTTTTGGAAGTGGGGCTGAGGAGTGTGAATTGGGCAAAAGGAGTCGAATAGAGTTGGCTCTCTAGCAATCAATCAATCAAAACATTTGTAGAGCGCGCTACTCACCCGTGAGGGTCTCAAGGCGCTAGAGGAGGTGGGGGATGGCGCAGCTACTGATCGAACAGCCAGGTTTTGAGAAGTCTCCTGAAGGTCAGCAGGTCCAGGGTCTTTCGCACATGGATGGGGAGGGTGTTCCATGTCTTAGCGGCGAGGTGGGAGAATGACCTGCCGCTGGTGGTCATTTGGCGGATGCGTGGGACGGTGGCAAGGCGAGGTTTTCAAGAACCTTCTAAAGTGCAGCAGAGAGCTGCTGGTCTTGACTGACAAAGGGAGGGGGTTCCACAGCTTAGGTGCTAGGTGGGCAAATCTACTGCCACCTAGTTTCTTGAGTTTTATGGTGGGGGCGACCAGCAGGTGGAGATGAGCCGACCGTAGGTTGCGGGCCGGACAGTGCTGCACAATAAGGGCTTTCAGAAAGTCTGGGCTGTTGCAATGGAGGGCTTTGAAAATTAGACAGCCGGTTTTGAAGGCTGCCCTTTGTTCGATTGGTAGCCAATGCAATTTGCGCAGCAGAGGCCTTGCTGATTGCCATTTCGGGGTTTTATGGATTAGTCTTGCAGCCTGGTTTTGCTCGATTTGGAGGCGGCGGAGCAGAGACTGTGGTAGGCCATGGTAGAGGGAGTTAGAGACAGTCGAGGCAGGCTAGTACCAGGGAGATCACAACTTGTACCAGCGCCGCGTGCGAGAGAAGGTGGGAGATCTTGCGGATTTTACGCAGCTGGAACATGCTGGATGAAATCACAGCACCCACCTGAGCTTTGAGGGAGAGGTCAGAGTCGATAACCACCCCAAGGCTTTTCACCGTGCTCGAGGGTGCGGGGGAAAGGCCCATCTCATATGGCCAGAACTGAGGGCCCCAATGCGCCGCGCTGTTACCTGGCAGGATGAGCTCCGTTTTCCCTGGGTTCAGCTTTAATTGGTTGTGGTTCATCCACTGCTGTATGTGGAGCATCACTGCTTGAAAGCTGGTTGCCGAGTCGGGAGAATCGAGAGGGAAGATTATCTGCAGATCATCCGCGTAGTTGAAGACAGTGATATTCCACCTTTTTAGCAAGTGGATCAGTGGCCGGAGATACAGATTAAATAAGAGGGGTGAAAGGGAGGATCCCTGAGGGACTCCGCATGTCGTAGATGCCTTAGTTGCCATGAAGGGGCCCAGGCGGACCGTTTGCGCTCTGCCTGCGAGGAAGGACTTGATCCACTCGAAGGCAGGGCCCTGGATGCCGGCCTGTCCGACACAGTGAAGGAGAATGTTATGGTCCACCGTGTCGAAGGCAGGCTGACAGATCCAGGAGCACTAGCGCCTGCGATGCCCCCTTGTCTGCGTTCCCTTTCAGGGCGTCTAGTACTGCCAGGATGACGGCCTCGGTAAAATGAGCTGGCCTGAAGCCAGCTTGATTGGGTTCGAGGTAGCCCGAGCTCTCAAAGAATTTTGGGAGACAGCCGGTTACGTGGGCCTCGAGGAGTTTGGACAAGTAAGGTAGGAGGGAGATAGGGCGATAATTAGAGAGATTGGCAGGGTCTGCTCCAGGTTTCTTCGGTAGGGGCACTAAAATGGCCTCCTTGAAGGAGCTGGGGACCGTGCCAGTGCTGAGGGAGGCATTCAGCAAGGAGACGATACTGTGTGGTAGAGCGAGGCAGACATCCCTGAGAACAGAGGGGGGACAGCAATCATTGGGGGACCCTGATTTGATACGGGTGGAGAGCTCTGAGAGAGTACAAGGGGTGAGAACAGGGAGATGAGTCAGGGACAGAGGGTTAGGGGACGACGAGTCCTGTAACCTGACGGGAGTAAGGGAGGGAATGGAATTCTTGATATCTACAATTTTCTCAATAAAGAAGGTATTCAGCGCATTGCATGTCTCTTGTGTAGGTGTCTGAATGGGGAGGGTTCTATCGACAGTTGTGAGATCGTTCATGATTTTGAAGATTTCTTTTGATTTGTTATGGGCTGAGAGGATTCTGTCTGAAACGTGTGTGGATTTTGCCATGGAGATTGCGCTTTTGTATTCTTTGCGGGCCACGACGAAAAGCAATCTATGGTTGCTGGAGTAGTCGCGTCTCCAGTTCCGTTCTAACTGACGTAACTTCAATTTCTGTGATTTAAGGTCGCTAGAAAACCATCTGTGCGAGTTGCCATGTCTAGTGCACGCAAATTTGGTGAGGGGGGCGAACCGGTCACTGGCTATCTGTAGCCAGTTGACAATATCTCCCTCCATCGATTCAACAGTAGAGTCAGAATGTATGGTGGGGCGAGTGTTGGCTAGGAAATCTAGAAAGCCTTGGGCGTCATAAGAACTCCATTTACGAGATAGTCCACCTGCCAGGATAGGGGCCTTGACCCTGCCTCTGACTGTGATGGTAACATCGATCAGGTGGTGATCCGACCAAATGCAGGGGGAGATAACTGGGCTGGAAAGTGCAACATCGTGTGTCCAGATGTGATCGAGGGTATGACCCTTGGTGTGAGTGGGTGTAGTAATTTGTTGAGCCAGGTTGAGGCTGGTTAAAGCTTCAAATAATTCTGTGGCGTGTGGTCCGGCGCGGTCGTCATTGAACCAGTAATTGAAGTCACCAAACATAGCAATTCTGGTGTGATACATCATCAGGTTTGCCATCTGTTCGCTAAGGGAAATAGGGAACGAGGGCATAGACTGGGGGGGCCGATAGATGAGTATGAGTGTGAGGGCACCTGTCTCTGTTTCTAGGTTGATGACTAGATTGTCCACCTCAGGTAAGGCCAGAGAGGCAGTAGCAATAAATTTGAATTGCTTCTGTATGATGGCTGCCACCCCGCCCCCAGGACGGCCGGATGAGCGATTGGCATTAAGTATATAGTAGTCTGGGGGGAGGGCCGCCAAGATGTCAGGGTGGGAGTCTGAAGTGAGCCAGGTTTCGGTTATTAGTAAAACATCAGGTTTTTCGGTAGTCAAGAGGATAAATATGTCTAACTGGTGCTTTACCAGGGAGCGCGTATTGAGGTACATCACCCGGAGAGAAGTGTCGTTCCTTGTGGGAGTAGCCTCGCACTCGATGCTATCAGGGGGACTCTGCGCCCTACGAGAAATACCAGCGGATTTAATTTGCTTGGCTGCGCCTGGAAGGAGTGGTAGGTGCGCGATTTGCAGCTCTTTGAGGGTATTTACGGGGTAGGAGAGGGGTCGGCCAGCGCTCCTGGCCCCTAGGCCCGGACTGGCGCGGACGGGCGCAGACGGGCTTGCCTTTGGCGTGCCTTCAGTGGAGCGAAGCTGGCGGTTCGGGGTGTAGATGAAGAGTCGTTCGTTGAGGTAGGCTGGTCCGGCGTTGTGAAGATCTTTGTGAGCATGGGTGAGGAACTTGAATGTGATCCTCTTGTTGACCGGGAGCTAGTGCAGGTTTCTTAGGTGGGCGGTGATGTGGCTGTTGCGAGGGATTCCCGAGGATGAGGCGTGCGGAGGCGTTTTGTATGCGTTGGAGTCGTTTCTGGAATTTGTCTGTGGTTCCTGCGTAGAGGGCGTTGCCATAGTCCAGCCTGCTGCTGACGAGGGCTTGGGGGACCGTCCTTCTGGTTTCGGCGGGTATCCATCTGTAGATCTTGCGGAGCATGCAGAGTGTATTGAAGCAGGAGGAGGAATCAACGTTGACTTGCTGGGTAATAGAGAGCGTTGAGTCCAGGATGAACCCCAGGTTCCGTGCGTGGTTGGTGGGTGTCGGGTCAGCGCCACGGGTGGGCGGCCAACCAGGAGTCGTCCCATGCACAGGGGGTGGAGCCGAGGATGATGACCTCCGTTTTGTCAGAGTTCAGTTTCAGACGGCTGGTCTGCATCCACTCTGAGACGGCCTTCATTTCCTCGTGAAGGTTGGATTTGGCAGTGGCTGGGTCCTTGGTGAGGGAGAGGATCAGCTGGGTGTCGTCGGCATATGAGATGATGTTGAGGTGGTGCGCTCAGACGATGTTGGTGAGCGGCGTCATGTAGATGTTGAAAAGGGTCGGGCTGAGGGATGATCCTTGGGGTACGCCGCAGGTGATCGTGATGGCTTTGGATCGGAATGGGGGGGAATCGGACTCTCTGGGTTCTGCCAGTGAGGAAGGAGGTGATCCAGTTCAGGGTTTGTCATGGATCCCTGCATCATGTAAGCATCTGCGCAGGGTGTGGTGGCCTACGGTGTCGAAGGCGGCCGAGAGATCCAGGAGGATGAGGGCCGCTGTTTTGCCATTGTCCAGCAGGGTCCTGATGTAGTGGGTGCAGTTTCGGTGCTGTAGTTGCTGTGGAAACCGGATTGGGAGGAGTCCATGATGTTGCTCTCCTCCAGGAAGTGGGTCAGTTGTCGGTTTGCGGACTTCTCAATAACTTTCACCGGGAACGGGAGCAGGGAGATGGGTCGGAAACTCTTGAGGTTCTTTGTGTCCGCTTTAGGCTTTTTGAGAAGGGCGTTGATTTCGGCGTGTTTCCAGCTCTCCGGGAAGGTGGCGTTTCGAAGGAGCTGTTGATGATTTTTCGGAGTTGGGGTGTGACGATTGAGCTTGCTTTGTTGAAGATGTGGTGGGGGCAGGCTTCGGAGGGTGACCCGGAGTGGATGATGTTCATGATTTTGATGGTGTCTTCGTCGTTGACATTGTTCCAGGAGAACAGGAGGTCAGTGTGTTTGGAGAGCATTGAGTTGGGGGTGTCGGCGACTGTTGTTGGTGTCTGGGTGTCGAAGCTGTTGTGGATGTCTGCGATCTTGCGGTGGAAGAAGGTGGACAGGGAGTTGCAGAGTTCTTGCTACAACAGGATGTCGGAGCTGGAATTGGGGGAGGCGAGTTCTTTCACGATGCTGAAGAACTCTTTGCTGCTGTGTGCATTGTTGTCGATGCATTCCATGAAGAAAGTCTTTTTGGCGGATCAGATAAGTTGGTGGAGCTTGCGTCTGGCGTCCTGAGAGCCGCGTCATTGTCTGGTCTTGGGCCACTGGTTCTTGAGTCTTCGGAAGGTTTGCTTGGAAGTCTGGAGGTTGGCGTTGAATCAGATGGCTCTTGCGTTGTTGTGCCTGTTTGATGGTTTACTGGAGGGGCTAGGGTGTTGGCGCAGTTGTCGATCCATTGTCTGAAGTTGTGGGCCGCTGCGTTGGTGTCCGTGGGCTCGGATGGAGGGTCTCGGGCGAGGGTGGTAAGGAGCAGGTCTTCAGTGACTTTGTTCCAGCTGCGGTGTGGGATTTGTTGCGGTTGGCTGTGCGCTGTGTGTTTCTCGAAGGAGAAATGGATGCAGTGGTGGTCGGTCCAGTGGGGTTCATTGTTGTGGCTGAAGGTTGTGTCCGGCGGAGTGGGTGGGAGTTGTGATGACCTGTTTGAGGTTGCTGATCAGGGTTGTGGAATTGTCGTTAGTGTTCTCGAGGTGGAAGTTCAGATCTCCGGATGAGGATGTAGTCTGTGGAGGCAAGGGCGTGCGTGCTGATGAGGTTGGCGATGGAGTCGCTGAACTGTGGTTGGGGGCCTGTAGACAAGGGTTTCTCTGAGGGTGGTGTTGTGATCAACGTGGATTGGGAAGTGTAGGTATTCAGCCATGCTGAGGGAGTTCTCACTGTTGGTCAAAATTCTGATGGTGTTCCTGTGGACGATGGCGATTCCTCCTCCCGGTTTGTGGTTGTTCCGGTCCCTGCGAGTGATCTTGTAGCCGTCCGGGATGGCTATGTTGGGCGCCGAGGAGGCGTTCATCCAGGTCTCCGTCAGGAAGGCGATGTCCCGGGAGGAAGAATCGAGAAGGTCCCAGAGATCTACGGCGTGCTTGTGGACTGAGCAGGTGTTGAGTAGTATGCATCTGAGATTGGTGTGGCCTGCTTTGCTGGGATGGGCAGGACGCTCTGTAATGCGTTGGCTGGTGTAGCTGCAGTTTCGGCAGGTAAAGGGTCCGTGGGTGAGCTTTGGGCGGCCTGGAAACAGGTGGAGTTTTGGTCGGCGTTGAGTAAGTGGAGTGTGTTGACGTCGTATCGGCGTCGGGTGCTTTGGCGCTCGCTGGGCCCAGGGGGTCTGGTGCTGGGTGCACAAACAGGCACAGATGGGCGCAGACGAGCTTGCCTTAGGTGCACCAGCGGCGCGACCGCCCATCGGTCTCCCTTAAATAGGGGCGGGGAGGGAGGAGCAGCTGGGAGGCAGGTGCGGCGTGGTGGGAAGCAGAGGGTGAAATGGACATAGGGGGAGACAGAGAGAGGAGTCAGCAGGGGTAAAAAATTGTTACATTCAAGACAAAACCACAAGAAATAAGTACAATCAAGACAAAAACCAAAACAATGTACAATATGAGCAGAAATGCTAGGGGAGAAAAAGTACCGGCAACAGGCACCAACAAGGTGCAGACTTGAACCCTGCCTGGGAGGACCGCAGGCAGAGGACAGCACGGAGGAGCTGCGGGGGTAGAGCTGATTTCTGACCGAGGGTCAGGGGTCTACCTCGCGCTCCCCGCAGGGTCTCCATTAAGTAGGGGTGGGGGGATGGAGAAGAAGCTGGGAGGCGGGTGCGGCGTGAGCGGGAAGCAGAGGGCGGGATGGACGTAGGGGGAGACAGAGGAGTCAGCAGGGGTAAAAAATAGTTACAATCAAGACAAAACCACAAGAAATAAATACAATCAGACAAAAAACGAAACAATATACAATCTGAGCAGAAATGCTAGAAAAAGTACCGGCAACAGGCACCAGCAAGTTCACATAGTACAGATCATTAAAGCCCTATATCCGGTATCTCAAAGTTCGGACACATGCCACAATGCGGGGTAGTTAGCCATGACTCCATGCCCCCGGGAGATCTCCCATTACGTTCTTCAACTGTTGGTATGGTAAATAGTTATATTGGTGAAGGGGTGGGCTTAAATACATGACCTGATTTGGGGGTTGGTTTGGGAGGCGGGGAGGGGAGGGGAATATGTTTTAGTTTGGAAGCGGATTAAGACAAACACTTGTCATAGACACACAGATGTATGTTAAGACATGCGTTTCACAGATTAGATTCATCATAACCCTCAGACACAATCACATATGGTCAGTATCTTACAGAGACGGATGGAGATGGCGAAGGCATTTCAAGACACACGGCAATGTAGTCACCCTGTA
Organism: Lissotriton helveticus; assembly: GCF_964261635.1. Lineage (NCBI taxonomy): Eukaryota > Metazoa > Chordata > Amphibia > Caudata > Salamandridae > Lissotriton > Lissotriton helveticus. The sequence goes on along the minus strand of NC_136068.1, from coordinate 1,472,973,510 downwards.
GATCCTCAGAAGAGATGACAGCGTATATATTTTGAACCTGGAACATTCGATGTTTAAATGATTATGGGAAAGCCCGACTCATCCAAGCTTATCTTGCTCAATATTGCATAGACATATGTTTCCTTCAAGAAACACATCTAAACAGTACTGACTCCAATAAACTGCTCCATAAGCGATGGGGAGCGATCAACTCTTCCATATGCTCAAATTACGCAAGAGGTGAGGCAATATTAATACATAGGTGAATCGAGTGGTCAACACACCAGACACAGATAGACCCGGAGGGGAGATATATCATGATACAGGTCACTCTTGGGGGCATCAAAGTAACCATGGTTGGGACATATAGGCCAAATACCAACTCCTCTAACTTGTTTTAATTGCGTATGGGCTAAAACTGCCACTTTGGGAGGAGACACCATTATTTGGGGCGGCGACTTTAATGACATATTGAATAACCTTGTTGACAGAGAGGGAGCATCCCGGAGTCTACACCCAAAAGCTAGCAGAACTCTAAATTCGATTATTGCAGAGTATCACCTAGTGGATATTTTGCGAAAGCACAACATTGCAAGGAGGGCGGGCACGTGTATATCTGCACAGTATAAGCGTGGTCCAGATTAGATTTTTGGCTTGTCTCGGGAGACATATCCTCTTGGACAGAAGACATTGTGCATTTACCCAGAACTCTCTCTGATCACGCTCCCTGTCTCTTAAAGGAAAAGATCCTAAAATTACCCAGCCGTGAATTCACCTGGAGACTGCCCCCCATGCTTTATTAGATGCAGCATTTAAGGAGGAAAAACGAGGCAACATAATAGAATATTTTACATTAAATCAGGGCTCAGTATCGTCCTCTTCTACTCTTTGTGAAGCATTTAAGGTAGTTATCAGAGGGAAATGCATTGCCAGACAAGCCGGAGTCCTAAAATCTATCAGTCAGACAATAAAGAAATTAGAATCTGACATACATGACTGTGAACTTAAATACTTTGAAACACATGATTTAGCCCTTCTGGCGCCTAGCTGGGAAAAAATATCACAATTCAGAAATGAAGCCAATAGGGAGGTAAAATAAGACTTGTCAATAACCTTAAATCTTCACACAGCGCACCATATATAATTGAGATACTTGATGATGAAAGCAACATAGTCAGAGGATCACAAGAGATTGTTGAACACGTAACTAAATTCTATGCCACGCTATATACCTCTAATGCTGCAGACGCTGAGGACGAGCTAGCAACATACTTAGACTCGATAGAATTACTGTGGCTCAGTGGGGTACACAGGGAATATCTAGACAAGCCGTTCACCACGGAAGACATTATACAGGTCATAAATAACCTACCAATTGATAAAGCACCGGGGTTGGATGGGCTCACGACATAATTTCACAAATGCTGTGCCACAACACTCGCGCCCCATTTCATGGAAATGTATCAGGAGTCAATTCTAAATGGATCCTCCCTCCCACAACTAGGGAAGCGGCAGTACTAACGCTATTCAAGCCAGGCAAAACACCGAATCAATCCGCCCTCTCTCACTTATTAACATTGATAATAAGATATATGCAAAACTGTTAGCAAATAGAAAACAGCCTCTGCTCCCCCTAATTGCCAGAACGGATCAATTGGGGTTCATACCCTGCAGATCTACAGCGCACAATCTTTGCACCTTTTTCTCAGTGTTTCACTACCTCGATCCCCAGATGCCTGCACTAGCGGCGCTATTGGGCGCCACCAAGGCATTCGATTCGCTAAAGTGGCAATATCTTTTCGCCATCCTAGCTAGACTAGGACTCAGCCCGCTCTGCATAAAGCAAATGAAACTGCTTTACTTGCAACCATCAGCCTGACTGCGAATTAACTGAGTACTTTTGCCCTCATTTAACATCACGCGAGGCACCAGGCATGGGTGTCCCTTATCACCCGTCCTCTTTGCCATAGCCGTGGAGCCACTCACCGCTAGAATTAGACAGCATTCCGAGACGAAAGCGCTGGAATTTTCAGTGCGTGACCTGATTATATCACTCTACCAGGCCCGGTTCTAGCGGGTGGGCCGGGTGGGCCAGGCCCACCCAAACAGGAGCCTTGGACCTCGCAGTGAGGGTTTGAAGGCAGGCACACAAGGGCATTGATTACCTCAAAGGGTGTCTGTGTGCGCCCGGGCTGAGACAGATTTCCGGGGGTGCACACACACACACACACACAGTTTTTGAGATTATCGCAGCTGTACCTGAGTACTTCACATGTCTTCACAGGTCTTTAAAAGACCATTTACATATAAACGAGGCTTTGTTTATTTTTTCACCCCTTGATCTCCACATGGCGAAAGGCAACAAATACTGTCTTTGACATGGGTAACCTTTGCCTACTGTTCTGCTGCATGGATATTACTTTTTCTATGCAGCGCAGAAGAAAATAAGTTTGTTTATTCCTATTCACCTTTCCTGACCCCTGCAGATGCTTATCACATCAGGCTGCCTGTGACACAAAGTTTGACTAATGGAGTAGTAGGTAAGAGAATGTGTTACTATTTGTGTTTCTTTTAAAAATCTGCACAGGCCCACCATGACACATACTTCATGTGTGCTTCATTTAAACCGTTTTTAGGTCTCGCCTGTCGATGCGCATGCGCATCGAGCAAGGCGAGAGTATTGCGACTTATCTACTCTTTATCCACACTGCAAGGAATCGTGGCGATTCCTTGCAGTGCCCGTGACTTTTAAGCTCAATGCGCATGCGCATTGAGCTTAAAAGCGCGTGCACGTCCGTCTTTGTTTACCCGCTCCGCCCCCTCCCCTTCCCGCCGTGTCGCATTTCTCCTCCCCCCTCCCCTCTCTTCCCTCCGGCTTGTTTGTTACTTATCTACTCTTTATCCACACTGCAAGGAATCGTGGCGATTCCTTGCAGTGCCCGTGACTTTTAAGCTCAATGCGCATGCGCATTGAGCTTAAAAGCGCGTGCACGTCCGTCTTTGTTTACCCGCTCCGCCCCCTCCCCTTCCCGCCGTGTCGCATTTCTCCTCCCCCCTCCCCTCTCTTCCCTCCGGCTTGTTTGTTTATTTGACCCGCTCCGCCCCCTCCCCTTCCCGCCGTGTCGCATTTCTCCTCCCCCCTCCCCTCTCTTCCCTCCGGCTTGTTTGTTTATTTGACCCGCTCCGCCCCCTCCCCTTCCCGCCGTGTCGCATTTCTCCTCCCCCCTCCCCTCTCTTCCCTCCGTTTTGTTAAAGTCCGTCGCTATGCTACTTGCCCTATCCAAATGGCTCTGAAGTGCCAGACAGCGGAACAACTTGAATTAGTCACTGACAAAGTCGATAGGTCGCTACCATGTTCCTTCAAAGAAGTTTTTGCGTGCTTTGCATGTACGTGTGATTCACAAGAGAAATAGGGGCTCGACGGTGCCTAGTTTGCACAAGTCTGCCTCCCGCTGTGGGTCGGCCCGATGAGAAGAGCTGCGCTGATTGGCAAAGTGTCCCCTCTACATTGTTAGTTGAGCCGGAGCTGTTGCGACTCAAGGTAGGAATCTGTGTGCAGCGAACTCTTATGTTTTACTACTTCGGACTGCTGATGCTTATTCTTGGGAATGTCGCACGGCGCATGCAATCTCCATAAGGTTTGGTGCTTTGAAAACTGGTGCCGAATTCCACTTTCATTCTCAGTTGCACTAAAATAGCCTTGCAGATGATGGTCACTTTTCATCTCAAACGTTTTAATGTCCTTCTATGGTTATACATATGTCTGAAAGCTCTGTTGAACTGCCAGTGCCCTTTTGCTTTTATTCTATAATTGCAATGCTTTTTAATTAACACGCCAATAAAGATGTGACACATGAAATTGTTTATGAAAAACAGCCACAGAGCACACGCTAAAAGCTGAGGCAGGCTAGGTTCAAAGTGTTTCCCCAGCAGGGCTTTAAGTGAGATGAAAACACAGGGGTGGTGGTCTCACAGAGGGCCATGGCCAAAGTAATTAAGTGCGTTGCTTAAACACACCTAAGCTAAAAATCTGTGCTTAGCATAGTGTTCCGCCCGACATGTATTTTGCAGCAATTATGGCTTGTTTTTTTTACTTGCCATTGTTTTTTAATGCGGTATTAGATCTCTCAGATTTGGGTTAGGTTGCTTATTTTACGAGGCACGCGTCCTGCATCCAGTGGTGGTGGCTTCTCTGTTGCACTTCTTGGATGACATCACTGTCTGGCGCCGCTCACTTATTTCCTGGAAATAGAAACGTACTTTCTGCGGAGAGGCAGGACGTGCCCCTGTAAACGGCGATCCAGCATTTCTATCAGATGTGCAACGTAAAACCTGACCAAGGCGAATGGAGGCTCTTTTGGGGGAAATTAGGGCAGAAAGATTTCATTTTTCCAGACTTTTATTTTTCAAGTTCGCCTGACTTCGCATTCCTGGATTGCAGTCGCCGAAACAAAGCGGCCAGCTCTTCTTCCCTGAAGCGAATCCTTCTGGCGCTCAACACTGCCGCTGACGTGCTTTCAAAGGGGCGTTTAAGAATGACCCGACAGGGAGCTTGCTCGGATCGTTCCTTTGTTCCCCAATACGGAAGATGGGATGCAGCGACCCTCAACCCCTCACTCACCCTCAACCCCTCACCCTCAACCCCTCATCCTCAACCCCTCATCCTCAACCCCTCACCCTCACCCTCACTCACTCTCACCCTCACTCACCCTCACTCACCTTCAACCCCTCACCCTCACTCACCCTCACCCTCACTCACCCTCAACACCTCACCCTCACTCACCCTCAACCCCTCACCCTCAACCCCTCACTCACCCTCAACCCCTCACCCTCACTCACCCTCAACCCCTCACCCTCACTCACCCTCAACCCCTCACCCTCACTCACCCTCAACCCCTCACCCTCAACCCCTCACCCTCACTCACCCTCGACCCCTCCCCCTCGACCCCTCACCCTCCCTCACTCACCCTCACTCACCCTCACCCCCTCACCCTCACTCACCCTCACTCACCCTCACTCACCCTCACCCTCACTCACCCTCACCCTCACTCACCCTCAACCCCTCACCCTCACTCACCCTCACTCACCCTCAACCCCTCACCCTCACTCACCCTCACCCACCCTCAACCCCTCACCCTCACTCACCCTCAACCCCTCACCCTCACTCACCCTCACTCACCCTCAACCCCTCACCCTCACTCACCCTCACTCACCCTCACTCACCCTCAACCCCTCACCCTCACTCACCCTCACCCACCCTCACCCTCACTCACCCTCACCCACCCTCACCCTCACTCACCCTCAACCCCTCACCCTCACTCACCCTCAACCCCTCACCCTCATTCACCCTCAACCCCTCACCCTCACTCACCCTCGACCCCTCCCCCTCAACCCCTCCCCCTCGACCCCTCCCCCTCAACCCCTCCCCCTCCCTCACTCACCCTCACTCACCCTCACTCACCCTCACCCCCTCACCCTCACTCACCCTCACCCTCACTCACCCTCACTCACCCTCACCCTCACTCACCCTCAACCCCTCACCCTCACTCACCCTCACTCACCCTCAACCCCTCACCCTCACTCACCCTCACCCACCCTCAACCCCTCACCCTCACTCACCCTCAACCCCTCACCCTCACTCACCCTCACCCTCACTCACCCTCACCCTCACTCACCCTCAACCCCTCACCCTCACTAACACTGAAACCCTCAATCACCCTCACTCTTACTCTCACTCACACTCTACACCTCAGCCTCACCCTCACTCACTCACCCTCAACACCTCACCCTCACCCCCTCAACCCCTCACCCCCTCACCCTCACTCGCCCTCACCCTCAACCCCTCACCCTCAACCCCTCACCCCCTCACCCTCAACTCCTCACCCTCAACACCTCACCCTCACTCACTCTCAACCCCTCAACCTCACTCACTCACCCTCAACACCTCACCCTCACTCACTCACACTCACTCACCCTCAACCCCTCACCCTCAACACCTCACCCTCAACACCTCACCCTCAACACCTCACGCTCAACACCTCACCCTCAACCCCTCACCCTCAACCCCTCACCCTCAACCCCTCACTCTCACTCACCCTCACTCACCCTCACTCACCCTCACTCACCCTCACTCACACTCACTCACCCTCACTCACCCTCACTCACCCTCACTCACCCTCACTCACCCTCACTCACCCTCACTCACCCTCAACCCCTCACTCACCCTCACTCATCATCACTCACCCTCAACCCCTCACCCTCACCCTCACCCACCCTCAACACCTCACCCTAACTCACAATCACCCTCACTCACCCTCACCCTCACTCACTCTCACTCACCCTCAACCCCTCACTCACCCTCAACCCCTCACTCACCCTCACCCTCACTCACCCTCAACACCTCACCCTCACACAGTGCAATAGGTCTCAGAGGATTTTTAGTTAAAGCTTTTACAATTGTTTATGGCTTTTTTGATTTGTAATTCTTTAGCATTGGCTACAAGAAATAAAAATGCTAAAGATTTACAACAAAAAACCCATAAACAATTCTAAAAGCACTAACTCTAATGCTGCGAGACCTATTGCATTTCCAATGCTTGTTATCATTATCATGGCTGATGCAGGACAACAATTAGACAATACAAAAGGCCCAGATAACGCTGGTGATTAAGGATCCTGCTGGAGAGCAATCATTTGTCTGTTAGTAGTTTTTAAATGCAGATGAACTGTATTTTATGTGGAAGCTCAGTGGGTTACTGCCTTTGTCACATAGATCCTTGTGTTACTTGCAGTTCAGAATTTACAATCCTAACATAGGACAGTGACCAATGAATTGTCACCAAAGAGCTGCATACAAGCATGAATGATATAGTTAGAACTTTGCTTTTTTTCTTTAGTGATATAGTTAGAACTTCGTGAGTCTTTCATTATTCTAATGTTGCTAAAATGAGTATGTTTGGGCAGATATGCATTTTTATCAGTAAAGCTGACCCCCATGGAATACTTTTTAAATTCTAAGGTTGTGTTTCCCCAGATCAAACCCTTTTAAAATATACTGCCCACCAGTATGGATGACATGTGATTCCTACACCTTGTAATCCTCATTGGCTAATGGGACATTCCCTGTATGCTGATTTACATACTTGTATGATTCATTGTCTCTGTTTAATGAGTGCGTGCTGTAAAGTACTGACACACACTACACTGATAGAACTAATGAAATGCATATGAGAGAGTCGCTACGTAGAGATGAGGGCACTGGAGGAGGGTGGCAGTGAGGGAATCCAAGGAGGAGGTAGTGGGAGGGGCTATGGATCGATGAGGGGCACTGTTGGAGGGTGGCAGTGAGAGAATCCGAGGAAGAGGTCATGGGGTGGAGGGAGAAGCTAGGGAGAGATGAGGGGCACTGGTGGAGGGTGGTAGTGAGAGAGTCTGAGGAGGAGGTCATGAGGGGGAGGGGCTACAGAGTGACACCTGACACCTCTGAACTCTGCTCCTGAGATCGCCGCACAGCTGATCTTGCGCTGTCTGCGGACTTGGAACAACAATCTAATCCCGCCGCCATTGCAGGCGAGCCGCGAGGCCACGCCCCCTCGGAAGCCACGCCCCCGCCCTGCCTTCGGTATAAAACGCTGATCACTAGCGTTCACTGCCAGAAACTTGTATCCTCCTGAGGCGGAAGCCGGGAGTTATTTGTCTTATTTTAAAATTTGTGTCACTGTATTCTGCTGATTTTAAAAGCACTCACCCTTCCCTGACACCTCTGGACTCTGCTCCTGAGATCGCCGCACAGCTGATCTTGCGCTGTCTGCGGACTTGGAGCAACAATCTAATCCCGCCGCCATTGCAGGCGAGCCGCGAGGCCACGCCCCCTCGGAAGCCACGCCCCCCCGCCCTGCCTTCGGTATAAAACGCTGATCACTAGCGTTCACTGCCAGAAACTTGTATCCTCCTGAGGCGGAAGCCGGGAGTTATTTGTCTTATTTAAAAATTTGTGTCACTGTATTCTGCTGATTTTAAAGCACTCACCCTTCCCTGACACCTCTGGACTCTGCTCCTGAGATCGCCGCACAGCTGATCTTGCGCTGTCTGCGGACTTGGAACAACAATCTAATCCCGCCGCCATTGCAGGCGAGCCGCGAGGCCACGCCCCCTCGGAAGCCACGCCCCCTGCCCTTCCTCCCCCCTTCAAATTATGTGCATCTACCGTACGCGCAGCGGACGGGCGCAGCATGCGCGATGTTTGCGCGCCAAAGGCGCGCCTAAGGCAAGCCCGTCTTCGCCCGTCATCGCCAAGACAGCGCCTCTCACCTGTCCCCCTCCTCAAAGCACACGAACTGCATATCACTATGATAAAGATTGTCTCCTGGCACTCAACTTGAGCCAACGATTCGATAAACTAGCGGGCTGCATCGGACAGACTGACCTACATTGTAAGTCTTGTAACTTTGTTACACCTAAACCGTGCCTACCTGGACACAAAGCTAGTATGATAAAATATACCCCTCTCACGATTCTCCAGCTTAATGTCAGGTCCCTTGTAAAGCACTACCCTGAGGTCAACACTCTATTAATTGATGAGAACCCAGATATACTATTCCTATGCGAATCCTGGCTCCAGGATGCGCTAACCAGCATCCCGAATCTCACGTTGCCGGAGGGCTTCTCAATGAAATCCATCAATAGAGACTCTAGGGGAGGTGGCATAGCTGTTATATATAGAACGCTATACTCCTGCTCCTTTTTGAAGGAAGACATCATGGGATGTGAGTGCGCCCGCTTTAAAATTACCACTAGCCCTCACTTCTCCCTTCCAGGCCTTCTCATCTACCGACCCCCGGGCCCTATCTCTAAGTTCACGGAGGAACTTCTAGAGGCAGCCCACGCCCTGGTTGTGACCTCCGCCAACTTCACTATACTGGGAGATCTTAACCTCCACTTTGACTCCACTTCGGATCCCACCATCAGAAACCTCCTGGCCGACTTAACAGCCCTACAGCTGATCCCTCTTATTCATTCTACTACGCACTCTGCGGGTCACTTACTCGACCCCGTTTTTACCAATATCCCGGAGGCCAGAGCCGACCCACCCAAACCCATGGGTTGGACCGATCATTTTCTCATTAAATTTGCGATATCAGCCGACATCCGTCCCAATAAAGATCTGCTTCCCTCCTGTCTTAAGAGACCCTGGCATAAACTCCAAAATAAGGATCTCTTTGCAACCTTAGGAGAACTCCACCTTGAAACCATTAATGATATTAATACGTCCTATGTCTCCTTTCAGGACTGGATCATTAAAGGACTTGACGTCCTTATACCAGCCAAATGGACTAGAGGACGTAGCACCCCCTCTAACCCATGGTATAATGAAAATCTGAAGCTCATGAGAAAGGAATGCAAAGCAGCCGAACGTCACTGGAGAAAAGATTATAAAGACAGGGACAAAGCTCTCTACCTGTCCAAAGTAAAACTATACCATAAAGCCATACGCGCGGCTCGCGCATCCTTCTACGCCAAAGAAATTGAATCCAGCTCCAACCCCACTAAAACCATTTTTAAACTGGTGCAAAAATTGCAAAACTGTGGCAATCCTACCTCGTGTATTTCCTCTACACAGCAGTGCGAAGATCTCAGTACCTATTTTACTGAAAAGGTAAGGAAAATCTATAATACCTTCCCACAGAACTTTTTTGACTACATTAAGTTTTCCGACTCTCCCTTCAAGGGCACCAGACTTTTACGCCTACCTGAAATCTCCCATGGGGATCTAGTCAAACTTTGTAGAAAGGTTAAATCTGGCGCCCCCTCAGATCCCATGAGACCGGCTCAATTTCTAAAATCTCTGGACTTCTTTCTTCCATCTTTGGCCACACTTCTTAATCTCTCCTATTCTTCGGCAATGGTCCCAACTTGCTGGAAATAAGCATGGGTTACCCCCATTATTAAAAAACCGACCCTAGATCCCACAAAACCGGAGAACTATAGGCCCATTTCGCTGCTCCCCATGGTGTCTAAACTAGCAGAAGCCCATGCGAACAACGTGCTATCAGACCATATGGCCCAAAATAACATCTTGGACCCTTCCCAGAATGGGTTCAGGCCAGGGCACAGTACGGAGTCCGCCCTTCTATCCACCACTAAACATCTCCAGAAGATACTAGATGCCGGTCAAAGCGCTGCACTGATATTGCTCGATCTCAGCGCAGCCTTTGACACGGTTTCCCACAACATCCTGCTGAAACGCTTGGAAGACATAGGGATCAGCGATCAGGCCCTCGAATGGTTCCGCTCGTTCTTGACGGGCAGATCCTTCCAAGTCTCAGCTCCCCCGTTCACCTCCCGACCTCACTCTATCGGCCAAGGAGTCCCGCAGGGCTCGGCACTCAGTCCATCCCTTTTTAATCTTTATGTGCAGCCCCTCGTGGCTGTGGCCAGAGAATGGGACCTCACGCTGGTGTCGTACGCTGACGACACTCAGCTGGTGATTACCCTCACTGAGGGCCCCTCAATCTCTGCCACGAGATTTAGGGATGGACTGGCCGCAGTCGCCCATTGGATGATGGGCAACTGCCTACAGCTGAACGCAGGGAAAACTGAGGTGCTGCTCCTTGGAAGGAACCCCAGTTGTTGGACCAACCACTGGTGGCCTTCCGTGCTGGGTCCCATCCCTCCACCTAAGACTCTGGTAAAAAACCTGGGTGTTTGGTTGGACTCCTCGTTGAGCTACCAAACCCACACTAAAAGAGTGGCTGCTACCTGTGTGGGCATGCTGAGAAGCCTCAACCCTATTCTTGGCTTCTTCGATCCTAAAACACATCAGCTTATAGTCCAATCGATCATCCTCTCGCGGTTGGACTATGCCAGCGTCCTACTGATAGGCGCTAACAAAGCAGAGATAACAAGGCTACAACGAATACAGAATTCCGCGGCTAGGGCCATTATGGGTCTTCCTAGAAGATGCTCTGTTAGAGCCACTATACAAAGACTCCATTGGCTCCCGGTGGAATCCAGAATTCAATTTAAAGCCCTCACCACTGCATTTAAAATCCTCAGAACAGACGGCCCTGAACTCCTCCGTCCGCTGTTAGTGCCCTATACCCCCCAACGTAATTTGCGCTCTCTAGGTCAGCATCTGGTAGTGGTCCCTCGTACGAAACGCTGCCGTGTCAGAGGTCGCTCCTTCAGAGTCTTGGGAGCGAAACTCTGGAACTCCCTTCCCCTGAACATCCGTCGCCTTGACAATCTGTCCGCTTTCCGGAAGGCAATTAAAACCCATCTGTTCCCACTGTCCTAAGCCCTCTGCCTCCCCCCTTCCCCCTCTCAGCTGGTTATGCTGTGGTTTCTCAGCGCCGGGACGCCCCGTTGCTGGGGCAGCTGTCGTGCTCTAACAAACTCATAACATAACATAACATAACATGAGGGGTACTGGTGGAGGGTGGTAGTGAGGGAATCCGAGGAAGAGGTCATGGGGTGAAGGGCGGAGCTAGGTAGAGATGAGGGGCACTGGTGGAGGGTGGTAGTGAGGGAGTCTGGGGAGGAGATCATGAGGGGGAGGGGCTACAGAGAGATGAGGGGTACTGGCGGAGGGTGGCAGTGAGGGAATCAGAGGAGGAGGTCATAAGGGGGAGGGGCTATGGGAGATGAGGGGCACTTGTGGCATGTGGCGTGGCAGTGAGGGAATCCGAGGAGGAGGTCAATAGGGGGGCCATGGAGGGATGAGGGGCACTGTCGGAGGGTGGCAGTGAGGGTATCCGAGGAAGAGGTCATGGGGTGGAGGGGGGAGCTAGGGAGAGATGAGGGGCATTGTTGGAGGGTGGTAGTGAGGGAGTCTGAGGAGGAGATCATGAGGGGGAGGGGCTACAGAGAGATGAGGGGCACTGGTGGAGGGTGGCAGTGAGGGAATCCGAGGAGGAGGTCATAAGGTGGAGGGGTTATGGGGAGATGAGGGGCACTTGTGGCATGTGGCGTGGCAGTGAGGGAATCCGAGGAGGAGGTCAATTGGGGGGCTGTGGAGGGATGAGGGGCACTGTTGGAAGGTGGTAGTATTTACGGAGAAAGAGGTCAGTGGTGGGGCGCCAAAAAGACTTTTGCATCAGCGCTGAAGCCGGCCCTGTCATGGCCTTTTTGGTTTTGTGTATTTAATTAGCAGTCAGGTCATAAGGGCTACTGTGGAACATACTTTAAAGTGCGTGCTAATTATATTTACTGCTATAGTCAATGTTTTGAGTTTGAAGGTGATTTTAATAATGTTTTTACCGGGACAAATTAAAGTGGAGCCCGATGGTGCCTGATATGGGGCTGGGACCCACGGTCAGCTGTGAGATAAGGTGCATTGGAGAGGAGTGGGTATAACCAAGCCTGTAAGGGAGTGCGTTGCAGAGTCCAGGGTCAGGTGGAGGTAGGTATGAAGAGGAATTCTCCCTGAAGGCTCCCACAGAGGAAGCCTGTGAAGTGTCACTTGCCTGATACTCCCACCTCATAATCCTCCTCTTCCCATCAAAGGAACATTACATGGAAAAACACTTTTGAGAGTGATAATATTTAGAAAGAGATTTGGAAAAGAGTGCGTTTTACTGGGCCTTGTAAGACTAAGTAGAGATAAAAGAGGGCCCTGAAGCAGGTCAGCCTATACATATATGCGACAAATCGAGCCCGCAGTGGCCCACCCAAATGCACCCTTGTCCCACCCAAATAAAAATTCCTGGAGCCGGGCCTGCACTCTACACCGATCATATCACGTTATATATAAGGGAGCCCGTGGAGAATTTGAACCCAGTGCTTCGTGAACTCACCAAATTTGGGGGCGTATAAGGCATACAGATTAACAGGGCTAAGTCTACACTTTTTCCACTCACGGACTCGACTGAACCATTTGATGAGGAATATCCGATATCCTGGGCTAGCGGCCCGGTCAAATACTTGGGTGGGAATATGCTTGAGTCGGGACGCCCAGGAATTATGGGAAATTAATTTAGGGAGAGTGGTCACCATGCTCGAGGGGAAAAATGCTATTTGAGCTAAACTCACAATATCCCTAGCTGGCAGAATAGCTATTGCTAAATTGATTGTTCTTACAAAACTATTATACATATTCGTGAACTTACCGTTGATATAACTCAAACATTTCTGAAGAGGTTGCGATCGCTAATGATCTCTCTAGTGTGGGCGGGGAAACAGGAACGCGTTTCCTGGGAGATGCTCACGCTTCCCCATACAGGGCAGCATGGGCGCACCAGCTATATCATTATATGCTTACTGCGCCCAAGCGCAGTTTTTGCACCATTGGCTGTATCCAACACCTTTTCAGTCACATTTGGCAGTGGAAGCTGATAGAGACAACCCAAGACCCTTGAATGCAACCATGTATCAAACTTACAGGAAATGCAATACCGAAATAAACACAAATGAAACACTTTGCTGGGCCTGGGACAGGATACCCGATATTATATGCACCTTCCATTACACTTGTACAGAATCCACAGCAGCCCCTGCTCGAAGATAAGGGAAATATAGGGAGAGCACTAAAACTAAGCCCAAACACATTGGCTGATCTCTACCCCAACAATACATTCTTGGCACCCCTCCCCCACCCAGTACAGATACGTCTTCCAGACTCTCTGACTTATTGTTCTATTACAGCTTGAGAGTCTCCTGCCGTAAGCTCCATATTACTTTCCCGAAAACTCCAAACCTTAACCGCCCTCGAACACATGCCTGCAAATCAATTTGTACAACAAAATGCAACGGTCATCTCCGGTGACAAAGGTTACTGCGCTAGGGGATGAAATTCAGAACTAGAGATGCCCATCTCAGAGGTTCAATGGAGCTTCTGCTGTGGCCAACTAGAATTACTTTCCCCTTACTTACAAATTGAGACTAATACATTTTGAATTCCTAAATCGTGCATATTGAACCCCAATCTAACTTCACCGCATGGGACTCGGTGCTGAAGCGAACAGCTGGAGATCCGGAGCCCCGCACACCTCCTACCAACACATCAGCTGGGAGTGTCCAATGATAGCCACCTACTGGACTGAGTTGTTTCAAACGATTAGCAAAATATTAGAAACAGACTTAAAACCGACACGTAATATGGGGTTGTTAGGGTATGTTAAAGATGCCACTAGGGCAATTCAGTGGAGAAGTGTGGCTCAATGGTTAGAACGGCAGACCCTGATGCAGAGGTCTAGCCCGGGACCAGGGTTCAATTCTCTGCCTCGATGGGTCTTGGGCTCAAAATTCCACGGACCTGATAATTCTCGCCTCGGTGCCTATTCCAATCATGGAGTCCCACTCTGCAACTCTGGACAATAGCTTGCTTAATCTCCACAACGGCCCCCACAACGCTAAGGATGTCTGGCCTCCACCTTGGGGGTGCCCAGGAGTGGACACCTCACAGGGAAAGCCAGGATGGGTTCCACAGTGGTATTCGTACAAGCGCCTTGAGACCCTTGCGGGTGAGTAGTGCGCTATACAAGTATCAATTTACATTTACATTTACTTCTGGCCATGTTCCTCCTCCTGGCGAAACGCAGAGTTGCCATACACTGGGGAAAGCTGAATGCTCCTACCATAAAGAATTGGGTGTTAGATACCTCATTCTGTCAAGAACTACTGGGCGTGTATTGGGAACTGATGCCCCCTGTGTTCCGACTCAGGGATATATGGCGACCCTTTCAAACCTGGTTAATGACCTACAACTCACCCCAGAACCCACCAGTGTCATCCTGATGCGCACCCAAATACGCCAAAGGTATGGACTTAGATGAACTGCTTATGTGGTGACAGCTCCACCTATACACCATAGCCATGTTAAGATAAACATGGTATGCTATATAGACCTGTAAAAACACGTATGAAAATGGTAGATATGTGTGGACCTGGGGAATCTTGTACTGTTTATTGCACGCACAAGAAGATATCCTGTCTTGCTTCCATGGGTTTTGTTGTTGTAGTTGATGTTGCAGAAAAAAGGATAATCACATTGTATATATTATTGTAAAACTGCTAAGAATAAAATGCTTGTATTGATTTTAAATGCCAATAAATACATTGAAAAAATCCCCTGCATGTCTTTGAGTAGCCTCACAAATCACGAATCAGGCGACGCTATGCACATTTTTGCATTACCTTTCGCTGCGCCCGGGAGACGTTCCAAGTCAAGTCAAGTCAAGTCATAAAATTTGTATAGCGCACTACATACCCGGAGGGTGTCAAGGCGCTTAGGAGGAGGAGGAGGATTATTTGTCAAATATCCACGTTTTAAGCTGTTTTCTGAACGCTAGGTGGTTCTGGGTGAGGCGGAGGTAAGCGGGGAGTGAGTTCCATGTTTTAGCAGCCAGGTAAGAAAAGGATCTGCCTCCCATGGTGGTCTTGTTGATGCGAGGTACAGTGGCGAGGGCTTGGTCGGAAGAGCGTAGTTGGCGGGAGGGGGTGTAGAAGGACAGTCGAGAGTTGAGGCAGTCTGGTCCGATGTCGTAAAGTGATTTGTGTGCGTGGGTGAGCAGTCGGAAAGTGATCCTCTTATTGACGGGTAGCCAGTGGAGGTCTTTAAGGTGACCAGAGATGTGTTCGTTGCGTGGGATGTCTAGTATGAGCCTGGCTGAGGCGTTTTGGATTCGTTGGAGTTTCTTCTGGAGTTTAGCGGTGGTACCTGCGTAGAGGGTGTTTCCGTAGTCCAGTCGGCTCGTGACCAGGGCGTGGGTGACTGTTTTCCTAGTTTCGGAGGGGATCCAGCGAAATGTTTTTCTGAGCATGCGAAGAATGTTGAAGCAGGAAGAGGATACGGCGTTGACTTGTTTGTTCATTGAGAGTGAAGAGTCCAGAATGACGCCAAGGTTCCGTGCGTGGTCTGTCGGGATGGGTGCTTTTCCGAGGGCTTCTGGCCACCAGGAGTCGTCCCAAGCAGAGGGGGATGTGCCTAGGATGAGGACTTCTGTTTTGTCTGAGTTCAGTTTCAGACGGCTTTGTTTCATCCATTCGGCGACTTCTTTCATTCCTTTGTGCAGGTTAGCTTTGGCGGCGCCGGGGTCATTGGTGAGAGAAAGGATCAGTTGAGTGTCGTCCGCGTAAGAGATGATGTTGAGGTTGTGTTGGCGTGCGATGGCCGCGAGGGGGCTCATGTATACGTTGAAGAGGGTGGGACTGAGTGAGGATCCTTGAGGTACGCCGCAGATGACTTCAGAGGCCTCGGACTTGAATGGAGGAAGGCGGACTCTCTGGGTTCTACCGGTGAGGAACGAGGTGATCCATTCCAGTGCTTTTCCTTGGATTCCGATGTTATTGAGGCGTTGTAGAAGGGTGCTGTGGCAGACTGTATCGAATGCTGCAGAGAGGTCGAGGAGGATGAGGGCGACTGTGTCTCCATTGTCCAGTAGAGTTCGAATGTCGTCTGTTGCTGCGATGAGGGCGGTCTCAGTGCTGTGTTTTGCTCGGAAGCCAGATTGTGAGGGGTCGAGGGATTTGTTGGCTTCGAGGAAGGCGGCGAGCTGGTTGTTGACGGCTTTCTCGATGACTTTGGCCGGGAATGGAAGAAGCGAGATGGGGCGGTAATTTTTGAGTTCGGTGGGGTCCGCTGTTGGTTTTTTCAGAAGGGCGGTGAGTTCAGCGTGTTTCCAGTCTTCAGGGAAGGTAGCGGAGTTGAAGGAGCAGTTGATGACGTCTCGGAGGTGCGGTGCTATGACGGAGTCTGCTTTGTTGAAGATGTGGTGAGGGCATGGGTCTGTGGGGGATCCTGAGTGGATGGAGTTCATCAGGCGGATGGTGTCCTCAGTGGAGATTGGCTTCCAGTCGTTAAGGGTGTTCACGGGGGGAGGATGGACAGCAGACGGAAGGGTGGGTTGGTTTCCGGGTTGGTTGTCAAAGCTGTTGTGGATGTCTGCAATCTTGTTGTGGAAAAAAGAGGCTAGGGAGTCGCAGAGGGTTTGAGAGGGGGTGATGTCGTTGGAGTTGGCCGAGGGATTGGAAAATTCCTTGACGATGTTGAAAAGTTCCTTGCTGTTGTGAGCGTTGTTGTCGAGTCGATCCTTGAATGCTGCTTTCTTGGCTTTTCGGATTAGTTGGTGGTGAGTGCGGGTGGCGTTTTTGAAGGCGTCCTTGGTGCTGGTGGTTGGGTCTTTTTTCCAGGCCTTTTCAAGGGAGCGGCAGAGTTTCTTGGACTTCTTGAGATCATCGTTGAACCATGAGGCCTTCTTGCTGCCAGGTTTGTTTTGATGTTTTTTCAGAGGTGCTAAGGTGTCAGCGGTGTTGGATAACCATAGGGTGAGATTAGCGGCGGCTTCGTTAGCGTTGGAGGAGGGGGCTGGGGTGTGTTGAAGGAGCGATGCGAAGATTTGGTCCGTGGTGATTTTGTTCCAGTTCCTTTTCAAGGTAGGTTGGAGGTGGATGCTGGGTTTTGGTTTGTTGTAGGTGAAGTGAACGCATCTGTGGTCAGTCCAGATGAGGTCCGTAGTGTGGCTGAAGGAGACATGGTTGCTGGAGGTGAAGATGGGGTCGAGTGTGTGACCTGCGATGTGGGTGGGGGAAGTGACCAGTTGTTTAAGTCCGAGGTTGGAGAGGTTGTCCACGAGGGTGGCGGTGTTGCGGTCGTTGATCTTATCGAAGTGAAAGTTGAGGTCTCCCAGAAGGATGTATTCTTTGGAGGGGAGCGCGTGTGGAGTGATGAAGTCCGTGATGTCTTCACTGAATTTTGCGCGGGGTCCTGGTGGCCTGTAAAGGAGGGTGCCTCTGAGTGTGGTCTTGGGGTCGATGTGGATCTGGAAGTGAAGGTGTTCAGAGTTGGTGAGATTGACGTCAGAGCTGGTTGAGATGCGGATAGATTTCTTATGGACTATAGCGATTCCTCCTCCTGTGTGGCTGGTGCGGTCCTTGCGTGTGATCTTATATTCATCAGGGATGGCAATGGTGATGTCTGGTGCTGAGGAAGCATTCATCCATGTTTCCGTAAGGAAGGCGATGTCCGGAGAGATGGTGTCTAGTAGGTTCCATAGGTCGATGGCGTGCCTGTGGACTGATCGGGTGTTGAGAAGGATACAATGTAGGTGGTTGGGGTCGGGTATCTGTGGTGAGGTTGTAGCGGAGATGTTGTCGGTGCCGATGAATTTGCAGGAGTAGCAAGAGAAGGGTCCATGGGTGTGTCCAGGAGTGGCTTGGACGCAGTTGGGAGCGCGACCAGGGTTAAGGGCTAGGAGGGTGGCGGCATCGTAGGTAATGCGGGAGGGCTGGGCAGCGCGAGGGGCAGGGGGTCTGGCGCTGGGCGCGGTCCAGGCGCGGACGGGCGTAGACGGGCTTACCTTTGGCGCACCTTCGGCGAGGCCGAAGCGCGTGGACGCTGCGCGTGGAGGCATTGCCCATAAATGGATGGTGGAGGGGGCGGAGCGTGGGAGGGTCAGCAGCTGGGAGGCGGTAGCGGGGAGGAGGGGCAGGGAAAACAACAACAGCAAACAAGATGGAGGTCAGAGGGGAGGCGAGGCAGGGGCAGTAGGTCGCCAGCGAAAATTAATACAATAATGCACGTTGCTGCCAGGTGGGCCAATACAGTTTAATGCAGTGCAGGGCGGGCGGCGCTACAATCACATGCGCTGAGAGCTGTGAGATTATAAAAACACTGCGCAAATTGGTGAAATGCAGGCGAGCAGATTTTAAACACAGCGCAAATTAGTCTAATGCAGGCGATATCACTAAATTATAGAATGCAGGCGATACCGTGAAGTTGATTCAGCAGTGCGGAGATCTCCAGGAAGATAGCAGCAGTACAGGGAGAGGAGCAAGGAGGGAGCAACCGGTCAGGAGCGAGTCCGGGCGGTCACAGGGGCTGAAAGTACGAGGTAGGCTCTGTGAACGTGGGTGGGAGGGTCAGCAGCTGGGAGGCGGTAGCGGGGAGGAGGGGCAGGGAAAACAACAACAGCAAACAAGATGGAGGTCAGAGGGGAGGCGAGGCAGGGGCAGTAGGTCGCCAGCGAAAATTAATACAATAATGCACGTTGCTGCCAGGTGGGCCAATACAGTTAAATGCAGTGCAGGGCGGGCGGCGCTACAATCACATGCGCTGAGAGCTGTGAGATTATAAAAACACTGCGCAAATTGGTGAAATGCAGGCGAGCAGATTTTAAACACAGCGCAAATTAGTCTAATGCAGGCGATATCACTAAATTATAGAATGCAGGCGATACCGTGAAGTTGATTCAGCAGTGCGGAGATCTCCAGGAAGATAGCAGCAGTACAGGGAGAGGAGCAAGGAGGGAGCAACCGGTCAGGAGCGAGTCCGGGCGGTCATCCATGGGCGTTGCAGTGGGTTTTCCCACACAACACCAATGGCATTTGATGCTGCCCCAGATTTACAAAGTCATGTAAACCTGGGTCAGCGCCAAATATGAACGCTTCCCAAAATGAGGCGTAATGTTAATTTCTCCTCCTTTTTTCCTCTTTCTGTGGGCTGCATACTGCAGCCCACAATGAAAAAGGAAAACACCTATTAAGATAGTTTTTGTGTAGGAAGATGCCCCTTCCTGCAAAAAAACAATCCTGCATGCAATGGAGGCACCTTTGCACTGTGATGCAAGGGTGCCTGCATTGGCGCTAGGCTGCAGAAACGGCACCAGCACAGGGTGAAAGGGCAGAAATGCACCATATTGCAAAAATACGATGCATTCCTGCCCTTTCACTTTGCCGTAGGGCAACGCAGCTAGGTCCCTTGCTGTGCTGCCCTACTCCGAAATCCCATAAATAGGCCACTAAGAGGCAAGACAGTTGTTGTGCACCGTAAATGTGGCCTAGAATATTATTATACACGTAGAAGCATTATGGACTAATATATCAAATACAAGATGTTTTTACTCAGTGCTGAGGTATTTCAAGGTGCTGCCATATGCATTAATGAAATAAAAGGTGGTATGCTAAAATTAAATATTGCCTAGGATCACTCCATTTATTCAAGCAGGGAAGCTGGGATTGAACTCGGTTTTTTTGGTTTTTCATTGTGAATTTTAGACACTAGATGGCTATTACTTTCCCCTGTTTTACATCACAGGTCAATGCTTTGTTTTCAATTCTTGCTGCATGAGTTTAGAGTGTGATGGCAATGAAAAGCCTCAAGCAAGCTTGGCTCTTTTTGGTCTTAAGGGTCTAAGAGGACCTCAAAGTGAGCCACAGCAAGTCATCTGTCTTGAGCCTGGCTTGAACCTTCAATCTCGCAACCAACTCTACTTTCTCAGAAACCTAAAGCCCTTCGGACATGGATTTGTATTCAAATTCCAAAAAGGGCATCTTACCTATTCATCCTTCTGGGATCGATAAAATAGTTAACCCAATCCTGCAAAACTATCAAATATCTTGTAGCCTGCGTAGTGTAGAACACAAATTTATATATTTAACTTAAACAGTTTTCAAGCAATGCTAAGGTTACAGTGTGTTGTACACTAGAACCCCTATAAATAAAAGTCTCAAAAGTACAGAAGGGCATCTGTTGTGTTGCTTTTTTGAAACCACGGCACTTGCAGATATCTTAAGTATGTTGTGTGCTGTTGAGTAAAGGTTAGTCATTTAGATTTAAGTGCAACATTAAAGGCACCATCAGTGATGCTTTTCAAAAACATTTGAGATATATTTGTAAAGTGTTTGTAGTTTGTAGTGCCCACACTTATTTATTTATTTATATTTTTAAAGTGTTGTAGTTTGTAGTGTATGGTAACTCCTGGTACGGCACATATCCAAATCGCAAGCCCCACAACATTTTTCCCGGGTAAATTTTAATTAACCCATTTGGTGCTCAAGATGAGCTCAGCTCGTCATGAGGCACAGTGGAGCTGTGCCTCATGACGAGCTGAGCTCATAATTCCCCTGCTGTGCTGGGCGTTCCATTGTGTGGGCGGAGTCATGACGAGTTCGGCTCGTCATGAGCACAGCTCAGCTGTGCAGCGTGACGAGCTGAGCTCGTCACGAGTACCTTGCGTGGCCCCCCCGCACCCGCACCCGCGCCGCGGGGGAATTAGCCCCATGGCAAAGGGGTTAAATGTACCTGGGAAAAGCTTTGCTGTGGAATAGGTGCCTTGTAAATAACAGAGCATGCAGGTTTTAGTGCAGAGACCACTAAAATCTGAATGTCAAATAATCAGACATAACTCACACCTGATATATTGAGACCCCCCCTCTCTTATTATTTAATTTAACATATGCAATAGATATCACACTCTTCTCCAGGGTATTTGTAAACAGGGCCTAAGTAGAATTACATGGTGCACAATACAAAACTATTGTGCAGCCCTAATGAGCATCATTTTCAATGTGCTTTTGGGAAAATATATATGCATGCAATATTGTTAGAAACACTTAAGCTTGGAATGCAGCCAAGAGCCCCTGGGTCAGCGCGCCTTTTAACTCCCTTGGTCCCCGTGAGGGTTGCACAGAAATTCACCCTATTGGGGAGTTCAAATCATTACTTCCGCCCCTGTTGGTCATTGGCTTCCCACAGGGGTTTGCTTCTCCGCTAAGGCGGAGGAGCGTCACCACACTGCCCTTTGAGCAGGAAAAATAAAATGATAATAACATAGTTATTAGCATTTTATTTTTAGCAGTTTCTGGGCTGGGTTAGGGCAGGGCGGGCCAGAGGCTGGGGGAGTGGTTTGCACACTCCAAGTAGCATGACTGCTTGGACGGCAGTCTCCCCAGTAGGTTGCAGTACACAGCCTAGTGGGAAACTTGCCCAGGACCCCAGCCCCCATCTCAGCGCTGATCCACGGCGCTCAGACAAATCACAATGCGGCATTTAGAAAAAAAATGTTTAGTATTTTATCTAGCACAAACTAGATCCGATACATCGGCTATCAGAGCGTTTTACATGAGCACCAGTTTCGTTACAGATGGAAACATTAGTTTTTGTTAGGTACAGGGATATTAAGTGATTTGCCCAGAATCGCAGGATGTTGAGCGTCATTGCTGAGGCTCAAACCCGGTTCCTCAGCTTCAAGGTTGACCGCTCTATCCGGAAGGCTTCATCCTCTCCCCAAGCATTAAAGTTTTGTGATTGGCTATGGGGAGCCTGGGTGCTTCCTGGTTCCAGGACTCGCTGGGGAAGCGGAGGAGGGACGCGGCCAGCGGAAGAGGTAAGTTGTATTTTCTTTTTTAATCTTGCCCCTTCCCTCCACCCTTCTTTCCCCCGTCCCTCCACCCTCATTCCTTGCCAGCCACTACGCACCAAACCTTCCCAAGCCTGGGGGCAAGCTGGGATACTTTCCCTTTGATGTGGCTGCCAGGCAGCCACCGAAAACTGTCAAACAGTTTCTTACTGGTCCACATTGGCTGTTATAGCGCCGGCCCACTATGCCCCCCTTGGGGGCGGTGGCTGCAAAAAAAACACATCAATATCATCCCATACCACTTATTCCATTTTGCCTTCAGGTGTGGGTGGCCATGGACTTTTCCCTGACAGTCAAGAACAGTGCTGTCCAGATGGCATACCTTTTAGCGGGTGAAGACGACACCCACTAGAGAGCAATCTTACACCAGGCTCAGGCAGCAAGTGTGGCAGGATGTATGATGGTACAACGCGTGGTGTACTGTTACAACGCAGGTTTTACAACGCAAGTCGTTACAACGACTTGCGTTGGGGGGCGCTGGATTGTGAATAGTTTAATTTACTATTCCAACTCCAGTCCCCGTGGATAGTAGGGAAGGTGTTGGATAGTAAATAAAACTATTCCCTATCCTAGAGCGGCCCCCAGCGCAATTAGTTGTAACGAATTGCGTTGTAAAAGTTGCGTGATAATGGTACCACGTTGTAAAAGTTTAGTGGTAAAGGATGTTCCTCAGTGTGGCATCCACCAGAGGGCAGTCTTACACCAGGCTCAGGCAGTGAGAGTGGCATCCAACAGAGGGCAGGCTGACAAGCGCTCATTAGCCTCCCATCTTCACTCCTTGCTTTTGAATGCAACAGTCTCTGAGATCAGATAAACAGAATCACCTTCTTGCAATCTGCTGCAAATAACAGATGTTAATATTTCCTACTTTATTGTATTCAATTTACCCACCTTTCGGAGAATTGTAAACTTGCAACTGGATTTTCGTGGAATCCCACTCGTGACCTCCCAACCAACCGTTCAACACAGGAAAGATTCAACCCATTGGCCTGGTTCGCATCTGCAGGGAGGGGAGGAGAGTAACACAGTGTAGGCACCAAATGCTATACTAATTTCATAGCATAACAAGCATTGGCATAGCCAATAGGTCCCGCCTTTGGGACCTTATAAGTGTTTAGCCATGCAACAGTTGATGTTGTTGCACCAAGGATATTGTGCTGGATAACTAAACACTTATACGGTCCCAAATGCGAGACCTATTGGCTATGCTAATGCTTGTTTTTTTGGTAGGGTATATGAACTGATTTGCCCAGAATCACAGGATGTTGAGTGGACTCGATGCTCGAACCATGGTTTTCTGGCTCCAAGGTCGTCAGTCTAGCAGTGAGACCACATCCTCTCCCGTTGACTCCTGTACACCCAGCAACTAGTGGTAGGGCACAAGGGGAAGCCTAGACGAATGGTGCCAGGGCACAGGGCCCCAGCAGCCCCCTCTAAAGAGGCCACTGACTGGGACCGTGCGCGCAAACCTCATTGCAGTTCGCAGCCTCCATGACTGTTTGGCATGCCCGTGACTCGTAGAGTCTACAGTCCTGTGTTGCACCTCGATGCAGGTGTCCATGGTCTGCAGAGGAGGGCGGTACTGCGAGGAAACCTCTGCCCCTCCCATAGCGCCAGTGGGGGTGTGGCAAAAGATTGTCGCTTTGCTTGACCGCTATTGCCTTCATGTTATACAAACCTAACTTGTTCCGATCCCCACGTCAAGCTCGAGCCTCTACACCGTCCCGTGTTTGTGCCCTGCCACGGCGATGACTAAAGCGCCAGGGATCACCCTGCCCCACCGCTGCTTCGTGTGGAAGATCCTGGCTGCCCCTGGAGTCATCCCAGGGCCGGCTTTGGTGAGTCACTTGAGAGTGGGAGTAGCATTGACACTGTTCTGCCCAGCTTCTCTGCCCTGCTGGGGCTGTACCAGTACTACTAGGTTGTGAAATCAAACGGGCCTTTTATGGCTATGACCGCGTCTTTAATAATAATAATAATACTGTCTTTTATAGAGCGCAAACAGCTACCTCCTGAGAGGTGTCCCGGCACTATAACAGCTAGTGGTGTGCCAGGCCGCCTGCGTAACACAGAGTCCAAGAGGCTACTCCTGACTAAAAAGCCAGGTTTTGACTGCCCTCCTGAAAATGGTTGCAGAGGTGATTTGTCGCAATGCGTTTGGCAAGGTATTCCAAAGCATGGCAGCCTTAAGCGTAAAGGATCTGCCCCCTAACCGAGCTTTCCTAACTCGAGGGGTGCGTAATAGGTTCTGGGAACCTGATCGGAGAGAACGAGGCTGCTCATATACGCCAAGTCTCTGCTTCAGACAGCAAGGGCAGGATCCGTGGAAAGCCCGAAAGGCTAGGGTAAGGGCCTTAAATTTGATTCTACTGTTGGCCGGCAATCAATGCAATGCTTTAAGATGAGGAGAGATGTGCTGCTTAAATGGGACATGTTTAATCAGCCTCGCAGCCGCATTCTGGACCATCTGCAATGTCTTTATCTGGTATGCTGGGAGGCCCAAATACATGCCATTCGCATAATCCAGGCGGGAGGTAACTGTGGCGTGATCCACAGACTGGCGGCAGTGTTCTGGCAGAAGATGTAGAATTTTTCGCAGGTTTTTTAAAGTGCCAAAACAAGCACCTGTCACCTGTTGAATTTGGGCCGAAATTATCCATAAGCTACCCAGCCCTGCTGTTCTCGTTTTTTCAAATTCAGGTGTAAGTGCAGCTGCAATACTACTCTGGCCCTCACCAACCACAGCGCCACACCAGATTGTTACTGTCTGCAAGTGCTTTGGCTCCTTGTCGGCACTAGAAGGCGATAAACAAGTGCTCTTCACATGCACGGACCATGACGTCGGAGATCTCTCCTGCTTTTTAGTGTTTTATAACCGACTGCTGGGAGACGGTTCGTGTCACGTGTATCGGAGCAGTTTAGGGGTTAATGTCAAACTGCTGCTGCACCGTGGAATGGGCCTCCTCTCTGTTCATTTTTATTAGTGTCTGGGCGATATATAAAAATAACAGGGGTACGTATGGCTTGGCTCACATGTGAGCTTTCAAATCCTATGAGATTGAGAAGTTACTGTTTTTTTCTGCTCAGTCGAGGTGTCAGGCTCTGCTTAACTAGGGCACTACTGATTCAGTCAGTGCGCCAGCGGGGGCTGGCTGTAGCCCACTGGCTGTGCCCCTTCCTTTGTCCGTGGTGGGCAGGGCCCTCTGGTGCATTCAGCATGATAAAAGGTACATACAGAGTGGCTCAAAGGTCGGCACCTAAAATTGGTTATCGAGGGAGGAGTTGATCGGAGGCCCTGGAACTGTTCATAATTTACCTGAGATCAGAATTTAATTCCGATGCAGAGCTTCACTGCGATGGAGGAAAGCACACGACTGGTAAGGCCGATTTGTTTTTGAAGCAAACTAGGTTTGATTATGCGACTCACCTATTGGAGGGAGCTTGGTGATGTGAGTGTTTTGAGCTGTTTATCAGTGAAAACATTTATTATGTTTTGGACTGGATTTACTGCAAGCCCTGGAATTGTCTTCCCCTCATGGAGGAGGAATCGTTTGGTACCGCCTCAAAAGGGTGGCATGGTGGGTTACTACTTTTCA
This sequence comes from Lissotriton helveticus, assembly GCF_964261635.1. Taxonomy (NCBI): domain Eukaryota; kingdom Metazoa; phylum Chordata; class Amphibia; order Caudata; family Salamandridae; genus Lissotriton; species Lissotriton helveticus. The sequence goes on along the minus strand of NC_136068.1, from coordinate 1,472,947,802 downwards.
GCTCGAGGATCTCCCATTTAAAAAAAAAAAAGGGGGGGGGGGCATTTTCCTATGTGCAAAGAACGGTTCTTTGACAATACGAGCAGTGAATTTTGTCGTCAGACATTGCTGCCACATGGTGTTTACGTGATTATAGACAGCGCTTTGTTTCTCACTGCCTTTAGAAAGGACATGTTAATATAATTAAAGAACCTTTCTGCAACCATACAAGGTAGAAAGATGCTTGCCTTGGTTAAAGAATGGAACTCTGCTGGGACTCCCCCCAGCCACCCAAAAGCACGGGTTAGTACCATGGTAACATCCCATCTCCGAAGTAATGAGTTCCTCCTAAGCCAGGAGGTTTCATTCTTAGCCTGCCAATGCGCTGCACCTCACCCAGTCCAACAAGACAAGCGCTGAAAGACATGCCCAGCCCTGCGGCCGTCAAAGTTAAAGAGTACTCGTGCACGCAGAACATTTGCCTTGCGGGAGCAAGCAGCGGCAGGCGCGATAATTGCAAACAGATGGCGCCCCTGCTCGCTCCCACAAGGCAAACGCTCTACATGCACAAGTACTTATTGGAAACAGTGCAAAAGATGCATGAGGTTCCAAGAAAGTACAGAGCGATTCCAAGAGGTCCCTCCAAAGCAGTGCTTGCGCGCTGCATAGACGAAACCTAAAAACCAGTGGTTATCCAGTGTGTTTTAGTGGGACCGATTCCAAAATACGGCTTGCAGGCAATTCAACAAACAAATCAGGAATCTGTGTCTAAAACTGAGAAGCTAGAGGGGTGTGGCCAAGATGGCGGCTTGAGAGGATGTGTTGCTCCGTCTCTCCCACCAGTGGCCCAGAAAGCACCAGTGTTTTGCCATTAATAGCAGACAGGTCTTTGCCACTGCGTGCCCACATAGCGGAGGTGACTCCGAGACAGTCGCAGAGGTGAGTGACCGCCTGGTTTCTCACCCGCGACATTTAAAATCAGCACCGACGCCGGGAGCGGCCCAGTCGGGGTGTGGCCTGGTGTGAATTCGGCCTTGAATTGAAGAGGTAGCGGCTGAAGACCGGGGCCCGAGGGCGCTCTGGCCTCCAGGAAGAAAACGAGACGGAGGGAGCAGGCTGAGCTGCTCAACCGCTGGTGATCGGAGTGCAGCAGGCGCCCCGAGAGTTCCTCCCGCTGGGCACAGAGCCAGCAGACTCCCGCTGACGAGCAGCTAGCAGCAGAGCAGTGAGAGGCCCGTCATTTTGAGGCACAGCCTAACAGAGGTGCGACAACCCTGCAGCACACCAGTGACTCACCGACCACGGAGCCTCGTCCTCTGAGACCAAGGCAAGTGGCCAGTTTGGGGTAGAAAGCCGCAGCGTGCAGTCGATGCTGGGTGAGAGCGGAGTGGGACAGCGATCTTCACTCAAGGGTCTGGGAGGCAACTGAAGGGTGCGCGAAACCCCGCGCCGGCCGCATCTGGTCTTGGGTACTATGCCAGCATCAGCTAAGAGAGACCCGGCAGCACCCCAGGCTGAAGGCCCGAGGGGAAGGGGAGCAGAGAAGCGCTTTGGGAGTGTGGCGGTGGGCGCTGGACTCCTGATATATGCAGCTCTGAGCAACATCTGGTACCGAGAGTTGGATCGTGTCCCTCCATTCGCGGGTCCCACTGGCCCGCACGGGAGACCGTCAGTTGAAGCCTACACTTGCCGTCGGAGCCATCACGGCTCCCCAGAATTCTATCAGTGTCACAGGCCTAATCCGGGAGGGGAGAGCAGCTATCGGCAACACAGTTGGGGACAGAGCCAGGCCGGTGGGGGCGCTGTGGACGGCCCCCACCAGGTATCGAGAGAGGACCCCCTGGAGACTCGCTGCAGTCATCCGGGCATAACACACAGACGGCCCTTGGACAGTGGGCCGGCATAGAGCCCATGAGATGCACCAGAACCCAGGCGGGCCTGAACCGGCGTTTGGCACCACAGAGGGTGGGGGGGGATCTGGTCCCACTACACTACACTCTGCCTACACTCACTCGGGTCCTGTTGGTGCTTGCTCCAACTGTCTGCTGGGACACAGCATGTCCCCTTCCCGAGGACAGAAAGAGAAAACCCCGAAGGACCTATTTGCAAAGGGCCAGGGTGGAAGTCAGACAGGCGACACACACTCATACCCTGATCATGCTGCACAGATGCCTGAAGAAGGTGGGGAACCCATAATGAAGGCCTTCCTGGAGTCCTTGGTTGTATCACTGTAAGAAGACCTACAGTCACTCAAGTGGCACCTCACGGCCGAAATCAATGACGTCCGAGGAGTTATGGACAGCATAGGCGAGAGGATTGCTGAGTTGGAAGAGAAAAGCAATAGTAGAGACACGGAGCTGTCGTCTCTCTCCAACAAGAAGTTGTCCGAATTCACGAGCTGCAGGTGGATCTACAATCCCACGTCGAAGACCTAGAGAATCGTTCTCGGGCCTTAACATCAGGATCAGAGGGGTGAAGGCCAATGAGGAAGTGGATGACATTTTTAAATACACCAGGGAAATTTTTAATCATATTCTTGGCAACCCTTTAGCGGCCGACCTCAAGCTAGACAGGTCGCACAGAGTGGGACCCCCATGTCCTGACCCAGGCCAGCCATCCGACATTGTAGTCTGCGTCCCAAGACTTTCGTACCAAAGAAGCCATACTGCAGAAAGCCCAACAGATGCACCCCCTGACGTTCCGGGGCCAGACCCCATTCCTATATCAAGACTTGGCAGAACTCACTTTGCAAAAGAGAAGAACGTTCCGACCCATCACCTCGTACCTTCGCCAACGCTATATCTCCTGCAGCTGGGGTCACCCGTTTCGTTTGATTTTCCGGATGGATGGCAAGCTATTCCAGCTCCGCTCCCACTCGGATGCATGTCGTCTGCTGGGTATCGACCCCCGAAGGAGGAGAGCGGGTATGACGGCTCAACCCCACACACTGAAGACATGAGACCACGCTCGAGACAACAGGGTCGGCGACGATGGCCTAAATGTCCGGATACCACAGAAATCTCAAAAGGACAAAAAGCAGCACTTGAGACTCTACCCATGGAACTGGCGGAGACACAGTCGGGCTGACGCTCAGCGAGCCCATTGACCCCCCTTTGTTGATGTATATCTATTGTATGTGGGCAACTGGCGGAAGGGCGGGTGGACGTCCCTGGCCACAATATGTCCCCATGACAAATCTAACCCAATCATCTGGGGATTTCTTGTTTTTAAACATTTTTTTTAGGGGTTTTGGGGTTCCTTGTCCACCCTTTTGTAACGACACTAGAGCTCCGCAGTGGAAGAGTTCTCCTGTTCTACAATCAGATCCCTATGAGATTAGCGCTGGATTCCAGATTCCATCCCAACTCCTCAGTATACCCATCTAAATAAATGGCCCCCACCACACTTACGATACCCTGAACGTGCGGGGACTTAACAATCCTGTTAAGCGTAAAGCAGTCCTATCATGTCTGGAAAACACTAAAGCAGACATATGTCTCCTGCACGAAACGCATCTCTTACCCAAAGATTGTCACCATCTCAGATACCACAAATTCCCAACCCAACTGTTCTCCTCGAGCCCTACCAAAACAGCAGGCGTGGCCATACTAGTTGCCCAGGGGTTTCAGGGGGAGGTCCTCCATAAGGAAGCCGAAATCAAGGGGCGACTCCTCACCTACCGTTTCCGTCTCGGAGACCTCACATTTACGATAGGCTCAGTGTACGAGGGACAAGAAAGGTTTCTGTACACAGCGCTCACTGAAGCGACAGCCACAATGGAACATTGGATCCTATTAGGAGGTGACCTGAATTTGGTTTTTAACAGTGACGCAGACAGATCATGTCAACGTACGGGGCAGACTGGGGCACTGTCGACTGCAGGGTTAACACATCTGCAAGATGTAGGCTTTAGGAACTTATGGCGCAGCCATACATATTCTCACTACTCTAATGTGCACAAAACGTACGCTAGACTAGACTACTTACTGGCCTCTGCACCTCTGCATGCGCTAGCGACAACTGTAGAGATAGGAGTGGCTTCTCTATCTGACCACGCACCAGTAAGCGCCACTTTCACTCTGCCACCCATGCAGCGACCCTCACGACAATGGCGTCTCTGCGACACACTTCTGCACCGCGGGGTACTGGTAGAACAGTTACAGCGCTCAATACAGGACTTCCTCACCCACAATGATAATGCGACACTTCCTTCTCTACACAATGGGCAGCACTTAAAGCTGTCATACGCGGGGAACTGTTGGCCATTTCGGCGGTAGAAAACGCAGAGCGTAATCACAAAAGGGACGACCTCACCCATAAAACACGAGAGCTGGAGCAGATGCATCAAAGGACAGGGGCACCACGGGTCTGGCGTCAATTAAAAGCCATGCGGCAACAGCTTGCGGCACTAGATCAAGATAGAGCTGAGTACGCAGCCCTTAGGTTACGACGCGCCTATTACACAGGGGGAACAGATGTGGTCGCCTCCTCGCCCACAAACTGCGGGAGTCCCGACAGAGACAGAGAGTTCAGAAGATTCAACGTGAGGATGGACGGCGAGTCGCAGAGGATTCTGACATTGCTGAGGCATTCCGAGATTTCTACGCCTGCTGGGTGTAGAAGAAGAGTCGTTCGTTGAGGTAGGCTGGTCGGGCGTTGTGGAGAGCTTTGTGAGCATGAATGAGGAACTTGAATGTGATCCTCTTGTTGACTGGGAGCCAGTGCAGGTTTCTTAGGTGGGCGGTGATGTGGCTGTTGTGAGGGATTCCCGAGGATGAGGTGTGCGGAGGCGTTTTGTATGCGTTGGAGTCGTTTCTGGAGTTTGTCTGTGGTTCCTGCGTAGAGGACGTTGCCATAGTTCAGCCTGCTGCTGACGAGGGCTTGGGGGTTGGTTTCGGTGGGTATCCATCTGTAGATCTTGCGGAGCATGTAGAGCATGTTGAAGCAGGAGGAGGAAACAACGTTTACTTGCTGGGTAATAGAGAGCGTTGAGTCCAGGATGAACCCCAGGTTCCGTGCGTGGTTGGTGGGTGTCGGGGCACCTCCACGCGTAGGCGGCCAACCAGGAGTCGTCCCATGTGCAGGGGGTGGAGCCGAAGATGATGACCTCCATTTTGTCAGAGTTCAGTTTCAGACGGCTGGTCTGCATCCACTGTGAGATGGCCTTCATTCCCTCGTGAAGGTTGGATTTGGCAGTGGCTGGGTCCTTGGTGAGGGAGAGGATCAGCTGTGTGTCGTCAGCATACGAGATGATGTTGAGGTGGTGCGCTCAGACGATGTTGGCGAGCGGTGTCATGTAGATGTTGAAAAGGGTCGGGCTGAGGGATGATCCTTGGGGTACACCGCAGGTGATCGTGATGGCTTTGGATCAAAATGGGGGGGAATCGGACTCTCTGGGTTCTGCCAGTGAGGAAGGAGGTGATCCAGTTCAGGGTTTTGTCCTGGATCCCTGCATCATGGAAGCATCTGCGCAGGGTGTGGTGGTGGACGGTGTCGAAGGCGGCCGAGAGATCCAGGAGGAGGAGGGCCGCTGTTTCGCCGTTGTCCAGCAGGGTCCTGATGTAGTTGGTGCGGTTTGTGTGCTGTAGTTGCTGCGGAAACCGGATTGGGAGGAGTCCATGATGTTGCTCTTCTCCAGTAAGTGGGTCAGTTGTCTGTTTGCGGTCTTCTCAATGACTTTCACCGGGAACGGGAGCAGGGAGATGGGTCGGAAGCTCTTGAGGTTCTTTGTGTCCGCTTTGGGCTTTTTGAGAAGGGCATTGATTTTGGCGTGTTTCCAGCTCTCTGGGAAGGTGGCATTTCGAAGGAGCTGTTGATGATCTTTCGGAGTTGGGGTGCGATGATTGAGCTTGCTTTGTTGAAGATGTGGTGGGGGCAGGGTTCGGAGGGTGAGCCGGAGTGGATGTGGTGTTCATGATTTTGATGGTGTCTTCATCGTTGACGTTGTTCCAGGAGAGCAGGAGGTCAGTGTGTTTGGAGAGCATTGAGTTGGGGGTGTCGGCGACTGTCGTTGGTGTCTGGGTGTCAAAGCTGTTGTGGATGTCTGCGATCTTGCGGTGGAAGAAGGTGGACAGGAGCTGCAGAGTTCTTGCGACAGCCGGATGTCGTTGGAGCTGGAGTTGGGGGAGGCGAGTTCTTTCACGATGCTGAAGAACTCTTTGCTGCTGTGTGCGTTGTTGTCGATGCGATCCATGAAGAAAGTCTTTTTGGTGGATCAGATGAGTTGGTGGTGCTTGCGTCTGGCGTCCTGAGGGCCGCATCGTTGTCTGGTCTTGGGCCACTGGTTCATGAGTCTTCGGAAGGTTTGCTTGGAAGTCTGGAGGTCGGCGTTGAATCAGATGGCTCTTGCGTTGGTGCGCCTGTTTGATGGTTTCCTGGAGGGGCAAGGGTGTTGGCGCAGTTGTCGATCCATTGTCTGAAGTTGTGGGCCGCTGCGTTGGTGTCCGTGGGCTCGGATGGAGTGCCTCGGGCAAGGGTGGGGAGGAGCTGGTCTTCGGTGACTTTGTTCCAGCTGCGGTGTGGCATTTGTTGCGGTTGGCTGTGCGCTGTGTGTTTCTCGAAGGAGAAATGGATGCAGTGGTGGTCGGTCCAGTGGGGTTCATTGTTGTGGCTGAAGGTGATGTGATTGCTGGCGGAGAAGATGGGGTTGAGCCTGTGTCCGGCGGAGTGGGTGGGAGTTGTGATGACCTGTTTGAGGTTGCTGATCAGGGTTGTGGAGTTGTCGTTGGTGTTCTCGAGGTGGAAGTTCAGGTCTCCGGATGAGGATGTAGTCTGTGGAGGTGAGGGCGTGCGGGCTGATGAGGTCGGCGATGGAGTCGTTGAACTGTGGTCGGGGGCCTATAGACAAGGGTTCCTCTGAGGGTGGTGTTGTGATCAACGTGAATTGGGAAGTGTAGGTATTCAGCCATGCTGAGGGAGTATTCACTGTTGGTCAAAATTCTGATGGTGTTCCTGTGGACGATGGCGATTCCTCCTCCCGGTTTGTGGTTGTTCCAGTCCCTGCGAGTGATCTTGTAGCCGTCCGGGATGGCTATGGCTATGTAAGGCGCTGAGGAGGCGTTCATCCAGGTCTCCGTCAGGAAGACGATGTCCGGGGAGGAAGAATCGAGAAGGTCCCAGAGATCGACGGCGTGCTTGTGGACTGAGCAGGTGTTGAGTAGTATGCATCTGAGATTGGTGTGGCCTGCTTTGCTGAGATGGGCAGGACGCTCTGGAATGCGTTGGCTGGTGTAGCTGCAGTTTCGGCAGGTGAAGCGTCCGTGGGTGAGCTTTGGGCGGCCTGGAAACAGGTGGAGTTTCGGTCGGCGTTGAGTAAGTGGAGGGTGTTGAGGTCGTATCGGCGTTGGGTGCTTTGGCGCTCGCTGGGGCCAGGGGGTCTCGTGCTGGGTGCAGTCCAGGCGCGGATGGGCGCAGACGAGCTTGCCTTAGGCACACTAGCGGCGCAACCGCAAATCGGTCTCCCTTAAATAGGGGCGGGGGAGGGAGGAGCAGCTGGGAGGCGGGAGCGGCGTGGGTGGGAAGCAGAGGGTGAAATGGACATGGGGGAGACAGAGAGAGGAGTCAGCAGGAGTAAAAAATAGTTTCATTCAAGACAAAACCACAAGAAATAAATACGATCAAGACAAAAACCAAAACAATGTACAATATGAGCAGAAATGCTAGGGGAGAAAAAGTACTGGCAACAGGCACCAGCAAGGTGCAGACTTGAACCCTGCCTGGGAGGACCGCAGGCAGAGGACAGCACGGAGGAGCTGCAGGGGTAGAGCTGATCTCTGACCGAGGGTCAGGGGTCTAGGTCGTGCTCCCCGCAGGGGTCTCCATTAAGTAGGGGTGGGGGTAGGGGGGAGCAGCTGGGAGGCGGGTGCGGCGTGGGCGGAAAGCAGAGTGCGAGATAGACGTAGGGGGAGACTGAGGAGTCAGCAGGGGTAAAAAATAGTTACAATCAAGACAAAACCACAAGAAATAAATACAATCAGACAAAAACCGAAACAATATACAATCTGAGCAGAAATGCTAGAAAAAGTACCGGCAACAGGCACCAGCAAGTTCACATAGTACAGATCATTAAAGCCCCATAGCCGGTATCTCAAAGTTCAGACACATGCGGGGTAGTTAGCCATGACTCCATGCCCCCGGGAGATCTCCCATTACGTTTTTCAACTGTTAGTATGGTAAATAGTTATATTGGTGAAGGGGTTGGCTTAAATACACAACCTGATTTGGGGGTTGGTGTGGGAGGCGGGGAGGGTAGGGGAATATGTTTTAGTTTGGAAGCGGATTAAGACAAACACTTGTCATAGACACACAGATGTCTGTTAAGGCATGCGTTTCACAGATTAGATGCATCATAACCCTCAGACACAATCACATATGGTCAATATCTTACAGAGACGGATGGAGATGGCGAAGGCATTTCAAGACACAGGGCAATGTAGTCACCCTGTAGATCCTCAGAAGAGATGACAGCGTACATATTTTGAACCTGGAACATTCGATGTTTAAATGATTATGGGAAAGCCCGACTCATCCAAGCTTATCTTGCTCAATATTGCATAGACATATGTTTACTTCAAGAAACACATCTTAACAGTACTGACTCCAATAAACTGCTCCATAAGCGATGGGGAGAGATCAACTCTTCCATATGCTCAAATTACGCAAGAGGTGTGGCAATATTAATACATAGGTGAATCGAGTGGTCAAGACACCAGACACAGATAGACCCGGAGGGGAGATATATCATGATACAGGTCACTCTTGGGGGCATCAAAGTAACCATGGTTGGGATATATAGGCCAAATACCAACTCCCCTGACTTTTTTTAATTGCGTATGGGCTAAAACTGCCACTTTGGGAGGTGACACCATTATTTGGGGCGGCGACTATAATGTCATATTGAATGACCTTGTTGACAGAGAGGGGGCATCCCGGAGTCTACACCCAAAAGCTAGCAGAACTCTAAATTCGATTATTGCAGAGTATCACCATGTGGATATTTGGCGACAGCACAACATTGGAAGGAGGGAGGGCACGTGTATATCTGCACAGGATAAGGCGTGGTCCAGATTAGATTTTTGGCTTGTCTCAGGAGACATATTCTCTTGGACAGAAGACATTGTGCATTTAGCCAAAACTCTCTCTGATCACGCTCCCTGTCTCTTAAAGGAAAAGATCCCAAAATTACCCAGCCGTGAATTCACCTGGAGACTGCCCCCCATGCTTTATTAGATGCAGCATTTAAGGAGGAAAAACGAGGCAACATAATAGAATATTTTACATTAAATCAGGGCTCAGTATCGTCCTCTTCTACTCTTTGTGAAGCATTTAAGGTAGTTATCAGAGGGAAATGCATTGCCAGACAAGCCGGAGTCCTAAAATCTATCAGTCAGACAATAAAGAAATTAGAATCTGACATACATGATTGTGACCTTAAATACTTTGAAACACATGACTCAGCCCTTCTGGCGCCTAGCTGGGAAAAAATATCACAATTCAGAAATGAAGCGAATAGGGAGGTAAAATAAGACTTGTCAATAACCTTAAATCTTCACACAGCGCACCATATATAATTGAGATACTTGATGATGAAAGCAACATAGTCAGAGGATCACAAGAGATTGTTGAACACGTAACTAAATTCTATGCCACGCTACATACCTCTAATGCTGCAGACGCTGAGGACAAGCTAGCAACATACTTAGACTCGATAGAATTACTGTGGCTCAGTAGGGTACACAGGGAATATCTAGACAAGCCGTTCACCACGGACGACATTATACAGTTCATAAATAGCCTACCAATTGATAAAGCACCGGGGTTGGATGGGCTGACGACATCATTTCACAAATTCTGTGCCACAACACTTGCGCCCCATTTCATGGAAATGTATCAGGAGTCAATTCTAAATGGATCCTCCCTCCCTCCCACAACTAGGGAAGCGCCAGTACTAACGCTACTCAAGCCAGGCAAACCACCGAATCAATCCGCCCTCTCTCACTTATTAACATTGATAATAAGATATATGCAAAACTGTTAGCAAATAGAAAACAGCCTCTGCTCCCCCTAATTGCCAGAACGGATAAATTGGGGTTCATACCCTGCAGATCTACAGCGCACAATCTTTGCACCTTTTTCTCAGTGTTTCACTACCTCGATCCCCAGATGCCTGCACAGCGGCGCTATTGGGCGCCACCAAGGCATTCGATTCGCTAAAGTGGCAATATCTTTTCGCCGTCCTAGCTAGAGTAGGATTTAGCCCGCTCTGCATAAAGCAAATGAAACTGCTTTACTCGCAACCATCAGCCTGACTGCGAATGAACGGAGTACTTTTGCCCTCATTTAACATGACGCGAGGCACCAGGCATGGGTGTCCCTTATCACCCCTCCTCTTTGCCAGAGCCGTGGAGCCACTCACCGCTAGAATTAGACAGCATTCCAAGACAAAAGCGCTGGAATTTTCAGTGCGTGACCTGATTATATCACTCTACACCGATCATATCACGTTATATATAAGGGAGCCCGTGGAGAATTTGAACCCAGTGCTTCGTGAACTCACCAAATTTGGGGCTTATAAGGCATACAGATTAACAGGGCTTAGTCTACATTTTTTCCACTCACGGACTTGACTGAACCATTTTTTTTTTTAAGTTTTATATAATGCTGGCTAGACCCGAAGGTATCAGAGCGCTTTACAGCAGCATCAGATCATAGTTACAGGTTACATTGTTACTAAGGTTACACAGTTTTAGAGCATGGCAACATAGTTACTTGTAAGGTCGAGATAAACAATAAGCACAAATACGTAATGGGAAAAGCAGGCAAGGTGAGAGAATCAGGGGAGGGGGGATAGAGCGGGGGAAGTAGACAGATAATGAAGGCGGGAAAGAGGGGGGAGGGTGAGAGACACAGCATGGGGAGAGGAGGGGAAGGGTGACGGGACACAAACCGGTAGACGAGTCAAGGCAACGTCCAAAGTCCAGTAATCTGGACTTTGGATTTGGGAATATGCTTGAGTCGGGACGCCCAGGAATTATGGGAAATGAATTTAGGGAGAGTGGTCACCAGGCTCGAGGAGAAAAACGCTATTTGAGCTAAACTCCCAATATCCCTAGCTGGCAAAATAGCTATTGCTAAAATGATTGTTCTTACAAAACTATTATACATATTCGTGAACTTACCGTTGATATTAACTCAAACATTTCTGAAGAGGTTGCGATCGCTAATGATCTCTCTAGTGTGGGCGGGCAAACAGGAAGGCGTTTCCTGGGAGATGCTCACGCTTCCCCATACAGGGCAGCATGGGCGCACCAGCTATATCATTATATGCTTACTGCGCCCAAGCGCAGTTTTTGCACCATTGGCTGTATCTAACTCCTTTTCAGTCACATTTGGCAGTGGAAGCTGATAGAGACAACCCAAGACCCTTGAATGGGACCATGTATCAAACTTACAGGAAATGCAATAGCGAAATAAACACAAATGAAACACTCTGCTGGGCCTGGGACAGGATACCCAATATTATATGCACCTTCCATTACACTTGTACAGAATCCACAGCAGCCCCTGCTCGAAGATAAGGGAAATATAGGGAGAGCCCTAAAACTAAGCCCAAACACATTGGCTGACCTCTACCCCAACGATACATTCCTGGCACCCCTCCCCCACCCAGTACACATACGTCTTCCAGACTCTCTGACTTATTGTTCTATTACAGCTTGAGAGTCTCCTGCCGTAAGCTCCATATTACTTTCCCGAACACTCCACCCACCTTAACCGCCCTCGAACAAATGCTGACAAATGAATCTCCATGTAAACGTATTACTCCAATGTACAACAAAATGCAACGGTCATCTCCGGTGACAAAGGTTACTGCGCTAGAGAGATGGAATTCAGAACTAGAGATGCCTAATGGAGCTTCTGCTGTGGCCAACTAGAATTACTTTCCCCTAACTACAAATTGAGACTAATAAATTTTGAATTCCTAAATCGTGCATATTGAACCCCAATCTAACTTCACCGCATGGGACTCGGTGCTGAAGCGAACTGCTGGAGATCCGGAGCCCCGCACACCTCCTACCAACACATCAGCTCGGAGTGTCCAATGATAGCCACCTACTGGACTGAGTTGTTTCAAACGATTAGCAAAATATTAGAAACAGACATAAAACCGACACCTAATATGGGGTTGTTAGGATGTATGACGTTACAACGCATACTTTTACAACGCATACCATTACAACGAAACTTTTACAACGCAAAAACTTTTACAACGCATACCTTTACAACGCAAGATTTTACAACGCATATACCTTTACAACGCATACCATTACAACGTAAGTATTGGTAAGTATATAATAATTTTTTTAATTTAAATTAATTAAAAATATTGTAATATAATTTAATGTTATTTAATTTTATTTAACTAATTTAATATAAATGTAATTTTATTAATACCCCTGTACCCCAAAAACCCAAAACTGACCCTGAACCCTAAAAATACCCCTTTACCCAAAAACTAAAAACTGTCCCTGAACCCTAAAAATACCCCTTTACCCAAAAACTGAAAACTGACCCTGAACCCTAAAAATACCCCTTTACCCAAAAACTGAAAACTGACCCTGAACCCTAAAAATACCCCTTTTCTCAAAAACTGAAAACTGACCCTGAACCCTAAAAATACCCCTTTACCCAAAAACTGAAAACTGACCCTGAACCCTAAAAATACCCCTTTACCCAAAAACTGAAAACTGACCCTGAACCCTAAAAATATCCCTTTACCCAAAAACTGAAAACTGACCCTGAACCCTAAAAATACCCCTTTACCCAAAAACTGAAAACTGACCCTGAACCCTAAAAATACCCCTTTACCCAAAAATACCCCTTTACCCAAAAACTGAAAACTGACCCTGAACCCTAAAAATACCCCTTTACCCAAAAACCCAAACATATAACATTTTAAAAATAATTATATACATACCAATACTTACGTTGTAATGGTATGCGTTGTAAAGGTATCTGCGTTGTAAACACATGCGTTGTAAAGGTATGCGTTGTAAAAGTTTTTGCGTTGTAAAAGTTTCGTTGTAATGGTAGTGCATTGTAAAAATTGCGTGGTAAACGTTGCATACCGGTTGTTAGGGTATGTTAAAGATGCCACTAGGGCAATTCAGTGGAGAAGTGTGGCTCAATGGTTAGAACGGCAGACCCTGATGCAGAGGTCTAGCCCGGGACCAGGGTTCAATTCTCTGCCTCGATGGGTCTTGGGCTCAAAATTCCACGGACCTGATAATTCTCGCCTCGGTGCCTATTCCAATCATGGAGTCCCACGCTGCAACTCTGGGCAATAGCTTGCTTAATCTCCACAACGGCCCCCACAACGCTAAGGATGCCTGGCCTCCACCTTGGGGGTGCCCAGGAGTGGACACCTCACAGGGAAAGCCAGGATGGGTTCCACAGCGGTATTCGTACAAGCGCCTTGAGACCCTTGCGGGTGAGTAGTGCGCTATACAAGTATCAATTTACATTTACATTTACATTTACTTCTGTCCATGCTCCTCCTCCTGGCGAAACGCAGAGTTGCCATACACTGGGGAAAGCTGAATGCTCCTACCATAAAGAATTGGGTGTTAGATACCTCATTCTGTCAAGAACTACTGGGCGTGTTTTGGGAGCTGATGCCCCCTGTGTTCCGACCCAGGGATATATGGCGACCCTTTCAAACCTGGTTAATGACCTACAACTCACCCCAGAACCCACCAGTGTCATCCTGATGCGCACCCAAATACGCCAAAGGTATGGACAGCTCCACCTATACACCATAGCCATGTTAAGATAAACATGGTATGCTATAAAGACCTGTAAAAACACGTATGAAAATGGTAGATATGTGTGGACCTGGGGAATCTTGTACTGTTTATTGCACGCACAAGAAGATATCCTGTCTTGCTTCCATGGGTTTTGTTGTTGTAGTTGATGTTGCAGAAAAAAGGATAATCACATTGTATATATTATTGTAAAACTGCTAAGAATAAGATGCTTGTATTGATTTTAAATGCCAATAAATACATTGAAAAAATCCCCTGCATGGCTTTGAGTAGCCTCACAAATCACGAATCAGGCGACGCTGTGCACATTTTTGCATTACCTTTCGCTGCGCCCGGGAGACGTTCCATGGGCGTTGCAGTGGGTTTTCCCACACAACACCAATGGCATTTGATGCTGCCCCAGATTTACAAAGTCATGTAAACCTGGGTCAGCGCCAAATATGAACGCTTCCCAAAATGAGGCGTAATGTTAATTTCTCCTTCTTTTTTCCTCTTTCTGTGGGCTGCATACTGCAGCCCACAAAGAAAAAGGAAAACACCTATTAAGATAGTTTTTGTGTAGGAAGGTGCCCCTTCCTGCAAAAAAACAATCCTGCATGCAATGGAGGCACCTTTGCACTGTGATGCAAGGGTGCCTGCATTGGCGCTAGGCTGCAGAAACGGCACCGGCACAGGGTGAAAGGGCAGAAATGCACCATATTGCAAAAATATGATGCATTCCTGCCCTTTCACTTTGCCGTAGGGCAACGCAGATAGGTCTCTTGCTGTGCTGCCCTACTCCGAAATCCCATAAATAGGCCACTAAGAGGCAAGACAGTTGTTGTGCACCGTAAATGTGGCCTAGATTATTATTATACACGTAGAAGCATTATGGACTATTATATTTATTTATTTATTGATTTATAAAATTTATAGAGCGCGAACAATGGCCCTTAGGCGTCTCGGCGCTAACTTGTCTGCTGCATTTAACCAATGAGGGGAGGAGTGGGTCTACTGATTAAAAAGCCAAGTCTTGAGTTGTTTGCGAAAAGACCAAAGTGAGTGGCTTAGTTTGATCGAGGGAGGTAATGTATTCCAAAGTTTAGGGGCTGAGACAAAAAATCTTCTGTCTCCCCATGAGACGGATTTGCTGCGTGGAACCAGAAGATCATTTGAGCTGGAGGAACGTAGGGCTCTGGGGGGACAATAAGGAGTCAGATTTTGGGTAAAGAAAGCAGGTCCTATGTTATGCATGGCCTTGAACACGATGCAGAGAACTTTGAATTTTATCCTGTTCCTTATCGGTAGCCAGTGTAGTTCTCTGATGGTTGCGGAAGCAGAACAGTATTTGGGGATTCTGCCCAGGAGCCTTGCTGCTGAATTTTGGATTATTTGCATTTTATTCAAAACTCTTTCTTGTGCATTCAAGAACAGAGCATTGCAGTAATCCAAAGTTGACAGCACCAGGGAGGTGACCAATGTTTTGCCAGCTGAGTCGGGAAGGAAAGGGAGGATTTTTTTGATTAATCTCAATTTATAAAAAGCGGCAGAGGTGATCTGGTTAGCATGAGGGAGAAAAGTAAGACGGTCGTCAAAGATGACTCCGAGATTCCTCACCTTACTAACAGGGACAGGGGGAGGGCCTAGTGATGCGGGCCACCAACAAGAAGACCATTCCGGGGTCAGATGACCAAAGATGACTACTTCCGTCTTGTCGGAATTTAATTTTAGGCAATTGGAAGCCATCCAGCTCCCAATTGCCAGCATGCCCTGATTGAGATCATCGGCTTTTTTGTAGCCATCCTTCTTACTGGCAAGGACCAACTGAGTGTCGTCCGCATAGGAGGTAAGGCTCATCCCGTGTGCACGAATGGTATTGACAAGGTCCGACACATAGATATTAAAAAGTGTCGGACTGAGGGATGAGCCTTGAGGGACTCCACATGGCAGAGACAGAGTGGAAGAATGGAAAGAACCCATTGTAACCACCTGAGTCCTATTGGCCAAAAAGGAAGCCAGCAGTTTCCTGGCATTGTGTTGGACACCAATGTTTTCGACACGGTCGATCAGGGTAACATGATCGACCGTGTCGAACGCTGCCGACAGATCAAGCAGTATTAAAACTGCAGTCCCCTCAGCATCCCGGATGGATCTAATGTCATCCGCGGCTTTAATCAGAGCCGTCTCTGTCCCATGATATTGGCGAAAGCCAAACTGGGAGTCGTCGAGGAGATGATGTTCCTCTATAAAGGCCGAAAGTTGTAAATTCAGAGCCTTTTCGGCTATGATTGCCAAAATTGGAAGGTTGGCGATCGGACGATAACTCTTTAGTTCTTCCATGTCAAGTTGAGGTTTCTTTAGCAGAGGTTTGATAAGGGTCTGTTTTAAAATGGCTGGGTAGATACCTGAGGTGAACATAGAGTTGCAGATAGACGTGATGAAAGGGAGCACCACTTCGATGACAGGAAGTAGTACTTTGAGAGGACATGGATCAAGAGCAGAGCCCGATTTTATGGTGGAAATAATGTCCGCGACCTGAGAACTGGAGATATCTTTGAACTGAGAAAGGGTGGGTCCAGTCCAAAAGATTGTCGGCGACTTAGAGGGGGGGTTGGTGTTGTTTGCGAAGGCGGAGTAGATGTCATTAACCTTGCCATAAAAGAAATTGGCCAAGGCGTCGCATAGCGACTGGGAGGGTGAGGGGGTAACGTTGGAAGATTGACCGGCTAACTGCTTAGTTGTTTCGTACAATGCCTTATTGGAATTTTTGGCTGACTCGATTCTATCACTAAAGAACTTTTTCTTGGCCTCGCCGATCATAAGTTTATATATGACCAGCGTTTCTTTGTACTTAACTTTAGCCTCAGCAGAGTAGTCTTTCCGCTAGTGCCTCTCTTTGTTCCTGCAAACACATCTTTGTACCAAATACAAGATGTTTTTACTCAGTGCTGAGGTATTTCAAGGTGCTGCCATATGCATTAATGAAATAAAAGGAGGTATGCTAAAATTAAATATTGCCTAGGATCACTCCATTTATTCAAGCAGGGAAGCTGGGATTGAACTCAGTTTTTTTGGTTTCTCATTGTGAATTTTAGACACTAGGGCAGTGGTTCCCAAACTTTTTGGACCTGCGGCTCCCTTGACCTATTGGCCATTGGCCGCGGCTCCCTATTATGTTACTTTTTCTTCGGGTGGATGGGGGATGTAAGCCTGGACACGTAAGTACTTCCATTTTATTCCTATATAATTGGGATGGACCTCGTGGCAGAAGATAATAATTAAAGCAGACGTTTAATAATAAACTTTAATTGTTTAAATGACTGTAAGTGCATATAAACATTCCTGCATATTTATGTGGCCCTTGTTAATCTCACTTTGCCTGTGCCATGATCTTCCTTACTTTGTTAGTGCTTCTATTCACCTTCTTTTCCCTCCATCTGTTTTGATGCATCTTTCTGTTTGTACTTTTGTGTTTGGAGCAGAAACTTAGCTCAAGCACAACAGAGCTCTGAAGTGTGGACTTACCCTCGTCCATATGTTTTGATTCAGTTCAATGTCCCTGCACATGCTTAGGGGCCCATCAGTTTTGTAAAGGCGCCTAGATGCTTCGCTTTAGCCTTCAAGATGTTTAGATGCACCACCATGGTCCATAATGATGTGGTCAGAGATTTGAAATGGCTTGAATGCACGGCTACTCTGTCTCTGAAGGTGCTTTGATGCACATCCTAGTGAGTCCCTGAAAGTGCTCAAATGCACCCTTATCCCTGAATTCAAAGGTACCCTTCCTCTCTGTGTCACCACCAGCTGTGACAACCACTATTCCCCTTGCACTACTTCCACGTTTGAGATATCCACTTCTTGTGAGCTCCTTTCATATGTGAGACACTCTCTCCAGTAGTGCTCCTGCCACCATCTGTGAGGTCCTCCCCATCTGTGCTGCTACCACTTGTTATACACCTTTAGGGTGGCGCTGTGTGCTTCTTCTGTTCATCCTCTCTAGTGCTCGAGCTCTTGTGCATGTGGTGTACCCATGGGCAACTGAGTTATATTATCAGAGGGCTGGGCAGGATGGGTGATGCAGAGTGTGAGCCTGCTGGGAGGCAGCCGCCGTAGAGCTGCAGTGTTTGTTTGTGAAAGGGACACAGTGCAGTGCTTTACACACTAAGGGGGTCATTATGATGGCGGATTTTCCACATACTCCGGGCCGGCGGAAGCCACCGCCGGCCCGGAGTATGCGGGAAATCCGCTGAGGAGGCCTGAAAGACCCACCGCCAAATTAGGATGGCTGGTGGGTCTCACAATCTGTCCGCCGCTTTTCCGCCACGGTCGGAAGGCGACCACGGCGGAAAAGCACTAACATGGCTGGCGGTGTCTATCAGACACCGCCAGCCATATTAGGATGTAGGGAAAGTAATGCTTTTCCGCAGCGGCTTTGCCGTCGTGGAAAAGCATACGGACATTCACTTTGGGGGGCCGTTGCGGGCCCCCTGGGTGAAGGTTGCTTGGGGGGTGCACATGGGGGGTACCTATGGTACCCCCCTGCCTTTGCGTGCACGAAGCGGCAGGCACCGCGCGGTGCCTGCCGCTTTGTGCATGCAAATGCACTGCTTTCGTTTTTTACATTGCGACGGGTGCTGCTTGAAGCAGCACCCGCTGCAATGTAAAACATACAGGATGTGACCGCCAGGGTGGCGGTCACATCCTAATTGCCATGGAGGGACCGCCGCTGCCCATGCGGACGGTCCCTCCTACTCAGGGGTGGCGGACGGACGCAAGTCCATCCGCCATCCTAATCGGCCCCTAAATCATTGCTCATTAGTGCCTGCTGGGAGGCGGCCGCACTACAGATGTGTATGAGTGGGATGCTTTCCAAAACGGAGTTTTGGTGACTTCCCAGTCATAAGGCAGAGGCTCTGAGATTATTGTGGCAAACTAGCAAAGTCCAGTTTGACGAGATCTCTCCCTGTGGGTCTCAAGTACAACAGGCGTACACAAGTACTGCTTTTTGGCTTGCGGTTCTGAGACTTTCAGAACTGCATAAAAATAGGAACGGGTGCTTTACTTGCCAGATTCTCTTTAGTTTCAATTTAAAATGACAACAATTAGTTTGTGTAATTTATTTAAAGACGGTGTGGTGTAGAGCTCGGGGAAATCTATGATTACCCGATCGTACATTTCACATTTCCTTTCTTCCAAACCTACTTGTAATGACAATGGCCTAGAGGCGCTGCAGAACACGGGCAGGAATAACGCTTTGAATTGCTCCTGATTGCCCCTGACCCTGCATAACTGGAAGCTTTTTGAAGCATGTCACGTGCTGGCTCTGTACCAAACCATTTTCTCGAGTAGATGCTGACAGGGGGTTGTTCAGAACTCCCCCACGACAGTCCCAAATGGGTTACTCGGCGCCGCAAAGACGTAATCTACAAACATTTCACTTTACAAAAATCTTATTCAGAACCTACCTTTCCCACATTCCTAAGATGTGCGTGGCGCCCCTGGCTAGTTCTTACGGCGCACTAGGGCGCCGTGGTGCCGTGGCGCACAGTTTGGGAACCACTGCACTGGGGGCCCGATGTAGGTAACCAAATACCGGTCGGTAATGGCTGTAAATACTGAATTTCGGCCGTTACCAAGCAGTATTTGGTGTTTGAGTTGTAGGGGGCCTAAAATTTACAGAATCTGTAAATTTACAGATTCGGAAAATTTACAGATTCTGTAAAATACTGAATCTGTAAATTTACCAAATCGGTAAATCTAGATGTAGGTGGCACTGAAAACAGTGCCACAGGCCCTTAAGAATTCGTTATTTACCACCAAATTCTATTTTGTGGTAAATAACGAATTCCTGTGTACATGCACATCTGTGCATGTACACCTGTGCCATGTGAAACACATACATGCCATGTGCCATGCCATGTGCCATGTGAAACACATACATGCCCCTAGCACACAAGCCAGAATCAGGGTTGCAACAGGGTGTCAAAGGGACACCCTGTCCCCGTTGACAATTCGGTAATTTTACTGAATCGGTATTTACCGATTCGGTAATTGACATTGATTCCTATGGGCCCCAAGGCCCATAGGAATCAATGGCAATTACCGAATCGGTAAATACCAATTCGGTAATTACCGAATCATACCGATTCGGTAAAAATTACCGAAATATTTCCTACATCTCATTTACCGAATCTAGAATACCGAATCGGTAAAATTCGGTATTCAAGAGTCGGTAAATAAGATTTACCTACATCGGGCCCTAGATGGCTATTACTTTCTCCGTTTTGGAGTGAACGGCGAATTAACTGATTTATTCCCGGTGGAGCGTGGAGTCAGGCAGGGCTGTGTCCTGGCCCCCTTTCTTTTCTCCCTCTATACAAATGGTCTTGAGGTTGAGATGTTGAGGGGGGGGGCCAGGACCTTCCTCGAGTAAAACATCGGCTGATTCCTGCTTTATTATACGCGGACGACGCCGTGATCCTCGCACGCACTCCGCGTGAATTACAGAAGGCACTAGACAGGTACGCAAGGTTTATGGGCAGTCTGGATCTGCGGATAAACGTAAAAAAGACCTATGTTATGGTGGCGGGTAGAAAGAAGAAAGGAGGAAAAGGTATATTCCTTGACAAGGAAAGGATTGAAACAACTGTCCAATACCCATACCTTGGAATCATGATGGATGAAAGGTTAAATTGGAAACCAGCCATAGAAGCACGAAAACATCAGTTCCTGAGATCAACTGCTGCTCTCAAAAATTTCTCGCAAAAATTAGGAAAGAGACCGCCAGTAGAACTGCTCCATATTTATAAAGCTAAATGCCAATCCACCGCACTTTATGGGGCAGGTCTTTGGGGACATAAAAACACTAAATCCCTACAGGTGGCACATAACTCCTTCCTAAGATTCTTGCTGGCAACCCCCAAATGTGCATCCATCTATGCCTGCCATATGGAGCTAGGTGTCCCATACATAACGGATTTGGCCAAGATACAGCCGCTCTTGCTATGGCGACGTATTTGGACTGCGACGAGAAACACCCTATCTAAACAGATAGTAACAGACTGTATGTCACTGGACCACGCGGGAAAGATTGAATGGCTCATGTATATAAAGAATTTTATGACAGACCTAGGACTGAGTAAATATTATCTCATACCTGAACGAATTGGTGAAATAACCAAAAAAGAACTAAAAAAAAGGGCTCTGGGTCATGGGGAAGAGATGCGACTTTGCACAGTGGCAAGAAAACCGTCAGTCCAACATTCCCTGGCAGTCATGACCACCCTAGAAATCGAGCCGTATTTGACATATGTCCAGATACAATTTGAACGTTTCCTACTGATAAGGTTCAGAATGAACATCTTTCATAGATTGGTGGCCTTCCCGATAAAAAACAGTTGGGAAGAGTGTCTAACAGTATGCCCATGTGACAATATATCAAAACAATCCACCATCCATACTGTTTTGTTTTGCAAATTCTACTGTGAACATCGTAAAATTTGGCTAATCCCTCTACTGAGAAAAATGGGTGTGAGAAGATGCCGTCCCGCCATGTTGCGCCTACAATCTATAGAAACTGAACTAGTCTGTAAATATATAGTGACTTTTTTAAAATGTATTTTAAACATAGGGTAAATCTTTGATTAAAATCCACCTGTATATGTTAGAAAATGTGAGTTAACGCAAACGATTAGGGGAAAAAAATACCCTTTTTTATGCTGTAAAACTAATAACGTGTTGAATGTGTACATTATGATATACTTGTTGAAATTCTTTTATGGTTTTTATCAAAAAATCGAATAAAGAAAGATTTACTTACTATTACTTTCTCCTGTTTTACATCACAGGTCAATGCTTTGTTTTCAATTCTTGCTGCATGAGTTTAGAGTGTGGATGGCAGTGAAAAGCCTCACGCAAGCTTGGCTCTTTTTGGTCTTAAGGGTCTAAGAGGACCTCAAAGTGAGCCACAGCAAGTCATCTGTCTTGAGCCTGGCTTGAACCTTCAATCTGGCAACCAACTCTACTTTCTCAGAAACCTAAAGCCCGCCGGACATGGATTTGTATTCGAATTCCAAAAAGGTCATCTTACCTATTCATCCTTCTGGGATCGATAAAATAGTTAACCCAATCCTGCAAAACTATCAAATATCCTGTAGCCTGCGTACTGTAGAACACAAATTTATATATTTAACTTAAACAGTTTTCAAGCAATGCTAAGGTTACAGTGTGTTGTATACTAGAACCCCTATAAATAAAAGTCTCAAAAGTCAGAAGGGCATCAGTTGTGTTGCTTTTTTGAAACCACGGCACTTGCAGATATCTTAAGTATGTTGTGTGCTGTTGAGTAAAGGTTAGTCATTTAGATTTAAGTGTAACATTAAAGGCACCATCAGTGATGCTTTTTAAAAACATTTGAGATATATTTGTAAAGTGTTTGTAGTTTGTAGTGCCCACACTTATTTATTTATTTATATTTTTAAAGTGTTGTAGTTTGTAGTTGTAGTTTGTAGTGCCCACACTTGTATCATGCTTAAAACTTTGTGTCATATGAACTTAAGCGGTTAAAACTACTGATTATGTTTGTCCTAGTTAATTTTAAAATGTATGGTAACGCCTGGTACAGGGATATTTATAGGTAACAAGGACCCCCTGAATATATGAATACAGTAATTCCAAGGTCAGGGAAATACAATTAAAAAAAATATAACAACCTAGGCAATTCAATACTTAAAGCTCTTGGAAAAGTGACAACAGAGAAAAGATTACCAAATATATCCAAATGATCATCAGTGACATGAATTTTATTAACAAAGAAAAAATAAAAACCATTACCATTTCACAAGTTAATTGAACCAACATTACATAAAATCACAATACAATAAAAAAATCCCAATTCAAATAGAGAAAATAATATAAAAAAAGAGAAAAAGATAGAAGTGGCAAAAAGATTTTCTCGACGCGCGTTTTGGCGACCAGCGCCTTCTTCTGGAGTAGCCACAGGTTATCTAATAACAAAGAATTATTAAAAACAACATAAGTGACCTGATTTTACAATTTTCAATCTATATTGACATTTTTGACACTTGCTAACCATTTGTCATATGAAAAATTCTTTGACTGAGATCAATTAGATTATAATAAACATCTCCTCATGTCACTTAAGAATCATGTAGCATATAATTCCTACAGACAAACTTATTATGGTATTCAACCTACTTATTTCCATTGCTCATTATAATATTTATGTACAGATAACACATAGGACCCAAAGGATAAAAATTGGGACATGTATGGCTTGCTACTAGAACTAACTTCTCAGTAAAGTTGACCTTTCATCAATGTTCTATTTATGGATGTTTGAGCTAACTGATTTTCACATCTATCTGTAGAATATTCACCAGTATACTTACTGCCTTTAAATTTTTTTTCGAAGTTATCAATTGTATTTTGTTGCTTATGGATAAAGGACGGTTTCACTATAAAAAAGGGGATAACATAATTTGTAATATAGTTAGTTCCATTCAACAACTATGTATATCAAATTGGTGAACAGTAGATGGACGGAAAGTATTTAGCCAAGAAACTTACAATTTTAGATATCTTTCGTTTGAATATCTTAAATGTGCTTTGATCAGACGAAAATTGTAGTGGCAATGCTTCTCGTACGGGGACCCTTTATGATATGGGATCCTTTCTTCAAAGTTGAATCTTCTGATAAATTGAGAAGTCATTAAACTCCTGGTCGCAAAGGGAGTAGTCAAATGAAAAACCCTGATTTAAAATTATTCAATGCTTTAAGGCGAGGGCGTTCCTCCAAATATGAAGTTCACGACTAAGTTTCACACGATTGTTTAAAATGCAACCGAACCGACCAGGAGTGACACGACCGCGGGCTGTCTCGGAGACAGCTCACGGTCGTGTCACTCCTGGTCGGTTCGGTTGCCTCATATTTGGAGGAACGCCCTCGCCTTAAAGCATTGAATAATTTTAAATCAGGGTTTTTCATTTGACTACTCCCTTTGCGACCAGGAGTTTAATTACTATGTCACTGTTGATCATTTGGATATATTTGGTAATCTTTTCTCTGTTGTCACTTTTCCAAGAGCTTTAAGTATTGAATTGCCTAGGTTGTTATATTTTTTAAAATATTTTTTTAAACTCCTGGTACAGCACATATCCAAATAGCAAGCCCGACAACATTTTTCCGAGGTAAATTTTAATTAACCCATTTGGTGCTCATGATGAGCTGAGCTCGTCATGAGGCACAGTGGAGCTGTGCCTCATGACGAGCTGAGCTCATGATTCCCCTGCTGTGCTGGGCGTTCCATTGTGTGGACGGAGTCATGACGAGCTCGGCTCGTCATGAGCACAGCTCCACTGTGCAGCGCGACTAGCTGAGCTCGTCACGAGTACCTCGCGTGGCCCCCCCCCCCCCGCCCCCGCGCCGCAGGGGAATTAGCCCCACGGCAAAGGGGTTAAATGTACCTGGGAAAAGCTTTGCTGTGGAATAGGTGTTTTGTAAATAACAGAGCATGCAGATTTTAGTGCAGAGACCACTAAAATATATATGTCACATAATTAGATATAACTCACAATTGATTCTATTTATCACACCTGATATATTGAGACCCCCCCCTCTCTCTTAATATTTAATTTAACATGTGCAATAGATATGACACTCTCCTCCAGGGTATTTGTAAACAGGGCCTAAGTAGAATTACATGGTGCACAATACAAAACTATTGTGCAGTCCTAATGAGCATAATTTTCAATGTGCTTTTGGGAAAATATATATGCATGCAATATTGTTAGAAACACTTAAGCTTGGAATGGAGCCAAAAGCCCCTGGGTCAGCGCGCCTTTTAACTCCCTTGGTGCCCTTGAGGGTTGCACAGAAATTCACCCTATTGGGGAGTTCAAATCATTACTTCCGCCCCTGTTGGTCATTGGCTTCGCACAGAGGTGGCTCCTCCGCTAAGGCAGAGGAGCGTCACCGCACTGCCCTTTGAGCAGGAAAAATAAAATGATAATAACATAGTTATTAGAATTGTATTTTTAGCAGTTTCTGGGCTTGGTTAGGGCAGGGTGGGGCCGGAGGCGGGGGGGGGGGGAGTGGTTTGCACACTCCAAGTAGCATAACTGCTTGGCCGGCAGTCTCCCCAGTAGGTTGCAGTACACAGCCTAGTGGGGAACTTGCCCAGGCCCCCAGTCGCCATCTCAGCGC
The DNA here is from genome assembly GCF_964261635.1 of Lissotriton helveticus. NCBI lineage: Eukaryota > Metazoa > Chordata > Amphibia > Caudata > Salamandridae > Lissotriton > Lissotriton helveticus. Next base: position 1,472,922,797 of record NC_136068.1, on the reverse strand, counting down.
TGATCCACGGCGCTCAGATCAATCACAATGCGGCATTTAGAAAAAAAATGTTTAGTATTTTATCTAGCGCAAACTAGACCCGATACATCGGCTATCAGAGCGTTTTACATGAGCGCCATTTTCGTTACAGATGGAAACATTACTTTTTGAAGTGATTTGCCCAGAATCACAGGATGTTGAGCATCATTGCTGAGGCTCAAACTTCAGGGTTGACTGCTCTATCCGGAAGGCTTCATCCTCTCCCCAAGCATTGAAGTTTTGTGATTGGCTATGGGGAGCCTGGGTGCTTCCTGGTTCCAGGACTCGCTGGGGAAGCGGAGGAGGGACGCGGCCAGCGGAAGAGGTAAGTTGTATTTTCTTTTTTAATCTTGCCCCCTCCCGCAACCCTCTTTCCCCCCGTCTCTCCACCCTCATTCCTTGCCAGACACTACTGGCTTCGCACCAAACCTGCCCAAGCCTGGGGGCAAGCTGGTATACTTCCCCTTTGATGTGGCTGCCAGGCAGCCACCTAAAACTGTCAAACAGTTTCTTACTGGTCCACATTGGCTGTTATAGCGCCGGCCCACTATGCCCCCCTTGGGGGCGGTGGCTGCAAAAAAAACACATCAATCTCATCCCATACCACTTATTCCATTTTGCCTTCAGGTGTGGGTGGCCATGGACTTTTCCCTGACAGTCAAGAACAGTGCTGTCCAGATGGAATACCTTTTAGCAGGTGATGGCGACACCCACTAGAGAGCAATCTTACACCAGGCTCAGGCAGCAAGTGTGGCATCCACCAGAGGGCAGTTTTACACCAGGCTCAAGCAGTGAGAGTGGCATCCAACCGAGGGCAGGCTGACAAGCGCTCATCAGCCTCCCATCTTCACTCCTTGCTTTTGAATGCAACAGTCTCTGAGATCAGATAAACAGAATCACCTCCTTACAATCTGCTGCAAATAACAGATGTTAATATTTCCTACTTTATTGTATTCAATTTACCCACCTTTCGGAGAATTGTAAACTTCCAACTGGATTTTCGTGGAATCCCACTCGTGACCTCCCATCCAACCGTTCAACACAGGAAAGATTCACCCCATTGGCCTGGTTCGCATCTGCAGGGAGGGGAGGAGAGTAACACAGTGTAGGCACCAAATGTTATACTAATTTCATAGCATAACAAGCATTGGCATAGCCAATAGGTCCCGCCTTTGGGACCTTATAAGTGTTTAGCCATGCAACAGTTGATGTTGTTGCACCAAGGATATTGTGCTGGATAACTAAACACTTATAAGGTCCCAAAGGCGAGACCTATTGGCTATGCTAATGCTTTTTTTTTTTTAGGTAGGGTATATGAACTGATTTGCTCAGAATCACAGGATGTGGAGTCGACTCAATGCTCGAACCATGGTTTTCCAGCTCCAAGGTCGTCAGTCTAGCCGTGAGACCACATCCTCTCCCGTTGACTCCTGTACACCCAGTAACTAGTGGTAGGGCACAAGGGGAAGCCTAGACGAATAGTGCAAGGGAACAGGGCCCCAGCAGCCCCCTCTAAAGAGGCCACTGACTGGGCAAACCTCATTGCAGTTCGCAACCTCCATGACTGTTTGGCATACCCGTGACTCGTACGGTCTACAGTCCTGTCTTGCACCTCGATGCAGGTGTCCATGGTCTGCAGAGGAGGGCGGTACTGCGAGGAGACCTCTGCCCCTCCCATAGTGCCAGTGGGGGTGTGGCAAAAGATTGTCGCTTTGCTCGACCGCTATTGCCTTCATGTTATACAAACCTAACTTGTTCTGATCCCCACGTCAAGCCCGAGCCTCTACACCGTCCCGTGTTTGTGCCCTGCCACGGCGATGACTAAAGCGCCGGGGATCACCCTGCCCCACCGCTGACTCCTGTGGAAGATCCTGGCTGCCCGTGGAGTCATCCCAGGGCCGGCTTTGGTGAGTCACTTGAGAGTGGGAGTAGGATTGACACTGTTCTGCCCAGCTTCTCTGCCCTGCTGGGGCTGTACCAGTACTACTAGGTTGTGAAATCAAACAGGCCTTTTACGGCGATGACCGCGTCGTTAATAATAATAATGATAATACTGTCTTTTATAGAGCGCGAACAGCTACCTCCTGAGAGGTGTCCCGGCGCTATAGCAGCTAGTGGTGCGCCAGGCCGCCTGCGTAACACAGAGAGTCCAAGAGGCTACTCCTGGTTAAAAAGCCAGGTTTTGACTGCCCTCCTGAAAATGGTTTCAGAGATGATTTGTCGCAATGCGTTTGGCAAGGTATTCCAAAGCATGGCAGCCTTAAGCGTAAAGGATCTGCCCCCTAACCGAGCTTTCCTAACTCGAGGGGTGCGTGACAGGTTCTGGGAACCTGATCGCAGAGAACGAGGCTGCTCATATGCGCCAAGTCTCTGCTGCAGATAGCAAGGGCAGGATCCGTGGAAAGCCCGAAAGGCTAGGGTAAGGGCCTTAAATTTGATTCTACTGTTGACCAGCAATCAATGCAATGCTTTAAGATGAGGAGAGATGTGCTGCTTAAATGGGACATGTTTAATCAGTCTCGCAGCCGCATTCTGGACCATCTGCAATTTCTTTATCTGGTACGCTGGGAGGCCCAAATACATGCCATTCGCATAATCCAGGCGGGAGGTAACTGTGGCGTGATCCACAGACCGGCGGCAGTGTTCTGACAGAAGATGTAGAATTTTACGCAGGTTTCTTAAAGTGCCAAAACAAGCACCTGTCACCTGTTGAATTTGGGCCGAAATTATCCATGAGCTACCCAGCCCTGCTTTTCTCGTTTTCTCAAATTCAGGTGTAAGTGCAGCTGCAATACTACTCTGGCCCTCATCAACCATAGCGCCACACCAGATTGTTACTGTCTGCAAGTGCTTTGGCTCCTTCGCACTAGAAGGCGATAAACAAGTGCTCTTCACATGCACGGACCATGACGTCGGAGATTTCTCCTGCTTTTTAGTGTTTTACAACCGACTGCTGGGAGACGGTTCGTGTCACGTGTATCAGAGCAGTTTAGGGGGTAATGACAAACTGCTGCTGCAACGTGGAATGGGCCTCCTTTGTGTTCATTTTAATTAGTGTCTGGGCGATATATAAAAATAACTAGGGTACGTATGGCTTGGCTCACATGTGAGCTTTCAAATCCTATGAGATTGAGAAGTTACTGTTTTTTTTACTGCTCAGTAGAGGTTTCAGGCTCTGCTTAACTAGGGCACTACTGATTCAGTCAGTGGCCCAGCGGGGGCTGGCTGTAGCCCACTGGCTGTGCCCCTTCCTTTGTCCGTGGTGGGCAGGGCCCCCTGGTGCATTCAGCATGATAAAAGGTAAATACAGAGTGGGTCAAAGGTCGGCCCCTCCAATCGGTTATCGAGGGAGGAGTTGATCAGAGGCCCTGGAACTGTTCATAGTTTACCAGAGATCAGAATTTAATTCCGATGCAGAGCTTCACTGCGATGGAGGAAAACACACGACTGGTAAGGCCGATTTGTTTTTGAGGCAAACTAGGTTTGATTATGCGACTCACCTATTGGAGGGAGCTTGGTGATGTGAGTGTTTTTGAGCTGTTTATCAGTGAAAACATTTATTATGTTTTGGACTGGATTTACTGCAAGCCCTGGAATTGTCTTCCCCTCATGGAGGAGAAATTGTTTGGTACCGCCTCAAAAGGGTGGCATGGTGGGTTACTACTTTTAAGCTTGAGGATCTCCCATTTAAAAAAAAAGGGGGGGTTCCATTGTCCTATGTGCAAAGAACGGTTCTTTGATAATACGAGCAGTGAATTTTGTCGCCAGACATTGCTGCCACATGGTGTTTACGTGATTATAGACAGTGCTTTGTTTCTCACTGCCTTTAGAAAGGACGTGTTAATATAATTAAAGAACCTTTCTGCAACCATACAAGGTAGAAATGTAAAAGGTGAGGCAGATTTCGATCGATAAATACCCAAGTATTGCCCGGCGTTAATCGCCTCTCATACCACTCGAAATTATCAAACAAAGAGGCAGGCGCTGGAGACTGGAAGGCAGGAAACAGAGGTTTATTACGACGGAGCAGAACACGTCAAATCAGACAACAGGGTATCTTCTGGAGGTGCTCTAACCGCATCTCTGAGGCCTGGCCTCTTATACACAAGTTTATGACTTTATTGCATGAAACACATTCCTGTAAATGTTTTGAAGTACGGAAGACATCCCTGAAATCCCTGCTTCATGCCCGTTCCCACATACATTGATAGTAGAAGTCCCCACCCCGGTCTCAGCAGGTGATGACTGTAGCGCAGCTGGATATTCCGTCGATTCCCGGAATGTGTGCGGCTGATCGGATCTCATGGGGTGGGAGGGGGTTTCGATTAGTCCTAGATCCTTTGAAGAGGGGCAGCTGCCTACTGTATGGGCAATAAACTGCATCTGCAGGGCTAGGTGACGGCCTGGGATCGGGCCGGACAATCGAGCACAGAGGATGGGATTCCATCAAAGGATGTGTGCATCAAAGGGACGGAGGGAGGTGTTGGCCGGGTACGGGATGTGGATCCGAGGCAGGGTCGCGCTGAAAGAGGTGGTTTATGGCCCGAGCGTGTGAGAGCGGGGGCTGTCAATGCGCGGGGGAATGTCCGTGAGGTCGAGAGAGGGAGAGAGAAAGAAGCGCTGGCTATTGACAGTGGGCAGAGAGGCCATGGCATTCAAAATGGCTGCTGCTTACGCGCGCATATGAGCCTGAAAGGGACAAGATGGTGCCGATAATGTTTAAGTCGCAATCTAGATTTTAACAGTCCTCCCTTTTCAACATATCTAGCCAGCTTGTCAGTCTATGTCTATCCCCATCATGTTACGGATCTCTACATCATACAAAGCTTTAATGCGTTCAGTTTCAAAGTCCAGAGTCTTAGGGCAGATGCAGTTGGCACAAAGTGAGCACAGAGGTGGCAAGCATTGAATACCCAGGCAGAATCCACATATCACAATAATCGGTATCAAGATGATCATGAACAACCTCCACCCCCAGCCCTTTACAGTATTCCAAAACCAACTCCCAAGCGACCATTCTACTTGTTCCTGATGAACTTCTGAGGAGAGTCTATGGAGATGTTCAATGGCCTTGTAGACTGAGGGCGAATTGTCTGGTATGAAGGTGCAACAGCTAGACCCGATGATACGGCATGCTCCTCCACGATCCGCTAGAACCACATCCGGAACAAGGCGGTTCTGAAGGGCCACCAGGCGGACCGCCTGAAGCTCGGCTGTATTGTTTGTGAGGATGCCAGCTGTAATGTTCATTGTCGTTTCGACTGCCTGGGTCAAATGTCGGATGGCACGGCTGTTCGCCATCGGACCCCAGAGTGGAACAAGTCCCTTTATTGCATCCAGGAATTGTGCTCCGGTGGAGTCGGCTTGTTCAATGTCTCTCGCTCGCTTTTGTCGGTGATGGTTTGCTGGAGCCACATAGGTGGGAGGAAGGACGAAGGCAATGTAGCAGGTACCTCTCCAACCCTTTGGGAGCCAAGTGTAGGCTTTTGTACCACAGACAAAGTACATGTTCGGAGAGGTGACGAAAGAGGGTGGGTCAGTTGAGTCCAAAGTTCTAGTGATGCGGCAAGTGCTGTGGTCCACCAACTGTGTGCCGAGACCTTCGATGCATACAAGGCCCGAGATGTTGACGACAGACAGGGCTACAGTCAGGGTGGCAGCTGCTCGTTTTTGGAGGTAAGAGAAGGTGGGTCTGGCCGGGTTGTTGAACACCTGCATTTCAATTCGTTCTTCGGCCGGAATGTCCATGTGAACTGAGACATTGGTTGTCAGTGGGCAGAAGGGAGCAGCAGTTCTTCCTGTTTTGTTCAGCCAGACTCCATCATAAAAGTGCGACATGGTTTTTCCAGAGGTGGCATTATCCCTGTAACTCTCTTGCAAGAGGATCAGCCAAGCAAGGCAGGAACCATGGACAGAGAAAGGTGAAGGGATGAAGGGGATGGAATGTCCAGTGGCATGTGGCAACAGTCCACAGATCCAGTAATTTGTGGCATTGGCGGCAAGGTTGTGCTGGTGTAGCAACTGCACGAAAGAGTTGTTCCAAAACTCCTTCCGTCTCTCTCGGAGTTGTGGTGAAAGAGAGATCAGATGGTGTTCTTTCATGGTGGTAGGCTGTGCAGTGGTTAGAAATACCTCACGAGCTGGTGCACTTTCTTCCACGATCCAGAGGGTGGTCACGAGAAGGAGGCAAAAGAGAAGGGTGATAAAGAGTACAATAGTCTTTGAGCTGTGTAACCTGTCAGTCTTTGGGTTCCTGTAGTGTGTCTTCGGATATCCGGTTGCTTCCATCATCTTCGTATCGGGCGCTTCCATCATCTTCAAGGGGCTCGGTAGCGGGCAGAACCACAAACTTCGTTTGGTTTCTCTCCTGGCAGCCTTAGTAGTGTTAGGCCACCGCTCTGAGAATTGTAACTTAGTCAGTGGTCTGCTTAGCCGAAGCTCCCTCCTTTCGTCGCAGGTTATACCCTTCTCTGGATGGCACAGTGGGGTCGGGAAATTCTGCCAGTTCAAGTGTCTCTGTGTCAGGGTAACAGTTCAAGGATGGTCGGTCTTTGTTCAGGAGCTCTTCTTGGGTGGCCACGTCTTCGGTCGTCGTCAGCGTTGAGGAGATTTTCTTGCAGTGGTGTGCGTGCAGCCAGTTCCGCTTCCCTTCCACTCGAAGAGCTGTTCGGGTGGTGATCAAGACTTGCCAGGGGCCCGTCCACCGAGGTTCCAGACTCTTTGCTCGCTGGAAGTTCCGGATCAAGACGAAATCACCTGGTTGGATCTCGTGTCCGAGGCCCCTGGAAGTGTTGGGGATGGCCTGCAGCACCTGTTGATGGATAATAGACAGTGTTTTGGTCAAATTGTATAGATAGTCAGACATAAGGACGTCCGGGACGTCATGAAAGGATGTCGGTTTTGGTGCAGACCAGATGCTCATAGGCCTGCCAAAAACGACCTCGTAAGGAGTCAAGTGGTGTTTGGTAGGGGTGGAACGCATTGACAGCAATGCCAAAGGGAGAGCGTCTGGCCATTTCAGTCCTGTAGTGGCCACTATCTTTGCTAGTTTGAGCTTCAGCGTGGCATTATGTCGCTCAACCAGTCCAGCAGATTGGGGGTGGAAGACTGCGTGGAACTTTTGCTTTACACCCAACCCCTTCAAGATGAGCTGGATAACCTCGGCTACGAAGTGGGGGCCATTGTCGCTCCACAAAATTCGACAAAGGCCGTAGCGAGGGAAGAATTCCTTCAGTAAGACCTTCGCAGTAGCAATGGCAGTGTTGTCGCTAATTGGATAGGCTTCCACCCACTTGCTAAATGCGCACACGACAACAAGCACATACTTTAGGCCTTGGCATCTCTCTAGCTGGATGTAGTCCATCTGCAGGACTTCAAATGGATGGTTGGGGACCCCAAACCCTCCCCGGGGTACAACAGTTCCTTTCCCAGGGTTGTGTCGCAGGCATATCAGACATTGTTGAACTAGGCGATTGGCTGAGTCTGTAATCCTGTCATTGTGCCAAACTTTGGAGAAAAGTTCGGCCATAGGGGCAGATCCTATGTGTGCAGGGGAGTGTGCCATGGTCAGTATGGGGATCAAGTATGAATTGGGTAGCAACCATTTGTTCGTGTCTTTTTTCCGCCAGCAGCCTTCATCGTCTTTCAGTCCCACCCGTGCCCATTCAGTCAGTTCGTGGGATGAGCTCGCCATCTGGATGTCCCTAATAGTTTCCCTAGCGTCCTTCCATTTTTCTGTTTGTGACCTGGTCACATACATGCGTGTCATTGTCCTATTCTCAGCTGTGGTCCGGGCAGTGATGTCGGCCAGTGCATTCCCCTGCCCAATGATGTCCGTAACCTTTTTGTGTGCCTGGCATTTGATTACAGCAAGTTGTTTGGGGAGGAGGACTGCTTCAGTCAGAGCGGAGACTAGATCTCCGTGTAGGATGGGTGTGCCGTGTGAGGTCAGGAATCCCCTCTCCTTCCACAAGAGCCCAAAATGGTGAACCACACCGAAGGCATACTGGCTGTCCGTGTAAATATTCTCTATCGTCCCGGCTGCTAGGATACATGCTCGTGTGAGGGCAATCAGTTCTGCTGCCTGTGCAGATCATTGTGTGATGCGGGCTGTCTCAACTACAGTTCGGGCTGTGGTAACTGCATAAGCGGCTGAGGTAGTGCCATCGGGGAGTTTGATACGAGAGCCGTCTACCCATAGCTCTCCGTCAGGATCTGGAAAAGCAGTGTCTCGGAGATCAACTCTGCTCCTGGTCTGTTCGTCCGTGAGGGTCACACAGTCATGTATCGGGGGCACATTGGGGTCGTTCTCAGGTAGGGGCAACAAGGTGGCTGGATTCAGTGTGGTGCATCTTTTCAGAGTGATATGGGGTGCAAGCAGAGTCAGTTCGTACCCAGTCAGTCGTGCACTAGTCAGGTGTTGCATCTTAGTCTGGTTTAGGAGGGTGTCAACCGCATGGGGCACTAACACCGTAAGGGAATTCGAGAGTACAATCCCCTCACTCTGTCGGATAGAGATAGCAGCGGCAGCTACAGCTCGAAGACAGGCAGGCAAAGCTCTGGCTACGGGGTCAAGAGTGGCAGAGAAGTAGGCACATGGGCGTTGCTTGGGGTCAATGGACTGAGTCAGGACAGACAAAGCGCACCCCTCCCTTTCGTGAGTGTAGAGGGAGAAGGGCTTTGTGTAATCGGGGGTTCCTAAGACTGGTGCGGAACAAAGGGCGTCTCGCAGTTCTCTGAAGGAGGATTGGCACTCGGGGGTCCAAGGGAGCGGGAAGGGGACATCTTTAGCCAGCAGGGAAAGTAGTGGCTTCACAATGAGGCTGAAATTTGGCAACCACTGTCGACAGAAGGAGGTGAGGCCAACTAGAGAGCGGACGTGTTTCTGTGTCTTAGGGACAGGGGTGTCCAGGATGGTCTGAATTCGGTCGGGTGTAAGTTTCCTCCCGTCTTTGGACAGGAGATGGCCTAGGTAAGTGACCTGGGGCTGGCAGAATTGCAACTTCTTTTTGGAGACCTTGTGGCCATTCTCCGCGAGGAAGTGCAGGAGTTGGATGGTGGCAGCGACTGCAAGTGGACTGGTGTCGGCCGCCAAATGGATATCATCGACGTACTGTATCAACACCACTCCGTCCGGTAACTGGACTGCGTCAAGCTGTCTCTTGAGGGCCTGGCTGTAGATGCTGGGACTTTCAGTGTAGCCTTGGGGTGCTCTACAAAATCTATATGAGCGGGATTTTAAGGTGAAGCCGAAAAGGTAGCGGCTGTCTGGGTGGATAGGGATGGAGAAGAAGGCGTTCTTGAGGTCGATTACCGTGAAGGTGGTAGCAGTGGAAGGAATCAGAGTCAGAATGGTGGTGATGTCTGAGACTACGGGGTACTGGGGTACAACTACTCTGTTGACCTCTCGTAGGTCGATGATGAAGCGGTACGCCTTTTCATCTCCCTCACCCTGCTTCTTTACAATAGGTAGGATAGGGCTGTTGCAAACATTGCTAACTACTTCCTCTACCACTCCTGCATCTATCAGGAACTGGATGATCTCTACCAATGCCTTCTCGCCCTCGGGCGATATCCGATATTGTGGAAGTTTCGGGAGCACTGCGTCCTGTCGAACAGTTATGTGTACCGGGTCTATCATCATGCGTCCTACGTCCGAGTCAGTATTTGCCCATAGGTACAGAGGTAGAGTGTCGAGTAGGGACAAATCAGCGTCAGTGATGGAAAACATGCGTGAAGTGGGACAGGGTCTGAGCATAGTCGGATTGTCGTACAGAATGACTCGAACCCCATCTTGTGAACACCTAATAGTAGCTCGGAAATGCTTCAATAAGTCAAGTCCCATAATAGCATCAGGGGTGTTGGATGAAAGTAAGAACGTGGTGTCAGTGGTGTTATTTTCCAAGTCAAAGGAGATCATTGCGGACAAGGGGTTAGTGGAGGGCGTTCCATCAAAACCTATCGATGTTACATGTGAGCCAGACAAGGGTGCCCTCGGAATCAGTCGTTTAGATAACGCACTGCGTGTTGCGCCAGTGTCTACCAAAAATGGAGACTTCGTACCCAGGACCTTAGCGGTGACATAAGGACCTTGCTGGTCAACATGGAGCTCGACTGGATCCCTCCCTTGCCCTTGGCGGTCCTATGCGAAGTCCCGGGCATTGTCGTAGTCAGACTGTTGGTACTGGTTCTGTCGGGGACGGTCAAATGTATTCGGTCTGCCTGATCTGTCGTTGTTGGTGTCGTTTGTGTTCCCTCGTCCCTGTCCTCTATTTCTTGGCTCGCTCGCTACGTCTCTCGTGTCCCTATTTTTGATTGCTTCTAGCCGAACCGGACACTGGGATTTCCAATGGTCAAATCCTTTGCAAAACGCACACTGGTTCTCGTCGATGTCTGTTCGTGGGGTGTAGGGTGCGGGTGTACGGTCTCTAGGGGGTGGATTTCTAGGAGCATTCGATTGGTAGCTTCCTTTGTACTGTTCTCTTCCACTGGTCACCCCTTGCAACTGAGCAATCATCACCCTTTCCTTCAAGTCCTTTTTCTTTTTCTCAGTCACCCTATCGTTCTCATTCTTTTGATGCTCATAGTACTGGGCCATCTGAAGGATAGCCGCGGGTTTGGAGGCTGCCCAACTACTCTCGCTAGTCTGTAGTTTCTGTGAGACCTCCTGTGACAGACCTTTGACGTAGTTCTGGACAAACAGATGATGTCCGGTTGCAGTGGTCGTGTCCTGGCCGCTGTAATCGGAGAACACCGTCTCAAACCGGGAGAAGTATTCTGATACGTCTTCCTGGGGTTTCTGGCGGCAGGCTGTTACTATCGACCAATCCACTTTCTTTTCTGGGATCAGGGTTTTCAATTTCTGGACGATCTTGTCTGGGAGGTCTAGAATGGATTTTAAAGGTTTCTGCCCAGGCTCTCGTTGCCTATTTATGCCATCGAGTTGCGACCATGTATGCCCGAACAGCTCAAGGTGGTCGACTTTCCGGATTTGCTTCCACACATAAGCTGGCAGACATAGCCCGAAAAACAAATCGATGTCCGCTAGGGTCATAATCGTCGAACCCAAGGCTGTGCCTAATTCAGTATAAAAGGCGGTGGGGTTCTTTCGTAAATCAGGCAAGGATTTTAGGAACGTCAAAATGTCTTGCCGATCCCATGGTTGGTAGACCCAGTTGTAAACAACTCTCCCTCTTGCATCTTGGTGGTTAATGTCGTCATGTGTTCCCTGTCCTCTTGGGGGAACCCAGTAGGGAGCGGCCTCCTTTATAGGCATCATAGTATTGGCTTTTTCTGTTTGGGGTTCGGTCGCTATAGGAGTCGCAGTGCTAGTTTCTGGTCTCTGTTCAGTGAGGTGGCGGAAGACTTCAAGCGTACGCGTGAAGAGGTTCGACACATCACACTCGCCTTCATCTCCAATGTCAACTTTCCTATAGAGGGTCGTTAGCCTCTCAGGACCTTTATCTTGATATCGATCCTCATAGGCATTGAGGGTGTGATAACAAAATCGCACAACAAAGTGTCGTCTGTGGCTATTGGCATATGAATTGTACATATCTGTTACGTATTCCTCACTTTCTTTTCGTTCCACCAGTGTCTTCACTATCTTATCGATCCCTACTCGTTCATCTTTGCTCAATCGGTTCGTTCTAGTGGGATCTTTCCTGCTAGTTTCAGGGTCATCTAGTGTTACTGCTTGTGCTGTGTTGAGTACAAGGGGTTCGTCCGGCGCGGAGGCCGTGAGGACCGAGGTCTTGGCACTATTCTTACCCGTACTTGGGGGCTGCGGGTGTTGTACTAAGGTTTGGGAAGGGGCGTATGGGGGAGGCATGTAGATGATTGGGGGACCTAACAATAAGTCATCGTTCGCTCGTTGTTTCGAGGGTAACTCAGGGTAGAGCATAGAGGGTGTTCGGACGGGACACTGGCCTGATGTTTCGGACTCTTGTTTCTGTTTGGCTTTCTCCCTTTCCTTTATCTCTTCCCCCAACTTTCTAGCAGCTAGGTGAGCTGCTTTTCGTAGCTCTTTCTCTAATCTGACTTCGTTTCTCTTTTTCCGTTGTTCTGCTTCTTTGCGCCACATGCCGAGGCTGTCAAGCATAGTGGGCGTTGCCTTATTGTTACGAAGGGCTGTTTCCAGTATGTTTATTTTATTATCATCAAAGGATCCTATCAGTGGCCACTGACTTTCCTGATCCTTCCTCGCATATTTATGCCATAGTTTACTATAAGCTATGGCGACTAGTCCGTATTTAGTGAACATGTCCTTATTAGGGGTGCCTTCCAGTGGAGCTGGATGGTGCATCTCTAATAGGCGGTCCGGGTTGAACCAACTACTATTCAGTGGGGAGAAGATAGGCATGACAGATTACAGAGGGGGACAAAGGTCCGCACTACCTATCTTATCACTACTTGCAAAGACTAGACAGAATATTTCTATTCTACGTTGTTTGCAAACAGAGAATACCTCAAAAAGAACCAGCTTCGAACAACCAATGTTCGAACAATCAATCAGTCAGTGGGGAGAAAAAAATAGGCACGACAGATTACAGCGGGGGACAAAAGTCCGCGTTACCTACCCTTCACTAGCTGCAAAGGAAGAGAGAATATTTCTATTCTTCCCCGTTTGCAGGCAGAGAATGTCTCAAGAACAATTCAGCTTCGAACAACCAATGCCCAAACAATCAATCAGTCAGTGGGGAGAAAAATAGGCACGACAGATTACAGCGGGGGACAAAAGTCCGCGTTACCTATCCTTCACTATCTGGAAAAGGAGAGAGAATATTCCTATCCTTCCCCGTTTGCAGACAGTGAATATCTCAAAAACAATTCCGAGAGCAATACTAGTATTTTCAGACAGTCAGATAATCTTTTCGCAATTTGTCGTGTTTACACGATCTTACCCGGACCGCAAGGACAGTTTCTCGTCTTCCGCTTCCAGCGCCCGATCGTCCTCTATTCTCCGTAATCGCTGCGGCAGTCCTGATGGTTCCCAGTCAGGACCGTAGATCACTCGAGAGAGGTCTGTTCGGAACCGGTGAAGTCCGGATGATCGGCTGCCAGACGAGGGTCTATCGGGCAGGTGCCCTTCCCGATCGTTGCAGTCCTTCACTCTGTCGGCAGGACCTCTCCCACTGGATCCACGTGTCGCTGATGGGCCCCACGTTTGGGTCGCCACTTGTAAAAGGTGAGCCAGATTTCGATCGATAAATACCCAAGTATTGCCCGGCGTTAATCGCCTCTCATACCACTCGAAATTATCAAACAAAGAGGCAGGCGCTGGAGACTGGAAGGCAGGAAACAGAGGTTTATTACGACGGAGCAGAACACGTCAAATCAGACAACAGGGTATCTTCTCGAGGTGCTCTAACCGCATCTCTGAGGCCTGGCCTCTTATACACAAGTTTATGACTTTATTGCATGAAACACATTCCTGTAAATGTTTTGAAGTACGGAAGACATCCCTGAAATCCCCGCTTCATGCCCGTTCCCACATACATTGACAGTCGAAGTCCCCACCCCGGTCTCAGCAGGTGATGACTGTAGCGCAGCTGGATATTCCGTCGATTCCCGGAATGTGTGCGGCTGATCGGATCTCATGGGGTGGGAGGGGGTTTCGATTAGTCCTAGATCCTTTGAAGAGGGGCAGCTGCCTACTGTATGGATAATAAACTGCATCGCAGGGCTAGGTGACGGCCTGGGATCGGGCCGGACAATCGGGCACAGAGGATGGGATTCCATCAAAGGATGTGTGCATCAAAGGGACGGAGGGAGGTGTTGGCCGGGTACGGGATGTGGATCCGAGGCAGGGTCGCGCTGAAAGAGGTGGTTTATGGCCCGAGCGTGTGAGAGCGGGGGCTGTCAATGCACGGGGGAATGTCCGTGAGGTCGAGAGAGGGAGAGAGAAAGAAGCGCTGGCTATCGGCAGTGGGCAGAGAGGCCATGGCATTCAAAATGGCTGCTGCTTACGCGCGCATATGAGCCTGAAAGGGACAAGATGGCGCCGATAATGTTTAAGTCGCAATCTAGATTTTAACAGAAAGATGCTTGCCTTTGTTAAAGAATGGAACTCTGCTGGGACTCCCCCCAGCTACCCAAAAGCACGGGTTAGTACTATGGTAACATCCCATCTCCGAAGTAATGAGTTCCTCCTAAGCCAGGAGGTTTCATTCTTAGCCTGCCAATGCGCTGCACCTCACCCAGCCCAACAAGACAAGCGCTGACAGACATGCCCGGCCCTGCGGCCGTGAAAGCCATGCAAACGTGCATGCAGAACGTTTGCCTTGCGGGAGCAAGCAGCGGCAGGCGCGTTAATTGCAAACAGACGGCGCCCCTGCTTGCTCCCACAAGGCAAACACTCTACATGCATGAGTACTTATTGGAAACAGTGCAAAACATGCATGAGTTTCCAAGAAAGTACAGATTGATTCCAAGAGGTCCCTCCAAAGCAGCGCTTGCGCGCTGCATAGGCGAAACCTAAAAACCAGTGGTTATCCAGTGTGTTTTAGTGGGACCGATTCCAAAATACGGCTTGCAGGCAATTGTTATGTTATGTTATGTTATAAATGTTTTTATATCACGCTCTGCTACTACAGAGTATCCTGGCGCGAAGAGTGAGGTTATCCAGAAAAATAATGCGCATAGAAAAAATGATTATATGGTAATGTTAAACAAATGTGTTTTGAGCCCCTTCTTGAACATAGAGATTGTCGGAGACGCTCTTAAATGCAGCGGGAGAGCGTTCCAGGCCCTGGCAGTCTGAACAGAAATGGATGGACCGCCCAGTCTTGAATACTTAAATTTGGGCATGGTCATTTGGTACAAATTTGCAGAGCGAAGAGCGCGACGGGGAACATACATGACAAACCTTTTTTGCAGATACATCGGACCTAATTTGTGGGTGGCCCGAAACGCGAGAACCAAAGATTTAAACAGGATTCGATGGGCGACTGGCAGCCAGTGAAGAATGCGAAGGTGAGATCGCACACTGGCTCTCCTAGGAAGTTGGAATAAAAGCCGCACAGCAGCATTTTGGATGACCTGAAGCCGCTGAATAAGATAGGCAGGTAGGCCACTGAACAGTGCGTTGGCATAATCGAGCCTAGACAGAATGAGGGCACGCAAAACTGTTTCTTTAGCCTCTGTCAGGAGGAGTGGGAAGAACCTTTTTAACGCCTTAAGAGTGGCAAAGCAGATACCAGTCCGTTTTTTTAGATGGTCTTCAAACTTAAGATCCTGCCCGAACCAAACCCCTAGATTTTTCGCCGGGCCTCCTATTGATTTAGGGCAGGACAGATCGACTGGCCAGATGAGGTCCCTGAAATTGTCTGGAAAGGTACCATAAAGGAGAACCTCTGACTTTTCCTCATTACACTTAAGCTGTGCCAGGGCAAGCCAGCGGAAGACAGAGGCCAGACACGAGCGCACCACCGAGGTATGCAGATTGTCCTTCGGCCAGGTGAACAACAACTGGGTGTCGTCGGCGTAGGCCATTATTTTGGCCCCCAGCTGCTCTGCCAGATGAATTAGGGGGGTCATGTAAATGTTAAACAGCAGGGGGCTCAATGTGGACCCCTGGGTCACACCTGTAGTAAGATTCTTTGGCCGCGAGGCATAAGGCGGCATCCACACTTGTTGCGTCCTATTGGTCAGGAAAGAGGTAAGACAGGAAAGGACACGTCCAGAGATGCCCACCTCCGCCAGCCTGGCCAAGAGCAGAGCATGGGGCACCGTGTCATCAAACAAATCAGGAATCTGTGTCTAAAACAGAGAAGCTAGAGGGCTGTGGCCAAGATGGCGGCTGGAGAGGACGTGTTGCTCCGTCTCTCCCACCAGTGACCCAGAAAGCACCGGTGTTTTGCCATTAATAGCAGAAAGGTCTTTGCCACCACATGCCCACATAGCGGAGGTGACGCCGAGACAGTCGCAGAGGTGAGTGACCGCCTGGTTTCTCACCCGTGACATTTAAAATCAGCACCGATGCCGGGAGCGGCCCAGTCGGGGTGTGGCCTGGCGTGAATTCAGCCTCGAATTGAAGAGGTAGCGTCTGAAGTCCGGGGCCCGAGGGCGCTCTGGCCTCCAGGAAGAAAACGAGATGGAGGGAGCGGGCTGAGTTGCTCAACCGCTGGTGATCGGAGTTCAGCAGGCGCCCCGAGAGTTCCTCCCGCCGGGCACTGAGCCAGCAGACTCCCGCTGACGAGCGGCTAGCAGCAGAGCAGTGAGAGGCCCGCCGTTTTGAGGCACAGCATAACAGAGGTGCGACAACCCTGCAGCACACCGGTGACTCAACAGCCACGGAGCCTTGTCCTCTGCGACTAAGGCAAGTGGCCAGTTTGGGGTAGAAAGCCGCAGCGTGCAGTCGATGCTGGGTGGGAGCGGAGTAGGACTGAAGGGTGTGCGAAACCCCGCGCCGGCCGCATCTGGTCTTGGGTACTATGCCAGCATCAGCTAAGAGAGACCCGGCAGCACCCCAGGCTGAAGGCCCAAGGGGAAGGGGAGCAGAGAAGCGCTTTGGGAGTGTGGCGGTGGGCGCTGTACTCCTGATATCTGCAGCTCTGAGCAACGTCTGGTACCGAGAGTTGGATCGTGTCCCTCAGTTCGCGGGTCCCACTGGCCCGCACGGGAGACCGCCAGTTGAAGCCTACACTTGCCATGGGAGCCATCACGGCTCCCCTGAATTCTATCAGTGTCACAGTCCTAATCCGGGAGGGGAGAGCAGCTATCGGCAACACAGTTGGGGACAGTGCCAGGCCGGCGGGGGCGCTGTGGACGGCCCCCACCAGGTATCGAGAGAGGACCCCCTGGAGACTCGCTGCAGTCATCCGGGCGTAACACACAGACGGCCAATGGACAGTGAGCCGGCATAGAGCCCATGACACGCACCAGAACCCAGGCGGGGCTGAACCGGCATTTGGCACCACAGAGGGGGGGCCGCAGGAAGGCAGGGGGATCTGGCCTCACTACACTACACTCTGCCTACACTCACTCGAGTCCCATTGGTGCTTGCTCCAACTGTCCGCTGGGACACAGCATGTCCCCTCATTGGCACTGCGGTCTAAGCCTGAAGGAACTCTTTTATTTTAAGGTTTTAGGAAAGATATCTCTTGGAAGCAATTTTATTGAAATGTATGTTTACTGTTTGCTTTGTTTTTATTTAGGTCGTTTTAATTTAACATTGGTCAAACGCTGTAAAGAAAATTTGTTATGATTTTAATTAACTAAACAATAAAGACTAAACTCAAACTCAACTCAAACTCAAACTCATGTCCCCCTCCTGAGGACAGAAAGAGAAAACCCTGAAGGACCTATTTGCAAAGGGCCAGGGTGGAAGTCAGACAGACGACACACACTCAGACCCTGATCACGCTGCACAGATGCCTGAAGAAGGTGGGGAACCAATAACGAAGGCCTTCCTGGAGTCCTTGTTTGTATCACTGCAAGAAGACCTACAGTCACTCAAGTGGCACTCACGGCCGAAATCAATGACGTCCAACGAGATATGGACAGCATAGGCGAGAGGGTTGCTGAGTTAGAAGAGAAAAGCAATGGTAGAGACACAGAGCTGTTGTCTCTCTCCAACAAGAAGTTGTCCGAATTCACGAGCTGCAGGTGGATCTACAATCCCACGTCGAAGACCTAGAGAATCGTTCTCGGCGCCTTAACATCAGGATCCGAGGGGTGAAGGCCAATGAGGAAGCGGATGACATTTTTAAATACACCAGGCAAATTTTTAATCATATTCTTGGCAACCCTTTAGAGGCCAACATCAAGCTAGACAGGGCGCACAGAGTGGGACCCCCATGTCCTGACCCAGGCCGGCCATCCGACATTGTAGTCTGCGTCCCAAGACTTTCGTACCAAAGAAGCCATACTGCAGAAAGCCCAACAGATGCACCCCATGACGTTCCGGGGCCAGACCCCATTCCTATATCAAGACTTGGCAGAACTCACTTTGCAAAAGAGAAGAACCTTCCGACCCATCACCTCGTACCTTCGCCAACGCAGTATCTCCTACAGCTGGGGTCACCCATTTTGTTTGATTTTCCGGATGGATGGCAAGCTCTTCCAGCTCCGCTCCCACTCGGATGCATGTCGCCTGCTGGGTATCGACCTCCGAAGGAGGAGAGCGGGTATGACGGCTCAACCTCACACGGTGAAGACCCGAGACCACGCTGGAGACAACAGGGTCGGCGACGATGGCCTAAATATCCGCATACCACAGAAATCTCAAAATGACAGAAAGCAGCACTTGAGACTCTACCCATGGAACTGGCAGAGACACAGTCGGACTGACGCTCAGCGAGCCCATTGACCCCCCTTTGTTGATGTATATCTATTGTATGTGGGCGACTGGCGGAAGGGCAGGGGGACGTCCCTGGCCACAATATGTCCCCATGACAATTCTAACCCAATCATCTGGGGATTTTTTTTTTCTTCTTTTTTTCTTAGGGGTTTTGGGGTTCCTGGTTCACCCTTTTGTAACGACACTAGAGCTCCGCAGTGGAAGAGTTCTCCTGTTCTACAATCCGATCCCTATGAGATTTGCGCTGGATTCCAGATTCCATCCCAACTCCTCAGTATACCCATGTTAGACCTGGGACCTTGGCGTGAGTCTCCCTTCCACTTTTTGCTGATGTGCCTCAGATGTTTTGCTGGTGTTCGATGCTCAGGGCACTGCGCCACGGCCAATCCGTGCCGCAGTGCAAGTGCTCCCAATGTAAAGTGTATGTGTAATTGATTTCCGCGATTGGCTTATTTGGTTTACTATCAGTCCCCAGTAAAGTGCACGAGGAGTGCCGGGGCTTGCAGATACAAATGCTGCTAGTGGGCTTGCAGCGCTGGTTGCGCCACCCACAGAAGCGGCCTCGTAAGACATGACTCGGGTCCGTCATTGCAGACCCCGCGTACAGTCCCGTACTGTCACGCTGACTGCGCAAGTGCCCACACTTGCCAGTCCCTGAACCTTCCCTAACCTTCATATCAGTCGCCCCTATGGTAGGCCTACGGAAGGGGTGCATTGAAGCGTAAGGTAGGACAAGCCTATAGTGTGGCATGTCCTCATAGTGAATTACCGCCCTTTTCGTTCTTCACTATGGAAGGGCTACCGGTTCTCTTAGGCCAAGATGAGCTGTCGGACCTATTACACGCTATAGTCCCGGCAGACTCAGGGAGCACGGTAGCATGTCGAGTTTAGTATGCCTGAACTCAGAATAATAAAATACTACCTTTAGTAAGGTTTATTTTAATATCCTGTGCTTGCAAATGCTACTTTTAGAAAGATAGACTTTGCGCGCCTAACTATTTAGCCCGCCTCTGCCAGGATGTGTATCTGTTGTCTGGGTTTGTGTGAGTGACAGGGCTGGGAGATTCCCGGGGACAGTTGGGACCCCCAGGTGGTGAATAGGGTGCTTACACCAGGATGGGTGGGCGGAGTAGTCCTTGACTCTGAGTAGGGTTGTGCTCCACCACCACAATGCTGGCTCCACCCCCCTGCGGAGCGTCTGATGTCCCTGCCCGCACTCTGAAAGAAGACGGCAGCTTCCTGTAAACAGAGTACTCCAGAACCGGGTTGAACTAGGCTCAGGCCCCCTGGCCTGCAAAGACAAAAGAATCGCAGTATAAATATAGGAGCTCCGCTCCTTACAAATCAGATCCAGTTTTGACCACGACGAACCTCTGCCTGACTAGAAGGACCAAGAGAAGCTGAAGGACGGAAACCGGTCTGAATCCTGTAAGACTGGCCTGCAGTGGTGCCTTGCTGAGAACGGAGAGGAAAGGACCAGAAAGGACTTTGTAGACTTGTGCCTGAAACGATCTCCAAGGGCTTGATCGTGAGCTTGCCCCCTGAACGGAACCCCAGGACCATTGGGTTCTATCTGCTTGTGCCCGTCTGCTGTTGGGCCTTAGTTCTTATTCCCTCGCCGGAGTTGTGACTCGGGTGCCTTCGCCCCCTCCCAGGTCGTGACAGCTCGGAGCCTGGTCGCCCCGCCGTAGAGAGCCCACTCATCCCTGAGTCGCTCTCCGCTTCAGTGCCGGGCCGCCTGCTCTCCTGTCACCTCGCCGCTAATGGAGCGCGTTGTGCACCTCTCATCTTCTCCCGCCGGAATCTGCACGGAGCGCATTCCATAGCCTCGGACGGTCCGTACGTCGTAACGTACCCGACTGTCTCGCTTTGCCCTCCTGCATACCAAGACTCGTGCCGCACCTCAAGAAAGGCCTCCCCGTACCGTGGTACCGGAAGCCTGGTGTTGCACCCGTCTGCCGTAGAACGTGACGCCCCTCACAGATCCACGAGAACGACCCGGCGTGCTAAGAAGTAGTACGCCCCGCAGGCCTGAACGGCGCCTCGCGAGCTGCATCGACTCTGGAAAACACTAAAGCAGACATATGCCTCCTGCACGAAACACATCTCTTACCCAAAGATTGTCACCGTCTCAGATCCCACAAATTCCCAACCCAACTGTTCTCCTCGAGCCCTACCAAAACAGCAGGCGTGGCCATACTAGTTGCCCAGGGGTCTCAGGGAGAGGTCCTCCATAAGGAAGCCGAAATTAAGGGGTGACTCCTCACCTACCGTTTCCGTCTTGGAGACCTCACATTTACGATAGGCTCAGTGTACGAGGGACAAGAAAGGTTTCTGTACACAGCGCTCACTGAAGCGACAGCTACAATGGAACGTCGGATCCTATTAGGAGGTGACCTGAATTTGGTTTTTGACATTGACGCAGACAGATCATGTCACCGTACAGGGCAGACTGGGGCACTGTCGACTGCAGGGTTAATTTATCTGCAAGATTTAGGCTTCAGGAACTTATGGCGCAGCTTCCACCCTCACAGCCGTACATATTCTCACTACTCTAATGTGTACAAAACGTACGCTAGACTAGACTACTTACTGGCCTCTGCACCTCTGCATGCGCTAGCAACAACTGTAGAGATAGGAGTGGCTTCTCTATCTGACCACACACCAGTAAACACCACTTTCACTCTCCCACCCATGCAGTGACCCTCACAATGGCTTCTCTGCGACACACTTCTGCACCGCGGGGTACTGGTAGAACAGTTACAGCGCTCAATACAGGACTTCCTCACCCACAATGATAATGCGACACTTCCTTCTCTACACAATGGGCAGCACTTAAAGCAGTCATACGCGGGGAACTGTTGGCCCTTTCGGCGGTAGAAAACGCAGAGCGTAAGAACAAAAGAGACGACCTCACCCAAAAAACAAGAGAGCTGGAGCAGATGCATCGAAGGACAGGGGCACCACGGGTCTGGCGTCAATTAAAAGCCATGCGGCAACAGCTTGCGGCACTAGATCAAGATAGAGCCGAGTACGCAGCCCTTAGGCTGCGACACGCCTATTACACAGGGGGAACAGATGTGGTCGCCTCCTCGCCCACAAACTGCGGGAGTCCCGACAGAGACAGAGGGTTCAGAAGATTCAACGTGAGGATGGACGGGGAGTCGCAGAGAATTCTGACATTGCTGAGGCATTCCGAGATTTCTACGCCTGCTTGTATACCAGCTCGACACTGTCTATTGCAGACGGGGCAGCTTACCTAGCGGCCACTGAACTATCCGTCCTGACTAAAGCCCAGACTGATCACCTGGTTTGCGATATTAGGATAGAGGAAGTCATTGCAGCCATCTCTCGCCTTAAGCCCGCCAAGGTTCCCGGGCTGGTTGGATTCTCTGCAGCATTCTGCAAAACATTCTGTGCGCTGGCTGCCCCGATTCGCACTAAACTTTCTAATTTGTTCGCTGAACCTGGAGCGATACCGGGAGACATGCTTGAAGCTTCCATAGTGGTTATCCCAAAATCGGGTAAGGATAAGACAGCATGCGGAGCTTATCGCCCCATGGGCCAGATGTAGGAGCCCAAATACCGGTCGGTAACGGCCGATTTCGGCCGTTACCGACCGGTATTTAGGAATTGGCATGTAGGGGCCATTATTTTACAGAATCAGTAATTTTACCGATTCGGTAAATCCAAATGTAGGTGACACTCCTGAGAGTTTTACAGGCCCTTAAGAGTCGGTATTTTACCACACAATCCTATTGTGTGGTAAAATACCGAATCCAGGTGTGCATGCACATCTGTGCATGCACTCTGTGCAATGTGACACACAGACATGCCCTAAGGGCATGTATGTGTGCCACATGTCACACATGCCTTTACTTCGGGTGCTAGAGGGTGTCAAAGTGACACCCCCTGCACCCTTGCAACATTCGGTATTTACTTATTCAGTAAATACCGAATCGGTATTTACCATTGATTCCTATGGGCTTCACAGCCCATAGGAATCAATAGGAAATACCGATTCGGTATTTACCGAATCGGTAAATACCAAATGTTACCGATTCGGTATTTCTATTTTAAAAAATACCTACATCTCCCAGCTTCATATTTACCGATTCATAAATACCGAATCGGTAAAATTCGGTATTTATGAGTCGGTAAATGTCCCTCACCTACATCTGGCCCCATATCTCTTCTTAATGTCAACATTAAGCTGTACACTCAGATACTAGCCGCTCACCTTACCCCACATGCCGGGCCTGATCGACCCAAATCAGGCAGGCTTCATCCCTCACTGCCAAATGAGGGACAATACAAAGCGGGCACTCCACCTTATTCAGAAAGCAACCCAGACGCAGGGGAAATATATGCTGCTCACTATCGATGCCGAAAAGGCCTTTGATAGGGTCCACTGGCCGTATCTAGAACAGGTTCTCGAAGGGGTGGGGATGGAGAGATGTTCCGGACACGCATTTTTAATTGCTAACGGTTCCCAACTGCCACAGTATGAGTCAATGGCCACACGTCATCCCGGTTCACCATAGAGAGGGGCACGAGGCAAGGGTGTCCTCTGTCACCCCTCCTCTTTGCGTTCTACATGGAGCCTCTAGCCCACCACTTTTGACACAACCCAGCGATCACGGGGATTACATTTGGTGGTGATATCCACACGATCAGTCTATACGCAGATGACGTTTTGATCTCACTATCGAACCCAACTCTTGCATTACCAGCGTGCTTTGCGGAATTAGAGACCTTGGCGCAAACCTCAGGGTTTAAGGTGAATATCGATAACCGGGTGGCTCTTGATCTCTCCCTAACATCGACCTCCCGTGCATACCTCCAGGAACGCCATCCCATTCAATGGGCGTTGAGCTCAGTTCCCTACTTGGGGATCCAGTTGGCCCCCTCTGCCGACCATAGTGGCCACTAATTACACGTGGTTGCGGTTGAAAATCCGCAAGAAATTGGGGCAATGGAAGCATTACCCGCTCTCATGGCTCGGTAAAATAGCGGCAGTTAAAATGACCATATTACCTCAGATCTTATATCTGTTCCAAACCCTGCCTCTCCAGCCCCCAAAGGGGTGGATACAGCACATGCAGTCCAAACTTGCACAATTCATCTGGAATGAACGCAAACCATGGATGAAGCAAGCACTGACGGTACTTTCACCGGAGATGGGGGGCCTTGAAGTTCTTGACCTCCGACTATATTTCCAAACTACACAATTGCGTAATTTAGTGGTATGGAGCCGACTGGAGTCGGAGAAACACTGGCTGTTCCAAGACCAAGCAATAGCCGCCAGGCCCATGCAGGGGATTCCCTTTCTTCGGAAAGTGCACAGATCACTCAACCTGTATGCGTCACACATTACCCAGGTCACTCTCGAAACATGGGACCGCACCAACCGCAAACATAACTTAACTATCTTTACTTCGCCACTTACTCCTCTGCTCGATAATCCCGACTTCCAGCCAGGCATGGACGCGGCCGCCTTTACACGGTGGAGATCCTCAGAATGTCACTCCCTAGGCCATCTCTTCGACGTAGACGGGGTCATACCATTTCAGCAGCTCAGGTCGGATTATGAGTTGCCCGAAACGGAAAGGTTAGATATTTCCAGATTAGACACTGAGCCCTGAATACCACAGTTTGGCCGTCTACCTGTAGACACCTCTCTGCCTATGAGATATAGCTTATCACCCGCACATCAGATAAAAAACTCCTTTCAGATCTGTACAAGATGTTGCTCATCAAGAATACACACACATACAATGCTAGCCGTGCAAGATGGGAAAGGGACTTGGGTAGAACACTTAGCCATAAGGAATGGGAAGGGTTATACCACAGAGCACGTCATTCGGCATACCACATGGGACTGACTGAAACCCTCACAAAGCTGGTTACTTATTGGTATTACACCCCCGAACGTCTCCACTCAATGGATCCCATTCAAGAGGCGGTATGCTGGAAGGATGCGGGAACCGGGGTTCCCTGGTATACCTGCTGTGGGAATGCAGCTACCTCCATATTGGACTCAAGTAATTGAGGAAATTGACAATCACATAGACACACAAATACCACGTTACCCCGCGTATGTCCTACTGGGCCTTCTGAACCCCTTGACCTACTCGCTAAAATCCCGCAGAGATCGCCTGATCACAATAGCGCTAGGCTCGGCAGTACAAAACATTTTAACACATTGGCGCACCTCTCAGATTCCTACCCTCCCAGGTTGATTAGACCAGCTCTGGCATGTTCTGGAAATGGAAAAGTTTACTTTAACATTAGCTGGGAAGGGATCCATGTTCGATGATCTGTGGCAACCATTTTTGTACCTTTTGTCCTCTGAACTCAGGGAAATCACCTGTCCCAGATACCTCCGCCTCCTGCGGCTCTCTGTCCCGGAACCTATGGGATCGTGATACCCCAGTTTCCATAGCAGGAATCAGGCAACTCTTCTGTTTGTTTCTTTGGTGGACAAGGGACAGGGTGGGGTATGGTGGGTGGGGTTAGAATAAGTTTCCTTTTTAAGTTTTGTTGTGCTTGACCTTATTGCTCTCATAACATACAGGGGGTCTAAACACCACCTCGTATGGCTTGCTATCCTTAACTCCAACGTAGATTGTGAGTTAGTGCCCTAGTCACCCTAGATAGCCTACAAAACAAGATACAGTGTAGTGGTAGGTCTGCGTGCATGGAATCACGTACATACAGTGCCAGTTTACAAAATCCCAATAACTATTATATGGATTACCATCAAATGGATTTCGTGATCAGTCATATCATATGGTTCACCAGTATCACGTGGTTGGTCCCTTGATCATCGAAACCATTTAACCACAAACTCAATAGTAGAGCAGGATCAAGTCCACAGGCACTTATGGACGACCAAATGACAGCCGATCATTGATGGTTATAAAAGTGATGAACGCGCAGTGCAACAAAAAATGTGGTGAGTTAAAATAGAGTGAAATGTCCTAAAAAAATGTATTAGACAAAGGACACACCCCCTAATTAAAACCAGAGTTGTATTTCCATCTAGGACCCTAATTCAATATTCCTAATGTATACCCTTGTATGGCTATAATAAATAATATCCTTATAAAGGCATAAGAATCATATCCATATTTAGTCGTAGCCCATGCAGTCCAAATTAAGCAAGCCTACTTCCCCAGACTCCTAGAGAGTACAACGCGTTCTTTAAACAAAGCAAACCTCCAGCAACCTGGGAAATCCCCATGCTTCTGTTTTGATTTGTCCTAGAACTCCTGTGAGCACTGAAAGAACGGTCAGTTCTTAGTGACATCTTTATTGACGTCTTATGTCCAACCTTACGTCAAACCCGGCACCTTTCAGGTGTAAATATACCAACGTTGCCTTAAGCAAACACACGGTGGTTTGGAGCAGAGCGGCTATCTACTTGCCCGAGAGCCCAGCTGATGCGAGAGCCCAAGGACGCCGCCCCTCCCCTTTGACGCACTGAGAAAGACGCTGTCTTTTTCTCCAGCCGAGAAAATCCAGCTCTGGTGTTTCCAGCCGCCCTTGCGGGTTGCTGGGATATTGAGTCCTAAGAAAGAGATACCAGACCTCCTGCTTTCTATTACCCAGGTACGGAGCTGACTAAACCCTTAAAGAGAATTCTTGACTCAGATTCTTGGCAAAACCAACTTAACTTAAACTGCTACTTACTTACTCCTTCCCACGTATTAGGCTTAGGTCAGGTACACCGGGGTAGGCGTATTTAGAAGCAACAGTTGAGTACGTTAGTCAATGTATTTATGTATGTATATATTTTATCTATTTTAAAGTATCATATGGCTAAGAAACCATATCAATGCTTTTACAGTATTATTTTATAATACTCCTTTTACTGTACGCACTTTACTTTACTATAAGTATTGCAATTGTGGCAATTCATTTCTCTTGCATGAGAAAGAAGACTGCTCAATAAATAACACCTTTTATTGAAAACGCCCGTCTCTCTATTTCTCTGCACTCTGGTGAAACTAAGTATGCACAATTGACTGAGTGAAATAGCTGTCTATTGTTTTCACACGACTCTAGAGATACACTCTTATTCTGAGGGAGCAAAGTTGTCATGTTTTATGGTTGTCAGAAGCTAATCCCTTCTAGTCTATCCAGGGAAGTTAAACTTCTCCTTGTTTATTCGAGAAAGTTTCTAGTGACCTCTGAGCTAGCTGGCAAAACTAATTAAGTCTAATATAGTCAGTAGAGACCTAGTCGACCTCAGTCCTACGTCTACACTGCTGTTTATATTATTCCAGTGCGCAGAGCCTATTGGGAATATAGGAACTACACTACATGGCGCCCAACGTTTGGTAAGGCGATAAATCTAACGCAAGACGTTAGAGTAACTCAGTCATGCTTTTTCACACAGACCCCTTTTTTCCCGTAAATACTCCAAAAGACGTCTGGAGTGGGTAAAAGGTTAAAATCCGCCGAAACTTAGTAGGATGAGAATCCTATGTATAGTTTTTGGTTTAGTCAACGTTGAAGGATACAGTGTTCCAAAATATTGTGCACCTAATCTTTGTTTCCCTTGAAACTTGATCTGCAACAAAAACTTTCTGTCAGTAAAAATGGTAGAAAGTGAAGACAAAAGGGAGGCAGCTAGAATAGCAGCTCAACTCCTAGCGGATGACACAAGTCTCCAAGAAAATGACCCGAATGCTATAATCATTCCGGTAAACGTAAGAAAAACTATAACTATTAAACTTATAGAAAATGGACTATCAACACGAGGTGGTACAGTCATATTCGTGGTAGAGGCCCATGAATATCGGCAGACAGAGGTATTCTAGTGGAAACTGCAGATACCAGAGTTAGCAAACCTCATAAAATATACTAAATAACATTACGTATAGAGAAAGATAAGACTAGGATAGTAAGGGGTCATCACTATTTGCATAAACCTGCTCAACCTAGAAATGTTTTTAATTATAATCAATGGGAACATTGTACAACACCACGGAAAAGCAGCTCAAAAACGTTTTATGAGAAATTTCCATACTTCTCAGGGTTTAACACAAGTGATGCAGAAACGTTTTATTTTAAAATGTTAAATAAGACAGGAATGAAAACAATGCTGACAAATACTAAATTGGTCTATTCTGAAACATTTTATGAAAAAATGATTACATTTGGTTTTGAATTCTGGAAAAACAACATTGAAACAAAAACCAGCTGGGGTACAAAAGAATGGCAGGTTCAAGGTTTAGAAGCATTCTTTAGAGCCTGCATGATCCCAGAACAATTAATATTCTTGAATGACACCATTCAACAGACTACCTGTCTTGGCCTAGCCAAAATTAAAGACTTAAACAAACCGTCTATTCCAAACCCCATATCTGATAGTAATAGCACTACTGATATGGAGATAGACGTATCCCATATTTTATACCAAAACAGAACACATCCTGATTGGAAATATGGTTGATCTGGCCCACAGACACAAATAACTGTCAAGATAGATTCCTGAACAAAATACAGGGGTTCAAAATGACCAGGCCAGACCCAAGATACTACCAGAGACAACATCCAGGGATAGTTACAACATACAGTGTAGGGAAACTATGCCTCGAATGGCTACAAAAATCCACACGGGCAGAAATTAAGCAACACTTGACTTTACTTAAAGACGGTGCTGACTTGCGTGATTTCATTCTGGGACCACGCAAACAGCGTCAAAAACGTTTCATAGCGTACAACGAAGCTTGGAAAGTAATGCAAATTGAAACAGCAGAAAAAATACGAGAAATTGATCGTATTAATTTGGAAAAATCACTTTCTGTTGTGGACAATGGGTTAACGACTCTGTCCTCCAGAATATATTCACTGGACAGTATCGTATCATCTGCTATTGATATATTAGAGCAGGACTTACTAATGTTACAACATGGTCAGTCCCAATTACGTTCTATTGTACAGCTTGGCTGGACGTTGCAAAATCTGCGTTCAGGCTACGTACCATGGCGTTTAATCAACACAACATCATTATTCTCTATCTTTAACATTACTGATAAACAAATCAGTTTGGCACAAAAAGGAGCAGACTATACGATTCTGAGCATTGAAAAACTTGAGAGATTACCGTTGACAATGTCAGAAAGACCGGTCATTGAATGGATAATACACGGAATAATTACAATCCCGATAACAACTTTCCAATTTATATATTTCCAAGAGTATATACCAGCGGGCCAGTATGAAAGGTTGGGTAAAGGGTACATCAAATCAACATGGAAATTACCTTATACACACACATGTTACAGTGAAAAGAAAAAGGATGTATTTCTTAGTGGTAAAAATTGTAAAAGATCACTAAGCGGTACACTTCTGTGTCAAGGTATTAACTTGCATGGGGCCTGCGAAGGGTCTTCGAATAACCTTTCATGTCACCTGCACGGCACTCCTGCAACACAGATAGAGCCATTCTTTAGACAGCTTTCTAACGGGGGCTATATTCTAATAAATGACCACAGCTGTTGTGGCATGGTGCCAGGGAATGCCTATCTCGTAAGCGTTAGTTCCATGGTCACTTGCTGTATGCAAGTATTGTATCCAAACAGCACTCCAGACATGGAGGCGGCAATATGGCCTTATTTGAATATCTCTTCTATTCGAATTGATACTTTAAGCAGAATGAAGTCTATTCTTTTACAGACAACTGTGCCTTTGACCTCGTCCAAAGAAACGTATGATCTGCAAGTTGCAAGGACAACGGCAGAGATATATTCCCTTTTATCAACAAATTGCCCCGTGCATTTCGTAGAAATGCTAAGCCAAATTTTAAACATGTCAGATACCATTGGCATCGCACATGTATTTAAGACAATTTTTTCGGGACTGTTAACACTCTTCGAAACAGTTCTGGGCATTTTTCCCAATTTTGTCCATTCTGTCTTTGGAGGCCTACCTCTACTTTTGGGACTTGTGGCAGGATCAGTGGATGCATGAACACATCCAGCTTGACCGGGGACCCGGACCTCACCTCACCTGGACCAAGCTTAGGTTTTTCAAGGCCCCGCTCTGTCCGTCGGTGCCTCAAAGCTCAAGCCTGAGTCTTTGGGGGAGGTTTCAGGTGAGGTGAGGTCCAGTCCCCGGTCAAGCTGGATGTGTTCATGCATCCACTGATATGGAGGATTAGTATACCATAGGTTGCATTTGTTCCAACCTCTAACATTTGTGTTACACATTTGGTTATAATTTGTATATCACTTTTTAAGCAGTAGCAATATATTGAGAGCAGAGGTCCTGAGAAAAGCCGGGGCACTTGCAGCCCGTTAGGCAGAAACATGTTGGCCCTTTTTTACGACAGATATTTGTTTCCACTGTCGTTTGCACTCTTCTGGTTTTAATTAGGGGGTGTGTCCTTTGTCTAATAAAAAATTTTTTAGGACATTTCACTCTATTTTAACTCACCACATTTTTTGTTGGACTGCGCGTTCATCGCTTTTATAACCATCAATGATCGGCTGTCATTTGGTCGTCCATAAGTGCCTGTGGACTTGATCCTGCTCTACTATTGAGTTTGTGATTAAATGGTTTCGATGATCAAGGGACCAACCACGTGATACTGGTGAACCATATGATATGACTGATCACGAAGTCCATTTGATGGTAATCCATATAATAGTTATTGGGATTTTGTAAACTGGCACTGTATGTACGTGATTTCATGCACGCAGACCTACCACTATACTGTATCTTGTTTTGTAGGCTATCTAGGGTGACTAGGGCACTAACTCACAATCTACGTTGGAGTTAAGGATAGCAAGCCATACGAGGTGGTGTTTTGACCTTATTGCGACATGTTCTTACATGCTTTGACCTGATAGCTATGGCGCATGCCGGCCATGTGGCAACAGCCCTGATACAGCCCGTGGAAATGCTGAACACGTTGATAAATTTAAAAAACAAGCACTGGCGTTGCCAATAGGTCTCGCAATAGGAAAGTTGGAGCTATTGGTTTTGTAAATGACAAAGCCCTTATGTTTTTAAAATGAAAAGAAAAATAAAAGGCATTGTTATTTGCAATTGTAATAGCTCCAACTTTCCTACTGCGAGACCTATTGGCAATGCCGGTGCTTGTTATTAGGTGTCCATGGAGGGGACGGTCTGCTTGGCCAGATGTGTTTCAAGATTTTAATGAATTCCAGAGCAACTGGTGTGTCCTTAAATGTCAGAACGAGTGTTTTGAACGTTCTATTTAGTTTGCTGCGCAGCTTGTAATCAATGAATAAATATCTGAGGACCCAATACAATAAAGAAGCGCAGGAGTATGAGGTGAAGAGAATGGGGCAGAGATATTAGGGGTGGAGCTCGTAATGTCGAAACAAAAGTATAATTGAGGAGGCCCTGTTGGGTTTAACAACGTCTACCTATAGCTGGGACGATTCTGTGGGAACGATTTATAAATCTAATCTGAGACTGAGCCCTTACCCTTTGCACTGTGACGCAGTTCAGAAGTCAGATTGTAAATACTTATTCATTTCAGGGATATATACTGGATTAGTGAATAACTTCTAGGGAGATTCGATGCACTTTTCAGAATCATGGAACCTGGCCAGGGCCTGCCACCAGCGCCGGCTGCTGCAGGACATGGCCTGGCGCAGAGTGACGGGAACTGGGGGCTGAGAGGGAAGCGAGCCGGAGGGGGAAGGGCAATCCTGGGGGAGAAGCTGGGAAGGCGAGTCAGAAGGAGAGCAGCCCCTGAGCTGAGAAAAGGATCAGCGGGGTAGTGGTGGGAAAGAAGGGCGCAGAGAAGCGTGAGAAAAGAAAGTAACTGAGAGGTAGGATACCGAAGAGAAAAGAGGCCCGGGGAAGTAGAGCTAGGCAGGGAAGATAAATAGAATGAGAGACAAGCACAGCCGTCAAAGCGGGATGCTGCCAGCGGCTAAGCGGCTGCTATTTCAACATGCAGAAAGAGGTGGCAGGGAAGCAGAGCAGGATGCCCGTACGAGAGGGCTTCTTTCACTCGTGGCAAGGTAGAGCTGTGCCGGTGCGCTCTCGCTCTGTCTTTCAAGCAGTTTTGTATTGCGAGACCTATTGGCAACGCCAGTGCTTGGTTCTGTGGCTGCTTGTTCAAGAAGCAGTGCCCTCAATATAAACATGCTGGCTGGAGGGAGCATGTTTTCACAATATTGGAGCGGCAATGTTGATTAAGGTTGTAGTGCCTGAATGAACTGAACTTCAGAAGCAAGAGTATTAGACCACTATTATATAAAATGTGTTCGGATTGAGGTATTGCTAACTCGCTGATCTTGGTGTAACATCATGTGAATGACAGGGGAGGAGAAGCCGCAGAGCGCACGCTGGGCGAAGCCCTTTGATGTGCTGTGCGGCCGTGAATGCCAGCGTGTTAGGGGAGGAGAAGCCGCAGAGCGCACGCTGGGCGAAGCCCTTTGATGTGCTGTGTGGCCGTGAATGCGCGTGCTTGTTTGCTCACGTGATTCACGTGAACTTCAAGAAAACCGCACGAACGAAACCCTTGGTTTCACGATTTTTTTGAGCACTTGAATTCTCGCTCCCTCAATGCGCTTGCGCGCATTTAAAGGTCACGAGACCTAAAAAGATTTAAACCATAAAACTGAGCTGCTAAAGTCTGTATTTAATGTTGAGGGCTAGCATGCCCTTTCCTAGACCCAGTTTCATCCACATAAAGTAAACACATTGACGAGGAAGGGTAAATCTCCGTGTACAGTTACAGTGAGGAATCAAAGTGTTGCTCGCTTCCTCTCTGTGAACACTGCCTTATTTATTGACCTTGAGGCAGCCATGCTTTGGGTACCAGACAGGAGATAAGAGAGCAACAAAGAAAACAAAAAATAGTTCCCAGGAAAAGAAGCAACAATTCAACAAAGCCAAACAGTTTATCTTTGTGCTGTCTTAAGGACAAGTGCTTGTGTGTTGGACATTGAGATTTAGTGTTGTTACAAATTGTGTGCGGGTAAAATGCGAGGAAACACGAGATGTGTGTTTTTTAAAGATGTACCAAAAAACCTCAGTGCCAAGATAGTCACAGCTTGAGTAATGTAAGAGCAAAGACTGGCAGAGAGTAAGAAGCAACCGATGTATCACAATAAATACTTTTGCTCTCTGAACAGTTGGGTTTTAACTGCTTTGTAAAGCATGTCAAAAGAAAACTTTTGTGATGCAGACACTGCCTAATTCTCTGTACTCTTTTAGGTCTTGCATAGATACCTCATTGGCTGTCTCACTAGCCTCATGTTTTCTAAAAAAATGCAAATTCATATATACATACGGGGGGGATGTATGACGTTACAACGCATACTTTTACAACGCATACCATTACAACGAAACTTTTACAACGCAAAAACGTTTACAACGCATACCTTTACAACGCAAGATTTTACAACGCATATACCTTTACAACGCATACCATTACAACGTAAGTATTGGTAAGTATATAATATTTTTTTTTATTTAAATTAATTAAAAATATTGTAATATAATTTAATTTTATTTAATTAATTTAATTTAAATGTAATTTTATTTTATTTATAAAAAATACCCCTGTACCCCAAAAACCCAAAACTGACCCTGAACCCTAAAAATACCCCTTTACCCAAAAACTGAAAACTGACCCTGAACCCTAAAAATACCCCATTACCCCAAAAACCCCAAACTGACCCTGAACCCTAAAAATACCCCTTTACCCAAAAACTGAAAACTGACCCTGAACCCTAAAAATACCTCTTTACCCAAAAACTGAAAACTGACCCTGAACCCTTAAAATACCCCTTTACTCAAAAACTGAAAACTGACCCTGAACCATAAAAATACCCCTTTACCCAAAAACTGAAAACTGACCCTGAACCCTAAAAATACCCCTTTACCCAAAAACTAAAAACTGACCCTGAACCCTAAAAATACCCCTTTATCCAAAAACTAAAAACTGACCCTGAACCCTAAAAATACCCCTTTACCCAAAAACTGAAAACTGACCCTGAACCCTAAAAATAACACCTTTACCCAAAAACTGAAAACTGACCCTGAACCCTAAAAATACCCCTTTACCCAAAAACCCAAACATATAACATTTTAAAAATAATTATATACTTACCAATACTTACGTTGTAATGATATGCGTTGTAAAGGTATCTGCGTTGTAAAGGTATGCGTTGTAAAAGTTTTTGCGTTGTAAAAGTTTCGTTGTAATGGTAGTGCGTTGTAAAAATTGAGTGGTAAACGTTGCATACCGTCTCAGACGAGACACGCAAATTGCTGGGGTTAGAGGGGCAAGGAGGTAGAGGCCGGAGGGTGACGGGAAAACAACAACCACCATTGAAACGAGTGCGTGCAAAGCAGGGCGGGATGGATCGGTGTGAAACAGGGTCTTCAAGCGCTGCGTGTAAACTGAGTTGGTTTAAGCGCTAGCAGGAGGTCTCTGGAAGAGTGGGTGTAGAAGGTTACATAAACGGTTGCAAATAGTCCTGGCCACGCCAAGGCCAGCAATGGACAGACAGGCCGCACCAAACACTGCTAGAGGTTTAGGAGGTAGCATTTTAATTGGAGAAGCTGCCTCTGGCTAGAGAAAGATTATAGAGGTATTTTATAATATGCGTGATGTATTATCAGGATTTCTGCAGCATTCGTAAACAGGATAGCCAGAGGACAGGGTGCCTCTGGGGCAGAGACCTCCAAACCTTCTTCTCCCAAGCCCCCCTTGAACCGAAGGTTTCCATGTCGGGACCCCCTTCAAAACTTTAGGGCCAGAAGGGTGATGGGAAGGAAGGACTGAGGCTTCATACATACACTGAGGCTTGTAGAAAACGGAGACAATATTCAAACGCCAATATTTTTCATCTTCCAGCTTTTAATTAAAAACTTCTGACAAGATTTCAGTGCTTTCTAACATATCGCTAAGAAACGAATAAAGCTCATAGATGCCATCTATGAGCTTTAGTTAGATGCAGCACTAGCGCCTACAAAAGTGCAGCTTTTAAGGGTTGAGGCATGAGGCACACATCTGCAGATTTGAGTCTATAAAGCGGATGAGGTCAGGGGAATCTTGATGGTGGTTTAATTGAACTCAATGGAAATGACGTGTTCCTGGATAGCGAGGAAAGTTTTGAGAGCACACGAGCCCCCTGAAGTGAAGGGAGGTACGCCCTTGGTTTTGAGGCTGGTGAGTCCAAGGACATGGACACCCCCAAAAAGGTGAAATGAGATGCAGGCATGATGCTGTCAGTCTCATTGCAACAGAGGGCTGTAGCACGACAGAAACAGCACATATCAGAGCTTTCTAATTTGTAGCATCTCGCTGTGTGTGATTACTATTCGTTATTAAACAAACAATTGTAAATATCCCTTGGCACCCCTGACGAAGGTCGAGGAGGACCGAAATGCATTGGGTACAATGTCATTTTTTGTAAGAATGACGTTTCTGTATTTGCCGGTGAATAGGCCCGGATGGGCAATTCGAGAGAATTAAGACGCATGAAATCAAGAAACTTTACACCTTTGACGTGATGGATAAAAAGAGTGGAAAATTTGAATAAATTAGATGAATTTTCTTAAGACTACTGATTACGACTTTAATGTTGTTCACATATGTGCATAAGGCTGTACCAGGGAGCATATCGCTATGAGCCCCCCTCCGGGCCCCAGCAGACAGTCGCCTCCCTCGTTTGTAAATGACATTGAGTCGGTATGTCGCCCCCACTCCCTTACACCTTACTCTGCTCCCATCAGCCAGCATCAATAGCCCCTCAGGTGTCAGCCGCGGCCCAGCTCTCCATGGCGCCAGTGCCAGTCTGATGGGCAGAAGCGTCCTGCCCTCTCATCACCGTAAATGAGGTGCGAAAGGCAGGCTGGAAATGCACCAAGCAAAGTTCACACTTCCAGGCTACCTTCAAAGACTGGTGAATAATGCCACAGTCAGACCAGCCCCTCTGAAATGCGGTAGGACCTGCGCCCCCGGGCTGGTAGCGGGAGGGGGAGGGTTTAAAGACACCATGCCTCCTGCCATACTCTCGCACTGTGGGACAATGAGAGCCCTCGGATGAACCCAAACTGCATCTCCCAGAAATCATTTGGCCACTGTATTCTTAACATGCAACTCTGACGCATATAGGTGTAGCACACGTATATTTTCCGCCCGTAAAACAACTCGCCACACTTATCCCTAATATTTTCAGTAGGCGAGACAGGGTTTCGTGAGCATAGACATCGAGAAGGGACTAAACTCCGAGGAGAGGCAGCAGGTTTAGTTACAGTGGGGAGCGGCCTCGTGCGTCTCTCGGGTGCCGTCAGAACCTCGAGTCTGTCAGGAAGACTAGAAAAGGACTGAAGGGATGTCTCGTCCTCTGTAGCTTTTATGTACTAGCCACATGACTGTCACCTGACACTACTGGCTATCTCACAGTACTACACGGCGCTTCGACGCCTCGTCAGGGGTAGTAAGCGCTATATAAATGCAATTACAATACAATACAATACACTGCACTGGGTCTGGCCACCCTACCACCACATGTGCACCCATACCATTCCAGTACCTGAACTCCCCAGAGGACCCCCTGATTCCACGCTGCCCTCTGAAGTACCCACATGTCAATGGTGTGCACCTGGTTACTCGGCCTACCTGACTGCCCTGTGCTCACATTCACAACCACTTGACACTACCCGCTATGGCACAGTACTGGCCTCAGTACCACCAGACTTCTTGTTGGTCACACAACCACTCTGTGTATTATAATTCTGACCTCAAACCACCGGACTGCCCTGCTGACATTTGAATATCTACTGTACACCTGGCTGTCCCGTCCACCCATCCACCGGACACTACTGGCTGTCACACGGTACTCGCCAGGCCACCCCCAGACCACAGGGCCGTGGTGTGCCCTCCTGACCTCACCTCATCTTTGTGGTACAGACTGCTTGACTATTTATTGTGCTCCAACGGTACTGTGCTCCTGTATGTAACATCCACTAGGCCTCACGAAAGCAAAGGTTCACTACTCCTGATTGTGTACTGCCTCTCCGACTATACTGCCGCATGACCGTACTGTCCGCAGTCACATCACCTGAAATGATGCATCCACAGACTGTGCTGCTCACCTGACTGCATTGTCCAGCAGCCCGTCGGTGTACTGAACTGTTCTGTAACAGTGTTTGCTACCTGTCTCAAGTCAAGTCAAGTCAGAAATTTATATAGCGCACTACTCACCTAGAGGGTCTCAAGGCGCTTGAGGGAGGGGGGTTCGCTACTTATCAAATAGCCAAGTTTTGAGTTGTTTTCTGAAGGAGAGGTGATTCTGTGTGAGGCGGAGGTGGGTGGGGAGCGAATTCCAGGTCTTGGCCGCTAAGTAGGAGAATGATCTTCCTCCCATGGTGGCTTTTCGAATGCGTGGAATCGCGGCGAGGGCTTGATTGGACGATCGTAGTTGGCGGGTGGGGGTGTAATAGGTCAGGCGCGTGTTGAGGTATCTGGGTCCTAGGTCGTAGAGGGCCTTGTGTGCGTGGGTGAGGAGACGGAACGTTATTCTCTTGTTGACGGGGAGCCAGTGAAGGTCTCTCAGGTGACCGGATATGTGATTGTGGCGGGGTATGTCTAGGATGATTCGGGCGGAGGCGTTTTGAATGCGTTGGAGTTTTTTCTGTAATTTGGCTGTGGTTCTGGCGTAGAGGGTGTTTCCGTAGTCCAGTCGGCTTGTGACGAGTGCTTGGGTGGCCGTCTTTCTTGTTTCGGTGGGGATCCATCGGAAGATCTTTTGGAGCATGCGTAAGATGTTAAAGCATGATGATGAGATGGCGTTGACTTGTCTGGTCATCGAGAGGGAGGAGTCTAGGATGAATCCCAGGTTGCGAGCATGGTCCGTTGGTTTGGGTGCGCTGCCCAGGGCTGGCGGCCACCATGAGTCGTCCCATGCAGAGGGGGATGATCCTAGGATGAGGACTTCCGTCTTGTCTGGATTCAGTTTTAAACGGCTGTTCTTCATCCACTCGGCTACGTCTTTCATCCCTTCGTGTAAATTGGTTTTGGCGGTGTTTGGGACTTTGGTGAGGGAGAGGATCAGCTGTGTGTCGTCAGCGTAGGCGATGATGTTGAGGTTGTGATGGCGTGCGATGGATGCGAGGGGGCTCATGTAGACGTTGAAGAGGGTGGGGCTGAGTGGTGATCCTTGTGGTACGCCGCAGATTACTTCGGTGGCCTCTGATCTGAAAGGGGGAAGGCGGACTCTCTGGGTTCTTCCGGCGAGGAACGAGATGATCCAATCCAATGCTTTTCCTTGTATTCCGACGTTGCTGAGGCGTTGGACAAGGGTGTTATGACAGACCGTGTCAAATGCTGCGGAGAGGTCCAGGAGGATGAGGGCAACTGTTTCCCCGTTGTCGAGTAGTGTTCGGATGTCGTCTGTTGCTGCGATGAGGGCGGTCTCGGTGCTGTGTTCGGCTCGGAAGCTGGACTGTGAGGGGTCGAGGGAGCCGTTAGATTCGAGGAAGGCGGCGAGCTGACTGTTGACGGTCTTCTCTATGACTTTGGCAGGGAATGGGAGGAGCGAGATGGGGCGGTAGTTCTTAAGTTCAGTGGGGTCTGCTGTAGGATTTTTCAGGAGGGCGCTGAGTTCGGCATGTTTCCAGCTTTCCGGGAAGGTAGCGGTGTTTAGGGAGCAGTTGATGATATCTCGGAGTCGGGGTGCGATGATGGAGTCGGCCTTGTTGAAGATGTGGTGGGGGCATGGGTCGGTTGGCGATCCGGAGTGGATGGAGTTCATCAAGCGGATGGTGTCTTCGGTGCTGATCGGGTTCCAGGCGCTAAGGGTGGTGGTGGGGGGCTTCAGTTCGGAGGTAACGGGAGTGGGCTGGTTGCCGAAGCTGTTATGTATGTCAGTGATTTTGCTGTGGAAGAACGATGCTAGAGAGTCGCAGAGGTCTTGAGAGGGAGTGATGTCGGTGGTGCCGGCGCTGGGATTGGTAAGTTCTTTGACGATGTTGAAGAGTTCCTTGCTGTTGTGGGCGTTGTTGTCGAGTCGATCCTTGAATGCTGATTTCTTGGTGGATCGGATCAGCTGGTGGTGTTTGCGGGTGGCGTCCTTGAGGGCGGTCATGTTGTCTGTGGTTGGGTTTCTTCGCCAGGCTTTCTCGAGGGAGCGGCAGTTCTTTTTGGAGTTCTTGAGGTCGTCGTTGAACCAGGGGGCTTTTTTGCTTCCTGGCTTGTTGTGATGGTTTTTCAAGGGTGCTAATTCGTCAGCGCAGTGGGTGATCCATTGTGCGAGATTGATGGCTGCTTGATTTGGGTCCGATGGTCTGGCGGGAGGATTTTGGTTTAGCGATGTGGTGAGCTGGTCGGTGGTGATTTTGTTCCAGTTTCTGCGGGAGACTTGTTGTGGGTGGTGGTGGGTCGTGGACTTTCTGAAGTTGAAGTGGACGCAGCTGTGGTCCGTCCAGTGGAGTTCTGTGGCGTGATTGAAGGAGACGTGCTTGCTGGAGGAGAAGATTGCGTCGAGCGTGTGTCCGGCGTAGTGGGTGGGGGTGTTTACCAGTTGTTTGAGTCCGAGATTGGCGAGGTTGTCCAGAAGGGTGGTGGTGTTGCTATCGTTGTCCATTTCCAGGTGGAAGTTGAGGTCTCCTAGGAGAATGTAGTCCTCGGAGGGGAGGGCGTGTGGGCTGATAAAGTCAGCGATGTCTTCGCTGAATTGTGTGCGGGGTCCTGGGGGTCTGTAAATGAGGGTGCCTCTAAATGTGGTCTTGGGGTCGGTGTGTATCTGGAAGTGAAGATGTTCGGCTGCTTTGAGGGTGTCGTCGGAGCTGGTCGAGATGCGGATGGTGTTCTTGTGGACGATGGCGATGCCTCCTCCTGTTTGGTTGATGCGGTCTTTTCGGACGATCTTGTAACCATCCGGTATGGCTATGGCGATGTCGGCCGCTGATGAGGCGTTCATCCAGGTTTCTGTAAGAAAGGCGACGTCCGGTGTTATGGTGTCTAGTAGGTTCCATAGTTCAATGGCGTGTTTGTGGACCGACCGGGTGTTGAGCAGGATGCACTTCAGGTGGTTGTTGTTTGAGCTCAGTTTGGTGTTTGTGGTTGTAGTGTTGGTCCTGATGCAGCAGAACTTGCAGGATTGGCAGGTGAAGGGTCCATGGGTACGTCCTGGGGCTGCTTGGTGGCCCTCGGGGAGTTGGCCGGTGTTGAGTGCAGAGAGGGTTGTGGCATCGTACGTTAGGCGGGTGGAGAGGTTTTTGCGGGGGCCAGGGGGTCTGGCGCTGGGCGCGGTCCGGGCGTGGACGGGCGTAGACGGGCTTACCTTTGGCGCGCATGGGGCGCGTCTGCTGCGCGTGAACGCTGCGCGCTAGAGCTTCTGTCATAAGTGGGGAGTGGAGGGGGGGGCGGAGCGGGGGAGGAGCAGCTGGGAGGCGGGAGCGGGGTGGCGCGCGGGGAAGGGATTGCTTGAGGATGCAGTAGGGAGCGGGGGTGGGGCCGCGGGGGAGCAGCGTCAGGGAGGAGAGATGGGCTGGGACACCAAATGGAAACAACAACAACAAAAGGCAATGCAGGGCGAGATCGGGGCACAGGCTAGCACAAATGCTTAAATAAGGCAGCAAAAACGATATCAGCAACAGAAAGAAATGTAAAGCTAGATCGGGGCACAGACTGGCACAAATGCTTAAATAAGGCAGCAAAAACGATATCAGCAACAGAAAGAAATGTAAAGCTAGATCGGGGCACAGGCTGGCACAGAAGCTTAAATAAGGCAGCAAAAACGATATCAGCAACAGAAAGAAATGTAAAGCTAGATCGGGGCACAGGCTGGCACAAATGCTTAAATAAGGCAGCAAAAACGATATCAGCAACAGAAAGAAATGTAAAGCTAGATCGGGGCACAGGCTGGCACAGAAGCTTAATTTAGGCAGTACATACGATACCAACAAGGCGCAGAGCGAGGTCGGGGCATAGGCTGTCACAGAAGCTTAATTTAGGCAGTACATACGATACCAACAAGGCGCAGAGCGAGGTCGGGGCACAGGCTGTCACAGAAGCTTAATTTAGGCAGTGCATACGATACCAACAAGGCGCAAAGCGAGGTCGGGGCACAGACTGGCAGGGCACGGAGTGGGGGTGAGATGCCAGGACGGCCAGGAGCGGGTGGAGCGACCGGATCTGACTGGGTCAGGACTGCTCTCTTCATGTGACTGCACTGTCCAGCGGACTCTGTGAACTGGACTGTGCCTGACTGTTTTGTCCACCTGTCTGCTGCCTGCCTGCTCTCTTCATCTGACTGCACTGTTCACAGTCTCCGTGAACTGGATTGTCCCTGACTGTACTGTCCACATCCGTCTGCTGCTTTGTTCATCCGTCTGCACTGTCCAAGAGTTAATTTCAATACCGGTGCATGTTATGATAGTGTACAAGGCCAGGATGTTCCGTGAGAGTCAAGTGAATAAACTGCACATTGTTGCTGCCTGTCAAGCGGTTTGACAGTTCACTTTTCAAAAAGAGCAAAACATGTTTGAGAGGGCCGCAGGGCAGATCAAAACCTGCAAATGAACCTGGATAAAGTAGGTTTTGTTTCCTGCCATATTATTTACTTTGTCGCTTTTTGTTAGTACTTTGAATGAATGTTTATATGGGTAGTGTTTAGTTTTTAGTGCAGTGTTTTAAAGATTAATAATGACACTTCTGGTTATTACTGTGACTAACAGCTTTTTATTTTTAATCTTTGGAGGCCACTAGACTACCCTTTAAATATATTTGCATTCTGCCTTCATACATTATGTTTTGTACTTTTTATTGTGTAATTATAATTATTTGCATAATGAAATACCACTGCGAAAAATCATTTGAAACGATCTGGAGATTTTAGAGTTTGGTTACATATTTATTAATTGGCAAATCAAATAAACAGCAATGTAAGGTATGAACAATGCAAAAATCAGTGCTCAGTCAGGGGTAGTAAGTGCCATAAAAAACAATTACATTGCAATACAAAACATAACTCACACTAATACTATGACACTCAGTGGTCGGGCAGTCCTTCAAGCTCCGCGGGGCTCCCTCAGCACAGTACTTGGGCCGGAGAGCTCCCTGTTTAGTCCGGATGGGGCTACTGATTTAGTCTGGAGGGGGGCCCTCTGTGTACATTGCAAGAGGGCCCCTTCAATTTCTGTTACACCAGTGCCCAGGTGAAGAGGCACAGACTTACAGAAGAGATCTGCCGCATACCACTGGCCAACAGAGGACTCTAATTTAGTCCACCACTGCAGCCCCAACAAGCCACATACTACGACCACTTCTTGACATCTCACAATGACAATCATGTACGGGATATTAACAATTTCCATCTCAGCAGATCCTTCCCTTTAACCAACTCTTGCTCAGGACCATAAGCTAGAAACAAGCACTGGCAAAACCAATAGGCATTGTCTATGGGCGATCAATTGGCTTTGGCATTAAGGTGGGTGTGGGTAGCAGAGGGGCAGTGGTGGTAGGTAATGGTGGAGGCTTTGGTGGATATTGGGATGATTTAAAAAAGTCTATGAAGTGGCCAATGCTGGCCGCCTCATATCACTTTTCTTTCCTTCTATTGGGAGAATTAACAGAGACGGGGTGGGTGGGAGGATGGAAAAGGAACAGGGATTGGTAGGAGGGGGAAAAGAAATAGGGAAGGATGGTGGTGGGAAGGGTATTAGAAACCGAGACAGGGGATGGTGGGTGGTGGAGAAGTAACATGGATGGGAGGACAGGTGGGCGGGTGAGAAGAAATAGAGACAGGGCGGGTGGGAGGGGGAGAAGAAACAGGAACTAGGGAAGAAGACATAGGGACGTGGTGGGTAGAAAGTAAAACAGCATTGGCATCGTCAATAGGTCTCGCTTTTGGGACCTTGAAAGTGTTTAGCCATGCAGCACATTATCCGAGATGCTGTGCCATTAGGGATTGAACAGCTATACAATTACTACTGACTGAGTCATGCAGTCTGATTCAGGAATACATGTTTGCTTGAAACACGGATGAAAAGTATATCAATTAAAATGCACAGTTTAAAATATTTAGCAAAGGACTCCCTATTGCTCTTTAATCATTCAACAAGGTGGGCCCCTGGATGGAGCAGCAAGACCATGGTGGGTAGCAGGGGTGGTTTGGGATCGTCTAAAAGTTTAAAACACCTACG
The DNA here is from genome assembly GCF_964261635.1 of Lissotriton helveticus. Lineage (NCBI taxonomy): Eukaryota > Metazoa > Chordata > Amphibia > Caudata > Salamandridae > Lissotriton > Lissotriton helveticus. The sequence continues at coordinate 1,472,880,319 of NC_136068.1, read as the reverse complement.
TGAGAGCAGTACATTATGCATAACACTACAAATGCATTAGTTGCTCACTCAAGGATTCCACGCACGCAACACAACATACAGCAGTCACTGGCAAACCAAACCTCCTTGCATGGCGAACATCGAAAGTGGAAGCGGCATCAAAATAATACCATCTGCACTGAATATCATTAGCTACCCACTGGCTATGTTAAAACGTATTCACAAAGACCATGCCTGTTTAACCCTGTACTGTGCGCTGGCACCAATATCAACACAAGGGGCAAACCTTTGACTAGTTCAGCTGCAGATGGAATGAAAATACATCAAATGCCCATCTCACTTGGTGCCAATGGGCTGGTTGGAGTGCTGCGGGGGCGTGGTGGAGGATGTATAGCTGGTGCAGTTAGTTGAGTTAGGATGCACACATTTTCAGAGTGGGCAGGTATGTGACACGCCTCAGCGTGGTCCTGTCACTACCCAGACAGATGACTGCAAGTGGGCTCTAGCCTTCTCTCCTCACATCACGCCACAGTGCAGAGTACCAGGTCAGACTACCTTTAAGGGCCTATTGGAAGAACGGTATTACGGAAGCCAGAAGGTGGGCGTTCGGAAACCGAAAACTGATGCTCTGTGCGGGTCGCGAAAAGGAAGGCTGCAGCGAAAGTATAAACATCTTAGGGGAACGCACTCGTGTAATCTCACACCCACCCTGCTCCATCCATCACAGACTCAGGTAAAATGGAGAATTGAAACAATGTATGTTGTCACGAATCAGTAAGCGGTATACATGTTCCACTAGTGACTGGCGACTGCAAAACCATGACACTCACCCACCCACCCAACATAGACGTCATAAGGAATCCCAGGAGATCATGATACGGGAGGAAGAGCCCACACCTTAGCGAGCCTAACCGAGAACTGAGCGGGAGTATAGGTGCGCTTCACAACATGTCCAAGAAGCACACATTTCCATCACCCATCCTCGGTCTGGAGAGCCAGCCTAGGCCCCGCACAACAGGCATAGGACACCACTGACCTGGGAGGCCAATCATTCCAGCTCTGCTGATACTGTCTGGTGCCACTGCTGCTCAACCGAGATCCCGGGGCTCTGCGGCTCATTACCTTCCCCGACATGGCATGGCCCGCAGCCGAGCCATCAGAGTACCGCAGGGCGGGGGACACAGCAAGACACTGGCGACAGAGAAGAAACATTCCGCTGCAGCCGTGTGTGTCTCTGCAGCCAACACAGGCAGACAGAACACCGGCATGGAAATAGAAAGAGGACTGTGGCCTCTCAGGACGTCAGGACTATCCCAAGCCGCCATTTTAGGAAGACTCAACGCAGTGTAGACCGATAAGAAGGTAGACTAGAACGAGTGGTGCACACGCCACACCGAGACATTTATTTATTATTTATTTATTAATGACATTTATTAAGCGCACAGCTACCCCCATGTGTTTTGAATTATCGCACACGCATCTGTGCACGATAATTCAAACCACATGGCGCCCGTGCTGGTAACCGCAACCAATAGGCCATGGGTGGAGCACAGGCGGGACATGGGCCTGCCTTTGCCCAATTGCGTGCTGTCTTTCTTAGAAAGACACACGCAAAGCCCAACAGCCTGCGGCGAAAATAAAACCACACGCACAAGCATGTGGTGAGATTTCAAAAGCCCTTACATAAAGTCTTTGCCAGAATAGCGCATGCACGCTGATACAGGCACGACCTAAAAAGTTCTATAACGCAGCCAGCGTTAACCACGTCATAGGCTTTTTCTCAGAAGAAATAGTACCTGAATCACAGCATGAGCAGCCAATGGCCAGTGGAGGGACACTAATCAAACATAATTAATATGTGCCTGGTCCGTATGCAACAGAAAGAAAAGGAAGCAAAAAAAAAGCAACAATGGTGTCAATGAATTGTAAGCAATGGGTTGGTTACAAGCCCATTACGGTAACACAAGTGTCTCCCAAGTGAGAGCGCATGTGCTAGAGAATGCTCACACGGGCAAGAACTAACAAAATACCTTAGAATGGGCAACTCAGTGTAGTAACCAGCTAAGTGGTTTATAATCCTACAAAATACCAACATTTGACTAGTAGAGCTGCTCAAAGTTGCTAGCTTATTGAAAACCATAAAATGTATGCCTCTCACATTTCATGATCCGATAACTGCACCTATGTGCTGTCATCACAAACAACATAGAAATACTTGTTACACAGTATCGAAAAAAAGACAACACACTTTCAACCATACACCCTACATGGTGTAGCGTGCTACACATGCACGCAAGTGCTGCAGTACCCGAGATAGGTGTAGTAAGCGCCAGTGCTTTAAGGGGGCCGGTACTCACCGGTACTGAGTAACTGCATGTTTCAATTTTCTCCCCTTGAGTACTGGAGCTTCTCCTTGGACAAGGAGAGTACCAGCACGCATAGGGGCCAGGCCTTGACACAGGTGGTGCTCCTCTCAATATCTCGATCCTCAGCAGCACTTTTCACACGACCTGCACTGATTCACCATGCAGTCCTGGGCTGACCTCGCACAAGAGCGTCAAACAGCAACTCTTGTCACCAGGACACAGCAGTCTTGTTGTGCAACTCTGCAAGTGTTGCGGCGGGGTGTGACGGCAGAGTGTTTGGTTTTCCCTTTGATCTTGTACAGGACAGGGGTGTGGGGTATATTCTTACATAACAATAAACATCAACAAATAAATAACTTCAAACCCCAACTCAACACTTCACTTCTCACACGCTTCACCCATTCCACCTCATCACAACCACTCCATGCCCCATACCGTACCTCATCCATATCCACCAATCACCTGTCATCCTGCCCGATCCTTGTGTCCTTCCAGTCATGCCTCTGTCTGCCATTCAAACTTCCCCACCAAGGGATGGGTGTGCCCGCTCTTGACCCCCCCATCCTTTCAAAGTACCTCCTAGTGCAGCTCTGGCCTAAACTGGCACGCCACAAAACAAAACCAACCCAAACCACACCCCAGACTGCAGGGCGGGTGGGTGGCCTTTTCTTCACCCTCCCGATGGTGCCAGGCAACAGGAAGAGGAAGTTACCTTCCTCCCTTGTGACTTAATACCACCCCATCTAACTCCTCCCCTTCCCCTGCCTGTCCTATCCCTGCGCGAAAGACCCCGGGGGAAGACTAGTCTGCGACTGTGCTTCCCCCGGGGCACGGCATTGCGCAATAAACAGACCACGCAGTGTTGAAGCGTAAAAGGCCATTTATTAGACCAGGCTGCGTAATCTTACATAACAATAAACATCAACAAATAAATAACTTCAAACCCCAACTCAACACTTCACTTTTCACACGCTTCACCCGTTCCACCTCATCACAACCACTCCATGCCCCATACCGTACCTCATCCATATCCACAATCACCTGTCATCCTGCCCGATCCTTGTGTCCTTCCAGTCATGCCTCTGTCTGCCATTCGAACTTCCCCCCCAAGGGATGGGTGTGCCCGCTCTTGACCCCCCTACCCCTTCAAAGTACCGCCAACCAGGGAACCCCCTGTAGGGCGGTTCCCTGCCCCACCCCCCCACGGGTCCGCTGTCCCCACGCACACTGCACCCATCCGCACTCACTCCCTGCAACACCAGATCGCCTCATTCCACAACTTGCTCACCACATCTCTCATCTCCATTATGTAATACGCATTCCCCAAACGAGACAGGTGCACTCCGTCGTCCCTGAAAACTAAAGGCTCCTCCAGTCGAATTCCTCCGTGCGAGATCACCTTAATGTGCTTGTCACTGCAAAAAATTCTCATTGCCCTGTTGAGTTTCCTCTGTGCTCTCTCAATTGCCCCGTGCTTCATTGCCCCCCTCCATACATTCCTGGGCACCAACTCCATCCAGGCAATGCAAGTCCCTGCAAGCCTTGACTTCAATACATCCAGATCCCTCTGCATCAGCTGCACAAGCGCCAAACCTGACAGCTGCACCAGATCGTTCTCAGATGAATAATCAACAGGTCCGGGCATCCTTTTTGCGGGGCCATTTTAGCGAGCCAGGGCAGTAGTGCCCCCCATCGCATGCCGCCTTTACCCCACCAATGTACCTCATGTAAATGTCCTTTCAGTCCCAGGTTACGGCCGTACACCTGCTGTTCGGCGTATTTAGATGCCCAATGCACGAAGGAGTGCCCCACAATCCAGGTCACCGTCTTTGACCCTGGTCCACATCTCAACCTACGAAAGAAAACAATGTTAGCACAGAAACACAAAAACATGTCCCAGCCGACCAACCACCTGCGACCGCCTCACTTCCTCACATACCGCTCGCAACAGCGCGACTTCCATCTACCAATGCGCCTAATCCTGTCCCAGGACCACCCCAGGCGGGCCGCAGCTGTCGCAGCCCCGATACGAAAGGAGTGGGTCCCAAAACCAGAAGCATTCAAACCTAGCCGCCGCAAAGCCAGGCACAACACCGCCAACAACTGGCCAGCAGTCACTCGTGCACCCGATGCATGGCAGAAAATTTCACCTTGCGTCACCCGCACAGCCCCCAGGAAGGCCCTCCACTCGGCCACCGGGCACACTACCTGGGGATTACTGGACAATAAGCACGAAAGGAAATATGGGGAGTTTAACTAATGTAATCAATTATTATGAATTCTGCGGGCAAAACGTCGATCACGTGGTGAACTTTAGTCTCAAGCACTCTTTGTTGACATGGTATGCACTGGTTGTTAAATATGATGAACACGAACTATTTCAAGATGTAACCTAATAAATTGTGTTTTAAATTTGTAGTTTAACCCCTGACGAAGTGCCACGAGAGGCACGAAATGCATTGGGTGATGAAAATGATTTAATCAAGGAGAATCTATGCAGCATTCCATGCTATAGAATAAGGCTCGCAAAGGCATGTCTAAAGCATTAAGGATTTCATGTGAACATAGTGTGTCCAACATGTGACTGAATAAACCATGATTAACGTTATACTTGGAAAGATGAAATGGAAATAAACAACATTGATAAACTGGATTAACTTCTGGCATCTTTGTAATGCATTCAACGCTGTGCGTCCGGAGTGGGGTGCCAACCCGCCCCCACTTGCTTCAGTGATTTCATTATTAAGTGGCAGGACAGTCCACGATTCCGGGCCAGCACGCGAAACTTCATTAAATACGAACGCTTTTGAAATATGGAAAGAAGGTGTGCACTCTGTCATCATTGTTTTTTGTGATCCAAAGTTATTCTGTCCACTCGACGAGTAGCACCCATGGAATAAGGAATACAAACTAACCAAAGGATTTTGTCACTTGCGGGACTATTTTTACAGCCTCCATCGAAGGATTAACATGGACTACTTTTTTAGAACAGATAGCGGATTAACATCAGTCGGAATTATGGTTATATTGGAGTTACGTGATGTTTTATCTTTGTACGAAAAATACAACATAGTCAGTTACAATTTGATGCTTGGTGTGATGAACGTTTACAAAGATATTTATGGGTGGGCGGTGAATTCTATAGTTAAATATCCATGATAAGGGTTTTCAACACAAGGTTTTTTTATATATATATATTTTAATAACGGCAATTGAAGGTCATGACACAAGATTTTATGAGGTGAACACGGTCGGCACCAGTATTTTCACAATAACATTAGTGCATTGTGGGCTTTGTATTTTGATCACCGAAGGGGTGGGATTTGATAAAAACAGGAGGAGTTGAGAATACAACACAGGTGTTTATAGTTGAAGGAGGGGGTTGAACACTCAATACGTGGTTGGAAATGAGAAGAGGCAGTCATCAAAACACTTGAGGTATGGGTTTGTGTAACTTATTTTGCAATGAGGGATTTGAGGGATAGATAAAGTAGTTTTCACGCTGTTGATGGGATTATTTTTAAGGTATTTTGGGGATTACTGGACAATAAGCACGAAAGGAAATATGGGGAGTTTAACTAATGTAATCAATTATTATGAATTCTGCGGGCAAAACGTCGATCACGGGGTGAACTTTAGTCTCAAGCACTCTCTGTTGACATGGTATGCACAGGTTGTTAAATATGATGAACACGAACTATTTCAAGATGTAACCTAATAAATTGTGTTTTAAATTTGTAGTTTAACCCCTGACGAAGTGCCACGAGAGGCACGAAATGCATTGGGTGATGAAAATGATTTAATCAAGGAGAATCTATGTAGCATTCCATGCTATAGAATAAGGCTCGCAAAGGCATGTCTAAAGCATTAAGGATTTCATGTGAACATAGTGCGTCCTACATGTGACTGAATAAACCATGATTAACGTTATACATGGAAAGATGAAATGGAAATAAACAACATTGATAAACTGGATTCACTTCTGGCATCTTTGTAATGCATTCAACGCTGTGCGTCCGGAGTGGGGTGCCAACCCGCCCCGACTTGCTTCAGTGATTGCGTACGATATCACCTGGGGACAGGCTCCTATGAGGTGGACTGCGGTTGAGATCCAAGGAGGGTTCTATCTTGGTGATTTTGTCATTGAAGAAGTTGGCAAAGTTATAGCACAGTTCTTTGTAGGCCACAATCGAGGAGGGGGGGCTTGGAAGTCTGTTGCTTGATGAGGTTGAAGAGTTCCTTGGGCCTGTTTTTTGCATTGTGGAGAGTGGTGCAGAAGAAGGAAGTTTTTTTGTTAATGATTTGTTTTTTGTAGTTCCTGCGAGTTGATTTGAGTTGCTTACGAAGGATTGAGGTTGGGTTGTTCCGCCAGAGTCATTCTGTGGCCCCGTGGTGTCTCCTTTCGGAGTTTATGTCTGTATTGAACCAGAATCTGGATGGTATGTTTCTTGCTTTTTTTTGTTTCAGGGGGCTAGTTGGTCAAAAAGGAAGTGATGTTTGCGTTATAGTGAGAGGGGAATTCTGTTGTGGAGAGATCATCCGTGGAGATGGGAAGGAGAGATCTCATCTTTTCCTCCATGTTTGCCAGGGGGATCTGAGTTAGGTTTCTCATCCATTTGGGGGGGGCCCAGCATGGGGGGTTTGCATAGGATCGGTTGGCTGATGAGGAATAAGATGAGGTTGTGATCAGACCAGTCAACAGGCAGGATGTGGTCGATAAGGATTGCGTCGCGTTGGGTAATAATGGCATCCAGGGTAGTTTCTTTGTTGTGTGTTTCTTCAGAGCATTGTTGGATAAGGTTGTTGTTATTTTGATCGGTCAGGGATTGGATTAGTGGGTTGTTTTCCTCATTCCAGTGTAGGTTGAGGTCACCTAAAATTAAATAGTTTGAGTCTCGGAGTGAGCAATAGGTGATCAGATCAGACAAGTGTTCCAGAGATTTTATGTGAAGACCAAGAGCTTTCAGGCTTGTTAAATCAGTGTGGTTCTCAACCTTTTAATTTCTGTGGATCCCCACTTTACCATTACTGGAATCAAGGGCCCCCACTTAATCATTATTGGAATCTGAGGACCTCCCATTGAGTTATTATTTGGAACTGGACCCAGACCTAAACAATTTTGATTATTTGAACCACAAAACAATACACACAATTACAGAAACAAGCATTGAACAAACAAAAATGCAAATAATAAAATATTATATTTAATTCACAAATATAAGAACCCAAAATATTAATAGGAAGGCTAAAGTTTTTCTAAATTCAACTCAGGCCACCCAACATCCACACTGTATTCTGTTTGATGCATTTGCTCTGCTCCCACGAGTCATTTTGAGGATGCAAATATAATGTTTAGCCACAAGTTAAAATTCCTTCACATTTACAGAATAGCTTGAAAATTTCAATTAACAATTTTGCTATTCTATTACTACACGTTATTAATCTGTTAATATTATTTAATTTTTTAAGCAGTTGCAGATCTCTTGATTAGGTATCACGAACCCCAATGGGTCCCCAGATCACAGGATAAGAATTGTTGTGTTAGATCATAACATCTTTTTGCTCTTGACTGTATTGTACAGCCAGTGGCGGCTCCTCTGCTAAGCTGGGAGAGCGTTGCCTGACAGCTTTAAAGCAGTGTAAATAAAGGTAACATAAAATGATAATAACAAAGTTATCATTTATTGTTTCGGTGCTGCTTTGCAGGTAGGCAGGGCTGCTCTGCTCTCAGAGCAGGGCAGGGAAGAAGTGGTGTGCCCACTCCAAGTGCACAATGACTCTTTGGCCGGCCCTCTGGAACTGGCCAAACAGTCATTTGTATTTCGCATGTTCTCCATACAGGTTGCATGACAGCTCACATCAGGAAACACAAGGCTCTTAGACACTCTGGATTTTACAATAGAAGTCTTGACTGCAGCTCTAGTTACTGTATCACTCTCTCGGAGGGCTTCCCTTATTCGACCAAGGCAGTCTCCGCTCCGACGTCAACCGTGCTGCATATCTAGCCAGAGCACTCATACCTTTTAGCACCTCCAAAGGGGTCTCCAAGTCATCCTTCAAGACTCTTTGCCTTAGAAAACAAACTGACCATAAGAGCTGATAGATCCCCAGGACAGGAGTGGAACTCATAAACCTCTAATCATAGTTGCTTTTTACTGGTTATCCAGATGCTCCACTTTCCATTCTGAAGGAAGTACTGAGTTAGTAGCCCAGTCAAGGAAGTCTTCACACTATGAGATAGCGTCATCTGCGACACTACTTTAGTTTCCAAACTCTGAATTTTCTATCCTATAACCTCCTTTCTCAGTCCTCATTTCTTCAACCGTTTGCTCCAGTGAAGCTACCTTCCTGCCAGTAACCGAAGGTGTGACCATCAGCTCTTGTACCTGGTCATAGAACAGGGATTCACCCTTAGTCATGGTGTCCAGGCATCGGTCTGCATCCCTGTCAGTGACCGCAGAGTTAATCCTGATAGGAATTGTACATATTGCAAAAAGGTCTTTCTTTTCTTTCTTTCCCTTTTGTTAATTGTATTTCGAAAGCATGATGTGGTGTTAGTAAATGCTTTGCGGAAACTGTTGATCTGGCCGTGAAGCAGGCAGTCTACAGCAAGCCTTCAGACCCTGATAATTACCTAAGCACCCTCTCAGTGCCTCACTCCCTCCATGGCCATCCTGAGGCCACACAGAGTGTAAATCTCTGGCCACCATTATCCCTGTGTCTCCCACTGGGCTTTTCCAGGTAATTCACCACCTCTCTGCACCCCTCAGTGGCTCTGAAGAAGCAGTTCCATTCAGCTGTTCATTGAGAGGGGTGCCATCTTGAATCCTAGAAGCTGCAATTGAAAACAAGATGATTCTGGCCTCTCCAACCAGTAGCATGTTTTGGGGAATAATGCTCTTCTACAACTGCGGTCTGAGTGAAGGATCAACAAGTCCCCTAGACTCCACACTAGCATCTTGATCTCCTTGCTTCAGCTTTCACCAGACTGCACTGCCCCTTAACCACATAAATGTCTGATGTCCACTTAAATGTGTAGCGCCCCACTGACTTTCCTGCCCTTTCCTGTGAAACGATCGATATAAGGCATCTGAGAGGGAGACAGTAACATGAAATATAAAAGAATAATACTGTTAATGTTAAAGGTATTCCTGGAGGGAATATAAAGGCACATGCATCAAGCTATGATTTTGCGAGTCCTTAATTGCAATTATTAAGGAATCGCAATTAAGGACTCGCAAAATCCTATGCATGTAGGAATCGCTATAAAAACAGCGATTCCTACACTTCCTTATGTGCGATTTGCAAATTGTGATTTGCAAATAAGGAATGGCTTCCCATTCAGCTTCACCAAAATAGTGGAGCTTCCTTCTAGCCCCACTGCCAGTGGCGACAGCCTTATATTAACAATGCAATTGCTTCCTCATTTTCATTTATTACTTCTTCATTTCAGTTTTTTATCTTTTTAATCAAAGTTCTTCAAGTTAATCTGACGTTTTGAATCATCCGTTTTAACCACATCCTTATGCAAGGCAATGCCAATTTTCAAAGTTTCTCATGATTTGGTGGGCCATCAGAACCTCTCGACCAAAATCACGTACAAAAGCATGGTTCCTTTCAAGCAGTATGTTTATTATCCATTAGCCAATGCATTTCGGACCAAACCGGTCCTTCGTCAGGGAAATACTGTAAACAACAATAAGAAATATTTTAACAACCATCTTTAAAACCATGTTTTACACGTGCAGTGTGGGCTTGGCACGAATCAGTGAGCACGCCGCGCGGAAATTAAAAGTGTTTAAAGAGACAAAGGAAAGAGTTGGTTAAATGAAGGTGTGCAACCCGATTCTATGTGATAATTCCCATTCAGCTTCCCATTCAGTCCAATGGGCCTACGGGCCCATAGGAATGAATGGAAAATTGCATGCGCAATTTGCGAGTACCAATAGGTCCTCGCAAATTGCGCATGCAATTTCAAGGGTGCAAGGGTGTCAAAAGGACACCCTGTTGCACCCCTGAAATGTATCTGTGCACAAATGTTGCCCACACACATGTCCCAAGGACATGTATGTGTGTAACATTCAACTTTGAAAAATGCACTTTAGTGAATTTTTCAAAGTTTTTGCAAATTACCATGAAGTTCAACTTCATGGTAATGTGCGACACCTAGTAGCGAAATCGCTACTTCAAAGTGGAAAATGCGATTCCTTAAATGCCATCGCAATTTGAGAACTCGCAATTAATTGTGAATTTCTCAAATTGCGAAGGCCATGACCCTTGATGCATCGCAAAAGCTAATTTTGCGATAGCAAACGGACGATTTTTGCGAATCGCACCGTTTCGATAGCAAAAAGCTTTGATGCATGTGCCAGATAGTATCCATTCACTGTTTGGGATATTACTTAATGAAACAATATTATTTAACTGTCTTTTTTAGGAAGACCTCAGTCTTCAGTGCTTCTAGATCAGGCCCTCTTTCGGGCACAACACTCACAAAAGCGCCTATTTGCAACCCCGTGTGTAGCGCTGAACTCAACACCTCACCACCTTATTAACAACTTCAATGAAACAGGCCCCCAATGAAATTTCACCCACAAGGGAGGGCTGATGTCGTCATCTTGAAAGGTCAGTGAAAGACTCCTTGTGGGAAACCAGGCTGAATTAAAAACAACAGGTAGTTTTACGGTCATTCTATAGAAATAGACTTTTAACCGCTATGAGATTCTGTTGCATGAAACTAAAATGAACCGTCTCAGACGAGACACGCAAATTGCTGGGGTTAGAGGGGCAGGGAGGTAGAGGCCGGAGGGTGACGGGGAAACAACAACCACCATTGAAAGGAGTGCGTGCAAAGCAGGGCGGGATGGATCGGTGTGAAACAGGGTCTTCAAGCGCTGCGTGTAAACTGAGTTGGTTTAAGCGCTAACAGGAGGCCTCTGGAAGAGTGGGTGTAGAAGGTTACATAAACGGTTGCAAATAGTCCTGGCCACGCCAAGGCCAGCAATGGACAGACAGCCCGCACCAAACACTGCTAGAGGTTTAGGAGGTAGCATTTTAATTGGAGAAGCTGCCTCTGGCTAGAGAAAGATTATAGAGGTATTTTATAATATGCGTGATGTATTATCAGGATTTCTGCAGCATTCTTAAACAGGATAGCCAGAGGACAGGGTGCCTCTGGGGCAGAGACCTCCAAACCTTCTTCTCCCAAGCCCCCCTTGAACCGAAGGTTTCCATGTCGGGACCCCCTTCAAAACTTTAGGGCCAGAAGGGTGATGGGAAGGAAGGACTGAGGCTTCATACATACACTGAGGCTTGTAGAAAACGGAGACAATATTCAAACGCCAATATTTTTCATCTTCCAGCTTTTAATTAAAAACTTCTGACAAGATTTCAGTGCTTTCTAACATATCGCTAAGAAACGAATAAAGCTCATAGATGCCATCTATGAGCTTTAGTTAGATGCAGCACTAGCGCCTACAAAAGTGCAGCTTTTAAGGGTTGAGGCATGAGGCACACATCTGCAGATTTGAGTCTATAGAGCGGATGAGGTCAGGGGAATCTTGATGGTGGTTTAATTGAACTCAATGGAAATGACGTGTTCCTGGATAGCGAGGAAAGTTTTGAGAGCACACGAGCCCCCTGAAGTGAAGGGAGGTACGCCCTTGGTTTTGAGGCTGGTGAGTCCAAGGACATGGACACCCCCAAAAAGGTGAAATGAGATGCAGGCATGATGCTGTCAGTCTCATTGCAACAGAGGACTGTAGCACGACAGAAACAGCACATATCAGAGCTTTCTAATTTGTAGCATCTCGCTGTGTGTGATTACTATTCGTTATTAAACAAACAATTGTAAATATCCCTTGGCACCCCTGACGAAGGTCGAGGAGGACCGAAATGCATTGGGTACAATGTCATTTTTTGGAAGAATGACGTTTCTGTATTTGCCGGTGAATAGGCCCGGATGGGCAATTCGAGAGAATTAAGACGCATGAAATCAAGTCACTTTACACCTTTGACGTGATGGATAAAAAGAGTGGAAAATTCGAATAAATTAGATGAATTTTCCTAAGACTACTGATTACGACTTTAATGTTGTTCACATATGTGCATAAGGCTGTACCAGGGAGCATATCGCTATGAGCCCCCCTCCGGGCCCCAGCAGACAGTCGCCTTCCTCGTTTGTAAATGACATTGAGTCGGTATGTCGCCCCCACTCCCTTACACCTTACTCTGCTCCCATCAGCCAGCATCAATAGCCCCTCAGGTGTCAGTTCAGACAGGGCGGCCCAGCTCTCCATGGCGCCAGTGCAAGTCTGAGGTGCGAAAGGCAGGCTGAAATGCACCAAGCAAAGGTCACACTTCCAGGCTACCTTCAAAGACTGGTGAATAATGCCACAGTCAGACCAGCCCCTCCGAACTGCGGTAGGAGCCCCCTGGACTGGTAGCGGGAGGGGGAGGGTTTAAAGACACAATGCCTCCTGCCATACTCTCGCACTGTAGTCCAATGAGAGCACTAGGATAAACCCAAACTGCATCTCCCAGAAATCATTTGGCCACTGTATTCTTAACATGCAACTCTGACGCAGATAGGTGTAGCACACGTATATTTTCCGCCCATAAAACAACTCACCACACTTATCCCTAATACTTTCAACAGGCGAGACAGGGTTTCACGAGCATAGACAGCGAGAAGGGACTAAACTCCGAGGAGAGGCAGCAGGTTTAGTTACAGTGGGGAGCGGCCTCGTGCGTCTCTCGGGTGCCGTCAGAACCTCGAGTCTGTCAGGAAGACTAGACAAGGACTGAAAGGATGTCTCGTCCTCTGTAGCTTTTATGTACTAGCCACATGACTGTCACCTGACACTACTGGCTATCTCACAGTACTACACTGCACTGGGGCTGGCCACCCTACCACCACATGGGCACCATGCCATTCCAGTACCTGAACTCCCCAGAGGACCCCCTGGCTGCCTGGTTCCACACTGCTCTCTGAAGTACCCACATGTCAATGGTGTGCACCTGGTTACTCGGCCTACCTGACTGCCCTGTGCTCACATTCACAACCACTTGACACTACCCGCTATGGCACAGTACTGGCCTCAGTACCACCAGACTTCTTGTTAGTCACATAACCACTCTGTGTATTATAATTCTGACCTCAAACCACCGGACCTGCTGACATTTGAATATCTACTGTACACCTGGCTGTCCCGTCCACCCATCCACCGGACACTACTGGCTGCCACACGGTACTCGCCAGGCCACCCCCAGACCACAGGGCCGTGGTGTGCCCTCCTGACCTCACCTCATCTTTGTGGTACAGACTGCTTGACTATTTATTGTGCTCCGACGGTACTGTGCTCCTGTATGTAACATCCACTAGGCCTCACGAAAGCAAAGGTTCACTACTCCTGACTGTGTACTGCCTCTCCGACTATACTGCCCCCTGACCGTACTGTCCGCAGTCACATCACCTGAAATGATGCATCCACAGACTGTGCTGCTCACCTGACTGCACTGTCCAGCAGCCCGTCGGTGTACTGAACTGTCCTGTAACAGTGTTTGCCACCTGTCTGATTCCCGACTGCTCTCTTCATGTGACTGCACTGTCCAGCAGACTCTGTGAACTGGACTGTGCCTGACTGTATTGTCCACCTGTCTGCCTGCTCTCTTCTTCTGACTGCACTGTTCACAGTCTCCGTGAACTGGATTGTCCCTGACTGTACTGTCCACATCCGTCTGCTGCTTTGTTTATCCGTCTGCACTGTCCAAGAGTTCATTTCAATACCGGTGCGTGTTATGATAGTGTACAAGGCCAGGATGTTCCGTGAGAGTTAAGTGAATAAACTGCACATTGTTGCTGCCTGTCAAGCGGTTTGACGGTTCACTTTTCAAAAAGAGCAAAACACGTTTGAGAGGGCCGCAGGGCAGATCAAAACCTGCAAATGAACCTGGATAAAGTAGGTTTTGTTTCCTGCCATATTATTTACTTTGTCGCTTTTTGTTAGTACTTTGAATGAATGTTTATATGGGTAGTGTTTAGTTTTTAGTGCAGTGTTTTAAAGATTAATAATGACACTTCTGGTTATTACTGTGACTAACAGCTTTTTATTTTTAATCTTTGGAGGCCACTAGACTACCCTTTAAATATATTTGCATTCTGCCTTCATACATTATGTTTTGTACTTTTTATTGTGTAATTATAATTATTTGCATAATGAAATACCACTGCCAAAAATCATTTGAAACGATCTGGAGATTTTAGAGTTTGGTTACATATTTATTAATTGGCAAATCAAATAAACAGCAATGTAAGGTATGAACAATGCAAAAATCAGTGCTCAGTCAGGGGTAGTAAGTGCCATAAAAAACATTACATTGCAATACAAAACATAACTCACACTAATACTATGACACTCAGTGGTCGGGCAGTCCCTCAAGCTCCGGGGGGCTCCCTCAGCACAGTACTTGGGTCGGAGAGCTCCCTGTTTAGTCCGGATGGGGCTACTGATTTAGTCTGGAGGGGGGCCCTCTGTGTACATTGTAGGAGGGCCCCCTCAATTTCCGTTACACCAGTGCCCAGGTGAAGAGGCACAGACTTACAGAAGAGATCTGCCGCATACCACTGGCCAACAGAGGACTCTAATTTAGTCCACCACTGCAGCCCCAACAAGCCACATACTACGACCACTTCTTGACATCTCACAATGACAATCATGTACGGGATATTAACAATTTCCATCTCAGCAGATCCTTCCCTTTAACCAACTCTTGCTCAGGACCATAAGCTAGAAACAAGCACTGGCAAAACCAATAGGCATTGTCTATGGGCGATCAATTGGCTTTGGCATTAAGGTGGGTGTGGGTAGCAGGGGGGCAGTGGCGGTAGGTAATGGTGGAGGCTTTGGTTGATATTGGGATGATTTAAAAAAGTCTATGAAGTGGCCAATGCTGGCCGCCTCATATCACTTTTCTTTCCTTCGATTGGGAGAATTAACAGAGACGGGGTGGGTGGGAGGATGGAAAAGGAACAGGGATTGGTAGGAGGGGGAAAAGAAATAGGGAAGGATGGTGGTGGGAAGGGTATTAGAAACCGAGACAGGGGATGGTGGGTGGTGGAGAAGTAACATGGATGGGAGGACAGGTGGGCGGGGGAGAAGAAATAGAGACAGGGCGGGTGGGAGGGGGAGAAGAAACAGGGCTGGAAGGGTGGGTGAGATAGGGAGAAGAAAAAGGAACTAGGGAAGAAGAAATAGGGACATGGTGGGTAGAAGGTAAAACAGCATTGGCATCGCCAATATGTCTCGCTTTTAGGACCTTGTAAGTGTTTAGCCATGCAGCACATTATCCGAGATGCTGTGCCATTAGGGATTGAACAGCTATACAATTACTACTCACTGAGTCATGCAGTCTGATTCAGGAATACATGTTTGCTTGAAACACGGATGAAAAGTATATCAATTAAAATGCACAGTTTAAAATATTTAGCAAAGGACACCCTACTGCTCTTTAATCTTTCAACAAGGTGGGCCCCTGGATGGAGCAGCAAGACCATGGTGGGTAGCCGGGGTGGTTTGGGATCGTCTAAGAGTTTAAAACACCTACGTGAGAGCAGTACATTATGCATAACACTACAAATGCATTAGTTGCTCACTCAAGGATTCCACGCACGCAACGCAACATACAGCAGTCACTGGCAAACCAAACCTCCTTGCATGGCGAAAATCGAAAGTGGAAGCGGCATCAAAATAATACCATCTGCACTGAATATCATTAGCTACCCACTGGCTATGTTAAAACGTATTCACAAAGACCATGCCTGTTAAACCCTGTACTGTGCACTGGCACCAATAGCAAAACAAGGGGCAAACCTTTTACTAGTTCAGCTGCAGATGGAATGAAAATACATCAAATGCCCATCTCACTTGGTGCCAATGGGCTGGTTGGAGTGCTGCGGGGGCGTGGTGGAGGATGTATGGCTGGTGCAGTTAGTTGAGTTAGGATGCACACGTTTTCAGAGTGGGCAGGTATGTGACACGCCACAGCGTGGTCCTGTCACTACCTAGACAGATGACTGCAAGTGGGCTCTAGCCTTCTCTCTTCACATCACGCTACAATGCAGAGTACCAGGTCAGACTACCTTTAAGGGCTTATTGGAAGAACGGTATTACGGAAGCCAGAAGGTGGGCGCTAGGAAACTGAAAACTGAGGCTCTGTGCGGGTCGCGAAAAGGTAGGCTGCAGCGAAAGTATAAACATCTTAGGGGAACGCACTCGTGTAATCTCACACCCACCCTGCTCCATCCATCACAGAATCAGGTAAAATGGAGAATTGAAACAATGTATGTTGTCACGAATCAGTAAGCGGTATACATGTTCCACTAGTGACTGGCGACTGCAAAACCATGACACTCACCCACCCACCCAACATAGACCTCATAAGGAATCCCGGGAGACCATGATACGGGAGGAAGAGCCCACACCATAGCGAGCCTAACCGAGAACTGAGCGGGAGTGTAGGTGCGCTTCACAACATGTTCAGGAAGCACACATTTCCATCACCCATCCTCGGTCTGGAGAGCCAGCCTAGGCCCTGCACAACATGCATAGGACACCACTGACCTGGGAGGCCAATCATTCCAGCTCTGCTGATAGTGTCTGGTGCCACTGCTGCTCAACCGAGATCCCGGGGTTCTGCGGCTCATTACCTTCCCCGACATGGCATGGCCCGCAGCCGAGCCATCAGAGCACCGCAGGGCGGGGGACACAGCAAGGCACTGGCGACGGAGAAGAAACATCCCACGGCAGCCGTGTGTGTCTCTGCAGCCAACACAGGCAGACAGAACACCGGCATGGAAATAGAAAGAGGACTGTGGCCTCTCAGGACGTCAGGACTATCCCAAGCCGCCATTTTAGGAAGACTCAACGCAGTGTAGACCGATAAGAAGGTAGAATAGAGACCAGTTCTGCGAGGGGCAAGATGGCCGCCGTAAGGTTGTGGTGAGAAGTCACTCCGGACCTCTCTCCCCGCGCTACCCTGATGGTGTCTGAGTAAGGACATTGTACCCCCCATCTATGGAGTTGGCTATCTGGGTTCAGGCGAGATTAAGTAGGATATGGAAAACGCACCCAGCAACTAAGGTTGGAGTCAGCTGGCTCCTGCTAAAAATATCTGGCTTGACGACAGAGGTGCGGATGCAATTTGCGAGGATGCGGCACGCTTATCTAAGATGGATAAAGATAAGGAGAAGGCAACCGCAGCAGTGAAACAACTAGCCATTAATACTGGGAGCTGTCCAGTAAATACAAAAAAAACTAATGACATTGTGACCCCTGGGCTACAACAGCGTGGGTCTGGTGCTATCCGTAAAACTGTGGCCCCGGCCCCGGCTCAGAAGGGGAAGAAAGCAGAGAGTCGCTCAAAGGCAGCGTCTGCGGCAAGGACAGATCGGGTCGAGCAGGACCCTGATCAGCTCATCGCGGAGGATTTATTGGATGCGGAGAGGCAGAGGCATGGACCGAGTAAAGGAAAAGAATCAGCCCTGAGACAGCCTACCTTGATGGAATCTTTTAGCCCCAGGTCGAACCCCCAGCCAGGAGGGGGACAGGCTGTGCACGGGAACGTCCTCGAGGACGCAGCGGTAGACGCTCCCGACGTGGAGTCAGCGGTCGCTAGGCAACGCCGGGATTTGGCCGCAGCAGCTAGCAGCGGCGATAATGGAGAGAGCGGTGTACCTCGAGTAACTTTGGTGCCAGACTCCAACAGCGGCATGGTAAAGGGACGTGTGGGGCCCGAAAAAGGCCCGGAGACGGACGAGACCTGCGTGCCCTTAAGGAATGGTACCGCAGGAAGTGCGGATATGATGGAGGCACTTATGCAGGTAGAGGCTGAAATGGGTAAGAAGCACAAAGCTGGGAGTAGTTGGGGCAGTAATGTTAGCCTAGCAGCAAAAAGTGCACACCTAGCTGTTGGCAAGGAGATCGCGGTGCCTGAGAAAGGAGAGGGTGGTTCAATAGAAGGAGACTGTTTTTACTCGGTCAATGAGGATACTGACACCACCCAGACAAGTGAGGGCGATTCAGAGGGGGGTGAGGAGGATGAAGAGTCGAGCTCTGGATCAAGCACATCAAGGAAAGAGAGCACGCAGAAAAAGAGACGAGCTAAGGGGAGGAAGCATGGCATAGACACAGGATCGCCCTCAGCGGGGGGGAGAAATTAGTATGGGATTATTCAGCCACCTCGCAGACCTATTTGGAGGAGATCAACCCCCCGGCTGCAGGTAATACCCCTACCCCTGCGCAGAACCAGGCCCCTTTTGACATGATCTTTAGTACACTCAAGCAAATGCAAGGGGAAGCAAGATTGGAAAGCCGCAGGGCAAGGCAAGCATAAAAAAAAATCCATAATACCCTCAGGAAAGTTAATAAACTCTACGATGGCATCGCTGAGAGAGTGACGGAGGTGGAGGAGAGAACTGGGAAGCTGGAGGATGACGTCGGGGCGTGGCAGGAGTTTAAACTGGAGCAGGAAAAGTTGGCGAATGATCTACAGTGGAAGATGGAGGACTTTGAAAATCGCCAGAGGCGGAATAACATTCGCATTTTGGGTGTGGCAGAAGGGACAGAGGGAGGACATTATGCGATTTGTGGTTAAACTGTTAAGAGGAGCCTTCCCGGAGTCAGAGTGGGAGTGGGAAAGGGAGATCCAACGGGCCCACAGATTCCCTTTTTCTATCAGGAAAGGCCGGGGTGGCGGGGGTCAGACAGGTCAACCTGTGCTGCCCAGGGCTATTTTGATATATGTTGGAAACTACCTACTCAGAGAGGAAATAATGGACAAGGCTAGACCTGACAGTAAAAGATCATTTGAGGGGACCACCTTCTTTGCCAGGCCCGACTTCTGCCACGTAACTGTGGAGAGAAGGTGGCGGCTCAGGCAGCTTATTAAGCCATTTCAGGCTTTAGGCTCAGAGGCATTTCTGCTATTCCCCGCAAGGTTGAAGGTAGTTACAAGGGGGAGAACAAGCATTTTCTTGTCCGAGATTAAGGCCCAACAGTTTTTGGAGGAGATCAAGACACAGAAAGGTGGTTGAGATATTTAGAACTGCTTATATTCTGTGTAGATGCGAAGATGTGGGGTTCTTACTGCTAGGAGCAGGATATATAACTGTTTGAGAGCTGTAAGCTTTGTAAGATATGTAAGATATGCAAGTTATGTAAATAGGCCGCTGATATTATTGGCAGAAATACAGGGGCCAAAAAGCACAGATAAAACATGATGAGGGAGATAAGGATTAGGCGGCTGGGGACACGGATGGGGGTGTAGGGGGGTACAGGAGGTATAGGTAAAACTTTGGGTGGAGGGGGAGAGGGGAGCGATTACCACAATCTGGAGCGGCTACACATAGGTCTCATTGACGTATTTGCCAGTAATGGGGGGAGGGGGTGGGGAGACTGTGGGCGGGAAGGGTGGGCTTAGGGGGTAAAAGGGGGGCGAAAAGGCAAAAGAAAAGTAAGGACACAGGGTATAAGAGGTATAAGAGGCAGCACAGGGTGGCACAGAGCAGCGCACAAGGAGTTCAATTCACACAGTACGTAGCAGAGATACGTTGGTGGTCATTTGATCAACCTCAGATCCATAACCAGTATAAGGGGATGGGCTAGGTAAGGTATGCTGGGTTGGATAAACCCTTTGATGTATTTTAATGAGTTGTAGAATCGCTACTATTAACGTCTGTGGCCTTAATGATGCTGGTAAAAGGCTAAGGGTTGCGGCATTACTTAGAACGTTATGTTTGGATTTGGTTTGCCTCCAGGAAACACATGTTGAAGCCTCCAAGGGGTATCTCCTGGAATATTTAGGGTTCGCCGTTTTGGCAAATTCCAAACAAGGCTCTAAGCATAGGGGGGTGGCAGTATTAGGGAGATTAAGCGATGTAGAGGTGATAAAAAAGAAGGAGGATCAATGGGGTAGGTGGGTAATACTGGAAATAAGACTTAAAGGGGGAAAATCTACTATAGTTTCCATGTATGGCTCCACAGAGGATGACCCTGAGATATTTCAATATCTAGATACAGAACTGGCGCTGTGGCCCGTGCCAATTATATGCTGTGGGGATTTTAATATTCATGACCCTAGCAGTTCGGTTCTACAGATAGGAGGGCAGTATGTAGGGAGGAAGAAGAGAACTCATAGGGCATTGACGGATATGGTGCCACATAATTCCCTAGTGGATCCGTGGGCTAAGTTGAACCCAGGCATGGACGGTAGTACATTTTACTCAGCCCCTCATAAGGTATTGGTTAGGCTGGATTATTTTTTGATCTCTACCCCCTTGTTGGCAGGGGCACAAATTGAAAAACAGCCTCGAATTGTGTCGACCATAGCCCATTGATTTTAACCATCAGAATAGGCCAGGTACAACGGAGGGATACACAATGGACATTTGATAGAGCTCTTTTGAATGATGAGGCATATAGGGATTATATGACAGGTTGGATCAAGATCTATTGGGATATTAATAGAGGAACAGCCCCCCCGGGAGTTGTATGGGATGCTTTTAAGGCTGGGGTCAGGGGGGAGACAATGAGTTATGTATTCTCAGCCCAGAAAAAGATAAGAGCTAAAATTAATGAAGTATATCAAAGCTTAAGTCCAGCAGGAAATTTGTTGACACTGCTTTGCTCCTGGCTAAACGGCGTGTGGCATGTCGTTGGGGCCGTGGCAGGGCCCCAAAGTTTAAGGACTGGCTCTCAGTTATGACTCACTGTCAGGTCCAACACGTCACTTATTCAGAACTTCTACCGCTTCCAAGCAGGCCCAAAGACATCTGGGAACCACTGGTTTTCTACCTGTCGAGTCAGGATGACGACGACACGACCTCGGACTGACGGCTGGGGATGACCAGCAGTGCTAGATACCTGGGCGACTGGGAGTCCTGCGTTCCTAATGCTTACATATCCTGCATCTTCGTTCAATCATTAGTCCCCCTCTTACTACATGGCTTATACCGATGCAACACCTAGGGTGGATAGCGGATTTTCTACATCCTAATGCACGCCGCATCCCCACCCTTTCCTCACGACTACCACTCCATTAGGACATGACACATGACCCCTGCTTTGTTATTGTATGTGCCCTGCGGAAGCGACAGCCATCACTGCAGACTCGCGTTGTGATCTATGCATGATGCCCCATGGGCAACACTATTGACATGTTCTTCTGTTCTTCTCTTTATTCGGACATGTGTGAAGCCTCCTTTTTCTTTCTCCCTTTTTTTTTTTTTCTCTCTCTAATTAACTGTTCCGGGTTGCTAAGAATTGGGGAGAAAACAATAAAAAATCTGTTCTACTGCTGTAAATCCTGAGCTGTTCATGCCTCTTCTCCCCCTCCCCCCTCCCCTCTACCCTCCCCCATCTTCCTCCTCTTTTCTCTCTCACCCCCCCCCCTATCCACCCTTTTTCCTTTACCCCTCTTACCAACCGTCCACCCTCCCCCTCTCTCTTTACCTAGCATGGTTTATCGCCACCGGGCCTCCGGGATGCCGGTATCAAGGCTGTGTCTACCACTACCAATTCTTTTCCCGTGCTACTGTGGCTCTGTCGCTGCCAGCCTCCGGGTTGTGGGCATACATAGCAGTGTAATTCTCTAACTATGCAATAAAGCAGTTAAAAAAAAAAAGTATATCAAAGCTTGATGAAGGTAGAGGACGAATTGGCGACGGATTTACGGAAGAATGCACCAATTGAAGAGCACCTCCTCAAAATCATTGCTCTTAGAGCAGAAGCTGCAGAAAATATTTCTAAAAAGGCAGCAGAGAATTACTTAACTAAGAGGGAAGCTGCGTACGAGTTAAGCGAGAAGGTGGGTCACTTATTAGCTGTCCGTACTAGACAGAGGCTAGCAGCTTCAGACATTTCGGAGATTAGGGATGGGAACGGGGCCTTGGTCTCTGAAACAGTTAAAGTAAGGGAGGTTTTCAGACAGTTTTATGCAGAGTTGTATGCTGGGGGTAGGGCAGGAATCCTAGAGAGGTAGAAAGTTACCTTAGAGATATTACCCCTTTGGCTATAACTGCGGAGGAAAAGGAGATGTTGGACTCGCCCTTTAACTCGGAGGAATTCCTCATGGCGCTAAAGATGTTACCATCAGGCAAAGCAGCTGGTCCAGATCAGTTGCCGGTTGAGTTTTACAAAGTGTTTCACCAAGTGATTGGCGGTGATATGTTCAACGTCATGCTGAAGGTGCAGAAGGGGGAGGTTGTACCTGAATCTTGGGGGGAAGCAGACATTATTGTTATTTAAAAAAAAGGTAAAATACCAACACTGCCAGGGTCGTATAGACCCATTACATTGATGAATGCAGACACCAAACTGTACTCCAAGATACTGGCGAGAAGATTAGCGGGGGTGATAGAGGGTTTAGCAAGTCATAGTCAGCATGGGTTTATTCCAGGCAAAAGCACCACACAACATATTAGGCAGGTGGTTACAATGTTTGATGCAGCGGGTATCCTGGGGGACCCTATGGCGGCGCTCTTTTTGGATGCTGAGAAGGCGTTCGATAGGGTCTCCTGGGAATATCTGTGGCATACGTTAAAGTGGAGTGGAATGGGAAACGGTTTTATAACAGCGATGCAGACTCTTTATAAAAATCCGTCAGGAAGGATCAGAGTCAATAGGGGGTATTCGACAGCAGTTAGTATTGGGAGAGGGACTAGACAAGGCTGTCCGTCATCCCACTTCTCTTCGCACTTTATTTAGATCCACTGATACGTAAGTTGGAGGGCAATCAAAAGATCCCATCAATCAGGTGGAATGGCTGTGAGGTAAAGACGCTGGCCTACGCAGATGACGTGGCCATCTTGACATCTAATCCTACTGTGGCCATAAGAGAAATTGAGACTGAGGCACAAAGATTTGGCCAGGTTGCGGGGTACAGCCTAAATAGTTCTAAAACTCAAATAGTGTGTAACCAGTACGTTGTTTGTAATGACCAAAGGGTGGTGGATTCAGCTATATACTTAGGGGTGGCAATTACAGCTGATCTAGACTCAGTGGTGCAGAACAATCTTGCGCCCCTGATGACTAGGGTAAAGACAGACCTGGAACGGATGAACAACTTGCATCTATCGCTAGTGGGATGTACCAATGTTATAAAGATGTTGGTATTGCCCAAATGTTTGTACTTTTTCAGGGCAATACCTTTATTCTTTGAGGAAAAGTGGTTTAAAGAGTTGGAGAACATTCTGAATAGATTCATCTGGGCTCATGGCAAGACGCGCAGGGCTTACAGATTTATGTCATTACCGAGAGAAAAAGGAGGGTGGGGGGCGCCTGATTTTAGGCTATATTATTCAGACCCTCCAGCTTATCGCGATTTCGCGATTTGCAAAACAATTGCGAAATCGCGCGATCTCTGGAAATGCCGCGATATTTGGCTAAAAGCCCGCGAAATTTGCCGTTTCCGCCTTTCGCCGTCCTTTCCGCCCGTTTCCGCCTTAGCCAGGAGGTCGAAGACGCGCGGCGCGGCCGAGAGAGGGAGAAGACCATGGCGGCCGAGAGAGGGAGAAGACCAGCACCACACCAGCAAGAGGGGGAGAGAGCACGAAGCGGCAGCGACACACACGAAGACTCTTCCTCTCGGGCTCGGAGCAGGAGGAAAGCCGGCCGGCGAACAGAACACTGACAGGTACCGTCCGTCCTTCACGCTGGTGGGGGCCCGCCGCACACATAGGGAGGCTAGGTAGGCAAGTTTAAAACCAGCTTCGTTAAGAAGCGCTGCCCGGGTGGGAGGGGGGCATGGAGATGTGGAAGAGGAGAGAGAGAAAAGCTTTTATTGCAGGCCTCGCCCGGCCTTGGGTAAAGTTCTTATTATTTATTTATTCATGCATTTTTATATAGCGCGGACTTTACCCGAAGGCGTCAGAGCGCTTCACATTAGGAACAGAGATGAAACATAATGAGAAACATTACAAAAGAACAGATTGCAAAAACATACGTTACTTACATAAGGTAATAGTGACAATTGTGAGCAAACAAAATACATGAGGTAGTAAAGGTAATAGTGACAATTGTGCGCAAACAAAATACATGAGGTAGTAAAGGTAATAGTGATAATTGTGCGCAAACAAAATACATGAGGTAGTAAAGGTAATAGTGACAATTGTGCGCAAACAAAATACTTGAGGTAGTAAAAATTGTGAGCAACCAAAAATACATGAGGTAGTCAAAGGTGCACAAGAGGAGATGAAAGTGACAAGTGTGCAGTTATAAGAGAAAACAAAGTATAATTTGATACCACACATCCATTTCCTTGGTTTCTGTATATTTTAAAACACGGTAACTGTGCGGTCCTGACGTGTCCCACCACTTGTCTCTCCTTTTACAATTATTTATAGTTTTGCATGAAGGAAAACATAAACCCAGGCTTACGAAAAAGTATGTGTCCAGGACTAAAGGATTTTTGTAAATGTGGATATTAATGTTGCTTTCTCCCTACTTGCAAGCTAGTCACCTGCAAAAGAAACAAAAATTAGTGACATCGTTTTGTTTTAATTTTTTATTTTATTTAATATATGCTCAGCAATCAGTACAGTCCTAGTTTCTTTACTCTACAAAGCGCTGTGAATGATTGATAGCATTTGTAAAGCTCTCCCCTAAATGGCTGTTTATTTTCTACCGAGTGAAGAGCTGGAAATGGAAAGTTAGGCTGTTCGATGGGTTCAGGGGTGGTTTCAACGTGAGAGGGGGAGCATGGAGCGGGCCAAGATTAACATGCCTTTTAACTAAAACAAATGGGCTGAATTGTAAATAAACAAAATGTACATAGCTCCATGTTGTCAAATAACTCAAACAGTAAGATATCTGTGTTTGGTGTTGCAAAAACCCCAAAATAAAATGCCGCTAAATGCCGCTAAATTTCCATTTTTGTGCCGCTAAATTTTCATTTTTGTGCCGCTAAATTTG
Organism: Lissotriton helveticus; assembly: GCF_964261635.1. NCBI lineage: Eukaryota > Metazoa > Chordata > Amphibia > Caudata > Salamandridae > Lissotriton > Lissotriton helveticus. The sequence continues at coordinate 1,472,855,007 of NC_136068.1, read as the reverse complement.
CCAATCCATGCCGCTATATCCTGGGGGGTCTGATTATTGGGCAGCTGCACTGCAATACATGCGGGGATTGATCGGGGGGGGCTGTTTGGATCAAAGAATTACCAATGATTCGTCTAGGATATACTCTGCGGTTTTGGGGTCGGAGGTGGAGAAGTGCTTTCTCAACTGTACTGATTTTGGATACTATAAAAGAACGAGATTCAAGACAGTTCAAGCCGCGGTCAAGATTTGGAATGCTGTTATGAAGAAAGTTGGCATGGGCCGATATAATTGGTATACTAGGATGTACAGAAATGTCTCCTTTCCGCCACAGATTTTTGGGGATATGATAATGGCGGGTTGGGTTGAAAAGGGGATAGTTCAGATTGGGGATGTGAGGAATATGGAGGGAGTGTTACAATTTTCAGACATAATGAGCAGATATGGTTTAGATAGGAGGGTTTTTTTAAATTCCTGCAGCTAAGAAGTTTTCTTGGGGGTAAGCAGGGGGGACTGGTGGGTTTTAGTAAGGTGGAAATTATGGAGAAAATAGGATTAGGCGGAGATTGTTCTATTTGGAGTTTCTATACAAGCCTTATAGCAGCGAAACCGGATGATATGGACAAGCATAGTACTAAGTGGGCAGAGAAATTGGAAGGCGAGGTTGGCTGGTTCCAAGAGTCATTGGATTTGGGTCGCACACTACTATGTTCAGCGCTGTTGCAGTCGCAACAGTATAAAACTCTGTACTCGCTGTATTTTACACCAGCAAGGATAGCAAAGTGGGGGGGTAGTACAGGTATCACATGTCCAAGGTGTAGCTCTTCCGAGGCAGATTTGATACATATATTTGCTGCATGCCCGCAGTTACACACACTGTTAAAAGAGATTGAGAATTTTTTTGATTCCTCCTTAGATATTCAAATCACTTTAAATCCTGCTCAAATACTGTTAGGGATAGTCACAGATAGTAATACTATCCACAGAGAATTCATTTTTGTTGCTATGGCAGTTTATAGACTCTGCATAGCCAGGGCCTGGTTGGATAAGAACCCTCCGGTAATGCAAGTATGGCTGGCTAATCTCTTGGCGACATATCATTTGGAAAAGAATATATATGCTCGGAAAGGCAGGAAAGGGAGTCGTCTAGGATTAAGGATATGGGACCCCGTTAGAAGATGGAGAGAGGGTCTGGGGTTGTCAGGAATAGAATGAAGTATTCTTTGATGAATTTTCTATATGATTTGAAAAGATATGTACTGTATCGGTTTAATCAAGTTAATAGGATGATGTATTCTTTGATGAATTATCTATATGATTTGATACGATTTGAAAGGAAATGTACTGTATTGATTTAAGGAAATTATTTTATTAGATAAAGTGCGCTGCAATGTGCTAATTGTGCAATAGTAAAAATAAAAATATAGGGGAGGAGCCAAGCTCGCGTCCGAGATGGCCGCGTTTTAGCTCGGCTCCGTTCGCCTGCCTGTTTTTATCGTCTATCCTGCTGTTATCCTGCCCCGGGAAGTCCTCTTTGCTATGCTGTAGTGCTAAGACACCTTGCAGGCACTCACCTTTTGCTCTGGTTGTTCTTGGGTGCCGTGGATCCTGCACGTCGCTCCCGCTCGCTTCGGGGCCTCCGGAGCGGGCTGGCCTGAATCTTCTCGGCGGCGCCCGGACGGGGCGGAACGCGATGGTCGGCCCTTGATGGCGCTGTGGACGCGGTCGTAGAGGCCGTTGTGCGTATAGGCCGGCTGTGGCTTGCTGGCCGGCTCCGGTGGGCCGGTGGCCTTGGGTGGAGGCGCTGCCTTCCGTTGACGGGGCTGACCGTACATTCGGCTTGCTCCCCCTTTGTTCTCCGGTCCGGCCATTTTGATTTCCTCCGCCCGGACTCGGAGAACGGGACCGGCGGCACTGGGGAGCCGGCGATCCCCCTTCTTCTGGTGGCCCCCCCTTCCTGCTCGGGAGGTGCCCTGCTGCCGGTCGGCTGGTCTTCATTTGCCTCGCTGCTGCCCGGACGGGGGTTGACGGACGCCGCGGCCCCGCCGGGCTTCCAAGATGGCGGCCGACCCTGAATGTCTCAGCCGGGCCTGGACGAGCGCTGGAGGCCCGCCGCATGGCCCGGGTGCCGGATACTGTAAAGGTTTCCCTACACTTGAGGACATCCTGGACGCCCTACACTCCTGGCGAGCTTCGGTGGCCGCACCCGTTGTCACCCTGGAGGTGGATCCTCTCTTCGGGCCATTCGGGCCCCCTAAACTGGATGCGGCTTCGTCGCCGTTGCAGGGTGCGGCTGGAACTGTCCTGGGAAGCATGGGCCCGGCGACTGCCGCGTCTGTGGGTGTGTGGAGTTCCTTTGCCCTTCATCGTCCTGTGTTATCTCCGGCGCCACTGGTCCGGGGGCCGGATCCCGTCTGGACTGGACTCGATGGTTCTTTCTGCCTCTCTTCGCCTCGAATGACCGACCCTGGCTCCTGTGCCGGCCCCGCTGAGTCGGCTTTTCTCGAACTGTCCCTGAAACTGTGCCTGCATTGCGTGCGATGTTCTCTGACTTTTCCGGATCATCCGGGTTTTACTCCACGTATCTTATCTGGGCTGCCGTTTGATCTCCCTGTTCTTCGCCTTCTTTTCTTCGTGGTCTGGTTCTTAGTGAATCGGACGACTACAACTTTGGACAAACAAGGACAGGGCTGAGACGGACTTGCCTCTGTGTGCGGTAGTCTTGTACTGGTTGGATGATCTACATGTAACGGTATGACTAGGTGTGAATTTGTGGTGCTCCTGGTGTGTATCCTGCTACTTTCTTGACTTCCCGAGGGCTCTGCCTTTTTCTCAGGCGGGTGGGTGGGTGCTGATAATTCTGTTCCTTGGCCCTCTCCCGTGCGTTTTCTTCCCTTTTCCCTTCCCCCCCCCCTTTTTGTCTTATGTTTCCGTCTTGCCTTTGCTCTTCTATATTTCGGGTTCTAATTAGGGCGACAGGCACGCTGCTGGGGGGTAGGCCATAGCCTTCTGCAGGGGTGCAGGGTGGGCTTGCGGGGTGGGTGGGGGGGTCTGTCACTTTGGGGGGTCTTTTCCCCCCCCTTTTTTCTCCCCTTTTTTTGTTCTATGGCTCTTAGGTATTCTCTTTTTCGGGACTCCGTCTCGTCATGTGTCCCCCTGGGGTGTTTCTGATGCACTGGCCTGCCGGTCTTATTGTGATTATGGCTCACTGCGTGTTCTGTCACTAATCTTTAATGTATGCTGTGTACCGGTTTATGTTTTCCTGCTTCGTTGCCGGGGGGCGCATGTTTGAGGAGGAGCCCCTTCCTTTTTCTTTTTTCTTCCTTCCCCTCCCTCTTTCGTGGGGTATTACCTTCCTTTTATTGGGGTGTGTACCGTATTGATTGATACGATGGGCTCTTTTTTACATCCGTTTGTTAAGTCTGGTTGTAGCTGTGGTGGGTGGGCGCTGGACGGCGAGCGCAATTGCCTCTCCTTGTGGTACTTCCGTTGGGATTGTATTTACCGCTATGTTTAGTTCTTGTTGGATGTATCCTGTACTTTCTATGATCGCCTGTTCGCGGCTCACCACGGCCCCTCCCTTTTAGCCAGACTCACTGCCCGTCATGATCCTGTACTTCCCGTTCCCATAATAGAAAATCAACCTTCACATATCCTGTCCATGCTGGTTGCTCTATGGCTTTCGGCCTATATCTCCTGTGTTTTTGTTGTGATATCCTGTGGATACTTTTGTACTGCTGCTTATGCTCCTGCTATGTGGTGGCCAGCCCGCTGGGTTGTAGGCCCGTATTTGTGAGCACTTTCTGTACAATAAAGGTATAAAAAAAAAATATATATATATATATATATTTAAAAAAAAAAAGAAGGTAGAATAGAACGAGTGGGGCACACGCCACACCGAGACATGTGTTTTGAATTATCGCACACGCAGCTGTGCACGATAATTCAAACCACCTGGCGCCCGTGCTGGTCACCGCAACCAATAGGCCATGGGCGGAGCACAGGCGGGACATGGGCCCGCCTTTGCCCAATTGCGTGCTGTCTTTCTTAGAAAGACACACGCAAAGCCCAATAGCCTGCGGCGAAAATAAAACCACACGCACAAGCGTGTGGTGAGATTTCAAAAGCCCTTACATAAAGTCTTCGCCAAAATAGCGCATGCACGCTGATACAGGCACGACCTAAAAAGTTCTATAACGCAGCCAGCGTTAACCACGTCATAGGCTTTTTCTCAGAAGAAATAGTACCTGAATCACAGCATGAGCAGCCAATGGCCAGTGGAGAGACACTAATCAAACATAATTTTTTTTTATAAATCTTTTTATTGAATAAACAAGGAAAAAGAAAAACAATGACAGGTGACTTACATCGCGGGATGAAGGGATAAGCAATATACATATAGGGCATAGTGGATGAAGAACTATCAATAAAGCATACTCATAAGCTACGTCAGGTATGCGGCCGTATTACATTCAGGATAATCAGGCAAATGCCAACCACCAACCCCACCTCGACAGGAAACAGGATAAACATTGAGTAGCAGTCCAGAGTAGGAGGGAGGGGGGAGGGAGCAGCAGTAAAAAGGTACGAGACTACAGCCGCATCCCGAATACAATAATGAATTACGCAACAGTTGGTTAACTTATGCTGATAATACCCCCACCAGAACCCATCCGCCCCAAAACACAAATGCGTGCCTCAATGAGACCACCTATATCAGGATTCTAAAGGATTTCAAACATAAAAACTACAAACACGAACAAGATGCCCTGCCCTGCCCTGTCACCTGAATGGTTCTAGCTAAAGCGATGCGAGGCCTCAGGATAGTTACGCGCTATAGAAGTTTAATTTTCATTCATTCATTCATTTCATTTCATTCATTCAAGATGAGCACCCCTCCCCCCACCCTGCACCCCTGCATATGGCTTGCGCCTATCCCCAACTAGCAGTGTGCCTGTGGCCCCATCTAACTAGGTACTAAAAGTAGTAAATGTGGAGGAGGACACCTCAGTATGGGCCCCCGGTCCCCCCTCCTCCCTGCCAGAACCAAGAATCCCCCAGAATAAAACACACAACTCTATCAAGAAGCTATATTAAAACGAAACAGGGGAAACTGTAAACACCACCTGACCTCCCGTAAATACAATGGTAACGAATCCCACTTCAGAAAGTCCATGATGCCAAGCCCCAACAATCAGTCTCATCCTTGGACCTTCCGATCAGTCGTGCAAACCCTTTCCGGACGGGCTGTCGTCTCCACAGGATAGTCGAAATGCAGAAACAGTTCAGTAAAGTTCCTTCCGAGGCGAGGCAAAGTTGTAAAGTCACTGGGAACTCTGTCGGCATCAACGATGACCCTCATCGACATGAGCTCCCGAAGTCGTTGTCTCTGCAATCGTAGTAAAGGTGTCGGAGAGGGGAAAAACACTGCTTCGTTCCGTAGATAGTTCCCACCAAGAGTATCCGGAAGGGAAGCACCAATTAATCCACACACAGTAGGCAATGATGGTGGGCTTGGCAATCCATAGAGAGCATCGAGTACACTGTCGTCGGCCATCACACTGCCATGAAGCTCCGACACCCCTCGTGGCACAGGGCCCACTGCCGTTACAGGGACCTCCGTGGGTGGTATAGGCCGAACAGGATATTGAAACGGATCAGGGTCCGGTCCCTCATGCCCATGTCCGGGTGTGACCGCAATCATTTTCTGGACAATGGACTCCACATGGAAACGTAGGGCCCCGATAGCTGCCAGTACAGTCCGTATCGACGGTTCAGACTCAGTCCGTCCCACCAAATTTTGTTCCGAGTCTACCATGTTCGCCTCCCCCAGAGGCACCGGTCTTCCCCGGGGGAACCGGCAAATTTGGGACGGACTGTCACGGAGGGAGACCGAGGGCTTACCAAGGCCACAATCCAAGCTCCGGTACCGCAAGCGAAGACTCCGACCCGGCAAACATCGGCGGCGGCAAACCAGGTCTCCGGGTCAGGGACCTCTGCCCACAGCCACAGTCGTGCCTCGTCAACCCTCCATCGATTGTAGACCAGATCAACAACAGCTGTCAAAATCGGGCTAAGAAAGTTCTCCACATCCAAGGACCGGACCCTGTCGATCACCCACGGCTGATGTTATTCAACTGGAACCCGGCTGGGCCAGTACTCGAGTCCCCGGCTCACAAGCTGGTGTAGGCCCCAAACTAAAACTCGACATAACTCCGTCCACCAAGCTGGTAAAAGTCCCAGGATCGCTCCAAAGTACAGCACGGCAGTTCACACGCCCGGAGGTAGGGTGTAAATTCAGGATTTGTAGCAGGATTATCCGGCGGGGGACGGAGGTCGGCGGAGCCGGGAGCCTAAGCGGCCATCTTGGTTGCTAGCGTAGCTCCTCCTCCTAATCAAACATAATTAATATGTGCCTGGTCCGTATGCAACAGAAAGAAAAGGAAGCAAAAAAAAGCAACAATGGTGTCAATGAATTGTAAGCAATGGGTTGGTTACAAGCCCATTACGGTAACACAAGTGTCTCCCAAGTGAGAGCGCATGTGCTAGAGAATGCTCACACGGGCAAGACCTAACAAAATACCTTAGAATGGGCAACTCAGTGTAGTAACCAGCTAAGTGGTTTATAATCCTACAAAATACCAACATTTGACTAGTAGAGCTGCTCAAAGTTGCTAGCTTATTGAAAACCATAAAATGTATGCCTCTCACATTTCTTGATCCGATAACTGCACCTATGTGCTGTCATCACAAACAACATAGAAATACTTCTTACACAGGATCCAAACAAAGACAACACACTTTCAAACATACACCCTACATGGTGTAGCGTGCTACACATGCACGCAAGTGCTGCAGTACCCGAGATAGGTGTAGTAAGCGCCAGTGCTTTAAGGGGGCCGGTACTCACCGGTACTGAGTAACTGCATTTTTCAATTTTCTTCCCTTGAGTACTGGAGCTTCTCCTTGGACAAGGAGAGTACCAGCACGCATAGGGGCCAGGCCTTGACACAGGTGGTGCTCCTCTCAATATCTCGATCCTCAGCAGCACTTTTCACACGACCTGCACTGATTCACCATGCAGTCCTGGGCTGACCTCGCACAAGAGTGTCAAACAGAAACTCTTGTCACCAGGACACAGCAGTCTTGTTGTGCAACTCTGCAAGTCTTGCGGCGGGGTGTGACAGCAGAGTGTTTGGTTTTCCCTTTGATCTTGTACAGGACAGGGGTGTGGGGTATATTCTTCATGGCAGGGCAGCTTTTTAGCATGCCCGTTGTTTTAAATGACTGAAGATCTTTGCTCATCAGCAATTAAAATTAAACACTTTTACTTGAATGTAATTCCCTGCCCTCTCCACCAATGTTATGATTAACCTCAAAGAAAATAAAGGAAACACCATTTTTGAAAAAGCTTTTTACAGAGTGATTTTCCATTTTCGTATGGAAAACCAGACATAACCCAAATGTGACAGGAGACTCCATGGAATGTATGACATTTTCAGACAGTTTTTGATTGTAGCTGAAAATGCCTTTCCATTCTGGGACTTGTAGTTTCCTTTTCACATTTTAAATAAGGATTTTTAAAAATGTCTGCATGCAAAGCTTTGATGGCAAACATCACAGACTGGTTGAACACACATGTCACGTAACATAGAGCCACTTGGGAGCTACCAGGCACATGTCCATGTATTCTTTGGGCGTAAACACTCATCATCTAGAAGACCAAATAACAATGACCATAGTTTAATTTTTTTTTTTAACTGAATAAGGAACCATTTCAGGGCACTGCTCCTGACATAGGATCTATTCATTCATCTAGGCTGGTAGTGACACCATCTATCTCTTGGCATCTGTTTAGATACCGGATAAGATCCATCCTGGCAGAGTATGCAACCTCCACACTAAAGGCACTTCTGATGCCTGAAGTGGAAATATTATGCAGGAGGTGGTTAATGCATGTGCTGAAAAGACCTGAATCCATTCTAATCAAAGGTTGAACTCCCCATAATATTGCCTTGAGGGTCAATGCGCTTGTTGGAAAGCACAGCATGCAACAGACGTGTTTTATGTAGATAGCTCAGCTGGTTACAGTTTTTGTTGCAGAGATCCTTGTATTACCTGCCGGTCACACGTTAAATTCCTTATTATATATCTTAGTGTGTTATGGCCATGCGTCAAGGAGCTGCATGCAAAGGATAAGATGTACATTTGGAACTTTCATTTGTTCTCTCCATTCTTTTGTTATTTTAAGGTTGCTATAAAAGAGGGTTACTTTGGGTTGTAATAAACACTTATTAGTAAATGCTGTGAAAATGTTTATCAGTGTCACTTCCTTATGATTCATGCAGATTTTTTGCATACAAAGCCCTTGAAAGGTCGAAAACCTCGCCCCTCCCCTTGCCCTGCGCCTGCCCACATTAGCTACACCCCCCCCACAGTTCAGCCCTCCTTTTGGTGAGTAACTGTACTTATTTTTTTCCATTTAAAGTACTAGTAAGCGCTCTATAACTGCTGCACTTTGATACAATACACTGTTGAACTGACTGCCCTGTTCAATAGACAGTGTGCTGTACTGTTCTCTGACGTCCAACTGATTGCAAGGCCCAGCAGTCTGTGTACTGACAGAATATAAATATGTCCAGACTTCAAGCAGTAGTGTAGCAAGAATGTGGGGTCATGGCCAGGGCTGCCGACTTTGGAACAGGGAAACTCGAGTCTCAGCATCGACACAATATCCAGTAATTCTGGGTAAATCAAGGGATTACCCCATGCCTAAAATTATGAACGTGACCTTGTGTAATGTAACTGGTAGTCCTGTAAAGAGCTCCAGTTCCTTTGGGTCGAGTGCGCGCTATATAACACTTCAAAACAAGCATTGGCAAAGCCAATATGTCTCGCCTTTGGGACCTTATAAGTATTTAGCTATGCAGTATGCAGCACAATATCCTTGGTGCAACAACATCAACTGTTGCATGGCTAAACACTTATAAGGTCCCAAAGGAGAGACCTATTGGCTATGCCAATGCTTGTTTCTTTTACACAGGTGTGCCCTGGGGCAACAGCAATATTTAACAACTGTGTTAAATATAGATTCAGGACGTGCACAATCCACCTCAAGACTTGTCTTAGATCAAGCCTAAAATAAAAGTAGGAGGCATTAGTGTTGGTCCACGAGATGAGACAAAACCTCTGCATTAAGTGTTCTTCAATGTGACTCTTACTTCACTTTATAAGTGTGTGTGTGTGAGAAATTGTGTGTGTGTGTGAGAAAGTGTGCGTGTGAGAGAAAGTGTGTGAGAGTGTGAAAAAGTGTCTGTGTGTGAGTGTGAGAAAGTGTGTGAGTATGAGTGTGAAAAAGTGTGTGTGTATGTGTGAGAGAGTGTGAAAAAGTGTGTGTGTGTGTGCAAAAGTGTGTGTGTGTGTGTAAGAGTGTGAAAAAGTGTGTGTGTGAGAATGTGAAAAAGTATGGGTGTGAGAGAGAGTGTGAAAATACGTCCCTATACTTCTTCTAAACTGCCGTTCCTGAAAGTTTACTTTTAACCGACCCATCGCTGAGGTGCCTTCTAGCAATCTAGCTCAAGCGTGAGAGGAGAGAACTAAATGAAGAAATGAGGAAATGCTTTTATACTCTCCTTGCCAGGCCGTAGGCCTTGGATAGAAATGCAAATGTGTTAAACATAATGATTTGCAGTTTCTTTGTGAAAATATGTCTGGCAGTAGTTTGGGACGGAAAGATGTACGAAGCATGGAACACAACTCATCAGGTAAACCCGTAGTGAGGTGAATATTACAGTCCGTTTGCTTGTAGTTCAATTGTCGTATAAAAAGGGAGGGAGGGAGGGGGAGTAGGTAGGCAAGCGGCAAAAGTGAAAGTAATCGGTGGATGCTTCGAGGGGAAGAAGGCTTACCATGTAATGCCGGTGTCCTACCCGCATACTAGATCGAGGCTGGCGAGTGGTGTGGGATGTGAGGGAGGGGAAGAAGGGAGGCAAGCGGCAAAAGTGAAAGTGATCAGTGGATTCTTCGAGGGGAAGAAGGCTCACCGTGTAATGCCGATCCTACCCACATACTAGATAGAGGCTGGCGAGTGGTGTGCGATGTGAGGGTGGGAGGGGGGGGGGGAGAAGGGAGACAAGCGGCAAAAGGGAAAGTGATCGCCATGAAGGTGAAAGTGATCGGACAGAGGCAGAGGGGAAAGCACGGGAAATAAAAACAAGCAACTTAATGACCCATGACGGAGGAGACAGATGGCGGCTGCGCGGTGTGCACGCATGCGTGAACGCAAGCGCTTGGCTAGCCAGTAGCACTTTGAAAAACTCACCTACTAAATGTCTTTTCAAGCAGCGCATGCGCACTGGCTCAGCGAGACCTAAAAACAGGATGCCGTTGCATAGAGCAGGCAAGGAAAATGGCCCCCTTAACTGCTGCTGGGACAGTAAAGTACTGCAATTTACATTGTTCAATGGAGCCCCACGGGGCTCTTAGCCCCAGTGCCACTGAACCAACCATACGCTCCTGACTTCAAGGATAGCAGCCTCCTGAGATCCATCAATAAAACAGGCTTTAGAGGCACTGCATGTAAGAGGTCTCCAGCTCCATGACTCCGAGCCCAGCTCTCTCTGGATCACTCTATTTCAGCACTGTACCGCCGAAGCGCCAAAAGTAAATATATCACAATATAGCACCAAAAAACATTTATTTACGTATTTAAAATACGAGAGTGATAGAAAAGCCACTGTAATTGCACCCAGAGGTGAAAGAGGAGTTGATAGGGCGGGTGTACCACAGACAAGTTCAATGTAAAAATGTCTGAGCAAGTGCTGCGTTTTTAACACCCCGCCCTCCCCGTGAAAACAAACATAAACATACTCAAGGGAGATATCAACACAGCAGGGGCCGGTGGCCCTATGCAAACTACTAATGTGGTTGGGAAGAAATACAGAGATTCGAGTAGCTGTTAAACATGCACTTCGAACAGCAGGTGGAAAGAAAGAGAGGGTTTAGGGCAGAGCTTTCCAAACTGTGTGTCCCGACACAGTACTGTTCGCCTGCAAAAGGTGGGTGTGTCACGGGCACTTACCACATAACTGCTACTAATTAAGAGGCATTCCTAGACTTTCTGCTCTATGGGGGCCGGGTGATTCACAACAAAGCCTCATTAAGTAAATAGTCTTTTAAAGACCTGTGAAGTGCTTAGGTGCGGCAGTGTGTGTGCCTGGGAAGCTGGGGTGAGGTGACAGAGGGAGGGAACCAGACAGGAGGGAGACAGACAGGAGAGAGAGAGACAGGGTGACAGGGAGTGAGGTAGGCGGAGAGTGAGGGAGACAGAGAGTGAAGGCGACAGAGGGAGACGGAGGGAGACGGAGGGAGGGAGAGAGAGGGAGACAGAGAAAGATAGAGAGAGGGAAACTGAGAGAGATAGAGAGAGAGAGACGGAGAGAGTGAGAGGGAGACCGAGAGAGAGAGGGGGAGGGAGACCGAGGGAGAGAGGGACGGAGACGTAGAGAGATAGAGGGAGGGAGATGGAGAGAGAGAGGGAGGGAGACAGAGGGAGAGAGGGAGGAAGACAGAGGGAGAGAGGGAGGGAGACACAGAGAGAGACAGAGCGAGAGAGACAGGGAGACAGAGAGAGGGAGGGAGGGAGACAGGCAGAGATAGAGACAGATAGAGAGAGGGACAGACAGACAGATATAGGCAGAGACAGGGGCAGACAGATAGAGGCAGAGACAGACAGAGACAGAGAGAGGGACACAGAGGGGGGGAGACAGGGACAGACAGACAGATAGAGGCAGAGACTGAGACAGATCGAGGCACAGAGCCAGCGAGGGAGAGGGGGGAGACAGAGGGAAACAGAGGGAGAGAGAGAGGGTGACAGAGGGAGGGATACAGAGAGAGAGAGAGGGAAACAGAGGGAGACTGAGGGAGGGGGAGTCAGGGGGAGACAGAGGGAAGGTGAGGAAGACAGGCCGAGGGAGACGGACCGAGGGAGACAGACAGAGGGAGACAGACAGAGGGAGGCAGACAGACAGAAATAGGGAGGGAGACAGACAGAGGGAGGGAGACAGACAGAGGGAGACAGACGAGAGGGAAACAGATAAGAGGGAGACAGAGAAGAGGGAGGGAGACAAGAGGGAGGGAGACAAGAGGGAGGGAGAGAGCGGGTAAGAGAGGGAAGGAGAGGGAGGGAAACAAAGATAGGGAGACAGAGGGAGGGAGAGGGAGGGAGACAGAGAGAGGGAGACAGAGAGAGGGAGACAGAGAGAGGGAGACAGAGAGAGGGAGACAGAGAGAGGGAGACAGAGACAGAGGGAGACAGAGGGAGGGAGTCAGGGGGAGACAGAGGGAAGGAGAGGAAGACAGACAGAGGGAGACAGACAGAGGGAGGCAGACAGAGAGAGGGAGGGAGGGAGACAGAGAGAGGGAAGGAGACAGAGAGAGAGAGGGAGGGAGACAGACAGAGGGAGGGAGACAGACAGAGGGAGGGAGACAGACAGAGGGAGATAGACAAGAGGGAGCATGAAGAGAGGGTGAGAGGGAGAGATAGGGACAGGGACAGACAGAGATAGAGACAGGGACAGACAGAGATAGAGACAGGGACAGATAGTTATAGAGATAGAGACAGGGACATATAGAGATAGAGATAGAGACAGGGACAGGGACAGATTGAGATAGAGATAGAGACAGGGACAGGGACAGACAGACAGATCGAGGCAGGGACAGACAGACAGAGGCGGAGAAGGAGAGGGAGACGGAGGGAGAGAGAGGGAGAGAGAGAGGGAAACAGAAGGAGAGAAAGGGAGAGAGAGAGAGGGAGACATGAAGGGAGAGACAGTGATAGAGGGAGGGAGGCAGATGGCGGGAGATAGAGGGAGGGAGGCAGAGGGAGGGAGAGAGTGGGTGGGATATGGAGGGAGGGAGCCAGAGGGAGTGAGACGGAGGGAGGGAAAGGGAGAGAGAGAGAGGGAGGGAGACAGAGAGAGAGGGAGACAGGGAGAGAGGGAGAGAGAGAGAAGGAGGGAGAGAGAGAGAGAGAGAGGGAGAGAGAGAGAGAGAGAGAGAGAGCGAGAGGGGGAGGGAGACAGATAGAGGGAGGGAGAGATAGAGAGAGGGAAGGAGAAAGAGAGAGAGAAAGATGTGTGTAAGCCGGGTCAGATTCACAATTGCTTTAGTAACCTTCCTGCTTTCTCAAATTTGCTTGAAAATGTACCATTTGCCCACTTTTATTTCAACATTTTCTTCTGGGGGAGAACCCCCCCTTAGGTGGTTCTGGATTGCTCGCTACGCACGCTCGCTACACTGCCTAATGTGTCCCAAAAGGATGCATCTCCAAAAAGTGTGTCACCAACATAAAAAGTTTGGAAAGCTGTGGTTTAGGGCAATCTAGATGCGGCTTATGCCAGAGCTGCTCAAATGCAGGGAGCAAGTTAAACAACGAATGAACCATTTAATCCACTGCTGGAAAATGAACAGGTGGTATTTTAGGGAACAAACAACGGGGCATATTATCAAGAATGGCTTTAAAATTATCGCCACTTTAGCAGCATGAAACTGCCGCTAAAGCGGCGATAATGGGCTTGACAGTATCCCCTTGTGAATTCCCATAGAAGCCCAGGTTCTGGTGTGAACCTGGGCTTCTATGGGAATTGTTCACAACAACAGTGGGTATACAGAGTTCTTCAAAATAAATGAAGGGAAATTCCCAATTTGGAAAAAACTGCCCTCACTCACATACCGAAGTATGTGACATGCTTCATCATAGGGCCTGCTACAAACGCCCTGGTGTAGCCACATCCAGGGCGGAGCATTAGGGAGGGGAAAAAAAATAATACATTTCCACGTTACAAGACGTACAAAACAATACGTAAATACGTACAATGAGTAACATACATAAGTGATACCGTGTATAGAGGAACACCTCGTGGATCAAAAGTGCGACACAAATAAGTGCAGTAAGGACGTGTGTTAAAACTGATTAGGGGTGCCAAAAGAAAGATTTACTTTATTAGAACCAATTATGGTACCCTTATCAGGATTAAAAGAAAAGAAAGGATGGGAAAATGCCTTATTGAGAAAATGAGGTTTCTCAAGGCTTCCCTCCTACCACTGCTCGAGTCAACATGTTTCGACCATAGATTTGTGCCCCGAAAGGTCACCCTGGTCTTCTTCAGGACTGTCGCAGTAGGATCCACCGGTTACCCTCGTCTTAATAAGATCCTTGGGTAGCCCAGCTACGTGTAGGTCACTAGGATCCGTACTCTGCTGGGTCTGTTTCCAAATTAGTGGAGGAAGTATCCCCATATGAATCATGGGAAAACATTCACGAGTTTAAACAAGTCAGAAACTCGAACTGATGGCCGCCCGGGGAGTTTTTTGCCCATGAACACAATCGTTCAGTACGGCAATTACCGCCAAAACATACTCGGGCTCCGAACCACCTACGTGGTGAAGAAGACCAGGGTGACCTTTCGGGGCACAAATCTATGGTCGAAACATGTTGACTCGAGCAGTGGTAGGAGGGAAGCCTTGAGAAACCTCATTTTCTCAATAAGGCATTTTCCCATCCTTTCTTTTCTTTTAATCCTGATAAGGGTACCATAATTGGTTCTAATAAAGTAAATCTTTCTTTTGGCACCCCTAATCAGTTTTAACACACGTCCTTACTGCACTTATTTGTGTCGCACTTTTGATCCACGAGGTGTTCCTCTATACACGGTATCACTTATGTATGTTACTCATTGTACGTATTTACGTATTGTTTTGTACGTCTTGTAACGTGGAAATTTATTATTTTTTCCCCCCTCCCTAATGCTCCGCCCTGGATGTGGCTACACCAGGGCGTTTGTAGCAGGACCTATGATGAAGCATGTCACATACTTCGGTATGTGAGTGAGGGCAGTTTTTTCCAAATTGGGAATTTCCCTTCATTTATTTTGAAGAACTCTGTATACCCACTGTTGTTGTGAACATAGTCCTTTTAGGGGGTCTGGGGTATTGGAGTATAAATAATTTGGCCCTCTCCCCTTTTGTGTGTTTAATACTTCTATGGGAATTCACAAGAGCATATTATCAAGCCCATTATCACCACTTTAGCAGCAGTTTTCTGCTGCTAAAGCGGCGATAATTTTAACGCCGTTCTTGATAATAAGATACTCTGGACCAGCGTTTGGCCACCATCATCTTTCCGTAGTTGTAGTCAGATAGTAGACCAAACTCCCTCACCTGCCCTTCAATATAAATCGGATGACTTCTTGCTCAGGTGGGAGGTCTGCTGAAGTCTCAGTCACATTTTGCTCACGCCCCCACAGCATGCAGCATGGTGCAAACACACTTCATTAATATACTGTCTTGCACTATGAGTGATGTCATTTTTCCTGATTACATGTGATCAGCCTTGACATGGTTGATGTGCCTGCAGTGGCGGCTCATATAAGGAGCTTCAGGGCACAGCCCTGCATTCCGTGAGGCACCACCTACTGCCCCTTGCCATAGCTGCTAATTATTTAACTGAACAGTGCTGTGCAGGTCAACCTTCTCCACCTACTCTCCAGGCTTCTGATGGCAAGAAGAGGATGGGGTCTGAGGCACAATCTACCTACAGAGTACAGAAGAAAAACACAATCTAGCTACATAGTGCTGCTTAAAAACATATACTCTGTAGGTAGGTGCCTGGACTGTGCATGTCTGAGGGGCATAGGTCAACCAATCCCCTCCCACAGGAACAAACCATATATTGAGCAGACATACTGCGCATTCCTCAGGCAGCACAGTATATTTGCTCAAATGTGGATGTCAGAGCACACATCAGGGCATCGCACGAGTCAATGACAAGGCACACAGAGTCAGTAGAGGAAGGGTCCCCAGCACTTTCTCAGCTACTTATGGGGGGGTGTTTCCAGTCCAATCAAGACGCTGGCAGGGGTCTATCCCTTTTAAAACATGGCCTTGCTGCTCCGTCTGGCCCCTCTTTGGCAATCATGGCTTTCTGGCTTTGACGTCTAGCACCAGATTCCTGCTCTCCTGATAGTGAGAACCAATGAGTATGAGCATGTATGTGTGTGAGTAACAGTGAGTGGGAGTCAGTTTGAGTGAGTATGTGTGAGAGAGTGTGTGCCAAAGTGGGTGAGGAGGAAGAGAGTGAATGTGTGAGGGAGTATGAGTGAATGTGTGAGTGACTAAGATTGTGTTTGCGTGTTTTATGATTGTGAGTCTGCTGCTGGCTATGTCATACTCTAATTCTGGGCTTATAGCGGTATGCAAGGTAACATGGTTGTGCTGGGAAATTAGAGATATTTCTTGGCATAAGGAGTGTCACCAATGCAAAATACAGACCCTGACATACCAGAAGTCATTTTTGGTATAGCGGGCACTGTGGAAAAATCCTGTTGTTTGTATACTGGAGGAAATTCTTGGCACGAGGGCACCTGTGGCAAAATGTTGGCGCTGAACATTGGAGGACGTTTTTGGCATAAGGGAGGGCCCCAAGGCAAAATTCAGATCTTGAAAGACTGGAAGTAATACCTAGCATAAGGGAGCAAGTAAGGCAAAATGCTAGTGGTAATTCTTGGACTCAGGGGGTACCCATTACAAATTGCTGGCATTGACACTTAATTCTTAACATACAGGGAACTCTCAAGGCAAATTTTGAAAAAAATGGGGTGAACTTCTAGCACCACCACTTTCAAAGATGACCAACCGCCACAGGTCCTATGACATGTGCAGAAAATGCCTCCCCAAAAAATAAAAACAATGAAGTAGTCTTGGTAATCCTTTTGCAGGCAACTTTGCGCTTGTGGTCCGGAAAAGATTTTAGCTCACTGTGCAACATCCAGTTGATGAAGAGTGCTTCATTAGGACTTACTGGTAATCTTCATTATTACTGGTCCCGTTGTCCTTGTCCCATTCATTACCTGTGGAGATAACCATCTCCCAGACAGAAAAAAAGAACAGTGGAATGCTGGGATCCTAACCCCACCCCCTCCCACTGGTAGTACTTAACCAGTACTCACCCAGCATTACACCTGAGCTACCAAGCCATCTACAGGAAGGCTGGCCATCCGGGAAGAAGGGAGGTGCATAATGAATGGGACGAGGACAACGGGACCAATGGAGATTACCGGTAAGTATTAGGGCATTACCCCCAGGTACCTCCAGTCCTCATACCATTTATTACTTGTCGAGCATACCTAAGCCAGAAACCCGGCCTTCCAATCCCCCAAGCACACCCAGGATGCCACACCAAAAGCAGCATCCTATGCGAAGCAAAGGAAAAATCACCGAAACAACCGGCAATGAGCACACAGCCCAAAAAGCACCCCACCAAGCCTAAGCCTGCGCCACCGAGCATCCTCACAGACTCAGTAGCAGAACCGACAGAGAGCGTGCACAAGCAAGAACTGAAGGAATGCCCTCTAAAGCCAAGAAGAGAAAATAACCAACCCCAAAGAAAGCCGAGGGGAAGCAAGGGAAGACCCCACGGCCTCCGCCCCAACCAGGCACGAAGGACGAAAGGGCCAACCATGGGACAACCCCAACACCACCGGGGTAACCTACCGGAGACAAACCCAAAAAGATGAGAGGGCCAGCCAACAGGGCAAAGGCACAAAACCAAAGGTCCAACCAAGGGCAGGGCCACACCCACCAAAACAGGAAGGGAGGATGCACCGACCAAGAGCCAGCCCCCACCAACCAGACCGACCTGGCCACCAGAGAGCCCAGAGGACACAGCCACCGAAACCCTCAGAGGAGGACCAGACCCAAGGGCAGATACGTCCAGCATCAACCACCAGCACAGCCATAGGACAACCGCCAAAACCGGGAAAAGGAGCCGGAGCCCAGGGACAAGCCAAGAGTCAAAAGGCAACACACCCACAAGAACGCCGGGGACAAAATCTCCCGAACCGAGCCAAACAACGCTATTTGCATTTCTCCTGAGGCGGAAGCCGGGAGGTTGTTGTTTAATTTTAACTGTGTGTAGCCAGATTAAGTGAGCTATCACTAGGGTTTCCTCGCGGATTTATTGCGGCGATTCCCCCCCGTTTTTAAATCATTTTAAAACCCTCCCCTGCACTCTGCTTTATCTCCAGCAGTTTTAATTACTTACTATTTCACTCGCTCTCCCTGCATTCCTAGGGGTTCTCAGCCGAGTTAAGGTGCTGAGCCCCTCGGTCCCGGGCTTCCTGTAGCAGCCATTTTGGCTTGGGAGACTTCCTTCTCTCCACTAGAGGGACAGTACTTAATGATACGGTCATGCCTCCGCGCAGCGGACGCGACCAGCGGACGCGCCAAATCAGCGCCGGAGTCACGCCTGAGTCCAGCCCGTCTGCGCCCATCAGTGACAAGGAGGCGCCAGGGGCCAGGAACGCTGCCCCCCCTCCCCTTCCTGCCATAATGGAACCCCTGTATACCTGTAGCACCTTACGAGCCCTCAAACCCCCTCGCCTTCCTTGCCATCACACCATCACTCCGGAAACGCTCATCACGACTCCCGAGTGCTGCTGGAATAAGACAGCTAACCACCAGCAGACCCCGAATACCGGTAAAAATCTGCCCTCCCCCTTAAGACCAGGTCCTCCTCCTATGTCCACCCACACTGGGTTCCTCATCAATACCCGCTCGCTTGTTAAAAACAATATCACTTTCAAGGAATTCACATCTGAGAAGCAACCCCCGTGGGTCTTTATCACTGAAACCTGGGCCATGGACTCTTCCGAGCCGGACCTAGTAAACGCCATCCCTGAAGGCTATGCATTGGCCAGATTGGATAGAATAGGGTGCGTGGGAGGGGGCGTTGGGATACTTTAGCATAGCTCGATAAAATGTCGTACCTTTTATCTGTCCTCCCCGCACGACCCCTTTCAAGCTATGCATTTTATCTTAAATACTTCCCCTACGGTCTCCTTCTCAGGGATCCTGATCTATAGACCCCTGCCCCAGGTCCGCTTTCTATCTCGAACTCTTAAAAATTCTGGAACCCTACATCGATACCCCTAATTTTACCATCCTCGGGGATTTTAATTTTAATTTAGAAAACCGCAACTCCCCCGACACCGTCCATTTGTTGGATTCCTTAGCCTCCTGCGGTCTGCTGCAACTAGTGGGCAGTCCGACCCACTTAGCTGGGCATATCCTGGATGGGGTATTTTCTAACGACCCCCGGCTCCAGCCTGGAGCCCCCCTCCCCCTGTCTTGGTGTGACCATCTGGCCGTTCCCCTTGATTTGCAACTCCCCTTCCCACTGGACCCCAGCCGGACTGCAGCAAGTAGGATTTGAGGAGGAATTTTAGGAATATAAGCAATGAGACCCTTACTCCCTTTTTATCCAAACGCACGACCCTGCCTATAAAGGATGCCGAAGCTGCGGCTCTCGAGCTCTCTAACACCCTAGCAGAGGCCATCGAATCTCTCGCCCCGGCTCGCCAACACTACTCAGCCAGGAAGCGACCTTCGGCCCCCTGGTTCTCAGACTCCCTCAGGACCCCTAGACAGGGCTGTAGGAGGAAAAGAAAGACTATGGAGATCACACTTGGACCCCATAGAGAAGGACAAACATAAAACCTCCTCAAGGGCTATAAAGCGGCAGTGTTGGCTGAAAAGAAGGCGCACTTTACTAAATTAACTGGTTCTCTTACTTCCCCCAGAGACCTGTTCAATATAGTCAACACTATATCCCTCCTTCAGGCTCCCGACCCTATAATAGCCTCCCAAGAGCTATGCGATCGGATCTCCACCTATTTCCACACTAAAATCTTGGATATTTACACTGAGTTGGAAACCCTCAACCTCAATCTTAACCCCGTGATCCCCCCATCATTCGCCGTAACTCTGGAAAATCAAGCTACCGAGCTCTTCACTTGGCTCACCCATTTTCCCCCTCTCACCCCCGACCATCTCAGTGTGCTCTTGGACAGGCTTAAGTCTGGATCCCCGCTTGATCCCTGTCCTGTAAAAATCTTGAAAGAATGCAGGCAGGTACTTATGCCCCCTCTTGTGGAGGTCATGAATCTAGCTATGTCTGAAGGGGTTTATCCCTCGACGTGGAAAACGGCCATTGTCAAACCCCTTCTGAAAAAGCCCACATTGGACCCGGGGACTTTAAAAAACTTTCGTCCCATCTCTCTTCTCCCTGCCCCCACTAAACTCCTGGAGGCACACCTTAACCACCACTTGAGTGCCTTCCTCGACAGTTCCAGTTCTTTGGACCCCTCTCACCACGGCTTCCGAAGGGCACACAGCACCGAGTCGGCACTCACTGTTGTTGTCGACAGCATTCGGGCCAAGGTTGATAGTGGCCAAACGACTTTACTGGTGCTACTTGACTTAACGGCGGCTTTTGATACCCTCTCTCCTTCTATTCTTGCTAGTCGCCTTAGCAGGATGGGTGTAGATGGCCCGCACTCAGCCTTCTCACATCCTTCCTTGACCAACGGCAGCAGAGGGTAAAGCTTGGCAACTTCATCTCACCAATCAAGCCTGTGAAGTGTGGGGTCTCCCAGGGCTCCTCTTTGAGCCCTACTCTTTTCAACATTTATGTGGCCCCACTCGCCAGGCTTGTAAGGACCTTTGGCCTAGAAGTTCTTTCCTATGCCGACGACACGCAGATCATGGTCTCCATAACACAATCTGTGGATATTACAGATCTTAACTTTAAAAACTGTATGGAGGCGGTCGCTGACTGGATGGTTAAGAACTTCCTTAAATTGAATGGGGAAAAAACCGAGGTCCTCATCTTTGGTGCCAAACATGAGACCTGGTCTATGGACTGGTGGCCCCCTGCCCATGGCATCTGCCCCACGCCCTCCTCCTCCGCCCGTAATTTGGGGGTTATCCTGGACACCACTCTTTCCCTCGAGAAACAGGTCAGCAGGACAGTCTCCCAGTGCTGTGGTGCTCTGAGGATTTTAAGAAAAATCACTCACTACCTCTCCCTAGAAGCCCGCAAACAGGTCGCAGTGGCCCTTATAGCCTCCAGGCTGGACTACTGCAATGCACTTTACCTAGGCATTAACATCGGCTTGGTCCATCGCCTACAAATTGTGCAAAATGCAGCGGCCCGGTTTGTCATGGATGCCCGAAACACTCTTCGGGTTCGGCCATCAGGAAGAACCTGCATTGGCTCCCCATGCAGGCTGGGATAAACTTCAAGGCCCTCTGCCTTACGCACTGTGCCTTGAATGGCACTGGGCCCGAAGACATTCGGTCACTTGTGTCCCCCTATGTCCCGGGCAGAGCACTTCGCTCCTCCAATAAAAATCTGCTCGTTGTTCCTCGAGTCTCCAAGGCCAGATGGGGCGGAAGGGCCTTCCGAGCTCTCGCCCCCAGACTCTGGAACACCCTCCCTGATGACCTTAAGGGGCTTGCCTCCCATACCCTTTTTCGCAAAGCACTTAAGACCTGGCTCTTTCAGGAAGCTTATCAATAACCCGCTCCCACTCTTCCTCTGACCAAACAGTTTTACCATCCTAAGCGCCTTGATGCCTTCGGGTTTAGTTGCGCTCTACAAATTTATTTTCATTTCATTTCAACAACGGCCTTGCCGCAGCCAGAAGAAAGCAGGCCGGAGTACCCAAAAAGAAAACCAGCAGCCGAAAGACCGCCCAGGAGTACCAGGCAGCCAGAAACACCCCCAACTGGACAGGAAAGGCAGAGGACAATCAGACGACCAACCAGCCCAGAGAACAAAGGACCACACCAAGGCACCACCCGAAGCGAGCCCCAGCACCAGCTGCATAAAGGCCAAGACCAAACACCACGACTGCACCAGAGCAGACGGAGGCACAGACAACCACCGCTCCCGGAGGAAAAATGGCAGGAAACAAGGACCAAGCCAGGAAAATAGGAACAGGAGAGACAAACAGGGTGGCCCACAGCCCAACCCTGCAGACACCCCCACAAGTCCCGAGAAGCCAGTGCACCGAACCACAGACAAGCCAGTAAAGACAGGAGGCCACCAATATGGCACCCCCACAGGCCTAGAAGGAGCGGGACAGGGCCAACCCCGAAACCCCCAACCACCTAGGGGAGAGAGAAAGCTGCTGGAACCAGCCACTACCAGGCTACCGAGCAACAGAAAATGGAATGGAAGACAATTAGCCTACACTGGCGCACCAATGCTGCGGCCCAGTCCCCACCCGGCGAACGCAGGAGCAGAGGAGATGCCAAAAGCAAAGGGCAAGGAGGCTGTACCGGTTCATAGTCTGGTCCAGAACCACCGGACAACCAGAGGGCCCCAAAGACCCACCCCAAGCAAGGAGCCACTCAACCAGGGAAAAGGGAAGCCAGAAAGGTACACTCACAGAAACCCAAAAGGTGACCACCAGCACCAGGCCCCAAGGATGGAGCCAGACACCCCCGGAGGACAGCCACACCCCCACGCAACCAGGAGACAAGGGCAGATAAGCGTCGGCAACCCAACTTGCCCTGGACCCTAAGGGCCCAACAAGGGGACAGCGAGGCCACAAAAAACACAAGCAGAGCCAAGGCCCCATAACCAGAAAGGAAGACCCGCTGCGACACCAGAACCAAGGAAGAACAAACCCACAGGGCACAGAAGCACTTAAGCAACTAAGGTGTAGTGTAGTTCCTATATTCCCAATAGGCTCTGCGCATTGGAATAACATAAACGATAGTTTAGACGTAGGACTTAGGTCGACTAGGTCTCTTTTGAATATGTTAGACTTAATTATGAATGCCAGCTAGCTCAGAGGTCACTAGAAACTTTCTCGAGTACACAAGAAGGGATTAGTTTCTGAGTGTGGAGAAGTGTGGCTCAGGGGTTAGAGGCAGCAGACCCGGAAGCTGAGATCGGTCCTGGACCAGGGTTCAATTCCCCGCCTCGGCGGGTCTTGGGCTAAAAATTCCACAGACTCGATAATTCTCGCCCCGGAGCCTCCTCGACTCACGGGTTCACACTCTGCGACTCTGGGCAATAGCTTGCTTAATCTCCACAACGGCCCCTCGCGGCGGGATGCCTGACTTTCACCTTGTGGATACCCTGCTATCTCACAGGGGAATACCAGGAAGGGTTCCCTAAGCAAGCGCCGGGAAACCCACTGCGGGTAGCTGTGCTCTATATAAGCTCAACTACATTTACATTTACATTTACAACCGCATAAACATGACAACTTTGCTCCCTCCAGAATAAGGAGTATACCTCCAGAGTCACGGAAACAATAGATAACTATTTTACTCAGTCAATTGTGCATGCTTAGTTTCACCAGAAGCGCAGAGAAATAGAGAGACGGGCGTTTTTCAATAAAAGAGGTTATGAACAGTCTTCTTTCTCATGCAAGAGAAGTGAGTTGCCACAATTGCAATACTTGTTATAAAGTAAAGTGCGTACAGTAAAAGGAGTATTATGACATAATACTGTAAAAGCATGGTATGGTTTCTAAGCCATACTGTGTTTAAAATAGATAAAATATATACATAGATAAAATCATGACTAAACGTACTCAACTGGTGCTTCTAAGATACGCCTACCCCGGTGTACCTAACCTAAGCCTAGTACGTGGGAAGGAGTAAGTGAACTGCAGTTTAAGTTAAGATAGTTTCTGCCAAGAATCTGAATCAAGAATTCTCTAAGGGTCTAACAGCTCAGTACCTTGTTTATAGAATGAAGGAGGTCTTGTATCTCTCTCTCAGGACTCTATCTCCCAGCAACCCGCAAGGGTGACAGGGAAACACTGGAGCTGGATTTCTCGGTAGGAGAAAAGACAGCGTCTCTCTCAGTGCGTCAATGGGAGGGTCGGCTTCCTTCGGCACTCGCTACAGCAGGGCGTCGGGCAAGTAGATAGCTGATCTGCTCCAAACCACCGTGTGTTTTGCTAGGGCAGATGCTGGTATATTTATACCTGGAAGGTGCCGAGTTTGACGTAAGGTTGGACATAAGACGTCACTAAGAACTTGCAGTTCTTTCAGGACTCCAGGAGTTCTAGGACAAATCAATACAGAAGCAGGGGGAATTCCCGGGCTGCTGGAGGCTTGGTTTGTTTAAGAACGCGTTGTGCTTTCTAGGAGTCTATGGGAGTAGCCTTGCCGTATTTGGACTGCATTGGCTATGACTTAATATGGGTATGATTCTTATGCCTTTATCAGGATATGATTTGATATAACCACATAAAGGCATTAATCGGGAATATTTAAATAGGGTCCTAGATACGTTTACAACAAAGGGAGCAGACACCTGTAGAGGGACTCGGCAGAACGGGACTCAAGCAGAAACAGCAACAGCAGGGCCCACCAGAAGCCCAGGCTGAGCAGGTACCAGAGACACCAGAGAAGGCAGGCAGGAACCCCAAAGGACCAAACCCAAAAGGCAAGATCAGGCCCAAAGCTGAAAAAAACCAAGACCCAGCCACCATCGCAGGGACCAAAACCCCAGCCACAGTGACACCAGAGACCCAGCAACCAGAGACTCAGACGCAGAAGACAGACAACAAAAAGACGACCCAGGGGTCAGGACTGGACACCTCTACCCTGGAGAGAACATGAGGCAAATGAGCCAGCCAACACCAAACAAGAAGGCGTAGGTGACCCACACACTCCCCAGGCAAAAAGCAAGGCAGAGAGGAGACAGAGCACAGAAGGCACAAAGAACCCAGGCACCACTGACAAAGTACCCAGGCCAAGGCAGGGAGAACGAAACTGAAAGTGGACCGGCAGTCACCAACACGCACTGGCAGCCCCGACAGAGCCCCCCCATAGCCAGCCCAGGCGCAAACACCAGCCAAAGTACCTGGGCACACAGCAGAAAAAAACAAGAGAAAACTGCTCTGCGGTACTCACCATGGGGCATTAAAACGCAGTAGGAACCAAAACAAATGCCCCCCGGACACACAGGCACGCCCACCAAGAATGGCACAGCAGGACAAACACTGCCAGAACCGCTCCGAAACACCTGGAAGTGGAGCACCCCTAACACACCACCGACCTGCAAGCAGCCACAGCGACTGCCCATCGTGCCAGGACTGACCCAGCGAGCAATGGAGAGGCGGGCCAATCGAGAGGCCACCCACAAGCCGGGAGCAGGTTCCAGAGCAGCACAGAACACCCGATTGCAAAGCGACTTTCACCTGGTCCGGCCTTAGGAAGTCACACAGCCAGGACCTGGAATTCCACAGAAGCCTTGGCGCACCAGCTGCAAAGGGCCGGCATCCAACCACCGTGCATCCAGGAAAGCCCAGCAGGCCGGCAGGCACAATCAAGCCGTCAAGGAAAGCTCAGCAGACCGACAGCCCCATGAGACACCACTCCCGCCCGGCAGGAGCAGCAACAGCAGTTCACGTCCCATTCTGTTGGCAGACAGAAAAAAAGAACAGGTGGAATGCTAGGTGAGTACTGGTCTAAGTACTACCAGTGGGAGGTGGTGGGGTTACTATCCCAGAATTCCACTGTTCTTGTTTTAGGTCGAGACTAGAGTCAGTGCACTTGCGCTGGTCTGCGAGACATGCTGTATTGCAGTATGTACTTGTAGCCCCATCCAATCTCTTCTTACATTGGTAATTGTCCTTCATAAATGCTGGCTTCTGACTGATTAATAGCCTTGTTAGTCCCTCCTTAGTACTGCCTTGTTTCATTTGTAACCTCCCATGAGGACTGGCCCTTTTACTTCAGTTGTTACACGTATGCTTTAATTAGAGCCTGGGGACTGTCGGAGGCGCTAGGGGGCGCACAGCGGAATGGCTGTGTAATCCACAGCTCCGCTGGACGACCGAAAACGACATGGTCTGTCCCTGCTTCAGACCCCACCGTTCCGCCTACTAATCCGATCTTCGAATGTGGGAAGGTGCCGAGCTACAGCGGACTGAAGATGAAATAACTACTCGCAGGCGAAGAGGTGAAAAACAACGGTAAACTTGGTGCGGGACGGCGCAGCGGGCAAGATGGCGGAGTGCGGGAGAGCCGACCCGATCACGTCCGTGACGGCTGTGTGAGTAATGCGGAGATCGCGACCGAAGTGTAGGCTGGAGGAGACAAGACACGAGTGCAGCTGCATCGGACTGACATTTCCCGCACACTGGAACGCAGGTAACAATCTGCTCTGAGTCCGCTGAGCCCGGCCGTGCAAAAAGTGAAATGGCGGCGCCCACAGGGCTGAAGCTCGGCAAATGTATTTCTCGGTGCCGAGTGATGCAGGAGGCATGAGGTATCAATCGTTGCGGCGCCTTACATGCTTATTTCAACAATTAGCGGCAATTGCACTATCGTTGGATATATTCTTAAGATTTCGGCTGCCTCAGAACAAACAAACTGTACACTGCAGAATGCTGACAAACAAACAAAAAAACGGTGCGAAACTGCAGGCTATCTTCGCGCTTGAGGCTGTGTTCCCAAGACCATGTAGCGACTGAGAGGAGGATCGGGGTCATAGTCTGCCTTCGCTCCGTGACAAGCTCCGCTACTAGGGGCGACACAGCCCCCCCGTCTCCCATTGGGCTGTATAGGGGTGACTTCTATGCCTCCTCCCAAGACCTGACAACCACGGAGATAACGTGCCCCCCCTGGACACGGGACAGGGGGCACGGGGTGTTGCAGACACGCCTGATCCATATAGGTCGGAGTACCTGGTTTACTCACGCACACAAGGTCCTTCACCATCGGGGACAAAACGGCGACAGCTGCAAGAACCACCAGGGCATCGGGCCTCGCGACGAAGGCAACTACCCCACGAGCAGTGGCGATGGGGAAGCCGGATAAACAACAACAGAAACTATCCTTTGACAACAAGAAAGCAACCAAACCCTCGGAGAACATGGCGGACAACGATGGAGCAGCGGATCCGGCGCCAAGCAGCAACATGGAAAAAATATTATTGGCTATTCAGGCGAATTTACAAGACATTAACGGCAAGCTGGATAACCTGACATGCAAAATGGATGGCATGGCTGCAAGGCAAGAGAAACACGGAGAACGACTGGACAAAGCCAAAACACGCCCATCAGCTGTAGAAGATGAATCACGCACAACGACCACCAAATGCACTGGCATGGAACGCATCCTAGAGGTGATTAATGCGAAGGAAGAGGAGTTGGAAGCGCACTTGAGGCGCAATAATGTGCGCATTACAGGCCTACCGGAGACGACCAACACCGGGCGTATGGAACTATATGTGGAAAACCTGTGTAAGGATCTTTTCGGAGCAGAAGCGTTCGCACTAGTTTTCATTGTAGAACGTGCACACAGATCCCTGGCACATCGTCCACCACCTGGAGCGACGCCGAGGCTAATAGTGGCGAGGATATTGAATTATCGCGACAGAGATACCATCCTACGACTTGCACGTGAAAAGGGGAAAATCACACACCAAGGTAATTCCCTGGAATTCTATCCGGACCATACCGTCGCAGTGCAACAAGCTAGGAAGGAATTCACGTCCGTCAAGGCCAAACTCATGGATCTTAACATCAGTTATTCCATGCTGTACCCGGCCAGGCTACGCGTAACATGGAACGACAAGGCGGTGCTATTACCCTCACCTAAAGCAGCACAAGAATTCGTCAAAAAAGTTATGCAAGAACGAAGGACCAAGGATCGTGAGGAACAGCACCGAGACTCGGACTAACTGTGCCGGTAAGAACCACCAGAGATTTGCGGTAAGACTCTTCATATTTGCAGGTTGGCTGGGCGCTATCCTGGTGACTGTCATTGGCAGTAGACTATGGTTTGTTGCGTAAAAAAGGGTGTGACGAACTAACTGCTGCAGCGAACATTGCATGACCTGGGCAGCTACCTGATTCATCTCCTGGACTTAAGAAAGTGTATATCTAGATAAACTTGGGGTGTCTGACGGGAGGCCGAATCACACAATATTTACACACCTAAAATTGCTCTTGGCGGTCACAAACATTGGTGCCCCGGCGCGCTGTTCTAGGAATTATCGTTAGCCTCTTTATTGAACTGTGAGGTACTGTGGAATGGTTGAGGGCACGTTTTCCTTCCGGTCACGAGCACACCCTGATCGCGCCTTAACTATGGGTTATCGAGGGCGCAGTCCCCTGACTGACTAGGGCTACAGAAATATGCTGTACAATACCATGATTTAACTCATGCACATGTGTGTACCTGACAATATAGGCTGATATATATATGTTGTGAGATTAGCCCGAAGGGAGAGGTGTGCTGATTAACACTGTCGCTGGAGAGCAGCCCCAATTTTGCTTATCACACTACTGTATATGTGACATGGACTACATGAATGCTCTTGTACGTGATTACAGTCCATGCTAAAGTTTATGCTGGCAAGGTGGGGAATTGCGGGCGAACAGACACTCCAAACATGTATGTGAAATCTGTTTAGGGTGTCGTCCACACC
This sequence comes from Lissotriton helveticus, assembly GCF_964261635.1. Taxonomy (NCBI): domain Eukaryota; kingdom Metazoa; phylum Chordata; class Amphibia; order Caudata; family Salamandridae; genus Lissotriton; species Lissotriton helveticus. The sequence continues at coordinate 1,472,826,719 of NC_136068.1, read as the reverse complement.
CGATATGTTGGGTGTAGAGTTGTGCCCCAAGCGGTCCTCCACAAGGGTAATACCCAACACAAGTTCTATTGTATGAGTAATAGGTTGAATTGTTCTAGTTTGGAGGGTATGTCTTCAATGGGTATATGGCTTCGGCAGGTTTGGGTTGCTGGAGTGGGTGGGATGGGAGGGAACGAGGGTTTTGTTTATATAGAGAGACCAAAAGATTTGAGACATGTCATGATACTATGTCACTTGTGGCATGGGACTGATAAATCTGAAATATGTAATTGCATTGCGATGGGTTCTGATTTCAGCTCTGATTATTGTTTGATTCTGGATAGTTCGCTACGGCCTTATCGATGACTCAGGGCACTGGACATAGGAATTTGGAAGCGGATTTATAGAGCGCGTAGCTACCCTGGGGCGTCCCAGCGCTGTTGATCGACCTATGTATCCAGAGGGGGAGGAAAACTAAGGGAAGAGCCATGTTTTGAGTTGTCTACGGAAGGCCAGTAGATTGGATTCTCTACGGATGGAAATTGGCAGGGAGTTCCATAATTTTGGGGCGTTGTATGAGAACAATCTTCCTCCAGAACGGGTCTTGTGGATTCTGGGGGTGCTGGCCAGGGAGAGGGCGTCTGATCTCAGTTGCCTATTGGACTGATGGGGTTTGACGAGAGTCCTCAGGACCGGTGGGCCTCTGCCGTGCATTATCTTGTGTGAGATGCAAAGGGTCTTAAAGATAATCCTTTGTTGCACTGGAAGCCAGTGCAGGCATTTGAGGGCTGGTTTTGCTGAGCATTTTGACTCGGTCCCTGTTAAGATTCTGGCTGCCGCATTTTGGGCACATTGTAGTCTATCAATGACCGAGGCGGGGGCTCCCAAGTAGAGGGCGTTCCCATAGTCCAATCTGGAGTTTACTAGGCCCTGCATGAGCAGCTTCCTAGATTGGAAGGGGATTAGATGGAGGACCTTCCTCGCTGTTTTGATGAGGCCAATGCATGTACCTGCAGTTTTCCTGGCCTGAGATTTGAAGTTAAGGTCTTGGTCTAGCCAGATACCAAGACTCTTGACTTCTGCTTTGGGGGTGGGAGGAGGGCCCATGCAGTCTGGCCATTTGAGGGATGGCGGTAGGTTGCGGGGGTTACCCAGGAAGAGGATCTCGGACTTCTCCCCGTTCAGTTTCAGGCGTGAATCGCACATCCACTGGAAGATGTTTTCCAGGCAGGAAGGTTTGAAAACCGAAATGCATAGGGTGTGATACCATTGGGAATACTTGAAGGACTCGTAATTCTGAATTGTTCATGTTTAAGCCTGGATGGGCAATCATGGAATAAACAAAAAGCATAAAATTGAAGAATTTTGTATCTTTTGACGTGAAGGATAAACTTTTGAAAAAATTGAATAAAATGGACAAATATTGAAGAAAACTATGGTTGATGGTGATTAATTTACATACCAAAGTGCATACGGCTGTGCAACTCGAGCTGGCCCGCAAACAGCAGGTCACAAATTTCTCATGTGTTCATGTCAGAGTGTCAAAGGAACGGGGCACGAAATTCGAGTGCTGCACGCCAAACTGGATAAAACTAATAGAACTTACCACTAAATGAGAAAACATAATGGGTGTGCTTCAGGACTACATTTACAGTGCGTTGCATAAAGCCGTTTCAACCCGTGAACAGCACCCCGCCGAATAAAATTGAAGAAAAGCAAAAGAGCGTAATATGTTCACGTCAAAAGAAGTCCAACAAACTTTCCGTCACGGAGGACTCATAGATCATAGGCATTAATTCGGAGGCATTAACATGTCATTGACATCGAAGGACAGTTTCTTTTGCACTATTGTGTCATCTTAAACGTTAACGAATGTTTGATTAGCTACCATGTATATATGCACAAGTCAAATGTTGATTTAGTAGTGAACACTTTAAGGGATACAGGGGTTGGTGATTGAGAGGGGGAGGAGTCATGAGGACACGTAATATTGGATCAATCATTGGTATACAGGTGGGGTGGGGCACGCTAGTTTAAAAATCGGGCCTTAAACACGAAGCGCAAACAAATGGAGGGTTCACGCGTAGGTGAAGCAAGAGGAATGAGATGGTGATATCAGGTATGCACGGAGTTTAGGATAAATATTTGATTGAGGCTGAGGAAAAGGATCGGGTGGTTTATAATTCATGGGTAACTGGGAGGTTCGAGTTCATTGATAGTTTTTGTTTAACTGGGTTCGCACGTGAATGCACTGTTTATTTTTGGAACAAAAGGTTGAAGTAAATGCACGTAGGAATGGAGGATTTAAAGCACTGTGACTATATTTTTTGGGGAATCAGGGATGCGAAAGTAACGGTTGTCGTTATTTAGGATTAAGATGTTTTGTTTTAAGATTATGTTGTGTCGAGTTCACTTATGGTAGAAATGAGGGTATAAACAGGAGTGTATATAATTTACATGATGTCTAGTGCACATAGTTTATATGATTCTTACAAAAAGGTAATGCTTAATAGACGTGACTGAAAATATTCTTTTTTTAAAATCACAGATACCCCCGACGAAGGTTTGAAAACCGAAATGCATAGGGTGTGATACCATTGGGAATACTTGAAGGACTCGTAATTCTGAATTGTTCATGTTTAAGCCTGGATGGGCAATCATGGAATAAACAAAAAGCATAAAATTGAAGAATTTTGTATCTTTTGACGTGAAGGATAAACTTTTGAAAAAATGGAATAAAATGGACAAATATTGAAGAAAACTATGGTTGATGGTGATTAATTTACATACCAAAGTGCATACGGCTGTGCAACTCGAGCTGGCCCGCAAACAGCGGGTCACAAATTTCTCATGTGTTCCAGGCAGGCTGCCAGGTTGTCTAGGCATTTGTTAGATTGGTTGATGGACACCACTAGTTGTGTATCATCGGCATACATAACTGTTTTTATGCCGAATGGTGATGTGATGTCTTCTAGCGGGGACATGTATACGTTAAAAAGTGTGGGGCTCAGGGATGAGCCCTGGGGGACCCCACACTGAAGTGGGAGTGCTTTTGATTGGACCGTGCCGTCAGACACTTGGAATGTTCTCCCTTCCGGGAAGGACTTGATCCAGGACAGGGCAGTACCAGACACACCTACCATGCTGAGCCGATGGATAAGGATCGCATGGTCTACTGTGTCGAAGGCGGCACTCAGATTGAGGAGGATCACTGCCACTGATCCCCCTCGATCTATGATGGTTCTTGCCTCCTCGACCACGGCAAGTAGGGCAGTGTCTGTTCCCTGACCTGGTCTGAACCCCGTCTGAGAGGGGCGCAGAAGTTTGTTGGACTCCAGGAAGAGAGACAGTTGGTGGTTGACGATGCGCTCGGCCACCTTGCTGATGGCGGGGAGGAGGGAGATGGGTCTGAAGTTTGATGGATCCAGGGGGTCAAGGTGAGGTTTTTTTAAAAGTGCCCTGACTGTGGCTTTTTTCCAGTTGTATGGGACTATGCCCAGTGCTAGTGAGGTGTTGATGAGACTGGTGACGGGAGGAACAATCGTAGGAGCGACCAGTTTAAGTTTACTCATAGGGGCTGGGTCAGATGGAGCCGCACTCTTGACTGATTGCAGAGTGGACAAGCAAAGTTCGATGGTAATCTGACCGAAGGATTGGAGGCAAGGGGCGTTTGACCCGGGGAGGGGGGTGGTGGGAGGCATGGGGGGGATGGGTGGGGGGAGTGAATTAAGAATGTTAAGAATTTTTGTGGAGAAAAACTCAGCTAGCTGATTGCATCTCGTGCCGGACGGATCTGGCATGGGGGGGGGACTGGGGTTTTGGTCAGGAGGCGTACTATGTGGTACGTTTCTTTGGCCGAGTTGGCAGCAGCTAAGATTTTTTTCTCGAAAAAGGATGCCTGGGTATTTTTTATACTTGTTTTATATTGTCTATACAGGTAGAACACACCTAAACTTCCTCACGTGGAATATTAGGGGCTTCACTCAACCAAAGAAAATCAGGCAGGTATTTGCCTATTTAAACAGATAGGACATAGATGTAGCCATATTGCAGGAAACTCACATTGCACCTAACACACATCAACATATAGGTAAACGGTGGGCGGAATCGTCTTATAAGGCTTCCTATTCCTATTATTCGAGGGGTGTACTCACACTGGTCCGCAAAGGGGTAAACTTCACATCACATCGAATTATACATGACCCCAATGGTAGATATGTGATAGTATCCGGCACATTGCGTGGGCAGCACATAACACTCCTCAATGTCTATGGTCCGAATATAGATGCGCCAGAGTTTTTTCAAGAACTATGGAGACACTTGCAAACATTTACAAACACGCATATCATATGTGGGGGAGACTGGAACGTGACTATGGTGGACGGGCTGGACCGATCCCCCAACTCCTCAGAACAGCATAAACAAGCAAGGACGATGCTAGGACATATGCTAAAGGATCTGTCATTAGCTGACATCTGGAGGCATCGACATGCTAACACACCAGGTGCCACCCACATCTCAGCGATGCACAGTAGTTGGTCACGCCTAGACTACTGGCTAGGCACGGATAGTATTGCTTTATGGACACAGGGAGTGCAGGTCCTGCCGCGCACGTTGTCAGATCACAATCCTGTCTTACTACAACTCATGCTACCACATTACGCACCACCCCTGTTTCAATGGAGGTTCAATTCCCAAGCCCTCTCTGATACTGTTTATGCAGACACAATAAAAAAGGCAATCAAGGAATATTTCCAAAGAAACTCACCAGTGACTGAAGACCCAAGCCTCTTATGGGAAGCCTTCAAAGCCACAATAAGGGGCGTATGCATAGGCACTACTATAGGTATCTTACAAGACATTAGACGTCAGATTAAGCGCTGCGAAACACGTATGAAGGAAATAGAACTGGCCTTTGAGGTCACACAGGATATCGCACTATTAGTAGAACTACGCCAATTACACACTGAACATCAAACATTTGTGGACGATGAAATAAGATACCTAGATCGGAAGCACACTGCTAGAGCCTTTGGGGAAGGGGGCAGGCCAGGGGGGACTCTGGCAAGGAAAATATGCGATGGAAAGAGTCACACGGCCATATTACGCGTTAAATCGAAAGATGGGGAACCGCAAACACAATCCGCAGACATTCTAAATAGCTTTGTTGACACCTTTGGTACACTTTACAGATCACAACCAATAGCGTCGACAGACGAGATTCTTAAATATCTGGAGGATGTAGCAATAGGCTGGTTGTCGGATGACCAGAGAGAACATCTAGCGATGCCCATCACAGTGGAGGAGGTGACTGAAGTGATTAAATCACTTCCCAACGGCAAAGCGCCTGGTCCCGATGGGTACACTAGTGAATTCTATAAACACTTTTCCGATATTCTTGCGCCTTACATGGTAGACATGTTTGGTACATCTTTCGAACAGACCATGCTCCCACCCACACTCCGCGAAGCGACGATCATCGCACTTTTAAAACCCTCCAAGGACCCGGAGGAGTGTGACTCCTATAGACCACTATCGCTCATTAATGTGGATTCAAAAATACTCGCGAAATTACTGGCGGTTCATCTATCCCCACTGATGACACACTTGGTCCTTCCAGATCAGACTGGATTCATCCCCACAAGATCGACGTCCCACAATACAAGGTCCTTGTTTGCCCTGTCCCACTACCTTCAAGCATCCGTAAAAGCCGAGGCGGTCATGATCGATGCCGCCAAGGCGTTTGGCTCCATTGAGTGGAATTACATGATTACTATATTGAACAGAATGGGATTTCCCAGGCGCTTTGTCCAGTGGGTTTCACTGCTATACACCAAACCGTGTGCTAGGGTCCGAATAAACGGCTACGTATCTGAGCTCTTTAACGTGGAACGCGGCACCAGACAAGGTTGCCCTCTGTCACCATTACTTTTCGCGCTAGCGCTAGAACCTTTGGCCTGCATAGTGCGGCAAAATTACAAACAATCCGCTCTAAGGTTCAACTCGAGACCACTGCATATATCGCTGTATGCAGACGATATGTTGCTTTACGTGCGCGATCCCACCACACATCTGAACAGTCTACTGAGAGAATACATCAAATTTGGTGGTCATTCAGGACTGGCAATCAACTGGACCAAGTCTTTTATCATCCCTCTAACGGATACCACCACTCCCTTTGACACTGACTTCCCACTGGAATGGCAGCAAGATCCCATTCGATACCTAGGTGTAATGTACCATAGGGATCCAGAGGAGGTAAACTATGGGGCAGCAATATCCAAGCTAGAAGACAAAGTGCAACGCTGGATCCACTTGCCACTATCCTTGGCGGATCGTATATCGATCGTGAAAATGAATATCTTACCCAAACTGTTGTACCTCTTTAACAACATTCCCATCACACCTCCTGGTGAGATTTTTCGCCGCGTAAAATCACTGGTCCTGAAACTAATCTGGGCGGGCAAACAGGCCCGCATAGATCTTCAGACTATGACTCTTCCGTATATACGTGGAGGATTCAGGGTGCCGGATATTCTCCTATATTATTTATGCGCCCAAGCACAGTATGCAGCTTACTGGTACCATGAGATACCATACCTCGCCCACACAGCTATTGAAGGGGGAGACGCAGATCCTATTCCTTTAACAGCAGTCATATCACATGCCAGACAACCGCTACATGCGAAAGACATCAACACCATAGACACCACAGTGAAAGCCTGGCGTAAACTTGGTCAATTGGCACACAAGCTCCCGTTGTATGCGCCATCGATGCCATTGCACCACCATCAGGCGTTGTCAGTCACAGGCGAAAGGGTGGGTATGTCCCTCCTACAGAAAGCTGGCATAGACAAAATGGGGGATTTGTTTCAAGAGGGCGCTTGTTTGGACATCGAACACCTAACGTATATTCAGAACAAGACCCCTCTGTTCCGTTTCACATACTATAGATTAACACGCGCGTTGAAAGAACATTATCCCACATTCCCCAAAGAACCAGACAGCTTAACCTCACTACAGCTGATTATCACAACACAGGATTTATCGCACTTAGTATCGAGGCTATACACAACAGCACAGGCTGAGATGGCGCATACCGCCGATAAGGCTAGGACACGATGGGACATGGCACTGGTGGATCCGTTAACAGATGTAGAATGGCAACAGACATGCACACTGACACAAATACTCACCCCTAATGGAAACTTAAGAATCATACACTATGAATTCATTCACCAGGCGTACTATACACCTGCAAAAATGCTTAAGTTCGGACTTCAAGGCGACGATAGATGCAAAAGATGTGACGAGAAGGTGCAGACTTTACACATCTGGCATGGTCCTGCTCTAAGATACGAGAATACTGGGTGGACATCACTAACACGCTCACTATTATGCTAGAGGCGGAAGTGGAATGCACGATCAAAACATGCCTACTTGGTATTGTACCACAACTCAAAGCCACCAAACGTAAATTCTGTGTGATATCTTTGTTACTGGCCAAACGACAGATTGCGCAATGCTGGCACAGTAGGAGAGTGCCCAAGAAGTCTACATGGCTCCATGACATGTCCGGTTGTCGAGATAAGTTAATGACCTACGAGGAAAACCTCCCTGCAAGATCTAGGCCCAAGAATTTTTGGGGTTACTTAACAGACTATATGAACTCACTGAACACGGACACAGATGTGTGATCTATCCCCCCGTGCAGTAATGTGGAGGAAAACATCATGTAAAGGTCGAGTCTCTCTACTTGATTGTAATGTGGGGGGAATCGAACTGATTGCAATGTTACCAGGTCCCTAATATGATAGTCTCCATTTCAGGTCTCTAAGTTGAGTTATTTCTCTACTGTTTGCTACCCACAAAATTACAAAATGTAAGACTCAAGGTAATGCGTTACACCACAAGGCCTAAAGTGGTTGGATGAGGGGCGGTATAAATTGACATGCTGATAATGTTGTTTTTTGCTGCTTATGATCTCATCGTTAATACGTTGCAGCCGGCCCCCGGGTTGGAGGCTTCTGGCTGTGTATAAATAACTAATGATAATAAAGGTCTTACAAAAAAAAAAAAAAAATTAGAGCCTGGGAGCACTATTTTCTTAATTGGCTTTCTTCCTGCCTGCTGCAGGCAGGACACGCTTGCTCTCTCTCACAACGCTTTTTTAAAATTTAAGCAGCACGGCCGCCTCAGATGGGATAAAGAAGGACATGCTTTTCTTTAACCTAAACATGGGCGCGCTTGTTTTCTTTCTTTCTTTATTTTATTTTGACAGGTTTGTATAGCGCGAAGAAGACCCTTACGGGTATCAGAGCACTTTACAGTGCAGATATATATCGACATAAAAATTTAAAAATACAATGAATTAGGTGAATACAGTAATGGTAAACATTAGAGGACAGCACATATTTACAAGAGAGTATAAATGATTCAGGTGAATTTGGCCAGGAGAATCGATTTAACTTCTTTTTAAAAAAAAGCTGCGGATGGATTAAGTTTCATTTCTGGGGGCAAGGCATTCCAAATCCAAGAGTCATTCCTGAGAAGGAACGGTAGTATGTTTTTTTCTTGGAGAAACGTTGTGGTTTAAGTAGAAGATTGTTAGAGCTCCTAGTAGATCTGTTACTACCCGATAGTACCAGTTTCTCCGCTAGGTATCTTGGTGTTTTGTGATGTAAGGTCTTATGTGTCATACAGGCGATTTTAAAATGGATTCTGGCCTCAAACGGTAGCCAGTTGAGGGCACGAAGGTCAGGGGAAATGTGGCAGTTTCTTTTGGAGCCTGTGATGAGTCTGGCGGCTGTATTGATTGGGGTTCTTAGAGGAGCGGTCGTTGATCTGGGCAGGCTGCAAAGAGCAACACACCCATAATCCACTCTGGGAATTACTAGAGATTGAACTGCCTGTTTAGAGTCACTTGCCGGTATGAAGGGTTTCAATTTTCTCAGGGAGTTCATCTGGAAATTAGCTACTTTAGTTGCAGTGCTGATGTGCTTCTGCATATTTAGCTTATTGTACAGAGTTATTCCTAGTGATTTTGCTAAATCAATGATGAGAAGTTGACCATCGAGTGCTGTAATGTGCTTTATCCCCTCGCTGATGATGGTTGTTTGGTTGGGAGGAGCGATTAAGAGAAATTCTATTTTTAGGGTGTTTAGTTTTAGATGGGTCTTTTCCAGAAAGATCTGTGTTTCATGGAGCGTTGTATTAAGGGACTTGATGTCTTTTAGTGAGTGGACCTTAATGTAGAGTTGTGTATCGTCGGCATACATGTGATATTGGATATTTGAGGACTTGAGAAGCTCAGTGAGTGGTTCCATACACAGATTGAAGAGTGTTGGTGAGAGGGAGGAACCCGGGCATACTCCCAAGGTGACCGGGGAGGGGTTAGATAACGATTGGTTAATCTTGAATCTTTATGTTCTGTTTTGTAGGAAGGAAGTGAACCAGTTTAACACTGTACTAGATAGTCCCATCCTGTGTTTCAAGAGGTCTAGTAGGTTGTCATGTTTGTCTGTGTCGAAGGCTGAGGATAAGTCAAGCAGGATTAGCAGGCAGGCCTTGTTTTGATCCAATATTTGTAATGCGTCATCAATTATGTGGTTCATGGCTGATTCTGTATTGTACCCTGATCGAAAACCTGATTGGAATTGATTGAGCAGGTTGAAGTGGTCTATGTGATTACTAAGCTGCCCATGGACACATTTTTCTAGTAGTTTGGCCAGGGTCGAGATGTTGGAAATTGGGAAAATAGTTATTTAGGTCAGATGGGTACACCAATGGTTTCTTTAGGATGGGGGATACCTGATCAGCTTTGAGGATGTCTGGGATGATTCCTTGTAGAAGAGACGTGTTTATAATCCTAGGGCTATATGTATGAAGGCAATTTTGCGATCGCAAACACCAAAATTCGCAGAATTCTGGCGTTTGCGATCGCAAATTAGCAGTGTCCAATGTATGACACAAAACACCCATCGCAATTTGCGATTCCTTAAATGTAATGTAAGAAGCACAGAAAAAGTGCAATTTGGACTTAAGGAATCGCAAATATCCACCAACTTGAAGTTGGTGGTAATTTGCAATTTCTTTGAAAAATGCACTGTTTTTGCATTTTTCAAAGTGCTATGTGACTCACATACATGCCCTTAGGGCATGTATGTGCGCCACATCTGCACCCATGCTCATTTCAGGGGTGCAACAGGGTGTCCTTTTGACACCCTGGCACCCTTGAAATTGCATTCGCAATTTGCGATTCTCTAATAGGGAATCACAATTTGAAAATGTCTTTCAATTCATTCCTATGGGCCTCTAGGCCCATAGGAATGTATCGGGAGGTATTCCTTAATTGCGAATCGCAATGTGCGATTCGCAATTAAGGAATATGTAGGATTTGCAAATGTTATTGCAAATCCTACATACATACTTTTTTGTGATTCTCAAATAGCGATTCGCAAAAAATCACTGTTTGAGAATCGCCAATGGACATTTTCATACATATGGCACCTAGTCCATAGGGGCTCTAGCAGTGGAGTGAAGGTTTTTAAGTGGGCTTCTGGGAGAGGGTCTGTGAAGTGATTTGAGGGATTCAGGGCCGTGAGCATTTTTAAGATAGTTTCTTCGTTGTAAAAGCTGAAGTCGGTCCAGGAGGCATTGTTCTTGAGTTCGAGCTTTGTAGAGCAGATCATCCGTTTCGCTTAGGTAGTTTATGATGCTCACTAGGGACCTCTAGGATGAGCTTGCGGTACTGCACCTAGACATGCAGTGCCAGTGCCTTGCTCACTAAGGTCCTCTAGGAGCAGCTTGCGGTACTGCACTGAGACATACAATGCTGGTTCCTGGCTTACTATGCAAGCATTTGTAATGCACTAGGTTTCGCATTACTGAAAGTATGAGCTATTGGTGTTGCATTATTATTTTTGACGCCAATACCTCAATCTATCAGTAATGCGAGACCTATGGCATTGTAAGATGGTTATCATAAGTAAAGAATGGGACGAACTGGAGGGACCTGGGGGTAATGACCCTTTGACCCATGCAGTATGTTGTTGTGGGCAGAATCAGAACTTTCACAACACTTGAACAGACCAATAGATGAGGAGGGTTGACTGAAAGCCCCCTGTATGTATATATGATTGTGTATTCTTCTTTTTTTTTTTTTAGAAAACATGAGACAAGTGAGACAGCTAATAGGGTCTCTAGGCAAGACCTAAAATAGTACAGAGAGTTAGGCAGTGTGTGCATCTTTGCAAAACAGTTCAAAACCAACTGTGCAGAGAGCAAAAGTATATAATGTGATACATTAGTTGCTTCTTAGTCTCTGACCGTCTGTGCTCTTACATTACTCAAGCCATGGCTGTCTTTGACACTGACGTTTTTTGGTACATCTTTAAAAAATACACATCTCATGTTCCTTGCATTTTACACGCACACAATTTGTAACAACACTAAATCTCAATGTCCAACGCACAAGCACTTGCTCTTAAGACAGCACAAAGATAAGCTGTTTGGTTTTGTCAGATTGTTCCTTCTTTTCCTGGGAACTATTTTTTTGTTTTCTCTGGTGCTCTCCTATCTCCTGTCTGGTACCCAAGACCTGGCTGCCTCAAGGTCAATAAATAAAGCAGTGTTCACAGAGAGGAAGCAATGCTTTTGTAGTGTAGTTCCTATATTCCCAATAGGCTCTGCGCATTGGAATAATATCTTCAATAGTATAGACGTAGGACAGAGGTTAACTAGGTCTTCTACTGTCGATATTAGACTTAAGTTTTGTGTGCCAGCTAGCTCAGAGTTCACTAGAAACTTTCTCGAATAGGCGAGGAGGGGTTTCACCTCCCTGGATAGACAAGGAGGGATTTAGTTTCTGACAACCATAGAACATGACAACTTTGCTCTCCCTGATCAAGAGTATATCTCTAGAGTCGTGTGAAAACAAAAGACAGCTATTTTACTCAGTCAATACGTGCATAATAAGTTTCACCAGATTGTAGAGAAAAGAAGAGACGGGCGTTTTCAATAAAAGGTGTTATTTATTGATCAGTCTCTTTTCTCATACAAGAGAAATGAATCGCTACGATTGCAATAATTATAGTTAAGTAAAGTGCATACAGTAAAAGCAGGATTATAAAATAATACTGTAAAAGCATTGATATGGTTTCTTAGCCATATGATACTTTAAAATGGATAAAAGATATACATACATATATACATTGACTAATCGTACTCAACTGGTGCTTCTAACTATGCCTACCCCGGTGTACCTGACCTAAGCCTAATACATGGGAGGGAGTAAGTAAGTAGCAGTTTAAGTTAAGTTTGTTTTGCCAAGAATCTGACTCAAGAATTCTCTATAAGGGTTTCGTCAGTTGAGTACCTGGGATTTAGAAGGCTGGAGGGCTGGTATCTCTTTCTCAGGACTCGGTATCCCAGTCACCCGCGAAGGTGGGCTGGAAACGCTGGAGGCTGGATTTCTCGGCAAGAGAAAAGACAGCGTCTTCCTCAGCGCGTCAAAAGGGGAGGGGCAGCGTCCGTGGGCTCTCGCATCAGCTGGGCTCTCCGGCAAGTAGTCACTGCTCCAGGTTCATCACCACCGTGTCCCTGCTTAGGGCAGCATTGGTATATTTATACCTGAGAGGTGCTGGGTTTGACGTAAGGATGGACATAAGACGTCAATAAGGATGTCACTAGCAACTGATCGTTCCTGCAGTGCTTTACAGGAGTTCTTGGACTACATCAAAACATAGCAGGCGGGGATTTCCCAGGTTTGCTCGAGGCTTGGATTTGTTTAAGAACTCGGTGTGCTTTCTAGGGGGCTGGAGGAATAGTGCTTGCTTAATGTGACAGCATGCGCTATGACTAATTTATGAAACGGGTTTCTGTGCCGTTGTGTAGATATTAGTGAATTATAACCGGGCAAGGGTCAGAAATAGGAGTATCGATACAGATCCCTAGATAAACATACTACACCCACTCCACAAATTCATGTCCATATTTACTAACCTAAGCAATAGTAAACATAACTAACAGTGCATGTGTATACCGAACCACCCCAAAATACATTATTTGCATTTGAAAAATGGCATATGCGAAATACACGAAAAATGAGTATAGGTACTGTATGCATTCAAGCAGTGTAATCATTCAAAAAGGATGCACATTTTTTATCAGCATGAATGATTTGCGAATTTACACATGAAATGGCTCTTAATACAGAAAAAAAATTGCGAGACCACTTCATCACATATAAATACAGTTATCGGTAAATATGCTAGAGGCTGAGGTAATGTATTGTCTCTAGAGTTCCTAAAAATAGAAGCTCTGTTCTCTAAGAATAGTTCTACTTTAAGCAGAGGATGAGTGCCAAAAAAAAAAGTAAATATTTTGGAATCGGGAAAAAGGTTTTCGTTTTCAAGGGAAGTGGAAAAAAATAGTTCTCAGTAGCTTTGTTTTCTAAAGCTGAAGGCCAAATTCAGAGTTCAGGGAACGCTGTGTGCTTGTTTGCTTAAAGTTATTCTTTTTGTTCTGGGGAAAACATCATTTCAGACAGACTTTCAAAAAAACAGTTTATTGCCTCAGGTGAAAGTTCGACCAAGTTGGAGAATGACACTACCATGCAGTCGTGCGCATGATCGCTTTCAATGATGTTTCGATCAGTATTGCTTACAGAAGGTCGTACCTGGTTGATGCTGCTCTCATTTTATACTTCACTACCCTTCAATCGTAGTGGTGAAGTCTCCACGAATGCCGTCATCAGGATAAGTAGCCGCTGGGGACAGCACGATGCATGAGCCGTTACTGGACCCAACAAAGTATCTGTATCCAATGGTGCTTCTGATTGTAGTGTAAGACAGGTGTCCAACACGCATTCTTCGCCGCATAGCATACATCTTAACACAGGTAAGACACAATTCTGCCATATGGGTCTGAACGAAAGAAACCAGGTCATATTCAGATCTCTTAGCCGGGCTAATCCAAGGACTTTAGTTATGCGGTCCCGATAGCGTATAGCTAGGATCGTTTCTTCCATTGTTGCTGGAGTCTTGTCTGTGACATGGCTTGCCATAACGAAGCAGGAGTAGCAAAAATAAGATGCCTGCTACGAGTCCCAACAGGAGTGGAAGTCCGCCAAAGACAGAATGGACAAAATTAGGAAAAATACCCATGACTGCTTTGAACGGTGTCAGTAGTCCCGAAAGAATTGGCTTAAATACACTCGCGATACCATTCGTATCAGAAATGTTTAAGATTTCGTTTAGCATTTCTGCAAAGTGTAGGGGGCAATTTGTTGATAACAATGCATGTATCTCTCCCGTTGTCCTTGCAACTTGGAGATCATACGTTTCTTTTGATAACGTCAAGTGAACTGACGTCTGTAGGAGCACAGTCTTCATTCTGCTTAAAGTATCAATTCGAATAGAAGAGATTTTCAAATTGGGCCAAATTTTTCCCTCCCTGTCTGGAGTGTCGTTTGGATACAATACTCGCTCACAGCAAGTGACCATGGAGCTCACGCTTACTAGATAAGGTTTTCCTGGCAGCAAGCCACAACATCTGTGATCCACAATTAGAATGTAGCTCCCGTTAGAAAGCCGTCTAAAGAATGGCTCTATTCGCGTTGCAGGTGTGCCAAACTGGTGACATGAAAGGTTATTTGAAGTCCCCTCGCAGGCCCCATGTAAACTTATACCCTGACACAGAAGTATACCACTTAGTGATTTTTCACAATTATTACCACTAAGAAATACACTCTGTCCTTTTTCACTATAACATGTGTGTGTGTATAAGGTAGGTTCCATGTTGACTTAATGTATCCTTTACCCAACCTTTCATACTGGCCTGCCTGTATATACTTTTGGCAGTATCGAAATTGAAAAGTCGTTATCGGAATGGTTATGATTCCGTGTATTATCCATTCAATGACAGGTCGTTCTGACATTGTCAATGGTAATCTCTCAAGTTTTTCAATGCTCAGAATTGTATATTCTGCTCCCTTTTGTGCCAAGCTGATTTGTGTATCAGTAAGGTTAAAGATAGTGAATAATGACGTTGTGTTGATTAAACGCCAAGGCACGTAGCCTGAACGCAGATTTTGTAACGTCCAGCCAAGCTGTACAATAGAACGTAATTGAGACTGACCATGTTGTAATATTAGTAAGTCCTGCTCTATTATTTATTTATTTATTTATTTATTTTTTTGCAGAGTTTTATATAGCGCGAACTAGACCCAAACCGAATCGGGTATCAGAGCGCTTTACATATTTTTCCAGTTACGTTACATTTTATGTTTCCAGTTACTTTCATTTTAGGCACGGGGAGATTAAGTGATTTGCCCAGATTCACAGGAGGTTTTGGCGTCGTTACCGAGACTCGAACCCAGGTCCCCAGGTCCGAGGTCGAGCGCCCTAGCCGTTAGGCCAACTCCTCTCCCCAATTATTATATCGATTGCAGAGGATACAATACTGTCCAGTGAATATATTCTGGAAGACAGAGTCATTAACCCATTGTCCACAACAGAAAGTGATTTTTCCAAATTAAAACGGTCAATTTCACGTATTTTCTCTGCTGTTTCAATTTGAGTTACTTTCCAAGCTTTGTTGTAAGCTGCATATATAGAGGCCGCTATGAAACATTTTTGACGCTGTTTGCGTGGTCCCATAATGAAATCACGCAAGTCAGCACCTTCTTTAAGTAAAGTCAAGTGTTGCTTAATTTCTGCCAGTGTGGATGTTCGTAGCCATTCGAGGCAGAGTTTTCCTACACTGTATGTAGTTACAATACCTGGATGTTGTCTTTGGGAGTATCTAGGGTCTGGCCTGGTCAATTTGAACCCCTGTATTTTATTCAGGAATCTATCTTGACAGTTATTTGTGTCTGTGGGCCAGATCAACCATTTTTTCCAATCAGGATGTGTTCTGTTTTGGTTTAAAATATGGGATACGTCTATCTCAACATCTGTAGTGCTATTACTGTCAGGTGTTGGTTTTGGAATAGACGGTTTGTTTAAGTCTTTAATTTTGGCTAGGCCAAGACAGGTAGTCTGTTGAATTGTGTCATTCAAGAATATAATTTGTTCTGGGATCATGCAGGCTCTAAATAATGAATCTGTACCTTGCACTTGCCAATCTTTTGTAACCCAGATTGTTTTCGTTTCAATGTTATTGTTCCAGAAATCAAAACCGAATGTATTCATTTTGTCAAAAAATGATTCTAAATAGATTAATTTTGTATTTGTAAGCATGGTTTTCATTCCTGTCTTATTTAACAGTTTGAAATAAAACGTTTCTGCATCACTTGTGTTAAACCCTGAGAAATATGAACATTTTTCATAAAATTTTTTTGAACTGCCTTTCGGTGGAGTTGCACAATGTTCCCATTAATTATAATTAAAAACATTTCTAGGTTGAGCAGATTTATGCAGATAATGGTTACCATAGTGGTTGTAACAGTACATCTGGTCATAATTAGATGAACCCTGTAAATAATCATGTTCGGTAAATTTAGCTGACATCACTAGATCTGACATCATATCATTAATACTTTCAAAGTCCCAATCATCAGCGAATGTGCTCGGTTTTACAAAGTCACTTAATGAAACCTTCAATTGATGAGGATACTTCAAGAGCTCGACCGTGCCTTAGATTTCGTAATCAGTTCAGTCCCATGCTACCCCACCAGGTATAGGATTGGCTGTGAAGTTTACTGAAGAAAGTTCTCTTTTCTCGATGTGTGAAGACTTGTGTGGTTTTAGGACCAAGTTGATATTCTGACTTGCTGTGTCCATTGTAACACATTTTCCCTCAATGAAATGTCCCAAGCACAGTACCATGATGAGCTAAAGTATGAGGACAAATACACCTAGTGCCGCCCAAAATTCAATCCATGGAGAAATCAGATAGGTTTCTTTTAGTTGATGAAAGAGTTCCTTTGCTTTGTCTTTAAAAGTCTTTGCTTTTGTCGGCTGTTCCTCAGGTTCGCTCGGATCCTCGGAAAAATCATCGAAGTTGATGAAGTAGCCTGATGCTGTTCTGTCATTTGTTTCAATTGCTTCTGGATTCCTTTTTGTTTTTGGAATGTTCTTTGTTTCATTAGCATAGTCTGTGGTTACATCATTGTAGACTGGTGTTTCTTGATGTAAGATTTTGATTTGGGTTTCAAGAGGTTTAAGTTCCATGGCTTTGTTGCATAGTCCTTGTTGATTCACTGTAGGTTTATCAAATGTGATTAGTCTCTCAGTTTGAACCTCTATGTTTGTAGCAAACTTTGGTGTTCTGCTACTTCTTGGGAGTCCACTTGGCCTACTACTTGTTATCGGCCACATGATTGTGGTTTAACCAGGTCGATGGATACAACTCGGTTCTCCTTTTTACCAGCAAGGGGCGGTAGTGCAACTGATCTTGTTCCGTTGATAGCTAAGACAGGTACTGCTTTTCTGTAAGAAGGCTCAAATTCCTTCTTCACCGCGATTTTCTCTCTGACCAGATCCCCGATTTTTGGAATCCAGACAGGCCTTGCTGGGACAGGTGGTTTTTCTTCAGTGGTTGTTGGCTGTTGTTTCAACTTTATGTTGCTCAGGTCTTTTCTTGTTTCGTTTAAGTCCTGTAAAATAGCCAAATGATCTTTGATATCAAAACATTTTTCTTTCACCACTGAAGTTTGACTATCGAGGTCCTGGATTAGCATTCTAGTCCCGAACAATAGTTCATACGGACTGAGACCTTTTAGAGAATTTCTTGGCAGATTATTAAGACTACGTTGGACACTTATTAAATGTTTGACCCACCCAGCCCCCGAACCTAATACCTTTGCCGTTATAGATTGCTCTATGCCTCGGTTTTTTCTTTCCACCATCCCGTTTCCCTCAGGAAGGAAGTGATAAGAGTCCCGCAATGCAATGCCCATGCTGGCCATTGCCTCCCCCCAAGCTCGAGCTTAGAAGCAGGACACTGGTCAGAATGTAGCATGCCCATTGCGTATATGCCGTTTTAGACTCGCGAATCTTTTTATAACAGTTCTGGCGTCAGCCGAGAGCTGGGGTCTACATTTTAAGTGAAGCTAGTCTCTATATGTTAATATGACACATTTATTTATACTGGGTATTTTTATATTTTATTGCTGAGTTCCAATTTTGAGCGAAACGCCATGGCAATAAACTGTCTCGGTCGCCACTGCGATCTCTGTTGCAGTCTGGGCAGTTTTTTGCAAAACTGTGATGTTGCAGGCTCATTCCTGGCCACCAGTATATTGATTGTAATTCTTCTAGAGAATCTTTAAGCTTGAGGTGTCTAAGACCCTCACCCATATGTGCGTCTGCTATTAACAAGACTCTCCTGTTCGTGTTTGGAATTACTCTATCCCCCACTCCAGGGATTTGAGCAAAAGGAACGGAGTTTGCATCGATTATGTATGTATAATTGAGTGGATAGTTGATGGGTAGCGCAGAGCAGTCGCCTTTTTATGACGTTTTTACCGCCAGCATTGTTTCCCCGTCAATGTATTTTCCCGAACGCTTTTTTGTAGCTACGGAAGCCGATTTAGTTGCTTCCGCTGTGGCTGTCTCAGCCAATGAATTCCCTGCACCGTGAAGGCCATCACGCTGATGACTCAGTGAGTGTATCACGTGAGTCTTTGGTAGTTCTTTCTGTAAAAGAACTACTAGTTCCCAAAGCGATTTGTGCTTTATTGTGGCACCTGTGTCATCTTTGTAACCGTTTTGAACCCATTTCTGCAAGTCGTTATTGTATGATTTGACGCAGTAATACGAATCGCTCACTATTAGTGTCGGGAATTCACGATCGGCATTATCCAGCGCCATTTTTAACGCTATTATTTCAGTTTGTTGTTCTGAATTATTTTCCACTGAATGTGTTTTAGTTACCAGAGGTCTCAATTTACCTCCGCGCCACACGTATTTTACAATTTCGCATGTGGCGTTGTAGGCTTGCTTTCCCCAAACTGAGGGTTGAGCATGTCCGTCTGTATATATTACACAGGCGTACTGTCGTATGGGCCGAATGTCGATTGGCAGAGCGTATTCTCTTTCATATTCTAGATTTTTTAATTTTTTCATTTCTGGGTAAAAATAGTATTTTACTTTGTCTGTAGCAAGAGAATTTTCCCATTGTGTCCATTTTGGATTTAGTGCCACAGTAGGTAAATTACATGGGCTTGTTAATGCCTCAAAGGCCGATTCTGCTGTTCTAACAGTAATCTGTCTGCCATCAGCTTGGTCTCTTTCTTTTGCTACAGCTGTTTGAACCGCATGAACAATGTTTTCCTTAATGCTGAATGTTTTTTCAGCTTCTGTGTACAAATGTGATTTGTATGCTATTGGTACCTTTTCTCCCTCATTAGAAGTTAGGTATGTGAATCCGCATCTTCCTGGGATGACCCGAATCACAAGGTTGCGTGTGTTATCGCGTGTTTGCAATTTTGTTTTAGTTAACATGTCTGTTTGCAATGATCGCAAAATCTCTGTGTGTTTTTGAGTCCAATTGATTGTTTTAAAATCTGGTTTTATTAGTTCATAGAGAGGTTTAACCCTCTCTGCATAATTTAGAATGTATGTTCTTCCGAAATTCAGGAAACCTAGAATTGATTGTAAGTTTTTCAGCGTTCTTTGTGCTTGGATTACAGCGCATTTCTCTAAGAAATTGTCAGCCAGGCTTTTGCCTTCACTTGATAATTCATATCCTAAAAACAGGACAGTTAGATGGGCAATTCTTGACTTTTTGAAGTTGAATTTGTAACCCTCTGCTGCGAACCCAAGTATTATGGTGTTCACTCTTTTCAAGTGAGTATCCAAGTCATCATCTGTTAGATAAATGTCATCGACATAAGATAATGCCTCATCATCATACATTTGAAGTAACTCTGTTACTCTTGCTGAGAATAATCCTGGGCTGTTCTTGAACCCCTGTGGCAAACGACAGAAATTTGCTGCGAGCCATTTATTGAGAAAGCGGTCAAATATCTGCTTTCAGGTGCTATAATTTGACAAAAGAATCCATTAGAGATGTCTAATGTTGTTTTGTATTTTTTGCGCACTATGCTATTCATTAGTGCTGCACTGTGTGAGTTTTGTACTGCAAAAGTTTTGCAACATGAGTTAAGGTGTCTGTAGTCCAAAACTAGACGATATGAATCATCTGGCTTGGAGACAGGAAACAAAGGATTGTTCATTTGTGAGGTGCAAGTTTCAATCACCCCCTGGTATTCAAGTTGATCTAAGATCTCCCTGACCTGTTTTTTAGCTTCTTGCTTAATTGGGTACTGCCTTTGTGCAGTCGGTTGAGATTTTAACTGGATTTTGTGAGGAAAAGAGTCCTCATTCCATCCCACATGGTTTTTATATAATGCAGGAGCCTGGGCTACTGCCCACTTTCTTGCAAGTGTATATTTTTTATGAATTGGAATGTGATTTGAGAAGGCCGGCATAATCATTTCTTCGCCATGAGGGCACTCCCTGACAAACTCCGGTGGCCAGTCTTTTTCAGCTAAAAGGATGTCATAGCCTTTTGAGAGGTTATCCCAAAATAGACCCCTTATTTTCCTAGTCTTATCTCCCTCTATACGTAATGTTATTTCGTATATTTTATGAGGTTTGCTAACTCTGGTGTCTGCAGTTTCCACCTGAATGTATTAATTTGTGTCCACTGTCTCCAGATGATTCATCAGGATCTTGCGAGCTATGCTCACTTCTGCTGCGCTGTCTAGCATTGTCTGAGCCCACTCTCCGTTTTTCAGCTGTGTCCTCAGTATCCTCGGCATGTTTGATTACTTTAATACTGGCTACCTTCTTCTTTGGAAATTGTAACTTTTTACTTTGATGAGCAGGTTCCTTGTCTTTGGACTTGACGTGCTCTTCCCTGTGTTCTGACCGTCCTCTTCTTTCCGATTTCTGCGAGGAAGTCTGAAAAGTTCGAGAGGGACGTGTATCAATATTTTGATATCTATCAGGTTTCTTCAAATTATCCCTATTTCTAAGGTTATATCTTTTCTCAGAGGGCTCCCTCTGGGGAGACTTGTGTCCTTGGTCCGGAGATCTTTCTCTCCGCCGAGGAGACCTTCCTCTGGAATCTTTTTTCTTTGGGAGTGGATTGTTTATTTCCATCCCAGCTCTTTTTTGGAGTGTTTAGATTATTTTTAATAAATATCTTTTCAGGATTTTCAGTTAGTTGGGGTTTTACTGGTTTCCCACCCAAACTATCTCTTCCTAATTCTTCATAGGATTTTTCTATGATTCTGGCAAGTTCAAATGGTTGTTCTGCTATATCTGTTTCTTTCAACTTCTGGCGGATCGCCACAGATGCTGCTTCCCCTTTTATGTTAGATAATAATAAAGCTGAGACCTGCTTGAAGTCTTTCAGTAATTTCATACTTAGAGTTAAAGCAGGTTCTGGACCGTATTCCTTTTGAATCTGTCTTAGCACATCAGGTATTACCGCCATGGACGGAACACCATGTGTTTTTGTGTAAATGGAAGCAAAGACTGTGCCCCAAGTGTCACAGTCCTCCACATGTGGTGCGATCCCCATTGGAAGGCAGATAGTCAGAATTCTGTGTTTCTCAGTAGGGGTAGTATCCGGAAATACTGCCTCTATTTGAGTGATTTTCTGTGCTAACCAGAATGGAATTTGTTCCCGTTTTATGGGTACTTTACCCAGACATGACTGTATGTTCTGTGGTGTGATTTTATTTGTGTTCCCCTGATGAGGGGTCAGCTGTGGAATGTTAATAGTTGGTTGGACTGTTGAAGTCCGCATTACATATTGAACTAATTGTCTATGAATTTTAATCAGTTGTTTTAGCTGTGCTAAAAGTTCTGGTATTGACATCTTTTCAATGTCTGGATGTGGTGTGTATCCGGCTAGAACCGGCCACGTTGCTCCTGGTCTACCTAGTGAACCGAGCCTGGTGATGTGATCATTATGTTTTAGGGCGCCTTTAAACCAGAGCAGGTGCTCTTGGTATTTTAATGGGATTTCCACCTCCTCGAAAGGAGTGTACGCATCCGGAGGTTCCTCTATTTTATAATAGTGGAATTCTTTTGTGACAGCGTTTGCTGCTGGAAAGTTTATCCATGAATAGAATACCTCTGTCTGCCGATATTCATGTGCCTCAATTACGAATATGACTGTACCACCTCTCGATGTCAGTCCATTTTCTATAAGTTTGAGTGTTATAGTTTTTCTTATGTTGACCGAGTATTTCACCCGGGTCAGTCTGCAGGAGACTTGTGTCATCCGCTAGGAGTTGAGCTGCTATTCTAGCTGCCTCCCTTTCTCCTTCGCTGTCTGACATTTTACTGACAGGAAAGTTTTTTTTTGTTGTTTTTTTTGTTTTTGTTGCAGATCAGGTTTCCAAGGAGACAAAGATTAGGTGCACAATATTTTGGAACACTGTTTCCTTCAACGTTGAATAAACCAAAAACTATACATAGAAATCTCTTTCTACTAAGTTCCGGCGCATTTTAACCTTTTACCCACTCCAGACGTCTTTGGAGTATTTACGGGAGAAAGGGTCTGTGTGAAAAAGCACGACTGAGTTACTCTAATGTCTTGCGTTAGATTTATCGCCTTACCAAACCGTTGGGCGCCATGTAGTGCAGTTCCTATATTCCCAATAGGCTCTGCGCATTGGAATAATATCTTCAATAGTATAGACGTAGGACAGAGGTCTTCTACTGTCGATATTAGACTTAAGTTTTGTGTGCCAGCTAGCTCAGAGTTCACTAGAAACTTTCTCGAATAGGCGAGGAGGGTTTTAACCTCCCTGGATAGACAAGAAGGGATTTAGTTTCTGACAACCATAGAACATGACAACTTTGCTCTCCCTGATCAAGAGTATATCTCTAGAGTCGTGTGAAAACAAAAGACAGCTATTTTACTCAGTCAATACGTGCATACTTAGTTCCACCAGATTGTAGAGAAAAGAAGAGACGGGCGTTTTCAATAAAAGGTGTTATTTATTGATCAGTCTCTTTTCTCATACAAGAGAAATGAATCGCTTCGATTGCAATACTTATAGTTAAGTAAAGTGCATACAGTAAAAGCAGGATTATAAAATAATACTGTAAAAGCATTGATATGGTTTCTTAGCCATATGATACTTTAAAATGGATAAAAGATATACATACATATATACATTGACTAATCGTACTCAACTGGTGCTTCTAACTACGCCTACCCCGGTGTACCTGACCTAAGCCTAATACATGGGAGGGAGTAAGTAAGTAGCAGTTTAAGTTAAGTTTGTTTTGCCAAGAATCTGACTCAAGAATTCTCTATAAGGGTTTAGTCAGTTGAGTACCTGGGATTTAGAAGGCTGGAGGGCTGGTATCTCTTTCTCAGGACTCGGTATCCCAGTCACCCGCGAAGGTGGGCTGGAAACGCTGGAGGCTGGATTTCTCGGCAAGAGAAAAGACAGCGTCTTCCTCAGCACGTCAAAAGGGGAGGGGCAGCGTCCGTGGGCTCTCGCATCAGCTGGGCTCTCCGGCAAGTAGTCACTGCTCCAGGTTCATCACCACCGTGTCCCTGCTTAGGGCAGCGTTGGTATATTTATACCTGAGAGGTGCTGGGTTTGACGTAAGGATGGACATAAGACGTCAATAAGGATGTCACTAGGAACTGATCGTTCCTGCAGTGCTTTACAGGAGTTCTTGGACTAAATCAAAACATAGCAGGCGGGGATTTCCCAGGTTTGCTCGAGGCTTGGATTTGTTTAAGAACTCGGTGTGCTTTCTAGGGGGCTGGAGGAACAGTCCTTGCTTAATATGACAGCATGCGCTATGACTAATTTATGAAACGGGTTTCTGTGCCGTTGTGTAGATATTAGTGAATTATAACCGGGCAAGGGTCAGAAATAGGAGTATCGATACAGATCCCTAGATAAACATACTACACTCTGATTCCTTACTGTAACTGTAAACTCCCTTACACTGAGGCTTACGCTTCCTCGTCATTGTGTTTACTTTATGTGGGTGAAATTATGTTTAGGAAAGGGCACGATTGCCCTCAACGTTAAAGACAGTATTAGCTGCTCAGTATTAGCCGCAGATTCCCGATTTGTTTGTTGAATTACTTGCCAGTCGTATTTTGGAATCGGCCCCTTTAAAACACACTGGATAGATAGCCCCTGATTTTTATACTATGAAATTAGTATAATATTTGGCCTCTACAGTGTGTTACTGTCCTCCAATCCCTGCAGCTGTGGACTAGACCAAAGAGGTGAAACTTTCCCGTGTTGAACGATTTGTTGACAGGTTACGAGTTTGAATCCACGAAAATCCAGTTACAAGTTTAGGAAATATTAACATCTGTTATTTGCTGCAGATTGCAAGGAGGTGATGCTGTTTATCTGATCTTGGAGCCTGTTGCATTCAAAAGCAAGGAGTGAAGATTGGAGGCTGATGAGCGGTTGTCAGACTGCCCTCTGGTGGATGCCACCGTCACTGCCTGAGCCTGGTGTAAGACTGCTCTCTAGTGGGTGTCACCCTCACCCGCTAATAGGTATGCCATGTGGACCGCACGGTTCTCAACTGTCAGGGAAAAGTCCATGGCCACCCACATCTGGAGGCAAAAGCAGCAGGTGGTATGGGGTGAGATTGATGTGGGGATTTTTGCAGCGGCCACCCTGAGGGTGGAGGTGCGGGGGAAAAGAGGATTGCGGGGAGGATAAAAGAAAACAAGAAAATACTATTTACCTCTTCCTCCGGCCACGTCTCTCCTCCGTTTCTCTGGCGAGTCCCGGAACCAGGAAGCACCCAGGCTAGCCATAGCCAAGCACAACACTGCAATGCAGCTTTGTGATTGGCTCCCCTAAGCCAATCACAATGCTGCAATGCAGCCATTGTAATTGGACTGAGCGCCATGGATCGCCGCTGAGATGGGGACTGGGTGCATGGGCATGTTCCCCACCAGGCTGTGTAATGCAGCCTGGTGGGGAGACTGCTGGCCAAGCAGTCATGCCATGTTGAGTCTGAAAACCACTCCTTCCCCTGTGCCTCCAGCGCCGCCCTGCCCTAACCCAGCCCTGTAACTGCAAAAAATAAAATGATAATAACTGTGTTATTATCATTTTATTTTTCCTGCTCAAAGAGCAGTGGGGCAACGCTCCTCCACCTTAGCGGAGGAGCCACCCTTGTATGAAGTCAATGACAATATGGGCACAGGTAATTATTTCAATGCCCCAATAGGGGGGAATTTCTGTGCACCCCTCAAAGGCTCCAATGGAGTTAAAAGGCATGCTGTCCCGCCCCCTGTCACATTCAATATATGGGACAAGAGGAAAGCTGACCAGAATCACCGTCCTGGGACTACCACCGCTGCAGGAATAACCACTGCAATCGGCGACCTGGCTCATTAAGGTGCTCCACCAGTATCGAGGCAAAGATAGGGATCACTGCCATGGCCGGAGAGCCAGGCAGACAATGGACTGCTGTTCAGTGCAGCGACACAACTTTGTCATCACCGCGGCTTGGGGGCCCCAATGCTGGAAGAAGTCCACTGTGTTAGTGATCACCGTGAACCCTGTGGCAAAGACAGCTGCACAGGCAGGGATGCGACTCTCCAGCGGGGTGAGGAACCCTCCTTGCTGCCGCGTAACACCGCTTGTGGCCTGGAGCTAACAAGCAGCCTTAAGGCAGGGAACCGCTGTGAAGCCAGCGATTTGACTATGATGCCGGAGGGGAGCCCATGAACTGTGAGGGCTGCCAACCCTTCCACGACCTCCGTCACCTGCGGCTAGTTTGTGCTTTGTGCCAATCAGTAAATCACTGAAGTGAGCAGCTGAATTTGCATGTCCCGGGATTTCCAGGAAGTCATCCCACTTGGAGGAAGTGACTCTGCCCGCACACAGGATTGAAGTGAGCTCATTTAAAGGGCACACCCCATGGCAATTTTGAACGGGGTTTTGTCGTTCATCGTGCAGCACCGACTCATTGGGAGTATTGCTCATTTAACCCACACATAGATTAAACAGTGAGTCTCCAAGTTGGGACCACAATATCACAGTCAACACATTGGTGCGGAGCACTCGGGATTTCAAAGGCACGCTACACAAACCAAGCCCCCCATCTGTTAACCGGAAACTAGGATCACCCTGACGGTCAACTGCTCATTGAAACAAAACTCCAGCCCAGGGACAGCCTACACAGGTGATGCGACCCGGGCAATTCAATTAATATTTATTATGATTTAGAATTCCAAAGAATTCCACATAAAATACATGAGTAAAACATCATTCCGTACATACAAGAATACAAAATAAAATTACAAGTTCAATTTTATGCTAAAATACAAACAATTAAAAGAGAACACTTTTTTCCTTCAGTAGACTAAGCTCTACGATGGACAACATAATTTCAATACAGAAAAGCTTACTACCCAAACAGACTTCTTTCAGTTAAAACACACTATGGGCTGGCAGACAACCCTGATTAAAAAGAGGTACACAGAAGAATTCATAGCAGTTATAATTCGGATTTAGGGAAAAGAAAAAGACACTACCATATCCTACAAAAGTGCAAGTGGTCTGTGCAATTTTTGGAGGAGTATTTCCCAACCTCCCCTAGCAGCAATGTAGATGATCTAACCTGGAGGTATGAAAAAAAAAGACAACTTACATGTCATACAAAAAGTGCAAGTGCACTGTGCAATTTTTTAGGGCGAATATTTCCCACCCTCCCCTAGCAGCAGTATCGATGATTTGACATAGAAGTATTATAAGCTCTCAAGTCACTTTAAAATATTACATTCTTAATAAACGTTTAAAAACTCTTTAAAAAACCAAAACATTTTAAAACACATCAGTTCGGATGGAGGGGACAGAAGACAATTACGGGCCTGTTCTGCTGTTGAGATACTATACTTTAAAAAACCAGTCCTTAAATATCTACGTTGTATTGAAAGGAGTGCAGGGCACACAATCAAAACATGATTCAGATCTTGCATACCACAGTTACATAGGTGACAATATCTTTCATTTTTAGGAATACCCTCCCAAGAACCTGTTACAATTCTTAGGGGTAATACATTCATTCTTAACAACAAAATCACCCTATGTACTTCGTGTTCCAGGTTCCATAGAACATACGGTTGGGGTTTTTTAACAATAGACCTCCCAACAATGCAGTCCATCCTTCTATTCAATGAACATAGTGTCAAATCTCTTTCACGAGAACCACATATATTGTCTTCTTGATTATATGCTTTAACGAGGATTTACATAAAGCTGCTGCCCCTTCCTTATCTAGACCGAACATACTTAATGCCTTTATATAATTTCTAAAAATAGTGCTTTTCCCCATCATGTTTACAAATATTTCCCTGTGCAATGCTACCCTCAATAAATTATCGGGGCCATTTATCAAAGCATTACACCACCTTAAACAGGCAGCCATTGATAACACGTATGTCGAGAGAAGACCAAATTCGAGCCTAAATGCCGTGATCGGACCGGGCACACACTCCTGTTAGGGTTTGGACACAGCCCTTTGCAGGGCAACCCAGCCCCTTATTGCCCCCCCCCCCTTTTTGGAGCAACTGCAGCACAGAGGCACTTCGCAGCACATCTGAGAATGGAGAGCCTAGGCCTCAGCCTCAGCGAGCTGCAGGATGACGTAGAGATGCTTACGAGGATGAGAAAAGCATGGGAAGTATTGGCTACACCTGCAAGCTGGTTGAGAACACTGATGAAGGGCCTAGCAATCAGCAGGTGGGTGGATCATCAAGCACATTGTTAGATGCAGAGGAGACCAAAGAACCTGAGGCCCTGGTAAAACCAAGGAAATGCCAGAGCAATAAGGGGCTATGGCAAGCAGACCCGGCGCCACCAGTCATCCTGGCGATGCCGGGATCCTGCAACATGGTGAGAATATAAGCACAATTGTTCGAGAATGCTTAAAATCTTTTGCCCCACTACTGCTCAGCAGCACTGGCGCAGTGCAAGAACAGGCTTTCTCGACAGGGGACCGGGGGAATGGCCCATCATTGGGAGGGAGACAAGGGGCTCGGGCAGGGTAATTTAACATCGCCCACAGTGGCATGGGGCAGTCGGTCGCAGCCGGCACGACTCACAGCTGGGGGGGTCAGATGGGGGGTTATGAGGGGGTTACTCCCTCCCCTCCCCTAAGCCAATCACAATGCTGCCATGGCAGCGTTGTGATTGGTGAGTACGCCACCAGCCTGGCGTCTATGGGGAGGTCATTTTCTCCATGTAGGTCATGCAGTAGTTAGTAGGGCGAATGTAGCAAAGAGCTCCACGTCAACAGTGCAAGCGCCAGCAGCACCCTCACTGGGGCAGCCCTCCATGACCACTAAGGCAACAGGGTTAGCAAGCCTTATCCCCATGGCAGTTAAGGAGAGAATCTGGAAGGAGGAATTTATTGAAATTTTCAAGCTATTAGAAATACAGGTAGAGGGCTTAGATTTGAATCAATGTGATAAAATGGAAGAAGACACAAAGGAAAGGAAGATAGTGAGCAACAAATGAAACTTCAACAACTTGTTAGATGCTTTCAGAGTAGTGCCATGTGTCAAAGTCGAAAAGTTCTCCCATTGCGCTGCTGACTTTATGAGGCTAAGATACTGGAGGCTCACAGGCAATTTCCAGGTGATGCTTGGCTTGACTATGATAAGGGCTACAGTCTAAAAATACAGGCACACCCGGAGTTGGAGTGGAATGAGGAGGATGTCTCAAGTGAATTGGTGGGTTAAAAATACCGCAGTGGTACCCAATAAAAGAAGGTTTTATTCCTGTGTCCACCTGGTAAAGTAAAAACAGAAGCCAAACTGTTACTTCCCAACAATGAGGAAATGCAGTTTAGTCAAGTGTGCAGGTGAAGTGGATTGGGTTAACATGTTTTACGCCCTATTGGTCCAGAAGGGATCCTTGACGTTTCATCAGGACCGAGTACAGTATGAAGGATAAAAGATAAAAAAGGAAAATCTATCGATGCCAAGATTCCAGAGAGGGGAACTCAGGCAGTGGGTGTCTGTAGATTACCCACCTGTGTCTGGAGAGACTAGTAAGTTAGGTGCAAGAAAAAGCATTGATGGGCAGTCAGCTAAAAAAAAATATCCAACCTGAAAGAAAGGGGAGAAAAAATGAGGTAAGAATATATTCACCACAAAAGATGTACAGTGGCTAAACAGTATCAGCGCGTAAAGAAAAAGACATGCTAGAGGTGCAGTAGAGAGACTACCTCATTGCTGCGTGTCACTCATTCAAAAATTCAAGTGTGAGTGACATGCCGTCACATGCCTAAAGAAACGTATTGTATTGTTAGCAGGACCACAAGGACTCACCCAACATAATCAATCAATCAATCAAACAAATTTGTATAGCGCGCTTCTCACCCGCTAGGGTCTCAAGGCGCTGGGGGGAGGTGGAGTCGCTACTGCTCGAACAGCCAGGTCTTGAGTTGCTTCCTGA
This sequence comes from Lissotriton helveticus, assembly GCF_964261635.1. NCBI lineage: Eukaryota > Metazoa > Chordata > Amphibia > Caudata > Salamandridae > Lissotriton > Lissotriton helveticus. The sequence goes on along the minus strand of NC_136068.1, from coordinate 1,472,797,306 downwards.
AGGAGAGATGGTCCTGGGTCAGCCGTAGGTGGGTGGGGAGGGAGTTCCATGTCTTGTCCACCAGGTAGGAGAAGGATCTTCCTCCGGCGGTGGCTTTGCGAATTCGTGGGACGGTGGCGAGGGCGAGGCTGGCGGATCAGAGCTGGCGGGTGGGTGTGTAGAATGTGAGGCGGATGTTGAGGTATTTGGGGCCCATGTCATGGAGAGCCTTGTGTGCGTGGGTGAGGAGTCTGAACGTGATCCTCTTGCTGACGGGGAGCCAGTGCAGGTCTTTCAGATGGGCAGAGATGTGGCTGTGGCGGGGGATGTCAATGATGAGTCGTGCAGAGGTGTTCTGTATGCGCTGGAGCCTTTTCTGGTGTTTGGCTGTGGTTCCAGCATAGAGGGTGTTCCTGTAGTCCAGTCGGCTGGTGACGAGGGCCTGGGTGACCGTCTTCCTGGTTTCGGTGGGGATCCACGGGAAGATCTTTCGGAGCATGCGCAGGGTGTTGAAGCAGGATGACGAGACGGCGTTGACTTGCTTGGTCATCGTGTGCGAGGAGTCCAGGATGAAGCCCAGGTTGCGTGCGTGGTCCGTTGGCTTGGGGGCGGTGCCCAGGGCAGGGGGCCACCAGGAGTCATCCCAGGCAGAGGGGGACGGTCCCAGGATGAGGACTTCCATCTTGTCTGAGTTCAGTTTCAGACGGCTGAGCTTCATCCATTCCGCGACGTCTTTCATTCCTTCCTGGAGGCTGGCTCTGGCGGTGGCAGGGTTGTTGGTGAGGGAGAGGATCAGCTGGGTGTCGTCCGCGTAGGAGATGATGTTTAGGTTGTGTTGGCGTACATATAAGGTACATAAATATATAAGTAGGTTTTGTTAATAAATGTGTGAGACTTAAGAGGGATGTCTTGCTTACCCTCTTTAAGTAAAGGAAATAGCCTCTTAGGTAAGAGCAGGCGTTCGCTGTATAAGATCTGCAGGGTAGGGTAACTGAAGAGGCTCAGAGTTAAAAACAATGGAATTGGGCGGTTGAGGAAAAACCAGCCCACTCGCCAATGCGTACTCACAGTTTTCTCTTGTAGCATTCGGCATTGTCACCTACCCACGTCTGCCTACCCGGAAGGGCCGGCTCCTTGGAGCAGTGCCGGTTAAGTAGCGTGGGCACGGTTAGCCGATGAGCCGGCTCCGCTTACCACGTGACCCGGAAAACCAGGCTTAACGCGGGGGTCGTGGAGTAAAAAAAAACTGGGCAGGTTCCATAATCCAGTGGTGGCCATCTTGGAATGTTAAAAGTGGCCATCTGGGAGTTAGTGTATTCATTATACCTAGAGAGCTGATGGTGGATGCCTCCTAGCGAGGGGGGTGGGAGGAGCAATGGTAGTGCTATCAGAAGGTGTCCGACAACAATTATTAGAGTATGGAAAGATCTGATGTTGTAACACTTAAATTAAATCTGAGGTGAAATGATTGATAGCGTGCTGGTAGATGTGAGTCAAAAAGACATCCTAAAGATTACGTATATGGAAGGACAAATGTGGGGGGGGTGGAGGAGGGTGGGTGGTGTCCCCGGAGGTGCATATATATGCTAAATCTCTTCAGTGAAGTATGCTTGATGTCATCTGAGTCATATATGTTAGATGATATCACAGAGGTGTCTTCTCAAGGTATGTGTGTGATGGATATCATCGGTGGCATTCATCTTAAATGATGCAATTGGACCAGGGGATATCATCGTTTAGTCCATGGGTGTGTGTCTTGAGGTGCTACAGAAGAGGGAGTTTGGGTTCCATTTGTTATTGGCCTCAATTATAGTCCATCCCAGACTGTCTGCACTGCAGTATGATTGAGTTACAAATTTGTTTGCACTAGCACTACTGCAGCGTATGGTACTCAAATGTACATTCTAGTAGTCATACCTACATATCTAAGTCTGCATGTGTCAGGAATCCAGAACTCACTGGCGGATGCAGTATCTCTTTCCCAGATGGACAAGTTAAGGAGGCTAGCATCACACACCCATCAGAGAATGACACCCTTTCCAGCAAATGTGTGGGGGCTAGCAGAACAGACTGTCAGAACTGATCAAGCAAGCCCTCATGCCCACCACAGCCAGGCAGTACAACAGATATATTGACACAGTGAAGCTGGTTGGTGGGCTACAGTCATTGAGGGACACCAAGGCCACAGCCAGGACTGTATAGTGCTTCATCGGATGGGCCTACCAGGCGAAAAGGACAAAATCCTGGGCACAAGTCCACTTAGCAGCAGTAGCCCATTACTCAAAATTGAGGACAGGCAGGGATCCCATAGCCTCCCATTACATCAGAACAGCCATGAAGGGTTGGAGGCACCTGAAAGGAAAGAAACAAGATACAAGGCGCCCCATAGACTTTGAGAAACTGATCCGGGAGATCGACGCCATAGAGATAGTTACGAAAAGTACATTTGAGTTGTAATTGTTCAGGGATGCCTTCACAATGGCATTTTTTGGGGCATTCAAGCTAAGAGAACTCTTGGCCCCAGCAAAGAAAGAGGCAGGTTCAAGGTACCTACAAGGCGCAGATGGAGGAGGGGCACTCTTCTTACACAGTAATGGTTATCTGCTGAGCAAGTTCCAGTTTACTGTCGTCATGCACAAAGCCTTGGGCAGGCAGGTTTTACTACCTCTGCTTTTGGTTCCCACTCATTTAGGAGCGGGGCGGCTACAACAGCGATGCAGCATGGAGTACCTGGGGATGGCATCAACAAAGAGTGCAGGTGGTCCTCCAACGCTTACAAGACGTATGACCTTACAGGCCTAGCCGCACATTAAGATCTTTGGCTAACTGGGGAGAGGGGTTGGCCTAACGGCTAAGGCGCTCGACCTCGGACCTGGGGAACTTGGTTTGAGTCTCGGTAACGACGCCAAAAACCCCCTGTGATTCTGGGCAAATCACTTAATCTCCCCGTGCCTAAAATGAAAGTGTGTCCTCATGTAACGTAACTGGTGCTATGTAAAGCGCTCTGATAACTGATTCGGTTCGGTTCTAGTTCGCGCTATATAAAACTCTGCAAAAAAAAAAAACTGTGACTTTGTCATTCCAAGATTCAAACTTGTGAAGATGGGGGGAAGATCTTTCTCCCATCTAGGTCCCAAATCCTGGAATGCGCTACCTATTGCTCTGAAATCCGAGACTAATATGTTCTGCTTCCGCAAAAAATTGAAAACTTTACTTTTTCAATAGATTTTCTGCCACCCTTGCTGTCAATAATGCTGTTGAGATGTCCACATTTTCTTCTCTAGTCTATCCCTTGCGCCGGGAATCCTACGGCGGGTAGCTGTCGCGCATTATAAGTTTTAAATAAATAAATAAATAAATAAATAAAATGTGAGACCCCAACTGCTATGAGCAGACGGCAGCGTGCCGTGGCCAAAACTGACAGACATGTTTTGTTGCCTCTACAATAGCCCGGCCCAAAACAGTATGGGTTGTCAGGCACTCATTTATTTGCAGGATGCAAGCATGGCCCAAAAGCCAAATGGTGGAGATACCCAGGGATGAGATGGGACCAGCTTGTTCTAACACTTGACGGACTGCGAGCATCCTCCTCTGGGCACCACTAGGTATTGATCATCCACCTAGGGAGCAATGACCATGCCCAGTTGGGCACAAAGGATCTCCTCAGCAACATCCAGCTTGGGCTAACGGCGGCATCAAGGGCTTTCTGCACCTCAACCATAATCTGATCAGAAATTATCTCCAGGTTCACATGGTTGGAGACCATGTCCAACGGTGCTGTTGACAACTCTAAGAGGATGCTGAATATTGCAGTAAGCAAATTTTGCAAAGTGAACAGCCTGGAGAACATATAGCATGGTTTGATCGACCCGATACGCCAGGAGTTGTACACTACCGACAGAGTGCACCTGTCCGAGGAGGGGATGAGAGTGTTTTGGGCTAATCTGTGGGCGGCCATGGTATTGGCAGGCTGCATATAAAAAAAAGAAATGAGAGAGCGAGAGATTAAACAAAGGACAGCACGGCATTGCCCCCACTGGACAATTAAAAGGGTTGATCCGTTTGGAAGCATAAGATTCACACGCAGCATGGCAGTAATAAGGGGGAAATTTGTTGGTAAGGTAGCTCACCCGGTAAGGTAGTGAGTCAAAAGAAAGGCCACTCGCCTTACGGCAGGATGAGTGGAACGACAGGGAGAGTAAGTGGAGCACGGCCCTTGCAACCTAGTCACGCTGAATGGACGGAAAGTTACAAAAACAGGCAGACTAGGTAGTGAGTTGGGCTTAAGCAGCAGTAAAAGGCTACCCCCCTCACAAGCCAAGTTAAACCAACAAGAAGCCTAATGACCCCTTGAACAGCATGTATGATTGCCTCAACACTAAAAGGTGCCAGAAAGGAGTACAAGCGGATGACAGGACTGGATGGTGATGTGACAACCTAAATTTAGGATATAGCAACTTTGCATGATTTATGACCTGTAATGATTTATGACTTTGTGACAAATTATGTTTTGCGCATCCATGATTTATGATACTTTCAATCAATCAATATTTATATAGTGTGGCATATCACCCATAAGAGTGTCCAGTCACTGGCTGCGGGTTGAAGTCAAAGAGCCAGGCCTTGAGTCTCTTCCTGAAGTCTGTCAGCGAGATGTGATGTTTGGAGGTGGAGGGGGAAGGCGTTCCAGGACTTTGATGGTGAGGTGGGAGAAGGAGTGTCCTCCAGTGTGGCATCGGCAGATGCACAGTGTGTATACTAAGGCTAGGTGTGCGGATCAGAGGTTTCTGGATGGTTGGTAGAGGTACTTTAAATGTTTGATGGCTTGTCATCTTAATTTATGACTTGTGCTATGTGATCATGCATTTAAAATTAATAAAATGTGGCATTGTTTTCCCACAACTAAAAGTACTTGAGTCTCGGGTAATGTGTTTCTAGTAATGAATACATGGAAGTCTACATGTGTGGAGTGGACCAACAGCGTTTTTTTCTTTTTTGATACACAAATTGTATTGATTTTAACAGAAAAATACCAGCCAATCATCAAGGTTCCATGATAACAAGTGGAAGTGTACAATAGTCTGGACAATCCAAAGGTAAAGTACACGCAAATCAAAAGGACAGCATCTGGATTCCCCTACGAAACTAAACCAAGTCCCCCAACCACTTCACCCAAACCCTACGGTACTTCTTGGGGCAACCACACGCTGCATACATTGTTTTCTCCTGTGCAGTGCACCAGTCTACCTCCGCCTACCACTTCCCCACAGTGGGAGGGTCAGGAGTTTTCCAAGCAGAGGCTATATCCCTCTTGGCCACCGCCATTGCTGTAGTGTAAAACAATTTTTCATGTCACGACCCATCCAACCCGTCTGTGATGCCCAGGATTGCATGCTTTGGTCGTGAAGAATCTCCCACCCGGCACCTCAGTGAGATCCCCCTCAATGTCCCCAGAATCGCACCAAGCACGGGCATGACCACACCATATGGAGAAAGTGGGCTGGCTCGTAGCCGCACCTAATGCAGGAGGGGGTCGGCTGGAACCACGCGCGGTGCAGAATTGCCGGTGTCAATAGGCAGCATGTAAGAAGTAGAGCTGTATCATAAGCAGTCTGGCAGACGCCGTGACTGTCCTGGGCGCATTAAGGGCGTCGCGCCAGTCTTCCTCTTGAAGGGAGCCCACCCATTGCTCCCATTTGGTCCGCAGCCGCTCAAGTGAGATGGGGGTATTGTTAATGAGTGTCCGATAGATGCGGGAGATGCCCCCCCTTCCCAGGTCCCCCAGCATGATTTGTGCCTCGGGCGGGCTGGGGTCCGTGAGACTTGTGCCAGTGTGAGGTGCACCTGAAGGGCGTGACGCAGCTGTAAATATCTGTAAAACTGAGAGTGATGTCAGGAATATCTTGCCTGAAGGTCCTGGAAGGAGCGCATATGTAGGTAGCTAAATACCGGTCAGTAACGGACGAAATTCGGTAAATTTGCCATTACCGACCAGTATTTAGGCATTTGGGATGTAGGAGGCCAAAAATAAGGATTCGGTAAATATAAATCAGTAAATACCGATTCATCATTACCGAATTCTAAATTACCGAATCGGTATTTACCGAATTCTTATTTACTGAATCTGTAAATAAGAAACGGTAAAAACGAGAAAAGAGATGTAGGTAAATTCTGAAATACTGAATTTCATGAAATTCGGTATTTAAGAGTCTGTAATTAACATTGACTGAAATGAGGTGGTAATCAGCCACAGTGTATATAAGCAATTCCAAAATGCAACAGTGTGATCACTATGGCGGCTTTCTATGTGATTGCAAGGCGGCTACGTCTACATGCAACAGGAGTGAGGATCTGGAGATGGGAGGAGCGCATTTACAGACAGACCATCACACTATTCCAACACACTGAGGCTGAGATACATGAAAGGTACAGGCTACACCCCCACACCATCCAAGGGACCTGCACCCACTCCTGGAGCTTCCAACACCAAGGGCCCACGCCATACCATCACATGTGCAGGTGCTCTGTAGCCTACATCTACTTGCATCTGGCCGTTACCAGAGGGTGATAGCTGCGGTAGGCGGGGTATCTCAGAGTTGCCTGTCCCGTTTCTTTAGAAAGTTCCTGGATGCCATGATGCAGTGAATGCACCACTACATCAGCTTCCCAAACACACATGCGGAACTGCAGAAAACAAAGACAGACTTTTACCAGATGGCACAGTTCCCGCACGTCATAGGCTGTATTGATGGGACACACATTCCAATCTGCCCACCTGCAGCCACTGAGTACATCTACAGGAACAGAAAGTCCACCCAGTCCATAAATGTGCAGGTAATCTGCGATGCTGGCAACATAATCACTGCGATACAAAAGGGGATGATGGACGGAGCGTTTGAGCAAATCAAACACTCACCCCCAGTCAACTGATCTGGGTTTAATCCATCACCATTCTTTAGCCCACTCAGCCACCCCAGTTCAGACATGGCCATATGCAAATCAGTCTGACCCTGTGCCTCATGGGAACAGTCCAGTCCGAACTGCCAAGCCATGTCTTCCCTGGACCGGAAACAAGCATCCTGGGACCGGTTTCGGATTCATAATCCTCATCAGCCAGGCTATCTTGAATCCAGTGGCCAAGTGAGCAAGGGACTCATGTCTGAGCATACCCTGCCACACTTAGGGCGAACAAAGCGATACAAAAGGGGATGATGGACGGAGCGTTTGAGCAAATCAAACACTCACCCCCAGTCAACTGATCTGGGTTTAATCCATCACCATTCTTTAGCCCACTCAGCCACCCTAGTTCAGACATGGCCATATGCAAATCAGTCTGACCCTGTGCCTCATGGGAACAGTCCAGCCCGAACTGCCAAGCCATGTCTTCCCTGGACTGGAAACAAGCATCCTGGGACCGGTTTCGGATTCATAATCCTCATCAGCCAGGCTATCTTGAATCCAGTGGCCAAGTGAGCAAGGGACTCACGTCTGAGCATACCCTGCCACACTTAGGGCGAACAAAGCGATACAAAAGGGGATGATGGACAGAGCGTTTGAGCAAATCAGAGTCCCAGGCTCTCCACACCACTGGAGTCATGCTATCCAGGCTGATGAAGGCTGATAGCCAGAAACCGGTCCTTGGATGCTTGATCCCGGTCTGGGAAAGACATGGCTTGGTAGTTCGGACTGGACTGTTCCCATGAGGCACAGGGTCAGAGCTGATTTGCATATAGCCAGTGTCTAACCCAGGGTGGTGTGGAGTGCAAAAAAACGATGGATTTAGGCCCAGATCCTTGTACTGGGGTGAATGTATGACATTGTTCTACATTCTGTCCATCAACTGTGTTTTTTGCAATTTTCACCCCGAGTGGGCTGGGTATGCTCAGACGTGAGTCCCAGGCTCTCCACACCACTGGAGTCAAGCTATCCAGGCTGATGAAGGCTGATAGCCAGAAACCGGTCCTTGGATGCTTGATTCCGGTCTGGGAAAGACATGGCTTGGTAGTTCGGACTGGACTGTTCCCATGAGGCACAGGGTCAGAGCTGATTTGCATATAGCCAGTGTCTAACCCAGGGTGGTGTGGAGTGCAAAAAAACGATGGATTTAGGCCCAGATCCTTGTACTGGGGTGAATGTATGACATTGTTCTACATTCTGTCCATCAACTGTGTTTTTTGCAATTTTCACCCCAAGTGGGCTGGGTATGCTCAGACGTGAGTCCCAGGCTCTCCACACCACTGGAGTCAAGCTATCCAGGCTGATGAAGGCTGATAGTCAGAAACCGGTCCTTGGATGCTTGATTCCGGTCTGGGAAAGACATGGCTTGGTAGTTCTGACTGGACTGTTCCCATGAGGCACAGGGTCAGAGCTGATTTGCATATAGCCAGTGTCTAACCCAGGGTGGTGTGGAGTGCAAAATAACGATGGATTTAGGCCTTGTACTGGGGTGAATGTATGACATTGTTCTACATTCTGTCCATCAACTGTGTTTTTTGCAATTTTCAACCCGAGTGGGCTGGGTATGCTCAGACGTGAGTCCCAGGCTCTCCACACCACTGGAGTCAAGCTATCCAGGCTGATGAAGGCTGATAGCCAGAAACCGGTCATTGGATGCTTGATTCCGGTCTGGGAAAGACATGGCTTGGTAGTTCGGACTGGACTGTTCCCATGAGGCACAGGGTCAGAGCTGATTTGCATATAGCCAGTGTTTAACCCAGGGTGGGGTGGAGTGCAAAAAAACGATGGATTTAGGCCCAGATCCTTGTACTGGGGTGAATGTATGACATTGTTCTACATTCTGTCCATCAACTGTGTTTTTAGGCAACATAATCACTGACATTGTGGCTAAATTTCGTGGGAGCTCCCCAACTCCTACATCTTCCAGAACAGTGGGATCTACACACGCCTGGCTGTGGGAGAATTTGGGGAAGGATACCTGCTAGGTAAATCAGTGTGACACACCCTGATAGATACTGTAGCTGAATGTGTTTTGGTGTATGTAACTAATGGCACTCTCTTTCTCACCTAGGCGATAGTGCATATGCTGTGCGGTCATTTGTCTCCACTCCCTACCTAAACCCATCAACCCCCAGTGAGAGACGTTACAATGTGGCACACAAATCAACACGTAACGTTGTGGAGCGCACCTTTGAACTATTGAAAAGCAGGTTCCGCTGCCTCCACAAAAGCAGATCTTGTAGATAAGACAGGAGTATAACCGATAGACCAGGTCAGGACTGGGTAGGAAGGTACAATAATCACACAATGTCCTGAAAGGTAAAAGTCAGTAGACAGTTATGAATAGCATGCACATAGCATTGCTGCAATGAACAAGAAGGAGATTACTCATTTTTTTGAATCAAAAGATAGTTATTCATCTTTATGTAATAACATTCATTTCATGGTTGGAGGTCCACAGTTAAAGACAGCACTGCATAGAATGTATTGACAACCACATGAAAACTTGGTGCAGCAAACGTGAATAAATAGTGCAAGTGGCGACGCAAGTGAAGGGGGAGAAAACAGCGTGGTCGGCGCACTGAGTATAAAGTGCAAATTATCTACAGTGAGTGGCTAAAGACGGCGCATGTGACATAGGGATATCACACAGGGGACAATTATTTTAATAGATTTGGAGCCACTAAGAAGAAGTGCGCCTATTAATTAGGCTGTTGGGTCGACGGCGTTTCGATCCGGACCATTTCGGATCATAATCAGGACTGGTTGTCTGAATTAAGTAGTGCTGTGAAGAAAGGGAGGGAGTGTTAAGGCGGGGAAGGAGGGAGTGTGAGTAGACGTGGGCATTGGCGAGGGCTGATGGTTACCTTGAAAACTCCTTGTAAATTGGAGTACTTGTAAACAACTTGGAGGTACGAATTGAAAGATCAGGGGATCACCAAGGATCAGATCGCTGGAAGAAGCCAGATGAGGATGGGGAGAGAGGAGGGGGGAAGGTAACTAATTGAGCAATAAGTACATGAAACATTTCACATAATTAAACTGGGGCAGCGCCATGCAGGAAAAGGGGGGTTTACATACCTCGCTATTGATTTCAGTGTGGATCGTGCCTGTAACTCAGCCGAGTTCGAAGGGGTTGTACTGAGACACCTCAGCGTTTTAGCCGGCCGCGTTAGTCAGCCATGCTTGTTTGGCGCCGGGGAAAAGCAAAGGAGGTTTTAAAAGGCGTCCGTATGCGTGACTACAGGGCAAGTGCTAAGAGAAATTCACAGCGTTTACCTGCAAGAATCAGCGCGTCCGTCTTGTTACCGAATGGAGTCAAAGTGTAGCCGGCGCTGGTCCGAGCGGGGATATTTCGTTTCCGCATTGGGGCGGGGATCGAAACAGGGGGGGGCAGGTCAGCGAGTCAGTGGGGGTGTTTTGGAATCAGGCAAGGACATAGGATAACCGACGTAAGGGGTAGGGCAGGTTAGGTTGCTATGGAGAGGCGTCTGAAAAGGCCGTCTTCATGGAATTGAGATGAATGCACACCGAGTGCAGTGAGAAAGGGCAGACCGTGAGAGACAGAGCAAGGGTAGGGAAACGGGGACGGAATCGGAGGAGTGCGGGGTAGGGGGGGAGGGCAACAACCTGCGATTAATGGGGACCCATTATAGTTAGACAATCAATATTTACAAAGTAGCATATATTTCAATTGTACAGTTGATCTCCTAGTGACAACAAACTGAGATTGCTGGGCACCTATTGTTATTAAACAATCAGTATTTACAAGGTAGCATGTATTTCAATTATACAGTTGACCTCATAATGAGGAATTATAAACAAAATGAAACAAAACCGTATCAGATATTACCATTCATTTCTAAATGTGAGTAAGCGAGGTTACAGTCAGTCTGATTCGTGAAGAAAAAGGACATGGTTCAGAGGCTGGTTATGACTCAGGGAATAGACTCAAAGGAAGGGGGATTGAAATGCGCAGCTCTACAATAGTTTCAGGGGGAGTGGAAATGAAGTCAAGTGGTGACCGTGCTGTTCCATTCATCAATGGTGTTGAGGCCCTTGTTGATGGAATCACAGATTGTCATCCATTTGCATTCTGCCTTATTTAGGAGGGTTCTAATGTCTCCGCCTCGGACAGGCAGTGTGGGTTTTTCAATCACTTGCCATTGTATGTCTGTGTCAAGATGGTTATTCTGTAGGTAATGTGAAACCAATGGGGCTGACATAGTTTTACAGTTGATGCGGCTCTTGTGCTGGATGATGCGCTGTTTGATCATTTGCGTTGTCTGTCCGATATAGATCAAGTCGCATGGGCATCTGATGGCGTAGATTACATTTTGCGATCTACAGTTTGTGTGTTTTTTTAGTTTGTGGGTTCGACCATTGGCAACAAATTCTTTGGTGTTGATGGTGAGACAGCAAACGCTGCATGTCTGGCATTTATAATGTCCTACTACAGGGTCAAGGCCCCAAGCGGCTGTGATGGTATTTCTGTCTTGTTGGACTTGTGGCCAGGTTATGGCATGTAACAGATGGTTGGCTAGATTGTTGCCCCGTTGATATGAAAACAGAGGTTCATCCTTGAATTGTTCATGAGAGCGTAACAGAGACCAATTTCTTCTGATAATTTTGTTTATTTTGTTGCTGTGGGGATTGAATTTCGAAACAAAAGGGATCCTTGACATTGGTTTTTTGGGTTGAGTGATTAGAAGGTGCTCCCTGTGGCAATACCACGCTCTTTTCTTAGCTCTTGTAACCAACCGTTTAGGGTAACCGCGATTGTTGGACAGGCCACATGAAGGGCTCGCTCCCTCCCCGCAGGACAGGGCCCGGGCCACCGTCAGCACCATTGCCCGGCCCAGCCGCCATCTTGGACACGGCACCACGCGGCCGCGCGGCCTCAGCCCGACCCCAACCCTGGGCCTGGCCAGGCCCCGACATCCCGGCACCACCCTCCACCCAGGAGGTGAACGGACCACTTGGCAGGTCAATGGGAGTAAGAAGTGTCGATGGCTCTCCCCCGCCAGGTGCCGAGCACCCCCAGCCTCCTCGGGCGCTGGCTCCACCCCCCTGCTGGGTGTCTGGACTCCCTCATCCCAGACCTCCCGACCTCCAAGAGCGAGGGTCCGGACATCAAAGGGCGCCAGACCTATAACTGAGGCCGCCCCAGGACAGGAAGGCAGTTGTATCCTGGAGTCGAGAGACACCGCGACGAACTCATCCTTGACGGACTGCTGGCGCTGCCACAGCCCTGCCTTGTGAACTATTGTCCTGCCTGCTGGCGCTGCCGCGGCCCTCTGCAACCTTCATCCTCGTGGGACCTGCTGGCGCTGCCGCGGCCCTCTGCAACCTTCATCCTCGTGGGACCTGCTGGCGCTGCCGCGGCCCTCTGCAACCTTCATCCTCGTGGGACCTGCTGGCGCTGCCGCGGCCCGTTGTAACCTTCATCCTCGTGGGACCTGCTGGCGCTGCCGCGGCCCGTTGCAACCTGGATTCTCGTGGGACCTGCTGGCGCTGCCGCGGCCCGTTGTAACCTTCATCCTCGTTGGGACCTGCTGGCGCTGCCGCGGCCCGTTGCCACCTACGACCTCTTCGGGACCTGCCGGCGCTGCCGCGGTCTGACCCATCCGAACACCGAGCTCGAGGATTGTGAGCTATCACCGTTACACCTCCGTACCCGTGGGTACCAAGACTGTCCCGCTACCCCCTTCCCTTACTAGAGACTAGAATTGAGAGGATCATCGTGTCCTGATCGCCTTGTATCGTACCACTCTACTACCAGAAGTGCCTATAAAAGGTGTTACCCTGATCTTTGTGTGGTGTCCATCTGTGGGGGGGAAGTTACCTGTCTGTGCGATCACGGTGCTCGGCCGACCCTCCAGGTCCCCGTCTAACATTGGTGGCTAGCGGCGCGATCCGAACCAACGCGTACCGTACAGACAGTAACTCACCCTACGACTAAAACTACAATGACGACCAAAGAGAGCGGATCGGCGGAGAAGTTCCAGATGGAAAAGCTGGAAGAATACAACCACCGAGAGCTCAAACAATTTTGCATGGACTTAGGCATTGCTACCACCGGGCTAAGCACAAAAGAAGACTTCAAAAACGCCCTAGAGGCCTGGACAGAGACAAATACCGCAACCCCCCGGGACCCCGCAGCCCCGGAAGTCAACACCACCCGGACGGAGGAACGGAGAACAGGCCCTTCCCGTGAAGAGATCCAAGAGCGGGAAAAAAATAGATTACACGAGTTAGACTTGGCACGACTCAGATTAGACGGAGAATTGAAACTGGCGGAACAAAAAATAAACTTAGAACACTTACGGCTCAGAGAAGAGCGAGAGGAAAAACAGAGACAGAGAGACCTCGAAGAAAAAAGACTGGCATACGAGCACGAGTGCAAACTAGCGGAGATAGAAATACGCAAACTGAACAAAAACCTAGGGGTGCCCGAGCAACCGCACTCCCCGGGTCCTACCGAGCAGAAGGTCCACATCCCCAAGGATGTGGTCCGAGAATATCACCGGAACGACGACATACAGCAGTGGTTCAAGGCCTATGAGATTGCCATGACCGCCCACCGGGTCGCTCGAAGTGACTGGGGAGCCGGTCTATGGGGGAGATTCGTCAACGAGGGTCGTGATGCCCTGCTGCAGCTTCCGGACCATCAAATGACGTCCTATGACCACATGAAGGCCGCCCTCCTCAGTCGATATGGGCTTACACCCGAAATGTACCGCCAGAGGTTCCGCAACTGCACCCGGATCCCAGGTACAACGTGGTTGGAATACGTGAACTATTTCAGCCGAGCCTTCGAGGGGTGGATCAAGGGTAACAACGTAACCACTTACGAACAACTCTTCAATCTCATTGTGTGGGAGCACCTCTCCAACAACTGCTTCGTCGAGCTCAGGCAGCACCTCCTCGACAGTAAATTGACTGAACCCCGGCAGCTCGCCACCGAGGCTGACCGGTGGGAGAGCACCCGAGTGGCCCGGAGTGGGCCGAATGAGCAGAACAGAACCAACCAAGGTCATCATCGTCCCCGAGGAGGAGGAGGAGGCCCGGGCCGGGGCAGAGACGCCATCCCGGCCGCGCCCACTAACGCCACCCCGGCCCCAGCAGGCCGGGGAAACCCCCCGATGCGCCCGGGGTTCCGAGCTAACGTGACGTGTCATCGATGCCAGCGAGTCGGCCACTATGCCAGTGACCCGACCTGCCCGAAGAACCAGGTCCCCGGGCCCCGCCAGATGGCGGCCGCCGCCCTGGGAGAAGAACAAGTCTCCGAAGACACGGAGACCTATGAGTCGGAGCAGTTCGAGTGGGAACCCGCCGCCATGACCCTGGCATGCCTGGGAGGAAGAGACATGGTCCCGCGGACTCCCCTGCCCGCCAACACTCGGAAGTACAGCCAATGGGTGAGCATCAATGGGCGCAAGGCCGAGGCCCTGCGTGACACCGGGGCCAGTGTGACGGCCGTCCGTTGTCACCTGGTGACCCCAGAACAAATCCTACCAAACGTACTTTGCCCCGTCCGATCGGCAGATAACTCGGAGAGCCTGTGTCGGATGGCCTGCGTCCCCTTCGAATGGGGAGGAGTGTCCGGCATGCTGAAAGTAACTGTCCGCGACGATGCCCCCGTGGACTGCCTCCTGGGGAACGATCTCGAGAGCTCCCCGTGGGCCGCTGTAGAAAGAAGAGAGCATCTGGGGATGTTGGGTCTCCCGGACTGGGCGTGCGTAACCACCCGGTCCATGGCCACCCGCACCATCCCTAGACCAGAAGAACCAGAATGGGCAGCACCTCCGCCCTCGATCACTCCAGAAGAAGACTTCCTCCAGACCGACCACCCGGACCCCACCACAGAGGGGTCCACACAGCCCCCCGAGCTTCCCGACCTGGCTCAGTGGCGTCAAGAAGGGGGGCCCACCCAGGAACAATTACGGCAGGAGCAAAAGACCTGCCCCTCCCTCGAGGGATTGCGACAGCAAGCGCTCGCCCAGAGCCAAGGAGACACCACCGGGGCCCACTGGGTTTATTGGGACAATGATCTCTTGTACAGCGAGCAGAAAATCGCAGAACTGGGGGCCGGGCGAGTGCTGGTGGTGCCCCTTCACTTCAGAGACTTCCTGTTGAACCTAGCCCATGATGTCCCCCTGGCCGGGCACCTGGGCCAAGACAAGACCTACCACCGCCTGGTGACTCACTTTTTTTGGCCCAAAATGAGAAATGACGTCTCCAACCATTGCCGGTCCTGCCCGACCTGCCAGGCCAGCGGGAAGAGCGGCCGCAAACTCAAGGCACCCCTACAACCATTCCCTGTGGTGACCACCCCGTTCGAAAGGGTGGGAATAGACATTGTGGGGCCCCTGGACCCCCGAACAGCACAGGGGCATCGCTTCATCCTGGTCCTGGTGGACCACGCCACCCGCTATCCTGAGGCGGTCCCCCTCCGTACTATAACAGCCCCAGTAGTGGGTCGAGCCTTGATGGGGATCTTCTCTCGAGTGGGCTTCCCCCGGGAAGTCGTCAGCGACAGGGGTACGAACTTTATTTCAAAGTATATGAAATCCCTCTGGCAGCAGTGCGGAGTCACTTACCGCTTCACCACCCCCTATCACCCCCAGGGGAACGGACTGGTCGAGCGGTTCAACCGCACCCTCAAGGGGATGATCATGGGGCTGGAAGAACCCCTACGCCGCCAGTGGGACGTGCTACTACCGTGCCTCCTCTTCGCCTACCGAGAAGTCCCCCAGAAGTCCCTCGGCTTCAGCCCCTTCGAACTCCTGTACGGACACCCCGTTCGCGGGCCTCTCAGCCTAGTGAAGGAGGAATGGGAAATGGCCCCCCTAAAGACCCCTCCGGACGTCTACAAATACCTCCTGATCCTCCGAAATCAGACCCGGAAATTCAGGGAGATCGCTAAAGCCAATCTGGAGGCCAGTCAGGAGGACATGAAGAAGTGGTACGACCAACATGCCTCCTCCATCGAGTTTGAACCGGGTCAGCAGGTATGGGTGATGTCCCCCATCGAACCGTGTGCCTTGCAAGACAAATGGACGGGGCCCTTCAAGGTGATCGAGCGCAGGAGTCCCGTCACCTATCTCATCGACCTGGAGTCCCCCCGGAACCCCCTCCGGGTCCTCCACGCCAACAGGCTCAAACCCCACTTCATGCGCTCAGAGCTCAGCCTGCTGATGGCGACCGACAGTGGCACAGAAGGAGACTCCGAGCCCCTCCCTGACCTACTGAGGACTCGGGAAAGAGATGGCTCGGTGGACGGGGTCCGACTCTCCGAGGCCCTGACCCCAGAGCAGCGTCAAGATTGCCGGGCCCTCCTGCTGCCGTTCGCAAACCTGTTCTCCCTCGCACCCGGAGTCACCTCCTGGTGCCTGCACGACGTGGACACGGGGGACAGTCCTCCTGTCCGACACCGGGCGTACCGAGTACCGGATTGGGTACGTACATGCATCCAAGAAGAAGTCTCCAAGATGCTCGCCCTCGGGGTCATCGAGCCTTCGGACAGTCCCTGGGCCAGCCCGGTCGTCCTGGTCCCCAAGGCCGCGGCACCGGGCACCACACCGGAGCTCCGATTCTGCATCGACTATCGGGGGCTGAACGCGGTCACCCGAACCGACGCTCACCCTATCCCCCGAGCAGATGAACTAGTCGACCGCATGGGGGCAGCCCGCTACCTAAGCATCTTTGACCTGACAGCGGGCTACTGGCAGATCGGCCTCACCCCCAGGGCCCAAGAACGTTCCGCTTTCTCCACCCCGGACGGGCACTACCATTTCAGAGTGATGCCCTTCGGCATGAAGAACGCTCCAGCCACCTTTCAAAGACTGGTGAACCAGGTATTGGCGGGCCTCGAAGAATTCAGCGCCGCCTACCTGGACGACATCGCGGTATACAGCCGCCACTGGGCCGACTACCTCCACCACCTCAGAGCGTTCCTGCAGGCCCTCCAACAGGCCGGCCTCACCATAAAGGCCAGCAAGTGCCAAATCGGCCAGGGGTCCGTGACCTACCTCGGACACCAAGTGGGGAGCGGTCTGGTGGCCCCCCTCCAACTCAAGGTAGCTGCCATCCAGTCCTGGCAACCCCCCGAAACACAAACAGAGGTCCGAGCCTTCCTGGGGCTCACCGGATACTACCGGCGGTTTGTGAGGGACTATGGCAGCATTGTGGGGCCCCTCACGGAACTCACGTCTAAGAACAACCCAAAACGAGTCAACTGGACTCCCGACTGTCACGCGGCCTTCGAGACGCTGAAGGCCGCCATGTGCACCGCTCCGGTGCTCCAGGCCCCCGACTACAGCCGCGAGTTCATTGTGCAGACCGATGCCTCCGACCATGGTATTGGGGCCGTCCTCTCCCAACTGAACCCCGAAGGAGTGGACCAACCCGTGGCCTTCATCAGCAGACGCCTACTGCCCCGAGAACAGCGCTGGAGCACCATTGAGCGAGAGGCCTTCGCAGTGGTATGGGCCCTCAAGAAGCTCCGGCCGTACCTCTTCGGAACCCATTTCCGGGTAAAGACAGATCATCGGCCCCTGCAATGGCTCATGCAGATGCGGGGGGAGAACCCCAAACTATTGCGATGGTCCATCTCCCTGCAGGGGATGGACTTCACTGTGGAGCATCGCCCTGGCCAAGACCACGCCAACGCGGATGGCCTGTCCCGCTTTTTCCGCCTCGACGAGGAAAGTCCCCAAGAAGATGGGTGACTCTCCCCGCCTTCAGCTGGGGGGGACGCATGTTGGACAGGCCACATGAAGGGCTCGCTCCCTCCCTGCAGGACAGGGCCCGGGCCACCGTCAGCACCATTGCCCGGCCCAGCCGCCATCTTGGACACGGCACCACGCGGCCGCGCGGCCTCAGCCCGACCCCAACCCTGGGCCTGGCCAGGCCCCGACATCCCGGCACCACCCTCCACCCAGGAGGTGAACGGACCACTTGGCAGGTCAATGGGAGTAAGAAGTGTCGATGGCTCTCCCCCGCCAGGTGCCGAGCACCCCCAGCCTCCTCGGGCGCTGGCTCCACCCCCCTGCTGGGTGTCTGGACTCCCTCATCCCAGACCTCCCGACCTCCAAGAGCGAGGGTCCGGACATCAAAGGGCGCCAGACCTATAACTGAGGCCGCCCCAGGACAGGAAGGCAGTTGTATCCTGGAGTCGAGAGACACCGCGACGAACTCATCCTTGACGGACTGCTGGCACTGCCACAGCCCTGCCTTGTGAACTATTGTCCTGCCTGCTGGCGCTGCCGCGGCCCTCTGCAACCTTCATCCTCGTGGGACCTGCTGGCGCTGCCGCGGCCCTCTGCAACCTTCATCCTCGTGGGACCTGCTGGCGCTGCCGCGGCCCTCTGCAACCTTCATCCTCGTGGGACCTGCTGGCGCTGCCGCGGCCTGTTGTAACCTTCATCCTCGTGGGACCTGCTGGCGCTGCCGCGGCCCGTTGCAACCTGCATTCTCGTGGGACCTGCTGGCGCTGCCGCGGCCCGTTGTAACCTTCATCCTCGTTGGGACCTGCTGGCGCTGCCGCGGCCCGTTGCCACCTACGACCTCTTCGGGACCTGCCGGCGCTGCCGCGGTCTGACCCATCCGAACACCGAGCTCGAGGATTGTGAGCTATCACCGTTACACCTCCGTACCCGTGGGTACCAAGACTGTCCCGCTACCCCCTTCCCTTACTAGAGACTAGAATTGAGAGGATCATCGTGTCCTGATCGCCTTGTATCGTACCACTCTACTACCAGAAGTGCCTATAAAAGGTGTTACCCTGATCTTTGTGTGGTGTCCATCTGTGGGGGGGAAGTTACCTGTCTGTGCGATCACGGTGCTCGGCCGACCCTCCAGGTCCCCGTCTAACAGCGATGTATTAGTTTCTTGGTCAAGACATCCGCTTCCCTGAAATAATCTTTTTTCCATTTACAGTTGCGGCGGATTCGGAGGAATTGTCCGTAAGGTAGGCCATCACGTAATCCGCGTGGGTGGTAACTTGAATACAGCAGCAACGTATTCTTTTCAGTTGCCTTTCGATATAGGGTGGTACCCAGGTGCCCTTCTTCAGCATGGATAGTTACATCCAGGAACGGCAAATCATTTTGTTTGCAATCACTGGTGAAAGTGAGGTGTTCCTGGGAGCGGTTGAGCCATTCAACAAAGGGCCGCAATGTGTCAGCTGTGCCAGCTGTGCCAGACCAGAGTAATAGAACGTCGTCTATATACCTGCGCCACAGGTTGATGTTGTTGAAGAATGGATTCATTGGTGTCAAGATCAATGTCTTTTCCAGATGGTAGACAAACAAGATGGCAAAGTTTGGGGCGAAACAAGCGCCCATGGAGACTCCTTTTGTTTGTACAAAAAATGTATCCTGGTAGAGAAAATAATTATTTTTTAATGCTATTCGTAGAAGATCCATGATGAATTCAGTCAGAATACGTGTGGGCTGTGGTCTTGTGATGAGTAGATTGTGGATAACCTGTAAGCCTTTGTCATGAGGGATGTTGGTGTAAAGGAACTCGATGTCTAATCCTGCCATCACTTGTAGATTGGTGTCAAAAGGTAAATCCTCGATGGTATTGATGAGGTCCATCGTGTCTCTGATGTAGGTGTCAGTTTCAGGAACAAAGGGCTTAATGATGGAGTCTATGTATTTTCCAAGTGGCTCCAGGATTGATCCGCAACCCGAAACAATCGGTCTGCCCGGGATTCAAAATGTCTTTATGTATTTTGGGCAAGACGTAAAGTACCGGGGTGCGGGGGTTGGCGTTGTTAAGGAACTCGAATTCCTTCTTGGTAATGATGTCTTTATCCTTAGCATCCATGGTGACTGAAAGTATTTTCCTTCGGATGTCCTCAAGAGGATCTTTCGGAAGAGGTCGATAGTGTTCTTGATTTGCCAATTGTCTTTTGATTTCGAGGTCGTATTTGATTGTACTCATAATCACAATACCTCCGCCCTTATCCGCCGGTTTTATAATGATATCGTTGTTTTCTTTGAGTGTTTTCAGGGCTAGTTTCTCAGTGAGCGGGAGGTTATATGGAGTAAAATGTGGTTGGTTTTTAAGGTCCATCACATCTTTGAGTACCAGTCGTTCAAAGGCCAAGATTTCGGGTGGCATGGCATGTGAGGGGGGATTAAAGGTAGATGGTGGTCTGAAGGGTGAGGGATTCAAAGGTACAGATTCAGTTTTGTCTGCAAAGTAGTGTCTTAGTCGAATCTGTTTAAAGAATTTCAGAAGGCTGGCTTGAAGGTCCAGGAAATCCGTGCGTTCAGTTGGCACGAATGTGAGCCCACGGGATAGAAGGTTGATCTCATCACTACTGAATACATGATCCGATAGATTAAAAATTGGTATTTGTAAATCAGTAGTTACTGGTGAATTTCAGGCGGGTTTTAGGAAATGAGTCTCAACAGTCGACCAAATATTAAGACTATGAATATCATATATTGGAAGACGGTGTTTGCAGAAGGTGGGACCTTGTATGCGGTTTTTGTGGACCTTCGCGCCGCCTTCGATTTAGTTCCTAGGGCTAAATTGTGGGCGGTGCTGGCCGAACTGGGTATTCCAGTGTTAGTCAGGCTGCATACAGAAAACTATGCCCGTGTCAGATACGGAAAGGGCGGCAGATTGACAGACAAATTCCCCGTTCGCAGAGGGGTGAGGCAGGGCTGCGTCTTGGCGCCTTGGCGCCGACCCTGTTCTGCTTATTTGTGAACGGGGTGATAGAGCATCTGAATAGGATCCCTAACATTGATGCGCCGCAATTGAACAACAGCAGGGTGCCTGCGATCATGTTCGCGGATGACACCCTGCTGCTGTCAAAAACACCAATGGGGTTGCAGAGGATTCTGAACGGGTTTCTGGGGTTTTGTAATGAAAGGGGCCTAGAAATGAACCCTTCGAAAACAAAGTTTATGATCCTTAACCCCAGACCCAAAAGCTGCCCAAATCCCCATCTAGGATCCATAACCCTAGAAAGAGTACACGTAATAGAATATCTAGGCATAACCCTTAACCATAACCTGACTTGGTTGCCACATAAAATAAAAGCAACTACAAAATTATCCCAGCGGGCAGGTGCCATTACAAGAATCGCCAAAAAATCACCCCTTCGTCCACTGACACCTGCCATTCACATTTACAAAGCCCAAGCCCGGGGGGGCATTGTATATGGAGGCGAGCTATGGGGACATATACCATTGCACACTGTACAGGTTGCAGAAAACAATTTTTTAAGACAATTGGCTGCACTTCCTCAGGGCACTCCATTACTCCCCCTAAGAATGGACCTGGCATTGCGACCAATCCCAGAGGTATTGGGTCTAAAACCACTGACTTACTGGAGGCGTCTGTGGAGTAGTCAAGAACTAGTACACTACAGAAATGAACTCCAGGAATTATTGAGATCATCCTACGCCACCAAAATCCCGTGGGTAAAGTACATTAGGGACCTGTGCACGTCTCTCGGAGTCCCAGAGTTATGGTCCAACCCAGAGGTAGCGGCTCTGGGACTTTCCAGAAAGGAGCTTTCAAACCTGTTTTATAGCGCTATGCTCCAGAAAACCTTCAACTCTTTGCGGGATGGTTCCCTATCGGACAAATTTATTAAAATAAAAGACTCCTACAGTCCCGAATATGTACTGGACACCATGATGCCTGTGTCTGCTCGGAAGATTTTCATGCAATGGAGATACGGCTCCCTCCCCCTGAGGTCCATTACTAAATCCTGGGCAGGTAATTTGGCAACAGGGGAGTGCCCAGCATGTATGTACAAACTGGAAAGCGACCTCCACGTGGTCCTGTTCTGCAGAGCTTATAGCAGAATTAGAAGATACTGGTTGGTCCCTTATCTGAGGAATTTGGGCTTTCGCACCTATGCCCCGGCCTATAGAGTCCTAAAGACTGACTTATCGGCACCAACTGTGTTCGTAATGGCGAAATTCTTGATGGCAATGTGGCGTTCACGTGCAATAACTCTCAGGAACTCTAAAGCTTTATGAATATCTTCCCCTTCTTTTTTATTAATTAAAATACATTTCATAGAAATCTGATTGTAATTATAAGTGGGGGCTATTCTTTTTATAATATTTTTTTATATAATGTTTTTAATGATGAAAATCGTTTGTATATCTTTTATGATCTTTTTACGATCGAAATAAAGATTACTTGAATTGAATTGAATTTCCATCTTCTATTGTGGTTGTTGTCCCAATTGGTAAAACCGGTTGCGGGTTTGACGTTCTCCTGGAAGTTGCGGCTGATATTGCCGATTTCTGTTGGGGCGGTTTTGAGAAGGTTGGTGTCCGCGGCCGCGGCCTCTCCCTAAAAAAACAGCCGGAATCAAAGGAGGAGGTCTGGTAGCTGCAGCGGAGGCCTTTGAACGACTGGTACTCAAAGATGTGATGGACCTTAAAAACCAACCACATTTTACTCCATATAACCTCCCGCTCACTGAGAAACTATCCCTGAAAACACTCAAAGAAAACAACGATATCATTATAAAACCGGCGGATAGGGGCGGAGGTATTGTGATTATGAGTACAATGAAATACGACCTTCGAAATCAAAAGACAATTGGCAAATCAAGAACACTATCGACCTCTTCCGAAAGATCCTCTTGAGGACATCCGAAGGAAAATACTTTCAGTCACCATGGATGCTAAGGATAAAGACATCATTACCAAGAAGGAATTCGAGTTCCTTAACAACGCCAACCCCCGCACCCCGGTACTTTACGTCTTGCCCAAAATACATAAAGACATTTTAAATCCCCCGGGCAGACCGATTGTTTCGGGTTGCGGATCAATCCTGGAGCCACTTGGAAAATACATAGACTTCATCATTAAGCCCTTTGTTCCTGAAACTGACACCTACATCAGAGACACGATGGACCTCATCAATACCATCGAGGATTTACCTTTTGACACCAATCTACAAGTGATGGCACGATTAGACATCGAGTCCCTTTACACCAACATCCCTCATGACGAAGGCTTACAGGTTATCCACAATCTACTCATCACAAGACCACAGCCCACACGTATTCCGACTGAATTCATCATGGATCTTCTACGAATAGCATTAAAAAATAATTATTTTCTCTACCAGGATACATTTTTTGTACAAACAAAAGGAGTCTCCATGGGCGCTTGTTTCGCCCCAAACTTTGCCATCTTGTTTGTCTACCATCTGGAAAAGACATTGATCTTGACACCAATGAATCCATTCTTCAACAACATCAACCTGTGGCGCAGGTATATAGATGACGTTCTATTACTCTGGTCTGGCACAGCTGACACATTGCGGCCCTTTGTTGAATGGCTCAACCGCTCCCAGGAACACCTCACTTTCACCAGTGATTGCAAACAAAATGATTTGCCGTTCCTGGATGTAACTATCCATGCTGAAGAAGGGCACCTGGGTACCACCCTATATCGAAAGCCAACTGAAAAGAATACGTTGCTGCTGTATTCAAGTTACCACCCACGCGGATTACGTGATGGCCTACCTTACGGACAATTCCTCCGAATCCGCCACAACTGTAAATGGAAAAAAGATTATTTCAGGGAAGCGGATGTCTTGACCAAGAAACTAATACATCGCGGTTACCCTAAACGGTTGGTTACAAGAGCTAAGAAAAGAGCGTGGTATTGCCACAGGGAGCACCTTCTAATCACTCAACCCAAGAAACCAATGTCAAGGATCCCTTTTGTTTCGAAATTCAATCACCACAGCAACAAAATAATTAAAATTATCAGAAGAAATTGGTCTCTGTTACGCTCTCATGAACAATTCAAGGATGAACCTCTGTTTTCATATCAACGGGGCAACAATCTAGCCAACCATCTGGTACATGCCATAACCTGGCCACAAGTCCAACAAGACAGAAATACCATCACAGCTGCTTGGGGCCTTGACCCTATAGTAGGAAATCATAAATGCCAGACATGCAGCGTTTGCTGTCTCACCATCAACACCAAAGAATTTGTTGCCAATGGTCGAACCCACAAACTAAAAAAACACACGAACTGTAGATCGCAAAATGTAATCTACGCCATCAGATGCCCATGCGACTTGATCTATATCGGACAGACAACGCAAATGATCAAACAGCGCATCATCCAGCACAAGAGCCGCATCAACTGTAAAACTATGTCAGCCCCATTGGTTTCACATTACCTACAGAATAACCATCTTGACACAGGCATACAATGGCAAGTGATTGAAAAACCCACACTGCCTGTCCGAGGCGGAGACATTAGAACCCTCCTAAATAAGGCAGAATGCAAATGGATGACAATCTGTGATTCCATCAACAAGGGCCTCAACACCATTGATGAATGGAACAGCACGGTCACCACTTGACTTCATTTCCACTCCCCCTGAAACTATTGTAGAGCTGCGCATTTCAATCCCCCTTCCTTTGAGTCTATTCCCTGAGCCATAACCAGCCTCTGAACCATGTCCTTTTTCTTCACGAATCAGACTGACTGTAACCTCGCTTACTCACATTTAGAAATGAATGGTAATATCTGATACGGTTTTGTTTCATTTTGTTTATAATTCCTCATTATGAGGTCAACTGTATAATTGAAATACATGCTACCTTGTAAATACTGATTGTTTAATAACAATAGGTGCCCAGCAATCTCAGTTTGTTGTCACTAGGAGATCAACTGTACAATTGAAATATATGCTACTTTGTAAATATTGATTGTCTAACTATAATGGGTCCCCATTAATCTCAGGTTGTTGCCCTCCCCCCCTACCCCGCACTCCTCCGATTCCGTCCCCGTTTCCCTACCCTTGCTCTGTCTCTCATGGTCTGCCCTTTCTCACTGCACTCGGTGTGCATTCATCTCAATTCCATGAAGACGGCCTTTTCAGACGCCTCTCCATAGCAACCTAACCTGCCCTACCCCTTACGTCGGTTATCCTATGTCCTTGCCTGATTCCAAAACACCCCCGCTGACGCGCTGACCTGCCCCGCCCCTGTTTCGATCCCCGCCCCAATGCGGAAATGAAATATCCCCGCTCGGACCAGCGCCGGCTACACCTTGACTCCATTCGGTAACAAGACGGACGCGCTGATTCTTGCAGGTAAACGCTGTGAATTTCTCTTAGCACTTGCCCTGTAGTCACGCATACGGACGCCTTTTAAAACCTCCCTTGCTTTTCCCCAGCGCCAAACAAGCATGGCTGACTAACGCGGCCGGCTAAAACGCTGAGGTGTCTCAGTACAACCCCTTCCAACTCGGCTGAGTTACAGGCACGATCCACACTGAAATCAATAGCGAGGTATGTAAAACCCCCTTTTCCTGCATGGCGCTGCCCCAGTTTAATTATGTGAAATGTTTCATGTACTTATTGCTCAATTAGTTACCTTCCCCCCTCCTCTCTCCCCAGCCTCATCTGGCTTCTTCCAGCGATCTGATCCTTGGTGATCCCCTGATCTTTCAATTCGTACCTCCAAGTTGTTTACAAGTACTCCAATTTACAAGGAGTTTTCAAGGTAACCATCAGCCCTCGCCAATGCCCACGTCTACTCACACTCCCTCCTTCCCCGCCTTAACACTCCCTCCCTTTCTTCACAGCACTACTTAATTCAGACAACCAGTCCTGATGATGATCCGAAATGGTCCGATCGAAACGCCGTCGACCCAACAGCCTAATTAATAGGCGCACTTCTTCTCAGTGGCTCCAAATCTATTAAAATAATTGTCCCCTGTGTGATATCCCTATGTCACATGCGCCGTCTTTAGCCACTCACTGTAGATAATTTTCACTTTATACTCAGTGCGCCGACCACGCTGTTTTCTCTCCCTTCACTTGCGTCGCCACTTGCACTATTTATTCACGTTTGCTGCACCAAGTTTTCATGTGGTTGTCAATACATTCTATGCAGTGCTGTCTTTAACTGTGGACCTCCAACCATGAAATGAATGTTATTACATAAAGATGAATAACTATCTTTTGATTCAAAAAAATGAGTAATCCCCTTCTTGTTCATTGCAGCAATGCTATGTGCATGCTATTCATAACTGTCTACTGACTTTTACCTTTCAGGACATGGTGTGATTATTGTATCCACAAAAGCGGAGGCACACGTCAGTACACACCCCTCTTCTGCTGCAAAATCATTGCTACCTGTGCTATGCTGCACAACCTGGCCACATAGAAAGGTACAGAAGTAGAATTAACTTATTTTGAGGACAATGATGATGAGCTTGCACAGCCAGAGCCCAATGCAGCAGGAGTAGCGCCAGCAACAGATGGGAGACTAAGACGGGCAGAGATCACATGCAACTATTGTTAAGTAAGTAACGAGACACAGCCTGTTGTTGTATGTAGATGACGTAGTTTTAATATCTGGGCACTACGCAACAACACAAACGGCCAAACTTGCAAGTCCAATATGTGACATCCCTTGATGGAAGTCATGGGTTACTTCACCCAAATCAGTTATGAATGTGCGGGCTGCATCAGCGTCTGCCGCCACGCACAACAGTGCTGGATGCCATCAGCTGGCTGTCCTCACTGGCTGTGGATCCATTGCCAGTCCTGTGCCATCTGCTGCACCTCCGGGTGTCTGTTGCGGGGGGTAATGCTGCTCCGACTGGCCGTCTCCGAGCTGTCCCCAACTTCCACAGCACCAGTAGTGGCAGACTGTGTGGTCAGCAGCACTTAAAGTGCACTGGTTACCCTTACCAGCCCCCTTGAGACATCAGTGCTGCACTGTGCCAGCCCCTCCTGCATGGACACGGAGTGCCTGCATAGCAGAGATGTGGCAGTAGCTAGGCGGTTCACTGCCCTTGTATGGCTTTCAGACTTCTGCCTCTCCCTGCGCCGTGTTTGCTTGTCCTCATCCATCTTGCTGCACAGCAGCATCACTGAATGGGACATGTCCCGCATGCCCTCTGCCATCTCCTTCATTCCCTCAGCCATTGAGCTAATGCCCTTATCAATGTTGCTCATGTTCTCATTTAGGCGCTTCATTTGACGCTGGACTGACTGAATCGCCTTTCCTTGTAGGCGCTGCACCTTTACCATGGTCGACTCCAGCCTTTCGAAGACACCATGGCTCTCACCCTGTGGAGGTGCACGGCTCTCACGAGCCCTGCGGCGGCGCCTGGCACCTGTGGGTGCTCCCTCAGCAGTGGACAGCAAACCAGCATTGCTGCCATCCAGTGGCACAGATGTTTCCCCCCCTGGATTCTTCTGAGGAGGACTCAAACTCCGGCAGTCTGACAGCTGCACACCTCCTAGGTCGAACCACTGCAGGTGGTGTTGCTGCTGGTGAGGCTGGCTGTAGTGGTGAGGCTGGCTGTGGTGGTGAGGCTGACTGTGGTGGTGTTGTGTGCCTTGCACTCGTACTGGCCTTCTCAGTGATATCCTTCCGGGGTGCCCTCTCTACCTTGTCCTGAGCTTGAAGTACTGGGTTTTTCAGAACAGGTACCGAACCGGTAACCCAGCGGTGCCAGGGACAACACCCAAAGACTTCGGGTACTTCCTGTTTCAGACTACAGAAACTCAGAGTCTTCTAGGTGAAGTCAAAGATCGAATTTATTGGCTGCAACCAAGTAACAGGCGTTCTAGAAGTACAACACGTGTATATTCTCAGGAGACTGCTCAAAATTACAAAGCCAGCCTTCTCTTTTTATACAAAATATTAAGCTTTAGGCAAACATTCCTTAAATTTCAGTTGACCATTCACATGTTTTCACTACAAAGGAAACGCAGAGTCATGATGACAAGCCCATATTTTAGTTTGTTCAGCCCACAATAAAATTGTCCGGCAAGCCCAGCATTTTCATCAGATATCGACGGACCCCCAATAAAAACGGGCACCTCCTCCTCGTAAAGCAAGTCTTAGAGAGAGAAACAAGGACAGGTGTGAGCAAGATTAGGCAGAGTGTGTGTGCGATGAAAAGGTTTATGGTAGGCTGTGCCTTGATGCTATCTCGCTCGGCCACTGGGAAAGGAACTGGCTGGGCAGGTTCGGCCTGGGGCAATGGTTCCAGCTTGCCCAGGTCGCGGAGGAGTCAACCAAGGTGTACGTGTCCTTTGGAATCATGTTTGGCCTTAATCATTAGCCTATGTGAGGGCAACTCACTAAAATGGCTACCGTGCACAAAATGGAATCCGAGGGTTCAGGACGAAAATGACGATTTCGAAGTGAAATCGTCACTCGAATACGACGAAAATGCTTGTGCATAGTGTACTAGCCATTCTCGGTCTTCTGATATCAAATTCGTCATGATACGACGATGTTCATAACATGGGTCCAGAATTTTCAGTACCACAGACTCTCCTTTTGCCCTTACATAGGCAATAAACCTATACTCACGCTAATCTGAGTCCAGGTCTATATTCCTAAAGTCATTGAGATGTTGCTGCAGCATCATCCTATTACTTAGCTCGTCCCTTGATACAGGTTTCCTTACACACGATGTAGCACAGAGGCCACATATTGCAGGAACACACTGTATGCACAGACAGAACAGGAAAAGGATGGCTAAGATCACCCCAACGACCATCAGAATTTTCCATCCCCAGGCGGATATCAGCTCCCAGAACCATCCCATCAACGACCAATCTCCTTTATCCACATGAATAGATTCGGAGATCTTAGGCAGTCTGGAGATGGCCTGGTACACTGTTGGAGCGTTATCTGGAATAAAAACACAGCAACTCGATTGGATCAATTTACATACCCCACCTCGGTCTGCAAGTATGACGTCTAATGCGACCCTGTTCTGAAGGGTCATAAGACGGTCCAACTGTAGCTCAGCAGTCAAGTTACTAAGGGCACCGGCAGTTTCAACTACTGTGGACTCAACCACCCTTGTCAATTGCCTTATGTTCCTGCTATTAACCATTGGTCCCCAGAACGGCAGAAAACCCTTTACGAAGTCCCCAAATTCTTGTCCTGCAGTGTCTTCTTTACTCAAGACACCTCTAACTATCCTTGTCTTGTGGTAGTCTGCCGCTGCTGTGTAGGTGGGAGGCAACAGGAACGAAACAAAACATGGGCCCGAAAAGTCAGGGGGCAACCATGTATAGGCTCTATCATGGCAGATGAAATAGGTACCCTTAGCTGCTAAAAACGAAGGGGAAGTCTGAGATGCAAAAACATACGTTTCAGTACAGACACTCTTCCCTAACTGAGCTCTGGGATTCTTGCCAGTACCTTGCAGACACAGGTGACCCTGATGGGGTACAATCCAAATCGGGGAAGATCTCTTAGCTTGCTGTTTCTCACTCAGAGTAGCTCCATATCCGGTCACGTTCCATCCTATGTATACTAGTGTCTCATCTCTCGGGATAGTCTCATAGGAAATATCTTCCTTAATCATATCTACTATACCCTTAACTAGAGCACTATTCTTAGGATTGTCTGTTACAGAACGTAGGGGGTAGACTTCATGTGCATAGATGAACATTGTTCTGTATGCCCACACAGAACCATTATGGCTGAAACGAGCGCTCAGATTCCCACACTTCCTAATGTTGGGAGACTTTAACTTACATATGGATACGAGCCTTGCTCCCGGAGTAAAAGAGCTGAAAGAGATTTGTAGCCTGGCCCAGATGGTTCAACAGGTGCGATCTGCCACTCATGTAGGGGGTCATTGTTTAGATCTGGTATACTCTAACTTTAACATCTCGGTAGATCCACCCTACCCTATCACATGGTCAGACCACTATCCAGTTCACTTTTCTTGGGATATTAACAACACCCGTGTGTTAACCACACCCAAGCCTGGGGAACTCCCTAGAAGAATTAATATTCCGGATTTGGTGGAGGCCCTCACCCACTCCACCCCAATGAAAGCACAAAACTTGGATGAAGCCGTAGACAATTTTTCATCCTGGATAGACTCTTCCATTAGGTCACTACCAGAGAGCAAAGGAAAAAACAACCTTAGGGCCACCCCCTCATCCCCCTGGTATACTGAACAATTAAAGATTTTAAAAGTAGGATGTAAGGCGCGAGAGCAAGTTTGGAGAAAGAGTTATTGTCCCACTGCTAAATCGGAACTCCGTGCAGCCCAAAAAAGCTACTACCCAGCGGTTAAAACAGCTAAGGGGGAATTCTACGCGGCTAGAATTCTTAAAGCTAAGAACAACAGCCGAGAAATGTTCTCCATAGTTAAAAGCTTCACAGCCCCGGTAGCAGAGAAGATACCAGCCCCGATCTCCACAGACTGGTGTGAACAACTATCCACTTTTTTCATTGAGAAAATACAAAAAATTCAAGATAGTTTGAATACCTACGATCAGCCACCTTCCCCGCAAATCGATCAATTTTTAATTAATCAACCACCCTCACCTTCACTATGCCAAGTAACAAAGGTCAAAGCTGAGCTGACCAAATTTACTTACGTTGAAGAGAGGGATGTGATGACCATATTAAAAACTCTGAAGTCGGGGTCCCCTGCAGATCCTTGCCCCGCAAGGGTCTTGAGTGGAGTAGCTGAAGTTATTACCCCTATGGTCACTGCCCTGGTTAATGAGTCCCTAGCTTCAAGAACGGTGCCCTCCAAGTGGAAACAAGCCAAACTCCTCCCTTTGATAAAAAAACCACCGCAGATCCATTGATTACATCTAACTACAGGCCCATATCCCTTCTCCCAGCCCTTGCCAAAGTTTGCGAGAAGGCCGCATTCCGGCAACTGGAAAGGTTCGTGGTATCCTCAGAGGCACTTCACCCAGCCCAATCAGGGTTCCGTACCTCTTTTAGTACAGAGACTGCACTTGTGGAGATGGCAGAGGCCATCAGGGAATGCCTAGACAGAGGCGGCAGAGCGGCCCTAATTTTATTGGACCTCTCTGCCGCGTTCGATACGGTGCCCCACCTCCAGCTTCTATCTAGGCTGGAGGATATCGGCATCTCTGGCACGGCACTAGGATGGATCAGGTCTTTTCTATCTGAACGGTCCTAACAGATCTGGCTACCTCCCTATCACTCTTCTAACCGAAGGGTAGAGACTGGAGTACCACAAGGGTCGACCTTGAGTCCCCTTCTATTCAATGTTTATTTAACACCTCTGATGCGGCTGGCAGAGAACTTGGGAGCAAAGATTATGGCATATGCCGACGACACCCAACTTCTCTTCACCTGGAATAAGGAGAACATATGTACTTCAGGTGTCCGCCAATGCCTATCCTCTGTATTTGCTTGGCTAGCTAGAGCATGCCTCAAATGCAACGAGGACAAATCAGAAATCCTGCTCTACGGCCAATTTCCCACTGACTTTAAGGAGTCTATTTGGCCCAGCGAATCAACATGCCCCACGGGAGAGAGTGGGATTGCCAAGAATCTGGGTATCTGGTTTGGAGCCGACTTGTGTTTTCGTGACCAGATCTCGAGACTGGCGGGGACTTGCTTTGGAATCCTGACCACTCTTCGCAGATTCTTTCCCCTTCTCCCCCAAACGGCCAAAGAAACGGTAGCCAGAGCCCTGGTGCTCTCCCGTCTGGACTACTCGAACGCCCTTTACATCGGGGCACCTGACTTCCTGATTAGAAAACTACAGGTAGTCCAGAATGCAACGGTGAGACTCATCTATAACATCCCGAGGAGACTCAGCGTTCGCAAACAACTGAAGGAGCTTCACTGGCTTCCAGTGGCCCAAAGAGTGCGCTTTAAAACTCTGGTCCTCGTCTATAAAGCCCTGCATGGACCATGCCCTCCCTACCTTGCCAAAAGATTTACCATCTACCTTCCGACCCGACAGCTGCGATCTACCTCTAGAAAGCAGGTGGTCATCCCCAGATTCAAAAGAGTTCGCTTGGGGGGACAATCTCTGACGGTAAAGGGAGCTCAGATGTGGAACGCCCTGCCTGATGCTCTTAGACATGCTCCCAACCTGATCAATTTTAAAAAACTGCTAAAAACTCACCTTTTTATAGATCATGAATAGCTGATTCCCTAATTATTCTGATTCAGTTTCATCCCCGTGCCAGGACAGTCTTGACTAACGGAGCGCGTTATAAATCTATTAAAAAAAAAAAAAAAAAAGACCAGATAAGGAATACCTTTATCTGTGGTGTGAGGCATAAGGCCACACACCCAACAGTTAGTCGTGTTCATTACTAGTTGGTGTTGGTGCAAAAGCTGAACGAAGGAGTTATTATAAATTCTAATCTCCTAGCGGATTCATGTTCAGGAAGGGGCTGAAAAGAATGAGAGGAAACAGTAGAAAGAGGAGGTGTAGGCGATGTAGTGGGTGCAAATGTTACTCGAAAAGAGAATAAAACATATCCTATTAAAAACATCATCACACTGAATAACATGAAAATGCACAATATCAAAAAGCTTTA
Source organism: Lissotriton helveticus (assembly GCF_964261635.1). Classification (NCBI taxonomy): domain Eukaryota; kingdom Metazoa; phylum Chordata; class Amphibia; order Caudata; family Salamandridae; genus Lissotriton; species Lissotriton helveticus. Next base: position 1,472,765,026 of record NC_136068.1, on the reverse strand, counting down.
CTTTGTCATCATTTTACATATTCTGCTTTTAAAGTTCGTTTCTTTGGCAGGTCTCTCCATCTCGAAAAACTCCATCCTCTATAATATGCTGCTCGCGATGGTTGGGTGTTCTATGCTAAGGGATGCTTCTGTCAGTCCAGGGCAACTCCCTTAGACCAACCAGAACTGTCTTCAGCTGCACCCCAAAGACTTTGGGCAACCGCGACCCTACAGCGGAACCCGGATGGTGGTTCGAAAAACAAAAATAAAAAAAAGTTTCTCAGATGAGAGAGCTGCACATTTAAAAATAGTACTTAAAAAAGACAATTTTTATTAGTTCATAGTTCTCGGCCTCAGATTATATTTCTTCTTTCCAGGTATTGTCTGATCTTGGAAAAGGAGTTCAGGTTCGGTAGTGTCCAATCGAATTGACGGTGATACAACAGGTTGCAAAATGTTATCACTCTCTTTTTCAGTAATTGTTCCTTTTATACGTGCATCACTGAAGGGTAGAAAACGAGGCACAGTTTCAGTCTCTGAGTCGGCGACACCCTCCTGGACCCACCGATCGTACGGCAGAGGCAAAGGTTCCCTCTTGCAATGTACACCGTGGATCCAGTTCTTCTTTCCTTCCACTCGAACAGCTGATCTGGTTGAAAGAAGGACGAGGTGTGGGCCGGTCCACCGGGGCTGGTCGTTCTTCGTTCGCTGAAAGTTTTTCACCAGAACCCAGGATCCAGGATAGATGGGGTGTCCTGGAGCTTCAGAGACCTGAGGCAGAGTGTCGTGGACCTGTTGGTGTAAAACACGCAATTTAGCCGTCAATTCGTACAAATAGTCAAGCAAAACAGGGTGTTCGATTTCACTGAATTTGGTGGGCCTTGGCACTCCCCATATGTTGGCCGGGCGGCCGAAAACTATTTCATAGGGACTAAGTCCCACTCGCGAATGCACAGTCATTCTGGTTGATAGGAGTGCTAAGGGCAGAGTGTCAGGCCATTTAAGACCAGAGCTCGCTTGAATTTTGGCCAGTTTTAACTTTAGCGTGCCATTATAACATTCTACTAGTCCTGCTGATTGGGGGTGATTTGCAGCGTGGAACTTCTGTTGGATGCCTAGCCCTTCACACACCTTCTTTATCTCTCGACCCACAAATTCTCTCCCATTGTCACTCCAGACCATTCTCGGCATTCCAAATCTAGGGAAGAACTCTTTCACAAGGGCTTTCACTGTGGATAAAGCAGTATTGTCTTTTAAGGGGTATGCTTCTATCCATCTTGAAAAGGCACAAACAACAACGAGTACGTATTTCAAATTGTTGCACCTTTCCATGTGGATGAAATCTAGCTGCAAAACCTCGAACGGATACGTTGGAGGCGCAAAATGACCAGCTGGAGTTGGGGTTCCCCTACCAGGATTGTATTTCAGACACACCATGCAATTCTTGACCACATTCTCTGCACACTTAGGAATTCCAGCATTTTGCCATACTGGGGCCAACAACTTAAAGATCCCTTTCACACTGATATGAGCCATTCCATGGGCCATTGTAACCACTGCAAGCACATACGCATCAGGTAACAACCATCTTTGATGCTCTGATAATTCAACCCAACAACCATTCGCATCCAATTTACCCGTACTCTCTCTCCACACACTCAACTCTTTTTCTGTAGCTTCAGCTTGAATAGACTTCACACTCTCTATCGTGTCTTCACACATTCCAACGTCACCAATCCATCTTGCAGGGCCCGCAACATACATTCGACTCATCACATTCCTTGCTGTCTCTTTTGCGACTTCGTCGGCAAATGCATTTCCACTACCAACATCATCAGTAACCTTCTTGTGTGCGCTACATTTCACAATCGCAACTTGCAAGGGCAAAGTAAGTGACTCGAGAAGCTCATTCACCAACTGACCATGCTGAATCTTAGCTCCATGCGAAGTCAGGAACCCACGTTCTTTCCACAATCGTCCAAAACTGTGAGCCACACCAAATGCATATTGGCTGTCGGTATATATGGTCACTTTCATTCCTTTCGACAACACACACGCTCGTGTAAGTGCAATCAATTCTGCTGCTTGGGCTGAATTATGTGGGATACGTGCAGCTTCAACAATCGTATGCAAAGTCGTGACAGCATATGCTGCAGTCGTATCACCATTCGGAAGCTTGAAGCATGAACCATCCACCCATAAGGTACCATTACACTCTGCAAGAGGAGTATCTTTGAGGTCTATTCTCCCTTTCGTTTCTTCTTCTGTCCTAAGAAAACAATCATGCTGTTCTGAAGCATCTAATTCTTCTACAATCGGCAACAACGTAGCTGGGTTAAGAGTGTTGCATCTTTTTATGTGCACATGACTCGCTAACAATGTCAACTCGTAACCTGACAGTCGAGCATTAGTTAAGTGCTGTGTCTTGGTTCTGTTTAACAACGTGTCTACTGCATGTGGAACCATCACAATCAACATGTTATTCATCACTAAACCAGCAGACTGTCGAATAGAAACAGCTGCTGCCGCGGTGGCTCTCAAGCAACTCGGCAATGCTTTAGCTACTGGGTCCAAAGTCGACGAAAAATACGCACATGGACGCTGCTTGTCTCCAAACAACTGTGTCAACACCGACAATGCACAACCTTCTTTCTCATGGACATACAATGTAAAGGGCTTACTGTAGTCGGGAGTACCCAACACAGGAGCCGAACATAATGCATTGCGCATTTCAGAAAAACTTTTCTGACAATCTTCAGACCATGGAGCGGGATTCGGTGTATCTTTACAGGTTAATGCCACCAAAGGTTTGGCCAGCAAAGAAATATTTGGTATCCATTGTCTACAGTACGATGTAATGCCCAAGAAAGCACGCACTTCTCTCTGTGTTCTTGGCACATTCAATTTCGCTATTGCCTGAATTCTTTCTGGGGTCAGTTTCCTTCCCTCCTTCGATAAGAGATGACCTAAGTAGGTCACTTCTTGTCGACAATATTGCAACTTTGAGAGGGACACTTTGTGATGCAAATCACACAGATGACGCAACAAAGACAACGTGGCTTCTTTACAGATCTCTTCAGTATCTGCAGCAATAAGCAAATCATCAACGTATTGGATAAGAGTAGCGCCATCAGGTAAAACAATCGTATCAAGCTGTGTCTTTAAAGCCTGACTATATATCGATGGACTTTCACAGTAGCTCTGGGGAGCGCGTTTAAAGCGGAAGCTTCGACCGCCTAAACTGAAGCCAAAAATATCCCTACTCTCCTCGGCAATCGGGATGCTGAAGAAAGCATTCTTCAAGTCAATCACCGAAAACCAGGTGGCAGAAGCTGGAATCATAGTCAATAGGGCAGTGATATCAGGAACAACTGGAAACTGTGGCACAACTATCTTATTGACCTCTCTAAGATCAATCACAAATCTGTACACAGGTGGCTGAGAAGGGTCAGTACGTTTTAAAACAGGCAGAACAGGACTGTTGCAAACATTACCTCTTGTCTCTTCAATCACATCTTTTTCAATCAAATCATAAATGAACGCTTTTTCACCTTCACTAGAAATTTTATATTGGGGAATGTGTGGCATTTTAACATTGGCTTTCAAGGTCACAACATATGGCGGTATTTCCAAAAGTCCCACATCATTAGGACCAGTAGCACAAAGAATATCAGGGAGAGATGACAATTCTGTCGGAAGTTTGTCCTTCGACAAATACATTCGAGAAACCACTTTCTTACCTAGTGTAAGTTGTACTCCCGAGGGAGAAAAGTACAAAGTTGCATACAATCTTTTCAACAAGTCCAATCCCACGAAGTTTTCACCACAACCTGTCGTTAGAATAAGGGGTGCTTCTAATTCACAAGTACCAACAGAAAGGGACATAGGACTAGAAACTGGGTTCCTAACCGGGGCGCCAGAAAAACCTACTGAGACATTCGTTTCGCCAGACAAAGGTGCGCCAGGGAGTTTAGAGTCCATATTAGAACTCTTTGTAGCACCAGTATCCAACAGAAAAGGCTCTGACACACCTGATGTAATCACCTCAACATAAGGCCCACTCTGATCTACTGGAACTGAAACAACTCCCTCTCTCTGTCTACGGCTGTCCTCGCAATCATTACCTTCCAAATGTTCATCTTCTGTATAGTAGTCGTCAGCATAGTACTGAGCTGTCCTACCAGATGCATTATCCTGCTGATCAAACCTATTCATTGAATTTTGCGGCGGAAGAGAACACGCGTTCTGGGGGAAATTTCCACGTCCTCTACCTCTAGGTGCTTGTTGAACACCTCGACCTCTTACACCAGAAGCACCGTTTGTACGCTGTAACAAAATAGGACAACTATACTTAAAATGACCCTCTTCCTTACAATACGAACACTGATTGGGACCTACAGGGACACGTGGTTGAGTATACTCGACTCTTTGTGGGTTCCTCTGATACTGTTGAGGTTGCTGATAGTTATTCTGACCACCACCACCACGTGGCGGGTATGCTTGCTGTAACAGAACCTTTGTCTTTAATTCTTTAGTTTTCTTTTCTGCTCTATCCTTCTCATCTTTATCTCAATTTTCATAATACTGTGCGGTAGTCAATATCTGTGCTGAAGAGGAAACGGCCCAAGAACTCTCTGAATCTTTTAACTTCTTACACAACTCGGGAAGCAAATTGTGCACAAATTTATCGACGAAAAACCGTTGGCCACCTTCTGTACTCATATCTTGACCACTGTGGTCGACAAACGTTTCTTCAAACCTGGTGAAGAAATCCGACACCGTTTCATCTTTCTTCTGCTTACACGCAGACAATTTATCCCAATTCACACGCATCACAGGCATTAAAGTTTTCATGTAAATAATGATCCTACCAGGGAGGTCTGCTACTAAAGGCTCGGGTTTAGCACCACCAACTTGTCGGCCATCTGCAGCAGTAATATTGGCCCATGAGTCACCTAACTCCTGATCATGATCTGCATGACGAATCTTTCCCCATAAAGTCTGCGGAACAACATTCCCAAACAACATGTCTATGTCCGCTAAATTCATAATACAAGAGCTTGCAGTCTGTGACAATTCCTTAGAAAGATCAGAGGATCCTGAGCAGTGGGGGCCGAAACTCACGGAGTCTGCCAGATAAATCAGGACGTCATCCGTGTAGAGGGCAATTTTGTCTGCTTCTTTATTGGGCCATTCCCAACCCCGCACCTGTCTGCTAGAGCGTATCAGGACTGACAGGGGCTCCATCACCATGGCAAAGAGCAGGGGAGAGAGGGGGCAGCCCTGCCTTGTTCCTCTACAGATCTGGAACGGTTCAGATAGAACCCCATTTACCAGGACATGAGCCCTCGGGTGAGCATACAGTACGCGGACAAGACCATGAAAGCGGGGTCCAAAGCCCAACTCCACCAGGACGTCGTCCAAAAACCCAAATCCACAGAATCGAAGGCTTTCTCAAAGTCTACCAGGAGAAGTGTGAGGTAGGGGGTGAGTAAATTGCGGTAGGCCAGGGCTGAGTGGAGCCTCCGAAAACAGTGACAGGTACCACGGGATGGCATGAACCCGCATTGGTCTGGATGGACCAGCGTGTGTCAATGGGGTTTGAGGCGCTGAGCGAGTATCGTGGCATACAGTTTTAGCTCGAGGAGAGGGTGGCTGGGATTTAGGTAGGACCACAATGGTGGCCACATCAGTCTCCGGTGGAAAGGAACCCTTCTCTACTGCCTCATTGAATAGCTGGGCAAGGTGTGGAATCAACGTCTCGAGGAACAGGGCGTAATACTCCTGGGGGAAGCCGTTCAGACCCGGCGTTTTGCCGGATGAGACAAGGGCAATCGCCTCCCCAATCTCATCACGGGTGATGCGGCGGTCCAGGTCCAGCGCACTGCCAAATCCAGGTGAGGGAGCCCGACCGTCTCCAGCTTGCAGCATGGCATGTCTGAGAGAGACAGGGAGGGAGTCCGGGCACGGGTAGAGCTGGCGATAATACCAAGCAAAGGCCTGGGCCATGCCGGTGTAGGAGTTACATACCGAGCCGTCTTGATCTATGATTTCGGGGATTATATGGTTCGCTCTGGGGTATGTGGCCAAACTGTGGAGGAGGAAGCCATTCTTATCTCCCCATCCATACACCCTAGCAATAGAAGAGCGCCAGAGGAGTTTAGCCGCATCCATTGACAGTTGCAGAATCTCTTTGCGTATGTGGGCGAGGAGTGTCACGTCTGAGGCGTCAGGGTTCAGGGCGGTGGACTGTTCAAGGCGTAAGGCCTGTGCCTCGGGTAAAGTGAGCTGGTCCAGCTGCGCACGCCGCTAAGCTTTGAGCTGCCCCTTGGCCACTCCACAGATTGTGGCCTTGCCAGCCTCCCACAGAGTACCCGGCGACGACACCGACCCCTTATTGACCTGGAAGTAATGTTGGAGTTCCTGTCCTACCACTTTCCGGAAGTCCTTGTCTTGGAGGAACCAAGCATTCAACCTCTAGGTCTGACGCATTGAGGCAGAAGAGGGCCCCACAGTAAGCATCACCAGAGAGTGGTCAGATATACCCCACGGGAGGATTGTGACATCCTGGAGACTAAGGCAGTCGGTCGAGGGAATGTAAATGATGTCTATACTCGCCTGTGTGTGGTGTGCTGCTGAAGTGTGAGTGAATTGCCTGGATTGCGGTTGCCACGTATGCTATGCATCACAAAGACCTAGGGATTCGGCCCAGCTCGCTAAGTGCTTCGCATGCGCCAGTCTGCCATGGGAGGGGATCCTAGTCGTATCCAGATTCGGGGAAGGGACCGCGTTGAAGTCATCCCCCGGAAGGTGGATCCCAGGGGCAAGGAGGACGGCTGCACCAAGGGACACGGTCAGCCACGCTGGAGGGGAGTATAATGACACCAAGTTAAGGGGTATGCCGTTCAGAGAGCCGGACAGGGCTGGGAAGATGCCCCGGTCATCATGAATGACATTTGTTGCCACAAAAGGAAGGGAGCGTTGTACCAGGATCGCAACCCCGCGGGATTCGCGTGCAAAGCCCGAGTGCCAGACCCTGTCATACCCATAGCGTGTTAAAAAGGGGCAGTGATTACCCAGTAGCCAAGTGCGGGGGTTATTGTTAGATGTGTGCATTATATGTGTAATTTGTGTGTGTGTTTTTGTTTTGAGCTTGGCACTTGCATCTGCAGTGAGCATGTCCCAGACCTTGCATGGTAGTTTGAGACTGAAGATGAGGAGTCCGGCATATTGTTTTGTACGGGAGAACCTACCAAAAGCTATGGTTTGTAGTCAGTTGCATTGAAATTAGCCTGACCTACTTTTACCAAGGCGATGCAAATTTATTAACAGGAGCAAACCTGATTGTGACCATGCAATATGAACTTCACTGCAACAAACATGTATAAAGGGGCCCATTAGGATGGTGGGCGGATCGCCCCTGCCGGGCCGGTGGTAGTCACCACCGGCCCGGTGGGGCTATCCGCCCAACATCCACACCTCGTAGACTCCCCGCCATATTAGGATGGCTGGGTGGTCCGTGGCCAATGGAGGACCATCCGCCACTTTTCTGCCGGTCGTCTCGTCGACCGGGCAGAAAACATGCAAGGTGATAGATGGAATTCTTGAATTAATCTCATCCACGGAAAATCGCTCAGGCCCCATCCCAATCCATTGCTTTTTTGGTCACCATGCCACCTCAGTTTGGACTCAGTCATATGCAAATCAGTCTTGACCCAGCTCCAATAGGAACAGGGTCATCAAATGCATCAAATGCAAAAACAATAAGATGATGGATGGAATGCTTGTGCTCCAGTTCAGGGAGGGCCTGGCTTGGCAGCTAGGGTTGGACTGTTCCTATTGGAGCTGGGTCAAGACCAATTTGCATATAACTGGATCCAGACCGAGGTGACATGGTGTGCAAAAGAGCAATGGATTGTGATGTGGCCCGAGTAATTTTCAGTAACTGAGATTAATTCAATTATTCCATCCATCACTTTTGTATGCTTTAATATGTCACCCTAAGTGGGTCGGATATGCCCAGATGTGGCTCCCGTGCACACTGTGTCACTGGAACCAAGTTATACCTGGCTGATGAGCCTATCACAAGGGCGAATCCGATCCTGGGTTGCTTGTGTTCTGGTTTATGGAGGACCTGACTTGGCAGTTTGTGCTAAACTGTCCCCATTGGAGCATAGGCTACACTGATTTGCATAAAGCTGGGACTAAACTGAAGTGGCGGATCTGAATCTCCACCACCGGGCTGGAATCTCCACCACCGGGCAGGAATCTCCATCCCGAGTGCGGACATAAAGTTAGTATGAGTAAGTGCATTCTGGGAATACCAACATGAGTAAGTACCTTCTGTGAATACCAAAATGAGTAAGTGCCTTCTGTGAATATCAAAATGGTAGTACGTTTAGGATTTTGTAGTAAGTTAGTTCTGTAAATCGGGCCCTGTGTCACTGGAACCAAGCTATACCCGGTTGATGAGCCCATAACAAGGGCAAAACCAGTACTGGGTTGCTTGTGTTCCGGTTCAGGGAGGACCTCGCTTGGCAGTTGGGCTGGACTGCTCCCATTGGAGGAGGGTCAAGACTGATTTGCATATAGCTGGGTTAAAACTGGGGTGACATGGTGTGCAAAAGAATGATGCATTGGGATGTGACCCTGAGTAATTACCGGTGGCTGAGATTAATTCAGGGATTCCATCCATCACTTTTTGGATACTTTAAGGTCACAAGGAGGCAAGCAAATTGAGAACTGAATGGAAATTTGCTAAAATGAGGTAGTAAGTCCTCTCCACACAACAACCAACTGCAAGCTTGCTAAGCTTTCTCGTGAGTCTTTCTGTAGCCCAGGAAGATTTTAAAAGACTGTAAGTCTTGTTGTGGGGCCTGTTAGAGGAGATGAGGGTGAAATGAAATATCTATGACCATTTTGAGTAGTGATTGGAACCGGACCTGAGCCATTCAGAATGGGGAATTTAAAACCACCAATGCCCCTTGCCTAGGAATCTGCTCCAGGCCAGAGGATGCTCTAAAAGTGGGGCACATGTGAGTTCAACCTTGAGCCAAAGATCCATTGGCCACAGTTCCGCATTGACGATTGTGCTTGAAAAACTCTTGGATGACTGGATGAAGTCTCCTGTAATGAAATATTTGTAGTGCCACCATGCTACCAAGCAAACGTAAAATGATTTGGGGGCGGAACTCTCAAAATACCTTTGCCACCCTATCAGGGGTTTAGGCTTTGTTCCTCCCATATGGGTAATGTGTTAGACAAAAGTTGAACATCTGCAAAGGGATGGTGAAATGAGCCTTGTACTTGGTGAACTTGAATGACAGTGTAGCCTACGAAAGATCTAAGCAATTGAAGGGTAGTAACAATTCCTTTACAAGTTAAGTCCCACCAGCTGAATACTGAAAATTCCAAGGATGACTTCTCCTCAGAATGGCATTTAACTAAGAATGGATCTGGTGATCTGTCAAAGATGGTACGAGCAGTCCAAGCAAAAAAATAGTCTTGATACAAGTTGAATCTCTCTTTACAGGGCTCAGGGACTTGGTCACTGTGTCCTGAATATTACAAATAATAGGATAGAGATACCCCGCCACCCTAGCTCTTGTATGGGGGGTCTATGAGAGACCTGCCTGGGGGCCAAATTTGATAAAAATGTTTTTTAGTGTGCCAAGATCCTACGGGAGTCTCTCTGGAGTCGGTGCAGCACCCTTTGATCCCGAGAGAGTCTTGCTAGAAAACAGGCAGACACGCTGGCTCCTGAGAGACTCTCACAATAGTCTTGCGGGACTGAGAAAATAATTAAAAACAAAAGAGGACAGTGCACAGCAGTGGGTTGACCACCAGCAGGGGTTGGGCACAAGGCTGGGGCACAGGCTCGGCCCTGGGTCCAACCTCACACCACGCACCGCCAGAGAATCTTGGGCCAGATGTAGGTAGCCCTTTACCGGTCGGAATCGGCTGAAAATACCGATTTTCGGATGTTTCCGACCGGTAAAGGGCTATGGAGATGTAGGGGCACAAAAAACTGACATATTCGGTAATTTTACCGAATCGGTAAAATTACAGAATCGGTAAATTTACCGATTCGGTAAATTTTACAGATTCGGTAAATTTACCATTCGGTAAAAATACCGAATATGTAATTGGAGATGTAGGTAGCATTTCTACCAGTGCTACAGGGCCTTTAGAATTCGGTATTTACCATGCAATACAATTGCCTGGTAAATTACGAATTCTTGTGTACATGCACATCTGTGCATGTACACCTGTGCCATGTGGCACACAGACATGCCCTAAGGTCATGTCTGTGTGCCACATGGCGCAAAAGCCAGTTACAGGGGTGCAACAGGGTGTCAAAGTGACACCCTGTCCCCCTTAGCAATTCGGTATTTTTACCGATTCGGTAAATACCGAATCGGTATTTGCTATTGAATCCTATGGGCTTCAAGGCCCATAGGATTCAATAGCAAATACCGATTCGGTATTTACCGAATCGGTAAATACCGAATCTTACCGATTCTGTAAAAAATACCGAAATTTAACCTACATCTCATTTACAGATTCATAAATACCGAATCGGTAAAATTCGGTATTTATGAATCGGTAAATGAGATTTACCTACATCTGGCCCCTTGTATCTTATCCTCTACTTCACAGGAAATCAAGAGTGTTTTTAAGACTGAGTTGGTGTGGATGTATTTCCACAAATGTAGGCATAGCTGGTTTTATAGACTTTGCAGTATGCCTGGGAGATTTATTTTGGAGACCTGTGTAAATTATTATGCAGAAGTCCAAATGCCCCAATACTAAGGGGTATATTTACATAGGCTTATATCCAGGAACGTCACTTTTTGTGACGTTCATGTGGTGATAATCCCTTCGCCTTTTTTTACAAGGCGGCGTTAAGCCACTTAACATGGCTTAACGCCGCCTTGTAAATAAGGCCCTCTTTCACGCTACACTTAGCGTAAAAGTGGCGGACAATGGGTGTTGCGGTGGGCGTTCAGCCACAACACCCATTGATTTTTACGCTGCCCCCAATTTACAAGGGTGGTGTTAATATGGGGCAGCCCCAAAATTAAGACCAGGGAAGACCTTGTCTTAACATGGCGAAACGAGAAGAAATGTTTAATTTCTCCTAGTTTTTGCTGGTTCTATGTGTGCTGCGTTGCAAGTTTCTATGTGTGCTGCATTGCAGCAAATCTTAATAAATGATTGTTTATGTGCAGGAAGGTGTCACTTCTGCACATAAACAATCATTAAAAAATGATGATTTGCATAGGAGTTACAAATCACCATTAGTGATTGTTTATGTGCAGGAAGAGACACCTTCCTGCACATAAACAATGTTTTCCTCAATGCAGGAGCCTGCATTGGTGCTAGGCAGTTGAGTTTAGCACCAGTGTGAGGGAAAACGCAGGGATGTGCAGTACCATTGTAAATATGGCGCATCCCTGCATTTTCAGAATGGTGGAGCGTGGCGTTAGCAATTTTTGCTTAATGCCAAGCTTCCCCATTCACTTGTAAATATGCCCCTAAGTTCTTAGTCAGTTCTGATGACACAGTATCACCATAATTTAGTGTTGCTTAATTTTATGCTAGCGCACATAACTACTGCTTAAATGATTTATACATGGTTTACAAATGATTTATTAGCTATTTCTGTATTTTAGTTCACATATTACTTTTCATAATGTTTTAGATTTAGGTTTAGTAAACTGAATGAATCATATATTTTGATTAACGTTAGTTAGCATATGTATGGTATAATAGTGTCATAAACAGGTCTAGTTGCTTCACTTTATGTTTGAAATAAACATTTCAGTTCTGTTTGTTATGCATAACACTTTTTCTGTTTCAGGCACAATAGTCACAATGTGATCGTTTAAAATATTTTATTCTTCGCCAGCTTACAGTTTGAAGGCCATACAGTAGGAATTGGTTGGTCTGGACAGTGACTTCATTACGTGCACGGTATGGGAAACTGAGGATGTGAATACTCCCTTCTGAGATATCGTGACGGTCGCAGCGAGAGAAGAAGTTGGCATTGCATTATCAGGGAGAAAGAGGTCGAATCAAGTACGGAGAGAACACTGATTACTGACTGGAGAATGTATCACTTGGATGGGATGTTATGTTTTAGCTGTGTGAAGCTTGTTCATTAGGTCACACGTGCCCCTGTCCACCTTTGCAGACGGATTCCCTATACATCCTCTCGAGAGCAATGCAAATTTTTCTGCTTATAGAGATAATCTTGAGAGCAAGTACATTCCTTCTAATTTTAACCCCTTCGCTGCCAGGCCTGTGCCAACCCCACGCCGCACCCTTTTTTGACTATTTGTGGTAGTATGCGTTAGGCCCCCATAATGTTTTGTCCACATAAGGTATCCTTGCCAAATTTGCGTCCTTTTCTTCCAACACCCTGAGGATTCTAAAGGTACCAGGGGTTTGTGGATTCCTCTGGAGGGGACCGAGAAATTAAGCAAAATACGCCTAAATGTGTTTTTTGGGGGGGGGGGGGGGGGGGGGGGGGGGGAATTAGAAAAAAGTGCTGCAGGAGAAAGCGTCTTGTTTTTTTCCTGCATATGGCATCAGCAAAGGGGTTGTGGTGCCCTAATCACCATGCAGACTTTTATCAGAAAACCAAAAATGTTCTGCACAGTTTTGGCTTTTACTGGGACATAACCTATTTTTCGTGCTTTCAACCTCCTTGCAGTTAGTGATAGAAATGGGTGTGAAACCAATGAGGGATACCGGAAAGCTATACATTTCTGAAAAGTAGATAAAATTCTGAATTTAGCATGGGTTCACTTTTTGTGGATCTTTCAGGGTTTTTCCTATAGAAACTAACAGTTGAAATAAAAAAAAATGAAATTGAGTTGAAAAAACAGCCATTTGTGCCTACATTTTCACCTGCAACTTCTACTAAATATGGCAGATTTTTTAAAGCAATATACCTTTACCCCCGTGAGACCCTTCTGGTTGCATGAATATATAGGGCTTGTGGGTTCACCAAGAGCCCAATGTACCCAGAGCCAATAGCTGAGCTGCACCTTGTAATGGTTTTTAAATTGTGTACCGGTTATAAAGCAGTTAATTTGGTAAAATGCACATGGCCTTAAATTGTATCGTTGCCATAATAGGAAACTAGTGGAGGCTCCTCAGTGCTGGTTTCGCAGATTGCCTATGGGGGATCTGAAGGAGTAGACGCGCAGCGCAGTTCTGGATCATCTGGAGCTTATGAATCGTGAATTGAGGGGATCCCAGATCGAGGGCGTTCCCATAGTCCAGGCGAGAAAGAATAAGGGCTTGGACCATGATCCTTCTCGCGTGGAATGGAAGGATGGAGAGGATCTTATGCAACATCCTCATCAGGCCATAGCAGGTAGCCGAAAGTTTAGTGGCCTGATGTTTGAAACTAAGAGAACGATCAAGCCACATACCAAGGCTCTTGATCTGGGCTTTAGGGTCAGGGGCAGGGCCAAGTCAGTTCGGCCAAAGGAGGGCAGGGTTGAAGGAAGGTGAGTTGCCAAGGAGCATGAGCTCGGTCTTGTCCCCATTGAGCTTGAGTCATGAGAGTTCCATCCACTCGGCCACCACCTCTAGGGGCCGGTACCTAGGGAGCTAGATGACCTCTCGGATGGTTTAGTGCCACCACAAGCTGCGTGTCATCTGTATAGGTGATGATCTTTATGCCGAAAGGATGGACAATCTCCGCCAAGGGTCTCATGTAGATATTAAATAGCGTGGGGCTCAGGGAAGAATCCTGGGGAACCCCACAGCTAAGAGGCAATCGGTTGGACACAACCTCTCCTTCAAACACCTGAAAAGAACGATCGCTGAGAAAAGACTGGAGCCAAGTTAAAGCTGTGCCGGTCACTACCAGATTCTTGAGTGAACAAGTCAAGATGTTATGATTGACAGTGTCAAATAAGGCACTGAGGTCGAGGAGGATAATTGCTGCATTACCTCCCTGGTCCAGAAACTTCCTCGCCTCCTCGGTTACTGCCAGAAGGGCAGACTCGGTCCCGAGCTGAGGGCGAAAGCCTGTTTGGGAGCAGTGGCGAAGGTTGTTGGACTCCAGATACTCTACCAACATGATATTTATATGTTTCTCAAGCAGCTTGCTCAGCCAGGGAAGGAGGGAGATGGGTCAATAATTGGTTAAGTTGGACTGGTCAAGGTTGGGTTTCTTTGAAAGGGCCTTCACCAGAGCACATTTTCAGGCAAGAGGGACCGTGCCAAAAGAGATAGATGAATTTAATATATCCAGAATTACAGGGGCAAATGGAGTTGGCCACCACAGTAAGAAACTGTGGGGGAGCAGCATCAATAGGGGAGCCCGAGATTCCCTTGGGCACAATCAAATCCAGAGAGACTGCGTCCAGGAGAGGAAATTGCCCTAATGAGAACTGAGATTCAGGTTGCAATCCTGCAGTATGGAGAGCACAGGGATCACTCCCTGAGGCAGGGAAGGACAAGTAGATATTTTGAATTTTTTTATGGAAAAACTCCGCTAGGTTGTTACAACGAGTAGGTGTCCCCTCTATGATTGGAGGTTTCTGGGGCAGGGGTGAAAGAGTTTTAGCAATTTGAACGATCTCTTTGGGTGAATTTGTGGCTAGGTTAATTTTCTCATCATAAAAGGCAGTTTGGGCAGGTTTAATGCCTGACTTGTATAGCTTGATTGCCTCGCTATAGTCTAATTTCCTGGATTCTGAATAATTCTGCCTCCACCTTCTCTCTAGTCTTCTGCATGCTTGTTTTGATTCTCTTAATTTAGGGGAGAACCAGGGAGCATACAATATGGACATAGGGACATACAATATGGTTGTCGTGGCCTAGCAAGGGTGACTGGAACCTAATGCCAACATAGAAATAGGCCCCTATTATATTACTGGATATTCACAAAACCCAATGTGTGGAGAGGTTTCCTCACAGCGTTGAGCCCCATTGTTACTTCACCTGCTGCTCCACTGGAAGCCGTGTCCCTGTGCAATGGAGTCATTTTCGCGCTTGGGATGTTATTTGGAATTTGGCGCATGCAGGACATTTCCAGCGTTGGCAGGTGCTCAACCCTTCCCTTTCATACACTCTTAATAGGGCAGAAGAAACATATGCCAAATTTATCAATATAAATCTTATCTACTGTAATATATAACAAGCATTGGCATAGTCAATAGGTCTCGCCTTTGGGACCTTATAAGTGTTTAGCCAGAGATATTGGCAATGTTTTTAAGGTATGTTGTAGAGTGTGCCATGGTATACACACCGGTAATAATCAGGAAGTAAAAGCCTATTGTACCATGGTATACACCAGTAATGCTCCTTAATTGGAAGCATAGTGTCCATGGTATACACACAGGTAATGCTCCAGAACTGGAAGCATAGTGTGCCATGATAAACACACCGGTAGTGCTCCGGAAGTGATGCATTTTAAGAAATCAGAAGTGGAAGCGTAGTGTGCTATGGTAAACACACTGGTAATTCTCCAAAAGTAGAAGCGTAGTGTGCCACGCTATACACACGGTAATGCTCCAGAAGTGGAAGCGTAGTGTGCTATGGTATACACACGGGTAATGCTCCAGAAGTAAAAGCCTAGTGTGCCATGGTATACACAGTGGTAACACTCTGGAAGTGGAAGCGTAGTGTCCATGGTATACACACAGGTAATGCGCCGGAAGTGGAAGCGTAGTGTGCCATGGTATACACAGTGGTAATGCTCTGGAAGTGGAAGCGTAGTGTCCATGGTATACACACTGGTAATGCTCCGGAAGTGTAAGAGTAGTGTGCCATGGTACATACACCGGTAATGCTCCGGAAGTGGAAGCGTTGTGTTCATGGTATACATAAGGGTAATGCTCCGGCAGTAAAAGCCTAGTGTGCCATGGTATACGCACCGGTAATGCTCCAGAAGTGGAAGCGTAGTGTGCCATTGTATACACACCAGTAATACTCCGGAATTGGAAGCACAGTATCTATAGTATACACACCTGCAATGCTCCAGAAGTAGAAGCATAGTGTGCCATGGTAAACACCGGTAATGTTCCGGAATTGGAAGCAGTGTGCCATGGTATACACACGAGTAATGCTCCAGAAGTAAATGCCTAGTGTGCAATAGTATACACACCGGTAATGGTCCGGAAGCATAGTGTCCATGGTATACACACTGGTAATGCCATGGAAGTGGAAACTGTGTGCCATGGTATACACACCGGTCATACTCAGGAAGTAAAAGTCTATTGTACCATGGTATACACCGGTAATGCTATGGAATTGGAAGCATAATGTCTATGGTATACACACAGGTAAAGCTCCGGAAGTTGAAGCGTAGTGTGCCATGGTATACACACCGGTAATGCTCCGGAATTGAAAGCATAATGTGCATGGTATACACACTGGTAATGCTCCAAAAGTAGAAGCGTAGTGTGCCATGGTATACACACCAGTTCATTCTCTTGTATATATCTCCCTTTAACTCTTCCATTTGAATTTCGTCAATTTTTCTTTTCTTTGTTTTATCGTTCACAGTATACCATTTTCTGTTTCTGCAGCATTTGCACCAAATCATTATCACCAGGATTACTAGTGATATTCCCATTATTGGCATCAGTACTTTACCTACAATACTTCTACCTGCATTAGAAATCTAGTTACCAATAGAAGAGAGACCATCAGTTAGTCTCTTCTATGCACTATCTGCTTCCAGTGGTTTCAGTTCTTCTTCCAAATGTTTAATATTTCTCACATACCTTCCAATTTCAACACTTTTATCTGGCATGTAAGTGCAACACTGTTGTGCCTTCAACATTCTACAAACTCCACCCTCTTTTGCCAATAATATTGGTTGCCAATAATATTAAAACCATTATTCTGATCGCAACCAATTCGGTATTGATCAATAGAAATCCTCCAGCAGTGTCAGTCGATAGGCGATCCACCACTGTAGACAATTTGCAAATTCTTTGAGTATTCAGAACTACTCCCACCGAAGATATCAATGCACTAAATATATCACCTACATTTTCTGCAAAACTAGCTCTTTTATAATGTGTTAGTTCATTTTCGGGTTCATTGCCTCCAGTGATTCTTTTTACATGGTATACTTTCGGGAATACTATTCCAAAATAGCAACTCCCATTCCAATGATCAGGCAGCTTAAAGTAAGCTTTATCACCACAAATATAATAGACTCCAGGAAATACTGGATCACTTCCCCCTTTTACTCCCCAACCCCCAATTATGAGGAAATTGTGTTCACATTCACTCGAACCGATATATACATTGCTATATTCAGTTTTCTTTCTATGGAGACAGATTTTCCCCTTCTTTTCAAAATCCAGTGACATAGCAGCATGAGTCTTGCCTTTTGCCATAAATTCCTCCCTTTCAGCCCATTTAGGTATCTGGGGTTTGGGTCCGGTGGCTTTCTTATGGAAATCCTGTCTCCTTTTCTCTACTAAATTTTAAAATATCTTTTCCTCCTCGTGTAGTCTACAAGTTAAATTGTCTTTGTGTGCTTCAGCTATATCTATAGATTTCATTGTTAGAAAATATTCACCCATAAATTGTAAGTCTTTACTACTAAGGACAGGATTCATTTTTCTACGGATAGGGATTTCAGGAAAAATGACATCTATTTTAGAATAATAATACTATAACCTTCCGGTTCTATAAAACAAACTAGTTGATATTCTACAGGAAATTCCATAGGTCAGGGATAAATGGTGGTAGGGAACACCTTCAGCTATAGAAGCTGGTAGCTTCATACAAACATAACAGTCACTGATTTGCATGGTCTCTACTAAGGGCCTGATTCTGATGCAGTTAGGAAAGCATTCCTACCTAGGGCCTGATTCTGATGCGGTTAGGAAGGCCTCCTAATGGCAATTGCTCCTTCCAAATCGGACCGACCTAGGGCCCAATTATGATACGGTTAGGAACAAATGCTCCCATTGAAGTCAAAGGGAGTCCAACCAAATCGTATTTGGAAGCATAAGCATTCCACATACTCCGTCGGTCGGACTCTCCCGATCCGAGTGGGTCGGAAACCATTTCCAAACCGATTCGGTCGGGAAGCTTTCCAACCCGCATCAGAATCAGGCCCATAATGTACTAATGAATTTGTGAAAACATTCATATCGGTTTCAATTCTATTTCTAAAGTGGTATACATCTATCTCAGCTGGTGCTTCTAAGTCTACTCTATTTTGTTTGTGGTGAGCTATCTTTCCGTGTATACTAGTGTCATTTTGTTTAGCAGCCATCAAGAAAGGTATTGCTATTCTCAGTCCTAGCCATACTATGAGCACTATTGCTACACTACATATGCATACTCTACAGCATGTCTTTATACAATTTCTTTTCGAGTTTCCAGTAACTCTTTTGTGAGTCATGTTGGCTGCGGAGGCTTAACCCCTCTTTGAGAATTTTACACAGAATACACCTGTGATTTTATCTCAAGTAGACCTCACTTCATGTCCATTCAGGGTCTTTGAATTTATTATTCAGCTTTTTCAGGCGTGGACTTCTCCTTCTTTGATTGCTGGTTGACGGTTCAGTTGGACTTGTCACGACGTCCACCTGTTCAGGTTCTTCACCAATTGTGACTAGGCGATATTTCAGTCTTTTAACACCAGGCCATTTATCGCCCTTTCTGAGTCTTTAAGCTGGCACTGTGCTTTCTGATTCTTCAAATGTTCTTTTGTTTTCTTTAAATTGTGGCACAACTTCATTTTTGTCAACTTCAGGTATCCTCTCTAACTGACTTTGTCCAGGGATTATTATTGTTGACGTTTCTGCCTAGATGGGTTCTTGTAGACTAATCTGACTTGATTCAGGATATGATTTTGTTGGGCCTGGAGTTTTTTCTTGGTCCTGTACCTTTTTACTAATCCTGTCTGGTCCTGCACAGGTCTTGCTGATTCTTGATTGTCTTCCACCTTTAGGTTTTGACTAGTGCCTGTCTGTCCCTCCTCAGACAATGGTGTTCTTGTGGGGGTTTTGTTGGTCTGAGTATATTGCTCTTTCCTTATCTGGTCCTCCTCACGATTACCATTATCTTTGATTTCTGTAATCTGAGTACGTTCTTCTATGACAATCTCATCCTCACTATCAGTCTGACTATCTAGATATGTTTGGCTCCTTGTTCTTATTCTTATTTCAGGTATGTCGACCACTGGAATCCATTCATCCTGACTGGTGCTCAGTTGTTCACAGTCAACTACTTCAGGATCAACTTCTTGAGACCCTTAAGCTGCGCAACCTTTAGCCTCAACTTCGTCAGGCTCTGGTACCCTTTTGGTATGGCTTGCGTGGATCCAGTTGGGGATTCCCTTGCACTTTACAGCTGTGGTGGTGACCAATATCACTTGATGTGGCTTTCCCCACCTTGGTGCTAGGCAAGATTCTCAGGTGTGATTTTTTATCACTACCCAATCTCCAGGGTTCAAATCATGTGCTGGAGTTGAATGTCTGGCTTCAGCGTCTTCCCCAACCTTTAGCAATACTACGACAGGGGTATAGGGCAAAATAATTGACTGCACTACATCCACTATCTCATGGTCTAGTTGTATTTGTGGGTGCCAGAAACCTGAAGCCACATACCCTTAGGCTTCCAAAAGTAGTGCCCAAAAGGCACTTTTGCAATATAACACAGTGGTTCAGCACACCATACAGTATACAGTAACAATAATAATCAAATTAATGATATCAGTAGGCCATAGGATTTTCTTTCTTGCTTTTATTCAAAAAATCTTCATTCACAAGTAGCCAACGCGTTTCGTCCGAAGGACTTCTTCAGGGCGAACATTACAGAATTGTGTCATTGATTATTTGTTCCAAAGCTTTATGTCGAGGCAAATCTTCAAATATTTAATGGCAAAGATAGCCTTGTTTTAAAAGAGACTAGTCAGTTCTCCTCAATGAGTGTTGATTAAGTAGATGCGTGATAGGAATGGTGCCATTATTCACATCCTATTCCTATTCCAGTGATGTCTGTAGTCACCTTGAGTATTCGTAGCGTCTCCGTTCTTTCTCGGTCGCAGCCTCGAGTTCGGGTATGTCGACCACTGGAATCCATTCATCCTGACTGGTGCTCAGTTATTCATGATCAACTACTTCAGGATCAACTTCTTGAGACCCTTAAGCTGCGCAACCTTTAGCCTCAACTTCGTCAGGCTCTGGTACCCTTTTGGTATGGCTTGCGTGGATCCAGTTGGGGATTCCCTTGCACTTTACAGCTGTGGTGGTGACCAATATCACTTGATGTGGATTTCCCCACCTTGGTGCTAGGCAAGATTCTCAGGTGTGATTTTTTATCACTACCCAATCCCCAGGGTTCAAATCATGTGCTGGAGTTGAATGTCTGGCTTCAGCGTCTTCCCCAACCTGTTGAGAGATAGAACGCACTTGGTGCCAATTCTTTGCAGTACTCCAACACTAAATCATCAGATATAGTAAACAGCTGATGCCCTGGTACACATGCTTGCCTCATTGCCTTTCCCATGAGTATTTCATGGGGACTCAAGCCTGTTTTCTTGTCTGGATTGCCTCTGAGTCCCATCAGGGCAAGAGGTAAAGCATCAGGCCATTCTAATTGGGTAGACTCACACATCTTTCCCAATCTTGCTTTAATTGTGCCATTTAAATAGGCGGACAATGACCAAGACATACTTTAAACCTCGACAAGGGGGTAACTGAATGAAATCAATTTGTAACCTAATGAAAGAGCCTTCTGCTTTCCCAATTTTCCCGGGGCAAACCACAGTTTTCTTTCCAGGCTTTAATCGCTGACAAGTTAGACATCTGGGCAAAGACTCTCTGCTATGTTACTGAACTTTGCATTGAATCAGTCCTGTCTGAATAACCGGATCATAGCATCTCTCCCTATGTGGGCATCCCCGTGGTGCATTCTGACCATTGGTGCAAGCATACAGTCAGGTAGTACTGGCCTCCCATCCAGGTAAACTATCACATCCTCTTTAGGTCTCTCTCGACACCCTATTTTCTGCCAATCTTCCTTTTCTTTTGGTTCTGCCTCATTTTGTTAATCTTTCACTTCTTCCCAAGTATTCACACCTCTCAACATCATAAGTTGGCAGCTGTTTCCACACGATTTAATTTTCTTATTTATTGCCATTTTATATTTGGCACAATGTTGGGCCACTTGGTCAGCATAATTATTACTAGCTGTCACTCTGTCCTTTCCAGATTGGTGAGCAGCGCACTTGACCACAGACAATTCTTTTGGCAATTGAATCGCTTCAAGTAATTCTTTTACAAACTGTCCATTTTTAATAGGGGTTCCTGAAGAAGTCATGAACTCCCTTTGCATCCAAAGCTGGCCAAAGTCATGCACAACCCCTTAACCATACTGGCTATCAGTGTAAATGGTTACTCTCCAATTTTTCCCAATTTTTCACGCTTTTATTAAGCAACCAATTCGGCTACTTGTGCAGACTTGACTCCTGGTAAATAGGATTCTTCGACTATGTTTGATAATGTGCACACAGCATAGGCAGCGCTTGGTCCTCTTTCCTCCTGGCACATACACGAGCCATCTACAAATAACTCATGTTCAGGGTCTTTTAAACGTTCTTTCCATATGTCTGCTCTTGGTTTAGTACTGAACTCAGTCAAGTCGATACAATCATGTGTGACTTCTTCTCTTACTTCCGCAAAGTGGGAATCTGGCAATAAAGTTGCTGGATTTAGAACAGTGCACCTCACAATTGTCACGTTTTCTGAACCAACAATAATTCTCTCATATTTAGTCGTCCGACTAGGAGTTAAGTGCGAGTACGTGTTCTGGTTAACAGAATCACAACTGAATGTGGGACATATACTGTTACAGGGTCTCCCATGACAATGGATTCACTTTGCTCAAGACTCCTACAGGTTCCAGCTACTGCTTTGAAACAACCTGGCAGGGCTGCTGCTACTGGGTCCAATGTGGCAGAAAAATATGCCACAGGACGTCCCATTAACCCATGGGTCTGGGTTAGGACTAGGAGAGCACAATTGTCTCTTGTGTCACAAAACAGTGCAAACTCTTTCGAGTAATCAGTCATCCCTAATGCTGGAGCTTCATACAGACTGTTACGCAATTTTAAGAAAGCAGTCATGCTTTCATCATCCTATTCGACTGGGTCTTTTGCTCTTTTCTTTGTCATTTGAATCAATGGTTTGTCTAGTACTGCAAATCCCACAATCCACTGCCTGCAGTCACCTACAACTCCGAGAAACATCCTGATTTCTTTCTGAGTTTGGGGTAGTTTCATGTTTTGAATTATTCTGATTCGTTCAGATGTCACTCGTCTGACCCCTCTTTCTATCTGGTGTCCCAGATACTTGACTGAAGTTGTACCGTATTGCAATTTCTCTGGGGAGGCTTTGTGGCCACCCTTTGCTAAGTGGTTCAATAATGCAATGGAATCGATCACAGTCATTTCGGGTTCTTGATGCCAACAATAGATCATCAATATACTGCACCAGGACAGATTTTCCGGGCAGTACCAATGATTCAAGGCACTTTTTCAAAATCTGATTAATGATGGATGGACTTTCTGTGTTTGTGCTAGAGTCGCACACTACAAACTTGTGCATCTCTCTAAAGTTGCCAATGCAAACTTCCATAGGTTCTGTTACAGGAGTCCTAATTTGTTTATTAGAAACGCCCACTACTTGGATCGCTTCTCCTGAGAGGGGTAGGTTTGGGATGTCTGCTGTTCTCACAGTAGAACGGGTAGCACCAGTGTCCCACAAAAAGGTAACATCATTTCCCTCCACTTTCCCTTCAATGTAAGGACCTGACTGATCTACTGGGAAGGATGCGCCAAGTACGCAATCCTCTCCCCCCCCTCTCAGGCATCATCAGTATTCATCCATCTCAAAAAACGTGTCCTGTAAAAGAAACCGTGGTGTTACCATATGTTTCTGACCACTTCCCTCCAGAAATCCGGTGTCCACACTGTATTTGGGTTGACTCACAAAATTTGGCATAGGGGCTTGAAGTAACTGATTCTGCATTACCTGTTGCGGCTGTCTCATTAACACCTCATTCTGCATCTTTGGATTTAAATTTTGATTTTGGACATTACTATTCTGTATTAATTTACACTTGTTTCTGCCCTATCTTTCCGCACCCATGACAAGGAAACTTTTTCTTTGCCTCTTCTCTACTCATTTTCCCTCTGGGTTTACCTCCACTCCCATCACTTTGACCTTCCCCCTTTTTCTGATTATTTGCTTGCTGACTTAGTTGAAGTTCCTGTTGCTCTGGCATTTTTACTTGAGCCCAAATTACTTTTTCTTCTAATATCTTTAGTTTATTATCAATTTCATCCTCACTGTATTTTGCATACTTGAGAATCTCGTCAACAGGCTTTGCTTGCCAACACAATTTATGCTCTTAAACGTTTGGGAAATTTCAGGTTTTAATCCAGACACAAAACGATAAATAAAATGTGTCATGTCCTTTTTTATCAATCTTTTCTAAACCACTGTACTGTTTAAATACCTGTAAAAGGCGTTCATAATATACATGTATAGATTTATCTTTCTTTTGGTGGTTCTGTCGATTTTAGTCCAATCTCCCTCTTTTGGAGGAATCTTTCCCTTTAAGTAAGTTACCACCTGATTATATTTCTTCATCACCTCCCCTGAAGGGGCTCCTGTCTTTGGGTCTCTAGGGTATTAATCATTAGGCCAATCAACTGTGATTTTACACTCTGACCACAAATCAGCTGGAACAACAATGTCAAACCTTTCGACTTGTCAATACCATTCAATAGGTTTTTCTCTAAGCTTTGGGAAATCCTTTGTAAATGATAAAACATCATGTCGGCACCAAGGGACATGTACATAACCTCCTCCTGGCACTTCTCTCATCGGACACAACCTTTCGACTTTTTCTGCTTCCTTTTATAAATATTCAGATGTAGTTTTATTTGCCTGTGCCTCTTCCTTTTTCTTTGTCCATCTAGCTTTCCATTTGTCTAAAACACCCCATTTTTGCAACAACGACAACAGTTCTTTTATCTGCAATTTTCGTCCTGACACATTCATGTTTTCTAAATCTTTGTCAGAAAATTCAGCTTTATATGGTTTCTGTAACACCTTTGATTTTCCAATGTCAATTCCCATTTCATTAGCCAAATGCATTAGTTTTTCATGATATATTTTTGTATTTCGAGTAATACTTCTGCATATAAAGAACAATTCATCTTCATTAAATGTATTCAATCTGTCCAATCCCACATTTCCTGCAACCATTTCTTCTAATCCTACCCTTAATTTGAATATGTCCAATACCTTTGGCTGTGATTTGGGTTTTTCTATGTCTCTGGTCCATCTATCTATTTCCTCTGGGCTTACTACTATTGCACTTCTCGTTCCTGAAGATGTCTCAATGTGTACTTCCTTTGAACATCGGTGAGTAATTTTTCTGATCGAGTCACTCACTGGTTCTTGTATAGGCAAATTCATCAGAGAAATTACTGATCCGCATTCACTTACATGATTATCAACTATTAAGGTTTCTTTTCTAGGCTGTACTACGGGTGTAGTCAGGACAGGAGTTTTAGGACAAGCTTGTTTATCTCCATATTGGGGAACTACCGGACCTATAGTTACTGACATTGTCAGAGCTTCAGGACTTGTATTTAATTGAGAGATTTTCTGAATTAATTCACTACGCTGTTTGTTTAAAGCTTCTTTCTCTCTCTCTTGTAATACCTTTCCTAGTGAGTTTTCATGTACAATTTGCGGAACCAGAGCTGGTTGCAAAAACGGAGCACTAAGAGTACACTAAGTGTATCTTCTTGATAAGGTGGTGGATTTTTCATTAACAAATCATCTAAATAATCATCATCCGAATCACCACCACCAGTCATTACATGTCTCGTTTTCTCAGTACTTTTACTTCCTGTTGGTTCTTTTGTGGTAAAGACAGGATATAATCCTTCCACTAGCATAGACTTTCTCCATTGTTTCATTAGTTTTTCTCGAGTATCCTCTGGAAATGTGGGGTAAAATCTGCTAAAACCTCTGTCACTTTGAGATCTATCTCGCTCAAAAACCTATGTCTCCCATTCTTCTAGGGCTTCATACTGCGTTAATCTTGGTCTGGGGTCTAATTTATTCATGCGAGTTCGCAAATTATGTAAAATTCTACCATTAAAAGTACCATGTTCGGGAAATGCTAATATGCCATCATCTTTTGTGTATTCTATCCAATTCTCTAACCACACACAAGTGTGATAGCCCCTTTCTACCGTCATGTAAGATGCGTGCGTATTAGGTGGTGGAATAAGAATTCCTTCTCTTGTTTTCACTGGTTTATCTTTTTTAAAGTAATTTTTAGGGCTCGACCTCTGCCAATGCGCTTGCGCATTGCAGATGTCGAGACATATTGGGGCTTATCCAGAGCTTAACCAAAGGGGCGATTTGATGCAGTGCCCGTGAAAAGCGCGTGCACAGCATCAAAGCCACCAGCCTCCCTCCCACAAGCTTTCCCCAGCATGCGCTCTGGCATTTCTCCTCCCCTAATTATTCACTGCCCACGGCCGGCCGGCACATCAAAGGCTGCTGCTCCCCGTGCGTCTCATCACCCTTACTCTCACCTATTCTTCCCTTCTTGCCTCTCCCCCCCCCCACCACAGCAATGCCGAGGGCTTGTTTTATTTGAGGGGCCCTCATTTTAGCAAGTCTAACCTTTTAGCATTTATGGGGAAGAACATTCCGAATTAAAATTTTAATCTCGAAGAAAGACGCATCTGTGCGGCATTTAACTTTTCAATGGTCTTTGTTTCCATGCGCATCGGTGAGTGTATTTAGCGTCACAGGGGGCCTCAGACGCATTCTTCTGATCCGAGATAAAGCACCTTTGATTAGACACTCCCCGAACAGCCTATGAAAGCAGACACCGTCGGTTCCCTGCATATGCAGAAGCCAGACTAAGGCTTTCCCGCACTAATCCGCCCCTCCACCCCACACCCTCCAAATGGTAGTGTAGTGTGCTACTTAAGCAGTATATCTTCATATATATTTATTTCTCGTTGTTCTTAAGCATCCTTTGCCATTGCAAGTGAAGGTGAACACACATTTCCAACTTAGATCTTCATATATATTTATTTCTCGTTGTTCTTAAGCATCCTTTGCCATTGCAAGTGAAGATGAACACACATTTCCAACTTTTCTTGCAGCAAACTCCCCTGTGATTCTCAAGTGGGGGCCCGCATGGTACTGTTTTGCAGGGGAATGCACGCCAATCCTGTACCTAAACATTCCGTCTGACAAACGACCTGTGGTGGCGGAAGGGGGTGATTTTCAAAGCTATTTGCTCCTTCACGCTTAATTCACATTTACAGTTTTTCTGTGTTTTGTATTGGCATTTCCTCAGAGCGGAATTGAACGCACATTCCCCATCGGTGCATGTGATTAACTTCAGCGTCATATTTTAATGATTTTAATGTGAGATGATACTAGGTAAGGGTAGCGGAATTTGCAAGCATTAGATGACCTTTAGTGAATGCTTAGCAGTCGTAAATCCTGCTCTTTATGCATGTAAACGTGTGATACGAGCGCAAATGGCTTTATGAATTGGGTACTTAGACACACGAGGATTTTTTGTGAGTAAGTCCACTGCCATGGACGGGGAGTGAGCGTTTCGGGACAGAAATACCATTAACGTTTGTAGACATACCCAAAGTAACTTGTTTCCGGTTATTCACAAACACCACCAATTTCCACTCGGATGGAGTTGTATTGCAAGTTCCAGGCTGAATTAAATCACCTTTACCGGTGCTATGGGCAGGAAATACCCCCACATCGGCGCATGTATAAGGGTAGAAGTTTCTCCAGAGGCGTAAAATCTTCTGCGCAGAAACGCTTCTAATATTCTCACCAAACAATAGTGAGTAAAGATACTCCACTGCCCACAACAGATGAACTGAAATGAGGGATTCGCTGCCCCTCTTATCTCTCCGCTCTCCTTACTCTCACCACTCTCCCCTCCCTCACCTCTCTCTCACCTCAATCTCCCCTCTCCTCACTATCCTCACTATCCCCACTCTCCCCTCTCACCACTCTCCTCTCACCACTATCCCCTCTCACCACTCTCCCCTCTCTCCCCCTCACTCCCATCTCTCCTCCCTCTCCCCTCTCCTCACTCTCCCCTCTCCTCACTCTCCAATCCCTCTCTCCCCTCCCTCTCTTTACCCTCTCTCCCCACTCCCCTCTCTCCTCACTACCCTCTCTCTTCACTCCCCTCTCTCTTCACTTCCCTCTCTCCTCTCCATCTCCCCTCTCCTCACTCAACCCTCTCCTCACTCTCCCCTCTCCTTACTCTCCTCTCTCCCCTCTCTTATTCTCTCTCACCTCTCTTCTCCTATCTACTCTCTACCCTCTTACCTCTCTCCTCTCGTCCCGCTCCCCTAAGCACCACCACAGCATCACTCAGGGGCACCACAACATCACTATGCGCCACTACAGCATCACTGAATGCAACAGCATTACTCATCGCCACCACAGCATCACTCAGAACCACCCCAGCATCACTCAGCACCACTCACCATCACCACATCATCACTTAGCGCTACCCCAACATCACTCAGCAACACCACATTATCACTCAGCACCACCACATTATCACTCAGCGCCACCCCAGCATCACTCAGTGCCACCCCAGCATCACTCAGCACCACCACAGCATCACTCAGCGCAACCACAGCATCACTCAGCGCAACCACAGCATCACTCAGCACCACCACAGCATCACTCAGCACCACCACAGCATCACTCAGCACCACCACAGCATCACTCAGCACCACCACAGCACCACTCAGCACCACCCCAGAATCACTCAGCACCACCACAGCATCACCACAGCATCACTCAGCACCACCACAGCACCACTCAGCACCACCACAGCACCACTCACCACCACCACAGCATCACTCAGCGCAACCACAGCATCACTCAGCGCAACCACAGCATCACTCAGCACCACCACAGCACCACTCAGCACCACCCCAACATCACTCAGCACCACCCCAGCATCACTCAGCACCACTCCAGCATCACTCAGCACCACCCCAGTATCACTCAGCACCACCACAGCATCACCAGAGCATCACTCAGCACCATCCCAGCATCACTCAGCACCACCACAGCATCACTCAGCGCAACCACAGCATCACTCAGCGCAACCACAGCATCACTCAGCGCAACCACAGCACCACTCAGCACCACCCCATCATCACTCAGCACCACCACAGCATCACCACAGCATCACTCAGCACCACCACAGCACCACTCAGCACCACCACAGCACCACTCACCACCACCACAGCATCACTCAGCGCAACCACAGCATCACTCAGCGCAACCACAGCATCACTCAGCGCAACCACAGCATCACTCAGCGCAACCACAGCATCACTCAGCGCAACCACAGCATCACTGGTTCATATATGTTCTTTCAATGTTTCAAGCTGTTTTCAAGCTTTCACGCTTTATTACGAATCACAAAAATATGTTAATATTTTACTTCTGTTCTTGGATTTTCGTCACAATAAAAAACACTGAACATAATCTTCACAAAAGTTATTTACAAAAGTTTAAGCTATTGCCATTACAAATTAAATACATTATTTAAGTGTTAATTATTTAAAAAAATTAAAAGCCATTGTTATTTGTAATATCAATACATCTAAGTCACGTAAATAAAAAACATGTTGCATTACAAATGCTATAGGTGTCACATTTGCGAAAGTTATAACTATTGGCATTGTAAATGACAAAGCTATTAATTTAGCTATTTTAAAAAATGACACATAAATAAAAAAAAAATCATTTATAAGACCAATAGCTCAAGCTTTCCTAATGCGAGGCCTATTGCATTTCCAATGCTTGTTGATTTTCTGCATAAGCAACATTTTCCTTTTCTCTCCGTACATTTTATGTGGTCTTCCTCTAAAATCTTGTTCTCGGGCAAAACCTAAATACCTTCTAGCTGGGCGATTTACTGCAATATTTAAATACCACATGTACCATTCATTTTAAATTTCAGTGAATTCAATTAATTTAGTTTGTTTACTTTGCAGAAATATTTCTCAAATACCAGCGTGTCTTTGATTTTTACTGACCAATGAAGTTTTAACTTACAAGCAGAGTTAACCAATGATTGCGCGGCTTTTCTGTGACGTGAATTTCACTCTCTGTACTCACCCCTCCTTTACAACTTTCTCAGGTTTGCACACCCTCAGTTTCTACCAATCCCAGCGAAGCTCTCTATGATGTCAGTGCAGCACCTGCGACTGACTTCCTCCTTTGCAAGGTAATACGGCAAATCAATTTCTTTAAATTTCAATTACACCTTTGATTATTTAACAACATGAAAACATTTGCTACTGTGCCTGATCGACTAAAAGAAAAGAAAAGACAGTTTCTTTCACAATGAGTAAACCCAATTCCATCTACCCTTCATACACTGTGAGTAAACCACCTTCCATTCACTCTTCACTTAAGCAAAAAGAACCTGCTACTCCTTCAGAATTACCCTTTCTAGGTGATATAAGACCAAAGTTTCACCAGTGAACTCCTTTGCTGCCAATCACTCTCACTTTTGTACTAGAAAAAAATAATCCCTAACTAGTGCTTCAAGTTTTACCTAACTTTACGCACTTATACCTCAAGGCAAGTAACCTCACAGCAGTATGGCTTCTAATTTACCCACTGCTTTCTGTATCCCGGGATATTCCCAAAAAATTTTAACAACACAAGCTGACTTTAGTTAGTACATCAAAATCAATAGTATCAATAATCACTACACAATCAATAATACGCAATCCATAATCAATATGCTCCTAACTACCTATTTCTTAACTAAACTGCTACCAGAAAAGTATACTGATAGAGCGGGCGGGACCACTAGTCTAATTTTATTATACTCACCTGGCCCCATACACATTCACACTTGAACTAGTAGCCCTGCCTGGCTTTACTACAAACAGTCTATCAGTACTTGAGTCCTTTAGGACTTATACCTGTAAACCATGACTTACCAATCCTTGTCACTTTAGCTATAAGTCCTGTGAATCGAAGAGGGTCTTAGAATAAAACAAGTAGTATTTTAAACATTTATCCTTCCTGAAATAACCATAGACTCAGGTGAAAGTTTAAAAAGTGTATCTATGCAAGATTTAAGTGAGTCTTTGACCAAATTACAGAGATCATGAATTTCATAAGTAAGAATATGATTAATAACAGGTAAAGTTTGCAAGAAATCACAGTAACACCTTTAAACATTGGTACCTGGGATGGGTGAGAAAGGGAAATAGCACAAGGACATACCACACGGATTATATTTACCTAGAATGGTGCAATGACCAATCCTGTCCACGGGCTGGGGCAAAATCAGGATCAGGCACCCGACCAATCAGGCACCCATGGGACAAGACAGGTGCAGTTCAGGACAGGTGATCTTCACTGAAGTGCAACGCCAGCGTCACACCCCTCTCTCTGTATCAGCCAATTGGATACCCCGATCGGGTAATCGATAATTTCCCCACACCTCGATTTTTCTGACAAGAGTGCTATGCCAGCCCCTCTGTTCTCGTTCTCCTTTAGCAGTCGTTGGGTCAGTGACAGGTCAGCTACTCGGATAAGTCGGACAATTTCTTTACCTAAACGTACCTTAGTTATACCATTTCGAGGGCAATGTACCACCCCTAAATGTAGCAAATCTATGTGTTCCCCTTCAGTGATTGGTTGGAAAGACGAGGAGAGGTCATCACACCATACTAAGATGAGATCATCTCAATATTGGGTTCAAATAGATTCTGGTTACCGCCATTATTTATTTTCCCATACACTTTTATTCCGCCCAGCAATATTGGTACACATTTTGAATACAATGTAGTGTTTAGCTTCCTCTCTAGGGGTCAGATGAGCAGGTTCCCAGGAACACCGTGGGTAAGAAGAGTGTTGGCTCTTGTTCAATGCCAATGCTTCAGCAATTTCGGAGTACGCGTGCGCGGGTTTTCAAAGGTGGGGACTTTCACAGTATTCAGGCCCAAGTACGAGCTAGCAGCAAAATCAAAGAAAGACACATTAGAATACAAAAATAAATGAATGCACTGTGTACCTCCTATCTCTACTCTAACCCCATTACTTTATTTTAACTTTTGCATTAATAGTTAAGCAGAATGAACAAGCTTAGTACAAGCGGCAGCATAAGTGTTATCATGTGAGGTTTGAAGTGGCCATTTTGGCACTAGTGCACAGAAGCGGGAAATTCCCCCAAAGCTAAAGACGTCATACGACGTGAGTGTGGCAGACGCATGCGCAATACAGTTCCCGCGTTTTCGGCGGCCATATTAATACACTAAAGTTATTGTTAGTAAAAGCACATAGGCAAGTTTCCCCTAGATACTAGAAATGTTGTGTAATGCAAATATTAATTGACAAGACATGTTGGTTAGTATATTACAGGTTATTTAGAGAGGGCTCAGTACAAGCAAGTTTCGATAAGGGTGAAACCTTGCTCCATCAGAAGCATAGTGTTCTATGGTATACACATGGGTAAAGCTCCAGAAGTAAAAGCCTAATCTGCCATGGTATACAGTGTGGTAATGTTCCGGAAGTGGAAGCGCAGTGTCCATGGTATGCACACCAGTAATGCTCCAAAAGTAGGAGCGTAGTGTGCCATGGTATACACACCAGTAATACTCCAGAAGTAAAAGCCTAGAGTACCATGGTATACACCGGTAATGCTCCGGAAGAGGAAACGTAATGGCCATGGTATAGACACCAGTAATGCTCCAAAAGTAGAAGCGTAGGGTGCCATGATGTACACACCGGTAATGTTCTGGAAGTGGAAGCCTAGTGTGCCATGGTATACACATGGGTAATGCTGGGGAGGTGGAAGCGTAGTGTGCTATGGTAAACACGCGGGTAATGCTCCAGAAATAAAAGCCTAGTCTGCCATGGTATACACAATGGTAATGTCCCGGAAGTGGAAGCGTAGTGTCCATGGTCTGCACACCAGTAATGCTACAAAAGTAGAAGCCTAGTGTGCCATAGTATACACACCGGTAATGCTCTAGAAGTGGAAGTATAGTGTGCCATGGTATACACAACGGAAATACTCCAGAAGTAAAAGCCTAGTGTACCACGATATACACCGGTAATGCTCTGGAATTGAAAGCATAGTGTTCATGGTATACACACCGGTAATGCTCCAGAAGTGGAAGCGTAGTGTGCCATGGTATACACACCAGTAATGCTCGGGAAGTGGAAGCATAATATGCCATGTATACACATGGTAATGCTCCGGAAGTAAATGCCTCATGTGCCATGATATACACACCGGTAATGCTCCGGAAGTCGAAGCGTAGTGTGCAATGGTATACACCAGTAATACTCAGGAAGAAAAAGCCTATTGTACCATGGTATACACCGGTAATGCTCCGAAATTGGAATCTTAGTGTCCATGGTATACACACTGGTAATGCTCCGGAACTGGAAGCATAGTGTACTATGGTGAACACATCGGTATGCTCCGGAAGGGAGGCATTTTTAGTAATCGAAAGTGGAAGCGTAGTGTGCTATGGTAAAAGCACAGGTAATGCTCCAAAAGTAGAAGCATAGTGTGCCATGTTATATACACAACGGTAATGCTCCAGAAGTGTAAGCAAGGCATTCAGTAATAGAGTATGCTGCGGTAGCCCCGCCCACTCTCCTCCCATATTTTTCATTAGCTGGTTGCATTGTCCTTGGTAAATGCCAGCTTCTGATTCGTTATGAGGCTTCTTAGTCCCTCTTGTTACTGCCTTGTCGCCATTTGTTACCGTCCATATGGACTGGATCTTTTACTTGGCACGTTACATGGTTTGCTTGATCTAATGAGTGAGCACTATTTGTTATTGACACTGATGGGGACAATGGCAGCTGCTTTATTTTGTTGTATTTGCATGTTGAGCGCAACGCCCGCTTCAAGGACCCCGCACTCAGTTTTTTTAAATAATTCAAACTTTAATACAGAGCGCTGCGCCCGCTTCAGGGACACCGCTCTCGGTTTCATTAGGCTTGGCTATTGTTGAGGAGGGAGTTGGAGGTTAACTCGGAACAGCATTCTGTTCTGCAGTAAAATCACTTTGCCAGTTTGTAGTGACTGGCAGCTGCCTTTCACACGGCTATCACACCCAGTAATCACCAAGACAGAGTGCACTTCATACAGCCACAGCAGACTTTCAAAGTTTACTGTTTCTATTCAACCATGGTGGTACTGGTGGTACATGGTGGTCCCTCCCCGCTTCATGAATATAAATTAAAGGCATACCATTAATTTAAAAAATGCACCATGCGCTGTTAAATTTATATTCATAGTACTTACTACCTGTAACGAGGCATCCTGAAATTATCCCGGGATCTCTCATGCACAGAAAGCAGTCATTTTTAATGATTCAAAGTGGCTTTTGGCTCAGCCATTATGTTCTTTTTAGGTGTCAGCTATTTTTATTGCCACTTCTTTCCCCATCACAATGCTTTTATGGCTGTACAACATATAAAAATTATTGACAAAACCTAATGTCTTTGCCAATGCTTGTTAGACTGATGCGATAGGGCTGACTGTACCTCTGCAAGAACTGGTCAGGTTTTTTTCTCTTAAAATGTATATCTGAATAATCCCTTGCACTCCTCTTCATTTGAATTGGTACTGTGGTCCTGGATCCTTGTACCAGTGCCTTGGGAGGTAGCTGCCTTAGGGTTAGAATCACAAAGGCCTTCTCCAGAAAAGGAGGGATCTGACAGAGTGGAACGTGCACAGTCATGCTGTGCCAAGGCCAAGTATTTTTAATTTGGCACTATCTAAAATAATTTCTAGAACAAAGAAGGATGAGCATGTCGGGAATCTCTCCACCAGCCCAGTTGGCCGATTAATCTTTGGAGTTGAGTGCCCCTAGAGTGTCTGGTAAAGATGATGACGGGTGAGCTGGACCACTGGCTTGATAGGAATGCCCTGTTACCCGACTGCTGGATCTGCAGTGGACAGTAGGCTAACCCCATGGATAATCTGTGAATGTGTCCGCGGACTGTACTCTTGGTATTTTGCTTCTTCAGTACTAGTGAAATAGGAGGTGCTACCTGAGCATGTGGGATCTTGCCCTCCTCTGCTTTCTCCTGAAAATGATGTTCAGACTCATTGAACAGATACCAAGATTCTCAACTCTTGCAGTATTGTACAGGAGGTCCAGACAGAGTTTGATGAAAACACTCATTTGCCTGTAGGGGATTATTAGAACCTGCAGAATAGCTTACACCTCCACCCACCCCATACACTGAATCTGAGTCAATGGAGTAATACCAAAAAAGTGGGAGCCTGGCCTGCTTCACAAAGCTTAGACCACTATAGCCAGAGGGGGAGACTATTTTACCACAGTGTAGCAACTGGCCGAGGACACCATAACCAGACAGTGAGACTGATAGAAGAAATGTTATTTCTCTTTAACTGGGCTTCTCCTGCTTGATGTGCACTGTGCTTTCCCTGAACTGTGCAGACTGGTTCAGAATGACATGCAGTGAGAGATTGTGAAAGTCAAATGACCCACCATGTTCACCTAAATGAGGTGGAGCTGTGACAAACGATTCTAAGAAAACACAAAGTGCAAGCTAACCAGGTTCCACTGATGGAAAATAGAACTGCTAGTGTGCAAACACCCATATGGGAATAAGGAATGCATATCATACATCCACATATGTGTGGCTGTGTGCTATGATCTCAAGAATCAAAAGAGGGAGGGAGATGTTAAAGTTCCACTCAACGTCCCTTAAATTGAACAAATAAAATAATAAAAAGGAGTGGAAGAGTTGTGTTGAGATGGGGGATGGGAGGGCAACACCAAAATTGTTGCAAGACCCTCAACAGTGTTGTTCCGCAAAAGGCATGTCTCCTGTAAGCATCCTTAGCCACTGATCATTACATTATTGGATCTTTTCCTTCACCAGGAGGGATTCTCTTGAATTCGAGGGCATATGGGATCCACCATGTGAGGAAAAAAGTTTTTAAAATACCTCCTAACTTTAGAAAGGACACACTTTATTAAGAAGATCAAAAGATTAAAAAATGTGAGATGTGAAAAGAGGTATTGTGTCTCTCACATGTATCTCTGGTAGAGCAACATCAACAGGATTCAGCCAACTTTGAGCCCTATGGGTCAATGGCTTTCGTCAGGACCGAAAGGTTGTTGTGTAGGATCCCTTCATAAAGTCAAATTAAATCAAATGGGACATCTTCCCTCCAATTTGAGTTTTTTTTCTCACAATGTGATATGAATTAGAATATAGTAGTGATGTTGTCCCATGTTTCTAATTATGCATGCACTCAATGATTTCTATAAATGTGTATTTCTTCTTTATAGGCATCGCAAATTGGTTGGACATCTTGTTCCAAAGCCTTCTGTAGGTATCTCAATTCCTGCTTTATTTCTTTTCCACGTTCATCAAATAATAATGCTTTATTTCTGTTAAGACGAAAGTCTAGACCATCCATGGATTCCAAAGTTTTCAATTATGTCCATCCATTTTTCCCATTCCTTTGCTAGGTTGCCTGAATATGTCCAGAATATTGGTGGTGGGGATATACATAAAGATTTCATGTTGAAAGCACTGTGGAAAGTAATTGAATGTGATATTCACTTTAATTATGGTGCAATATAACTATCCTAAAACAAATACAATGACCTTCTGGGCATTTTTTTTCAGAAGGGCCATTCCTTTAATAGGAAAACTAACAATAGAATTGCGCGAGAGTCAGAGCAGGAGGGCAGGCTTGGGACGATAGTGAGGAACAGTAGGTGTGAAGTAGAAAATAAATTGGCGATGTATATTGGTTGCTGCCTGCGAGTTTGCTGTTGCAGTGGTATGAGCATCATTGGCCAGTTAGTTGAGCTGTGACATATGCTCTGAAGGTGCCCATGGGTTTGATGTTGGTGGACTGATCTCCATGAAAAGTGATGAGTTTTGCTACATCATGCACTCATTGCTATCTTTGCGGATAGGATACTTCGTCCCAAAAGTGACGAATATTCCATCTGCAGTATAACAAGTTCCATAGTATATAATGGGATTGCAATTTGGCAGATGGGATATTAGCCACGTTTGTCATAGAGCTACTCTGTCCGCCAAGATCGTAATCACGCCAATAGTTGGGTCGTGGACCTTGGTCAGCGGACTCGATAATTCTCGCTTCGGTGCTTACTCTAATCAGGGGTTCCACTCGGCAACTCTGGGCATTAGCTTGCCTAATCTCCACAACAGCCCCACCAATTCCGGGGATGCCTGGCTCCACCTTGGGGACTCCCAGCAAGGGACCATCCCACAGGGAAAGCCAGGACGGGTTCCCCAGAGTTATACAGCGCCGGGACGCCCCGTTGCTGGGGCAGCTGTGCGCTTTACAAGTATACTACATTTACTACATATCACGTTAAAACAACCTCCTGTGTAACTGGATGCTGTGCTGGCTACACCTTGTAGAAAAAAGAGATTTTATTCATAAAGTAACCAATGCATGGTCTACCCCTGCCAGCCAGAAAATTACTGTCTCACTGTAGAATCCCACCACTCCAGGCATAATAAATGACAACATAAAAAGTGGTGCCAATGCACTCTCGCAGCAGTCTCACTGGGTGGAATGTATAATATAATAAGTTAATCACTAGTCCCTTCCAACCACTCCTGCTCTTAACTCTGTCGCACCACCAACTATCGTGCAATAAAGCATTTTTGAGAGAAACTGGTGATTAGTGCACCATAGATAAATTTATTTTATGTACTGTACAAAAATTTGAATAAAACATATTTTCAAAATTAATCTACAAGCGTGAATAACCAGTATGGAAAGTGTTGCGGATTGCAGATATGGCACAGGCTGGCAGGTCCATGCGGTTGTCATCTCCTAGCATCCCCCAACACCACCTCGTCAGCTGCCGGTATGCTGTGTAGCGGTACAGTCGGTAGTTTCTAAGAGAAGAAGCAGAAGAAATTTAGGGTTTCGCACCTGGTAGTCCCAAATGTGTGCGTTTACATGATTTAGTGGGGTATTACATGTTCACAAAAGCACCGCCTCCCAAGACATATTACCCACCACCCTACAAAAACATGTTAAAACAGAACTCTTATGATACACTCAACATAGCCCAATTATGTAATTGTCTATTAAGGCATCCAAAAGCACTGTTTGCGATTAACTACTAACGAAACATACATTTATTGTGCATTGGGCACCAATTCAACACCCAAAAAAGCGAAATAATTTGAAGAGCCTACAAGTCTCCCCCACGAAAAGCCCACAGCTAATTACAACTGACTTTCACAGGAGTTCCATGATCAAATAGGGGTACGAGGCTCGTGGCTTCAATGTCCTTGCCATCCGAGATAATACATCGTGACACCATCACCTTTCCTTCAAACCACCTAAATCCCGTGTGTAGCTATTGCATATGAAGAGAGGATGTTTGCATATATGTACAAAAATAAAATCTCCAGCGAAAAAATGAACAAACCAGAAAATTTCTAAGATATTTGTTGCAAAAAGAGTCACTTTGATACAAGTCAGTTTTTTCTGGTTTTTTTTTTAACTGCTGTAGCTTGGTTAGTGTAGAATCATGCAGAAAGATTGTAAGCTTTCTATAGTGCAAAAAATAGAAATACTGCTAAAAATATCTCCTTTCCACTTGCAACTGTAAACTAGAAAAACAGCAAAAAATAAATAGAAAAGCAACATTACATATTTTTTAAACTACTGCTTTAATTGTAATACATGACCTGACCAGTCTTTCCTCTAGGTTGTATGCTCTGCGATGCCAGAGCCCGACTGTATTAAGCTATAATAACAATGATGCACTTGGCTGTTTCCATAACTCCAAAAAACTGAACACATTTTTTTTAACAGTTTATTCAAAAAGTAATGAAGAAATTCCAAATTTTTTAAAAAGGGTAAATACCGGGGGCGTGGCTAGCAGCCAAGCATGGCGGCCGCATAGCGTGTGGGCTCCTAAGGGCACTGTAGCCTTACAGCAAATCCGATGCACTTATCCGCTACCCCGCCCGCCTGAAGCGGCGGCGTTCGGGTCCGGGGCCGAAGCGGTGTCACCGGTCCGACTTTCGGATAAATCGGAGGACCGGAGCCTTAAGTACTCCAAGTGGCAAGTCTGGGCCTACCGCCGGAGGAGCAGCACCGGCCTTGCGTAACACCCAGGCCCCGGCGAAAGTGCAACCGAGCCGGCCGAGAGGGGTGGACACATCCCGGTACCCGCCTAAGAGCGCGCAACCGGCCTGAAACTCCTGGTGGCATCATCCGGCGACACACAATCTGATAATTCGTCCACGCGGGACCGGCGCGGCACACAGGAAAGAGCAAATCCAGCCTTGGCCGCGCTGAACAGCGCTGCAATCTCGACCCCGCCCCCCCTGGGGGCCTGGCGGGCTGCAGACAACGACGGAGGCGATCTTTGAGCCCCGCTTGACCGTGGGGCCGCAGTAGACGGACATACCAGCTCCGAACAGGGGTGAGGGACATCGGTGCCCCCGGGGGACGGCGCCATACTGTGGTTTAACGCGGAGCTCGAGGGGGAGCCTCAGGGCCCGCATGTTACCTGATAACAACAGCAGCCCTGACCTGGTGAGGACATAGACCCGGTACACTGAGGCTTGCCTGGCCTGGGGGAAGGCGGCTGCCCGAGATCGGAACCTGCGCCATCCGGTGTGCCCGAGGGTGGTGGGCCAACACGGAAGAACATAATTGGAGGCCGCGGGGGCCGTTCCAGCTCACGGTGAGAATATCGGAGGGCGGGAGCGCGGTACTCGGGACGCGGAATACAGCGACTCACCAGAAACCCGCACAGCCACCGCCGCGACTGTCCTACATCAACGCAACGACCAGTGAGACCTGCACAGAAAACGGAGGGCGAAACTCTGTACGACACCCATCGACCTACTGCTCCCTAGCTGGTGCCTATAGACGGCGGAATCAGACGTGGCGCAGATTGCGATTAAGCTGGGCAAGACTCCGAATTTCACGAGCCCCGGCACCATGGCGGGCAAAGGCCTTAGGAGTGGATCCACACAGGCCAAGTTAGACAAATTTGCTTACGGACAACAAGGGCAACAGCAAATTACAGGGCGATCCTCCGCTGGCCATGCCCATACCCATGACACAGAAGGACCGACAAAAGTAACGCTGGAAGACATCATGAAAACACTCTCAGAGGTAAAAACTACAGTGGGCGCCATCTCCTCTCAAGTCTCCTTGCTGCGAGCGGACTTTCACAAAATGGCGGAGAGGGTGTCGCAAGTAGAGGTGGTCACGAAGTCACTTGTGGAAGACACCTCGGAACTCCAAGTGGCCATGGAAAAAATGCAGAAAGTGACCAAGCTCCTACACGACAAGCTGGACGACCAGGAAGGGCGTTCGCGACGCAATAACGTGCGCATCCTTGGGCTTCCAGAGACGGAGGGGAAGGGGGCCATGGACCTCTATGTAGAAGATCTCATCAAAAACAAACTGCAGCCCAAAGGACTGTCCCACTTCTTCTCGGTGGAGAGGGCACACAGAGTCCCGGGGGGCCCGCCCAAGACGGGAGCAGCACCGAGACCTGTGCTAGCCCGGCTCTTCAATTTTAGGGACAGGGATGCGATCCTACAGGCGGCAAGGAACTCACCGCCGGTGCGGATCCAGAACGCAACTTTGGCCTTCTTCCCAGACTACACGGCTGAGGTGGCCAGGCGCCGTAAGTCCTTCACGGAGGTTAAAAAAGCACTACGGGACAGGGAACTACCGTATTCTATGCTATTCCCCGCTAAACTGAGAATTGTGGCCGAGGGGAAAACTTGGTTTTTTGACACGCCGGAGGTGGCACAGGAATGGCTGCAGGGCTGGAGACCGGCGGGACAGCGACACCGCCCGCATCGAGACCGGCCGCAACATCGTACCAACAAGACAACGCACAGTCAGACCTCCCAATCGCCCCGTCAGGAAGGCGCGGAAGAAACGGAATCAGATCTGGAGAGGGACCCGCTGGACTCTGGACAATTGGCTCCGGTTTGAAGTCGGACTATATTGGTATAAGACTGAGTGTGCCGCAGACGCCCTGGATCTGACGCGGCTGAGTAAGGTGGGCACAGGCAGTGCCCGTGGGGAACTCACCAACCCCACAAGCAAGTAAGATGACTGGGGAAGGACTAGAGCACTCTGCACAGTTGGGGAAACGGGCGAGGGTTGGTCCGTGGAGCAGGGTAGCAGGGAGGGGGGATGGGACTGAAGTTTTCTTGTTAGAACTCATGTTTTTGTTTATAGTCATCATTCAACACTTACATTGTCTTACCACCCTGGCATTTATATGTCTCCTACACTCACCTGGCCCCATACACATTCACACTTGAACTAGTAGCCCTGCCTGGCTTTACTACAAACAGTCTATCAGTACTTGAGTCCTTTAGGACTTATACCTGTAAACCATGACTTACCAATCCTTGTCACTTTAGCTATAAGTCCTGTGAATCGAAGAGGGTCTTAGAATAAAACAAGTAGTATTTTAAACATTTATCCTTCCTGAAATAACCATAGACTCAGGTGAAAGTTTAAAAAGTGTATCTATGCTAGATTTAAGTGAGTCTTTGACCAAATTACAGAGATCATGAATTTCATAAGTAAGAATATGATTAATAACAGGTAAAGTTTGCAAGAAATCACAGTAACACCTTTAAACATTGGTACCTGGGATGGGTGAGAAAGGGAAATAGCACAAGGACATACCACACGGATTATATTTACCTAGAATGGTGCAATGACCAATCCTGTCCACGGGCTGGGGCAAAATCAGGATCAGGCACCCGACCAATCAGGCACCCATGGGACAAGACAGGTGCAGTTCAGGACAGGTGATCTTCACTAAAGTGCAACGCCAGCGTCACACCCCTCTCTCTGTATCAGCCAATTGGATACCCCGATCGTGTAATCGATAATTTCCCCACACCTCGATTTTTCTGACAAGAGCCAGCCCCTCTGTTCTCGTTCTCCTTTAGCAGTCGTTGGGTCAGTGACAGGTCAGCTACTCGGATAAGTCGGACAATTTCTTTACCTAAACGTACCTTAGTTATACCATTTCGAGGGCAATGTACCACCCCTAAATGTAGCAAATCTATGTGTTCCCCTTCAGTGATTGGTTGGAAAGACGAGGAGAGGTCATCACACCATACTAAGATGAGATCATCTCAATATTGGGTTCAAATAGATTCTGGTTACCGCCATTATTTATTTTCCCATACACTTTTATTCCGCCCAGCAATATTGGTACACATTTTGAATACAATGTAGTGTTTAGCTTCCTCTCTAGGGGTCAGATGAGCAGGTTCCCAGGAACACCGTGGGTAAGAAGAGTGTTGGCTCTTGTTCAATGCCAATGCTTCAGCAATTTCGGAGTACGCGTGCGCGGGTTTTCAAAGGTGGGGACTTTCACAGTATTCAGGCCCAAGTACGAGCTAGCAGCAAAATCAAAGAAAGACACATTAGAATACAAAAATAAATGAATGCACTGTGTACCCCCTATCTCTACTCTAACCCCATTACTTTATTTTAACTTTTGCATTAATAGTTAAGCAGAATGAACAAGCTTAGTACAAGCGGCAGCATAAGTGTTATCATGAGAGGTTTGAAGTGGCCATTTTGGCACTAGTGCACAGAAGCGGGAAATTCCCCCAAAGCTAAAGACGTCATACGACGTGAGTGTGGCAGACGCATGCGCAATACAGTTCCCGCGTTTTCGGCGGCCATATTAATACACTAAAGTTATTGTTAGTAAAAGCACATAGGCAAGTTTCCCCTAGATACTAGAAATGTTGTGTAATGCAAATATTAATTGACAAGACATGTTGGTTAGTATATTACAGGTTATTTAGAGAGGGCTGAGTACAAGCAAGTTTCGATAAGGGTGAAACCTTGCTCCATCAGAAGCATAGTTTTCTATGGTATACACATGGGTAAAGCTCCAGAAGTAAAAGCCTAATCTGCCATGGTATACAGTGTGGTAATGTTCCGGAAGTGGAAGCGCAGTGTCCATGGTATGCACACCAGTAATGCTCCAAAAGTAGGAGCGTAGTGTGCCATGGTATACACACCAGTAATACTCCAGAAGTAAAAGCCTAGAGTACCATGGTATACACCGGTAATGCTCCGGAAGAGGAAACGTAATGGCCATGGTATAGACACCGGTAATGCTCCAAAAGTAGAAGCGTAGGGTGCCATGATGTACACACCGGTAATGTTCTGGAAGTGGAAGCCTAGTGTGCCATGGTATACACATGGGTAATGCTGGGGAGGTGGAAGCGTAGTGTGCTATGGTAAACACGCGGGTAATGCTCCAGAAATAAAAGCCTAGTCTGCCATGGTATACACAATGGTAATGTCCCGGAAGTGGAAGCGTAGTGTCCATGGTCTGCACACCAGTAATGCTACAAAAGTAGAAGCCTAGTGTGCCATAGTATACACACCGGTAATGCTCTAGAAGTGGAAGTATAGTGTGCCATGGTATACACAAGGGAAATACTCCAGAAGTAAAAGCCTAGTGTACCACGATATACACCGGTAATGCTCTGGAATTGAAAGCATAGTGTTCATGGTATACACACCGGTAATGCTCCAGAAGTGGAAGCGTAGTGTGCCATGGTATACACACCAGTAATGCTCGGGAAGTGGAAGCATAATATGCCATGTATACACATGGTAATGCTCCGGAAGTAAATGCCTCGTGTGCCATGATATACACACCGGTAATGCTCCGGAAGTCGAAGCGTAGTGTGCAATGGTATACACCAGTAATACTCAGGAAGAAAAAGCCTATTGTACCATGGTATACACCGGTAATGCTCCGAAATTGGAATCTTAGTGTCCATGGTATACACACTGGTAATGCTCCGGAACTGGAAGCATAGTGTACTATGGTGAACACATCGGTATGCTCCGGAAGGGAGGCATTTTTAGTAATCGAAAGTGGAAGCGTAGTGTGCTATGGTAAAAGCACAGGTAATGCTCCAAAAGTAGAAGCGTAGTGTGCCATGTTATATACACAACGGTAATGCTCCAGAAGTGTAAGCAAGGC
This sequence comes from Lissotriton helveticus, assembly GCF_964261635.1. Classification (NCBI taxonomy): domain Eukaryota; kingdom Metazoa; phylum Chordata; class Amphibia; order Caudata; family Salamandridae; genus Lissotriton; species Lissotriton helveticus. The sequence goes on along the minus strand of NC_136068.1, from coordinate 1,472,721,888 downwards.
ATTCGGTAATAGAGTATGCTGCGGTAGCCCCGCCCACTCTCCTCCCATATTTTTCATTAGCTGGTTGCATTGTCCTTGGTAAATGCCAGCTTCTGATTCGTTATGAGGCTTCTTAGTCCCTCTTGTTACTGCCTTGTCACCATTTGTTACCGTCCATATGGACTGGATCTTTTACTTGGCACGTTACATGGTTTGCTTGATCTAATGAGTGAGCACTATTTGTTATTGACACTGATGGGGACAATGGCAGCTGCTTTATTTTGTTGTATTTGCATGTTGAGCGCAACGCCCGCTTCAATGACCCCGCACTCAGTTTTTTTAAATAATTCAAACTTTAATACAGAGCGCAGCGCCCGCTTCAGGGACACCGCTCTCGGTTTCATTAGGCTTGGCTATTGTTGAGGAGGGAGTTGGAGGTTAACTCGGAACAGCATTCTGTTCTGCAGTAAAATCACTTTGCCAGTTTGTAGTGACTGGCAGCTGCCTTTCACACGGCTATCACACCCAGTAATCACCAAGACAGAGTGCACTTCATACAGCCACAGCAGACTTTCAAAGTTTACTGTTTCTATTCAACCATGGTGGTACTGGTGGTACATGGTGGTCCCTCCCCGCTTCATGAATATAAATTAATGGCATACCATTAATTTAAAAAATGCACCATGCGCTGTTAAATTTATATTCATAGTACTTACTACCTGTAACGAGGCATCCTGAAATTATCCCGGGATCTCTCATGCACAGAAAGCAGTCATTTTTAATGATTCAAAGTGGCTTTTGGCTCAGCCATTATGTTCTTTTTAGGTGTCAGCTATTTTTATTGCCACTTCTTTCCCCATCACAATGCTTTTATGGCTGTACAACATATAAAAATTATTGACAAAACCTAATGTCTTTGCCAATGCTTGTTAGACTGATGCGATAGGGCTGACTGTACCTCTGCAAGAACTGGTCAGGTTTTTTTCTCTTAAAATGTATATCTGAATAATCCCTTGCACTCCTCTTCATTTGAATTGGTACTGTGGTCATGGATCCTTGTACCAGTGCCTTGGGAGGTAGCTGCCTTAGGGTTAGAATCACAAAGGCCTTCTCCAGAAAAGGAGGGATCTGACAGAGTGGAACGTGCACAGTCATGCTGTGCCAAGGCCAAGTATTTTTAATTTGGCACTATCTAAAATAATTTCTAGAACAAAGAAGGATGAGCATGTCGGGAATCTCTCCACCAGCCCAGTTGGCCGATTAATCTTTGGAGTTGAGTGCCCCTAGAGTGTCTGGTAAAGATGATGACGGGTGAGCTGGACCACTGGCTTGATAGGAATGCCCTGTTACCCGACTGCTGGATCTGCAGTGGACAGTAGGCTAACCCCATGGATAATCTGTGAATGTGTCCGCGGACTGTACTCTTGGTATTTTGCTTCTTCAGTACTAGTGAAATAGGAGGTGCTACCTGAGCATGTGGGATCTTGCCCTCCTCTGCTTTCTCCTGAAAATGATGTTCAGACTCATTGAACAGATACCAAGATTCTCAACTCTTGCAGTATTGTACAGGAGGTCCAGACAGAGTTTGATGAAAACACTCATTTGCCTGTAGGGGATTATTAGAACCTGCAGAATAGCTTACACCTCCACCCACCCCATACACTGAATCTGAGTCAATGGAGTAATACCAAAAAAGTGGGAGCCTGGCCTGCTTCACAAAGCTTAGACCACTATAGCCAGAGGGGGAGACTATTTTACCACAGTGTAGCAACTGGCCGAGGACACCATAACCAGACAGTGAGACTGATAGAAGAAATGTTATTTCTCTTTAACTGGGCTTCTCCTGCTTGATGTGCACTGTGCTTTCCCTGAACTGTGCAGACTGGTTCAGAATGACATGCAGTGAGAGATTGTGAAAGTCAAATGACCCACCATGTTCACCTAAATGAGGTGGAGCTGTGACAAACGATTCTAAGAAAACACAAAGTGCAAGCTAACCAGGTTCCACTGATGGAAAATAGAACTGCGAGTGTGCAAACACCCATATGGGAATAAGGAATGCATATCATACATCCACATATGTGTGGCTGTGTGCTATGATCTCAAGAATCAAAAGAGGGAGGGAGATGTTAAAGTTCCACTCAACGTCCCTTAAATTGAACAAATAAAATAATAAAAAGGAGTGGAAGAGTTGTGTTGAGATGGGGGATGGGAGGGCAACACCAAAATTGTTGCAAGACCCTCAACAGTGTTGTTCCGCTAAAGGCATGTCTCCTGTAAGCATCCTTAGCCACTGATCATTACATTATTGGATCTTTTCCTTCACCAGGAGGGATTCTCTTGAATTCGAGGGCATATGGGATCCACCATGTGAGGAAAAAAGTTTTTAAAATACCTCCTAACTTTAGAAAGGACACACTTTATTAAGAAGATCAAAAGATTTAAAAATGTGAGATGTGAAAAGAGGTATTGTGTCTCTCACATGTATCTCTGGTAGAGCAACATCAACAGGATTCAGCCAACTTTGAGCCCTATGGGTCAATGGCTTTCATCAGGACCGAAAGGTTGTTGTGTTGGATCCCTTCATAAAGTCAAATTAAATCAAATGGGACATCTTCCCTCCAATTTGAGTTTTTTTTCTCACAATGTGATATGAATTAGAATATAGTAGTGATGTTGTCCCATGTTTCTAATTATGCATGCACTCAATGATTTCTATAAATGTGTATTTCTTCTTTATAGGCATCGCAAATTGGTTGGACATCTTGTTCCAAAGCCTTCTGTAGGTATCTCAATTCCTGCTTTATTTCTTTTCCACGTTCATCAAATAATAATGCTTTATTTCTGTTAAGACGAAAGTCTAGACCATCCATGGATTCCAAAGTTTTCAATTATGTCCATCCATTTTTCCCATTCCTTTGCTAGGTTGCCTGAATATGTCCAGAATATTGGTGGTGGGGATATACATAAAGATTTCATGTTGAAAGCACTGTGGAAAGTCATTGAATGTGATATTCACTTTAATTATGGTGCAATATAACTATCCTAAAACAAATACAATGACCTTCTGGGCATTTTTTTTCAGAAGGGCCATTCCTTTAATAGGAAAACTAACAATAGAATTGCGCGAGAGTCAGAGAAGGAGGGCAGGCTTGGGACGATAGTGAGGAACAGTAGGTGTGAAGTAGAAAATAAATTGGCGATGTATATTGGTTGCTGCCTGCGAGTTTGCTGTTGCAGTGGTATGAGCATCATTGGCCAGTTAGTTGAGCTGTGACATATGCTCTGAAGGTGCCCATGGGTTTGATGTTGGTGGACTGATCTCCATGAAAAGTGATGAGTTTTGCTACATCATGCACTCATTGCTATCTTTGCGGATAGGATACTTCGTCCCAAAAGTGACGAATATTCCATCTGCAGTATAACAAGTTCCATAGTATATAATGGGATTGCAATTTGGCAGATGGGATATTAGCCACGTTTGTCATAGAGCTACTCTGTCCGCCAAGATCGTAATCACGCCAATAGTTGGTTATATCACGTTAAAACCACCTCCTGTGTAACTGGATGCTGTGCTGGCTACACCTTGTAGAAAAAAGAGATTTTATTCATAAAGTAACCAATGCATGGTCTACCCCTGCCAGCCAGAAAATTACTGTCTCACTGTAGAATCCCACCACTCCAGGCATAATAAATGACAACATAAAAAGTGGTGCCAATGCACTCTCGCAGCAGTCTCACTGGGTGGAATGTATAATATACTAAGTTAATCACTAGTCCCTTCCAACCACTCCTGCTCTTAACTCTGTCGCACCACCAACTATCGTGCAATAAAGCATTTTTGAGAGAAACTGGTGATTAGTGCACCATAGATAAATTTATTTTATGTACTGTACAAAAATTTGAATAAAACATATTTTCAAAATTAATCTACAAGCGTGAATAACCAGTATGGAAAGTGTTGCGGATTGCAGATATGGCACAGGCTGGCAGGTCCATGCGGTTGTCATCTCCTAGCATCCCCCAACACCACCTCATCAGCTGCCGGTATGCTGTGTAGCGGTACAGTCGGTAGTTTCTAAGAGAAGAAGCAGAAGAAATTTAGGGTTTCGCACCTGGTAGCCCCAAATGTGTGTGTTTACATGATTTAGTGGGGTATTACATGTTCACAAAAGCACAGCCTCCCAAGACATATTACCCACCACCCTACAAAAACATGTTAAAACAGAACTCTTATGATACACTCAACATAGCCCAATTATGTAATTGTCTATTAAGGCATCCAAAAGCACTGTTTGCGATTAACTACTAACGAAACATACATTTATTGTGCATTGGGCACCAATTCAACACCCAAAAAAGCGAAATAATTTGAAGAGCCTACAAGTCTCCCCCACGAAAAGCCCACAGCTAATTACAACTGACTTTCACAGGAGTTCCATGATCAAATAGGGGTACGAGGCTCGTGGCTTCAATGTCCTTGCCATCCGAGATAATACATCGTGACACCATCACCTTTCCTTCAAACCACCTAAATCCCGTGTGTAGCTATTGCATATGAAGAGAGGATGTTTGCATATATGTACAAAAATAAAATCTCCAGCGAAAAAATTAACAAAGCAGAAAATTTCTAAGATATTTGTTGCAAAAAGAGTCACTTTGATACAAGTCAGTTTTTTCTGGGTTTTTTTTAACTGCTGTAGCTTGGTTAGTGTAGAATCATGCAGAAAGATTGTAAGCTTTCTATAGTGCAAAAAATAGAAATACTGCTAAAAATATCTCCTTTCCACTTGCAACTGTAAACTAGAAAAACAGCAAAAAATAAATAGAAAAGCAACATTACATATTTTTTAAACTACTGCTTTAATTGTAATACAGGACCTGACCAGTCTTTCCTCTAGGTTGTATGCTCTGCGATGCCAGAGCCCGACTGTATTAAGCTATAATAACAATGATGCACTTGGCTGTTTCCATAACTCCAAAAAACTGAACACATTTTTTTTAACAGTTTATTCAAAAAGTAATGAAGAAATTCCAAAATTTTTAAAAAGGGTAAATACCGGGGGCGTGGCTAGCAGCCAAGCATGGCGGCCGCATAGCGTGTGGGCTCCTAAGGGCACTGTAGCCTTACAGCAAATCCGATGCACTTATCCGCTACCCCGCCCGCCTGAAGCGGCGGCGTTCGGGTCCGGGGCCGAAGCGGTGTCACCGGTCCGACTTTCGGATAAATCGGAGGACCGGAGCCTAACGTACTCCAAGTGGCAAGTCTGGGCCTACCGCCGGAGGAGCAGCACCGGCCTTGCGTAACACCCAGGCCCCGGCGGAAGTGCAACCGAGCCGGCCGAGAGGGGTGGACACATCCCGGTACCCGCCTAACAGCGCGCAACCGGCCTGAAACTCCTGGTGGCATCATCCGGCGACACACAATCTGATAATTTGTCCACGCGGGACCGGCGCGGCACACAGGAAAGAGCAAATCCAGCCTTGGCCGCGCTGAACAGCGCTGCAATCTCGACCCCTCCCCCCCCCCCTGGGGGCCTGGCGGGCTGCAGACAACGACGGAGGCGATCTTTGAGCCCCGCTTGACCGTGGGGCCGCAGTAGACGGACATACTAGCTCCGAACAGGGGTGAGGGACATCGGTGCCCCCGGGGGACGGCGCCATACTGTGGTTTAACGCGGAGCTCGAGGGGGAGCCTCAGGGCCCGCATGTTACCTGATAACAACAGCAGCCCTGACCTGGTGAGGACATAGACCCGGTACACTGAGGCTTGCCTGGCCTGGGGGAAGGCGGCTGCCCGAGATCGGAACCTGCGCCATCCGGTGTGCCCGAGGGTGGTGGGCCAACACGGAAGAACATAATTGGAGGCCGCGGGGGCCGTTCCAGCTCACGGTGAGAATATCGGAGGGCGGGAGCGCGGTACTCGGGACGCGGAATACAGCGACTCACCAGAAACCCGCACTGCCACCGCCGCGACTGTCCTACATCAACGCAACGACCAGTGAGACCTGCACAGAAAACGGAGGGCGAAACTCTGTACGACACCCATCGACCTACTGCTCCCTAGCTGGTGCCTATAGACGGCGGAATCAGACGTGGCGCAGATTGCGATTAAGCTGGGCAAGACTCCGAATTTCACGAGCCCCGGCACCATGGCGGGCAAAGGCCTTAGGAGTGGATCCACACAGGCCAAGTTAGACAAATTTGCTTACGGACAACAAGGGCAACAGCAAATTACAGGGCGATCCTCCGCTGGCCATGCCCATACCCATGACACAGAAGGACCGACAAAAGTAACGCTGGAAGACATCATGAAAACACTCTCAGAGGTAAAAACTACAGTGGGCGCCATCTCCTCTGAAGTCTCCTTGCTGCGAGCGGACTTTCACAAAATGGCGGAGAGGGTGTCGCAAGTAGAGGTGGTCACGAAGTCACTTGTGGAAGACACCTCGGAACTCCAAGTGGCCATGGAAAAAATGCAGAAAGTGACCAAGCTCCTACACGACAAGCTGGACGACCAGGAAGGGCGTTCGCGACGCAATAACGTGCGCATCCTTGGGCTTCCAGAGACGGAGGGGAAGGGGGCCATGGACCTCTATGTAGAAGATCTCATCAAAAACAAACTGCAGCCCAAAGGACTGTCCCACTTCTTCTCGGTGGAGAGGGCACACAGAGTCCCGGGGGGCCCGCCCAAGACGGGAGCAGCACCGAGACCTGTGCTAGCCCGGCTCTTCAATTTTAGGGACAGGGATGCGATCCTACAGGCGGCAAGGAACTCACCGCCGGTGCGGATCCAGAACGCAACTTTGGCCTTCTTCCCAGACTACACGGCTGAGGTGGCCAGGCGCCGTAAGTCCTTCACGGAGGTTAAAAAAGCACTACGGGACAGGGAACTACCGTATTCTATGCTATTCCCCGCTAAACTGAGAATTGTGGCCGAGGGGAAAACTTGGTTTTTTGACACGCCGGAGGTGGCACAGGAATGGCTGCAGGGCTGGAGACCGGCGGGACAGCGACACCGCCCGCATCGAGACCGGCCGCAACATCGTACCAACAAGACAACGCACAGTCAGACCTCCCAATCGCCCCGTCAGGAAGGCGCGGAAGAAACGGAATCAGATCTGGAGAGGGACCCGCTGGACTCTGGACAATTGGCTCCGGTTTGAAGTCGGACTATATTGGTATAAGACTGAGTGTGCCGCAGACGCCCTGGATCTGACGCGGCTGAGTAAGGTGGGCACAGGCAGTGCCCGTGGGGAACTCACCAACCCCACAAGCAAGTAAGATGACTGGGGAAGGACTAGAGCACTCTGCACAGTTGGGGAAACGGGAGAGGGTTGGTCCGTGGAGCAGGGTAGCAGGGAGGGGGGATGGGACTGAAGTTTTCTTGTTAGAACTCATGTTTTTGTTTATAGTCATCATTCAACACATACATTGTCTTACCACCCTGGCATTTATATGTCTCCTACACAGCATGACACGCAACGGCACATGCGCTAGTCCGAGGGGCACGTTGTGTGCAATGCTCTCTCACCGACTTAATGGCCAGGCCACTTAATCACACGCCCGCTGAGGGCTCCCCTGTGACTAGAGGGATACCCCCACTGCGCATGCTAACGTGGAATGTCAGAGGCCTGGGTGACAAAATTAAGAGAGGCTTGGTCCTACAGGCCGTAAAACGACACAGTCCGGATTTGGTACTCCTACAAGAAACCCACCTCACAGGGTCCACCTGCAAAGCACTTGATAGGCGTGGCTATACAATGGCGGTACACGCAGAATTCACTGCAGGCTCCAGGGGAACGGGTATACTGGTGAAAAAGTCATCCCCCTTTATTATAACACGCCGTGTGGCGGACGACCAGGGTCGGTTTGCTGCAGTCCATGGGCGGGCAGATCTCTGAATGTGATATCGGTTTATATCCCCCCAGCACTACACTCTGTAGCCCTGCCTGCACTAGGCAGGTTCCTCCTTGATCTCCCTGATGGCGACACGATTGTTGGGGGGGACTTTCATGCAATCATGGATCCACTTAAGGACACCTTTCCCTCTAGGACCCGACCACGAGGTACTGCACATCTGTCGGATTTTGTAGACGCCCTAGGTCTTGTAGACGTCTGGTGACAACTGCATACCGAGGCCACTCAATACACTTATTACTCAGCTGTACATAATAGCTTATCCCGTATAGACTATTTCATGGCACTGGGGTTGGGACTGGACATGGTGGACAAGGTGGACCTACTGCCCAGGGGTATCTCCGATCATTCTCCAGTTGTCCTGTCGCTTACCACCGGGGGGAAAAGTTGCGCACGGATCTACCCAATTTACCCCAACTTTTTGAAAATCCCCAAGATTCGGAAAAAACTCAAACTTGTGACAACGCAGTATTTTGCTGAAAATACAGGCACAGTGGTATCACCATCCACCCTGTGGGAGGCATACAAGACAGTCCTCAGGGGGGCGGCCATTGCAACAATAACGGGGCACAAACGGGATTCCCGAAAAGAACTCACAGAATTGGAACTTGCACTCAACACGGCTAACAATGCACACATGGCAGACCCCTCCCTATCCACGGCACACACCCTCATGGTTCGGCAGCAACAATACCTAGCTCACCTTAAAACGACAGAAAAGGGGTACATCGCAAACACTAAACATAGAATATACGATGTAGGAGACAAAGCAGGTCGCATGCTGGCATGGCTAGATAAGAGAGGGAATGGAGCGAAAGGTATTCAGAGACTACACGCAGAGGACGGGCGGACACTGACGCACCCAGAAGACATAGTTTGCGCATTGGCACAACATTATCAAACAATCTACACACCAGACCGAAGGGTCACACAGCAGATGGCAGCAGTAACATTAGCGGATATTGCCGTCCCCAGCATTGCACAGGAAGATAGGGATACCCTAGAAATAGACCCGACGGAGGAAGAAATCCAGCTGGCGATCCAGGCGTTACAGTCTGGTAAAGCACTGGGGCCGAATGGGATACCGATAGAGTGGTACAAGTCCGTGGCTCCAGAACTCAGTGCCCCATTGCTGGCCATGTATTTAGAAAGCAGAGATAGAGCGGAGCTGCCGCTGGATCAACGCACGGCCACGATTATAGCGATACCCAAACCGGGGAAACCCCCGACTGAATGTACCTCATATCGCCCGATATCGTTACTGAATGTTGAGGCCAAGATATTAGCTAAACTTCTAGCCACCCGCTTGATGCCCCACCTCAGCACCTTGATCCACCCTGACCAGTCGGGCTTTATGCCCCACCGGAGCACTGCGATGAATCTCCGAAGAGTTCATGGTGTGATGGCCCGTGCGCACCTCCTCACAGAACAGGCTGTGATTCTCTCTCTCGACGCTAAAATGGCATTCGACCTTGTGGAGTGGGAGTATCTCTTCATGGTACTAGACCGTATGGGATTTGGGCCGAAATTTATAGCATGGATACGGCTGCTTTATACGAAGTAGCCAATGGCCACATATCGCCGAGGTTCCTATTAGGCAGGGGGACTAGACAGGGTTGCCCCTTGTCCCCCTTGCTCTTCGCACTGGTGCTTGAGCCCCTGGCAGTTCAGATCAGGTCTACGCCCTTATTCGCAGGCATTAGGTGGGAGGAGGGGTGGGAGGACAAAGTATCATTATACGCAGACGACATGCTCATCTACATGACTGCACCTGATGCCGGCATCCCGGCCCTGCTAGACCTCTGTAACACTCACGGGCGCACGTCGGGCTACACCCTAAATTGGTCGAAATCTACCATATATACATTAAAAGGCCCGGCGCCGAGATTGCAGGAGAGCTGTCCTCTGCTTACGACGACGGCCTCCTTCAAATACTTAGGTATTGTCATCACAAGTAAGGAGGCAGACTTTTTTGCCAGCAACTTGAAGCCACCCATAGATCGCCTATGGGCGGACGTTAAGCATTGGGCGGCCCTGCCCCTGACCCTACTGGGTAGGGCAGCATTATATAAGATGATGGCCCTCCCGAGACTCCTCTATGTTCTAGAAAATACTCCGCACCTGGTGCCACCACGATACTTCAAGCAGATCGTGGCGCTGGTCAATACCTTGCTCTGGAATACTGGCCCGGCACGTATAGCTTACGACAAGCTGGTTAAAAGCTGGTACGAGGGGGGAATAGCGCTCCCCAATATTCAACTGTATTACTGGGCGGCCCAACTGAAAATTATAAACTACTGGATCCACGCCCCGAAAGAGGACCCTGCCTATCGGGCAGATTGGTCACAACTTGGAACGGACTGCATGCTGTCTGTGCTCTATAACAAGTCACAACATAAAACCCTACTTGGCCCGACCAAACATACGGCGGCCCTGTGGCACATGGCGCAGGCCCGACTGGGATGGGTGGGTCGAATCACCAAAATGACACCGTTATGGGACACGAAGACATTGGGGAACCTCAGAGGCTGTAAGGGATTTGAGCGGTGGGACTCCATAGGCATTTCTACGGTAGGGGACCTCTGGGACAATGGCACAGTAGTACCATTTCCACACCTGCAACAGCAGTATAAACTTGGACCCACAGAAACATTCAGATATGTTCAAATCAGACACGCATTACTACAGGCGATTCCTGCAGGCACCACTCTACCAGACTCCTCCCCGTTAGAAGATAGACTGCTAACGGAATTCAAGGTCCAAAGCGCTACCTCCCTGACGTATAAAAAACTGATCAATAATCTCAAATACCCAACGCTGAAACTAAAAGAAAAATGGGAGGGGGAACTAGGTGAGACAGATGAATTTGAATGGAATGAGGCGTTGGCCTCCCCGAAGGAGGTTGGAATCTCAAGTAAACTCCGATTGGTGCAACTTAAAATCCTGCACCGCATCTACTATACAAGGACGCTATTGCATAAAATACTGAGAGCACCACATCCCTTTTGTTTGAGAGGCTGCGGGGAGGAGGGGACACTGCTGCACACACTATGGGAATGCCCGCAAATACGTGAATTCTGGAGACAAATACTGCGCTCGATCTCCCAAGCCCTTAAACTCTCTATACTACCTGAACCACGTAAGTGCCTTTTGAACATCTGGGACCACAATGACCTGAGTAGATACGAACTGATTTGGGCGACTCTGGCTATGACAGTGGCTAAGCGGGATATAGCACAGAAGTGGGGCGCACCAGAACTACCCACCGCCAGTAGATGGGCTAAGAACATGGACATCCTAATGGTGACAGAAAGGGCAGTGTACGTACTACGTGCAGCGCCCCGCAAATGGAACAAAGTATGGGCGGCATGGAATGTCTACAGAGGAGAAATCTGTGACCCCTTACCAGAGGGAGACGACCTTGACTCGGAGGGGGAAGAGGAGTAACAGAACGGCTAGGGGGTAGTCACCTCAGTAACAACACAATACGACATGATTGGCTCTGGCCTGGCTCTATACCGGCGTGCAAGCTAAGTCAAATGCTGGTACGGGATGTGGGTGGAGACACAATGGCTATGATGACACATGGTTGGGGGGGGGTTGGGAAGTTTGTTATTTCTGTACTATAAAAAAGTGATGTTCTCATTGATTCATATACGAGGGAAGGGGAAATAGAGGAATGCAGTACAAGCAAAAGGACCATTGATTAATGTATCTACAAGTCTCCTAAGGTTTACTGCAACACAGTCCTTGCTGCAATGACGTTTCTTGTCGCATACGAAAAAGTTAATATGTGCACACTGTGACAAATACCATAAACATGTATGTAACTGATTGACCACTATTCCTTCCTAGTAATAAAAGTTTTTTAAAAAAATAAAAAAAAATAAAAAAAAGGGTAAATACCTTCTCAAATGTTCGTAGCCATTTACGAATATCTATAATAATTAGGTTGAATATGATAATACGAGGTTTTCCTCATGAACTTTAAAACAGTAACCAAACAATGTTCACTTTAAAATCCACTTCTAAATTACCTTTAACAATGAAAAAATAATTGCCCGAGTTGTAAAAAGATAGAAAGTTTTACAGCTTTTTACCAGTAAATTGCAGCTTTTTAAATGTCATAAAAAATAGAAGATAAAAAAAACCTTTGTATAATTTGGACTGAACAGTTGCTTATAAAACTTTACTTACTTCCTAACTGTTTGTAGGGAATAGAAGTCAAATTGTTTTATTTCAACATAGTTCTCCAGCTTTTCTCACTAAAAGGTTTTAAGAAATTAAATTGGTGTTTAAAAGGGGCATGTTTCTGGCTGTCCTTCCAAATACCGATTCCTTATGGTATGTAGTAATTGTTTGCAACCAAAAGTGGCAAAACATTAATATTTTACTGACACCACAAAGGAGGTGGTAACTCATTCGCACATGGAAAGGGGTTCCCAAGAGTCCCCTTCCCTATTTTAAATATTGGCAAAAACATTTTTTAAGAGTATGAAGTGGTCCCATGTAAGTAAATACATCTGGCCCAATATGACTATTTGTGTTGACCCCTCCTCTTCTTTAGTGGGCAATAGTAGAATGGGGTATAAAGTCCCTTAATGGTCTTCTTGATATGCCTGTCTCTTGATTGGGGTCCTTACAATAGTGTCAGGGAGAATTTGAGGATACAGCATTGATATATATACAGGAATTCAAATGTCAGTACTTTATTATTTTAACATTTTAGGTTTCAGGTTTTGGCCAAGGTGTTAAATACATATAAACCCCTCATTGCCAGGTGTGATTCTACAGTCCTAAATCATGAACAAAAATCGCTTTTTCTAGTAGGGAGTGCACTTTACGAAGAACTGTTCGTTATCGCCTTCTTTAGCTCTGGCTTGAACAAAAGATGGTAACCCTACATGCAGCAAAGGGAGGTTAGGTTGGTCGCTTAATGCATTAGTGCAGGTAGTCAGGGTATTTTTCCTTATGTCTAACTTCCAGGTCTCCACTGCATACGCTACTTCTTGTTTGCATTTGTTGTCATCATACTCACTTCAGTTCACCAGTGGACAGCTTGCCCCGTCTATACTTCGTCATTCGGTAGCTGTAGTAGGCTGTCTCCAGGACAAATGGATCTAACACCACAGTCTGAAATGCTGGGTGGGAGGTAATGCAGGCCACATCGTAGCCACTCATGTTCTTCACCATGCAGTCGTGTTGGCGGCAGCAGATGTTCTCCGCTTGTGCTTGCATGTATTCACACTCGCCACAATAACACCTTCAAGAATACAAACAGCACAACAATAACAAGACTATTAGAATTATTAGAATGTTTATGCTTATGTTCCTGGTGTACCCAAGCCAAACATACATTTTTGTACAAGTATAATTTCTATTTATACTCAACACATACTAGACCAGCCCAATGCTTAATTTGTGCAGGTAGTCGCCACTGGTTGGCACTCCCACAAAATTTGGGCTCTGGATTTATTTTTCATCCTTGTAATTTGATCCAGCACAAAAGAAAGGCAGGAAAAAGGGGGCAAAGAAAGAGAAGGGGAAAATAGAGAATTTTAATATGTTTTCCTTCAGAAATTTCATCTGACAGGCATAAAGAAAGCTAAGTGTCCACTGAGACAAAAGCTTTGTGGAGTTTAATGAACATCTCAGGAGCCAATGAAGAGGAAATAGCAGCATGACTTATCTTTCAGCATCAGATCAGATGTTTGGTAACTGCAGTGTTGGACTGAAACTACAAGATCTTAAAAACGTAGAGCTGATTAAGGCCTAGGCTTTGAGAACATGGAGAAAGAATTGATAAAGTTTAGAGCAGTTGTTTTGTAAGAAAGGGGCCCCTGAATTTGGATAAATTGCCACAACATGTAAGTATAATTTTTTCAAAAAGGTCACTTTGGCAAAGTGGATAAAAACATGTCACAGGCACATTCTATATGCAATAATTACTTGAAGTGAAGACTTTTCACAACAACTTTTATCCGTCAAGAAATTATTTAAAAATACCATATATTATATAAGTTCTCAACACAAGACAACTTTATATCAAAAATATTTATTTTATTTTATTTTTTTCCTTCAAATATTTTTTTTTATAAATAAAGATATGTTAACATTATTTATTTAAAAATCAAAAAACACTTTTCATATAAGCAGATATTTGTTCAGATCATAAACAGTTACTTAATATGAAAAAACAGGGTATCAATACATATCCATTTGATACCAATTATTACTCTTCACATTTCTTGATACATATATTCATACTACAACATCTCTCTTATTATCTGTACGCATTCATTTTTTCCCCATATTTCTAAGAGTGATGAGACTGGCGGTTTATGTTCTGGCTACGCATGTTTCGACTTGCGCCTTCCTCAGGACTCCGTCACAGATTCTGTGAGTCTTGGTTTTAAATAGTTCAGCTCTACTTATCCTGTTTTTGAGATGTTTATTTCTCCTATCCTTGAATTCTGTAGTTATTTTGTTTCCTCTTATCATAAGGTTTCATGGACTGTGCTAGCATATTTTCCAGTGAACCGGGTTCAGGCATCTTGGTGGATGGATAGAGTTGAAACTAGGGATAAAGTTCTGCCTAGGGATGGGCTTTCCTTCCGTTAACTATCTGCATATGGTTTTAGTCAATTTAACCAGTACAACTGCCCCATTGCTCCATCTTGCTCTCCCTGGAGTTCCTGCTTCACTACAGCTAAAACAGCACACTGGTGTAGAATGAATAAGGGAACAGAAGAATGATGACACTTTCACTATTCAAATTATTGAATTTCTTGGCAATTTATGTAATATAACTGCAATTAAAAAAATGCTTACAGTGTAAATGGTATACGGTGCAAAGCTGTCCTGACATCTGAAGCCGACGAGGTCATTGAGTGGTTTGGAACTGCCAAGTTTCCGTGAAGGGTGGACCATACAGGAAGTTATAGTGAAGGTGACCAATTGGGATGAGCGGACCACCATGGCTATGACTGCTTTTAAATGAGCCCATTTTCCTTAACCAAAACTAAGCTGTGTTTAAAACAAGTCTATTTTTGGTTAAAAGTTTGTTTAAGTAGATAGTTGTCTCATGGAAATGGGAAAAGGGTTGAGAGAAACAGAAAACTAAGGGTAAAGGCAAAGGACCTATAGAGAAAAAAAGAAGCACAGAAAAGCTGTGGCTGAGCTGCCAAGGAAGAAGAATCGCCAGGATAGTAGGCCCCCAGAGATTAGTTGTAGACCTAAGAACAGTTGTATGAATTTAGGGTTTCAAAAAACTGGTTGCAATTTGCAACTAATATTTTTGAAGCTATGAAAAATGTTATGAACAGAGGTATGTAAAAATGAAAATGCGTTTGTGCTACTCCCATTCGTGAATGAATTATCACTCCAACCTGGGATAGTTCACTTTTCCAATGTGGCCAATAAATTTACAGACATACATTTGTATTATTATTTCTTTGGTTCCATCACATTTCAGAAAACTAAATATGTGCTCCATTTTTGCTTTCCTACCCAGTCTTTACATCGTGTACCCCAGAAAGATGGCCACCTTTGCTTTACTTTCTGTGACTGCCAAGCAAGGAGTTTGTAAACACCAGTCTCCACGTTGCAGTTTTTATGCAGCGCGAGCTTGACGCGAAGGAAGCTGCAGCATCATAGAGGAATTAAGAGCCAAGGGTCAGCTTACCTCACGATTAAGGACAGCGAAGGGTGGGCAGGGGGGTATTTTATTGGGGGCAACTTGGAACCTGCAATGAGCAATTTCACTTTAACCCACATTGCCGTTTTAAGGCTTTTCTTTATTAGCAGTATTGGTGACGAACAGGACGCTGGAGTGCCTAGAGGCAACACAATCTCAAGGTAGAGGGGATCACGTTTTAAGGCATGGGAAAAGTAGGCTCTGGCCAAATGTAAGGGCCCTAGTCTTTCATCACCCTCAACCCCCCCACCCCCCCCCCCGATAATGCTGCCCTGGTGACTTGAACAATTCTTAAATACGGTTGTCATTCAATGTATTTTTAATGTGGATGATGTTGAGTCTATTAGGGACATTTTGAAGAGACACGTTTTGTTTATATTTTATGCAACACCCATAAAAAAGCTTCTACATCAAAAAAGAACCACGCATATGACAAATTGGAGAGAGTCAGATTCTGTGCAGTAATAATCGTTGGCTATTGCTGTTTAGGATATTGAAAACACGTCACTATCAGCGAACATTAAATGTAAAAGTCTGACAGTGTTCCTTTGCACTGTTAGGGGCCTTGCTAAATAGGGCACGAAAGAGCTGAAATTGTATCATAAATTCAAATCTGTTTCATTCAGGGTCCCCCAAATACGGCTGGCCCAGGGCACCCAAAATCCTTAAAATGCCCCTACGTGAGGGGTGCGCATGTTTGGTGAGGCAATAAGCACTTTAAAATTCCTATGCGTACTGCGAGTGTGCAAACACCCATATGGGAATAAGGAATGCATATCATACATCCACATATGTGTGGCTGTGTGCTATGATCTCAAGAATCAAAAGAGGGAGGGAGATGTTAAAGTTCCACTCAACGTCCCTTAAATTGAACAAATAAAATAATAAAAAGGAGTGGAAGAGTTGTGTTGAGATGGGGGATGGGAGGGCAACACCAAAATTGTTGCAAGACCCTCAACAGTGTTGTTCCGCTAAAGGCATGTCTCCTGTAAGCATCCTTAGCCACTGATCATTACATTATTGGATCTTTTCCTTCACCAGGAGGGATTCTCTTGAATTCGAGGGCATATGGGATCCACCATGTGAGGAAAAAAGTTTTTAAAATACCTCCTAACTTTAGAAAGGACACACTTTATTAAGAAGATCAAAAGATTTAAAAATGTGAGATGTGAAAAGAGGTATTGTGTCTCTCACATGTATCTCTGGTAGAGCAACATCAACAGGATTCAGCCAACTTTGAGCCCTATGGGTCAATGGCTTTCGTCAGGACCGAAAGGTTGTTGTGTAGGATCCCTTCATAAAGTCAAATTAAATCAAATGGGACATCTTCCCTCCAATTTGAGTTTTTTTTCTCACAATGTGATATGAATTAGAATATAGTAGTGATGTTGTCCCATGTTTCTAATTATGCATGCACTCAATGATTTCTATAAATGTGTATTTCTTCTTTATAGGCATCGCAAATTGGTTGGACATCTTGTTCCAAAGCCTTCTGTAGGTATCTCAATTCCTGCTTTATTTCTTTTCCACGTTCATCAAATAATAATGCTTTATTTCTGTTAAGACGAAAGTCTAGACCATCCATGGATTCCAAAGTTTTCAATTATGTCCATCCATTTTTCCCATTCCTTTGCTAGGTTGCCTGAATATGTCCAGAATATTGGTGGTGGGGATATACATAAAGATTTCATGTTGAAAGCACTGTGGAAAGTCATTGAATGTGATATTCACTTTAATTATGGTGCAATATAACTATCCTAAAACAAATACAATGACCTTCTGGGCATTTTTTTTCAGAAGGGCCATTCCTTTAATAGGAAAACTAACAATAGAATTGCGCGAGAGTCAGAGCAGGAGGGCAGGCTTGGGACGATAGTGAGGAACAGTAGGTGTGAAGTAGAAAATAAATTGGCGATGTATATTGGTTGCTGCCTGCGAGTTTGCTGTTGCAGTGGTATGAGCATCATTGGCCAGTTAGTTGAGCTGTGACATATGCTCTGAAGGTGCCCATGGGTTTGATGTTGGTGGACTGATCTCCATGAAAAGTGATGAGTTTTGCTACATCATGCACTCATTGCTATCTTTGCGGATAGGATACTTCGTCCCAAAAGTGACGAATATTCCATCTGCAGTATAACAAGTTCCATAGTATATAATGGGATTGCAATTTGGCAGATGGGATATTAGCCACGTTTGTCATAGAGCTACTCTGTCCGCCAAGATCGTAATCACGCCAATAGTTGGTTATATCACGTTAAAACCACCTCCTGTGTAACTGGATGCTGTGCTGGCTACACCTTGTAGAAAAAAGAGATTTTATTCATAAAGTAACCAATGCATGGTCTACCCCTGCCAGCCAGAAAATTACTGTCTCACTGTAGAATCCCACCACTCCAGGCATAATAAATGACAACATAAAAAGTGGTGCCAATGCACTCTCGCAGCAGTCTCACTGGGTGGAATGTATAATATACTAAGTTAATCACTAGTCCCTTCCAACCACTCCTGCTCTTAACTCTGTCGCACCACCAACTATCGTGCAATAAAGCATTTTTGAGAGAAACTGGTGATTAGTGCACCATAGATAAATTTATTTTATGTACTGTACAAAAATTTGAATAAAACATATTTTCAAAATTAATCTACAAGCGTGAATAACCAGTATGGAAAGTGTTGCGGATTGCAGATATGGCACAGGCTGGCAGGTCCATGCGGTTGTCATCTCCTAGCATCCCCCAACACCACCTCGTCAGCTGCCGGTATGCTGTGTAGCGGTACAGTCGGTAGTTTCTAAGAGAAGAAGCAGAAGAAATTTAGGGTTTCGCACCTGGTAGCCCCAAATGTGTGTGTTTACATGATTTAGTGGGGTATTACATGTTCACAAAAGCACCGCCTCCCAAGACATATTACCCACCACCCTACAAAAACATGTTAAAACAGAACTCTTATGATACACTCAACATAGCCCAATTATGTAATTGTCTATTAAGGCATCCAAAAGCACTGTTTGCGATTAACTACTAACGAAACATACATTTATTGTGCATTGGGCACCAATTCAACACCCAAAAAAGCGAAATAATTTGAAGAGCCTACAAGTCTCCCCCACGAAAAGCCCACAGCTAATTACAACTGACTTTCACAGGAGTTCCATGATCAAATAGGGGTACGAGGCTCGTGGCTTCAATGTCCTTGCCATCCGAGATAATACATCGTGACACCATCACCTTTCCTTCAAACCACCTAAATCCCGTGTGTAGCTATTGCATATGAAGAGAGGATGTTTGCATATATGTACAAAAATAAAATCTCCAGCGAAAAAATGAACAAACCAGAAAATTTCTAAGATATTTGTTGCAAAAAGAGTCACTTTGATACAAGTCAGTTTTTTCTGGGTTTTTTTTAACTGCTGTAGCTTGGTTAGTGTAGAATCATGCAGAAAGATTGTAAGCTTTCTATAGTGCAAAAAATAGAAATACTGCTAAAAATATCTCCTTTCCACTTGCAACTGTAAACTAGAAAAACAGCAAAAAATAAATAGAAAAGCAACATTACATATTTTTTAAACTACTGCTTTAATTGTAATACATGACCTGACCAGTCTTTCCTCTAGGTTGTATGCTCTGCGATGCCAGAGCCCGACTGTATTAAGCTATAATAACAATGATGCACTTGGCTGTTTCCATAACTCCAAAAAACTGAACACATTTTTTTTAACAGTTTATTCAAAAAGTAATTAAGAAATTCCAAAATTTTTAAAAAGGGTAAATACCGGGGGCGTGGCTAGCAGCCAAGCATGGCGGCCGCATAGCGTGTGGGCTCCTAAGGGCACTGTAGCCTTACAGCAAATCCGATGCACTTATCCGCTACCCCGCCCGCCTGAAGCGGCGGCGTTCGGGTCCGGGGCCGAAGCGGTGTCACCGGTCCGACTTTCGGATAAATCGGAGGACCGGAGCCTAACGTACTCCAAGTGGCAAGTCTGGGCCTACCGCCGGAGGAGCAGCACCGGCCTTGCGTAACACCCAGGCCCCGGCGGAAGTGCAACCGAGCCGGCCGAGAGGGGTGGACACATCCCGGTACCCGCCTAACAGCGCGCAACCGGCCTGAAACTCCTGGTGGCATCATCCGGCGACACACAATCTGATAATTCGTCCACGCGGGACCGGCGCGGCACACAGGAAAGAGCAAATCCAGCCTTGGCCGCGCTGAACAGCGCTGCAATCTCGACCCTCCCCCCCCCCCCCCCCCCCCCCCGGGGGCCTGGCGGGCTGCAGACAACGACGGAGGCGATCTTTGAGCCCCGCTTGACCGTGGGGCCGCAGTAGACGGACATACCAGCTCCGAACAGGGGTGAGGGACATCGGTGCCCCCGGGGGACGGCGCCATACTGTGGTTTAACGCGGAGCTCGAGGGGGAGCCTCAGGGCCCGCATGTTACCTGATAACAACAGCAGCCCTGACCTGGTGAGGACATAGACCCGGTACACTGAGGCTTGCCTGGCCTGGGGGAAGGCGGCTGCCCGAGATCGGAACCTGCGCCATCCGGTGTGCCCGAGGGTGGTGGGCCAACACGGAAGAACATAATTGGAGGCCGCGGGGGCCGTTCCAGCTCACGGTGAGAATATCGGAGGGCGGGAGCGCGGTACTCGGGACGCGGAATACAGCGACTCACCAGAAACCCGCACAGCCACCGCCGCGACTGTCCTACATCAACGCAACGACCAGTGAGACCTGCACAGAAAACGGAGGGCGAAACTCTGTACGACACCCATCGACCTACTGCTCCCTAGCTGGTGCCTATAGACGGCGGAATCAGACGTGGCGCAGATTGCGATTAAGCTGGGCAAGACTCCGAATTTCACGAGCCCCGGCACCATGGCGGGCAAAGGCCTTAGGAGTGGATCCACACAGGCCAAGTTAGACAAATTTGCTTACGGACAACAAGGGCAACAGCAAATTACAGGGCGATCCTCCGCTGGCCATGCCCATACCCATGACACAGAAGGACCGACAAAAGTAACGCTGGAAGACATCATGAAAACACTCTCAGAGGTAAAAACTACAGTGGGCGCCATCTCCTCTGAAGTCTCCTTGCTGCGAGCGGACTTTCACAAAATGGCGGAGAGGGTGTCGCAAGTAGAGGTGGTCACGAAGTCACTTGTGGAAGACACCTCGGAACTCCAAGTGGCCATGGAAAAAATGCAGAAAGTGACCAAGCTCCTACACGACAAGCTGGACGACCAGGAAGGGCGTTCGCGACGCAATAACGTGCGCATCCTTGGGCTTCCAGAGACGGAGGGGAAGGGGGCCATGGACCTCTATGTAGAAGATCTCATCAAAAACAAACTGCAGCCCAAAGGACTGTCCCACTTCTTCTCGGTGGAGAGGGCACACAGAGTCCCGGGGGGCCCGCCCAAGACGGGAGCAGCACCGAGACCTGTGCTAGCCCGGCTCTTCAATTTTAGGGACAGGGATGCGATCCTACAGGCGGCAAGGAACTCACCGCCGGTGCGGATCCAGAACGCAACTTTGGCCTTCTTCCCAGACTACACGGCTGAGGTGGGCAGGCGCCGTAAGTCCTTCACGGAGGTTAAAAAAGCACTACGGGACAGGGAACTACCGTATTCTATGCTATTCCCCGCTAAACTGAGAATTGTGGCCGAGGGGAAAACTTGGTTTTTTGACACGCCGGAGGTGGCACAGGAATGGCTGCAGGGCTGGAGACCGGCGGGACAGCGACACCGCCCACATCGAGACCGGCCGCAACATCGTACCAACAAGACAACGCACAGTCAGACCTCCCAATCGCCCCGTCAGGAAGGCGCGGAAGAAACGGAATCAGATCTGGAGAGGGACCCGCTGGACTCTGGACAATTGGCTCCGGTTTGAAGTCGGACTATATTGGTATAAGACTGAGTGTGCCGCAGACGCCCTGGATCTGACGCGGCTGAGTAAGGTGGGCACAGGCAGTGCCCGTGGGGAACTCACCAACCCCACAAGCAAGTAAGATGACTGGGGAAGGACTAGAGCACTCTGCACAGTTGGGGAAACGGGCGAGGGTTGGTCCGTGGAGCAGGGTAGCAGGGAGGGGGGATGGGACTGAAGTTTTCTTGTTAGAACTCATGTTTTTGTTTATAGTCATCATTCAACACATACATTGTCTTACCACCCTGGCATTTATATGTCTCCTACACAGCATGACACGCAACGGCACATGCGCTAGTCCGAGGGGCACGTTGTGTGCAATGCTCTCTCACCGACTTAATGGCCAGGCCACTTAATCACACGCCCGCTGAGGGCTCCCCTGTGACTAGAGGGATACCCCCACTGCGCATGCTAACGTGGAATGTCAGAGGCCTGGGTGACAAAATTAAGAGAGGCTTGGTCCTACAGGCCGTAAAACGACACAGTCCGGATTTGGTACTCCTACAAGAAACCCACCTCACAGGGTCCACCTGCAAAGCACTTGATAGGCGTGGCTATACAATGGCGGTACACGCAGAATTCACTGCAGGCTCCAGGGGAACGGGTATACTGGTGAAAAAGTCATCCCCCTTTATTATAACACGCCGTGTGGCGGGCGACCAGGGTCGGTTTGCTGCAGTCCATGGGCAATGGGAGGGCAGATCTCTGAATGTGATATCGGTTTATATCCCCCCAGCACTACACTCTGTAGCCCTGCCTGCACTAGGCAGGTTCCTCCTTGATCTCCCTGATGGCGACATGATTGTTGGGGGGGACTTTAATGCAATCATGGATCCACTTAAGGACACCTTTCCCTCTAGGACCCGACCACGAGGTACTGCACATCTGTCGGATTTTGTAGACGCCCTAGGTCTTGTAGACGTCTGGTGACAACTGCATACCGAGGCCACTCAATACACTTATTACTCAGCTGTACATAATAGCTTATCCCGTATAGACTATTTCATGGCACTGGGGTTGGGACTGGACATGGTGGACAAGGTGGACATACTGCCATGGGGTATCTCCGATCATTCTCCAGTTGTCCTGTCGCTTACCACCGGGGGGAAAAGTTGCGCACGGATCTACCCAATTTACCCCAACTTTTTGAAAATCCCCAAGATTCGGAAAAAACTCAAACTTGTGACAACGCAGTATTTTGCTGAAAATACAGGCACAGTGGTATCACCATCCACCCTGTGGGAGGCATACAAGACAGTCCTCAGGGGGGCGGCCATTGCAACAATAACGGGGCACAAACGGGATTCCCGAAAAGAACTCACAGAATTGGAACTTGCACTCAACACGGCTAACAATGCACACATGGCAGACCCCTCCCCATCCACGGCACACACCCTCATGGTTCGGCAGCAACAATACCTAGCTCACCTTAAAACGACAGAAAAGGGGTACATCGCAAACACTAAACATAGAATATACGATGTAGGAGACAAAGCAGGTCGCATGCTGGCATGGCTAGATAAGAGAGGGAATGGAGCGAAAGGTATTCAGAGACTACACGCAGAGGACGGGCGGACACTGACGCACCCAGAAGACATAGTTTGCGCATTGGCACAACATTATCAAACAATCTTCACACCAGACCGAAGGGTCACACAGCAGATGGCAGCAGTAACATTAGCGGATATTGCCGTCCCCAGCATTGCACAGGAAGATAGGGATACCCTAGAAATAGTCCCGACGGAGGAAGAAATCCAGCTGGCGATCCAGGCGTTACAGTCTGGTAAAGCACTGGGGCCGAATGGGATACCGATAGAGTGGTACAAGTCCGTGGCTCCAGAACTCAGTGCCCCATTGCTGGCCATGTATTTAGAAAGCAGAGATAGAGCGGAGCTGCCGCTGGATCAACGCACGGCCACGATTATAGCGATACCCAAACCGGGGAAACCCCCGACTGAATGTACCTCATATCGCCCGATATCGTTACTGAATGTTGAGGCCAAGATATTAGCTAAACTTCTAGCCACCCGCTTGATGCCCCACCTCAGCACCTTGATCCACCCTGACCAGTCGGGCTTTATGCCCCACCGGAGCACTGCGATGAATCTCCGAAGAGTTCATGGTGTGATGGCCCGTGCGCACCTCCTCACAGAACAGGCTGTGATTCTCTCTCTCGACGCTAAAATGGCATTCGACCTTGTGGAGTGGGAGTATCTCTTCATGGTACTAGACCGTATGGGATTTGGGCCGAAATTTATAGCATGGATACGGCTTCTTTATACGAAGTAGCCAATGGCCACATATCGCCGAGGTTCCTATTAGGCAGGGGGACTAGACAGGGTTGCCCCTTGTCCCCCTTGCTCTTCGCACTGGTGCTTGAGCCCCTGGCAGTTCAGATCAGGTCTACGCCCTTATTCGCAGGCATTAGGTGGGAGGAGGGGTGGGAGGACAAAGTATCATTATACGCAGACGACATGCTCATCTACATGACTGCACCTGATGCCGGCATCCCGGCCCTGCTAGACCTCTGTAACACTCACGGGCGCACGTCGGGCTACACCCTAAATTGGTCGAAATCTACCATATATACATTAAAAGGCCCGGCGCCGAGATTGCAGGAGAGCTGTCCTCTGCTTACGACGACGGCCTCCTTCAAATACTTAGGTATTGTCATCACAAGTAAGGAGGCAGACTTTTTTGCCAGCAACTTGAAGCCACCCATAGATCGCCTACGGGCGGACGTTAAGCATTGGGCGGCCCTGCCCCTGACCCTACTGGGTAGGGCAGCATTATATAAGATGATGGCCCTCCCGAGACTCCTCTATGTTCTAGAAAATACTCCGCACCTGGTGCCACCACGATACTTCAAGCAGATCGTGGCGCTGGTCAATACCTTGCTCTGGAATACTGGCCCGGCACGTATAGCTTACGACAAGCTGGTTAAAAGCTGGTACGAGGGGGGAATAGCGCTCCCCAATATTCAACTGTATTACTGGGCGGCCCAACTGAAAATTATAAACTACTGGATCCACGCCCCGAAAGAGGGCAGATTGGTCACAACTTGGAACGGACTGCATGCTGTCTGTGCTCTATAACAAGTCACAACATAAAACCCTACTTGGCCCGATCAAACATACGGCGGCCCTGTGGCACATGGCGCAGGCCCGACTGGGATGGGTGGGTCGAATCACCAAAAGGACACCGTTATGGGACACGAAGACATTGGGGAACCTCAGAGGCTGTAAGGGATTTGAGCGGTGGGACTCCATAGGCATTTCTACGGTAGGGGACCTCTGGGACAATGGCACAGTAGTACCATTTCCACACCTGCAACAGCAGTATAAACTTGGACCCACAGAAACATTCAGATATGTTCAAATCAGACACGCATTACTACAGGCGATTCCTGCAGGCACCACTCTACCAGACTCCTCCCCGTTAGAAGATAGACTGCTAACGGAATTCATGGTCCAAAGCGCTACCTCCCTGACGTATAAAAAACTGATCAATAATCTCAAAGACCCAACGCTGAAACTAAAAGAAAAATGGGAGGGGGAACTAGGTGAGACAGATGAATTTGAATGGAATGAGGCGTTGGCCTCCCCGAAGGAGGTTGGAATCTCAAGTAAACTCCGATTGGTGCAACTTAAAATCCTGCACCGCATCTACTATACAAGGACGCTATTGCATAAAATACTGAGAGCACCACATCCCTTTTGTTTGAGAGGCTGCGGGGAGGAGGGGACACTGCTGCACACACTATGGGAATGCCCGCAAATACGTGAATTCTGGAGACAAATACTGCGCTCGATCTCCCAAGCCCTTAAACTCTCTATACTACCTGAACCACGTAAGTGCCTTTTGAACATCTGGGACCACAATGACCTGAGTAGATACGAACTGATTTGGGCGACTCTGGCTATGACAGTGGCTAAGCGGGATATAGCACAGAAGTGGGGCGCACCAGAACTACCCACCGCCAGTAGATGGGCTAAGAACATGGACATCCTAATGGTGACAGAAAGGGCAGTGTACGTACTACGTGCAGCGCCCCGCAAATGGAACAAAGTATGGGCGGCATGGAATGTCTACAGGAGAAATCTGTGACCCCTTACCAGAGGGAGACGACCTTGACTCGGAGGGGGAAGAGGAGTAACAGAACGGCTAGGGGGTAGTCACCTCAGTAACAACACAATACGACATGATTGGCTCTGGCCTGGCTCTATACCGGCGTGCAAGCTAAGTCAAATGCTGGTACGGGATGTGGGTGGAGACACAATGGCTATGATGACACATGGTTGGGGGGGGTTGGGAAGTTTGTTATTTCTGTACTATAAAAAAGTGATGTTCTCATTGATTCATATACGAGGGAAGGGGAAATAGAGGAATGCAGTACAAGCAAAAGGACAATTGATTAATGTATCTACAAGTCTCCTAAGGTTTACTGCAACACAGTCCTTGCTGCAATGACGTTTCTTGTCGCATACGAAAAAGTTAATATGTGCACACTGTGACAAATACCATAAACATGTATGTAACTGATTGACCACTATTCCTTCCTATTAATAAAAGTTTTTAAAAAAAATAAAAAAAAATAAAAAAAAGGGTAAATACCTTCTCAAATGTTCGTAGCCATTTACGAATATCTATAATAATTAGGTTGAATATGATAATACGAGGTTTTCCTCATGAACTTTAAAACAGTAACCAAACAATGTTCACTTTAAAATCCACTTCTAAATTACCTTTAACAATGAAAAAATAATTGCCCGAGTTGTAAAAAGATAGAAAGTTTTACAGCTTTTTACCAGTAAATTGCAGCTTTTTAAATGTCATAAAAAATAGAAGATAAAAAAAACCTTTGTATAATTTGGACTGAACAGTTGCTTATAAAACTTTACTTACTTCCTAACTGTTTGTAGGGAATAGAAGTCAAATTGTTTTATTTCAACATAGTTCTCCAGCTTTTCTCACTAAAAGGTTTTAAGAAATTAAATTGGTGTTTAAAAGGGGCATGTTTCTGGCTGTCCTTCCAAATACCGATTCCTTATGGTATGTAGTAATTGTTTGCAACCAAAAGTGGCAAAACATTAATATTTTACTGACACCACAAAGGAGGTGGTAACTCATTCGCAAATGGAAAGGGGTTCCCAAGAGTCCCCTTCCCTATTTTAAATATTGGCAAAAACATTTTTTAAGAGTATGAAGTGGTCCCATGTAAGTAAATACATCTGGCCCAATATGACTATTTGTGTTGACCCCTCCTCTTCTTTAGTGGGCAATAGTAGAATGGGGTATAAAGTCCCTTAATGGTCTTCTTGATATGCCTGTCTCTTGATTGGGGTCCTTACAATAGTGTCAGGGAGAATTTGAGGATACAGCATTGATATATATACAGGAATTCAAATGTCAGTACTTTATTATTTTAACATTTTAGGTTTCAGGTTTTGGCCAAGGTGTTAAATACATATAAACCCCTCATTGCCAGGTGTGATTCTGCAGTCCTAAATCATGAACAAAAATCGCTTTTTCTAGTAGAGAGTGCACTTTACGAAGAACTGTTCGTTATCGCCTTCTTTAGCTCTGGCTTGAACAAAAGATGGTAACCCTACATGCAGCAAAGGGAGGTTAGGTTGGTCGCTTAATGCATTAGTGCAGGTAGTCAGGGTATTTTTCCTTATGTCTAACTTCCAGGTCTCCACTGCATACGCTACTTCTTGTTTGCATTGGTTGTCATCATACTCACTTCAGTTCACCAGTGGACAGCTTGCCCCGTCTATACTTCGTCATTCGGTAGCTGTAGTAGGCTGTCTCCAGGACAAATGGATCTAACACCACAGTCTGAAATGCTGGGTGGGAGGTAATGCAGGCCACATCGTAGCCACTCATGTTCTTCACCATGCAGTCGTGTTGGCGGCAGCAGATGTTCTCCGCTTGTGCTTGCATGTATTCACACTCGCCACAATAACACCTTCAAGAATACAAACAGCACAACAATAACAAGACTATTAGAATTATTAGAATGTTTATGCTTATGTTCCTGGTGTACCCAAGCCAAACATACATTTTTGTACAAGTATAATTTCTATTTATACTCAACACATACTAGACCAGCCCAATGCTTAATTTGTGCAGGTAGTCGCCACTGGTTGGCACTCCCACAAAATTTGGGCTCTGGATTTATTTTTCATCCTTGTAATTTGATCCAGCACAAAAGAAAGGCAGGAAAAAGGGGGCAAAGAAAGAGAAGGGTAAAATAGAGAATTTTAATATGTTTTCCTTCAGAAATTTCATCTGACAGGCATAAAGAAAGCTAAGTGTCCACTGAGACAAAAGCTTTGTGGAGTTTAATGAACATCTCAGGAGCCAATGAAGAGGAAATAGCAGCATGACTTATCTTTCAGCATCAGATCAGATGTTTGGTAACTGCAGTGTTGGACTGAAACTACAAGATCTTAAAAACGTAGAGCTGATTAAGGCCTAGGCTTTGAGAACATGGAGAAAGAATTGATAAAGTTTAGAGCAGTTGTTTTGTAAGAAAGGGGCCCCTGAATTTGGATAAATTGCCACAACATGTAAGTATAATTTTTACAAAAAGGTCACTTTGGCAAAGTGGATAAAAACATGTCACAGGCACATTCTATATGCAATAATTACTTGAAGTGAAGACTTTTCACAACAACTTTTATCCGTCAAGAAATTATTTAAAAATACCATATATTATATAAGTTCTCAACACAAGACAACTTTATATCAAAAATATTTATTTTATTTTATTTTTTTCCTCCAAATATTTTTTTTTATAAATAAAGATATGTTAACATTATTTATTTAAAAATCAAAAAACACTTTTCATATAAGCAGATATTTGTTCAGATCATAAACAGTTACTTAATATGAAAAAACAGGGTATCAATACATATCCATTTGATACCAATTATTACTCTTCACATTTCTTGATACATATATTCATACTACAACATCTCTCTTATTATCTGTACGCATTCATTTTTTCCCCATATTTCTAAGAGTGATGAGACTGGCGGTTTATGTTCTGGCTACGCATGTTTCGACTTGCGCCTTCCTCAGGACTCCGTCACAGATTCTGTGAGTCTTGGTTTTAAATAGTTCAGCTCTACTTATCCTGTTTTTGAGATGTTTATTTCTCCTATCCTTGAATTCTGTAGTTATTTTGTTTCCTCTTATCATAAGGTTTCATGGACTGTGCTAGCATATTTTCCAGTGAACCGGGTTCAGGCATCTTGGTGGATGGATAGAGTTGAAACTAGGGATAAAGTTCTGCCTAGGGATGGGCTTTCCTTCCGTTA
This sequence comes from Lissotriton helveticus, assembly GCF_964261635.1. NCBI lineage: Eukaryota > Metazoa > Chordata > Amphibia > Caudata > Salamandridae > Lissotriton > Lissotriton helveticus. The sequence goes on along the minus strand of NC_136068.1, from coordinate 1,472,693,041 downwards.
ACTATCTGCATATGGTTTTAGTCAATTTAACCAGTACAACTGCCCCATTGCTCCATCTTGCTCTCCCTGGAGTTCCTGCTTCACCACAGCTAAAACAGCACACTGGTGTAGAATGAATAAGGGAACAGAAGAATGATGACACTTTCACTATTCAAATTATTGAATTTCTTGGCAATTTATGTAATATAACTGCAATTAAAAAAATGCTTACAGTGTAAATGGTATACGGTGCAAAGCTGTCCTGACATCTGAAGCCGACGAGGTCATTGAGTGGTTTGGAACTGCCAAGTTTCCGTGAAGGGTGGACCATACAGGAAGTTATAGTGAAGGTGACCAATTGGGATGAGCGGACCACCATGGCTATGACTGCTTTTAAATGAGCCCATTTTCCTTAACCAAAACTAAGCTGTGTTTAAAACAAGTCTATTTTTGGTGAAAAGTTTGTTTAAGTAGATAGTTGTCTCATGGAAATGGGAAAAGGGTTGAGAGAAACAGAAAACTAAGGGTAAAGGCAAAGGACCTATAGAGAAAAAAAGAAGCACAGAAAAGCTGTGGCTGAGCTGCCAAGGAAGAAGAATCGCCAGGATAGTAGGCCCCCAGAGATTAGTTGTAGACCTAAGAACAGTTGTATGAATTTAGGGTTTCAAAAAACTGGTTGCAATTTGCAACTAATATTTTTGAAGCTATGAAAAATGTTATGAACAGAGGTATGTAAAAATGAAAATGCGTTTGTGCTACTCCCATTCGTGAATGAATTATCACTCCAACCTGGGATAGTTCACTTTTCCAATGTGGCCAATAAATTTACAGACATACATTTGTATTATTATTTCTTTGGTTCCATCACATTTCAGAAAACTAAATATGTGCTCCATTTTTGCTTTCCTACCCAGTCTTTACATCGTGTACCCCAGAAAGATGGCCACCTTTGCTTTACTTTCTGTGACTGCCAAGCAAGGAGTTTGTAAACACCAGTCTCCACGTTGCAGTTTTTATGCAGCGCGAGCTTGACGCGAAGGAAGCTGCAGCATCATAGAGGAATTAAGAGCCAAGGGTCAGCTTACCTCACGATTAAGGACAGCGAAGGGTGGGCAGGGGGTATTTTATTGGGGGCAACTTGGAACCTGCAATGAGCAATTTCACTTTAACCCACATTGCCGTTTTAAGGCTTTTCTTTATTAGCAGTATTGGTGACGAACAGGACGCTGGAGTGCCTAGAGGCAACACAATCTCAAGGTAGAGGGGATCACGTTTTAAGGCATGGGAAAAGTAGGCTCTGGCCAAATGTAAGGGCCCTAGTCTTTCATCACCCTCAACCCCCCCCCCCCCCCCCCCCCCACCGATAATGCTGCCCTGGTGACTTGAACAATTCTTAAATACGGTTGTCATTCAATGTATTTTTAATGTGGATGATGTTGAGTCTATTAGGGACATTTTGAAGAGACACGTTTTGTTTATATTTTATGCAACACCCATAAAAAAGCTTCTACATCAAAAAAGAACCACGCATATGACAAATTGGAGAGAGTCGGATTCTGTGCAGTAATAATCGTTGGCTATTGCTGTTTAGGATATTGAAAACACGTCACTATCAGCGAACATTAAATGTAAAAGTCTGACAGTGTTCCTTTGCACTGTTAGGGGCCTTGCTAAATAGGGCACGAAAGAGCTGAAATTGTATCATACATTCAAATCTGTTTCATTCAGGGTCCCCCAAATACGGCTGGCCCAGGGCACCCAAAATCCTTAAAATGCCCCTACGTGAGGGGTGCGCATGTTTGGTGAGGCAATAAGCACTTTAAAATTCCTATGCGTACGCACTTCAAATGGACGATTATTATAACGTGCTGAGCACATTCTAAAATCGTTAAGAACATTTGCACCCTCACAGGCTGCTAAGCATTTCAATAGGTTGCTCTCACAAGTTATGGGAGTTGTTCATTTCAGCAGGGTGGTGCCTTGAGTTAACCGCTAAACTGACGATGGCAGCATGTAAGGTACGGGGCGAACATGTCGGGGGAAGCACAAGCACGTTAAGAGCATTTGCATTTTCACCCTCATCATTCAGTGCATTTTGTTCATATCCCAAGGACATGTCAGCAGGGTGGTGCTGTGTGTTAACCGCAAAACGGATGAGGGCAGCATGTCAAGTTTTAAATACTTTTTTCAGGCGAAATATGGCCTTGAGAGTTGTAGGGTTCCAGGACACTGCTTTACACCACCAGTTGGAGCTGATAGGAGCGATTCCATGTTAGTTTCTTTTTGTAATATTTTTTTTTACCGTTTACGATATTGAAAACACGTCCCTATCAGTGAAAATGTTATGAAAACATATTTTTTTGAATTTGCACAGTGTTCCTTTGCACTGGTAGGGACCTGGCTAAATATGGCAAACGAGCTGAAATTGTATAATAAATTCAAATCTGTTTCAATCAGGGGCCCCCGAAATACGCCTGGCCCAGGGCACGCAAAATCCTTAAAAGGCCCCTACGTTTGGGTGCATGGAGTGTGTATGTTGAGAGCGGCAAAAGCACTTTAATATCCTTGTGTAATATGGTGCTTCTCCCAGTTTTGCCCCAAACGCGGCCAGGGCCGTGGTCTGGGTGTGCACGTGTGGGTCATGGGTGTAAATTAGATATCTCTGTCATGGCCTTGCTACCCCAGGTCTCGGGGGTCATGGGGGCAAAGAACAGAAGAACAAGCAGCTACCTCGGAGCACACATCTCTAATGTACAGAAGAACAACTACGGGCTAACAGTCAGGCTACGGGGTGGTGTGAGGTGGGGTGAACCACGTGACGTCATTGGGTACAGTGCCGGGTTCCATCCATACCCCTCCCGCCTGCCTTTGATCTCACTATTTTTGCCGAGGCTGTGATAAATTGTAAAGGCTGCCATAAACTGTCTGCTGAGGCCTCCACAATCCTCACCAACTGCCCTGCTCTGGACAGTCTCCTGCGCACCGATGCAGAGCAGACCCGGGGGTCGTGGGCTTTGCACATAAAACCGTCTGAGGCGGCGCTGCGCTCTCAAGCGTGTTCTCTCCTTTCAGAGGTGCGCCACCCCGCAGCTCGTGAGTGTGTCCGCGCCCGCGTGCAGGAGGGTGTCCGTTGAATGGTGCAAAGTTGTAAAGGGGATACATGAGCCCTGCGCAGACCTCCTCCGCCCAGGGCCCAGTGGCGGTAGATTTAAAATAAAGTGTTTCACTGCACACTCGGTCCTGTACACTGTTCTCGGTTCGCCTAGGGCCATGAAACACCAGTGCTGACATTACAGTGGTAAATGCACATATTAGTACTCTTGGCAGTCGTACTATGGGCCGCTGCGTAAACGGTGCCCTATTTAATAGACTACCGGCTACATGGCGGAGCTTATGCACTTATGAGGGAGATGTCTTGATAAATGGTAAACTTAGTATTGAGGCCTGGCGCTTAAATATGCAGATAGTGGATGTCAGAGAACATAAACCAGCTCTTCTGCATCACACACGACGACGACATTTTAGGAAAGCCACTTTTGGATACAGACCTTCAATTCTGCTAGCTGCAACAGGTATTAGCGGTTAGAAACAGTACAGATGTATGGAGGTATATAAAGCATGAACAAGTGGAACTCCATGATGTGTTCCCTTAGGTGCAACAACTGATAGCGCTTAGAAACAGGAAGGCGGTAAATGCTATATGAACAACAAGTACTAATTCCGGGGCATGAGTGCGCGTCTGAGAAACAGGTACTCACCAATCGGGGACCTCTCTGTGACTGCAGTCCGAATCTTCCCATTCGGGGGTCTCTCCTTGACTACAGTCTGAGTCGGACCAGTCTCCCATCGCAGCACCTCAGTCGCGTCTGTCTGTATGTCTTCTCTCTGCTTCGGTCTTCTGACTCCTGCTGCCCTCTGCACTGTGCCTCTGTGTCCACCTCTCGGTCTCTTCCTCTGCTTATAAAGGGAATGGGGTCGTTGTGTCAGGAATGCGCCCTCCAGCCCCTCCCCACGCCCTCTTTCATCCACCATCAGAGCCCTCCCCTGAAATCTAAAGTTTGCACTGTCCAAAAGCAGAAACCGGAAAAAACGGGTTGTAGAGGGACACTGCAGTTTGCTATATTTGTTATATGCTTATATAGTTTGGTCATTATATAGAAATAGACTTATTTGAACCGCTATGAAATTCTGTTGCAAGAAACTAAAATGAACACGTCTCAAACGAGATGTGTAAATTGCTGGGGTGAGGGGGGCAGAGGGGTAGAGGCCGAAGGGTGACGGGCAAATAACCACCACCATTGAAACAAGTACGTGCAAAGCGGTGCAGGGTGGATTGGTGTTAAACAGTCTTCAAGCGCTGGGTGTAAATTTAGATGGTTTAAGCGCTAGGCCTCTTACTGGAAAGTGGGTGTCGAGGTTACATAAACGGTTGCAAATAGTCCTGGCGACGCCAAGGCCAGCAATGGACAGACAGCCCGCACCAAACACTGCTAGAGGTTTAGGAGGTAGCATTTTAATTGGAGAAGCTGCCTCTCGCTGGAGAGAGATTATAGAGGTATTTTATAATATGCATGATGTATTATCAGGATTTCTGCAGCATTCGTAAACAGGATAGCCAGAGGACAGGGTGCCTCTGGGGCAGAGACCTCCAAACCTTCTTCTCCCAAGCCCCCCTTGAACTGAAGGTTTCCATGTCGGGACCCCATTCAAAACTTTAGGGCCAGAAGGGTGATGAGGAGGAGGGTCTGAGGCTTCATACATTACACGGAGGCTTGAAAAAAGGGAGACAATATTCAAACACCAATAGTTTTTAGGTCGAGCCTGTCCCATTCGTCAGGAATGGATAGGATCGAATTCATGTCGGCAAAATCCTAGTGAAACTAAGGGCTTTCAGCTGGCGTTTTGTTTACGTTCACGTGAACCACGTGACAGCAAGCTCCTTCGTGCACGAGCTTGCCTGAGCCTTCCGCCTATCAGTCTGCCAGTTCTCCTCCTCTAATTATTCACTTCACTCCCACATCAAAGCCTCAGCCTCCCTCCCATGCCATTTGCTTCCTAACCAGCCTGCCTCGCATAATTGCATCAGACACTTCAAAGGAATGCGCCCTCCGAGACGTGCATTTCTGAGTGCAGAGTGCAGAGTGCAGAGTGCAGAGTGCAGATTCAGAGTGCAGAGTGCAGATTAAGAGTGCAGATTCAGAGTGCAGAGTGCACATTCAGAGTGCAGAGTGCAGATTCAGAGTGCAGATTCAGAGTGCAGAGTGCAGATTCAGAGTGCAGATTCAGAGTGCAGATTCAGAGTGCAGATTCAGAGTGCAGAGTGCAGATTCAGAGTGCAGATTCAGAAAGCAGAGTGCAGATTCAGAGTGCAGAGTGCAGATTCAGAGTGCAGAGTGCAGATTCTGAGTGCAGAGTGCAGATTCAGAGTGCAGATTCAGAGTGCAGAGTGCAGAGTGCAGAGTGCAGATTCAGAGTGCAGAGTGCGGATTCAGAGTGCAGATTCAGAGTGCAGATTCAGAGTGCAGATTCAGAGTGCAGAGTGCAGATTCAGAGTGCAGAGTGCAGAGTGCAGATTCAGAGTGCAGATTCAGAGTGCAGATTCAGAGTGCAGAGTGCAGATTCAGAGTGCAGATTCAGAGTGCAGAGTGCAGAGTGCAGATTCAGAGTGCAGAGTGCAGATTCAGAGTGCAGAGTGCAGATTCAGAGTGCAGATGCAGAGTGCAGAGTGCAGATTCAGAGTGCAGATTCAGAGTGCAGAGTGCAGATTCAGAGTGCAGATTCAGAGTGCAGAGTGCAGATTCAGAGTGCAGAGTGCAGATTCAGAGTGCAGATTCAGAGTGCAGAGTGCAGAGTGCAGATTCAGAGTGCAGATTCAGAGTGCAGAGTGCAGAGTGCAGATTCAGAGTGCAGATTCAGAGTGCAGAGTGCAGATTCAGAGTGCAGATTCAGAGTGCAGATTCAGAGTGCAGAGTGCAGATTCAGAGTGCAGATTCAGAGTGCAGATTCAGAGTGCAGAGTGCAGATACAGAGTGCAGAGTGCAGATTCAGAGTGCAGAGTGCAGATTCAGAGTGCAGAGTGCAGATTCAGAGTGCAGAGTGCAGAGTGCAGATTCAGAGTGCAGAGTGCAGATTCAGAGTGCAGATTCAGAGTGCAGAGTGCAGATTCAGAGTGCAGAGTGCAGATTCAGAGTGCAGATTCAGAGTGCAGATTCAGAGTGCAGAGTGCAGATTCAGAGTGCAGATTCAGAGTGCAGATTCAGAGTGCAGAGTGCAGATTCAGAGTGCAGATTCAGAGTGCAGAGTGCAGATTCAGAGTGCAGAGTGCAGATTCAGAGTGCAGAGTGCAGATTCAGAGTGCAGAGTGCAGATTCAGAGTTCAGAGTGCAGATTCAGAGTGCAGAGTGCAGAGTGCAGATTCAGAGTGCAGATTCAGAGTGCAGAGTGCAGATTCAGAGTGCAGATTCAGAGTGCAGAGTGCAGATTCAGAGTGCAGATTCAGAGTGCAGAGTGCAGAGTGCAGATTCAGAGTGCAGATTCAGAGTGCAGAGTGCAGATTCAGAGTGCAGAGTGCAGATTCAGAGTGCAGATTCAGAGTGCAGAGTGCAGATTCAGAGTGCAGAGTGCAGATTCAGAGTGCAGATTCAGAGTGCAGAGTGCAGATTCAGAGTGCAGAGTGCAGATTCAGAGTGCAGATTCAGAGTGCAGATTCAGAGTGCAGAGTGCAGAGTGCAGATTCAGAGTGCAGAGTGCAGATTCAGAGTGCAGAGTGCAGATTCAGAGTGCAGAGTGCAGATTCAGAGTGCAGATTCAGAGTGCAGATTCAGAGTGCAGAGTGCAGATTCAGAGTGCAGATTCAGAGTGCAGATTCAGAGTTCAGAGTGCAGATTCAGAGTTCAGAGTGCAGATTCAGAGTTCAGATTCAGAGTTCAGAGTGCAGATTCAGAGTTCAGAATGCAGATTCAGAGTGCAGAGTGCAGATTCAGAGTGCAGATTCAGAGTGCCGAGTGCAGATTCAGAGTGCAGATTCAGAGTGCAGAGTGCAGATTCAGAGTGCAGATTCAGAGTGCAGATTCAGAGTGCAGATTCAGAGTGCAGAGTGCAGATTCAGAGTGCAGATTCAGAGTGCAGAGTGCAGATTCAGAGTGCAGATTCAGAGTGCAGATTCAGAGTGCAGATTCAGAGTGCAGAGTGCAGATTCAGAGTGCAGATTCAGAGTGCAGATTCAGAGTTCAGAGTGCAGATTCAGAGTGCAGATTCAGAGTTCAGAGTGCAGATTCAGAGTTCAGAGTGCAGATTCAGAGTTCAGATTCAGAGTTCAGAGTGCAGATTCAGAGTTCAGAGTGCAGATTCAGAGTGCAGATTCAGAGTGCAGATTCAGAGTGCAGAGTGCAGATTCAGAGTGCAGATTCAGAGTGCAGAGTGCAGATTCAGAGTGCAGAGTGCAGATTCAGAGTGCAGAGTGCAGATTCAGAGTGCAGAGTGCAGATTCAGAGTGCAGATTCAGAGTGCAGAGTGCAGATTCAGAGTGCAGATTCAGAGTGCAGAGTTCAGATTCAGAGTGCAGATTCAGAGTGCAGAGTGCAGATTCAGAGTGCAGATTCAGAGTGCAGAGTGCAGATTCAGAGTGCAGAGTGCAGATTCAGAGTGCAGAGTGCAGATTCAGAGTGCAGATTCAGAGTTCAGAGTGCAGATTCAGAGTTCAGAGTGCAGATTCAGAGTTCAGAGTGCAGATTCAGAGTGCAGATTCAGAGTGCAGATTCAGAGTGCAGAGTGCAGATTCAGAGTGCAGATTCAGAGTGCAGATTCAGAGTGCAGACTCAGAGTGCAGAGTGCAGATTCAGAGTGCAGATTGCAGATTCAGAGTGCAGAGTGCAGATTCAGAGTGCAGAGTGCAGAGTGCAGATTCAGAGTGCAGATTCAGAGTTCAGAGTGCAGATTCAGAGTTCAGAGTGCAGAGTGCAGATTCAGAGTGCAGATTCAGAGTTCAGAGTGCAGATTCAGAGTTCAGAGTGCAGAGTGCAGATTCAGAGTGCAGATTCAGAGTTCAGAGTGCAGATTCAGAGTGCAGAGTGCAGATTCAGAGTTCAGAGTGCAGATTCAGAGTGCAGATTCAGAGTGCAGATTCAGAGTTCAGAGTGCAGATTCAGAGTGCAGAGTGCAGATTCAGAGTTCAGAGTGCAGATTCAGAGTGCAGATTCAGAGTTCAGAGTGCAGATTCAGAGTTCAGAGTGCAGATTCAGAGTGCAGATTCAGAGTGCAGAGTGCAGTGCAGATTCAGAGTGCACATTCAGAGTGCAGATTCAGAGTGCAGATTCAGAGTGCAGAGTGCAGATTCAGAGTGCAGAGTGCAGATTCAGAGTGCAGAGTGCAGATTCAGAGTGCAGACTGCAGATTCAGAGTGCAGATTCAGAGTGCAGATTCAGAGTGCAGAGTGCAGATTCAGAGTGCAGAGTGCAGATTCAGAGTGCAGATTCAGAGTGCATAGTGCAGATTCAGAGTGCAGAGTGCAGAGTGCAGATTCAGAGTGCAGATTCAGAGTGCAGAGTGCAGATTCAGAGTGCAGAGTGCAGATTCAGAGTGCAGATTCAGAGTGCAGAGTGCAGATTCAGAGTGCAGATTCAGAGTGCAGATTCAGAGTGCAGAGTGCAGATTCAGAGTGCAGAGTGCAGAGTGCAGAGTGCAGAGTGCAGATTCAGAGTGCAGATTCAGAGTGTAGAGTGCAGATTCAGAGTGCAGATTCAGAGTGCAGATTCAGAGTGCCGATTCAGAGTGCAGAGTGCAGATTCAGAGTGCAGATTCAGAGTGCAGATTCAGAGTGCAGAGTGCAGATTCAGAGTGCAGAGTGCAGATTCAGAGTGCAGAGTGCAGATTCAGAGTGCAGAGCGCAGATTCAGAGTGCAGAGTGCAGATTCAGAGTGCAGATTCAGAGTGCAGAGTGCAGATTCAGAGTGCAGATTCAGAGTGCAGATTCAGAGTGCAGAGTGCAGATTCAGAGTGCAGAGTGCAGAGTGCAGATTCAGAGTGCAGATTCAGAGTGCAGAGTGCAGAGTGCAGAGTGCAGAGTGCAGAGTGCAGATTCAGAGTGCAGAGTTCAGAGTGCAGATTCAGAGTGCAGATTCAGAATGCAGATTCAGAGTGCAGATTCAGAGTGCAGAGTGCAGATTCAGAGTGCAGAGTGCAGATTCAGAGTGCAGATTCAGAGTGCAGAGTGCAGAGTGCAGATTCAGAGTGCAGAGTGGAGATTCAGAGTGCAGATTCAGAGTGCAGATTCAGAGTGCAGAGTGCAGATTCAGAGTGCAGAGTGCAGATTCAGAGTGCAGATTCAGAGTCACCAGGCAGGCTTTTACAACAAGGTAGACCAGAGTGCGGGGGAGCTTAGCCTGTAAGGGTATGAACGCCATGTTCCCTGTAATTAAGAAGCAGCCTATTCAACACTTAAGACAGTAATGTCATCCCATCTGCCAAGGCCTGCGCTGGCTGGCAGCGCGCCCCTGCCTGCTGCTGCTTCTGTTACCCACCTGATCCTCGGAGACCCGCTTTGATGGAGCGTTTGCAAACACAAGTTTCTTCGCCGGGCTGGCGGCGTGCGCAGGAGATAACAAGCATTGGCATTGCCAATAGGTCTCGCTTGTGGGACCTTATAAGTATTTAGTTTTGCAGCACAATATCCTTGTTGCATAATCGGATATTGTGCTGCAAAACTAAATACTTATAAGGTCCCCAAGCGAGACCTATTGGCAATGCCAATGCTTGTTCTCTTTCAGTTTTAAAATCAAAACTTCGGACAAGATTTCAGTGCTTTTTAATATATCGCTAAACAACGAATAAAGCAAACAGATGCAGTACATGCACATACAAAAGTGCAGCTTTTAAGAGTTACGGCAGGATGCACACCTCTCCATGTTTGAGTCTTTAAGGAGGGTGAGACTCTGGGATTCTTGAAGTTGGTTTAATTGAAATCAATGGAAATGACGTTTTTTTCGCGAGGAAGGTTTTCAGAGCACAAGAGCCCCCTGAAGTGAAGGGAGGTACGCCCTTGGTTTTGATGCCGGTGAGTCCAAGGACATGGACACCCCCAAAAAAGGCCAAAATGAGATACAGGCATGATGCTGTCAGCCTCATTGCAACAGAGGACTAACTGTAGCACGACAGAAACTGTAGATCTCAGAGCTTTCTAATTTGTAGCATCTCTCTGTGTGTCTGTTAACGATTCTTTATCGAGGAAACTGTTGTAAACAGCCCATGGCAAAGAAACACAGCTCCCATCTGCTGCTCCTGTCCGTGACGCAGCAGCTTTGAGGTGTGCTTTTGTTGTGTTTTTCAAAGCAGCAGAACTCAGATCTATTGGTACATTTTTTTCACTATTATTAGAACTTTTGCCTCAGTATGGGAGGCCTGTCTCCAATGCGACAAGGGGAGCTGACATGCTGGAGAAGGCAGGAGTTGGTTGCCCACCCTCCTCCCCGGTGCCCCTGGTCTGAGGCGCCAGCAGGCAGTGTCTGTCCCTTTCTTCTTTGCCAAGTATCACACTGCACCTGTGTATAATAACTCTGACCCCTCAAACCACCGACTTCCCTGCTGACATCTGAATATCTATTGTACACCTGGCTGTCCTGTCCACCCATTCACCGGACACTACTGGGTGTCACACGGTACTCGCCAGGCCACCCCCAGACCACAGTGTGCCCTCCTGACCTTTCACCTCATTATTCGGGTACAGACTGCTTGACTAAGTATTGTGCTCCGACAGTACTGTGCTTGTGTGTGTAACATCCACTAGGCCGCGTGGAAGCCTGGGTTCAGTACTCCTGACTCAGTACTGCCTCTTCGGCTCTACTGCCCCCTGACAGTACTGTCCGCAGTGCCCCCTCCTTGGTCAGTACCAGGGAGCATCGCTATGAGACTCCTCCGCGCCCCCAGCAGACAGTCGCCTCCCTCGTTTGTAAATTACTTTGAGTCGGTATGTCGCCCCCACTCCCTTACTCTGCTCCCATCAGCCAGCATCAATAGCCCCTCAGGTGTCAGTTCAGACAGGGTGGCCCTGCTCTCCATGGCGCCGGTGCCAGTCTGATGGGCAGCAGCGTCCTAACCCTCTCATCACCGTAAATGAGGTGCGAAAGGCAGGCTGGAAATGCACCAAGCAAAGGTCACACCTCCAGGCTACCTTCAAAGACTGGTGAATAATGCCACAGTCAGACCTGCCCCTCTGAACTGCTGAAAGACCTGCGCCGCCTGGACTGGTAGCGGGAGGGGGAGGGTTTAAAGACACCATGCCTCCTGCCATACTCTCGCACTGTAGTCCAATGAGAGCCCTCGGATGAACCCAAACTGCACAGACAAGATCGATATAAAACTGTCTGTGAGAGTGCTACGTTTTTAACACCTCGCCCATGTAAACAAACAGACACTTCTCAAGGGAGATATCAACACAGCGATTGTAGAATCTCCTTCTGCACGCAGCAGGGGCCGGTGGGCGCTATGCAGAATATTAAACTGGTTGGAAAGAAATACAGGGTTTCAAGTAGCTGTTAAACGTGCACTTCAGACAGCAGGTGGAAAGAACGAGAGGGTTAAGGGCAATCTAGAGGCGGCTTATGCCAGAGCTGCTCAAAGGCAGGGAGCAAGTTAAGTGGGCAAGGAGTGCACCATTTAAACCACTGCTGGGAAATCAACAGGTGGCATTTTAGGAAATAAACAATGTATTGTCATTGTGAGATTCTTTGTATATTTGTATTTACTTTGCTGTCGCAGAAGCCTATTCTTAAAACCTTCATGCGCCCTTAAAAAGCATGAGTTCTGAAGTTTTCAAGGTCTGTGCGTGAGTAGTTTATTCAGTCCATGATCTACTGTTGCATTGTGGTCCTTGCAGTCTTGTTTATTTAATTGTAAAAACAGCGACACAAGAGCCAGAATGCAGATCAAAACTGGGCTACACGGCCTACTCATGTTTGAACGTAAAAAATATGAGATCTTTCAAACATAGTTGATTACATTGCATATTTTTTTAGATGTGTGTGTAAACCTTTCTGGACTTTTTTGACGCACCTTATAAAGAGTCACCCAGGGACAGCGGGTTTTCAATTGTCAGCCACACTTTTTTTTACTAAAACAATTTGCAAGAAAAGCACATCATGTAAGGTAATGTGGCACATTTTGTGATGCTGTTATTTCATAATTTTGTCATTTTTTAGGTCTCGTGACCTATCAATGCGCATGCGCATTGAGAGAAGCGAGACTATAGGGCTTTAAACAAAGTTTAACTAACTGCGGCGATTTGGTGCTGTGCCCGTGCGCTTTTAGGTCAATGCGCAAGCGCATTGACCTAAAATGCGCGTGCACATCACCAAATCGCCATCTGTTCCCAAAGCCACACTCCTCCCACACCTTTGAAGTGAAGCTTAGCTTCACTTCAAAGGCCCCGGCTGCTTCACACCCTCATGCTGCTCTCCCCGCTCCGCCCCCTCCCCTGCCCGCAGTGTGTCTCCCCTTCGGTGTCTTAAGTTGTTGTGTGCAATCTCAACAATGTAAAAAAGAGAGGGAGGCCTCCTTCTTTTGTGGTAATAGGGGACAAGGAGAACAAGGTAGAAAACACAAGGAAAGTCCCTGGGCTATGCACTCACTATGGACCCCTACTATAGCTTGCATGTACCAAGAAGTATCACCCAGTCTTAGAATTAGAATTCACGGTTACACCATAATTTATACAATCTGTAAAATTAGAATCAGAAAATAAGAGAATAAGAACCTAAAGTGTTGTTTTTTCATAAAAAGTATACAATTTATTACAGTTTTACAAGGGTTAAAAAACATAATTCCACACAAATAAAAAACATTTTAAAATATCACACTTTGATTAAAAACAATGAGTTAAAGGAGTCACAGTTTGTTTTCGTTGTCGACGCTGCGTTTCGGTGAATCTTTGATCACACCTTCTTCAGGACAAAACAAATTCTATAAGGAAACATTACAATTAGAAGACATCCTTTTTGTGCATGTAAAGCAGCTGTTGCTCTTTTTTTGTTACAAAACAGTATGCTTGACTCTTTTTTAACCCTATGTCTAATAAGACAACAAATTACATTAAAAAAACATTGTGCATGATCCAAATATACTATACATTTAGGTTCTTAACGGTGTATTTCATTGGTGCATTCTGGTATACGCAGCTATATGTGTGGGTTCCATAGTTTAAAAATCACATTTAGAGGCAGCTTCTAGACGGGAATGGGTATGAAGCATACCTGTGTGTGATTTCTTCTGATTCCTCTTTTAGTCAATTTAGAGGAAATTTGTAGTACGCTGTATTTCTGTAAAGTATCACTTCCTGTTGCTTAGCTTGCAAGAAGTTGTGCCTTTCTAAGAGATAGGGAAAATAAGTACTCAATGCTTATCCACCCTTTTTCTTTGGTAAACATACATAACGGGTAGTAGTCGCTGTATGGCCTCTTTACCTGTTAACGCGTAATTTCATGAGCCTCATCCTTGCCGCCTTTGAACCCCTATCCGTATGATCATTATTCTTGTTTGTCGCCCTGCCCTTTGCTTAGTCACTATCTGCACTCTGAATCTGCACTCTGCACTCTGAATCTGCACTCTGAATCTGCACTCTGAATCTGCACTCTGCACTCTGAATCTGCACTCTGAATCTGCACTCTGCACTCTGAATCTGCACTCTGAATCTGCACTCTGCACTCTGAATCTGCACTCTGAATCTGCACTCTGCACTCTGAATCTGCACACTGCACTCTGAATCTGCACTCTGAATCTGCACTCTGCACTCTGAATCTGCACTCTGCACTCTGAATCTGCACTCTGAATCTGCACTCTGCACTCTGAATCTGCAATCTGCACTCTGTTCCCAAAGCCACACTCCTCCCACACCTTTGAAGTGAAGCTTAGCTTCACTTCAAAGGCCCCGGCTGCTTCACACCCTCATGCTGCTCTCCCCGCTCCGCCCCCTCCCCTGCCCGCAGTGTGTCTCCCCTTCGGTGTCTTAAGTTGTTGTGTGCAATCTCAACAATGACCTGGACCTATTGTCAGTTTTAGTTATGTTTTTGTGGGTAACAAAGTTGCTGTTTCATAGATGAGTCTGTAAACATATAGTCTGTTCATTAGACCAGTTTTCATTCTTGTGAGAATCAGTACCGCTTCATATGCATCTCCAGTCTGGTTGCAAAGAGCACTGCCAGGTACCAATCATAGCAGCGTTAGTGTGATTTTAGTGCATCAAACTACTATAGCACTTTATTGCGTAAAAATGTTTATTTCTAAAGGTTTTTTTTGTTAACAGTTTTACATCGAATGGGGTTGTTGTGTCAGGAATGCGCCCTCCAGCCCCTCCCCACGCTCTCTTTCATCCACCATCAGAGCCCTCCCCTGAAATCTAAAGTTTGCACTGTCCAAAAGCAGAAACCGGAAAAAAACGGATTGTAGAGGGACACTGCAGTTTGCTATATTTGTTACATGCTTATATAGTTTGGTCATTATATAGAAATAGACTTATTTGAACCGCTATGAAATTCTGTTGCAAGAAACTAAAATGAACACGTCTCAAACGAGATGTGTAAATTGCTGGGGTGAGGGGGGCAGAGGGGTAGAGGCCGAAGGGTGACGGGCAAATAACCACCACCATTGAAACAAGTACGTGCAAAGCGGTGCAGGGTGGATTGGTGTTAAACAGTCTTCAAGCGCTGGGTGTAAATTTAGATGGTTTAAGCGCTAGGCCTCTTACTGGAAAGTGGGTGTCGAGGTTACATAAACGGTTGCAAATAGTCCTGGCGACGCCAAGGCCAGCAATGGACAGACAGCCCACACCAAACACTGCTAGAGGTTTAGGAGGTAGCATTTTAATTGGAGAAGCTGCCTCTCGCTGGAGAGAGATTATAGAGGTATTTTATAATATGCATGATGTATTATCAGGATTTCTGCAGCATTCGTAAACAGGATAGCCAGAGGACAGGGTGCCTCTGGGGCAGAGACCTCCAAACCTTCTTCTCCCAAGCCCCCCTTGAACCGAAGGTTTCCATGTCGGGACCCCATTCAAAACTTTAGGGTCAGAAGGGTGATGAGGAGGAGGGTCTGAGGCTTCATACATTACACGGAGGCTTGAAAAAAGGGAGACAATATTCAAACACCAATAGTTTTTAGGTCGAGCCTGTCCCATTCGTCAGGAATGGATAGGATCGAATTCATGTCGGCAAAATCCTAGTGAAACTAAGGGCTTTCAGCTGGCGTTTTGTTTACGTTCACGTGAACCACGTGACAGCAAGCTCCTTCGTGCACGAGCTTGCCTGAGCCTTCCGCCTATCAGTCTGCCAGTTCTCCTCCTCTAATTATTCACTTCACTCCCACATCAAAGCCTCAGCCTCCCTCCCATGCCATTTGCTTCCTAACCAGCCTGCCTCGCATAATTGCATCAGACACTTCAAAGGAATGCGCCCTCCGAGACGTGCATTTCTGAGTGCAGAGTGCAGAGTGCAGAGTGCAGAGTGCAGAGTGCAGATTCAGAGTGCAGAGTGCAGATTCAGAGTGCAGAGTGGAGATTAAGAGTGCAGATTCAGAGTGCAGAGTGCAGATTCAGAGTGCAGAGTGCAGATTCAGAGTGCAGATTCAGAGTGCAGAGTGCAGAGTGCAGATTCAGAGTGCAGATTCAGAGTGCAGATTCAGAGTGCAGAGTGCAGATTCAGAGTGCAGATTCAGAGTGCAGAGTGCAGATTCAGAGTGCAGAGTGCAGATTCAGAGTGCAGATTCAGAGTGCAGAATGCAGAGTGCAGATTCAGAGTGCAGAGTGCAGAGTGCAGATTCAGAGTGCAGAGTGCAGATTCAGAGTGCAGAGTGCAGAGTGCAGATTCAGAGTGCAGAGTGCAGATTCAGAGTGCAGAGTGCAGATTCAGAGTGCAGAGTGCAGATTCTGAGTGCAGATTCAGAGTGCAGAGTGCAGATTCAGAGTGCAGATTCAGAGTGCAGATTCAGAGTGCAGAGTGCAGATTCAGAGTGCAGAGTGCAGATTCAGAGTGCAGATTCAGAGTGCAGATTCAGAGTGCAGAGTGCAGATTCAGAGTGCAGAGTGCAGAGTGCAGATTCAGAGTGCAGATTCAGAGTGCAGATTCAGAGTGCAGAGTGCAGATTCAGAGTGCAGATTCAGAGTGCAGAGTGCAGATTCAGAGTGCAGATTCAGAGTGCAGAGTGCAGATTCAGAGTGCAGAGTGCAGATTCAGAGTGCAGATGCAGAGTGCAGAGTGCAGATTCAGAGTGCAGATTCAGAGTGCAGAGTGCAGATTCAGAGTGCAGATTCAGAGTGCAGAGTGCAGAGTGCAGATTCAGAGTGCAGATTCAGAGTGCAGAGTGCAGAGTGCAGATTCAGAGTGCAGATTCAGAGTGCAGAGTGCAGAGTGCAGATTCAGAGTGCAGATTCAGAGTGCAGATTCAGAGTGCAGAGTGCAGATTCAGAGTGCAGATTCAGAGTGCAGAGTGCAGATTCAGAGTGCAGATTCAGAGTGCAGATTCAGAGTGCAGAGTGCAGATACTGAGTGCAGAGTGCAGATTCAGAGTGCAGAGTGCAGATTCAGAGTGCAGAGTGCAGATTCAGAGTGCAGAGTGCAGATTCAGAGTGCAGAGTGCAGAGTGCAGATTCAGAGTGCAGAGTGCAGAGTGCAGATTCAGAGTGCAGATTCAGAGTGCAGAGTGCAGATTCAGAGTGCAGATTCAGAGTGCAGATTCAGAGTGCAGATTCAGAGTGCAGAGTGCAGATTCAGAGTGCAGATTCAGAGTGCAGATTCAGAGTGCAGAGTGCAGATTCAGAGTGCAGATTCAGAGTGCAGATTCAGAGTGCAGAGTGCAGATTCAGAGTGCAGATTCAGAGTGCAGAGTGCAGATTCAGAGTGCAGAGTGCAGATTCAGAGTGCAGAGTGCAGATTCAGAGTGCAGAGTGCAGATTCAGAGTGCAGATTCAGAGTGCAGAGTGCAGATACAGAGTGCAGATTCAGAGTGCAGAGTGCAGATTCAGAGTGCAGATTCAGAGTGCAGAGTGCAGATTCAGAGTGCAGAGTGCAGATTCAGAGTGCAGAGTGCAGATTCAGAGTGCAGAGTGCAGATTCAGAGTGCAGATTCAGAGTGCAGAGTGCAGAGTGCAGATTCAGAGTGCAGAGTGCAGATTCAGAGTGCAGAGTGCAGATTCAGAGTGCAGATTCAGAGTGCAGATTCAGAGTGCAGAGTGCAGATTCAGAGTGCAGAGTGCAGATTCAGAGTGCAGATTCAGAGTGCAGATTCAGAGTGCAGATTCAGAGTTCAGAGTGCAGATTCAGAGTGCAGATTAAGAGTGCAGATTCAGAGTTCAGATTCAGAGTTCAGAGTGCAGATTCAGAGTGCAGATTCAGAGTGCAGAGTGCAGATTCAGAGTGCAGAGTGCAGATTCAGAGTGCAGAGTGCAGATTCAGAGTGCAGATTCAGAGTGCAGATTCAGAGTGCAGAGTGCAGATTCAGAGTGCAGAGTGCAGATTCAGAGTGCAGATTCAGAGTGCAGATTCAGAGTTCAGAGTGCAGATTCAGAGTGCAGATTAAGAGTGCAGATTCAGAGTTCAGATTCAGAGTTCAGAGTGCAGATTCAGATTGCAGATTCAGAGTTCAGAGTGCAGATTCAGAGTACAGATTCAGAGTTCAGAGTGCAGATTCAGAGTGCAGATTCAGAGTGCAGATTCAGAGTGCAGAGTGCAGATTCAGAGTGCAGAGTGCAGAGTGCAGATTCAGAGTGCAGATTCAGAGTGCAGATTCAGAGTGCAGAGTGCAGATTCAGAGTGCAGATTCAGAGTGCAGAGTGCAGATTCAGAGTGCAGAGTGCAGATTCAGAGTGCAGAGTGCAGAGTGCAGATTCAGAGTGCAGAGTGCAGATTCAGAGTGCAGAGTGCAGATTCAGAGTGCAGAGTGCAGATTCAGAGTGCAGATTCAGAGTGCAGAGTGCAGATTCAGAGTGCAGATTCAGAGTGCAGAGTGCAGATTCAGAGTGCAGAGTGCAGATTCAGAGTGCAGATTCAGAGTGCAGATTCAGAGTGCAGAGTGCAGATTCAGAGTGCAGATTCAGAGTGCAGATTCAGAGTGCAGATTCAGAGTGCAGAGTGCAGAGTGCAGATTCAGAGTGCAGAGTGCAGATTCAGAGTGCAGAGTGCAGATTCAGAGTGCAGATTCAGAGTGCAGATTCAGAGTGCAGAGTGCAGATTCAGAGTGCAGAGTGCAGAGATTCAGAGTGCAGATTCAGAGTGCAGATTCAGAGTGCAGATTCAGAGTGCAGATTCAGAGTTCAGAGTGCAGATTCAGAGTGCAGATTCAGAGTGCAGATTCAGAGTTCAGAGTGCAGATTCAGAGTGCAGATTCAGAGTGCAGATTCAGAGTTCAGATTCAGAGTTCAGAGTGCAGATTCAGAGTGCAGATTCAGAGTTCAGAGTGCAGATTCAGAGTGCAGATTCAGAGTTCCGAGTGCAGATTCAGAGTGCAGATTCAGAGTGCAGATTCAGAGTTCAGAGTGCAGATTCAGAGTGCAGATTCAGAGTGCAGATTCAGAGTTCAGAGTGCAGATTCAGAGTGCAGATTCAGAGTTCAGAGTGCAGATTCAGAGTTCAGAGTGCAGATTCAGAGTTCAGAGTGCAGATTCAGAGTTCAGATTCAGAGTGCAGATTCAGAGTTCAGAGTGCAGATTCAGAGTTCAGAGTGCAGATTCAGAGTTCAGAGTGCAGATTCAGAGTTCAGATTCAGAGTGCAGATTCAGAGTTCAGAGTGCAGATTCAGAGTGCAGATTCAGAGTGCAGATTCAGAGTTCAGAGTGCAGATTCAGAGTTCAGAGTGCAGATTCAGAGTGCAGATTCAGAGTGCAGATTCAGAGTGCAGATTCAGAGTGCAGATTCAGACTTCAGAGTGCAGATTCAGAGTGCAGAGTGCAGATTCAGAGTGCAGATTCAGAGTGCAGATTCAGAGTGCAGAGTGCAGATTCAGAGTGCAGATTCAGAGTGCAGATTCAGAGTGCAGATTCAGAGTGCAGATTCAGACTTCAGAGTGCAGATTCAGAGTGCAGAGTGCAGATTCAGAGTGCAGAGTGCAGATTCAGAGTGCAGAGTGCAGATTCAGAGTTCAGAGTGCAGATTCAGAGTTCAGAGTGCAGATTCAGAGTTCAGAGTGCAGATTCAGAGTGCAGATTCAGAGTGCAGAGTGCAGATTCAGAGTTCAGATTCAGAGTGCAGGTTCAGAGTGCAGAGTGCAGATTCAGAGTGCAGATTCAGAGTTCAGAGTGCAGATTCAGAGTGCAGATTCAGAGTTCAGAGTGCAGATTCAGAGTTCAGAGTGCAGATTCAGAGTTCAGATTCAGAGTTCAGAGTGCAGATTCAGAGTTCAGAATGCAGATTCAGAGTGCAGAGTGCAGATTCAGAGTGCAGAGTGCAGATTCAGAGTGCAGATTCAGAGTGCAGAGTGCAGATTCAGAGTGCAGATTCAGAGTGCAGATTCAGAGTGCAGAGTGCAGATTCAGAGTGCAGATTCAGAGTTCAGAGTGCAGATTCAGAGTTCAGAGTGCAGATTCAGAGTTCAGAGTGCAGATTCAGAGTGCAGATTCAGAGTGCAGAGTGCAGATTCAGAGTTCAGAGTGCAGATTCAGAGTTCAGAGTGCAGATTCAGAGTGCAGATTCAGAGTTCAGAGTGCAGATTCAGAGTTCAGAGTGCAGATTCAGAGTTCAGATTCAGAGTTCAGAGTTCAGAGTGCAGATTCAGAGTTCAGAGTGCAGATTCAGAGTTCAGAGTGCAGATTCAGAGTTCAGAGTGCAGAGTGCAGATTCAGAGTGCAGATTCAGAGTGCAGATTCAGAGTGCAGAGTGCAGATTCAGAGTGCAGATTCAGAGTGCAGATTCAGAGTGCAGAGTGCAGATTCAGAGTGCAGAGTGCAGATTCAGAGTGCAGAGTGCAGATTCAGAGTGCAGATTCAGAGTGCAGATTCAGAGTGCAGAGTGCAGATTCAGAGTGCAGATTCAGAGTGCAGAGTGCAGATTCAGAGTGCAGAGTGCAGATTCAGAGTGCAGAGTGCAGATTCAGAGTGCAGAGTGCAGATTCAGAGTGCAGATTCAGAGTGCAGAGTGCAGATTCAGAGTGCAGAGTGCAGATTCAGAGTGCAGAGTGCAGATTCAGAGTGCAGATTCAGAGTTCAGAGTGCAGATTCAGAGTTCAGAGTGCAGATTCAGAGTTCAGAGTTCAGAGTGCAGATTCAGAGTTCAGAGTGCAGATTCAGAGTTCAGAGTGCAGATTCAGAGTGCAGAGTGCAGATTCAGAGTGCAGATTCAGAGTGCAGATTCAGAGTGCAGATTCAGAGTGCAGATTCAGAGTGCAGAGTGCAGATTCAGAGTGCAGAGTGCAGATTCAGAGTGCAGATTCAGAGTTCAGAGTGCAGATTCAGAGTGCAGAGTGCAGATTCAGAGTGCAGATTCAGAGTGCAGAGTGCAGATTCAGAGTGCAGATTCAGAGTGCAGATTCAGAGTGCAGATTCAGAGTGTAGAGTGCAGATTCAGAGTGCAGATTCAGAGTGCAGAGTGCAGATTCAGAGTGCAGATTCAGAGTTCAGAGTGCAGAGTGCAGATTCAGAGTGCAGATTCAGAGTGCAGAGTGCAGATTCAGAGTGCAGATTCAGAGTTCAGAGTGCAGATTCAGAGTTCAGAGTGCAGATTCAGAGTTCAGAGTGCAGATTCAGAGTGCAGATTCAGAGTTCAGAGTGCAGATTCAGAGTTCAGAGTGCAGATTCAGAGTGCAGAGTGCAGATTCAGAGTTCAGAGTGCAGATTCAGAGTGCAGATTCAGAGTTCAGAGTGCAGATTCAGAGTTCAGAGTGCAGATTCAGAGTGCAGATTCAGAGTTCAGAGTGCAGATTCAGAGTGCAGATTCAGAGTGCAGAGTGCAGTGCAGATTCAGAGTGCAGATTCAGAGTGCAGATTCAGAGTGCAGAGTGCAGATTCAGAGTGCAGAGTGCAGATTCAGAGTGCAGAGTGCAGATTCAGAGTGCAGATTCAGAGTGCAGAGTGCAGATTCAGAGTGCAGATTCAGAGTGCAGATTCAGAGTGCAGAGTGCAGATTCAGAGTGCAGATTCAGAGTGCAGAGTGCAGATTCAGAGTGCAGAGTGCAGATTCAGAGTGCAGAGTGCAGATTCAGAGTGCAGAGTGCAGATTCAGAGTGCAGATTCAGAGTTCAGAGTGCAGATTCAGAGTTCAGAGTTCAGAGTGCAGATTCAGAGTTCAGAGTGCAGATTCAGAGTTCAGAGTGCAGATTCAGAGTGCAGAGTGCAGATTCAGAGTGCAGATTCAGAGTGCAGATTCAGAGTGCAGATTCAGAGTGCAGATTCAGAGTGCAGAGTGCAGATTCAGAGTGCAGAGTGCAGATTCAGAGTGCAGAGTGCAGATTCAGAGTGCAGAGTGCAGATTCAGAGTGCAGATTCAGAGTGCAGAGTGCAGATTCAGAGTGCAGAGTGCAGAGTGCAGATTCAGAGTGCAGATTCAGAGTGCAGATTCAGAGTGCAGAGTGCAGATTCAGAGTGCAGATTCAGAGTGCAGAGTGCAGATTCAGAGTGCAGAGTGCAGAGTGCAGATTCAGAGTGCAGATTCAGAGTGCAGAGTGCAGATTCAGAGTGCAGATTCAGAGTGCAGATTCAGAGTGCCGATTCAGAGTGCAGAGTGCAGATTCAGAGTGCAGATTCAGAGTGCAGATTCAGAGTACAGATTCAGAGTGCAGAGTGCAGATTCAGAGTGCAGAGTGCAGATTCAGAGTGCAGAGTGCAGATTCAGAGTGCAGATTCAGAGTGCAGAGTGCAGATTCAGAGTGCAGAGTGCAGATTCAGAGTGCAGATTCAGAGTGCAGAGTGCAGATTCAAGTGCAGATTCAGAGTGCAGAGTGCAGATTCAGAGTGCAGAGTGCAGATTCAGATTGAAGAGTGCAGATTCAGAGTGCAGAGTGCAGATTCAGAGTGCAGATTCAGAGTGCAGAGTGCAGAGTGCAGAGTGCAGATTCAGAGTGCAGAGTGCAGAGTGCAGATTCAGAGTGCAGATTCAGAGTGCAGATTCAGAGTGCAGAGTGCAGAGTGCAGAGTGCAGATTCAGAGTGCAGATTCAGAGTGCAGAGTGCAGAGTGCAGATTCAGAGTGCAGAGTGCAGAGTGCAGAGTGGAGATTCAGAGTGCAGATTCAGAGTGCAGAGTGCAGATTCAGAGTGCAGAGTGCAGATTCAGAGTGCAGAGTGCAGATTCAGAGTGCAGAGTGCAGATTCAGAGTGCAGATTCAGAGTTCAGAGTGCAGATTCAGAGTTCAGAGTGCAGAGTGCAGATTCAGAGTGCAGATTCAGAGTGCAGAGTGCAGATTCAGAGTGCAGATTCAGAGTGCAGAGTGCAGATTCAGAGTGCAGATTCAGAGTGCAGATTCAGAGTGCAGAGTGCAGATTCAGAGTGCAGATTCAGAGTGCAGAGTGCAGAGTGCAGATTCAGAGTGCAGATTCAGAGTTCAGAGTGCAGAGTGCAGATTCAGAGTGCAGATTCAGAGTGCAGATTCAGAGTGCAGAGTGCAGATTCAGAGTGCAGAGTGCAGATTCAGAGTGCAGATTCAGAGTTCAGAGTGCAGATTCAGAGTTCAGAGTGCAGATTCAGAGTGCAGAGTGCAGATTCAGAGTGCAGAGTGCAGATTCAGAGTTCAGAGTGCAGATTCAGAGTGCAGATTCAGAGTTCAGAGTGCAGATTCAGAGTTCAGAGTGCAGATTCAGAGTGCAGAGTGCACATTCAGAGTTCAGAGTGCAGATTCAGAGTGCAGATTCAGAGTTCAGAGTGCAGATTCAGAGTTCAGAGTGCAGATTCAGAGTGCAGATTCAGAGTGCAGAGTGCAGTGCAGATTCAGAGTGCAGATTCAGAGTGCAGATTCAGAGTGCAGAGTGCAGATTCAGAGTGCAGATTGCAGATTCAGAGTGCAGAGTGCAGATTCAGAGTGCAGATTCAGAGTGCAGAGTGCAGATTCAGAGTGCAGAGTGCAGATTCAGAGTGCAGATTCAGAGTGCAGTGTGCAGATTCAGAGTGCAGAGTGCAGATTCAGAGTGCAGATTCAGAGTGCAGAGTGCAGATTCAGAGTGCAGATTCAGAGTGCAGAGTGCAGATTCAGAGTGCAGATTCAGAGTGCAGAGTGCAGATTCAGAGTGCAGATTCAGAGTGCAGATTCAGAGTGCAGAGTGCAGATTCAGAGTGCAGAGTGCAGATTCAGAGTGCAGATTCAGAGTGCAGAGTGCAGATTCAGAGTGCCGATTCAGAGTGCAGATTCAGAGTGCTGATTCAGAGTGCAGATTCAGAGTGCAGATTCAGAGTGCAGATTCAGAGTGCAGAGTGCAGATTCAGAGTGCAGAGTGCAGATTCAGAGTGCAGAGTGCAGATTCAGAGTGCAGATTCAGAGTGCAGAGTGCAGATTCAGAGTGCAGAGTGCAGATTCAGAGTGCAGAGTGCAGATTCAGAGTGCAGTTTCAGAGTGCAGAGTGCAGATTCAGAGTGCAGAGTGCAGATTCAGAGTGAAGAGTGCAGATTCAGAGTGCAGAGTGCAGATTCAGAGTGCAGATTCAGAGTGCAGAGTGCAGAGTGCAGAGTGCAGAGTGCAGATTCAGAGTGCAGAGTGCAGAGTGCAGATTCAGAGTGCAGATTCAGAGTGCAGATTCAGAGTGCAGATTCAGAGTGCAGAGTGCAGATTCAGAGTGCAGAGTGCGGAGTGCAGAGTG
Source organism: Lissotriton helveticus (assembly GCF_964261635.1). Taxonomy (NCBI): domain Eukaryota; kingdom Metazoa; phylum Chordata; class Amphibia; order Caudata; family Salamandridae; genus Lissotriton; species Lissotriton helveticus. Next base: position 1,472,669,309 of record NC_136068.1, on the reverse strand, counting down.
CAGATTCAGAGTGCAGATTCAGAGTGCAGAGTGCAGAGTGCAGATTCAGAGTGCAGAGTGCAGAGTGCAGAGTGGAGATTCAGAGTGCAGATTCAGAGTGCAGAGTGCAGATTCAGAGTGCAGAGTGCAGATTCAGAGTGCAGAGTGCAGATTCAGAGTGCAGATTCAGAGTCACCAGGCAGGCTTTGACAACAAGGTAGACCAGAGTGCGGGGGAGCTTAGCCTGTAAGGGTATGAACGCCATGTTCCCTGTAATTAAGAAGCAGCCTATTCAACACTTAAGACAGTAATGTCATCCCATCTGCCAAGGCCTGCGCTGGCTGGCAGCGCGCCCCTGCCTGCTGCTGCTTCTGTTACCCACCTGATCCTCGGAGACCCGCTTTGATGGAGCGTTTGCAAACACAAGTTTCTTCGCCGGGCTGGCGGCGTGCGCAGGAGATAACAAGCATTGGCATTGCCAATAGGTCTCGCTTGTGGGACCTTATAAGTATTTAGTTTTGCAGCACAATATCCTTGTTGCATAATCGGATATTGTGCTGCAAAACTAAATACTTATAAGGTCCCCAAGCGAGACCTATTGGCAATGCCAATGCTTGTTCTCTTTCAGTTTTAAAACCAAAACTTCGGACAAGATTTCAGTGCTTTTTAATATATCGCTAAACAACGAATAAAGCAAACAGATGCAGTACATGCACATACAAAAGTGCAGCTTTTAATAGTCATGGCATGATGCACACCTCTCCATGTTTGAGTCTTTAAGGAGGGTGAGACTCTGGGATTCTTGAAGTTGGTTTAATTGAAATCAATGGAAATGACGTTTTTTTCGCGAGGAAGGTTTTCAGAGCACAAGAGCCCCCTGAAGTGAAGGGAGGTACGCCCTTGGTTTTGAGGCCGGTGAGTCCAAGGACATGGACACCCCCAAAAAAGACCTAAATGAGATACAGGCATGATGCTGTCAGCCTCATTGCAACAGAGGACTAACTGTAGCACGACAGAAACTGTAGATCTCAGAGCTTTCTAATTTGTAGCATCTCTCTGTGTGTCTGTTAACGATTCTTTATCGAGGAAACTGTTGTAAACAGCCCATGGCAAAGAAACACAGCTCCCATCTGCTGCTCCTGTCCGTGACGCAGCAGCTTTGAGGTGTGCTTTTGTTGTGTTTTTCAAAGCAGCAGAACTCAGATCTATTGGTACATTTTTTTCACTATTATTAGAACTTTTGCCTCAGTATGGGAGGCCTGTCTCCAATGCGACAAGGGGAGCTGACATGCTGGAGAAGGCAGGAGTTGGTTGCCCACCCTCCTCCCCGGTGCCCCTGGTCTGAGGCGCCAGCAGGCAGTGTCTGTCCCTTTCTTCTTTGCCAAGTATCACACTGCACCTGTGTATAATAACTCTGACCCCTCAAACCACCGACTGCCCTGCTGACATCTGAATATCTATTGTACACCTGGCTGTCCTGTCCACCCATTCACCGGACAATACTGGGTGTCACACGGTACTCGCCAGGCCACCCCCAGACCACAGTGTGCCCTCCTGACCTTTCACCTCATTATTCGGGTACAGACTGCTTGACTAAGTATTGTGCTCCGACAGTACTGTGCTTGTGTGTGTAACATCCACTAGGCCGCGTGGAAGCCTGGGTTCAGTACTCCTGACTCAGTACTGCCTCTTCGGCTCTACTGCCCCCTGACAGTACTGTCCGCAGTGCCCCCTCCTTGGTCAGTACCAGGGAGCATCGCTATGAGACTCCTCCGCGCCCCCAGCAGACAGTCGCCTCCCTCGTTTGTAAATTACTTTGAGTCGGTATGTCGCCCCCACTCCCTTACTCTGCTCCCATCAGCCAGCATCAATAGCCCCTCAGGTGTCAGTTCAGACAGGGTGGCCCTGCTCTCCATGGCGCCGGTGCCAGTCTGATGGGCAGCAGCGTCCTGCCCTCTCATCACCGTAAATGAGGTGCGAAAGGCAGGCTGCAAATGCACCAAGCAAAGGTCACACCTCCAGGCTACCTTCAAAGACTGGTGAATAATGCCACAGTCAGACCTGCCCCTCTGAACTGCTGAAAGACCTGCGCCGCCTGGACTGGTAGCGGGAGGGGGAGGGTTTAAAGACACCATGCCTCCTGCCATACTCTCGCACTGTAGTCCAATGAGAGCCCTCGGATGAACCCAAACTGCACAGACAAGATCGATATAAAACTGTCTGTGAGAGTGTTACGTTTTTAACACCTCGCCCATGTAAACAAACAGACACTTCTCAATGGAGATATCAACACAGCGATTGTAGAATCTCCTTCTGCACGCAGCAGGGGCCGGTGGGCGCTATGCAGAATATTAAACTGGTTGGAAAGAAATACAGGGTTTCAAGTAGCTGTTAAACGTGCACTTCAAACAGCAGGTGGAAAGAACGAGAGGGTTAAGGGCAATCTAGAGGCGGCTTATGCCAGAGCTGCTCAAAGGCAGGGAGCAAGTTAAGTGGGCAAGGAGTGCACCATTTAAACCACTGCTGGGAAATCAACAGGTGGCATTTTAGGAAATAAACAATGTATTGTCATTGTGAGATTCTTTGTATATTTGTATTTACTTTGCTGTCGCAGAAGCCTATTCTTAAAACCTTCATGCGCCCTTAAAAAGCATGAGTTCTGAAGTTTTCAAGGTCTGTGCGTGAGTAGTTTATTCAGTCCATGATCTACTGTTGCATTGTGGTCCTTGCAGTCTTGTTTATTTAATTGTAAAAACAGCGACACAAGAGCCAGAATGCAGATCAAAACTGGGCTACACGGCCTACTCATGTTTGAACGTAAAAAATATGAGATCTTTCAAACATAGTTGATTACATTGCATATTTTTTTAGATGTGTGTGTAAACCTTTCTGGACTTTTTTGACGCACCTTATAAAGAGTCACCCAAGGACAGCGGGTTTTCAATTGTCAGCCACACTTTTTTTTACTAAAACAATTTGCAAGAAAAGCACATCATGTAAGGTAATGTGGCACATTTTGTGATGCTGTTATTTCATAATTTTGTCATTTTTTTAGGTCTCGTGACCTATCAATGCGCATGCGCATTGAGAGAAGCGAGACTATAGGGCTTTAAACAAAGTTTAACTAACTGCGGCGATTTGGTGCTGTGCCCGTGCGCTTTTAGGTCAATGCGGAAGCGCATTGACCTAAAATGCGCGTGCACATCACCAAATCGCCATCTGTTCCCAAAGCCCAAGCTTAGCTTCACTTCAAAGGCCCCTGCTGCTTCACACCCTCATGCCGCTCTCCCCGCTCCGCCCCCTCCCCTGCCCGCAGTGTGTCTCCCCTTCGGTGTCTTAAGTTGTTGTGTGCAATCTCAACAATGACCTGGACCTATTGTCAGTTTTAGTTATGTTTTTGTGGGTAACAAAGTTGCTGTTTCATAGATGAGTCTGTAAACATATAGTCTGTTCATTAGACCAGTTTTCATTCTTGTGAGAATCAGTACCGCTTCATATGCATCTCCAGTCTGGTTGCAAAGAGCACTGCCAGGTACCAATCATAGCAGCGTTAGTGTGATTTTAGTGCATCAAACTACTATAGCACTTTATTGCGTAAAAATGTTTATTTCTAAAGGTTTTTTTTGTTAACAGTTTTACATCCTAATATTGCACGTCATCTAATAACCCTCTTCACACTCTATTATGAATCCAGAGCAGGAGAGTCTGGCCTGGATTCCCTCTTGCCTTAACTTCTTTCCCTGCATGCCTCCTCTCTCTGGCTATAGCCTACTCTGTTTAACGTAATCATTTAATGTATTTATCCAAATTGCCAACGCGTAATTTCATGAGCCTCATCCTTGCCGCCTTTGAACCCCTATCCGTATGATCATTATTCTTGTTTGTCGCCCTGCCCTTTGCTTAGTCACTATCTGCACTCTGAATCTGCACTCTGCACTCTGAATCTGCACTCTGAATCTGCACTCTGAATCTGCACTCTGCACTCTGAATCTGCACTCTGAATCTGCACTCTGCACTCTGAATCTGCACTCTGAATCTGCACTCTGCACTCTGAATCTGCACTCTGAATCTGCACTCTGCACTCTGAATCTGCACACTGCACTCTGAATCTGCACTCTGAATCTGCACTCTGCACTCTGAATCTGCACTCTGCACTCTGAATCTGCACTCTGAATCTGCACTCTGCACTCTGAATCTGCAATCTGCACTCTGTTCCCAAAGCCACACTCCTCCCACACCTTTGAAGTGAAGCTTAGCTTCACTTCAAAGGCCCCGGCTGCTTCACACCCTCATGCTGCTCTCCCCGCTCCGCCCCCTCCCCTGCCCGCAGTGTGTCTCCCCTTCGGTGTCTTAAGTTGTTGTGTGCAATCTCAACAATGACCTGGACCTATTGTCAGTTTTAGTTATGTTTTTGTGGGTAACAAAGTTGCTGTTTCATAGATGAGTCTGTAAACATATAGTCTGTTCATTAGACCAGTTTTCATTCTTGTGAGAATCAGTACCGCTTCATATGCATCTCCAGTCTGGTTGCAAAGAGCACTGCCAGGTACCAATCATAGCAGCGTTAGTGTGATTTTAGTGCATCAAACTACTATAGCACTTTATTGCGTAAAAATGTTTATTTCTAAAGGTTTTTTTTGTTAACAGTTTTACATCGAATGGGGTTGTTGTGTCAGGAATGCGCCCTCCAGCCCCTCCCCACGCTCTCTTTCATCCACCATCAGAGCCCTCCCCTGAAATCTAAAGTTTGCACTGTCCAAAAGCAGAAACCGGAAAAAAACGGATTGTAGAGGGACACTGCAGTTTGCTATATTTGTTACATGCTTATATAGTTTGGTCATTATATAGAAATAGACTTATTTGAACCGCTATGAAATTCTGTTGCAAGAAACTAAAATGAACACGTCTCAAACGAGATGTGTAAATTGCTGGGGTGAGGGGGGCAGAGGGGTAGAGGCCGAAGGGTGACGGGCAAATAACCACCACCATTGAAACAAGTACGTGCAAAGCGGTGCAGGGTGGATTGGTGTTAAACAGTCTTCAAGCGCTGGGTGTAAATTTAGATGGTTTAAGCGCTAGGCCTCTTACTGGAAAGTGGGTGTCGAGGTTACATAAACGGTTGCAAATAGTCCTGGCGACGCCAAGGCCAGCAATGGACAGACAGCCCACACCAAACACTGCTAGAGGTTTAGGAGGTAGCATTTTAATTGGAGAAGCTGCCTCTCGCTGGAGAGAGATTATAGAGGTATTTTATAATATGCATGATGTATTATCAGGATTTCTGCAGCATTCGTAAACAGGATAGCCAGAGGACAGGGTGCCTCTGGGGCAGAGACCTCCAAACCTTCTTCTCCCAAGCCCCCCTTGAACCGAAGGTTTCCATGTCGGGACCCCATTCAAAACTTTAGGGTCAGAAGGGTGATGAGGAGGAGGGTCTGAGGCTTCATACATTACACGGAGGCTTGAAAAAAGGGAGACAATATTCAAACACCAATAGTTTTTAGGTCGAGCCTGTCCCATTCGTCAGGAATGGATAGGATCGAATTCATGTCGGCAAAATCCTAGTGAAACTAAGGGCTTTCAGCTGGCGTTTTGTTTACGTTCACGTGAACCACGTGACAGCAAGCTCCTTCGTGCACGAGCTTGCCTGAGCCTTCCGCCTATCAGTCTGCCAGTTCTCCTCCTCTAATTATTCACTTCACTCCCACATCAAAGCCTCAGCCTCCCTCCCATGCCATTTGCTTCCTAACCAGCCTGCCTCGCATAATTGCATCAGACACTTCAAAGGAATGCGCCCTCCGAGACGTGCATTTCTGAGTGCAGAGTGCAGAGTGCAGAGTGCAGAGTGCAGATTCAGAGTGCAGAGTGCAGATTCAGAGTGCAGAGTGGAGATTAAGAGTGCAGATTCAGAGTGCAGAGTGCAGATTCAGAGTGCAGAGTGCAGATTCAGAGTGCAGATTCAGAGTGCAGAGTGCAGAGTGCAGATTCAGAGTGCAGATTCAGAGTGCAGATTCAGAGTGCAGAGTGCAGATTCAGAGTGCAGATTCAGAGTGCAGAGTGCAGATTCAGAGTGCAGAGTGCAGATTCAGAGTGCAGATTCAGAGTGCAGAATGCAGAGTGCAGATTCAGAGTGCAGAGTGCAGAGTGCAGATTCAGAGTGCAGAGTGCAGATTCAGAGTGCAGAGTGCAGAGTGCAGATTCAGAGTGCAGAGTGCAGATTCAGAGTGCAGAGTGCAGATTCAGAGTGCAGAGTGCAGATTCTGAGTGCAGATTCAGAGTGCAGAGTGCAGATTCAGAGTGCAGATTCAGAGTGCAGATTCAGAGTGCAGAGTGCAGATTCAGAGTGCAGAGTGCAGATTCAGAGTGCAGATTCAGAGTGCAGATTCAGAGTGCAGAGTGCAGATTCAGAGTGCAGAGTGCAGATTCAGAGTGCAGATTCAGAGTGCAGATTCAGAGTGCAGAGTGCAGATTCAGAGTGCAGATTCAGAGTGCAGAGTGCAGATTCAGAGTGCAGATTCAGAGTGCAGAGTGCAGATTCAGAGTGCAGAGTGCAGATTCAGAGTGCAGATGCAGAGTGCAGAGTGCAGATTCAGAGTGCAGATTCAGAGTGCAGAGTGCAGATTCAGAGTGCAGATTCAGGGTGCAGATTCAGAGTGCAGAGTGCAGAGTGCAGATTCAGAGTGCAGATTCAGAGTGCAGAGTGCAGAGTGCAGATTCAGAGTGCAGATTCAGAGTGCAGAGTGCAGAGTGCAGATTCAGAGTGCAGATTCAGAGTGCAGATTCAGAGTGCAGAGTGCAGATTCAGAGTGCAGATTCAGAGTGCAGAGTGCAGATTCAGAGTGCAGATTCAGAGTGCAGATTCAGAGTGCAGAGTGCAGATACAGAGTGCAGAGTGCAGATTCAGAGTGCAGAGTGCAGATTCAGAGTGCAGAGTGCAGATTCAGAGTGCAGAGTGCAGATTCAGAGTGCAGAGTGCAGAGTGCAGATTCAGAGTGCAGAGTGCAGAGTGCAGATTCAGAGTGCAGATTCAGAGTGCAGAGTGCAGATTCAGAGTGCAGAGTGCAGATTCAGAGTGCAGATTCAGAGTGCAGATTCAGAGTGCAGAGTGCAGATTCAGAGTGCAGATTCAGAGTGCAGATTCAGAGTGCAGAGTGCAGATTCAGAGTGCAGATTCAGAGTGCAGATTCAGAGTGCAGATTCAGAGTGCAGAGTGCAGATTCAGAGTGCAGATTCAGAGTGCAGAGTGCAGATTCAGAGTGCAGAGTGCAGATTCAGAGTGCAGAGTGCAGATTCAGAGTGCAGAGTGCAGATTCAGAGTGCAGATTCAGAGTGCAGAGTGCAGATACAGAGTGCAGATTCAGAGTGCAGAGTGCAGATTCAGAGTGCAGATTCAGAGTGCAGAGTGCAGATTCAGAGTGCAGAGTGCAGATTCAGAGTGCAGAGTGCAGATTCAGAGTGCAGAGTGCAGATTCAGAGTGCAGATTCAGAGTGCAGAGTGCAGAGTGCAGATTCAGAGTGCAGAGTGCAGATTCAGAGTGCAGAGTGCAGATTCAGAGTGCAGATTCAGAGTGCAGATTCAGAGTGCAGAGTGCAGATTCAGAGTGCAGAGTGCAGATTCAGAGTGCAGATTCAGAGTGCAGATTCAGAGTGCAGATTCAGAGTTCAGAGTGCAGATTCAGAGTGCAGATTAAGAGTGCAGATTCAGAGTTCAGATTCAGAGTTCAGAGTGCAGATTCAGAGTGCAGATTCAGAGTGCAGAGTGCAGATTCAGAGTGCAGAGTGCAGATTCAGAGTGCAGAGTGCAGATTCAGAGTGCAGATTCAGAGTGCAGATTCAGAGTGCAGAGTGCAGATTCAGAGTGCAGAGTGCAGATTCAGAGTGCAGATTCAGAGTGCAGATTCAGAGTTCAGAGTGCAGATTCAGAGTGCAGATTAAGAGTGCAGATTCAGAGTTCAGATTCAGAGTTCAGAGTGCAGATTCAGAGTGCAGATTCAGAGTTCAGAGTGCAGATTCAGAGTGCAGATTCAGAGTGCAGATTCAGAGTGCAGAGTGCAGATTCAGAGTGCAGAGTGCAGAGTGCAGATTCAGAGTGCAGATTCAGAGTGCAGATTCAGAGTGCAGAGTGCAGATTCAGAGTGCAGATTCAGAGTGCAGAGTGCAGATTCAGAGTGCAGAGTGCAGATTCAGAGTGCAGAGTGCAGAGTGCAGATTCAGAGTGCAGAGTGCAGATTCAGAGTGCAGAGTGCAGATTCAGAGTGCAGAGTGCAGATTCAGAGTGCAGATTCAGAGTGCAGAGTGCAGATTCAGAGTGCAGATTCAGAGTGCAGAGTGCAGATTCAGAGTGCAGAGTGCAGATTCAGAGTGCAGATTCAGAGTGCAGATTCAGAGTGCAGAGTGCAGATTCAGAGTGCAGATTCAGAGTGCAGATTCAGAGTGCAGATTCAGAGTGCAGAGTGCAGAGTGCAGATTCAGAGTGCAGAGTGCAGATTCAGAGTGCAGAGTGCAGATTCAGAGTGCAGATTCAGAGTGCAGATTCAGAGTGCAGAGTGCAGATTCAGAGTGCAGAGTGCAGAGATTCAGAGTGCAGATTCAGAGTGCAGATTCAGAGTGCAGATTCAGAGTGCAGATTCAGAGTTCAGAGTGCAGATTCAGAGTGCAGATTCAGAGTGCAGATTCAGAGTTCAGAGTGCAGATTCAGAGTGCAGATTCAGAGTGCAGATTCAGAGTTCAGATTCAGAGTTCAGAGTGCAGATTCAGAGTGCAGATTCAGAGTTCAGAGTGCAGATTCAGAGTGCAGATTCAGAGTTCCGAGTGCAGATTCAGAGTGCAGATTCAGAGTGCAGATTCAGAGTTCAGAGTGCAGATTCAGAGTGCAGATTCAGAGTGCAGATTCAGAGTTCAGAGTGCAGATTCAGAGTGCAGATTCAGAGTTCAGAGTGCAGATTCAGAGTTCAGAGTGCAGATTCAGAGTTCAGAGTGCAGATTCAGAGTTCAGATTCAGAGTGCAGATTCAGAGTTCAGAGTGCAGATTCAGAGTTCAGAGTGCAGATTCAGAGTTCAGAGTGCAGATTCAGAGTTCAGATTCAGAGTGCAGATTCAGAGTTCAGAGTGCAGATTCAGAGTGCAGATTCAGAGTGCAGATTCAGAGTTCAGAGTGCAGATTCAGAGTTCAGAGTGCAGATTCAGAGTGCAGAGTGCAGATTCAGAGTGCAGATTCAGAGTGCAGAGTGCAGATTCAGAGTGCAGATTCAGAGTGCAGATTCAGAGTGCAGAGTGCAGATTCAGAGTGCAGATTCAGAGTGCAGATTCAGAGTGCAGATTCAGAGTGCAGATTCAGACTTCAGAGTGCAGATTCAGAGTGCAGAGTGCAGATTCAGAGTGCAGAGTGCAGATTCAGAGTGCAGAGTGCAGATTCAGAGTTCAGAGTGCAGATTCAGAGTTCAGAGTGCAGATTCAGAGTTCAGAGTGCAGATTCAGAGTGCAGATTCAGAGTGCAGAGTGCAGATTCAGAGTTCAGATTCAGAGTGCAGGTTCAGAGTGCAGAGTGCAGATTCAGAGTGCAGATTCAGAGTTCAGAGTGCAGATTCAGAGTGCAGATTCAGAGTTCAGAGTGCAGATTCAGAGTTCAGAGTGCAGATTCAGAGTTCAGATTCAGAGTTCAGAGTGCAGATTCAGAGTTCAGAATGCAGATTCAGAGTGCAGAGTGCAGATTCAGAGTGCAGAGTGCAGATTCAGAGTGCAGATTCAGAGTGCAGAGTGCAGATTCAGAGTGCAGATTCAGAGTGCAGATTCAGAGTGCAGATTCAGAGTGCAGAGTGCAGATTCAGAGTGCAGATTCAGAGTTCAGAGTGCAGATTCAGAGTTCAGAGTGCAGATTCAGAGTTCAGAGTGCAGATTCAGAGTGCAGATTCAGAGTGCAGAGTGCAGATTCAGAGTTCAGAGTGCAGATTCAGAGTTCAGAGTGCAGATTCAGAGTGCAGATTCAGAGTTCAGAGTGCAGATTCAGAGTTCAGAGTGCAGATTCAGAGTTCAGATTCAGAGTTCAGAGTTCAGAGTGCAGATTCAGAGTTCAGAGTGCAGATTCAGAGTTCAGAGTGCAGATTCAGAGTTCAGAGTGCAGAGTGCAGATTCAGAGTGCAGATTCAGAGTGCAGATTCAGAGTGCAGAGTGCAGATTCAGAGTGCAGATTCAGAGTGCAGATTCAGAGTGCAGAGTGCAGATTCAGAGTGCAGAGTGCAGATTCAGAGTGCAGAGTGCAGATTCAGAGTGCAGATTCAGAGTGCAGATTCAGAGTGCAGAGTGCAGATTCAGAGTGCAGATTCAGAGTGCAGAGTGCAGATTCAGAGTGCAGAGTGCAGATTCAGAGTGCAGAGTGCAGATTCAGAGTGCAGAGTGCAGATTCAGAGTGCAGATTCAGAGTGCAGAGTGCAGATTCAGAGTGCAGAGTGCAGATTCAGAGTGCAGAGTGCAGAGTGCAGATTCAGAGTGCAGATTCAGAGTTCAGAGTGCAGATTCAGAGTTCAGAGTGCAGATTCAGAGTTCAGAGTTCAGAGTGCAGATTCAGAGTTCAGAGTGCAGATTCAGAGTTCAGAGTGCAGATTCAGAGTGCAGAGTGCAGATTCAGAGTGCAGATTCAGAGTGCAGATTCAGAGTGCAGATTCAGAGTGCAGATTCAGAGTGCAGAGTGCAGATTCAGAGTGCAGAGTGCAGATTCAGAGTGCAGATTCAGAGTTCAGAGTGCAGATTCAGAGTGCAGAGTGCAGATTCAGAGTGCAGATTCAGAGTGCAGAGTGCAGATTCAGAGTGCAGATTCAGAGTGCAGATTCAGAGTGCAGATTCAGAGTGTAGAGTGCAGATTCAGAGTGCAGATTCAGAGTGCAGAGTGCAGATTCAGAGTGCAGATTCAGAGTTCAGAGTGCAGAGTGCAGATTCAGAGTGCAGATTCAGAGTGCAGAGTGCAGATTCAGAGTGCAGATTCAGAGTTCAGAGTGCAGATTCAGAGTTCAGAGTGCAGATTCAGAGTTCAGAGTGCAGATTCAGAGTTCAGAGTGCAGATTCAGAGTTCAGAGTGCAGATTCAGAGTGCAGATTCAGAGTTCAGAGTGCAGATTCAGAGTTCAGAGTGCAGATTCAGAGTGCAGAGTGCAGATTCAGAGTTCAGAGTGCAGATTCAGAGTGCAGATTCAGAGTTCAGAGTGCAGATTCAGAGTTCAGAGTGCAGATTCAGAGTGCAGATTCAGAGTTCAGAGTGCAGATTCAGAGTGCAGATTCAGAGTGCAGAGTGCAGTGCAGATTCAGAGTGCAGATTCAGAGTGCAGATTCAGAGTGCAGAGTGCAGATTCAGAGTGCAGAGTGCAGATTCAGAGTGCAGAGTGCAGATTCAGAGTGCAGATTCAGAGTGCAGAGTGCAGATTCAGAGTGCAGATTCAGAGTGCAGATTCAGAGTGCAGAGTGCAGATTCAGAGTGCAGATTCAGAGTGCAGAGTGCAGATTCAGAGTGCAGAGTGCAGATTCAGAGTGCAGAGTGCAGATTCAGAGTGCAGAGTGCAGATTCAGAGTGCAGATTCAGAGTTCAGAGTGCAGATTCAGAGTTCAGAGTTCAGAGTGCAGATTCAGAGTTCAGAGTGCAGATTCAGAGTTCAGAGTGCAGATTCAGAGTGCAGAGTGCAGATTCAGAGTGCAGATTCAGAGTGCAGATTCAGAGTGCAGATTCAGAGTGCAGATTCAGAGTGCAGAGTGCAGATTCAGAGTGCAGAGTGCAGATTCAGAGTGCAGAGTGCAGATTCAGAGTGCAGAGTGCAGATTCAGAGTGCAGATTCAGAGTGCAGAGTGCAGATTCAGAGTGCAGAGTGCAGAGTGCAGATTCAGAGTGCAGAGTGCAGATTCAGAGTGCAGATTCAGAGTGCAGAGTGCAGATTCAGAGTGCAGATTCAGAGTGCAGATTCAGAGTGCAGAGTGCAGATTCAGAGTGCAGAGTGCAGATTCAGAGTGCAGATTCAGAGTGCAGAGTGCAGATTCAGAGTGCAGATTCAGAGTGCAGATTCAGAGTGCCGATTCAGAGTGCAGAGTGCAGATTCAGAGTGCAGATTCAGAGTGCAGATTCAGAGTACAGATTCAGAGTGCAGAGTGCAGATTCAGAGTGCAGAGTGCAGATTCAGAGTGCAGAGTGCAGATTCAGAGTGCAGATTCAGAGTGCAGAGTGCAGATTCAGAGTGCAGAGTGCAGATTCAGAGTGCAGATTCAGAGTGCAGAGTGCAGATTCAGAGTGCAGATTCAGAGTGCAGAGTGCAGATTCAGAGTGCAGAGTGCAGATTCAGATTGAAGAGTGCAGATTCAGAGTGCAGAGTGCAGATTCAGAGTGCAGATTCAGAGTGCAGAGTGCAGAGTGCAGAGTGCAGATTCAGAGTGCAGAGTGCAGAGTGCAGATTCAGAGTGCAGATTCAGAGTGCAGATTCAGAGTGCAGAGTGCAGAGTGCAGAGTGCAGATTCAGAGTGCAGATTCAGAGTGCAGAGTGCAGAGTGCAGATTCAGAGTGCAGAGTGCAGAGTGCAGAGTGGAGATTCAGAGTGCAGATTCAGAGTGCAGAGTGCAGATTCAGAGTGCAGAGTGCAGATTCAGAGTGCAGAGTGCAGATTCAGAGTGCAGAGTGCAGATTCAGAGTGCAGATTCAGAGTTCAGAGTGCAGATTCAGAGTTCAGAGTGCAGAGTGCAGATTCAGAGTGCAGATTCAGAGTGCAGAGTGCAGATTCAGAGTGCAGATTCAGAGTGCAGAGTGCAGATTCAGAGTGCAGATTCAGAGTGCAGATTCAGAGTGCAGAGTGCAGATTCAGAGTGCAGATTCAGAGTGCAGAGTGCAGAGTGCAGATTCAGAGTGCAGATTCAGAGTTCAGAGTGCAGAGTGCAGATTCAGAGTGCAGATTCAGAGTGCAGATTCAGAGTGCAGAGTGCAGATTCAGAGTGCAGAGTGCAGATTCAGAGTGCAGATTCAGAGTTCAGAGTGCAGATTCAGAGTTCAGAGTGCAGATTCAGAGTGCAGAGTGCAGATTCAGAGTGCAGAGTGCAGATTCAGAGTTCAGAGTGCAGATTCAGAGTGCAGATTCAGAGTTCAGAGTGCAGATTCAGAGTTCAGAGTGCAGATTCAGAGTGCAGAGTGCAGATTCAGAGTTCAGAGTGCAGATTCAGAGTGCAGATTCAGAGTTCAGAGTGCAGATTCAGAGTTCAGAGTGCAGATTCAGAGTGCAGATTCAGAGTGCAGAGTGCAGTGCAGATTCAGAGTGCAGATTCAGAGTGCAGATTCAGAGTGCAGAGTGCAGATTCAGAGTGCAGATTGCAGATTCAGAGTGCAGAGTGCAGATTCAGAGTGCAGATTCAGAGTGCAGAGTGCAGATTCAGAGTGCAGAGTGCAGATTCAGAGTGCAGATTCAGAGTGCAGTGTGCAGATTCAGAGTGCAGAGTGCAGATTCAGAGTGCAGATTCAGAGTGCAGAGTGCAGATTCAGAGTGCAGATTCAGAGTGCAGAGTGCAGATTCAGAGTGCAGATTCAGAGTGCAGAGTGCAGATTCAGAGTGCAGATTCAGAGTGCAGATTCAGAGTGCAGAGTGCAGATTCAGAGTGCAGAGTGCAGATTCAGAGTGCAGATTCAGAGTGCAGAGTGCAGATTCAGAGTGCCGATTCAGAGTGCAGATTCAGAGTGCTGATTCAGAGTGCAGATTCAGATTCAGAGTGCAGATTCAGAGTGCAGAGTGCAGATTCAGAGTGCAGAGTGCAGATTCAGAGTGCAGAGTGCAGATTCAGAGTGCAGATTCAGAGTGCAGATTCAGAGTGCAGAGTGCAGATTCAGAGTGCAGAGTGCAGATTCAGAGTGCAGTTTCAGAGTGCAGAGTGCAGATTCAGAGTGCAGAGTGCAGATTCAGAGTGAAGAGTGCAGATTCAGAGTGCAGAGTGCAGATTCAGAGTGCAGATTCAGAGTGCAGAGTGCAGAGTGCAGAGTGCAGAGTGCAGATTCAGAGTGCAGAGTGCAGAGTGCAGATTCAGAGTGCAGATTCAGAGTGCAGATTCAGAGTGCAGATTCAGAGTGCAGAGTGCAGATTCAGAGTGCAGAGTGCGGAGTGCAGAGTGCAGATTCAGAGTGCAGATTCAGAGTGCAGAGTGCAGAGTGCAGATTCAGAGTGCAGAGTGCAGAGTGCAGAGTGGAGATTCAGAGTGCAGATTCAGAGTGCAGAGTGCAGATTCAGAGTGCAGAGTGCAGATTCAGAGTGCAGAGTGCAGATTCAGAGTGCAGATTCAGAGTCACCAGGCAGGCTTTGACAACAAGGTAGACCAGAGTGCGGGGGAGCTTAGCCTGTAAGGGTATGAACGCCATGTTCCCTGTAATTAAGAAGCAGCCTATTCAACACTTAAGACAGTAATGTCATCCCATCTGCCAAGGCCTGCGCTGGCTGGCAGCGCGCCCCTGCCTGCTGCTGCTTCTGTTACCCACCTGATCCTCGGAGACCCGCTTTGATGGAGCGTTTGCAAACACAAGTTTCTTCGCCGGGCTGGCGGCGTGCGCAGGAGATAACAAGCATTGGCATTGCCAATAGGTCTCGCTTGTGGGACCTTATAAGTATTTAGTTTTGCAGCACAATATCCTTGTTGCATAATCGGATATTGTGCTGCAAAACTAAATACTTATAAGGTCCCCAAGCGAGACCTATTGGCAATGCCAATGCTTGTTCTCTTTCAGTTTTAAAACCAAAACTTCGGACAAGATTTCAGTGCTTTTTAATATATCGCTAAACAACGAATAAAGCAAACAGATGCAGTACATGCACATACAAAAGTGCAGCTTTTAATAGTCATGGCATGATGCACACCTCTCCATGTTTGAGTCTTTAAGGAGGGTGAGACTCTGGGATTCTTGAAGTTGGTTTAATTGAAATCAATGGAAATGACGTTTTTTTCGCGAGGAAGGTTTTCAGAGCACAAGAGCCCCCTGAAGTGAAGGGAGGTACGCCCTTGGTTTTGAGGCCGGTGAGTCCAAGGACATGGACACCCCCAAAAAAGACCTAAATGAGATACAGGCATGATGCTGTCAGCCTCATTGCAACAGAGGACTAACTGTAGCACGACAGAAACTGTAGATCTCAGAGCTTTCTAATTTGTAGCATCTCTCTGTGTGTCTGTTAACGATTCTTTATCGAGGAAACTGTTGTAAACAGCCCATGGCAAAGAAACACAGCTCCCATCTGCTGCTCCTGTCCGTGACGCAGCAGCTTTGAGGTGTGCTTTTGTTGTGTTTTTCAAAGCAGCAGAACTCAGATCTATTGGTACATTTTTTTCACTATTATTAGAACTTTTGCCTCAGTATGGGAGGCCTGTCTCCAATGCGACAAGGGGAGCTGACATGCTGGAGAAGGCAGGAGTTGGTTGCCCACCCTCCTCCCCGGTGCCCCTGGTCTGAGGCGCCAGCAGGCAGTGTCTGTCCCTTTCTTCTTTGCCAAGTATCACACTGCACCTGTGTATAATAACTCTGACCCCTCAAACCACCGACTGCCCTGCTGACATCTGAATATCTATTGTACACCTGGCTGTCCTGTCCACCCATTCACCGGACAATACTGGGTGTCACACGGTACTCGCCAGGCCACCCCCAGACCACAGTGTGCCCTCCTGACCTTTCACCTCATTATTCGGGTACAGACTGCTTGACTAAGTATTGTGCTCCGACAGTACTGTGCTTGTGTGTGTAACATCCACTAGGCCGCGTGGAAGCCTGGGTTCAGTACTCCTGACTCAGTACTGCCTCTTCGGCTCTACTGCCCCCTGACAGTACTGTCCGCAGTGCCCCCTCCTTGGTCAGTACCAGGGAGCATCGCTATGAGACTCCTCCGCGCCCCCAGCAGACAGTCGCCTCCCTCGTTTGTAAATTACTTTGAGTCGGTATGTCGCCCCCACTCCCTTACTCTGCTCCCATCAGCCAGCATCAATAGCCCCTCAGGTGTCAGTTCAGACAGGGTGGCCCTGCTCTCCATGGCGCCGGTGCCAGTCTGATGGGCAGCAGCGTCCTGCCCTCTCATCACCGTAAATGAGGTGCGAAAGGCAGGCTGCAAATGCACCAAGCAAAGGTCACACCTCCAGGCTACCTTCAAAGACTGGTGAATAATGCCACAGTCAGACCTGCCCCTCTGAACTGCTGAAAGACCTGCGCCGCCTGGACTGGTAGCGGGAGGGGGAGGGTTTAAAGACACCATGCCTCCTGCCATACTCTCGCACTGTAGTCCAATGAGAGCCCTCGGATGAACCCAAACTGCACAGACAAGATCGATATAAAACTGTCTGTGAGAGTGTTACGTTTTTAACACCTCGCCCATGTAAACAAACAGACACTTCTCAATGGAGATATCAACACAGCGATTGTAGAATCTCCTTCTGCACGCAGCAGGGGCCGGTGGGCGCTATGCAGAATATTAAACTGGTTGGAAAGAAATACAGGGTTTCAAGTAGCTGTTAAACGTGCACTTCAAACAGCAGGTGGAAAGAACGAGAGGGTTAAGGGCAATCTAGAGGCGGCTTATGCCAGAGCTGCTCAAAGGCAGGGAGCAAGTTAAGTGGGCAAGGAGTGCACCATTTAAACCACTGCTGGGAAATCAACAGGTGGCATTTTAGGAAATAAACAATGTATTGTCATTGTGAGATTCTTTGTATATTTGTATTTACTTTGCTGTCGCAGAAGCCTATTCTTAAAACCTTCATGCGCCCTTAAAAAGCATGAGTTCTGAAGTTTTCAAGGTCTGTGCGTGAGTAGTTTATTCAGTCCATGATCTACTGTTGCATTGTGGTCCTTGCAGTCTTGTTTATTTAATTGTAAAAACAGCGACACAAGAGCCAGAATGCAGATCAAAACTGGGCTACACGGCCTACTCATGTTTGAACGTAAAAAATATGAGATCTTTCAAACATAGTTGATTACATTGCATATTTTTTTAGATGTGTGTGTAAACCTTTCTGGACTTTTTTGACGCACCTTATAAAGAGTCACCCAAGGACAGCGGGTTTTCAATTGTCAGCCACACTTTTTTTTACTAAAACAATTTGCAAGAAAAGCACATCATGTAAGGTAATGTGGCACATTTTGTGATGCTGTTTTTTCATAATTTTGTCATTTTTTTAGGTCTCGTGACCTATCAATGCGCATGCGCATTGAGAGAAGCGAGACTATAGGGCTTTAAACAAAGTTTAACTAACTGCGGCGATTTGGTGCTGTGCCCGTGCGCTTTTAGGTCAATGCGGAAGCGCATTGACCTAAAATGCGCGTGCACATCACCAAATCGCCATCTGTTCCCAAAGCCCAAGCTTAGCTTCACTTCAAAGGCCCCGGCTGCTTCACACCCTCATGCCGCTCTCCCCGCTCCGCCCCCTCCCCTGCCCGCAGTGTGTCTCCCCTTCGGTGTCTTAAGTTGTTGTGTGCAATCTCAACAATGACCTGGACCTATTGTCAGTTTTAGTTATGTTTTTGTGGGTAACAAAGTTGCTGTTTCATAGATGAGTCTGTAAACATATAGTCTGTTCATTAGACCAGTTTTCATTCTTGTGAGAATCAGTACCGCTTCATATGCATCTCCAGTCTGGTTGCAAAGAGCACTGCCAGGTACCAATCATAGCAGCGTTAGTGTGATTTTAGTGCATCAAACTACTATAGCACTTTATTGCGTAAAAATGTTTATTTCTAAAGGTTTTTTTTGTTAACAGTTTTACATCCTAATATTGCACGTCATCTAATAACCCTCTTCACACTCTATTATGAATCCAGAGCAGGAGAGTCTGGCCTGGATTCCCTCTTGCCTTAACTTCTTTCCCTGCATGCCTCCTCTCTCTGGCTATAGCCTACTCTGTTTAACGTAATCATTTAATGTATTTATCCAAATTGCCAACGCGTAATTTCATGAGCCTCATCCTTGCCGCCTTTGAACCCCTATCCGTATGATCATTATTCTTGTTTGTCGCCCTGCCCTTTGCTTAGTCACTATACCTGTCTTCTGTTTCATGCTCCCCCTCTGCCCTTTCTGTCCTGAGAGCAGTTTACTTGGCAGTGGAAGACGGTACTTGAAGGTAATCAGCAGAAGTCCTTCCCAAGCTGCCCTCGTGTCCTTGTCATTCCTCTCTCTACCTGTACTGGAGCTCGAAGCCATCTCCTCTGCGTTCGGCTCCGTTCTGATTACCTCTGAGTCCTCCACATCACCTGTTCTTTCACTTTCGCTTTCTCGTTATATGCCCATATACATCTCCCCTCACACTCACCCTCACTCACCCTCACCCTCGCTCACCCTCACCTTCACTCACCCTCACCCTCACCCTCACTCACCCTCAACCCCTCACCCTCACCCTCACTCACCCTCACCCTCACTCACCCTCAACCCCTCACCCTCACTCACCCTCACTCACCCTCAACCCCTCACCCTCACTCACCCTCATTCACCCTCACCCTCACTCACCCTCACCCTCACCCTCACTCACCCTCAACCCCTCACCCTCACTCACCCTCAACCCCTCACCCTCACTCACCCTCACCCTCACTCACCCTCACCCTCACTCACTCTCACCCTCACCCTCACCCTCACCCTCACCCTCACTCACCCTCACTCACCCTCACTCACCCTCACTCACCCTCACTCACCCTCACCCTCACTCACCCTCACTCACCCTCACCCTCACCCTCACTCACCCTCACCCCCTCACCCTCACTCACCCTCACTCACCCTCAACCCCTCACCCTCACTCACCCTCACCCACCCTCACCCTCACTCACCCTCAACCCCTCACCCTCACTCACCCTCAACCCCTCACCCTCACCCTCACTCACCCTCAACCCCTCACCCTCAACCCCTCACTCACCCTCACTCTCACTCACCCTCAACCCCACACCCTCACCCTCACTCACCCTCACCCTCACTCACCCTCACCCTCACTCACCCTCAACCCCTCACCCTCACTCACCCTCACCCTCACTCACCCTCAACCCCTCACCCTCACTCACCCTCACCCTCACTCACCCTCAACCCCTCACCCTCACTCACCCTCAACCCCTCACCCTCACTCACCCTCACCCTCACCCTCACCCTCACCCTCACTCACCCTCAACCCCTCACCCTCAACCCCTCACCCTCACTCACCCTCACCCTCACCCTCACTCACCCTCAACCCCTCACCCTCACTCACCCTCAACCCCTCACCCTCACTCACCCTCACCCTCACTCACCCTCACCCTCACTCACCCTCAACCCCTCACCCTCACTCACCCTCACTCACCCTCACCCTCACTCACCCTCACTCACCCTCACCCTCACTCACCCTCACCCTCACTCACCCTCACCCTCACTCACCCTCACCCTCACTCACCCTCAACCCCTCACCCTCACTCACCCTCACTCACCCTCACCCTCACTCACCCTCAACCCCTCACTCACCCTCAACCCCTCACCCTCACCCTCACCCTCACCCTCGCTCACCCTCACCTTCACTCACCCTCACCCTCACTCACCCTCAACCCCTCACCCTCACCCTCACTCACCCTCACCCTCCCTCAACCCCTCACCCTCACTCACCCTCACTCACCCTCACTCACCCTCACCCTCACTCACCCTCAACCCCTCACCCTCATTCACCCTCACCCTCACTCACCCTCATTCACCCTCACCCTCACTCACCCTCACTCACCCTCACCCTCACTCACCCTCACCCTCACTCACCCTCACCCTCACTCACCCTCACTCACCCTCACTCACCCTCACCCTCACTCACCCTCACCCTCACTCACCCTCAACCCCTCACCCTCACTCACCCTCAACCCCTCACCCTCACTCACCCTCACCCTCACTCACCCTCAACCCCTCACCCTCACTCACCCTCAACCCCTCACCCTCACTCACCCTCACTCACCCTCACCCTCACTCACCCTCACTCACCCTCACCCTCACTCACCCTCACCCTCACTCACCCTCACTCACCCTCACTCACCCTCACTCACCCTCACCCTCACTCACCCTCACCCTCACTCACCCTCACTCACCCTCACCCTCACTCACCCTCACCCTCACCCTCACTCACCCTCAACCCCTCACCCTCACTCACCCTCAACCCCTCACCCTCACTCACCCTCAACCCCTCACCCTCACTCATCCTCACCCACCCTCACCCTCACTCACCCTCACCCTCACCCTCACTCACCCTCACCCTCACTCACCCTCAACCCCTCACCCTCACTCACCCTCAACCCCTCACCCTCAACCCCTCACTCACCCTCACTCTCACTCACCCTCACTCACCCTCAACCCCTCACCCTCACCCTCACTCACCCTCACTCACCCTCAACCCCTCACCCTCACTCACCCTCACCCTCACCCTCACTCACCCTCAACCCCTCACCCTCACCCTCACTCACCCTCACCCTCACCCTCACTCACCCTCAACCCCTCACCCTCACTCACCCTCAACCCCTCACCCTCACCCTCACTCACCCTCAACCCCTCACCCTCACTCACCCTCACCCTCACTCACCCTCAACCCCTCACCCTCACTCACCCTCAACCCCTCACCCTCAACCCCTCACCCTCAACCCCTCACCCTCAACCCCTCACTCACCCTCACTCTCACTCACCCTCACTCACCCTCACTCACCCTCACCCTCACCCTCACTCACCCTCACCCTCACTCACCCTCACCCTCACTCACCCTCACCCTCAACCCCTCACCCTCAACCCCTCACCCTCACTCACCCTCACCCTCACTCACCCTCAACCCCTCACCCTCACTCACCCTCAACCCCTCACCCTCACTCACCCTCACCCTCACTCACCCTCACCCTCACTCACCCTCAACCCCTCACCCTCACTCACCCTCACTCACCCTCCCCCTCACTCATCCTCACCATCACTCACCCTCACTCACCCTCACCCTCAGCCTCACTCACCCTCACCCTCACTCACCCTCACCCTCACTCACCCTCACTCACCCTCACCCTCACTCACCCTCACCCTCACTCACCCTCAACCCCTCACCCTCACTCACCCTCACCCTCACCCTCACTCACCCTCAACCCCTCACCCTCACTCACCCTCAACCCCTCACCCTCACCCTCACCCTCACTCACCCACACCCTCACTCTCCCTCACCCTCACCCTCGCTCACCCTCACCTTCACTCACCCTCACCCTCACCCTCACTCACCCTGAACCCCTCACCCTCACCCTCACTCACCCTCACCCTCCCTCAACCCCTCACCCTCACTCACCCTCACTCACCCTCACTCACCCTCACCCTCACTCACCCTCAACCCCTCACCCTCATTCACCCTCACCCTCACCCTCACTCACCCTCACCCTCACTCACCCTCACTCACCCTCAACTCCTCACCCTCACTCACCCTCAACCCCTCACCCTCACTCACCCTCACTCACCCCCACCCTCACTCACCCTCAACCCCTCACCCTCACTCACCCTCAACCCCTCACCCTCACTCACCCTCAACCCCTCACCCTCAACCCCTCACTCACCCTCACTCTCACTCACCCTCAACCCCTCACCATCACCCTCACTCACCCTCACCCTCACTCACCCTCACCCTCACCCTCACTCACCCTCACCCTCACTCACCATCAACCCCTCACCCTCACCCTCACTCACCCTCACCCTCACCCTCACTCACCCTCAACCCCTCACCCTCACTCACCCTCAACCCCTCACCCTCACCCTCACTCACCCCCTCACTCACCCTCAACCCCTCACCCTCAACCCCTCACCCTCTCACCCTCACCCTCACCCTCACTCACCCTCACCCCTCACCCTCACCCCTCACCCTCACTCACCCTCACCCTCACTCACCCTCAACCCCTCACCACTCACCCTCACTCACCCTCACCCCACTCACCCTCACCCTCACTCACCCTCACCCTCAGCCTCACCCCTCACCCTCCACCCTCACCCTCACTCACCCTCACTCACCCTCACCCTCACTCACCCTCACCCTCACCCTCACTCACCCTCAACCCCTCACCCTCACTCACCCTCACCCTCACTCACCCTCAACCCCTCACCCTCACTCACCCCACCCCTCACCCTCACCCTCACTCACCCACACCCTCACTCTCCCTCACCCTCACCCTCGCTCACCCTCACCTTCACTCACCCTCACCCTCACCCCTACCCTCACTCACCCTCATCCCTCACCCTCACTCACCCTCACCCTCCCTCAACCCCTCACCCTCACTCACCCTCACCTCACCCTCACTCACCCTCCCACTTCACCCTCAACCCCTCACCCTCATTCACCCTCACCCTCACCCTCACTCACCCTCACCCTCACTCACCTCAACCCCTCACCCTCACTCACCCTCAACCCTCCCTCACCCTCACTCTCCCCCACCCCACACTCACCCTCCCTCACCCTCACCCCTCACCCCTCACTCACCCTCACTCCCCTCACCTCACCCACCCTCACTCACCCTCCCACCCTCACCCCTCTCCACCCTCACCCTCACCCTCACTCACCCTCAACCCCTCACCCTCACTCACCCTCAACCCCTCACCCTCACTCATCCTCACCCACCCTCACCCTCACTCTCACTCACCCTCAACCCCTCACCCTCACTCACCCTCAACCCCTCACCCTCACTCACCCTCAACCCCTCACTCACCCTCACTCTCACTCACCCTCACTCACCCTCACCCCTCACCCTCACCCTCACTCACCCTCACTCACCTCACCCTCACTCACCCTCAACCCCTCACCCCACTCACCCTCACCCTCACCCTCACTCACCCTCACCCCTCACCCTCACCCTCACTCACCCTCACCCTCACCCTCACCCTCTCCCTCACTCACCCTCACCCCCTCACCCTCACTCACCCTCAACCCCTCACCCTCACTCACCCCCACCCTCACTCACCCTCAACCCCTCACCCTCACTCACCCTCACTCACCCTCACCCTCACTCACCCTCACCCTCACCCTCACTCACCCTCACTCACCCTCACCCTCACTCACCCTCACCCTCACTCACCCTCACCCTCACTCACCCTCACTCACCCTCACTCACCCTCACCCTCACTCACCCTCACCCTCACTCACCCTCACCCTCACCCTCACCCTCACTCACCCTCACCCTCACTCACCCTCAACCCCTCACCCTCACTCACCCTCAACCCCTCACCCTCACTCACCCTCAACCCCCTCACCCTCAACCCCTCACCCTCAACCCCTCACTCACCCTCACTCTCACTCACCCTCAACCCCCTCACCCTCACCCTCACTCCCCTCACCCTCACTCACCCTCAACCCCTCACTCACCCTCACCCTCACTCACCCTCAACCCCTCACCCTCACCCTCACTCACCCTCACCCTCACCCTCACTCACCCTCACCCTCAACCCCTCACCCTCACTCACCCTCACCCTCACCCTCACTCACCCTCACCCTCACTCACCCTCACCCTCACTCACCCTCACCCTCACTCACCCTCACCCTCACTCACCCTCACCCTCACTCACCTCACTCCACCCTCACTCACCCTCACCCTCACCCTCACTCACCCTCACCCTCACTCACCCTCACCCTCACTCACCCTCACCCTCACCCTCACTCACCACCCTCACTCACCCTCAGCCCCTCACCCTCACTCACCCTCAACCCCTCACCCTCACCCTCACTCACCCTCAACCCCTCACCCTCAACCCCTCACTCACCCTCACTCTCACTCACCCTCACTCACCCTCAACCCCTCACCCTCACCCTCACTCACCCTCACCCTCACTCACCCTCACTCACCCTCAACCCCTCACCCTCACCCTCACTCACCCTCAACCCCTCACCCTCACCCTCACGCACCCTCACTCACCCTCAACCCCTCACCCTCACTCACCCTCAACCCCTCACCCTCACCCTCACTCACCCTCACCCTCACCCTCACTCACCCTCAACCCCTCACCCTCAACCCCTCACCCTCACTCACCCTCACCCTCACTCACCCTCAACCCCTCACCCTCACTCACCCTCAACCCCTCACCCTCACTCACCCTCAACCCCTCACCCTTAACCCCTCACCCTCACCCTCACTCACCCTCACAACACATATTGTGTTACAATAGGTGTCACATTTGCGAAAGAAAAAATTATTGGCATTGTAAATAACAAAGCTATTAATTTCGCTATTTTCAAAACAAGCACATAAATAAAAAATGTGTCCTTTACAATACCAATAGCTCAAACTTTCCTAATGCGAGACCTATTGCATTGCTGTGCTTCTCTCCCCTGCTGCACTCTCCTGCTCTCTAGAGATGTGGCCTAACGACCAGAGCTGCCATCTAAGTCACGTAAATACAAAACATGTTGCATTCCAAATGCTATAGGTGTCACATTCGCGAAAGTTATAACTATTGGCATTGTAAATGACAAAGCCATCAATTTAGCAATTTAAAAACCAACAAATAAATAAAATATGTCATTTACAAGACCAATAACTCCAACTTTTCTAATGCGAGACCTATTGCATTTCCAATGCTTGTTTTACATTTTAACACTGTCAGGGCAAATGTTTCACACAATTAGTACCAGTGTAACATTTGAATACAGTAATAAACAACTGAAAGGCGACCAGCCAACATCTGCAAAGGGCCTTCCACTGCCCGGCTAGACACATTTTCTTTGTTCAAGTCTGCAGATTATTAAAGAGATGACGGATTATGTGACCAATGCAGTAAATCAGAAATTATGTGGAAAACGTGCAGCAGCAGATTTGCATTATTCGAGTGACAACGT